>NC_054480.1:76647272-77847272 GCF_017639515.1 Carcharodon carcharias | reverse complement strand
TGAAGTGTCTGTTTCGATGACAGTACAAACATCCGATTTTTAAAAACTTTGATTCATTACAAGGATGTCTGCTTCCACTTCTGTTACCATTATTCCATGTTTTTCTGCTAAGCCATTTCTTTTTATTTGTCTGCAAGCAGTGGCTACTTCCGGCTTCTCATCAGAGCAGTATTGTTTTGCATACTTTTTGGTTGGGGCTTTCCATCCAACATGGAGGACAGTGCCATTTTGTGCTCCCTGTATGGCTTGAGTCCCTCACTGCACCATCCATAGCCAGTGCTATTTCCTGCACCTTCTGAAAATCCAAATTTGTTTCAGACAGTAATCTCTTCTGAATCGAATCTTCGATAATACCGCACACCAAACGATCCCTAAGCAGGTCCTTTATAGAAGTACCAAACTCGCAATATTCTACTAATTGTTTCAGACTTGACATATAGCAAGCAACTGTCTCCCTTGAGGCTCTATTTCTTGAATTAAATTTGAATCATTGTATCATTACCGAGGCATTGGGCTGGTAATGATTCTTCACAAGGTTCACTAAGTCATGAAAATGTTTTGAATCCAGGGCACTGGGTGCCATCAAACTTCGAATCAATCCATAGGTCTTACTCCCATACATGGCTAAGAGGATCGCTCGCCTCTTCTCCTCCTTCGCAATGTTGTTAGCTTGGAAAAAGAACGCAAGGCGTTCAACATAATGAGACCAATTGTCTGCAGTCGGGTCGAAAGGATCAACTCTTCCAAATTGCAGCATGCTTTGAGGGGACTGCTTCAACAATTAGGACGGAAATTCTACTTACAATTGGTATGGCCCAAATTCGGTTCACTTGATTTCTTTCCTCGCTTTTTCTTGCTTTTTTCTCCTCCTTCCTTGCTTTTTCTTGCTTTTTCCTCACCACCAGTTTGTTGGATCCTGGTCACTAGCTTAGTTGGACTAATGTATCCTTTGACGCTTGTTTCGGGATGACTGAGTTGGTGCCACAGACAGAGTAGATCAGCAGACAGTTCTTATGTAGAACATATTCAATTTATTTACAAAGGAACTCAATAGTTACATTTCTGTGTTTACAACTCTAATCCTATCTCTACATTACAGACTCTAACTCTATATTACTCCTTCTGACTACTAAGGTAGCCTGTGTTACTCTGCTATTGGATACTAAGACATTGTGATCTTTCATTATAACATTGTTCTTAAAGGTATATTCCACATCAGATTACCACAATTCATGACTGGATGTGGCAGGGCTGCAGTGCTTGGATCTGATCAATTGGTTGTGGGATCGTTTAGCTCTGTCTATCACTCGCTGCTAATGCTTTTTGACATGCAAGTAGTCCTGTGTTGTAGCTTCAACATGTTGACACCTTGTTTTAGGTATGCCTGATGCTGCTCCTGGCATGCCCTCCTGCACTCTTCATTGAACCAGGGTTGATCCCCTGGCTTGGTGGTAATGATAGAGCAGGGGGTATGCTGGGCCATGAGGTTACAGATTGTTAATAAAATCAAAATACTGTGGATGCTGGAAATCTGAAACAAAAACAGAAAATGCTGGAAAAACTCAACAGGTCTAACAATATCTGTGGAAAGAAAGACAGAGTTAACGTTTCAAGTCATATGACTCGAAATGTTACAAATTGTGCTTGAGTACAATTCTGCTGCTGCTGATGGCCCACAGCACCTCATGGATTTCCAGTTTTGAGTTCAAAATCATTTCTACTTAGCACGGTGGTAGTGCCAAGCAACCCAATGGTGAGTATCCTCAATGTGAAGACAGGATTTTGTCTCCACAAGAACTGTGCGGTGGTCACTTCTACTGATACTGTCATGGACAGATGCATCTGTGGCTGCAGGTTGGTGAGGATGACGTCAAGTATGTTTTTCCCTCTTGTTGGTTCCCTCACCACTGGCCACAGACCCAGTCTAGCAGCTATGTCCTTTAGGACTTGGCCAGCTCAGTCAGTAGTGGTGCTTCCGAGCCACTCTTGGTGATGGACATTGAAGTCCAGCACCCAGAGTACACCCTGTGCCCTGCCACCTTCAGTGCTTCCTCCAAGTGGCGTTCAACATGGAGGAGTACTGATTGGCTGAAGGAGGACAGTACGTGATAATCAGCAGGAGGTTTCCTTGCCCATGTTTGACCTAATGCCATGAGACTTCATGGGGTCCAGGGTCCCAAGAAATGTTGTCTACCTATTAGCTGACCCTGGAAAGCCATTATGGGCTTTCACTACCGGAGAATTGGAGTCATATACTCTACCGAACCACCAAAAGCATGGAATAGATTCACAAGACATAGCCATGGAGATGGCATTGTCTCACCATCGCTACCCGACACAGATATTCTGTAGTCATGTCATTAGCTGCCAAGACTCAGTGGCTGGATGAATGATGAACAGTGCCATGATCATTCTCCCATCCACCTACCCCTTTGCCACCCAGTTATCAACATGCATCCACACTGTTGGACCTTGACCAGGCTCCGCACTCTCACATAACAGTGTGACTCAGAGTGAGTAAACCAGTAGGGCGGTCAGTGATCACAGAGCACAGCATGTTGGATTGACAGCTGCAACATCCATGGTACATACATGTGCAGAGCCATTTTTTACATCAAACATTCCCAGTAACATTGATGATATGGTGGAAATGGTTTGTGCATGTCAGCGCTCAAAAGTGAATGCCAGCATTGTAATCTGAATGGCTCACAACCTTATTCGCCTTACATTTTTATTGATAGAATGTCACAGAGAGGAGACATGGGGGAAGGGATGGGCCCTACTGACATGTCTGATCAGGACCTTTAGGTGTTAGTGGAAGAGGCCCAGAAGAGGAGACCAGTCCCCTATGTTGCTGACCGCCATAATGCCCCTGCAGACACCAGAACTCCAGCCACGATTCCACCCTTTGTTTGCAAGACAATTATGGATGACAAAAGCTATCTAGTCCACTTCATCTCATCCATCCAGAATGCCATACAAACATACATATTAGGAGCAGCAGTAAGCCATTTGACCCCTCAAGTTTGCTCCACCATTTGATAACATTGCCTATATTATACCAGTGACTACAACTCAAAAGTACTTAATTGTCAGTAAAGCAATTTAGGACATCATGAAATGTGCTGTATAAGTGTAGGTTTTGTCTTTTTTTCATTACGCTTGCATGCAGTCGGCAAAGTGACTGTAGCAATGGTGAAATTAGAGGGCCCAATGCTGATTCTCTAAGGATAATTAGTCTCAGAGCAATCAACTGATGTCCGGAAAGTGGCCACAAAGATATCGCTACATTTATAAAGCAATTCAACTCTTTAGCTAATACAAACTTACCATTCTGACATCTCTGGCACCAACCCATTGGCATTGAATTGTGTTATACACTGTGAATTTACAGCTTATCCACAGGTTCCATATGATGCTGCATTATATTTGTACTAAATAAATGTGCAAATAGAATGTTTTTAAAATTTTAATTGTTGTTTGAGTTGTAATGGAAACAGGCAAATTAAGTGGAAAAATGAAATTAATAAATAAGAAACTCCAAGAGCAAAAGAAGTGTAACATCAAAAGCCTGAAAGAAATCGTTTCTAGGAACACTTAAGTCATAGGATTGGGTTTCTATGGTAAAAGCTCTTTATGCTGTTTCTCTGGGATTTCCATTTATTTTGTGCCAAAGTTACGACGGGCGATCGGGAATCCTCACCCTCAGAGATATTTTAGTCTCACAGTGTGACTACCTTCTGCTACATTTTAAACAGGATGGTGCAAGATGGGGTGAACCTAGGATGGAGTAAAATCTTCCTTTAAGCAATCCCTTAATGATTTCATTCCCGTATTTTGGAAGAGTAATAAAATGGGTGATAGTGAGTCAACACCCTGTATTGCATCACTCCCAGTTTTTAGTTTCTTACATTTACTTTGATGAGGCCCAAGATTCTCAAGCATCTGGTACATGAACACAGCATGTCATCAGAATTGTGTCTCACTTAGGGCATGATGAAACTTTAGACTGCTATTTATATTCTGTCTTAAATTCAAAAAAGAATTTTGAGAAATGTACAGAATTTAATTTTGTGGTAGTGCACCTTAAAATTGCCCCATTCCCTCCAATCTTTCTCCCATATCCCCCAGGTGGGCTGCTTTGTCCTGGATGGTGTCAAGCTTCTTGGGTGTTGTGGGAGTTGCACTCATCCAGGCAAGTGGAGAGTATATTCCATCACATTCCTGACTTCTGACTTGTGCCTTATAGATGGTGGACAGGCTTTGGGGAGTCAGGAGGTGAGTTACTCACTGCAGAATTCCTAACCTCTGATCTGCTCTTGTAGCCACAGTATTTATATGGCTAGTCCAGTTCAGTTTCTGGTCAATGGTAATCCCAGGATGTTGATATGTGTCCGCAGCTCGGTAGGCCATGGTCCAGGTAATATTGGTTGTCTGCTGTGCCCACTACTTTGGCTGCGTTTGCATTCCAGGTATCACAGGATGTGTTTTGTGTGGTAAGCAGAGATATATGGAAGATAGGAATGTTGTGTGTGGATCCCACATCAGAAACTGGACCATTGGCCAGAATGGATAGTGTACAAGTTCTTGCAAAGAGCTGTTGTCATGCGTATTTTATCATGCGTGAGATGCCTTATCTGCATGTATGTTACAACATACAATCCAAATAGCATGTATAGAGTTTCAAGCCTTAAGTCATCTCACTCTCTGCATTGTAGGCATCCTAAGTGAAGCTGTCAAAGGATCCATGATGTGTAAGGCACATAGCTCAATTAAGTGGTTGGAATAGGAAAATAGGAGGAGTAGGCCATTCAGCCCATCAAACCTGCTCCGCCATTCAATACAATCATGTCTGATCATCCACTTCAATGCCTTTTTCCCACTCTATTGCCATATCCCTTTATGTCATTGATATTTAGAAATCTGTCAATCTCTGCTTTAAACGTACCCAATGACTGAGCTTCCACAGTCCTCTGGGGTAAACAATTCCAAAGATTCACGACCCTCTGAGTCCAAAAAAATCCTTCACCTCCGTCCTAAGTGGCTTCCCCCTTATTTTGAAATTGTGTCCCCTGGTTCTAAACTCCCCAACCAGGGGAAACATCTTATCTGCATCCAGCCTGTCTTTCCTTTAATTATTTTGTAGGTTTCAATGAGATCCCCTCTCATTCTTCAAAACTCTAGAGAATACAGGCCCAGCTTCCCCAATCTCCCTTTATAAGATAGTCCTGCCATCCCCGGAACAAGTCTGGTGAACCTTCATTGCACTCCCTCTGTGGCAATAATATCCTTCCTGAGATGAGTGGACCAAAGAGTTGGGTGTTGAAGATATTGCAAAAGTCAGCATTGTTATTACTAAAATAGGACTGACTGCTGGACAGTTCCAAAGGAAAAGTGACCATAACCCAAGATCGATTTCTGACCAGGCTAACGATGATCAAAAGATCAGCGTAATATAATTACGCACATTCCTTACTTGGTTTGCCATCCATAAATGCCTGGGCATTTATCAAGTCAAAGATGGAGTCGTGATCAAAATTTTGGTCAAAGAGGTGGGTTTAGCTAAGAGCTGCTGAGGCAAATTGACTGTGGACAGGATTTTATAGCCCTTCTCACCCGGCCGGATATTATGGCCCCGCCGAACTGAATGGAGTTTAAATGGCTCGCCACATCGGCTGGGGGTAAACATGCTGTGGGGGGTGGGGCTGTAAAATCCTGGCCTGTGAGTTGAACATTCTGAGCATGCTGCATTTCTTCACTCAGCCACTGGGGCGGCTGGATTACTTACATTTTAAAAAACTGAGAATTTTGTTTCTCAGGTGGTCGTGGATTGGTTTGTTAAATGGTTTCACAAGGGAGGGCATGCTGAGTTCTGCCTGAGACATAAGATGATAAACACATTCTGTTCCAGCATCTGCAGCAAAGATCTTGGAACAACGCCCTCTGGGCACATGGCCAGTTCTGAATAAAGCTGTTTTCTTTTTTTTCACAAACATAATTTTTCTCCACAAGGAAAGAAACACAATGATGTGACATGACTACACGTGTGATTCTACCATGCCCCCTACCCCCAAAATAAAGGAAAAAGAACACTTTGCACAGGGAACAGTTCACTCTAATTAATCACCTTCTGTGTGTTGCATTCTGAGGGATATTTGACATCTATCAAGTTATCTCAAGGAGAAATAGATACAATTTGAGTTTACTTGCCTCCATTGTTGATGGACTGTATGAGGCATTCAGTAGAGCCGAGGTTATCCTTTCATGGGATTAAAGAAATCCAATAAGGAATTCAGGAGAAACATCTTTACCCAAAGAGTGGTGAGAATGTGGAACTCACTACCACAGGGAGTGGTTGAAGTGAATAGTAGAGATACATTTAAGGCGAGGCCGAATGTTTCACATACATTCAAGGTCCCAGGGTTTATGGGCTCTTGCATAATAGAGAAACCATTGTGTGCACCTTGTGTTCAACACTGAACAGCTGGTTTTGGTTTTGGTGTAGCAATCAAGGTTGAATGTTACAGGAAGGTCCCATGTGACATTGTTCAATAGTGTAGCTCACACTATCAGTATGATCCAGAGGGTTAGTGTACCAGGTGACATAAAACTGCTCCAAAAACGTATTATATGCAAGCAGGGATTATCTGATAGTTTGTATTGTTTGAGCTCAGTTCAAACTTCCTGTCAGTTCTAATTAAAATGCAAACCACTGATCATTCCCACTTTTATGAATGCTGACTAACTTGTTATGCACTGCTGGTTTAATTCAGATTCCTGGCAATTTTCATTACTTTTTACTGAATAAAATGATTGTTTCTCTTGTTACACAGTTGCTTATCTGTAATTAGTTATAGCTTCAATGTTGTTGCAAGATGCACCATTCTTGTGTCTCTCTCATTGATAAAACAGTGAGGAGACAATCAGGAAAATGGGGCTTGGTGTTATTGCTGACTACCTGATTGCTTATAGGCAGGAGGGGAGAAGAAGAAGGCAACGGAGGTGACTGACTCACCAAAGGGAGGAGCAGAGCTCTGAATACCAAGGACATCAGGGTGTTCTCCAGATGCAGAGTATGATCCCCAGAGAGCTGTCATTTGTAGGCCCCTCACTAGACCCAGGGCCTACAGATGGCACATGTGCTACCTGCAGATGAGCGAGAACCAGTGTCGCCGATACCTGCACACGTCAAGGGAACTGGTCACTCACATATGCCACCTTCTGCAGGATTTGGCGCCACCGGGACTTGGAGGGCATCCACTGCCAGTGGCAGTGAAAGTTACTGCTGCACTCACCTTCTATGGCAGTGTCTTCTTCCAGGGCTCCACTTGGGGACTTTTGCAAGATCTCACAAGCTTCCACCCATAAATGTATCCAGGAGGTCACGGATGCCATTTTTGTCAAGGCTCACAATTTTATTAACTTCGACAGGGATCAGGCGAGCCAAATACAAGAGCACTGGGATTTGCTCAGATTTCCAGATTCCCACAGGTGCAGTGTGCTATTGATTGCACTCATGTGGCTCTTAAATCTCCCCGGCAACAAACAGTTCAGTATGTGAACCGCAAAGGCTTCCACTCTCTCAATGTTCAGCCAGTCTGCTACAATAACAAACGGATCATGCAGGTTTAAGCAAGATATCCTGTAAGTGTCCATGACTTGTAAATCCTCAGCAATCTCAGATCCCTGACGTCTTCCAGGGACCACACAGGATGCAGGGTTGGCTCCTCGGGGACAAGAGCTACCCACAAAGGACGTGGCTGATGATGCCCGTGCAGCAGTCTCAAGACTCCTGGTGATAGAAGGTACAACAAGGCTCATACTGCAACCCAGACTTTGGTGGAACACACCATAAGGATCCTGAAAATCTGATTCCAATGCCTGGACAAATCTGGTGGAGCTCTCCAATACACCCCCAGAGGGTCACGCGCATCATTGTGGCTTGCTGCAAGCTACACAACCTGCTGATGCAAAGTGGGGAGGGTCTGGCTGATGAGGAGATGGGGGAGCTAATGTCTCCTCTGATGAGGAGGAATTTGGAGGGGACGAGGGTGATGAGGTCCTGGTAGCTGAGGAGGCATGTGAAGAGGCCATTGAGCTGGCCAGACTAGGCAGGCATGCTTGTGAGGCCCTCATTACCAGAAGATTCTGGAAGGAGGATGAGGAGATGCAGTGAGGACATTCCTGTACAAGCCTCCTCCATCACAGGTCAGCATGAAGACAATCATTGTTACTCCTCTAATTTCAGCCATAAACTTCTAGTTGACAGTGCATTGTTGCACAGCTTGTTCACATCACACTGATGCTTTGAAGGAGGAGGACGCCTCAAGGGCATGTGTCAGTCCTGAGATGATGTATTACCTGGAGGAGTTCCTTCCGGCCTCAGACATCAGAAACTGCTGCATCCTCACGCGTTCATCTGGTCACAGCACCAGCCTTAGAGATGCACGGGCACTTGGACGATCAGGAGTGTGACCTTTTTTCTGGCAAGGCTCCTCAGTGAGATTCATCATGACCAAGGCACGTGGTCAAGCACAATGTGTTACCTCGTTGGTGGAAGATAAACATTACACTTGGGACAAGGGACACAATGAAATCCTGCTGGTGTGATAGCATGTATAGATGACTCAGTGGGCTGGGTAACACTCCTCAGAATGACATTCTCATCCAACAGAATCAGTTCAGGTTGAAGAGTTTCATTAGTCACAATACAAGAACGGAGGCGGCACTACTGAGAATGACAAGGCCAGACACTTGGCTGCATAACATTGAGATGCCTTCTCTGATATACAAGCAGTGTGTACTCATGGCCAGACCTTGCCCTTGCAAAATCCAAAATGAAAAGACAACATGAAGCCCTCAGGGGTAGGCACCTTGGCTTATGAGCCGGCCTGCTTCTGGCTCATCATACATTTGATCCTATCTCATAGGTCCTTGGCACATTGGGAGAAGCAGTGGTGAGTGAATCCAGTGCAGACCTAAAGGCTGATGTGGCCCTTGGAGATCACCATTTGCAAGCTGCATCAGGGTCCTCCTGGAGAGTGAAGGCGATGGGACAAACATCGCTGTCCACCAGCTTTGTGAAGTCCTTCCCGCAGTAGTCACAAGTTCAGGGTTGCAGATGCTCAAAGTTGGACATCTGCACACAAATGAGGCAAACTTCTCCGACTTTGAGCTGAGATCATCATAATGCACCTGGGAACATCTGACCCCTGTCAGAACAAATTGACTCACAATTAAAAAGAGAGGTTTCATACCGGCGGACGAGTTGCCAAGATCAAGATCCTCACTGACTTGGAAAGTAGAGGCATTCAACTGGCCGGCAAGGATGTGGACCGTTCCTGTGCTAGCTGCTGACCCCTGTCTGGCTGAGGGCAGCACACAATCTCTGTGAAGAGCCTCATAACATGGAGACCCTGCTGAGAGACAGCAGGCATGTGGAGTTTCAGAGCACACAAGCCTTCTGCAAGTGTCATCACCTGTTCCCTTCAGCACCACACCGTCACCTCTCAGGAATGTAGACGAGATAAGAGGACACCTACAACTCAATGGTGCAGAGCCAACACAACACATCACATGACCCTACAATGCTTTGGTACGAAATTGTTGCAGCAACCACACTTTACATTACGGTGCAGGTACTGCTGATCTGGAGAGTGATGTTGAAATGGGACATTCACTGAAGGTAACACACTATGCAGACGAGAGGCTAAGGATAACGACAACTGCCATTAGTGTGTGCAGGAACCACAGTTTCACAACTGATTGACATCAACACAGCTCATCATAAAACAGAGGCATAAACAAGGAAGCATGAAATGATTGGGAGCGTCTTTACATTCGTGAACATCGTGTACAAGTGTTTTACACACGGGCCACATTGTGCAACTACATCTTCTTCACTTCCTTTACCCTGCTCCCCTGACATGCTCAGCAGATGGCTGCTGATGGCTATGCCCTGCCTATGATGACCTTGGCAACTGTCCACAGGAGGGTCAAGACCTGGAGGGCCCCAGACTGCTTTGGGTGTCCTGATGTGAACCAGTTGCACCATCCTCGGCCTGTGGATTTGGAGCTGCAGGGGTCACAGGAAGAGGGGATATGGATCAGCTGGACACACCCAAAGTCACATGGGTGGATGGTCCCAGGGTGTTGAGCTGCTGGTCCTCCTCCCTATGGGTGCCCGAGGGCCCCTGACTGACTCCATAAGGAGAAGAAGCAACTGAAGTGAGCTCAATATGCCCTGTTCTCCTCTTGCATTGGCAGTGATGGATGCCATCAAGGGCCTGAGTGATGGAGCACAGCTCCTGAATCAAGGCCTCCATGGCAGCTGCCATCCTGCCAGTGTTCACCTCGGTGTGTTGCAATACCGGCACTATTACCTCAGCCTGAAGGCAGACGGACTCCTCCATTGTGCCTTGCAATCTGAGGATTGCAGTAGACATCCCTTCCTAATATTCCCTTGACCGTTGCTGAAGCACCAGCAACTGATTCAGGACCAAGTCCAGAGGCTCGTATCTGACTTGGACTCAGCATATTTCTGGCATCCAACAGTCCTCCAAGTGCCAAGGACCTGGGAATTCCCTGCCTCCACCTGCTGTGGATCAGACAGTGTGATGTGCTCAACAGACTGTGATCCCAAGGCTACTCTAAAGCTAGGTCCCACTGAGGTGTGTGTCTCTGCATTGGTGGAGGGTATGGGTGAGCGCTGTGAAGGGACTGGAGTCGATGGCCTGGCTCACGACTGACCCCGGCAGCCTTCCAGAGGGGCCTATGAAAGAAAGGAGAGATAATTAGTGACACGGGAGACATCATACACATTACGGTTTTCTGGTTGATGTTGCAGTGCAGGATCCTCACCTGAATGAGCACCGCCGACCTCACAATCAGCACAGGAATGGTCCACATCCTCGATGGCCAATTGGAAGCCTCTACTTTCAAAGCCAGAGAGGACCTTGATCTCGGCAACTCCTCCACTGGTATGAGACCTGCCTTTTTAACTATGAGCCAGCTTGTATTGCATGAAGACATATGGAGAGAGTGGGAACCAGGTGCATGTGAGCCCAGATGACAAGGATACCTGGCCTGTGTGGGCAGTGAGTGGAGCCCTGGACAGGGTAAAGAGGCAAGCTCCAGAGGAGATGAGGTCAGATGGAGATATGAATGTGTGTGATGGTCTTGTGTGTGTGTGAATTGAGTGATGAGATAGGTGACTTACCCAGGTGGAACGGATGAGATCATTCATCCTCTTCCTGCACTGGGTGTCTGACCTCTTTTAAAGTGTGTTGGCGCTGACCACCACTGCCACCACCTCCCAAGCTGGACTGGTCAACTTGCTCGCAGTTCTGCATCCAAATTAGGGGTAGAAGACATTGCAGTGGACCACTGTTGTGCCCAGCAGGCAGTCCAGTGAGACAACACTAAATTTGGGCACTGCATGGATGCCAGCTGTTTTTGTGCAGCTTTCCTTAGCTAAGAGTGGTCAGCGGGGGCGACACCGGTTTTTACGCCCGACTTTGCCTATTTCAGGGAAAATCCTGGCCTTTCTGTCTGCCTCCCTTATCAAACAATTCCATGCATATGTATGATTGGAATCTCCGACAGCAGAATAAACTTCAAGAGAAAAGCGGTGATCACTTTGTCACGATGTTTTATTGCTGGTAAGCTCTTTGGGAAGTTTTGAGCTCTTGAGAGATGTTTTATAAACACAACTCTTACTTTTTTATTCCCACCATGTTATTTCAGCAATCCACCACTAATTACACTGTAGGTGCTTGATGGGGCAATTCAGGAGCTTATGATCTATCAGTTTATATGCGAAGAGAGGGAGATACACAGAGATACTGGCATAGATAGATGGATGCCTCATCCACCTTCTATAACTATTAATACCCTTGCCTCACAAAAATCTATCAATTTCAGTTTTGAAAGTTTAAACTGACACCCAGCCTCAACAGTTTTTTGATGGGTAGTAAGTTCCAGATTTCTATCACCCATTGTTGAAGAAATGCTTCCTGAAGTCAGCCTTAAACAGCCTCACTCTCATTTTAAGGTTCTGCCCCTTTGTTTTGGACCTTCTCATGGACAAAATCGTTTCTCTCCCCACCCCCCCTCCCCACCCCCAACAACTCCTTTAATCATTATAACACCTCAGTTCCAGCACCTTGAATCTTCTATGATTAAGGGAATACAAGCCTTGTCAATGTAAACTGTCATCAGAATTTAATCCTTTTAGCCCCAGTATCATTCTGGTGAATCTGCAGTGCACCCTTTGTGAGGGTAATATGTCCTTCCTGAGGCACAGTGCCCAAAGCTGAAAACAGTACTCGAAATATGCCTAACCAGAAGTTTATACAGCTGTAACATTTGTATACACATTTAAAAAGCTCCAACCAAAATGGGATATCATGGTTGGTGGGAAAGTGTGTAGTAGGTGAGAACATGTTGGTACAGGTAGACGATTCATGGCTATTATGTTTATTGGCTTCTTTCCAATGGGTGTGAATGATGAGTCTGGTTGAAGATCAACCAATTGTGTCAAAAAGCTTTAATTTTCATATCCAATGCCAGTTCCTTTCTGATTGCTAAATACTTCAATCCTTCATCATCTTAATCTCGAACATGGACAGTCACACAGAAATTGCACAACAGTATGTTAACTCTTTCTTTAGCTAGTTAGTGTTAACATGTGAAGTGTCAACATCCTTGGAGTCTGCTACCAATCCCCAGTAAAGTCATTTTGACCTCATAATCTGTCTGTGTCTCGTGGTTTTCATTGTATTTTCATTCGAGCCAAGATGATGGGTAAGGAACAGGTCCAGGATTTCAAAATGCAGAGATGATTGGATAACGCTATCCAATTAGAGATACATAAAACCTACAGCACATGAACAGGCAATTAAGTTCAAACTGGTCTATGCCAAAATGTATGCTCCACATGAGCCTCTGTCACTATTCTTCATCTAACCCTGCAATTGAGTTATTCAACTTAATGTAAGCCAGAAGTAAAGGACATGAGTTCAAAACTAGATTTGGGAAACAGATTAGGGGAGATGGCGGTGTAGTGGGAATGTCAATGGGCTAGGAATCTAGAGGCATCTGCCAATGCCCAGGGTACACAGGTTCAAATCCCACCCTGGCAGATGGTGGAATTTAAATTCAATTAATTATCTGGAATTGAAAAGCTAGTCTCAGTAATGGTGACCATAAAACTATCATTGATTGTTTTAAAAACTCATCTGGTTCACTGATGCCTTTTAGGGAAGGAAATCTGCTGTCCTTCACAGGACTCTTAACTGCCCCTGAAATGGTCAAACAATCCACTGGTTCAAAGGCAATTACGGATAGACAGCAAATGCTGGTCTTACTACATCCAATGACAGGATAAATAATAAAAAGAATTGAGATTAATAACTTTCCCCCCTTCCCTCTTATCAGCTAACGAAAAGGTGGGACAGACTCTTGGATAAAACTTTGAGTGTTGATTTAACCCTTGGATGTTCAACAGTTTCAGGGAAATTTTTGCCAATCTGGGACAGACACTTTTTAAAAAGTTTAAACTTGACACACTAAAAAGCTGTAACAAATCTGACTATTAGAATTATAAAACTCTAAGATAATCAGGAGTTTTATTTCTACAACATCAATAAAAAAATGTTAAATGTTAAAGTACCACCAATCATCTCTTTCTCTAACTGTCACTTATCAACAAATATTTACTTCCCAGTTGTCACACTTTCCATCACATTTTTAAGTGATCTTTTCTCAGCTATAACTTTTATAATAAAAATCACCTGTGCAAAGTCACCACCCTGTAATTGTACAATTTGGCCACCAGGCACCGTTGTATTATCTTTTGTTCCCCAGAACATGCTCAAAATGCTTTCTGAAAGGTTTTCATCTAAAATTGGTGTTTGAACATTTTTTAAATACTTATTTCATAAGTTTGAATTTTTCCACTTGATTACAGTTTTTTAGATTTTTACTTGAAGACTTCAGTTTATCCTAAAACCATTGAATTAGACTTAATAGTATTGCAAGGTACCTGCAAAACAGCAGAAATTGTCAACTGACAATTGGAATTTTCTAATGGATTTGACCAAAGAGACAGAGATGCTAAGTCCTCACCATTATGAGACAGAAACCCCAGAAAGCAATAGATAAACAGATAGGTAGAGAGAAAGATAGAAAGGGTGCCTTTCCTCATTCTAATTTTATTTAATTTTAAAAATAACTTTGAATTCAAAAATGCTTTTGAGAGAAACAGATAGGAAAGGAGAGTTGGGCAAGTGGGAAAAGGGAATCAAGTTGAGGCTAGGAAATTTCTGATGTTTGTCATCTTCATTTGAGGGAAAATGTGGAAATGGGGAGAGTGGATGAAGAATTAAAAATTAGGTGAATAACAAATAAGCAAGAAGGTTTGGAGGATATAATGGTTGAGTAGATAGGTTAAGTTGGAAGATATAGGGGTAGATATGGGAATGAGTGTGTGATAGGAAGGGAAGTTGGTCATGGGAAGCTAAAGAGTGGGGGATGCATTGGGAATGGCTGTGTGGGAAGAGACCAGGGGCAACGGGGGAGATGATGGTGTAGTGGTAATGTCACTGCACCAATAATCTAGAAAACCCAGGCTAATATCCTGGGGATATGGGTTCAGATCTCACTACAACAGCTGGTGGAATTTAAATTCAATTAATAAATCTGGAATATAAGGAAGCTGATCTCACTAATAATGACCATGAAACATTCATTGATTGTTTTAAAAACAATGTGTTTAGCTAATGCCCTTTAGGTAGGGAAACCTGCCATCATTACCCAGTGACACAAGCAATGTGGTTGACTCTTAACTGCCCTTTGAAATGGTCTAGAAAGTCACTGGAACCAAGGGTAATTGGGGATGGGCAACAAATGCTGGACCTGCCAGCAATTCCCACATCCCATGAAAGAATAAAGGGAAGGGAAGACTGCATTTTCACTGTAAGCCCCACCCCACATACAATAGCCTATACCCATTGGTGATTCCTTTCCCCTCCACACCACGTCACCAGCAAGGTGCTAACTGGGGTTCAAAATTATTTTCATTTGATTTTTTTTGGGATGTGCGTGACGCTGGCAAGAGGTTATTTACTGTCCCTCCCTCATGAACTGAGGTCATTCAGAGCCAGTCTAAGTTGTGTTTATACAGTGTCTTTGACATAGTAAAACATTCCAGGGTGCTTCAGATAAAAGTAATCAAACAGGATTTGCAATGAGCCACATAAAGCAGTAGTAGGGCAGATGAAAAAACGGTAGGTTTTAAGGGGCACCTGAAAGGAAGAGTAAGAGGTGAAGAGGTGGAGAAGTTTAGGGAGGGCATTGCAGAGCTTGGAGCTTTGGCAGTTGAAGGCATGGCCACAAATGGTGGAGAAAAGGAAATAAGGAATGTGCAAGAATCCAGAATTGGAGCAGCACACGGATCTTGGATGTTTGTAGGACGGGAATATATCACAGATATAGGGAAAGCTGAGGTCATAAAGAGAATTGAGAAAAGCATATAGATTAAACGGAGTTGAGGTGGTTGGTTCCCTTCCCTGAAGGATGTAAGTGAAGCAGGGCTAGCAATTTTCCCAGTGATTTTTCTGGTGCCAGCCTGCAGATTCATTGGATTCAGTTTCATAACTTTCCATGGTAGGGTTTACACTCAGCTCCTCTGGGCTGTTAGACCAGTGTCATAGCCACAAAGCCAAACTCATCAAAAGAATTCAATAGGAGATTAGAAAAAATATTAAAAGAATCTCATGCCTAGACAGAGGATGGAATCATCCCAGATTTGCACTAAGTGCAGTAGTAGGCAGGAAAAAGAACGTATTACCTGTTGGCTGCAATGGTGGCTTTTCACGCTATATCGTCCCAGTCCCTCCTCACGCCAGGCACCATATTTAAAGTGCAGCTGTGCGCATACCTCTCAGTGCTCCTAATCCACAGCTGCTGCACTGAAGACCTGGCCCCAAAACGTAAGAACACTGCAGCCCCCCCACCCCGATTCAGTGACCCATCCCTGGAATGTCTTTTGGAGCCGTGGAGGCCCATCGCAGTGGTGGTCAGTGCCAATGCCCTGCAAAAGAGGACAGCCACCCAGTGCCGAAAGAGGGTGAATGATCTCTTCCGTTCCACCAGAGTCATTCTTCTCATCACTCTCAATTCACACACTCACAAACCCATCACACATCCGCAGGGATCTCACTCACTGCCAGTTCAAGGGACATCACCATTCACTCTCTCACACATACCCTCATCTGCCCAGTGGATCCTGTCCTCATCCCATCCATAGGACCACTTAGAACCCACACATGCCAGGCATACTTATCATCTGGCCTGGCAGGCATCCTGATACACTCTCCCAATCTCTACCCATGCAGGATAAGCTGGCACACAACAAGAGGGAGAGGTCACAGATCCAGTGGAGGAAAGCCTGAAATCAAAGTCCTCATAGACTTTGAGAACAGAGCCATCCAGCTGGCTGGTGATGATCTGGACTATTCCTGTGCTGACGATGAGATTGGCTGCGCTCAACCAAGTGAAGATCCAGCAGTGCAACATCCATTAGACGACCTATGAGTGATGTGTCCTGTTTCACAGGCCACTGCCATGCACTAATTATCTCCCCTTGCTCTCATAGGCACATCTGGGAAACAGCCGAGGGAGTCCACAGCCCAGGTCCTCGACTCAAGCCCTGAAGATGCCTCGTATTATGGCACAGCCAATGGTAAGGTTGAATTGTTCAAATCCCAGAGGGAAACTTGGAACAATTGTCATAACCCATTTGTGCAACTTTTATGTTTCGAGATGCAGGCTTTGAATTCAGTGGTAATAAGACCACCGAGTCTCAGGAGGGTTTTTATAAAACTACATTTAACATTTATTAATATAAGAAGGATTGCAAACACATACATAAGTCTACAACATTACTACTATAGTAACTGTAAAAATTCCCTAATAAATCTGACTCTCAGTTATGCCCCTGTTAAGGCAACAGTAAATCTCATAGTTAAAGAGACACCTGGCAGAACACACCCTGTGGACAGTTGCATTCAAAATGATTTTCTTTCAGCCCTGGGTTCTTGCAGACAGGCTTGATGTTTACAGGCTGAAGGCTCTTCACACTTGATGGACATTAAAATGCCTCTGCCTAACGCACAATCTCCTTTCTCCTTTATACATATCTTTCTCTTTTAATGTAAATTTTCCATTGTATCACTAGGCTTTTAACTTAATTTCCTCTAACAATAACATCCTTTCATCCCACCAATTTTATCAGTAAGCTGAGAAAAAATAAATACATTGCTCGTCGTCTTCTAGCTAGGCATAAGATTTCAGCACAGTCTTGAATGGTTTATTCAACAAATGCAAACTGCCCCCTTGACACCTATGTTTCTAAACTTCCCCATGTTTATCTAACTACCATTTCAAACCTATTTCTTTCTATGCGTCAAAACCTCTAGACCAGCTGGCTTTAATCCAATTAAGGCACACACACATAGACACAGACACCACTCAATTCTATTTAAAAAAATAATTTCCAATAACATTATAGACATTAATCTCTTCATGCCACCTTGGAAAAGGAATCTGCTGAAACCCCAACTGAAGACCCATCACTTCCCTACTCACACCCTCCAGCAGCGCAGGGACACTCGCTTCAGCAGAACTTGGTTCTAGAGTAGCCTCAAGGTCACAACCTCGTGAGCACATTGCAATGTCTGATCGAAAGTAGGTGGAGGCAGGGTCTTCCCAAGTTTCTGGCACTTGGAGGATACTGGAGACCAGAAATCTGCTGTGTTTGAGTCAGATGATGAGCCTCTGGAATTGGTCATACTTCTATGCGTGAAATTGAAGATGGTTGATGAGAAGAAACCAGCTCCCAAGGACGGAGCCATGAAAGCCTTAAAGAAACCGGCAGCAAAGGGCGGGAAGAAGCGGCGAAGGTCGAGGAAGGAGAGTTACTCCATCTACATCTACAAAGCGATAAAGCAGGTTCACCTCGACACCGGCAACTCCTCCAAGGCCATGAGCATCATGAACTCGTTCACGAACGATATTTTTGAGTGGTGAGGCTTCCCGCTGACCCATTACAACCTGCGCAGCACCATCAGCTCCCGGGAGATCCAGCCTGCCGTGCTCCTGCTGCTGCTTGGGGAACTGGCCAAGTTCGCCATGTCAGAAGGGGCAAAGGTGGTGACCAAGTACACCAGCTCCAAGTAAAACTCCAGTATGGACTGAAAAACTTTCAGTTGCTGGAGCTGTAAAGGCAAGCTCAGGAACATCAGGAAGGGATGTCCAATGCACCCCTCAGGCTGCAATGTACGATAGAGGAGTCCGTCCATTTTCAGCCTGAGGTGATAGCACCAGAATACGAATGCACTGAGGTCAACACCGGTAGAATAGCAGCCACCATGGAGACCTTGGTCCAGGATGTCGCTCCTGCACTGGTGTGCAGGCTCAACTCCATCGCTGACGCCACAGTTGGCCTCCAACTGTCTCAATGTGAGAGCGGTGCGTGGCAGCTTGATCTCACTCCAACTTCCCCTTCTCCTCAAAGAGTCAGCCAGGGGCCCTCGGGCACCTATAGGGAGAAGGATCAGCAGGTGCACACTCCCAGGGTGATCCATCAGGTATCTCCGGGAGTGACCGGCCCATCCGAATCCCCTCTTCCTGTGAAGTAGCGCCAGCTTCACAGGCTGAGGAGGGTGCCACTGCCACAAGCAGGACCCTGAAAACAGGTCGGGAACCTCCAGGTCTCGGCCCTCCAGAGGGTGTCACAGTCAGCAGGCTGCCTCCACTTCCACTGTGGATGTCTGGGGAGCACCAAGATGTAGCGGCAGGGTTAGGAAGGTTAAAAAGATATAGCATATCCTGGGCATGGGTGTTAATCACTTGTACATAATGTTCACTATTGTCAATAAATTCCCAAGAATGTCTCCCTGCCTATGGCTCCTTGTTCTGATGAGCAGTGTTCTTGTCACTCAGATGAGAAATCTTGGTTCCTGCACAAGATAAAGGCAGGTGTCTCATTCCAGGGCCTCTTCCCTGTGCTCTGTGCAGCCTTCAGACCACAGTGATGATCCAGCCTCACATTCTCTGGAAACATTACTGATGCCTGCACCTCGGCAGTGCTGGTCATTGCTGCCAGAATGTAGTGGGCAGGTGGCACAGAGTTCTCTCATACTCTCTGTGTGCTCTCAGCACTTTTGAGGTGGGGCTGGCCACCATCACACCAGCATCTGTGACCAGTGACGCTGTTCTCCTGAAGGGCTGAGGTGCTGAAGGTGGACGAAGGATCAGGTGTGTCTAAAGTTTCATGACTGCATCTCCATGACATGGCCCTGATCACAGAGCGCAAGTGAGCTGCGCTTGAACAGACAGGAGTCAGACATTCTCAGAGGCTGTGTAAAAATCTATGGAGTGTCCTCCATGTCCTCTAGATCTATGCATGTCATCATCATCCTCCTGGAATTGAGAGACTATTAGGGCCTCTGCTGTGCCTCCATGACACGAGGGTGTTTGCGCTGCCATAATCCAGACTTGAGTCAAACGTTCACAGGTGCAATGTGAGGATCTATGGCGTCTCCTCACTGCATGTCATCATCATCCTCCACAAATCTAGCAGCTATGAGGGCCTCCCAAGTGCACCTGCCTCATCTGGACAGTGTGATGGCCTCATCGCCATCATCCTTGTCTTTGAGGACCTCCTCACCCTCATCTCCATCAACATCTTCCTCATCCAAGGAGACCTCCATCTCCTCCTCAGCCAGCTCCTCTCCCCATTGCAGGGCCAAGTTGTAAAGGATGCAGCAGATGATGACGATGTGTGACGCCCTCTGAGGACTGTATTGCAGGGCTCCACCAGACCAGTCCAGGCACTGGAACCTCATCTTCAACATCCCGATTGTCTGCTCCACCAAGTTGCGAGCTGCTGCTTGAGCCTCATTATAGCGTCGCTCTGCTGCAGTCTGAGGCCGCCACACGGGCATTATCAGCCACGGCCTCTGTGGGGAGCCGTTGTCCCCGAGGAGCCATCTCTGCAGCTCCTGTGGACCCTGGAAGATGTCAGGGATCTGAGACCTGCTAAGGATGTAGGAGTCATGGACGCTCCCTGGGAACCAAACACTGACCTGTAGGATGCATTTGTGGTGGTCGCACACCAGCTAAACGTTCAGCGAGTGGAATCCCTTGTGGCTGATGTAGTTGACTGCTTATTGTAATGGAGACCTGAGTGCCACGTGAGTGCAGTCACTGGCATCCTTCACCAGTAGGAAACCCGAGATCTGTGCAAATCCCAGCGCACTTGCATCCTGGCTTTCCTGGTCCTGGGTGAAATGCACAAAGTTGTGTGCCCTCGTGAAGATGGCATCCGTGACCTCATGAATGCATTTGTGGGTGGGGGCTTGTGAAATCCCACAGAGATCACCTGTGGAGCCCTGAAAGGAGCCATTAGTGTAACAAATTAAGCACCATGGTCACTTTCAGGGCCACTGGCAGTGGATACCCTCCATGTTCCCTTGGCGCCAAGTCCGGCAGTAGCTGGCAGATGTGACTGACCAGTTCCCAGGACATACACAGTCTTTGGTGACACTGGTTCCCGGTCATCTGCAGGAATGAAAGGCGGTGTCTATAGATCCTGGGTCTAGCTGGGTTTCAACCAGTGATGACTTTTCAGCGGTGTGAGTGGGAGCCCCAGCTATCCCTTCTTCTAGAGGGTGCTGCTCCCCCCTCTGCGGAGCCAGGGACCTTAGTTGCTCTGTACTCCATTACCTTCACTCTCTGTTGGCCATGAGGCATACAGCTGGGTCACCAGGCTCCATGCTCCTGATGTAATCCTTCTGCAGGATGAAAGAGATAGACACTTGGGTTAGCATGGGTGGACAAAGAACCTGTCTTGTTTGAGTCTGAAGGTCTCTTAATGCATCCCGGAGAGTGCTGACCACAGCTTGGATGGCCAGAGTTTAGTCGCTGCATGGTTGCCCGAGACCCCATCCAAAACCGTCCCACTCTACCTGACTGTTTGGCAGCAGCTTTGTCCATTGGACTTCATGCTGTGCTCTCAGCTCAGGCACAGGCATTCTCCTAACCCACACTGCAAGGCTGCACTGTTAGCTTAAACCATGGGGGAGACTGGTCCAAACCGGGATGCTGACATTGCAAGGGTTTGTGAGCACCTCCACCAGTGACTGATCCATGGTCAGCTTTAGCAAGGAGATTGTACAACGTGCCCAGTCATCCAACTGTTCTGTAGCCCACTAAAATGCTCATTAGCTTGCCAAGGGCACTTTCATGCCTCTGCATTGCTTGAGTAGGCAGATAAGCTAGAGACCTGACTCCCAGCATGTCAATGTGTTTGATTCTGAACTGTCTCAGTTGTGGAGGAATGGTCACTTTATACAAGGTTTCCCTAGTGTGTGGCCACATCCCTCCCACCCCACACATGCTCGTGTGCTACCATGAACCGCAGGGCAGCCCTTAGCCCCTCACCACTTTCCCTCACCCCCTCCAGCTAACTCGCCTCAACTACATGGCAGCCCTTGCACCCCCTTGCACCCCCTGCAGCACCCCACCCCCAACCTCAGGGCAACCCTGGCCCTGGTTCCACACCAGCCTTGAAAAAACAATCTACCTATGCCCTCGTTTGAATGCACGGCACCTCAACCTTGAAGTCGAATGGGCGACCCTCATGAGCACTGCATAATGTTACTGTGCACTCACCTCAGAGTTCCCTTCGAAGTGTAGCTCACCATGCTGTATGAATGCCCGGATGATCCAGTGTGGGGGGATGATTCCTGCGAGCTGGGCTTATAATGATATGTGAATTTATTACAATGAATTCCCAACATGTGGCAACAGCAAACATGGCCAACCAATGATGGGCAGAGCGGACAGTTGCAAACTTGTCTCACAACGCGTGAAACTGATTTTTGGCCTTCCCGCCATATTGTCCGCTCACGCCCACCATGATGCCTGGCACCGGTGGGCACAGAAAATTCCGCCCTTGTCCTAAAAACTCATCTAAATAGAAATCACTGGAATGTTGATCAGTAGTTCTTTTTATTAATCAGGATTTGGAATGAACATTATGACTCATTGAATTTTTTTATGAAAAGCCAAAATGAAGTCTTTTGCATTGTTTGGCTCGAAATCCTCATGATTCTCATTGACTTTCCAAATCCAAAATCGAGCCCTTGGCAACAGAGAAATCAGGTAAAATTCAGGCTCAAACACTTTCTGCAGTAAGGTTGGCAGAGTTAGGCTATAGTCCTGAAACCACTTCAGCTTTGATACCTTGAAATGATATGATCAATATCCTTTGAAGATTACGAGGATAAAGAACACAAATTTAAAATGCTCACAAACTCCTTTCCCTTTCCTTGGTATCGGAGCATTATCCAATAATGCAAAATAGCTTCTGATATTCCCAAAGCAGTGATTAAGAACTTTGTTTAAAATGATTTTGTTAAGAAACAAATCAATGCTGAGGATTAGATAGTGGAGGACAATTCATGGCATGAAAACAGAAGGAGCCAGTGGAATCCCACACTGATTGGTTATATCCAAATATAACGGCAGGCCTCACACAGACCATGGCTCCACGACATCACACAGTCAGTGTCTTTAAAAAGCAATCAGACTGGGGATAATTAATGTGAGTCACACTGTTTCTGAATGAACATTACCGAGGGCTGCCTACATTAATCATCGTGGGAAAACCCAAGAAGGCACGGTCCCTCTGGGCCAAATTCACTCCTGCATCGGGAGTGCAGTGTCGGGAGACAGGCCCTGGATATTCTGATTTTCGTTCTGCGGTGGGAGCAGGGGTTAACAAGTGTCTGACCCCAGAAGTAGTGGAGAGGCAGAGGGAGGTCCAGTGTGGGTTAAACAGATTTGGTCAGGGATAAAAGGCTGTGAGGCAGGAAGTGGATGGAGGTGCAGTTTTCATGTGGAGATATCACTGAGCAGTCAGCTTAGTACAAACTGTAATAGTTGTCCAACTGGTTACTGACAATGGAACAGGTGGCCTATCATGGGCTTTCCATAGGAGAATTGCTGCTGCCTGTTCACTTTCTGATGAAGGTCAGTTAGCAAAGTTAAGAATGGAAAAGTATCACAAGACACTGACATGGAGAGGGCAACATCTTGGCAGCATCAGCTGCTCACAATTTTCTGTTTTGACTCAGGTTACTGTAATGCCTCAGGGGATGACTGATACACACCACATTTGCCATGATCCTTTGCTCTTCCACCCACTGATCTCTCAGGGAGTGACCACGCTATTGAACCTTGACCATGACTCTCACAGCTACACATGGCACAACAGTGTGACTCAGAGGGAGCAAGCCAACAGGGTAGTTAGTGATTAGAAGCACAGTATGCCATCTGGGAGTGACAGGAACAAAGGCCAGGCTACGTCTTGGTAACCATTCGACCAGACACACTTGCCCCCCTCCTCCAACTTTAGTCATTGATGAGATAAAGAATGTGGCTCGCGTATTTAAGCACACAAATGTGTGTGAGCGACCATTCAAATCTGGGTGCATTATCACACCAGCATGTCTCACCAAAGAGAGAGTGGGAGGAGTGGGAGACCCAGTGGCTCCTTTCAGCGCCCATCTTTCAGCATCCAAGAGCTCCATGTTACATCTATGTGGCCACCAGAACTTGCCGACAGCAACCAAGAGGGCATGGTAAGAGTTCGCCATGCTGTGTATAACAGAGTTAAGGCCTCACACTATATTTTTATGAAATATGTACATATATATATATCGACATGATTACTTCCTAAAATTTTGAAAAAGTGGACAAAGACTTTAAAAAGGCCAAAGCTATGTTTGCCTATAACCCTGAACAAAAGGAGCTTTCAGGCAGTATTAAAGAGGCTGACACCTCGTTATCACTGAAGAGACACTAATGCCCCTGTGGCTGCAGAGATCAAATTCAGAGGGAATTCTACAAAGGCCATCTACATTTCATAAGCCTCTGGAGCCTACCAGTCTGTAAGGAAAAAAGGACCCTTCAACTTTCTTTGAAATTCTTAATGGTTAGAACATCAAAAATCTTAAGAACCCAGACAAAGGAATCAAAAGCCTTTGTCAAAGACAAAGTGTACAGGTGGAATTCATGTGTCAGGTCCCCCTAGCTGGAGGAACCTGTATATTGCCTTGCTGTACTGCAGATCAGTCTACCATCTTCCATCTGGCAAGCAGCAGCATAGAACAAGGGCTCTGCTTGGGTTTGAATGCCTTGCCCCGATCTATACTGTTTCTACTGGAACTTCTGAACTTCTATACCATCGCTTACAAGAATAATTCATCTCTGTGTGCCTATCTCTTCATGGAAGTCATCTCTAACAGAAAAATGAATTATCCAGTATCAGGTTTCAATCTGCCAACCTCTATGAAGGAAAACACCATCCGACTTTGATTCTGGACTCTGGGCTCACTTGAAACAATAATTTTTTTCTTTGTGGTCTTTGCCTTGTAAATCTTTTTCCCTATCCTCCTTTTTTATTGTCTGAGTGAAAAGGAGGCTAGATAGCAAACCTCCTCTCACGTTTGAGTGTGTGCAAATAAACTAACCCCCTGAGTTTGCCCTATCTTGACTTTGCTGTGGGATTATTAATATAAATTGGATCACACCAAATCCGAGGGGTGGGAAATACGCCACTGCTTATAAAGGGGAAAATCAAAATCAAAATCAAAACACCTTTTGGTTTGCAGGTGGGTGAGAGGAAAAATCAGGGCTGTTTAAATTAAACCCCCTCCTGTCCGTAACATGTGAGTGTAGCAGGGGATCTTTGAAGAATATGGATCCAACATAGGTCGAGGTTCCCTCCGAAAAGGTGAGTTGTTTAACACAAGTTCACAGAGGTCCAAGTGATGATTCACATCTGAATGCTGCACCTCTTATGGGAGACCTGGCACATACCTTTCCTTTAGCATTGGAGGCTTGTGTGTCCAAACCACTGCTATAGGTGCACACAGTAGAGATGTGAATGCCCTGAAATATTCAAGAGCTTTCTCGATTGGAGAACTATATGTTAGGCTAACATTATTCTTCATGTTGTATCCATAGGACAAGAGGGCCTATAACATCAGGGAGATGGCCCGGACAGGAGTAGGGCTGTGTGGCTACAGGTGATTAGGATTGTGGAGGAGACAGCATTGGAGTAGCCAGGGCACCTCCCTGGCTGTTTGAAGGAATGGAGGTTAGTGAGGAAGGTGATGTCACTGAGAGAATCTCAGCAGCTTTATCTTCTTCCAACTCCTCAGCCCCTCCCCCAGAGATGGGGGCTGAATGAGTGGTGCTGTGATCAGTGTGAGATACCAAAGGAGTTAATGAGATATAGCCCTTTACATTTGTGCCATAGAGGAATGTGAGCGTGACCTAAGTGCGGCCAGAGGGAGGGGACCAGACCAGGTGTTAGAGGCAGCGCAGTGCACACCAGGCAGGAGGAAGAGGAGTGAACCGGGTTTCACCCTAAAGTAAGTGTCTACCAACTGCAAAGGTCATATCTCAATATGTCTGAGAACTAATGCCGAAGGTTAACCAGGAATTAGTCACCTACATACGTGCCATGATCCAGTAGGATCTTAAACCACAGTCAATCGACCCTCATGCCCTGCCTGTGGTTCTCAAGGCCATTGGGGGTCTGAATTTTTATTCCGCTGGCTCTTTCCAGGACTCAACAGGAGACCCCTGCAGAATCTCCCAGTCGCTGCACACAGCTACATCAAGGCAGTCACTGATACATTCTTTGCTCAGTAAGCGGTGTATTTGTCTGCCTGCCTCAATGGAGGGGCTGCCGACTTTCATAACCAGCCACCTCTGCGGAGTTCCCCTGGAAACCGGAATGCCCTGGGGAGCCAGAGAAAGGTGGAGAGAGGTGGCTGAGCAGGTCAGGGCCCGGACCTGGCTGCAGTGCCAAATACAACATAATGACCTTACAATGACTATCAAGATACAGCTTGTCACCCCATTTCCTTTACTCTGAATTCAGCTCTGAGAACAATTTGTCCCCAGCATTGCCAATCCTTTCTTTTCCAATTGCGCTGGCCTCTTCTCCAACCACAGCAGTGCACCTCATTCACCCCCTACTTCTCACATCCAACACCACTGACCCTCAACACTGACGCTAAAAACACGCTGGGATTGAAAGTTCTTGGGTGGTGATGCAAGATGAAAAATAGCACATTGGCAGCCTGCTATACCCCACCTGACCCCCTGTCCATTGAATTCAATCGAGCAGGGGTTACAGTAATGTAGTGGTTATGTTACTGCATTAGCAATCCTGGGGGAATTATCCAATAGTCTGGAGACAGGAGTTCAAATCCCACCATAGCAGATTTCATGTAAAACTGGAATAGAAAACTAGCAGCAGTAACAGTGATCATGAAAGTACAGGACTGTCACAAGCCAATCACTGATCCACATCTGCTCTCATTGCAGGACAAGCTGTGGACACACTACACAAGGGGGACTGTACAGAACTGGAGATGAGCAGCCAGGTCACCGTCTCCTATTCCAAGGGAGGACCCCACTGCCAACAGCATTGATAGAGAGAGGACATATAGCGTTGAAGACAGCGAGATTGTGGATCATACGTACACGTGCGTTTGGCCATTTCCCTTCACTTACTCTCCAATTCACACATTCACACTCTCCCTCTTCTCTTTTCTCTGGGTTATTCCTTTCAGTCACACAAGCCTTGTCATTGTCTGGGTGGAGAAGGAAGTCAGCATTCCAGAGATATTCTGTAACCTACACAGACCTCCCCAAGCACTAAGAACAGAGATTGTCATCCTGGATGGTGCAGAGTAGGAGGTGAGGGACTCTGCCTCTCACTTGGTGTGTAGATTTGACAAGAGTGCGGGATTGGCACAATATGAAAAGGGTCAAGGAGGCTTCTAGGGAAGTGAGCATGAACCTGAATGAGGCATTGCTGGCAATCTCACCTTGGTTGCACAACAATGAAGTGGAGACCCTTGTGATTTCTGAAGGCTGCAGATCCATTTTCAGGAGCCCCAACATGCTGATATGGGTGCAATCAATGATATTCTACATTTGGAGAAAGCTGCAATCTGTGGAAATCCCAAAGGCCTGTCTTACTTTTACATAGAAATATAGGCCAAGATTTTAAAGCTCTTCCTGCCCGGTGGGATATTCTGATTCCGTCAAACTGAATGAAGATTTAAATGGCTCGCCACATCCACTGGGGGGAGACGTGCTGCAGCGAGGCCGTAAAGTCCTGGCCATGGAGATTCCTAGATAAAAGGAAAGCAAAGTTTGCCTTTTAACATCCTGGTAGCCCATAATACAATGATGATAGAGTTGTCGACTAATTATCTTCATCAATCTTTATCGATTAGTCTAGAACAGACTCAGACAGGAGGTGAGGAAAACTTCAGGGATGGAAAACCTTGGGAACCATTAGCCCAAAATTACCTGTTCCTCCCAAGCACACTACAGTCACCACCTGTGAAATTATTCATATACTGTATTCAAAATGTTAGTGTCTGAAAGAAATCCATCTAATAATATTTGAATGAATCAATAGTTTCCACATCTCTTGAGGGAGCTAGATTGGCCATTCACTCACTGAAATAATGTTCCCACAGATTAGTTGTGAATTTCCCTGCTTCAAGTGCAGGCTGTGTCCTCTGCTTTTGCTGTTCTGAACATGGTGAAACATCTTGTCATGGTTGACATTGGCCAGGATTTTCTGGCCCCATTGGTGAGCAAATGTCATGGCGGCTGGGGCAAGACAATACGGTGAGAAGGCCAAAAATCGGTTTCACTCCAGCATGAAAGCACAGCAGGATCATCCGATGGTGTCCACCATGGTGGAATGTGAATCCCTACGGAGGCCGGCCTGAACCTGATTTGCACCTCACTAATAAGATGCAAAGTAATGCCCGATCAGAATCATCCACTCCCATGCCAGATTTACCATTAAACCATCAGAAAAACACACCAGCCTAGGACGCGCCTAGACAATTGCAACTTGCAGAAGTTGGGACTGACCGTTAGGGCCTTGCTCAGATGGCGGACATCCAAGGAGCAGAAGGTGCTGGAACCCAACCACTACTGGACCCGGGAGGGACACATGCATCATACACTGGGTGGATTCTCATGGAAATGGCTCTACCTCGAGGAAGCTCACGGAAGGTGGGAGGTCTCCGTTGATGTCTTGAGACTGCCTCGGAACATCACAGTCTTGGTCATGTACAGCGATGGATGATTGGTGAGGGGGGAGAGGAAGGTCCAGCTGTGAGTGGGAGAGGAAAGTCTAGGTTTGACTGGGAGAGGAAATGTTCCGGTTGGGGCATGGGTGTTTGGTGGGGGGGTGGGGGGTAGTGCCAAGATGTCAGGGTGGTTGACATTAGGATGGGCTGGGGTGGGGGAAGAATAGTGTCAAGGCGGTAATGTTGGAAGGGGGGACGAAGGTGCTGGGAAGGTGAGTTTGGGGGCTGACGAAGGTATCAGTGGGGATGTTGGTGGGGGAAGAAGGAAGTACGGGGGGGAGGAAGGAGTATGGGGAGAGGAGGGTGTAATGAGGGAGGATGTAGCAAATGGGGAGGTAGGTGTAAGGAGGGAGTTCAGAGGGAAAGGGTTTGGAGGGGGAAAAGAGTTCAGGGGGGAATGAGTCCAGAGGGAGGGGAGTTCGGAGGGGGGGAGGGAAGGTATCCTGGGACAGGAGGGAGCTCGGAATGGGGATGGTGTCTGGTAGGAAGAAGGTGGCTGGAGGGGGATGGGAGTAAGGGTGGAGGGGGGAGCAAGGG
Organism: Carcharodon carcharias; assembly: GCF_017639515.1. NCBI lineage: Eukaryota > Metazoa > Chordata > Chondrichthyes > Lamniformes > Lamnidae > Carcharodon > Carcharodon carcharias. Next base: position 77,818,467 of record NC_054480.1, on the reverse strand, counting down.
GAGGGCGGGGTGCAATGTCCAGGTGAACACGGAAGGGAAGGGTCTGTGGAGTCAATGACTGTCTCCTGGGGAGTGAAATGAGGGTGGGCATGGTGGGAGGGAATGGTGGGTATGAGAGAGGGCAGTGTGAGCTGGTAGGGTGGGAGTGTGAGGGTGCGGTGGTAACGGTAGAAGGCATGGTGAGGGTGGGTGGTGGGGACTCGATGGCAGACATGGGCCCAGGGGGTGGGAAGAAGAGGTCAGGGAGGTCAATGTGGATGAGGGTGGGATTCTCAGGAAGGTAGGGAATGTGTACGTTCACCTGGACATTCCGGAAAGAAAAGGGTGCAGGACAGTGCGGAGGTGGCAGGTAATGCCGGGGGTTCAACAGTGATGGGGGAAAGGATGTGGGTGACTGGGGGAGGGGAAAGGATGGAGGAGCTGATCAAAAACTTAACGATTACCATGGCTTCAAATTCGAAAGTGAGCGGAGCCTCGTGCTGGACAGGCACAGGTTCTGCAGGGGAGTGAGATCACTGAGTGGGCGGAGATACAGCTCAGCTCAGATAGACATTTGGAAGAGAACCCCAGCAGGCAGCACTGAAAATACTCAGGACATTGAGATCAGTAAGGATGTATCTGTGTGCATGGGAGAGTGCTCACACCAGGCTCCTAAAGGCCCTGTCACATACACACCTCTCCCTCCAGAATCACTCGTGGTCAGGCTGCATGCAGCTGAACTGCTAGTCAGGCAGGGGTGGGGCTGGTGGTGGGGGGTGCAGTGGGGGGACGTGTGAAGCCTGTAAATGAAGCTGAAAGACGCCATTACACATTATTCAGTGAAAGTGAATATTTGTTCAGATTATAAAGTGACAAAATGTGTTCACCTGTGCAACCACTTGTGATCAGAATTTCTTAACTTTTCTGGACCTACTACTACTTCTAGGTGCTGCCCCGACATCCTCAGCAGGGTGGAGACAGCCTGCGCAATGGTTGGTCCTGCTGCCCCTGATACCTTCAGTGTGGGTCCTCTGGAGAGCCGAGGCCTTGAGGGCCCCAGCTTTCTTCGGCTGTCCTCCTGTGGGTCAGCTGCTCCCTCTGCAGTGACAGGGGGCAAAGCTGAGGAACTCACAGGCAAAGGGGACTCAGAGGGCGAGGACAGAGGGAGATTCCAGAGTGGATGACCCAGGGGTGTCCAGCTGCTGCTCCTCCTCAATTTGGGTGTCTGAGGGCCCCGGCCTGACTCCTTGAGGGGAAGGAGCATCTGGAGGGATGTCAAGGTGCCCCAATTCCTTCTCGTGTTTCCACAGCAGGGACTCACCCATGGCTACCATGATGGATTTCAGGTCTGTGCACGTCTCCACATTCTGCTGGACCAGAGTCTCCTTGGAATCTGCCATCTTCCCCATGGAGACCTCCATACACGGGCATGTGGGCAATATTTAATAGGAGAGCAGGTGCATGCACTCCCCCGACTCATGTGCCACTCTGCTGAGGGTTTCCAACAGCTCTGCGTGATGTTCCCCCACCTTCTGCTGACTCTCCAGGGTGAGTTGGAAGGCTGAATCCAGAGGCTCATCATCTGACTCGGACCTCACAGATGCCTCTCTCCCAGCAGTCCTCCGAGTGCTGGGGAGCTTGGCTGAATCTGCCTCCTCCTATGAATATGTGTCCGTGCGGTAACCATGAGAATGTGAACCTGAGCCTGCTCTAGATCTAGATCCCACCGAGTTGTGTGCCTCTGTGCTGGTTGAGGGTGTGGGCAAGCGCTGAGTTGGGTCTTCCAGGCTGCTTATTTCTAGCTCTTTAATGAGGTGATATTCCCTTGTCTGGAGGCGAGGATGTGGATGGAGCTGAGGGACTGGCTGGCTGAGGGTGTTAGTCACTTGGCAGAGCTCCCTGTGAACCAAAATAGTGCGTGGCAGCAGGGTAAAAAGCAGGAGAGAGAGCACTTACAGTTGCACTGAGAGATGGATAGTGTGGTGTAGGATCCTCATGTGGCTGTTCACTGCCATCGCAGGTCCACGTCCTCACCAGTCAGTGCGATGGCACACTCCTGTGAATGAGTGAGGAGTCTAATGTGGGCCACTCCACCCCCAGTCTGGGACCCGTCCTTGCTTACGTGAGCCAGCTTCTCCTGTACGAAAGCAGATGGAGAGAGTGTGAGCAGGACACGTGGCACTGTGTGGAATGTTTGTGTGGTGAGCGGAGCCATGGACAGGAGGGTATGAGCCTGATGGAGATGTGAGGGTGTGTGTGAGAGTTAGTGGTGTTGTCCCTTGAGGTGTGAGATCCATGTGGATGTGTGATGAGTTGTTGAGTGTGTGAGTTGAGAGTGATGAAGTTGTTGACTTACCCTGGCGGAACGGATGAGAGGAGCATTCATCCTCTTCCTTCACTGGATGGCTGACCTCCTCTGTGTTCCAGTGGCGCTGACCACCACTTCCACAGCCTCCCAGGCCGGATTGGTGACTTTGGTGGACCTCCTGTGGCCAGGGCAGGCGTAGAGGACACCGTGGTGGCCTTCCACTGCATCCAGCAGACGCCCCAGAGAGACGTCACTAAATTTGGGGGCTGCCGTCCTCTTTGCTTTCGGGGCCATCTGTCACCTGGAGCAGAATGAAGTAGGCTTCATTCTGCTGCGCTTTAAATATGGTTCCTGGAATGAGGAAGCCCTGAGATCATGGCATGGTGGGCAAATCCAAGCCAGTGATCCAGTGTGTTTCCCGTGAATGCATTATTAATGAGGCGGGACACACCAAGAAAGAGATGTTACAGTGTGAAAACCCGCCACTGTGTCTGGTGGCTTTTCTCACGCCCACCATTGCACTTAGTACAAATCCAGGGCAATTCCTCCCATTATCTAAGTCCTATAAACAGCAATCATATCACCTCTACCTGGCAGCTTAATCTCTGATCAGGGCTTCATTCTTAGCATTTCCAGGCTTCATTTTTGGACTCACTGGTCCAAGGCTCCTGGGGCATTCAGACAGCCTTCTGTAAACCTGGTAATTGGGACTGTGGTCTCCGCTGGAGGCACCTCCTCCTCTGAGGAGGAAGAGAGGGGCAGAAGGGAGAGGAGGCTAGGTGTCCGAAAGCAACTTCCAAGGGAGGGACCTGTAGGAGGAGAGGCGCAGGCACAAGGGGCTCAGGGCCAGCAGGTAGTCCAAGGCAAAGGGGTTGCAGAAGACGCCACCATCCTGCTGCCTGAGTTTACAGGCGGCGATACAATATGTCCGAGGTGCAATGCCAAAGGAGGCTCTGCCTCTCAAAGGAGGCAGTGACCACCATTTTTCAGAGGATCGGGACTGAGATCAGCTCCAATTGTATGGGCGGACACCACATGCCAGTGGCTCTGAAGGTCACAGTGGGCCTCAACTTCTCTGCCTCCGGATCTTTCCAGGGCTCAGTGGGGGATCTGTGTGGAGTCTCCCAATCAGCTGTCCACAGTTGTGTCAAGCTGGTAACAGAAGCTCTGTTCAGGTGGGTACTGACCTTTATTCTTTTCCATACAGACAAGGCCAGCCAGGCTGAGCGAGCCAGAGGCTTTGCAACGATTGCTGAGTTCCCCCGCATCTGACTGCACACATGTGGCCATCAAGGCGCCAGTGGGTGAGCCTTCGTCAACAGGAAGGGCTTCCACTCCATGAACGTGCAGATAGTGTGTGATCACAGGATGCTGATTCTGCAAGTCTGTGCAAAGTACCCAGTCAGCTCCCATTTGCGTACATCCTGAGACACTCCCAGGTGCCGAGGCTCTTCAGTGCTCCAGCCTAACCGGATGGATGGCTGCTAGGTTGCAAGGGCTATCCCTTGAAGAGGTGACTCATGACATCTCTCTGCCACCCAAGAACAGAGACAGAGAGCGTTACAAAATGAGCCACGCCTCCACAAGGGCGGTGGTAGAGAGGACCATCAGTCTTCTTAAGATTACTTTCAATGCCTGGACCGTTCAGGGGGTGCACTAAAATACTCCCCAGAGCGGGTGTCACTGATAGTAGTTGCATGTTGTGCTCTCCACAATCTGGCACTGGCAGGGGTGGATCCACTGGAGGAAGATAATCTTGATATAGCTCCACAGGCCACAGAGGATGAATCCAGTGGTGAGTCAGAAGAGGAGCCCAGTGAGGAGAACGCTGAGTGCATGGAGGCAGACCTCGGTAACCTCCAGGGAGGTAGAAGCCCAAGGGATGCCTTGAATGAACGCTCCTTCAGCTGGGCTGCCAAAGATCTGCTTCTACCTCATGCCAGGGCTGCCGCCTCCATCCCGAATGTATGAAATAACCCTTCCATTTGCACCCAAAGTCCACTCAATGCCTGTGCAATAAAATTTATAGCCACTCATGTCCAGCATTACATACTGGCATACCCTGCATCAGAAAAAAAGGTGACTCAGGCCATCAGAACCAAATCAAATTTAATGTTATTGTCACATTGAAGGCACAATGACATTACCATTACTGGTGTTGATGTCCACACCAGCAGACATTTAAACCAAACATAAATGAACAGAAGATCACCTGTGAACAGTCCCTGTTCTGCTCATGGTGCCTTTAATTTAGGTTTGTGAGTGCTAAGTCTTGGTGCTGCCCCCCCCAACCCCCAACCCCAACACCCCCCAACCCCCCACACCCCTCCCACCCCCCACCACCCCCAAACCCTCGCTGACACTGACATTGGAGACAGCCTGCTGACTGCTGTCTTGTTGGTCTCGATGACCTTGGTGGTCGTCCTCTGGCCCGTGGACCCTGTGCTGGCCCTGCCTGGGAGGGAGTGGCTAGTTCCACAGGTGGCATCTCCCCAGTCATTTCAGCCTCATCGGATGCCACGGTCACTGGCAGAGGGGCGGAGGAGCTGCTGCCATCATCCAAAGGACCCTGAGAGGTGCCCACAGAGATGACAGGCAGCTCCTGCGCCAACATGAGGTCACTGTGGATCTTCCTGCTCGCATTGATGGATGGACACCTAGCTGGAATACTGGGTGCCTCATCCATCTCCCACACTGACATTAACCACCTGAGTTCAGTACCTGCGTGAGGGCTTGCAGGTCCGAGCACAACCCCAGGAACCCCTGGTTCTGTCCCTGGAGCTGCCTCTCTATTACAGTTGCCACTCTCTCAATGGAGGAGACCTTGCACTTGGCTATGAGGGTCAACACAGTGCTAATGCTCTGTATGGATTCCTCCATCATGGCACGCAGACCCCCATGGATCTCCGCCAGATCCTCCTGCACACCCTGCTGGACATCCAGCATCTGCTGACTAATGGATGACTCCAGAGGCGCATCATCTGCCTTCGACGGAGCATTGTCCTGGTCCCTAACAGTCTTCCAACTGCCGGCACCCTGGGCACTCTCAGCTTCCACCTGCACCTCAACTGAGTGTGAAGTGCCCTCACCAAGATGCACCGAGATACTAGCTGCTGATCCAATGTCCACCGAGATGCAGGTATCTGCGCTAGTGCCCATTCAGATAGAAGGTGTGATGCGGGTGCAAGTGAAGCCAGTGGTCCTCCGGTGTCAGGGGTGGATCTTCGGGGTCCGGAGAGCGAGTGCATGTTGGTGAATCTAAGGGAGAAGAAGGACATGTCATTAGTTAAAGTCATCACACTGTCACTGTGCAGGCCAGGCACCCTGGTGGGACAATGAAGATCAGCATCATGGTGCCCTTGTCTTCCAATGATCAATGGGGACTCCAGGTTTAAGGCTCCCATCAATGTGGAGACTAAACTAGAATGGTTGCACAATGCGAAACTCTCACCTCTGTGCACTACCCTCTCCAGCTCTAGGGTGTCCTGCTCAAACCTGCAGCGGGAGGTTAGGCGGACCTCCGCCTGTCTGTGACCTCTCAGATTGGTTATGGCCTGTCTTCTCCTGAAAGGACAGAGGAGCATTGATTAGTCCACCCTCTACCAGCAGCGCCATTGCAGCCTGGCCAACCCCAGCTGAGGAACACCTCTCAGGGCTCATCTGAGTTGTGGGCCTTAAGCTGCAAGCCACTCAGTCCAAGCAGCCAGGGCTCGCCCCCTTTGCCAGCTCCAACGTCATTGTCGGTTAGCACTCAGACTCTAACACCCTTGAGATCCATGGGGCGGATGGCCACACCTTAACACTTCGGCACACTGACCCATGCCAACATGGTACTCACCCTTCCTGAGTGCAGCAGGTCCTGCGCCGTACCACGTCATGACTGCTGACCAGTGCTGCTACCTCCTCCCATGCCCTCTTGGTGAAGTGCAGTGGCCTCCTCCTCCCATCTCTGGGGACAACGGTGTCCCTCCTGGCAACCATCTCAACCAGGAGGCTGGTGAGGCAGTCATCTTAAAAGTGGGGGGCCGAGTGCCCACCCAACCTGCCCTCCCTCCTGGCATCTCCAGCCTCACTTGACTCCATAACTTGAATGTTGAAGACACAGAGGAGACGTCCTTCCCTGGGCCGTTCTTAAACCAGTCGCCGGGTCGCCATTGGATCTGGTGGCCGACAGGCACCTGGCCCAGCCCACCGCCCCTTCCCAACCAGTGAGGAGCCGTATTTCATGCTGGGCAAACCTTAATAGGCTCGTCAGTGCGAAATCGTGGGTGGGGGCCGATCGCAACCGGCGGGCTGTTTTCCAGTTGCTCCCGGGCCCACCAACTGCGCCCGTCAAAATTCTGGCCAATGAGCCCTCACCCAATGAAACGCCCTGGAATTTCAATTATGATTGGGATAATGCACTGAGGTTGAGGGTTGAAGGATAAATTAATTTTTATATTTGATCCAATCAACTGCTAAACCCAACCTAAGCTTTTAGTGGTAATTTCACTGTGCTGCCAAACCAGAACCACATTGGGAAAGATCAAGGCATTGGGGAAAGTATTAACATTTCTGTAAAATCACACTGCATAATGTGCTGTGTTCAACCTGCTAAGGTATTGCTGCACAACAGGAAAAGGTCAGGCGGGTCACAACTGACATTCTTAGTCTCATTCATACTCTCCCAAGGTGTTTGTTTCGAAAAGACTTGCATTTATGTAGCGCCTTTCATGACTTCCAGATGTCCCAAAGTGCCTTCGGCAAATGATGTACTTTAGAAGTGCAGTCGCTGTTGTAATGTAGGAAATGTAGCAGCCACTTTGCACATAACCGTTTTCCATAAAAGGCAATGTGGTCATGACCAGGTAATCTGTTTTAGTGGTGTTTTTATACATGATTTTAAAAAAAAATTGGTTCAGTTTCCCACTTAAACCCATATCGGTGGAGACAATAATGAGCCACTTTGACCCCAGCGTCTGATAAGCAAAGTTCCTAGTGAGCATTCATTAATTCAGCCCTTTGTTATTAAGAGTTTTCAATGGGTTTCAATTTTCAGATTAATGCTTGTTTAAAGTAATAGATATGTTAGACGTTTTTAGATAATTTTCTCCAATGCGAAGTCCTGCCTCAAACACTCAAGCAATATCCCTCCCCTTCTTGTTCGGCCCATATCCTAACCCCTGTTTTTTAGACTCAGCAACAGGTGGCAACTCCATAAAGGAAACACCAGCCCACTTATCAAATATTTTTCTCAGGAAACACAAGATCTTTTTTTAAATTCATTTATGGGACATAGGCATTGCTAACCAGGCCAGGATTTATTGCTCATCTCTAATTGCCCTTGTTCAGAGGAAAGTTAAGAGTCAACCACGTTGCTGTGTGTCTGGAGTCACATGTGGGCCAGACCAGGTAAGGACAGCAGATTTCCTCCCCTAAAAGACATTAGTGAATCAGATGGGTTTTTACAACAATTGACAATGGTTTCCTGGTCATCACCAGAGATTTTTAATTCCAGATTTTTATTGAATTCAAATTTCACCATCTGCCATCGGGGGATTAAAACCTGGGTCTCCTGAGCATTACCCTGGATCTCTGGAATACTAGTCTAGTGATAACACCACTGTGCCACCACCTCCCCCAAATCTTCAAGTACAGAAGTGAAAGTGGCACAATATACAGCTTGGGAAATACAATTCACTAATTGAGAAATGGGAAAGTAGTTCAGAAGAACATAGGAGTAGGTCATTTTATACCTAGAACATATTCTGCCAGTCATGGCTGATTTGTGCCTTAACTCCATTTAACTGCCTTTGATAAACTTACCCAACAAAATCTCTTGATCAGTCATGAAAGTTCCTATTGTTTGAGCATCTAAAGTCTTTTTGGGGAGATAATTCCAGGTTTCCAATTGTGTGAAAAGATGCTTCCTGACATCACCCCTGAGCAGCCTGTTCTAATTTTAAGATTTTGTCCCCCTGTTTTTAATTGCCCTATCAGAGGAAATGATTCTCTATATATGTTCTGAAATCTTTGAACATTTTAAAAACCATGATCAAATCACCTCTCAATCTCCTGGAATGGAGAAAGAGGTTTTGTTTATATGGCAATTGTCACAACAAGAGGACACCCCAAAGCTCTTTAAATTGCAGTGAAGTACTTTTAAAGTGCAGGGACTGTTGTAATGTAGGAAACCTGGCAGCCAATTGTGCAACAGCAAGTTCCCCAAAACAGCAATGTGATAAATAAACAGATAAACTGTGTTAGTGATGTTGGCTGAAGCATGGGAACTTAAAAAAATGTACATCCAGATTTGAGACACTGCATCTGGTTTGTGGTATGGGCTCCACTTAGAATACTATTTGGATCTCTGTCTGGGTAACTTGCGCCCTGTTCCATTTTGGGAAGGTTTCCCACTACTTATGAATGACTTAGGTCTAACTCCGTTAGGTTTCTTCAAAAACCCCTTTCTTTACATTGTTTTTTTTTGAAAAATTTACTTTATTCATAAAATATCTGGAGGAACATTACAAAACATTTCAAAATCATCATAACAAAAGAACAATCAGATTCAACTTTTACACATGGATCACAAGATGCATCAATACAATCAATGAACATTACAATCATTTCAATATGGTCAATGCAGGCAATGGTATTGGAGTTATCAACATACATCATGTTGCACTCTGAGGTTCTTCAATACAATTATAACACAATTAGTATTCAACACATACATTCATTTTCAGCTGTACAGCCCGAGGGGCTCTCAACAGTTCCCAGCCCCTCGGTGCACTATGGCAGAAAGGTCTTAGACAGCGACCTTTCCCCATTGCGCTGGCTGCCCCAAGCTTTAGTGCGTCCCTCAGTACGTAGTCCTGGACGTTGGAATGTGCCAGACAGCAACACTCGGTTGGGGACAACTCTTTGTGCTGGAAGACCAACAAGTTTTGGGCAGACCAAAAAACATCTTTCACTGAGTTGCTGATCTTCCAGCTGCAGTTGATGTTTGTCTCGGTGTGTGTCCCTGGGAACAGCCCGAAGAGCACAGAGTCCTGTGTCACAGAACTCTCGAGATGAACCTCGACAGAAACCAATACATTCTAAGCTTCTAGGTAAGTACATCTCTGTCATGTACAGAATATTCCACCTTCTCTCCTGCCTCTTGCACATGACTGCTGATGTCACTGTTACATCACAGGCCGGGATTTTCCAGTCTCACTGTGGCAGCTTCCTCCATGGCAGATGCAGTGAAACAGCCAAAAGTCCATTGACTTCGGTGGGACCGGAAGATCCTGCTGATGGGAGGCACCAATCAAAATCCCAAACACTTCCTCATTACCATAACTAATAACCCACTATTCCACAGCACTTGTATTACAATGGAGTGTCAGCAGAGATTCTGAGTCTCTGGGAGCTGGGCTTGAACCCACAACCTACAGACTCCAGAGGAAAGGATGCTACCACTGATACTCTAGAAAATCTTTCAACCTATATCTGCCTCACAAAGTCTGCTAAACAGGATGAAATGCATGTCAGCAAGTGAGTGACTAGGAGCGCTTCACAAATACAACAGAGAAGGAGCATTCTGCAGCAATATCAGAAAAAGCACTTAACTCCTCATCCACAACAGCTAGAAACAAGAATCAAATCCACTCTTGAACAAACCACTAATGACAATCTGGAAACTAGAGCACCTCAATGAGATAAATCTCCTCCAACAAGGGCAAAATCCTACCAAACTATTCCTACACAATAACATAGATTACAGCTCTTGGTGCAAAGATCTGTCAGTCTTCAGGGCTTGGGACAGGTAAACAAATGAAGAAATAACTCCCACTCTCAGGCACATAGTTACACCATCAGCCAAGTTCCTGTTACACTGGACTGTTTATGAATGCAGTTTTAATTATATTTCTGAAAGATTTGATTTTCCACCTCAGAAGCACAATTTCCAGTTTTCAGTGCTGATGGCTCATAAGTGCTCAGGTTGCAATCCCAGATGTCAAGCTGAGATCTCACCCAACAGTGCCATCTCGTTCTTCCAGCCAGGGTGGCACACGCATAGAGCAAGGGGGTGAGAGGTGTCAGGGTGCACACATCTCCGGCATTTGATAGAACATTGTCTGTGAAGAACTTCAACATTAGCCATTGCACTGAAGGGGGTGGGGGGTGGGAATGATGGGTATTATCTAGGCCCCTCTCCCCACCCCAACTGTGGTTTCAATCAACGTCTTATACAGGCAACGTTAAATCATTGGGAGCCCAGATCAATTGCTTAAATGTCACAGGAACTTGATCCTTCACTGTCGCTGGGTCAAAATCCTGGAACTCCCTCCCTAACAGCACTGTGGGTGCACCTACACCAAGTGGACTGCAGCGGTTCAAGAAGACAGCTCACCACCACCTTCTCAAGTACAATTAGGGTGGGCAATAAATGCTGGCCTAGCCAGAGAAGCCCACATCCCGTGAACATATAAACCAAATGTGCATATTGCAATATAGTTTAAGCGAATATATGTGCAGGTTATTATCCCTCCAGTCATTCGGTAAACTGACTGCCACTATTGACCATGTGTATTAGATCTATAAAGTCCTACATTTCTCTAAAGCCCTTCATATCCTTGGGATATCACAGAATGTTTCACAGCCAATGAAGTACTTTTGGGGGTGTCGTCACTGTTGTAAAATAGGAAACACAGCAGGCAATCTGCATACAGCAAGGTCCCACAAACAGCAATGCGATAATGGCCAGATTATTTGGTTTTATTTGTTGCTTAGAGACTTCAGCACAGAACCAAGTTATTCATCACAGCAGTTCTGTGTAAGTTTTTCTGCTTCACAAGTGTTCTCTCACCCCTCTTCATCTCAACCTATCAGCAAAAGCTTCAATTTCATTGTCCTTCATGTGATTATCTAACTTTCGCTTTGCTATTCACCTCAGCCACACCAGGTGGTAGTGAGTTCCACATTCTAAATACTTTCTGGGCAACATTACTCCTGAAATCTCTTATTAGATTTAGAGTGAAAATCTTATATTTGTGGTCTTCCAGTTCTTGTGGTGCTGTTTGAGGAATAAATATTGCCCAGGGCATGTTGGAGTCAGGAACTACAGTTTGGTGACTTGGACTGATAGTTTTACAAGAACATGAATCTTAAGCACTGAGGGTATGAGGACATTTCCATGCAGTTTTCTACATCTGGATGCCCTGTTACCATTCTGCAAGGTGGCTTTGAGCAGACTGCCATAAATAATTCCGCTCAGTGGAGACATTCCTATCTCAAAGGCCTTTAGTTACATCTTCAGAAGATTTACAGAAGATTCATAGAATAAACAAACTGGAATGTAGAATGGGGTCTCAAAGGCTAAGATAAAAAAATCCTGAAACCCAATGTAATGAAGAATTTAATAAATTTAGTTTGCCCTGAAGTATTGGCCTTGGCCATAGGCCTTTATTTAGGCCTCTTTTTCATCTCTATGTTGTTTCTTGATGTTATTTGGTCGGTTGGTAAGCTTTTCCAAATTTTTGGGGTTTGTCACATACAGGTAGCAGCATGGTGTCTCCGAAATAAAACTAAAATAGATGCAAAGGAGCTAATTTAATTATTTGCATTTTGAGTGTAATCCTGCTCCATTAGTAATTCCTCTTGGAATTTCCATCATGTGCTATCTGCGATTTATTCATAGAATTTACGATGCCCATTAGACCATTGCAAAGCTTGGCAGTGACAACAAGGTAATTACCCCGCAAGGAGCCCAGAACGTACATTGCTTATTATTTAGTTCTTGAAAACAGAATGCCTATATATTTAATCATCTTTCATAAAACTTCACTAACAAGAGATGTGTTTGTTCTTTAATTTACCAGACAAACTCTACATCCATGAAAACAGGGAGCAGGGAGCAAGGTCTTCAGGCACCTCATGATAAAACTGGTGAGGCTAAGGAATAAAGAGACATCCCAGCCCATGTTCAGGGCTTAAGGAGAATGTTACTCAACACTTCAAAAAACATGTCAAACATTGCTACTACCTGTCGTTCAAAAGTTTTAAATTTTAATTTTCAACAAATGTAGTTGATGATAAATTGAGAATCATGTTATTCTGACCAGAACTGTTTCAAAATTATTCCAAAATCTCCAACAGTATCTTCTTCCATTTTCCTTCCTGCATTCATTGAAATTTATTCCTTTTCCAGCATTTTAATGGCATTATAGGATCATAGGAACGAAAGAGTGAGAGCAGGGTAATCAGACCCTCAAGCCTATTTCACCATTCAATGTGGCTGGGAATCCTGCAGCAAGTAACTCATCTCCTGACTCACCAAAGCCTGTCCACCGCTTTGCCCATGGCTTTGGAAGGTGCTGTAAAGGAGGTAAACGGAGGTAGAAATATAGTAAAATATATACTGATTAAGGGAGGTGGAACAGGGGAAGCTGGATAGAAAGCCAGCGATGGCTAGAGGTAAAGGAGAGGTTGCAAAAGATATCATAAACAAAAGGTCAAAGGGTTGTTAATAGTGGAGGTACTGGCTAAAGGAGGTGCTAATGGTGAGGTTAAGACTCCCTACCCACTGTGGTTGACAGGGCCGTCAACCGTGTCTGACTTGCTTCTGACGTGTTTCCCTTCTTCCTTAACCGAGGTGTCCCACACACGATGGTTGACAGGGTCCTCAACCGTGTCCGGCATTGATACCAACACCCAACCAGGAACCTCCACCCCTCCTCATCCCTCTGACCCCCTCATGTCTTCTAATCCCAGCCGCGGCCGTGTATTCGCCATACCCACTGACCTACCCCCCTCTGATGCTGAATGTTCAGTGCTCAGCAAAGGACTCAGTTTCATACCCTTACACCCTCACCTCAATGAATTTCGGACTCAGCATGATGCTGAGCTTTTCTTCCGCCGCCTTCATCTCCATGCTCACTTCTTTGGGCAGGAGTCTTCCCCCCGTTCTACAGATCCTTTCACTCGCCCCCAATATTCTCCCCCCACCTGGACCCCTCCCTCAGGTCTCTTACCTGCTCTTGATCTTTTCATTGAGAACTGTCGGTGTGACATCAGCTATATCAATTTCTCTGCTACTCTCACCCACTCTAACCTGTCTCCTTCTGAACTTACTGCACTCGGTTCTCTCAGGTCTAACCCTGACTTTGTTATCAAACCTGCTGACAAGGGTGGTGCTGTTGTTGTCTGTCGTACTGACCTTTACCTTGCAGAGGGTGAGCGCCAACTCGCAGCCACTTCCTCCTACCTCCCCCGGGACCATGACCCCACCACCGAACATCAAGCCATTGTTTCCAGTACTGTCAATGACCTCATCCCCTCTGGAGATCTTCCCTCCACAGCTTTCAACCTCATAGTCTCGCAACCACAGACAGCCCACTTCTACCTCCTCCCCAAAATCCACAACAGGACTGTCTTGGTAGACCGATTGTGTCAGCCTATTTCTCCCCACAGAACTAATTTCTTCCTATCTTGACTCCGTTCTCCCTCCCCATGTCCAGTCTCTCCCCACTTACATCCGTGATTCCTCTGATGCGCTACGTCATAACAATTTCCAGTTCCCTGGCCCTAACCGCCTCCTCTTCACCATGGACATCCAATCCCGCTACACCTCCATCCCCCCCCAAGATGGTCTGAGGCGTCTCCACTTCTCCCTTGAACAGAGGCCCAAACAATCCCCATCCACCGCTACTCTCCTCCGTCTGGCTGAACTTGTTCTCTCACTGAACAATTTCCCCTTAAACTTGTTTCACTTCCTCCAAATAAAAGGCTATGGGTACCCACATGGGCCCCAGTTATGCATGTCTCTTTATGGGGTATGTGGAACATTCCTTGTTCCAGTCCTACTCTGGTCCCCTCTTACAACTCTTTCTCCGATATATCGAAGGCTGTTTCAGTGTCACTTCATGATCTCATCTGGACTTGGAAAAATTTATCAATTTTGCTTCCAATTTCCACCCCTCCATCACTTTTATATGGTCCATCTTCAACACTTCACTTCCCTGCCTTGACCTCTCTGTCTCAATTTCTGGGGATAGACTGTCCACCAATATCCATTACAAGCCTACCGACTCCCACAGCTACCTCGACTACAGCTCCTCACACCCTACTTCCTGCAAGGATTCCATCCCATACTCTCAGTTTCTTCGCCTCCATCGCATCTGTTCTGATGATGTCACTTTCCAAAACAGGGCTTCTGACATGTTTTCCTTCTTCATTAACTGAGGTTTCCCACCCACAGTGGTTGACAGGGCCCTCAACCATGTCCGACCCATTTCCAGCACCTCTGCCCTCACACCTTCCTCTCCCTCCCAGAACCATGATAGGGTCCCCCTTGTCCTCATTTTTCACCCCACCAGCCTCTGCATTCTAAGGATCATCCTCTGCCAAATCCAGCATGATGCCACCACCAAACGCATCTTCCCTTCACCCCCCCGTTGGCATTCTGTTGGGATCATTCCCTCCGGGACACCCTGGTCCACTACTCCATCACCCCCAACACCTCAATCCTCTCCCATGGCATCTTCCCATGTAACCGTAAAAGGTCCCATGCCTGCTCCTTTGCTTCCCCTCTCCTCACCGTCCAAGGGCCCAAACATTCCTTTAAAGTGAAGCTGCACTTCACATGCACTTCTCTCAATTTAGTCTACTGCATTCTCTGCTCCCAATGCGGTCTCCTCTACATTGGAGAGACCAAACGCAGACTGGGTGACCACTTTGCAGAACACCTTCGGTCTGTCCGCAAGCATGACCCAGACCTCCCTGTCGCTTGCCATTTCAACACTCCACCCTGCTCTCAGTGCCACATGTCCGTCCTTGGCTTGCTGCAGTGTTCCAGCGAAGCTCAACGCAAACTGGAGCAACAGCACCTCATCTTCCGATGAGGCACTTTACAGCCTTCCGGACTTAACATTGAGTTCAACAACTTCAAACTACGGATTCTCTCTTCCATCCCCACCCTTCTTTGATCCTTCCCTTTTCTCTACATTGGTTTTTATTTTTTAATTTTTATTTATTTATTTTCCCCCACTCACTTTCATTATTATTATTTTTAAAATTCATTTCCATTTTTATTCATTGTTTTATCCCCAACTTTTAGCCTTTTCAATCTTTTTCCCACCACAGTCCCCTCCCCTCACTCTGCCCCCACTAGGGCCATCTGTCACTTTCAAGAGAGCTCATCCTGGTCTGGCCATTATCACATTTTGCTTTCCACTCTTAATGTCACCGTTAACATCTCCTTTAGCCAGTATCACCACGTTTAACACCCCTTCGATCTTTTGTCTATGACATCTTTGTCAATCTCTCCTTCCTCTCCCTCCCAGAACCATGATAGGGTCCCCCTTGTCCTCATTTTTCACCCCACCAGCCTCTGCATTCTAAGGATCATCCTCTGCCAAATCCAGCATGATGCCACCACCAAACGCATCTTCCCTTCACCCCCCCGTTGGCATTCTGTTGGGATCATTCCCTCCGGGACACCCTGGTCCACTACTCCATCACCCCCAACACCTCAATCCTCTCCCATGGCATCTTCCCATGTAACCGTAAAAGGTCCCATGCCTGCTCCTTTGCTTCCCCTCTCCTCACCGTCCAAGGGCCCAAACATTCCTTTAAAGTGAAGCTGCACTTCACATGCACTTCTGGCCTTCTATCCAGCTTCACCTGTCCCACCCCCCTTAATCAGTATACATTTCACCACATTTTTACTTCTCTTTAGTTCTGAAGAAGAGTCATACGGACTCAAAATGTTAACTCTGTCTTTCTCTCCACAGATGTTGTCAGACCTGCTTTGATTTTCCAGCATTTTTCTTTTTGTTTCGAATTTCCAGCATCAGTTTTTATCTTGCTGTAAAAGGGGGATTGGCACGCTGCTGCCATACATCTTGAGATGGTACACACTGCTGCTACTGTGTGTTGGTGGTGGAGGGAATGAAGGGTTAAGCTGGTAGATGGGGTGCCAATCAAGCAGGGCTGCTTTGTCCCGTGGATGGTGTTGAACTTGTTGAATGTTTTGGGAGCTGCATCCAGGCAATTGGAGACTATTCCATTACATTCCTGACTTGTACCTTGTAGATGGTGAACAGGCTATGGGGCTTACCAACATCAAGAAATAATGCAGGGATGAAAAAGAGGCCTGAATAAAGACCTATGGCCAAGGCCAATACTTCAGGGCAAACTAAATTTATTAAATTCTTCATTACATTGGATTTCAGGATTTTTTTATCTTAGCCTTTGAGACCCCATTCTACATTCCAGTTTGTTTATTCTATGAATCTTCTGTAAATCTTCTGAAGATGTAACTAAAGACCTTTGAGATAGGAACATCTCCACTGAGCGGAATTATTTACGGCAGTCTGCTCAAAGCCACCTTGCAGAATGGTAACAGGGCATCCAGATGTAGAAAACTGCATGGAAATGTCCTTATAACCTCAGTGCTTAAGATTCATGTTCTTGTAAAACCATCAGTCCAAGTCACCAAACTGCAGTTCCTGACTCCAACATGTCCTGGGCAATATTTATTCATGAAACAGCACCACATGAACTGAAAGACCACAGATGTAAGATGTTCATTCTAAATCTAAAAGGTGCAGTGAAACAAAAGCAAAAGAATATATGCCAGAGAGGGGGGAAGATGTGCAGGTGTTGTGGATGATGTGAGTTCACAGACAAAGAGATGTTCCAATTAGGGATCAAACTGTGCAGCTGGTGGAAAGTTTAATCACTGGGAAAAGGTATGCAGAACAAGGAAAGAACTTGACAAAGGAGTTATCAAAGACAAAGCAACAGCATGAATAAGAAAGAAAAGAAACAAAAACATCCACATCCTGGAAGATGATGATTCATTTGAGAACACGATAAACATAGGCCTGAATTTCCACTGGGCGTGTACACAAAGTCAGCAGGCCTGGAATCAGATGTAGAATCCACTCCCAGGTGGGATTACATTTTCAATTAAGGCCTGTCCAGAGTGAAATGTGTCTTTTTACTGGCCAGAAGGGCTGGGCAGGGTGGGGGCCGCGGGAGCCTGTCAGACGCCGGGTCCAATGGCGACCCAGTGGGAGATTCAAAAGCAGCAGAGGCAGCTCCCTGAAGGCTGCCTGGGGACACAGAGGGAGCTGCTGATTTCCAGGAAGAAAAATTTGTGTGGAATAGCAATGGCACCTGTGCCTGCTGGGCACGCCAGGCAGGAGGGCAATTCCAGTGGGCAGTCTCATCCCCCTGGTTCTTGCATGGGTGCCTGGGAATACTTGTGAAGGAGGTCAGTGCCAAGCAGGACATCTTGATACCCAGGGATGGCAAGAGGAGGCCACCACGAGGGCATGGGCAGAGGTGGCAGCCCAGGTCAGCAGCCATGAGGTTGTGCAGCGTAAAAGGTTCAATGACCTACTGCACTCGGCAAGGGTGAGTACTGTTTGTCATGGTTCAGTGTGGAGAAGTGTTAAGGGCTGGCCCTGCCTCTGTGGAGCTCAGAGGTGTAAGAGTCTGAGTGCCAGCTGTCACTGACTGCTGAGCTGGCCAAGCGAGTGAGCCCTGGATGCTTGGCCTGAGTGCTCTAGGGTCGAGGGCCATGACTCAGATGTGCCCTGCGAGGTGCTCCTCAGGCAGGGTTGACTAGGCTGCAATGGCGCTACAGGTAGAGAGTGGACTAATCAATGCTTCTCTGTCCTCTCAGGAGAAAAGCAGGCATAATACAATTGAGAGGTCAAGGACAGGCGGAAGCTACTCCCCCAATCCTGATGATTCTGTTGAGATATGAGAAGGATGCCCTGGAGATGGACCACTGATGCCCAACTCGGTCCACCAGCCGTGGAGAGGCAGGGGTCTCTACGAAGGTAAGTGTGCAGCGCACTGATGCGAGAGTGTCAGAGTGTGTAAACATTGTTGTGTTGTCTCATCTGTAATGGAAACCTGAAACCTGGAGTCCCTATTGATCATTGAAAGACAATGGCACCATGATGCAGATCTCCACTGTCTCACCAGTCCACCCAGCATGCATAGTCACCATGTGAGGAATGATACATTTGACATATCGTTCTCCTCCCCTGGAATCACCATCCAGCAAAGAATTGCAGGACCCCGAGGAGCCACCCTTGACACCAGAGGACCAGTGGCCGTTAGATGCACCTGCGTCACACCCCCTCCCTGCACCGGGCACCAGCGCAGGTACCAGCACATCAATGGTCATTAGACCGTTGTCTAGAATGTCAGTGCACAGTGGGGAGGGCACAGCACACTCGCATGAGGAGCTGGTGGAGGCAGAGAGTGCCCAGGGCAACGGCAGGCAGAGGACTGCTGGGGGACCAGGACTATGCTGAGTCCGAGGCAGATGACGAGCCTCTGGAGTCATCCATTAGGTGGCAGATGCCGGATGCCCAGTGGGATGTGCAAGAGGATCTGGTGGAAATTCCTGAGAGCTTGCTTGCAATGGGTCTCTGTCATGGAGGAGTCCATGCGGAGCATAAGTTCTGCTTTGACCCTAACCCGGGTGGACAGTTTCTGGATATGGCAGATTTTTGGTGTGGCAGTGCCTTGGTGTGACAGATTCTGGTTATGAGTGTCTGTGTGTGACAGAATATGAATTTGAGACTGTTGGGTGCCAATGTTTCTGAGTGTGACAGTTTTTGGGTGTGACAGTTTTTGGGTGTGACAGTTTCTGAGTGTGACAATTTCTGAGTGTGACAATTTCCGGCTGCAACAGTTTCTGGGGTGTGACAGAGTCTGGATGTGGCAGTTTCTTGGTGTGTCAGTTACTGGGGGGAACGGTTTCTGGATGTGACAGATTCAAGGCATGGCTTTGTCGGCATGTGACAGTTAGAGGGTATTACAGTGTCTAGGTGTGGCAGTGCCCAGGAGTGATAGTGACTTAGTGTGGCAATTTCTGGGTGACAGTTTTTGTGTATGACAGTTTACGGGTGTGACAGTTTCTGTGTGTGACATTTTCTGGGAGTGACAGATTTTGGGTGTGATTCTTTCTGTGTGTGACAGTTTCTGGGTGCAATGGATCCTGGGTGGATGGTTTCTGGGTGCGACAGTTTCTGGGTGCAACAGTTTCTGGGTGTAACAGATTCTGAGTGTGACAGTTTCTGGGCGTGACAGTTTCTGGGTGTGACAGTTTCTGGGTGTGACAGTTTCTGGTGGGACAGCTTCTGTGTGTGACAGTTTATGGGTGTGAAAGTTTCTGGGTATACAGTTTCTGGATGTGACAGATTATGGGCATGACAATTTATGTGTGTGACAACTTATGTGTGTGACTGTTCCTGGGTGCAAGAGTTTCTGTGCACAACAGATTTTGGGTGTGACAGTTTCTGGGTGTGACAATTTCTGTGTGTGACAGTTCCTGGATGTGAGATTTTCTGGGTGTGACAGATTCTGGGTGTGACAGTTTCTGGGTGTGACAGTTTCTGTGTGTGAAAATTCCTGGGTGTGACAGGTTCTAGGTGTGACAGTTTCTGGGTGCGACAGTTTCTGGGTCTGATGGCTTCTAGGGTGTAACAGATTCTTGTGTGACAGTTTCTGGGTGCGACCGTTTCTGTGTGTGACAGTTTCTGTGTGTGACAGTTTCTGGGTGTAACAGGTTCTGTGTGTGACATTTCCTGCGTGTGACATTTCCTGCGTGTGACAGTTTCTGGGTGTGACAGTTTCTGGGTGCGACAGTTTCTGGGTGACAGCTTCTGGGTGCGAGCGTTTCTGGGCATGACAATTTCTGTATGTGACAGTTTCTGGTTGTGACAGTACCTGTGTGTGACAGTTTCTGGGTGCAACAGTTTCTGAGTGTGACAGTTTCTGGGTGCGAGAGTTCCTGTGTGTGACAGTTCCTGTGTGTGACAGTTTCTGGGTGCGACAGAGTCAGGGTGTGACAGTTTCTGGGTGTGATAGTTTCTGGGTGTGACAGTTTCAGGTGCAACAGTGACTGGGTGTGACACTTTCTGGGTGCTGTAGTGCTGGGTTCGACAGTATCTAGATGCATCAATTTCTGGGTGTGACAGTTCTGGGTGTGACAGTTTCTGGCTGCAACGATATCTTGGTCTGACAGTTTCTGAGCATGACAATGACTAAGTGTGACTGTGTAAGGGTGTGGCAGTGTCTGAGAGCTACAGTGTCTGAGTGTGACACTTTCTGTGTATGACAGCTTCTGGATGTGATACTTTCAGGTGCAACAGTGTCTGGGTGTGACAGTTTCTGGGTGTGACAGGTTTTTGGTGTGGCAGTGCCTCGGTGTGACAGATTGTGGATGTGTGACTGCCTGCGTGTGACGGATGCCGGGTGTGAGAGTGTCTGTGTGCGACAGATTCCGGGTGTGAGAGTGTCTGTGTGCCAAGGTTTCCAGATGTGACAGTTTTTGGGTCTGACAGATTCTGCGTGTGACAGTTTCTGGGTGGAAAGTTTTTTGTGTGACAGTTTCTGCATGTGACAGGTTCTGGGTGGACACTTTCTGTGTGTGACACTTTCTGGGTGCTATAGTTTTGGGCGCGACAGTGTCAAGATGTGACATTTTCTGGGTGTGACAGAGACTGGCTGTGGCAGTTTCTGGGAATGACAATGTAAGGGTGTGGCGGTGTCTGAGTGTTACAGTATCTGGGTACGACAGTTTCTGTGTGCAACAGGTTCTGTGTGGACTGTTTCTGTGTGTGACAATTTCTGGTTGGGTGGTATCTGGTTGTGACAGTTTCTGGGTGTGACAGTTTCTGGGTGTGACAGTTTCTGGGTGAGAATTTTTTTGGCTCTGACAGTTTCTGGGTGGACAGTTTCTGGGTGGACAGTTTTTGGGTGTGACTGTTTCTGAGTGTGACAGTTTCTGGCTGTGACAGTTTCTATGTGCAACGGCTTCTGTGTGGATAGTTTCTGTGTGTGAAAGTTTCAGAGTGGATAGTGTCTGGGTGTGACAGTTTTGGGTGTGACAGGTTGTTGGTGGGCCAGTGCCTCGGTATGATAGATTTTGGTTGTGTGACTGCCTGCGTGTGACAGGTTCCGGGTGTGAGTGTGTCTGTGTGCCACGTTTTCCGGATGCGACAGTTTTTGGGTCTGACAGTTTCTGTGTGTGTCAGGTTCTGGGGGTACAGTTCCTGAGTGTGACAGTTTCTGTGTGTGACAGTTTCTGCGTGTGACAGGTTCTGGGTGGACACTTTCTGGGTGTGACACTTTCTGGGTGCTACAGTGTTGGGCACGACATTGTCTTGATGCGACAATTTCTGGGTGTGACAGTGACTGGGTGTGGCAGTTCCTGGGAATGACAGTGTAAGGGTGTGGCGGTGTCTGAGTGTTAGAGAATCTGGGTGTGACAGTTTCTGGGTGTGACACTTTCTGGGTGTGACAGTTTCTGTGTGCAACAGGTTCTGTGTGTGACAGTTTCTGGGTGGGCGGTATCTGGTTGTGACGGTTTCTGTGTGACAGATCCTGGGTGTGAAAGTCTCTGGCTTTAACAGTTTTTGGGTGTGACTATTTCTGGGTGTGACTATTTCTGGGTGTGACAGTTTCTGGGTGAGAAAGTTTTTGGCTCTGACAGTTTCTGGGTGGACAGTTTTTGGGTGTGACTGTTTCCGAGTGTGACAGATTCTGGGTGTGACAGATTCTGTGTGGACAGTCTCTGGGTGTGACAGTTTATGGGTGGGCGGTATCTGGATGTGACACTTTCTGGATGTGACACTTTCTGGGTGCAACAGTTTCTGGGTGGAAAGTTTCTGTGTTTGACAGCTTCAGGGTGGATAGTCTCTGGTTGTGACAGTTTCTGGGTGTGACAGATTCTGGGTGTGAAAGTCTTTAGCTTTAACAGTTTTTAAGTGTGACCATTTCTGGGTGTGACAGTTTCTGGGTGAGAAAGTTTTTGGCTCTGACAGTTTCTGGGTGGGCAGATTTTGAGTGTGACTGTTTCTGAATGTGACAGTTTTTGAGTGTAACAGTGCCTGCGTGTGACAGATTCTTGGTGTGACAGTTTCTCGTTTTGACATTTCCTGGGTGACAGTTTTTGGGTGTGACTGTTTCTGAGTGTGACAGTTTCTGGGTGTGACAGTTTCTGGGTGTGACAGTTTCTGGGTGTGACAGTTTCTGGGTGTGACAGATTCTGGGTGTGACAGTTTCTCGTTTTGACAGTTCCTGGTTGACAGTTCCTGTGTGTGACGGTTTCTGGGTGTGACACTTTCTGAGTGCGACATATTCTGGGTGTAACAGATTCTCGTTTTGACAGTTTCTGAGTGACAGTTCCTGGGTGTGATGGTTTCTGGGTGTGACACTTTCTGGATGTGACAGTTTCTGGGTGTGCGGTTTCTGAGTGTGACACATTCTGGGTGTACAGTTTTTGGGTGTGACAGTGTCTGTGTGTGACATTTTCTGGGTACACATTTTCTGGATGTGACAATTTGAGGGCGGACAGATTCTGGGTGTGACAGTTTCTGGGTGCACGGTTTCTGGCTGTGACAGTTTCAGTGTGTGACTATTCCTTGGTGTGACAGTTTCTGTGTGTGACAGTTTCGGGTGCGACAGTGGCTAGATGCATCAATCTCTGGGTGTGACAGTGCCTAGGTTTGTCAGTTTCTAGCTGCTACAGTATCTTGGTCTGACCGTTTCTGGGTATGACAGTGACTAAGTGTGACAGTGTAAGGGTGTGGCAGTGTCTGTGTGTTACAGTGTCTGGATTTTACAGTTTCTGGGTGTGACAGCCTCTGTGTGGGACAGTTTCTGTGTGGTCAGTTTCTGGGTATGACACTTTCAGGGTGCTACAGTGTCGGGTGTGACATTTTATGGCTACGACAGTATCTTGGTCTGACCATTTCTGGGTATGACAGTGACTAAGTATGACTGTGTAAGGGTGTGGCAGTGTCTGAGCGTTACAGTGTCTGGGTGTGCCACTTTCTGGGTGTGACACATTCTGAATGTGACAGCTTCTGGGTGTGATAGTTTCTGTGTGTGACTGTTCCTTGTTGTGACAGTTTCCGGTTGCGACAGTTCCTGTCAGTGTCGGGTGCAACAGTGTCTAGGTGCGACAATTTCTGGGTGTGACAGTGCCTGGGTTTGACAGTTTTTGGCTGCTACAGTATCTTGATCGGACAGTTTCTGGGCATGACAGTGAAAAAGTGAGACAGTAGAAGTGTATGGAAGTGTCTGAGTGTTACATTTTCTGGGTGTGACAGTTTCAGGTGGGACAGTTTTTGGGTGGACAGCATCTGGGTGTGACAGTTTCTGGTTGGGCTGTTTCTGGGTGTGACACTTTCTGGGTGCTACAGTGTTGGGCGCGACAGTGTCAAGATGTGACAATTTCTGGGTGTGACAGAGACCGGGTGTGACAGTTTCTGGGAATGACAGTATCTTGGTCTGACCGTTTCTGGGTATGACAGAGACTAAGTGTGACTGTGTAAGGGTGTGGTAGTGTCTGAGTGTTACAGTGTCTGGGTGTGATACTTTCTGGGTGTGACACTTTCTGGGTGTGAGAGATTCGGGCGCGACAGTGTCTGGGTGTGACAGGTTTTGGGTGTGACGGTGACTGCGTGTGACAGTTTCTGGCTGCAATGGTATCTTTGTCTGACAGTTTCAAGGTATTACAGTGAAAAATTGTGACTGTGTAAGGGTGTGGCAGTATCTGAGTGTTGCAGAGTCTGAGCATGACAGCTTCTGGGTGCGATAGTTTCAGGTGCAATAGTGCCTGGGTGTGATACTTTCTTGGTGTGACAGATTTTTGGTGTTACAGTGCCTCGGTGTGACAGATTGTGGTTGTGTGACTGTGTGTGACAGATTCCGGGTGTGAGAGTGTCTGTATGTGACACTTTCTGGATGCTACAGTATCTTGGTCTGACTGTTTCTGGGTATGACGGTGATTAAGTGAGACAGTGTAAGGGTGTGGCAGTGTCAGAGTGTTACAGTGTCTGGATTTGACAGTTTCTGGTGTGTCAGCCTCTGTGTGTGACAGTTTCTGTGTGGGCAGTTTCTGGGTGTGACACTTTCTGGGTACTACAGCGTCGGGTGTGACAGTTTCTGGTTGCAACAGTAGCTTGGTCTGACCGTTTCTGGATATGACAGTGACTAAGTATGACTGTGTAAGGGTGTGGAAGTGTCTGAGTGTTACAGTGTCTGGATGTGCCACTTTCTGGGTGTGACACTTTCTGATTGTGACAGCTTCTGGGTGTGACAGTTTCTGTGTGTGCCTGTTCCTTGGAATGACAGTTTCTAGTTGCGACAGTTCTTGGGTGTGACAGTTTCTGGGTGTGACAGTGGCTGGTTTTGACAGTTTTTGGCTGCTAAAGTATCTTGATCTGACAGTTTCTGGGCATGACAGTGAAAAAGTATGACAGTGGAAGTGGTGGCAGTGTCTGAGTGTTACATTTTCTGGGTGTGACAGTTTCAGGGTGGACAGTTTTTGGGTGTGACAGTTTCTGAGAGCGACAGTGTCTGGGTGGACTGTTTTTGGGTGGAGTGTTTCTGGGTGTGACAGATTGTAGATGGACAGTTTCTGTGAGTGATACATTCTGGATGCTTCAGTGTCAGGTGCCACAGTGTCTAGATGCAACTATTTTTGTATGTGATAGTGCCTGGGTTTGACAGTTTCTGGCTGCTACAGTATCTTGGTCTGACTGTTTCTGAGTATGACAGTGACTAAGTGTGACAGTGTAAGGGTGTGGCAGTGTCTGAGTGTTACAGTGTCTGGATGCGACAGTTTCTGGGTGTGACAGCCTCTGTGTGTGACAGCCTCTGTGTGTGACAGTTTCTGCGTGAGCAGCTTCTGGGTGTGACACTTTCTGGGTGCTACAGTGTCGGGCGCGACAGTGTCTAGATGTGACAATTTCTGGGTGTGACAGAGACCAGGTGTGACAGGTTCTGGGAATGACAGTATCTTGGTCTGACCGTTTCTGGGTATGACAGAGACTAAGTGTGACTGTGTAAGGGTGTGGTCTTCTCTGAGTGTTACAGTGTCTGGGTGTGATACTTTCTGGGTGTGACACTTTCTGGGTGTGAAAGCTCCTGGGTGTGAGAGTTCTGGGTGCACCAGTGTCTGGGTGTGACATGTTTTAGGTATGACGGTGACTGCGTGTGATAGTTTCTGGCTGCAATGGTATCTTGGTCTAACAATTTCAAGGTATTACAGTGAAAAATTGTGACTGTGTAAGGGTGTGGCAGTGTCTGAGTGTTGCAGAGTCTGAGCATGACAGCTTCTGGGTGTGACGGTTTCAGGTGCAACAGTGCCTGGGTGTGATACTTTCTTGGTGTGACAGATTTTTGGTGTGGCAGTGCCTTGGTGTGACAGATTGTGGTTGTGTGACTGTCTGTGTGTGACAGATTCCTCGTGTGAGAGTGTCTGTATGTGACACTTTCTGGATGCAGCACTATCTTGGTCTGACAGTTTCTGGGCATGACAGTGAAAAAGTGTCACAGTATAAGGATGTGGCAGTGCCTGAGTGTTATAGTGTCTGGATGTGACAATTTCTTGGTGTGACAAATTCTGGGAGTGGCAATTTCTGGGTGGACAGTTTCTGAGTGTGACAGTTTCTCTGAGTGACAGTTTCAGGGTGTGACAGCTTGTGTGTGTGACAATTTCTGGATGTGACAATTTCTGGCTGCGACAGTTTCTGGGGTGTGACAGAGTCTGGATGTGGCAGTTTCTTGGTTTGTCAATTACTGGGGGGAATGGTTTCTGGGTGTGACAATGTCTCGGTGTGACAGTACTGGGTGTAACAGTCTCTGGGTGTGACAGATTCAAGGCACAGCATTGTCTGCAGGTGACAGTTAGAGGGTATTACAGTGTTTAGGTGTGACAGTGCCCGGGAGTGACAGTGACTTAGTGTGGCAATTTCTGGGTGTCAGATTTTTTGTGTGACAGTTTATGGGCATGACAGTTTCTGTGTGTGACAGTTTCTGGGTGTGGCATTTTCTGCTTGTGACATTTTCTGGGAGTGACAGTTTCTGGTTGTGAGTGTTGGGTGCCTAGGTTTCTGGATGTGACAGTTTCTGGCTGTGACAGTTACTGGGTGTGACAGAGTCTGAACGTGGCAGTTTCTGGGTGTGTCAGTTACTGGGGGAGAATGTTTTCTGGGGGTGACAATTTCTGGGTGTGACAGTGTCTGGGTGTGAGAAGTTACTGGATGTGACAGTGTTTGAGTGCGACTGTACTGGTGTGACAGTGTCTGAGTGTGACAGTTTCTGGGTGTTCCCGTGCACTGGGTGTAAGACCGTCTGTGTGTGACAATCTCTGGATGTGACAGTTTCTGGGTGTGAAAGTGCCTGGGTGTGAAATTGTCTGGGGGTAACAGTGCCTGGGGGTGTCAGATTCAAGGTGCAGCATTGTCTGCATGTGAGAATTAGAGGGTAATACAATGTACAAGTGTGACGGTACCGGGGTGTGACAGTGACTGAGTGTGGCAGATTCTGGGTGACAGTTTCTGGGTGTGATAGTAACTGGGTGTGACAGTTTCTGTGTATGACAGTTTTTGGGTGCACAGTTTCTGTGTGTGAGAGTTTCTGGGTACACAATATCTGGGTGGACAGTTTCTGCATGTGACAGATTCTGTGTGTGACAGTTACTGGGTGCGAGAGTTTCTGTGTGTGACAGATTCTGGGTGTGACACGTTCTAGGTGTGACAGGTTCTAGGTGTGACAGGTTCTAGGTGTGAAAGTTTCTGGGTGCAACAGTTTCTGGGTCGGACGGTTTCTTGGTGTAACAGATTCTGGTGTGACAGTTTCTGGGTGTGACAGTTTCTGGGTGTGACAGTTTCTGGGTGTGACAGTTTCTGGATGACAGCTTCTGGGTGTGAGAGCTTCTGGGCAAGATAGTTTCTGTGGGAGACAGTTTCTGGGTGCAACAGTTTCTGGGAATGACAGTTTCTGGGTGCGAGATTTTCTGGGCGTTTCAGTTTCTGTGTGTGACAGGTTCTGTGTGCGACAGTCTCTGGGTGTGACAGAGTCAGGGTGTGGCAGTTTCTGGGTGTGACAGTTTCAGGTGCAACAGTGACTGGGTATGACACTTTCTGGGTGCTACAGTGTTGGGTTCGACAGTGTCTAAATGCATCAATTTCTGGGTGTGACAGTTCTGGGTGTGACAGTTTCTGGCTGCAATGGTATCTTGGTCTGACAGTTTCTGGGCATGACAGTGACTAAGTGTGACTGTGTAAGGGTGTGGCAGTGTCTGAGAGCTACAGTGTTTGAATGTGACACTTTCTATGTGTGACAGCTTCTGGATGTGACAATTTCAGGTGCAACAGAGTCTGAGTGTGACAGTTTTTGGGTGTGACAGGTTCTTGGTGTGGCAGTGCCTCGGTGTGACAAATTGTGGTTGTGTGACTGCCTGTGTGTGAGAGATTCCGGGTCTGAGAGTGTCTGTGTGTGACAGATTCAAGGTGTGAGAGTGTCTGTGTGCCAAGGTTTCCGGATGTGACAGTTTTTGGGTCTGTCAGTTTTTGCGTGTGACAGTTTCTGGGTAGATAGTTTTGTGTGTGACTGTTTCTGAGTGTGACAGTTTCTGTGTGTGACTGTTTCTGGGTAGACAGTTTTGTGTGTGACTGTTTCTGAGTGTGACAGTTTCTGTGTGTGACAGTTTCTGCATGTGACAGGTTCTGGGTGGACACTTTTTGGGTGCTACAGGGTTGGGCACAACAGTGTCTAGATGCGACAATTTCTGGGTGTGACAGTGACTGGATGTGGCAGCTTCTGGGAATGACAATGTAAGGGTGTGGCGGTGTCGGAGTGTTACAGTATCTGGGTATGACAGTTTCTGGGTGGAACAGGTTCTGTGTGGACTGTTTCTGTGTGTGGCAGTATCTGGGTGGGCGTTATCTGGTTGTGACGGTTTCTAGGTGTGACAGATTCTGGGTATGAAAGTCTCTGGCTTTAACAGTTTTTGGATGTGACCATTTCTGTGTGTGACAGTATCTGGGTGGGTGTTATCTCGTTGTGACGGTTTCTAGGTGTGACAGATCCCGGGTGTGAAAGTCTCTGGCTTTAACAGTTTTTGGATGTGACCATTTCTGGGTGTGACAGTTTCTGGGTGAGAATGATTTTGGCTCTGACAGTTTCTGGGTGGACAGATTTTGAGTGTGACTGTTTCTGAGTGTGACTGTTTCTGAGTGTGACTGTTTCTGAGTGTGACAGTTTCTGAGTGGGCGGTATCTGGGTGTGACAGTTTCTGGGTGGGCAGTATCTGGGTGTGACACTTTCTGGGCGTGACAGTTTCTGTGTGCAACAGCTTCTGTGTGGATAGTTTCTGTGTGTGGCAGTTTCAGGGTGGATAGTGTCTGGGTACGACAGTGTCCTGTCTTACAGTTTCTGGGTGTGACAGTGTCTGGGTGTGACAATTTCTTGTGTGACAGAGCCTGGGTTTGACAGTTTCTGGGTGTGACAGCGTCTCGGTGTGAGTTTATGGTTGTGACAGTGTCTGCGTGTGGTAGTTTCTGGGTGTGACAGTTTCTGGGTGTGACAGTTTTTGTGTGCGACAGTGTCTGGGTGTGACAGTGTCTGGGTGTGACAGTGTCTGGGTGTGACAGTGTCTGGGTGTGACAGTATCTGGGTGTGAGTTTCTCATTGTGACAGTATCTGGGTGTGACAGCTTCTGGGTGTGGCAGCGTCTGGGTCTGACTGTGTCTGGGTGCGACAGTTTCTGGGTGACACAGTTTCTCGTTGAGACAGTTAAGGATGTGGCAGTTTCTGGGTGTGACATTTTCTGGGTACGACGGTATCCTGTCTTACAGTTTCTGGCTGTGACAGTGTCTGGGTGTGACATTTTCTTGTGCGATAGAGCCTGGGTGTGACAGTTTCTGGGTGTGACAGCGTCTGGATGTGAGTTTCTGGTTGCGACAGTGTCTGCGGGTGGTAGTTTCTGGGTGTGACAGTTTCTGAGTGAGTTTCTGGTTTCAACAGTTTCTGGGTGTGACAGTTTTTGTGTGTGACAGTGTCTGGGTTTAACTGTTTCTGGGTGTGAGAGTGTCTGGGTGTGACAGTTTCTGGGTGTGAGTTTCTAATTGTGACAGTATCTGGGTGTGACATATTCTTGGTGCGACTATGTATGGGGGTGGCAGCATCTGGGTGTGACAGTGTCTGGGTGCGACAGTTTCTGGGTGACACAGTTTCTCGTTGAGACAGTGAAGGATGTGACAGTTTCTGGGTGTGAGGTTGTCTCGGTTTGAAAGTGTCTGGGTGCGGCAATAATTGAGTGTGACAGTTTCTGGCTGTGGCAGTTTTTGTGTGTGACTGTTTCTGATTGTGACAGGTTCTGGGTTGATTTTTTCTGGGTGTGACAGAGTCTGGCTTCAAAAGTTTCTCGGGAAGACAATGTCTGAGAGCGATAGTGTCTGCTTGTGACAGTGTCTGGGTGCGAAAGCTTCTGGTTGTGACTGTTTCTGTTTGTGAAAGTTTCTGGTTGTCACCTATATTGTGTGTGACATTGGCTGTGTCAGTTTCTGGGTGTGACAGTGTCTAAGTGTAATTGTGCCACTGTGTGGCAGTGTCTGTGTGTGACACTGTCTGTGTGTGACAATTTCTGGGTGTGACATTTTCTGGGTACGACAGTGTCCTGTCTTACAGTTTCTGGGTATGACAGTGTCTGGATGTGACAGTGTCTGGATGTGACAGTGTCTGGGTGTGACAGTGTCTGGGTATGACAGTGTCTGAGTGGACAGTATCTGGGCGCGACAGGCTCATCAGGGTGTGACAGTGTCCGGTTGTGACTGTTTCTGGGTGCGACAATGTCTGGGTGTGACAGTTTCTGGGTGCGACAGATGTTGGCTGCAACAGTGTCTGGGCGAGGCATTGTCTGGGTGTGATTTCTGGTTACGACTATGTCTGGGTGTGACTGCTCTGGGTATGGCAGCATCTGGGTGTGAGTGTGTCTGGCTGCAACATTGTCTGGGTGCGACAGCTTCTGGGTGTGACAGTGTCTAAGTGGGATTGTGCCACTGTGTGGCAGTGTCTGACTGTGACTCTGTGTGTGACAATTTCTGGGTGTGACTGTTTTTGGCTGTGAGTTTCTGTGTGTGACAGCGTCTGAGTGTGACATTTTCTGGTTGCAACAGTGTATGGGTTTGACAATTTCTGATTGCGATAGTTTCTGGTTGAGACAGTTATAGTTGTGACAGTTTCGATGAGTGAGAGTGTTTGGGTGTGTCAGTTTCTGGGTGTGGCAGCATCTGGGTGTGACAGTGTCTGATTGTAACAGTTTCTGGGTGCAACAGTGTCTATGTGTCACAGTTTCTGGGTGACACAGTTTCTGGTTGAGACAGTTATGTGTGTTTCAATTTCTAGGTGCAGCAATATCTGTGTGTGACAGTTTTAGCCATGGCAGTTTTTGTGTGTGACTATTTCTGGTTGTGACAGGTTCTGTGTTGATATTTTCTGGGTGTGACAGTTTCTGGTGAAGACAATGCCTGGAAGTGACAGTGTGTGGGTGTGACAGTGTCTTGGTGTGAAAGCTTCTGGTTGTGACAATTTCTCTTTGTGACAGTTTCTGGTTGTCACAGATATTGTGTCTGACAGTGTCTGGGTGTGACAGTTTCTTGGTGTGGCAGCCTCTGGGTATGACAGAGTCTTTGTGTGACAGTTTCTGGCTGCGACAGTGCCTGACTGTGACAGTTTTTGCGTGGCACATTTTCTGGTTGAGACAGTTATGGGTGTGACAGTTCTTGGGTGTGAGAGTGTCTGGGTGTGACATTTTCTGGGTGTGACATTATTTGGCTGCAACAGTGTATGGGTGTGACAGTGTCTGGGTGTGACATTTTCTGGGTACAGCAGTGTCCTATCTTACAGTTTCTGGGTGTGACAGTGTCTGGGTGTGACAATTTCTTGTGCTAAAGTGCCTGGGTTTGACAGTTTCTGGGTGTGACAACATCTCAGTGTGAGTTTCTGGTTGTGACAGTGTCTGCGTTTGGTAGTTTCTGGGTGTGACAGTTTCTGGGTGTGAGTTTCTGGTTTCGATAGTTTCTGGGTGTGACAGTTTTTGTGTGTGACAGTGTCTGGGTTTGACTGTTTCTGGGTGTGAGAGTGTCTGGGTGTGACAGTTTCTGGGTGTGACAGCATCTGGGTGTGAGTTTCTCGTTGCGACAATATCTGGGTGTGACATATTCTGGGTGCGACTATGTCTGGAGTGACAGCTTCTGGGTGTGGCAGCATCTGGGTGTGACAGTGTCAGGGTGTGACATTTTCTGTGTGTGACTGTGTCTGGGTGTGACAGTTTCTGGGTGACACAGTTTCTCGTTGAGACAGTCAAGGATGTGACAGTTTCTGGGTGTGACATTTTCTGGGTACGACAGCGTCCTGTCTTACAGTTTCTGGGTGTGACAGTGTCTGGGTGTGACATTTTCTCTTTGTGACAGTGTCTGGGTGTGACAGTTTCTGGGTGACACAGTTTCTCGTGGAGACAGTTATGGAAGTGTCAGTTTCCGGGTGTGAGATTGTCAAGGTTTGAAAGTGTCTGGGTTGGCAATAACTGAGTGTGACAGTTTCTGGCCATGGCAGTTTTTGTGTGTGACTGTTTCTGGTTGTGACATGCTCTGGGTTGATTATTTTTGGGTTTGACAAAGTCTGGCTGCAAAAGTTTCTCGGGAAGACAATGTCTGAGAGGGACCGTGTCTGCTTGTGACAGTGTCTGGGTGCGAAATCTTCTGGGTGTGACAGTTCTGTTTCTGACAGTTTCTGGTTGTTACAGATATTGTGTGTGACATTGTCTGGGTGTGACAATTTCTGCATGTGACAGTGTCTAAGTGTGATATGCCACTGTGTGGCTGTTTTTGAGTGTTCCACTGCCTGTGTGTGACAATTTCTGTATGTGACATTTTCTGGATACGACATGTCCTCTCTTACAGTCTCTGGGTATGATAGTGTCTAGGTGGACAGTGTCTGGGCGCGACAGGGTCAGGGTGTGCCAGTTTCTGGGTGCAACAGATGTTGGCTGCAACAGTGTCTGGATGAGGCAGTGTCTGGTTACAACTATGTCTGGGTGTGACTGCTCTGAGTGTGGCAGCATCTGGGTGTGACTGTGTCTAAGTGTGATAGTGCCACTGTGTGGCAGTGTCTGAGTGTGTCACTGTGTGTGACAATTTCTGGGTGTGACGGTTTCTGGCAGTGAGTTTCTGGGTGTGACAGCGTCTGAGTGTGACATTTTCTGGTTGCAACAGTGCCTGGGTGTGACAATTTCTGAATGCGACAGTTTCGGGTTGAGACAGTTATGGTTATGGCAGTTTCGATGAGTGAGAGTGTTTGGGTGTGTCAGTTTCTGAGTGCGGCAGCATCTGGGTATGACAGTGTCTGGTTGTAACAGTTTCTGGGTGCAACAGTGTCTATGTGTCACAGATTCTGGGTGACATAGTTTCTGGTTGAGACAGTTATGTGTGTGACTGTTTCTAGGTTCGTCAATATCTGTGTGTGACTGTTTTGGCCATGGCAGTTTTTGTTTGTGACTGTTTCTGGTTGTGACAGGTTCTGTGCTGATATTTTCTGGGTGTGACAGTTTCTGGTGAAGACAATGCCTCGGAGTGACAGTGTCTGGGTGTGACAGTGTCTTAGTGCGAAAGCTTCTGGCTGTGACAGTTTCTCTTTGTGACAGTTTCTGGTTGTCACAGATATTGTGTCTGATAGTGTCTGGGTGTGACATTTTCTGGGTGCAACTGCGTCTGGGTGTGACAGTTTCTTGGTGTGGCACATTTTCTGGTTGAGACAGTTATGGGTGTGACAGTTCTTGGGTGTGAGAGTGTCTGGGTGCCACAGTGTCGGGTGTGACTGTGTCTGGGTGCGAAAGTGTGGGTGTGACATTTTCTGGGTGCGACATTATTTGGCTGCAACAGTGTCTGGGTGTGACATTTTCTGGGTACGACTGTGTCCTGTCTTACAGTTTCTGGGTGTGACAGCATCTGGGTGTGACAATTTCTTGTGCGACAGTGTCTGGGTGTGTCAGTTTCTGGGTGTGACAGTGTCTGTGTGTGAGTTTCTGGTTGCAACAGTGTCTGCGTGTGGTAGTTTCTGGGTGTGACAGTTTCTGGGTGTGAATTTCTGGTTTTGACAGTTTCTGGGTGTGACAGTTTTTGTGTGCGACAGTGTCTGGGTTTGACTGTTTCTGGGTGACAGAGTTTCTCATTGAGACAGTTAAGGATGTGACAGTTTCTGGGTGTGAGGTTGTCTCGGTTTGAAAGTGTCTGGGTGCGGCAATAATTGTGTGTGACTGTTGCTGGTTGTGACAGGTTCTGGGTTGATATTTTCTGGGTGTGACAGTTTCTGGTGAAGACAATGCCTGGGAGTGACACTGTCTGCGTGTGACAGTATCTTGGTGCGACAGTGTCTGGGTGTGACAGTTTTTGGGTGGCACATTTTCTGGTTGAGACAGTTATGGGTGTGACAGTTCTTGGGTGTGACAGTGTCTGCTTGTGACAGTGTCTGGGTGCGAAAGCTTCTGGGTGTGACAGTTTCTGTTTGTGACAGTTTCTGGTTGTCACAGATATTGTGTGTGACATTGTCTGGGTGTGTCAGTTTCTAGGAGTGACAGTGCCTAAGTGTGATAGTGCCAGTGTGGCAGTGTCAGAGTGTGACACTGTCTGTGTGTGACAATTTCTGGGTGTGACAGTTTTTGGCAGTGAGTTTCTGGGTGTGACAGCGTCTGAGTGTGACCTTTTTTGGTTGCAACAGTGCCTGGGTGTGACAATTTCTGAGTGCGACAGTTTCTGTTTGAGACAGTTATGGTTTTGACAGTTTTCACGAGTGAGAGTGTTTGGGTGTGACAGTTTCTGGGTGAGACAGCAGCTGAGTGTGTGTTTCTGGTTGTGACAGTACCTGGATGTGACAATTTCTGGTTGTGACAGTTTCTGGTTGAGTCAGTTATAGGTGTCATGGTTTCTATGTGTGGGAGTGTTTGGGTGTCACAGTTTCTGGGTGTGACAGCATCTGGTTGCGACAGTTTCTGGGCCTGACAGCGTCTGGGCATGCGTTTCTGGTTGTGATAGTGTCTGGGTGTGACAGCATCTGGTTTTGAATTTGCGGTTGCAACCGTGTCTGGGTGTGACAGTGTCTGGGTGCAATAGTGTCTGGGTGCGATTGTGTTTGTGTGTGACATTTTCTAAATGTGGCAGCCTCTGGGTGTGCCTGTGTCTGGGTCTGACAGTTTCTGGCTGGCACAGATTCTGGTTGAGTCAGTTTTTGGGTGTGAGAGTGTCTGGGTGTGATAGCTTCTGGGTGTGAGTTTCTGTTTGTGACAGTGCCTGGGTATGACAGTTTCTGTTTGAGACATTTATGGGAGTGACAGTTTCGGGGTGTGAGAGCGTCTGGGTGTTACAGATTCTGGGTGTAACAGCATCTGGTTGTGAAAGCATGTGGGTCTGAGTTTCTTGTTGCGACAGCGTCTGGGTGTGTCAGTTTCTGGGTGTGACAGTGTCTGGGTTTGATTTCTGGTTACGACAGTGTTTGGGTGTGACAGTTTCTGGGTGTGATGACTTCTGGGTGTGGGTTTCTGGTTGTGACAGTGCCCAGGAATGACAGTTTCTGTTTGAGACAGTTATGGGAGTGACAGTTTCGGGGTGTGAGAGTTTCTGGGTGTTACAGATTCTGGGTGTAACAGCATCTGATTGTGAAAACATCTGGGTCTGAGTTTCTTGTTGCGACAGTGTCTGGGTGTGATAATGTCTGGGTGTGACATTGTCTGGGTGTGACAGTATCTGTGTGTGAGAGTGTCTGGGTGTGACAGAGTCTGGGTGTGTTTTCTAGTTACGACAGTGTCTTGATGTGACAGTGTCCGCATGTGACAGTGTCTGGGTGTGATTTCCTGTTACAACAGTGTCTGGGTGTGACAGTTTCTGGGTGCGACTATGTCTGGGTGTGACAGTTTCTGAGTGCAACAGTGTCTAGGTGTGACAGTTCCTGCGTGACACAGGTTCTGGTTGAGACAGTAATGGATGTGACAGTTTTTGGGTGTGAGATTGTCAGGGTGTGAGAGTGTCTGGGTGTGAGAGTGTCTGGGTGTGAGTGTTTCTGGGTGTGACAGTTTCTGGGTGTGATTTCTTGTTACGACAGTGTCTGGGTGTGACAGTGTCTGCGTGTTACATTGCCTGGGTGTGATTTCTGGTTACGACAGTGTCTGGGTGTGACAGTTTCTGGGTAAGGCAGCATCTGGCTGTGACATTGTCTGGGTGTCACAGTTTCTGGTTGACACAGTTTCTGGTTGAGACAGTTATGGGTGTGACAGTTTCTGGGTGTGAGATTGTCTGGGTGTGAAAGTGTCTGGGTGTGGCAAAATTTGTGTGTGACTGTTTCTGGCCATGGCAGTTTTTTTGTGTGACTCTTTCTGCTTCTGTCAGGTTCTGGGTTGATATTTTTTGGATATGAAAGTTGCTGGTGAAGACAATGCCTAAGAGTGACAGTGTCTGCGTTTGACAGCTTCTGGGTGCGAAAGTTTCTGGCTGTGACAGTTTCTGTTTGTGACAGTTTTTGGTTGCTACAGATCTTGTGTGTGACAGAGTCTGTGTGTGACAGGTTCTGGGTGCGACTGTGTCTGAATGTGACAGTTTCTGGGTGCGACAGTGTCTGAGTGTGACGATTTTTGGGTAGCACTGTTTCTGGTTGAGACAGTTATGGGTGTGACAGTTTTTGGAGGTGTGTGTTTGGGCGTGACAGGTTCTGGGTGTGATATTGGCTGGCTGTGAAAGTGTTTTAGTGCGGCAATATCTGTGTGTGACAGTTTCTAGTCGTGGCATTTTTTTGTGTGACTACTTCAGGTTATGACAGGTTCTGGGTTGATATTTTCTGGGTGTGACAGACTCTTGCGCTTACTGTTTCTGGGCAAGGCAATGTCTGGGAGTGACAGTCTCTGAATGTGACAGTGTCTGGGTGCGAAAGCTTCTGAGTGAGACATTTTCTGGTTGTCACAGATATTGTGTGTGACAGTGTCTGGGTGTGACAGTTTCTGTTTGTGACAGTTTCTGGTGGTCACAGTTATTGTGTGTGACTGTGTCTGGGTGCAACAGTGTCTAAATGTGACAGTGTCTGGGTGTGATTTCTGGTTACAACAGTGTCTGGGTGTGACAGTGCCTGGGTGCGACAGTGTCTGGGTGTGACAGTTTCTTTGTGCGACCGTGTATGGGTGTGATGATTTTTGGGTGGCACAGTTTCTGGTTGAGACAGTTATGGGTGTGACAGTTTTTGGGTGTGAGAGTGTCTGCGTGTGACAGTTTCTGGGTGTGAGATTGTCTCAGTGTGAAAGCGTCTTCGTGCGGCAACATCTGTGTGTGACAGTTTCTGGTTGTGGCAGTTTTTGTGTGTGACTGTTTCTGGTTATGAAGGTTCTGGGTTGATATTTTCTGGATGTGACATACTCTGGCTGTTACAGTTTCTGGAGAAGGCAATGTCTGGAAATGACAGTGCCTGCATGTGACAGTGTCTGGGTGAGAAAGATTCTGGGTGTGATAGTTTCTGTTTGTGACATTTTCTGGTTGTCACAGATATTGTGTGTGACAGTTTCTGGGTGCAACTGTGTCTGGGTGTGACAGTTTCTGGCTGCGACAGTGTCTGGGTGGGACAGATTTTGGGTGTGAGAGTGTCTGGGTCTGACACTTTCTGGGTGTGAGATTATCTTGGTGTGAAAGTGTCTTAATGCAGCAACATCTGTGTGTGACAGTTTCTGGTCGTGGCAGTTTTTGTGTGTGACTGTTTCTGGTTATGATAGGTTCTGGGCTGATATTTTCTGGGTGTGACAGAGTCTGGCTGCTACAGTTTCTGGTGAAGACCATGTCTGGGAGTGACAGTGTCTGCATGTGACAGTGTCTGGGTGCGAAAGCTTCTGGCTGTGACATTTTCTGTTTGTGAATTTTGCTGGTTATCACAGATATTGTGTGTGACGGTGTCTGGATGTGCAGATTCTGGTTGTGACAGTTTCTGGTTGTCACAGATATTGTGTGTGACATTGTCTGGATGTGATAGTTTCTGGATGTGTCAGTGTCTAAGTGTGATACTGCCACTGTGTGGCAGTGTCTGAGTGTGACACTGTCTGTGTGTGACAATTTCTGGGTGTGACAGTTTCTGGTTGTGAGTTTCTGGGTGTGACAGCGTCTGAGTTTGATATTTTCTGTTTGCAGCAGTGCCTAGGTGTGACAATCACTGAGTATGACAGTTTCTGGTTGAGACAGTTATGGTGGTGACATTTTCAACGAGTGAGAGTGTTTGGGTGTGACAGTTTCTGGGTGAGACAGCATCTGAATGCGTGTTTCTGGTTGTGACAGTGTCTGGGTGAGAAAACTTCTGGGTGTGACAGTTTCTGTTTGTGACAGTTCCTGGTTGTCACAGATATTGTGTGTGATATTGTCTGGTGTGACAGATTCTGTGTGTGACATATTCCATGTGCGACTGAGTCTAGCTGCAAAAGTATCTGGGGGTGACAGTGTCTGTGCGTGACATTTTAAGGTGCGACATTGAATGGGTGTGGCAATTTCTGTGTGTGACCATTTCTGGGTGTGACAGTATCTGGATAACACAGTATTGGGTGTGAAAAGGTTTGGGTGTGACAGTGTCTTGGTGTGACAGTTTCTGAGTGCGACATTTACTGTGTGTTACAGTTTCTGGTTGTGACATTTTCCTGTTGTGACATTTTCTTGGAGTGACAGTTTGTGGGCGGTCAGTGTCTGGGAGTGACAATATCTGTGTGTGATATTTTCTGTTTGCAGCAGTGCCTGGGTGTGACAATTACTGAGTATGACAGTTTCTGGTTGAGACAGTTATGGTGGTGATATTTTCGACGAGTGAGTGTGTTTGGGTGTGACAGTTTCTGGGTGAGACAGCATCTGAATGCGTGTTTCTGGTTGTGACAGTGTCTGGGTGTGATAATTTCTGGTTGCGACAGTTTCTGGTTGAGTCAGTTATGCGTGTCACGGTTTCTACGTGTGGGAGTGTCTGGGTGTCACAGTTTCTGGGTGTGACAGCATCTGGTTGCGACAGTTTCTGGGTCTGACAGCATCTGGGCATGTGTTTCTGGTTGCGACAGTGTCTGGGTTTGACAGTGTTTGCGTGTGACAGCATCTGGGTGTGAGTTTGTGGTTGCAACAGGTTCTGGGTGTGACAGTGTCTGGGTGCAACAGTATCTGGGTGCAACAGTATCTGGGTGTGACAGTTTCTGTGTGTGGCAGCATCTGGGTGCGACAGTATCTGGGTGCGACAAAGTCTGGCTGTGACAGTGTCTGGTTGTAAGAGTGTCTGGGTGTGACTGTATCAGGGTGCGAGAGTTTCTGGGTGTGACAGCGTCTGGATGTGACTATCTGTTTGTGAAAATGTCAGGATTTGACAGTTTTTGGATGTGAGAGTGTCTGGGTGCGACATGGTCTGGATGTGACAATGTATGGGTGTGACAGTGTCTGCGTATGACAGTGTCTGGAGGTGACAGTTTCTGTGTGTGACAGCGTCTTGTTGCAACAGTGTCTGGGTGCGACCAAGTCTGGGGATGACAGTGTCAGGGTGTGAGAGTTTCTGGTTTTGATAGCGACTGGGTGTGAGTTTCCTGTTGCGACAATGTCTGGGTGTGGCAGTTTCTGGTTGTGACAGTGTCTGTGTGCAACACTGTCTGGGTGTGACAATGTATGGGTGTGACAGTGTCTGGGGGCGATAGGGTCAGAGTGTGACAGTTTCTGGGTGTGACAGTGACTGGGTGTAACATTGTGACGGTGTTGCAGTGTCTGGATGTGACAGTTTCTGTGTGTTTCCGCAACTGGGTTTGACATTGTCCGTGTGTGATAATCTCTTTGAGTAACAGTTTCTGTGTGTGACAGCTTCATGTTTTGACCCTGCCTGGGTGTAACATTGTTTGGGTGTAACAGTGTCTGGGTGTGACAGATTCAAGGGGCGACAGTGTCCACATGTGACAGTTTGTTGGTATTACAGTGTCTAAGTGTGACAGTGCCTGGGTGTGGCAGTGACTGAGTTTGGCAATTTCTGGGTGACAGTTTCTGGATGTGACAGCTTCTGTATGCGTAAGCGTCTATAGTTACAGTTTCTGGGTGAAACATTGTCGGGTGTGATAGTGTCTGGGTGTGACAGTTTCTGTGCCTGACTGTGTCTGAATGTGACAGTTTCGGTGTGTATCAGTTTCTGGGTGTGACAGCTTTTGGGTGTGACAGTGCCTGAGTGTGACAGATTCTGTTTGTGAGAGCACTTGTGTGTGATATTTCCTTGGTGTGAGAGTGTCTGGGTGTGATATTTTCTGGGTGCTAAGGTTTCTGGGTGTGAAAGCTTCTGGGTGTCAGTGTGTTGCCCTGACAGTGCCTGAGTGTGACAATTTCTTGGTGTGACAGTTTCTATGTGCGAAGGATTTTGTGTGTGAGAGTTTCTGAGTGTGACCATTTCTGGCTGCGACAGTTTCTAGGTGTGACAGTGTCTGCTTGTGACATTGTGTGGTTGCGTGCCAGATTCTGGGTAATGCAGTTTCTGAGTGTGACGGTTAATGCAGCGAACATTTTCTAGGTAAAAAGAAAAAACTGCGGATGCTGGAAATCCAAAACAAAAACAGGATTACCTGGAAAATTTCAGCAGATCTGGCAGCATCGGTGGAGAAGAAAAGAGTTGACATTTCGAGTCCTCATGCCTCTTCAGCAGAACTGAGTGAATCTTAGGAAAGGGGTGAAATATAAGCTGGTTTAAGGTAGGAGGGAGGGAAGAGAAGTGGGGGGGGCGGGTTGTGGTTGTAGAGACAAGCAAGCAGTGATAGGAGCAGATAATCAAAAGATGTCACAGACAAAAGAACAAAAGAACACAGATCCGTAGATGGTGGTGATACTATCTAAACGAATGTGCTAATTAAGAATGGATGGTAGGGCGCTCAAGATACAGCTCTAGTGGGGGTGGGGTGGAAAGGCTAGCAGGGCATAAAAGATTTAAAAATAATGGAAATAGGTGGGAAAAGAAAAATCTATATAAATTATTGGAAAAAACAAAAGGAAGGGGGAAGAATTTTCTAGGTGTGCCAGTGAATGAAAATGACAGTGTCTTAGTGTGACAGTTCCTGGGTGAGGCATATTCTGGGTGTGACAGTTTCATGGTGTTACCATGTTAGATTCTAGGTGTTACCACTGCGACAGTTTCTAGGTGTGGCAGTGTCTAATATTTCAGTGTCTGGGTGTGACACTTTCTGAGTGTGACAGGTTTTTGATGTGGCAGTGCCTCGGTGTGACAGATTCTGTTTGTGAGATGTCTGTGTGTGACAGATTCAGGGTGTGAGAGTGTCTGTGTGCCAAGTTTTCTGGATGTGACAGTTTTTTGGGTGTAACAGTTCCTGGGTGTGACAGATTCCGGCTGCAACAGTATCTTGGTTTGACAGCTTCTGGATATGACAGTGAAAAAGTGAAAAAGTAAAGGTGCGGCAGTGTCTGAGTGTTACAGTGTTTGGGTGCGACAGTTTCTGTGTGTGACAGATTCTGTATATGACAGATCCTGGGTGTGACAGTTTGTGGGTGTGACTCTTTCTGGGTGTGACAATTTCTGGGTGCTACAGTGTCAGGTGCGACAATGTCTAGATGTGACAATTTCTGGGTGTTACTGTATCTGGGTGTGACAGTATCTGGGTGTGACAGTATCCAGGTGTGACAGTTTCAGGTGTGACAGTGTCTAGGTGTGACAGTTTCTGAGTGTGGCAGTTTCTGTGTGCAACAATTTTTGGTGTGACAGTTTTTGCGTGTTAAAGTTTCTGGGTGTGACAGCTTCTGTTTGTGGCAGTTTCTGTGTGTGACAGCTTCTGGGTGTGACACTCCCTGGGTGCTACAGTATCGGGTCCGACAGGGTCTAGAAGCAACAATTTCTGCGTGTGACATTTTTTGGCTACAACAGTATCTTGGTCTGATAGTTTCTGGGTATGACTGTGAAAAAGTGTGACAGTGTAAGTGTGTGGCATTGTCTGAGCGTTACAGTGTCTGGGTGTGACAGTTTCTGTGTGTGACAGTTTCTAGGTATGACAGCTCCTGGGTGTGACAGCTTCTGTGTAAGACAGTTTTTGTATGTGAAAGTTTCTGGGTGGACAGCTTTTGAGTGTGATAAGTTTCTGGTTGAGACAGTTAAGCTTGTGACAGATTCTATGTGTGAGAGTGTCTGGATGTGGCAGTTACCGGGTGTGAAAGTGTCCAGGTGTAACAGTTTCTGGGTGTGACAGTGTCTGTGTGTGACAGTTTCTTGGTGCGAGTTTCTGGTTGTGACAGTGGCTGTGTGTGACAGATTCTGGTTGCGACTGTGTCTGGGTGTGACAGTTTCTGGGTGTGGCAGCATCTGGGTGTGACAGTGTCTGGGTGTGAAAGTTTCTGGGTGCAAGTGTCTAGGTGTCACAGTTTCTGGTTGAGGCAGTTATGGGTGTGACTGTTTCTGGGTGTGAGATTGTCTGGGTGTGAAAGTGACTGGGGGCGCAATATTTGTGTGTGACAGTTTTGACTATGGCAATTTTTGTGTGTGACTATTTCTGGTTGTGACAGGTTCGGGGTGTTATTTTCTGGGTGTGACGGTTTCTGGTGAAGACAATGCCCGGGAGTGACAGTGTCAGCGTGTGACAGTGTCTGGATGCAAAAGCTTCTGGTTGTGGCAGCGTCTGGGTGTGATGGTGTGGGTGTAACATTTTCTGTGTGCGACAGTGTCTGGGAGTGACAGTTTCTGGGTGACACAGTTTCTCATTGAGACATTTAAGGATGTGACCGTTTCTGGCTGTGAGATTGTCAGTGTGTGAAAGTTTCTGGGTGGACAATAACTGCGTGTGACAGTTTCTGGCCGTGGCAGTTTTTGTGTGTGACTGTTTCTGGATGTGACAGGTACTGGGTTGATATTTTCTTGTTGTGACAGTTTCTGGTTGATTCAGTTATGGGTGTCAGGGTTTCTACGTGTGGGAGTGTCTGGGTGTCAAAGTTTCTGGGTATGACAGCGTCTGCTTGCAATAGTTTCTGGGTCTAACAGCGTTTTGTTGTGAGTTTCTGGTTGCGACAGTGTCTAGGTGGGACAGTTTCTGGGTGTGACAGCATCTGGGTGTTAGTTTGTGGTTGCAACACTGTCTGCGTGTGACAGTGTCTCGGTACAACAGTGTCTGCGTGCGATAAATTCTGGGTGTGACAATTTCAGGTTGGGACAGTTATGGTTGTGACAGTTTCTGGGTGTGAGATTGTCTGGGTGTGAAAGTGTCTGGGTGTGGCAATAACTGTGTGACAATTTCTGGCTGTGGCAGTTTTTGTGTGACTGTTTCTGGTTGTGACAGGTTCTGGGTTGAATTTTTCTGGGTGTGACAGAACCTGGCTGCAAAAGTCTCTCT
Source organism: Carcharodon carcharias (assembly GCF_017639515.1). Lineage (NCBI taxonomy): Eukaryota > Metazoa > Chordata > Chondrichthyes > Lamniformes > Lamnidae > Carcharodon > Carcharodon carcharias. The sequence continues at coordinate 77,775,994 of NC_054480.1, read as the reverse complement.
GGAAGACAATGTCTGTGAGTGACAGTGTCTGCATGTGACAGTGTCTGGATGCAAAAACCTCTGGGTGTGGCAGTTTCTGTTTGTGACAGTTTGTGATTGTCACAGATATTGTGGGTGACATTGCCTGGGTGTGACAGTTTCTGGGTGCAACAGTGTCTTGGTATGACAGCGTCTGTGTGTGACAGTGTCTGGGTGTGACAGTGTCTGGGTGCAACCGTGTCTGGGTGTGACTGTTTCTATGTGAGACAGTGTATAGTTGTTATAGTGTCTGGGTGTGACAGTGTCTGGGTGCGACAGGGTCAGAGTGTAACAGTATCGGGGTGCGACAGTGTCTTGGTATGACCGTGTCTATGTGCGACAGTGTCTGGGTGTGACAGTGTCTGGGTGCAACTGTTTCTGGGTGTGACTGTTTCTGTATGTGACAGCGTCTAGTTGTTACAGTGTCCGGGTATGACAGTGTCTGGGTGTGACAGATTTTGGCTGCAACAGTGTCTGGGCGAGGCAGTCTCTGGGTGTGATATCTGGTTACGACTATATCTGGGTGCGACAGCTCTGTGTGTGGCAGAATCTGGGTGTGACTGTGTCCTGCTGCGACTTTGTCTGGGTGCGACAGTTTCTGTATGTGACACTGTGTCTAAGTGTGATAGTGCCACTCTGTGGCAGTGTCTGAGTGTGACATTTTCTGGTTGCAATAGTGCCTGGATGTGACAATTTCTGAGTGCGACAGTTTCTGGTTGAGACAGTTATGGTTGTGACAGTATTGATGAGTGAGAGTGTTACGGTGTGCCAGTTTCTGGGTGCGACAGTGTCTGGGATTGAAAGTGTCTGGGTGTGACAAAGTCTGGTTGTGACAGTTTCTGGTTGAGGCAGCATCTGAGTGTGTATTTCTGGTTTTGACAGTGTCTGGGTGTGACAATTTCTGGTTGCGACAGTTTCTGGTTGAGTCAGTTATGGGTGTCAGCGTTTCTATGTTTGGGAGTATCTGGGTGTTACAGTTTCTGGGTGTGACAGCGTCTGCTTGTGACAGTTTCTGGGTCTGAAAGTGTCTGGGTCTGACAGTTTCTGGGTGTGACAGTGTCTGGGTGCAACAAAGTCTGGGTGTGACAGTGTCTGCTTGTGACAGTGTCTGTGTGCGAAAGCTTCTGTGTGTGACAGTTTCTGTTTGTGACAATTTCTGCTTGTCACAGATATTGTGTGTGACGTTGTCTGAGTGTGACAGTTTCAGGGTGTTACGGTGACTAAGTGTGATAGTGCCACTGTGTGGCAGGGTCTGAGCATGACACTGTCTGTGTGTGACAATTTCTGGGTGTGAGGGTTTCTGGCTGTGAGTTTCTGGGTGTGACAGCATCTGAGTGACATTTTCTGGTTGCAACAGTGCCTGGGTGTGACAATTTCTGAGTGCGACAGTTTCTGGTTGAGAAAGTTATGCTTGTGACAGTATCGATGAGTGAGAGTGTTTGGGTGTGGCAGTTTCAGGATGAGACAGTGTCTGTATATGACAGTGTCTGGGTGTGACAGTTTCTGATTGCGACAGTGTCTGCGTGTTGCAGTTTCTGTGTCTGATAGCATCTAGGTGCGACAGTGTCTGGGTGCGACAAAGTCTGGGTGTGACAGTTTCTGGTTGAGACAGCATCTGAGTATGTGTTTCTGGTTTTGACAGTGTCTGGGTGTGACAATTTCTGGTTGCGACAGTTTCTGGTTGCGTTAGTTATGGGTGTCAGTGTTTGTACGTGCGGGAGTGTCTGGGTGTCACAGTTTCTGGGTGTGACAGCGTCTGCTGGAAACAGTTTCTGGGTCTGACAGTGTCTGCATTTGACAGTTTCTGGGTGGACAGCATCTGGGTGTGAGTTTGCTGTTGCAACAGTGTCTGCGTGTGACAGTGTCTGGGTGCGACAGTGTCTGGTTGTGACGGTTTCTGTGTGTGACGGCATCTGGGTGCAACAAAGACTGGGTGTGCCACTGTCTGGTTGTGAGAGTGTCTGGGTATGACAGTGTCAGGGTGCGAGAATTTCTGGGTGGGACAACGTCTGAGTGAGTTTGTGGTTGCGACAATGTCTGGGTGTTACAGCTTCTGGGTGTGGCAGAGTCTGTGTGCAACAGTGTCTGGGTGTGACAGTTTCTGGGTGACACAGTTTCTCGTTGAGACTCTTAAGGACGTGACTGTTTCTGGGTATGAGATTGTCTGTGTGTGCAAGTGTCTGGCTGCGGAAATAAATGTGTGTGACAGTTCCTGGCCGTGGCAGTTTTTGTGTGTGACTGTTTCTGGTTGTGATAGGTTCTGGGTTGATATTTCCTGGGTGTGACAGAGTCTGGCTGCAAAAGTTTCTCGGGAAGACAATGTCTGAGAGTGACATTGTCTGCTTGTGACAGTGTCTGGGTGTGACAATTTCTGGTTGCGACTTTTTCTGGTTGAGTCAGTTACGGGTGTCAGTGTTTCTATGTGTGTGAGTGTCTGGGTGTCACAGTTTCTGGGTGTGACAATATCTGCTTGCGACAGTTTCTGGGTCTGACAGTGTCTGGTTGTGACATTTTCTGGGTATGAATGCATTTGGCTGTGAGTTGTCGGTTGCAACAGTGTCTGTGTGTGACAGTGTCTGGGTGCGACAACGTCTGGTTGTGACAGCGTTTGGTTGTCGGAGTGTCTGGGTGTGACAGTGTCTGCGTGTGACAGTGTCTGGGTGCGAAAGCTTCTGGGTGTGGCAGTTTCTGGTTGTCACAGATATTGTGGGTGACATTGCCTGGGTGAGACAGTTTCTGGGTGTGACAGTGTCTCTGTGTGACAGTTTCTGCGTGCAGCAGTGTCTTGGTATGACAGTGTCTGTGTGCGACAGTGTTTGGATGTGACAGTGTCTGGGTGCAACCGTGTCTGGGTGTGACTGTTTCTGTGTGCGACAGTGTCTGGGTGCGACAGGATCAGAGTGTGACAGTGTCCGGGTGTGACTGTTTCTGGATGCGACAGAGTCTGGGTGTGACAGGTTCTGGGAGCGACAGATTTTGGCTGCAACAGTGTATGGGCGTGGCGGTGTCTTGGTGTGATTTCTGGTCACGATTATGTCTGTGTGCGACAGCCCTGGGTGTGGCAGAATCTGGGTGTGACTCTGTCTGGCTGCGACATTGTCTGGGTGCGACAGTTTCTGTTTGTGATACAGTGTCTAAGTGTGATAGTGCCACTCTGTGGCAGTGTCTGAGTGTGAAAATTTCTGTGTGTGACAATTTCTGCGTGTGAGGGTTTCTGGCTGTGAGTTTCTGGGTGTGACAGTGTCTGAGTGTGACATTTTCTGGTTCCAACAATGCCTGGATGTAACAATTTCTGAGTGCGACAGTTTCTGGTTGAGACAGTTATGGTTGTGACAGTATCGATGAGTGAGAGTGTTAGGGTGTGACAGTTTCTGGGTGCGACTGTGTCTGGGAATGACAGTGTCTTTGTTGACATTGCCTGCGTGTGACAATTTCTGGTTGCGACAGTGTCTGTGTGTTACAGATTCTGAGTTTGACAGCATCTAGGGGCAACAGTGTCTGGGTGTGACAAAGTTTGGTTGTGACAGTTTCTGGTTGAGGCAGCATCTGAGTTTGTGTTTCTGGTTTTGACAGTGTCTGGGTGTGACAATTTCTGGTTGCGATAGTTTCTGGTTGAGTCAGTTATAGGTGTCAGCGTTTCTATGTTTGGGAGTGTCTGGGTGTCACAGTTTCTGGGTGTGACAGCGTCTACTTGTGACAGTTTCTGGGTCTGACAGTGTCTGGGTCTGACAGTTTCTGGGTGTGACAGCATCTGGTTGTGAGTTTGCTGTTGCAACAGTGTCTGTGTGCGACAGTGTCTGTGTGCGACAGTGTCTGTGTGCGACAGTGTCTGGGTGTGACAGTTTCTGTGTGTGACAGTGTCTAGGTGTGACAGTGTCTGGGTGCGACAAAGTCTGGGTGTGCCAGTGTCTGCTTGTGACAGTGTCTGAGTGCGAAAGCTTCTGGGTGTGACAGTTTCTGTTTGTGACAATTTCTGCTTGTCACAGATATTGTGTGTGACGTTGTCTGAGTGTGACAGTTTCAGGGTGTGACAGTGACTAAGTGTGATAGAGCCACTGTGTGGCAGGGTCTGAGCATGACACTGTCTGTGTGTGACAATTTCTGGGTGTGAGGGTTTCTGGCTGTGAGTTTCTGGGTGTGACAGCATCTGAGTGACATTTTCTGGATGCAACAGTGCCTGGATGTGACAATTTCTGAGTGCGACAGTTTCTGGTTGAGACAGTTATGGTTGTGACATATCGATGAGTGAGAGTGTTAGGGTGTGGCAGTTTCTGGGTGAGACAGTGTCTGTGTATGGCAGTGTCTGGGTGTGACAGTGTCTGGGTGTGACAGTTTCTGATTGCGACAGTGTCTGCGTATTACAGTTTCTGTGTCGGATAGCATTTAGGTGCGACAGTGTCTGGGTGCGACAAAGTCTGGGTGTGACAGTTTCTGGTTGAGACAGCATCTGAGTGTGTGTTTCTGGTTTTGACAGTGTCTGGGTGTGACAATTTCTGGTTGCGACAGTTTCTGGTTGCGTTAGTTATGGGTGTCAGTGTTTGTACGTGCGGGAGTGTCTGGGTGTCACAGTTTCTGGGTGTGACAGCGTCTGCTGGAAACAGTTTCTGGGTCTGACAGTGTCTGCATTTAACAGTTTCTGGGTGTGACAGCATCTGGGTGCGAGTTTGCTGTTGCAACAGTGTCTGCATGTGACAGTATCTGGGTGCGACAGTGTTTGGTTGTGACGGTTTCTGTGTGTGACGGCGTCTGGGTGCAACAAAGACTGGGTGTGCCAGTGTCTGGTAGTGAGAGTGTCTGGATATGACAGGGTCAGGGTGCGAGAATTTCTGGGTGTGACAACGTCTGGGTGAGTTTCTGGTTGCGACAATGTCTGGGTGTTACAGCTTCTGGGTGTGGCAGAGTCTGTGTGCGACAGTGTCTGGGTGTGACAGTTTCTGGGTGACACAGTTTCTCGTTGAGACTCTTAAGGACGTGACTGTTTCTGGGTATGAGATTGTCTGTGTGTGCAAGTGTCTGGCTGCGGAAATAACTGTGTGTGACAGTTCCTGGCCGTGGCAGTTTTTGTGTGTGACTGTTTCTGGTTGTGATAGGTGCTGGGTTGATATTTCCTGGGTGTGACAGAGTCTGGCTGCAAAAGTTTCTTGGGAAGACAATGTCTGAGAGTGACATTGTCTGCTTGTGACAGTTTCTGGGTGTGACAATTTCTGGTTGCGACAGTTTCTGGTTGAGTCAGTTACGGGTGTCAGTGTTTCTATGTGTGTGAGTGTCTGGGTGTCACAGTTTCTGGGTGTGACTGCATCTGCTTGCGACAGTTTCTATGTCTGACAGTGTCTGGCTGTGACAGTTTCTGGGCATGACTGCATTTGGATGTGAGTTGTCGGTTGCAACATTGTCTGTGTGTGACAGTGTCTGGGTGCGACACTTTCTGGGTGTGACAGTTTCTGTGTGTGACAGCGTCTGTGTGCGACAAGGTCTGGTTGGGACAGTGTCTGGTTGTGTGAGTGTCTGGGTGTGACAGTGTCAGGGTGCGAGAGTTTCTGGGTGTGACAGCGTCTGGGTGTGAGTTTCTGGTTGTGACAATGTCTGGGTGTGACAATTTCTGGGCATGACAGTTTCTGGGTGTGACAGTGTCTGGATGTGACAGTGTCTAATTATGACAGTTTCTAGGTGTGACAGTGTCTGGGTGTGACATTTTCTGTGTGTGACAGTGTCTAGGTGCGACAGTGCCTGGGTGTAGCTCTTTCTGGGTCTGAGATTGTCTGGTTGTGAGCATTAAATGGTGTGACTATGTCTGGGTGTGAGTTTCACATTGTGACATTATCTGTGTGTGACAGCATCTGGGCGTGAGTTTCTCATTGCGACAGTATCTGGATGTGACAGATTCTGGGCGTGACAGCTTCTGGGCTTGGCTGCGTCTGGGTGTGACAGTTTCTGGGTGTGACATTTTCTGTCTGCAACAGTGACTTGGTGTGACAGTTTCTTGGTGACAGTTTCTCTTTGAGACATTTAAGGACGTGACAATTTCTCAGTGTGAGATTGTTTGTGTGTGAATGTGTCTGGCTGCGGCAATAACTGTGTGTGACAGTTCCTGGCCGTGGCAGTTTTTGTGTGTGGCTCTTTCTGGTTGTGATAGGTTCTGGGTTGATATTTTCTGGGTGTCACAGAGTCTGGCTGCAAAAGTTTCTCGGGAAGACAATGTCTGAGGGTGACAGAGTCTACTTGTGACAGTGTCTGGGTGTGACAATTTCTGGTTGTGACTTTTTCTGGTTGAGTCAGTTACGGGTGTCAGTGTTTCTATGTGTGGGAGTGTCTGGGTGTCACAGTTTCTGGGTGTGACAACATCTGCTTGCGACAGTTTCTGGGTCTGACAGTGTCTGGCTGTGACAGTTTCTGGGTATGAATGCATTTGGCTGTGAGTTGTCGGTTGCAACAGTGTCTGTGTGTGAAAGTGTCTGGGTGCGACAAAGTCTGGTTGTGACAGTATCTGGTTGTCAGAGTGTCTGGGTGTGACAGTGTCTGCGTGTGACAGTGTCTGGGTGCGAAAGCTTCTGGGTGTGGCAGTTTCTGGTTGTGACAGTTTCTGGTTGTCACAGATATTGTGGGTGACATTGCCTGGGTGAGACAGATTCTGGGTGTGACAGTGTTTCTTTGTGACAGTTTCTGAGTGCAGCAGTGTCTTGGTATGACAGTGTCTGTGTGCAACAGTGTTTGGATGTGACAGTGTCTGGGTGCAACCGTGTCTGGGTGTGACTGTTTCTGTGTGCGACAGCGTCTAGTTGTTACAGTGTCTGGGTATGACAGTGTCTGGGTATGACAGTGTCTGGGAATGACAGTGTCTGGGTGTGACAGTGTCTGGGTGCGACAGGATCAGAGTGTGACAGTGTCCGGGTGTGACTGTTTCTGGATGCGACAGTGTCTGGGTGTGACAGGTTCTGGGAGCGACAAATTTTGGCTGCAACAGTGTATGGGCGTGGCGGTATCTCGGTGTGATTTCTGGTCACGACTATGTCTGTGTGCGACAGCCCTGGGTGTGGCAGAATCTGGGTGTGATTGTGTCTGGCTGCGACATTGTCTGGGTGCGACAGTTTCTGCTTGTGACAGTGTCTGAGTGCGAAAGCTTCTGGGTGTGACAGTTTCTGTTTGTGACAATTTCTGCTTGTCACAGATATTGTGTGTGACGTTGTCTGAGTGTGACAGTTTCAGGGTGTGACAGTGACTAAGTGTGATAGTGCCACTGTGTGGCAGGGTCTGAGCATGACACTGTCTGTGTGTGACAATTTCTGGGTGTGAGGGTTTCTGGCTGTGAGTTTCTGGGTGTGACAGCATCTGAGTGACATTTTCTGGTTGCAACAGTGCCTGGATGTGACAATTTCTGAGTGCGACAGTTTCTGGTTGAGACAGTTATGGTTGTGACATATCGATGAGTGAGAGTGTTAGGGTGTGGCAGTTTCTGGGTGAGACAGTGTCTGGGTGTGACAGTTTCTGATTGCGACAGTGTCTGCGTATTACAGTTTCTGTGTCGGATAGCATCTAGGTGCGACAGTGTCTGGGTGCGACAAAGTCTGGGTGTGACAGTTTCTGGTTGAGACAGCACCTGAGTGTGTGTTTCTGGTTTTGACAGTGTCTGGATGTGACAATTTCTGGTTGCGACAGTTTCTGGTTGCGTTAGTTATGGGTGTCAGTGTTTGTACGTGCGGGAGTGTCTGGGTGTCACAGTTTCTGGGTTTGACAGCGTCTGCTGGAAACAGTTTCTGGGTCTGACAGTGTCTGCATTTGACAGTTTCTGGGTGTGACAGCATCTGGGTGTGAGTTTGCTTTTGCAACAGTGTCTGCGTGTGACAGTGTCTGGGTGCGACAGTGTCTGGTTGTGACGGTTTCTGTGTGTGACGGCGTCTGGGTGCGACAAAGACTGGGTGTGCCAGTGTCTGGTAGTGAGAGTGTCTGGGTATGACAGTGTCAGGGTGCGAGAATTTCTGGGTGTGGCAACGTCTGGGTGAGTTTCTGGTTGTGACAATGTCTGGGTGTTACAGCTTCCGGGTGTGGCAGAGTCTGTGTGCGACAGTATCTGGGTGTGACAGTTTCTGGGTGACACAGTTTCCGGTTGAGACTCTAAAATACGTGACTATTTCTGGGTATGAGATTGTCTGTGTTTGAAAGTGTCTGGCTGCGGAAATAACTGTGTGTGACAGTTCCCGGCCATGTCAGTTTTTGTGTGTGACTGTTTCTGGTTGTGATAGGTTCTAGGTTGATGTTTCCTGGGTGTGACAGAGTCTGGCTGCAAAAGTTTCTTGGGAAGACAATATCTGAGAGTGACATTGTCTGCTTGTGACAGTGTCTGGGTGTGACAATTTCTGGTTGCGACAGTTTCTGGTTGAGACAGTTACGAGTGTCAGTGTTTCTATGTGTGGGAGTGTCTGGGTGTCACAGTTTCTGGGTGTGACAGCATCTGCTTGCGACAGTTTCTGTGTCTGACAGTGTCTGGCTGTGACATTTTCTGGGCATGACTGCTTTTGGGTGTGAGTTGACGGTTGCAAGAGTGTCTGTGTGTGACAGTGTCTGGGTGCGACAGTTTCTGGGTGTGACATTTTCTGTGTGTGACAGCGTCTGCGTGCAACAGTTTCTGGGTGACACAGTTTCTCTTTGAGACATTTAAGGATGTGACCATTTCTGGCTGTGAGATTGTCAGTGTGTGAAAGTTTTTGGGTGGACAATAACTGCGTGTGACAGTTTCTGGCCGTGGCAGTTTTTGTGTGTGACTGTTTCTGGATGTGACAGGTACTGGGTTGATATTTTCTTGTTATGACAGTTTCTGTTTGATTCAGTTATGGGTGTCAGGGTTTCTACGTGTGGGAGTGTCTGGGTGTCAAAGTTTCTGGGTGTGACAGCGTCTGCTTGCGATATTTTCTGGGTCTAACAGCGTTTTGTTGTGAATTTCTGGTTGCGACAGTGTCTGGGTGGGAGTTTCTGGGTGTGACAGCATCTGGGTGTTAGCTTGCGATTGCAACACTGTCTGCGTGTGACAGTGCCTCGGTACAACAGTGTCTGCGTGCGATAAATTCTGGGTGTGACAATTTCAGGTTGGGACAGTTATGGTTGTGACAGTTTTTGGGTATGAGATTGTCTGGGTGCGAAAGCATCTGGGTGTGGCAATAACTGTGTGACAATTTCTGGCTGTGGCAGTTTTTGTGTGACTGTTTCTGGTTGTGACAGGTTCTGGGTTGAATTTTTCTGGGTGTGACAGAACCTGGCTGCAAAAGTCTCTCTGGAAGACAATGTCTGTGAGTGACAGTGTCTGCATGTGACAGTGTCTGGATGCAAAAACCTCTGGGTGTGGCAGTTTCTGTTTGTGACAGTTTGTGATTGTCACAGATATTGTGGGTGACATTGCCTGGGTGTGACAGTTTCTGGGTGCAACAGTGTCTTGGTATGACAGTGTCTGTGTGCGACAGTGTCTGGGTGTGACAGTGTCTGGGTGCAACCGTGTCTGGGTGTGACTGTTTCGGTGTGAGACAGTGTCTAGTTGTTATAGTGTCTGGGTATGGCAGTGTCTGGGTGTGACAGTGTCTGGGTGCGACAGGGACAGAGTGTAACAGTATCTGGGTGCGACAGTGTCTTGGTATGACCGAGTCTGTGTGCAACAGTGTCTGGGTGTGACAGTGTCTGGGTTCAACCGTATCTGGGTGTGACTGTTTCTGTGTGTGACAGCGTCTAGTTGTTACAGTGTCCGGGTATGACAGTATCTGGGTGCGACAGTGTCTTGGTTTGACCGAGTCTGTGTGCGACAGTGTCGGGTGTGACAGTAACTGGGTGCAACCGTGTCTGGGTGTGACAGTTTCAGGGTGCGACAGTGTCCGCTTGTGATAGTGTCTGGGTGTGACAGTTTCTGGGTGCGACAGATTTCGGCTGCAACAGTGTCTGGGCGAGGCAGTCTCTGGGTTAGATTTCTGGTTAAGACTATATCTGGGTGTGACAGCTCTGTGTGTGGCAGAATCTGGGTGTGACTGTGTCCTGCTGCGACTTTGTCTGGGTGCGAATGTTTCTGTATGTGACAGTGTCTAAGTGTGATAGTGCCACTCTGTGGCAGTGTCTGAGTGTGACACTTTCTGGTTGAGACAGCGTCTGAGTGTGTGTTTCTGGTTTTGACAGTGTCTGGGTGTGACAATTTCTGGTTGCGACAGTTTCTGGTCGCGTTAGTTATGGGTGTCAGTGTTTCTACGTGCGGGAGTGTCTGGGTGTCACAGTTTCTGGGTGTGACAGCATCTGGGTGTGAGTTTGCTTTTGCAACTGTGTCTGCATGTGACAGTATCTGGGTGCGACAGTGTCTGGTTGTGACGGTTTCTGTGTGTGACGGCGTCTGGGTGCGACAAAGACTGGGTGTTCCAGTGTCTGGTTGTGAGAGTGTCTGGGTATGACAGTGTCAGGGTGTGAGAATTTCTGGGTGTGATAACGTCTGAGTGAGTTTCTGGTTGCGACAATGTCTGGTTGTGACAGTTTCTGGGTGTGGCAGAGTCTGTGTGCGACAGTGTCTGTGTGTGACAGTTTCTGGGTGACACAGTTTCTCATTGAGACTCTTAAGGACGTGACTGTTTCTGGGTATGAGATTGTCTGTGTGTGAAAGTGTCTGGCTGCGGAAATAACTGTGTGTGACAGTTCCTGGCCGTGGCAGTTTTTGTGTGTGACTGTTTCTGGTTGTGATAGGTTCTGGGTTGATATTTCCTGGGTGTGATAGAGTCTGGCTGCAAAAGTTTCTTGGGAAGACAATGTCTGAGAGTGACATTGTCTGCTTGTGACATTTTCTGTGTGTGACAGTTTCTAGGTGTGGCTCTTTCTGGGTCTGAGATTTTCTGGTTGTGAGCATTAAAGGGTGTGACTCTGTCTGGGTGTGAGTTTCACGTTGTGACAGTATCTGGGTGTGACAGCATCTGGGCGTGAGTTTCTCATTGCGACAGTATCTGGATGTGACAGATTCTGGGTGTGACAGCATCTGCGTTTGGCTGTGTCTGGGTGTGACAGTTTCTGGGTGTGACATTTTTTGTGTGCGACAGTGACTTGGTGTGACACTTTCTTGGTGACAGTTTCTCTTTGAGACATTTAAGGACATGACAATTTCTCAGTGTGAGATTGTCTGTGTGTGAATGTTTCTGGGTGCGGCAGTAACTGTCTGTGACAGTTCCTGGCCGTGGCAGTTTTTGTGTGTGACTGTTTCTGGTTGTGATAGGTTCTGGGTTGATATTTCCTGGGTGTGACAGAGTCTGGCTGCAAAAGTTTCTTGGGAAGTCAATGTCTGAGAGTGACGGTGTCTGCTTGTGACAGTGTCTGGGTGTGACAGTTTCTGGGTGACACAGTTTCTCATTGAGACTCTTAAGGACGTGACTGTTTCTGGGTATGAGATTGTCTGTGTGTGAAAGCGTCTGGCTGCGGAAATAACTGTGTGTGACAGTTCCTGGCCGTGGCAGTTTTTGTGCGTGACTGTTTCTGGTTGTGATAGGTTCTGGGTTGATATTTCCTGGGTGTGACAGAGTCTGGCTGCAAAAGTTTCTTGGGAAGTCAATGTCTGAGAGTGACGGTGTCTGCTTGTGACAGTGTCTGGGTGTGACAATTTCTGGTTGCGACAGTTTCTGGTTGAGACAGTTACGGGTGTCAGTGTTTCTATGTGTGGGAGTGTCTGGGTGTCACAGTTTCTGGGTGTGACAGCATCTGCTTGCCACAGTTTCTGTGTCTGACAGTGTCTGGCTGTGACATTTTCTGGGCATGACTGCATTTGGGTGTGAGTTGACGGTTGCAAGAGTGTCTGTGTGTGACAGTGTCTGGGTGCGACAGTTTCTGGGTGTGACATTTTCTGTGTGTGACAGCGTCTGGGTGTGACAGTTTCTGGGTGACACAGTTTCTCATTGAGACATTTAAGGATGTGACCGTTTCTGGCTGTGAGATTGTCTGTGTGTGAAAGTTTCTGGGTGGACAATAACTGCGTGTGACAGTTTCTGGCCGTGGCAGTTTTTGTGTGTGACTGTTTCTGGATGTGACAGGTACTGGGTTGATATTTTCTTGTTGTGACAGTTTCTGGTTGATTCAGTTATGGGTGTCAGGGTTTCTACGTGTGGGAGTGTCTGGGTGTCAAAGTTTCTGGGTGTGACAGCGTCTGCGTGCGATAGTTTCTGGGTCTAACAGCGTTTTGTTGTGAATTTCTGGTTGCGACAGTGTCTGGGTGGGACAGTTTCTGGGTGTGACAGCATCTGGATGTTAGTTTGCGATTGCAACACTGTTTGCGTGTGACAGTGTCTCGGTACAACAGTGTCTGCGTGCGATAAATTCTGGGTGTGACAATTTCAGGTTGGGACGGTTATGGTTGTGACAGTTTCTGGGTATGAGATTGTCTGGGTGTGAAAGCATCTGGGTGTGGCAATAACTGTGTGACAATTTCTGGCTGTGGCAGTTTTTGTGCGACTGTTTCTGGTTGTGACAGGTTCTGGGTTGAATTTTTCTGGGTGTGACAGAACCTGGCTGCAAAAGTCTCTCTGGAAGACAATGTCTGTGAGTGACAGTGTCTGCATGTGACAGTGTCTGGATGCAAAAACCTCTGGGTGTGGCAGTTTCTGTTTGTGACAGTTTGTGATTGTCACAGATATTGTGGGTGACATTGCCTGGGTGTGACAGTTTCTGGGTGCAACAGTGTCTTGGTATGACAGTGTCTGTGTGCGACAGTGTCTGGGTGTGACAGTGTCTGAGTGCAACCGTGTCTGGGTGTGACTGTTTCTGTGTGAGACAGTGTCTAGTTGTTATAGTGTCTGGGTATGGCAGTGTCTGGGTGTGACAGTGTCTGGGTGCGACAGGGACAGAGTGTAACAGTACTTGGGTGCGACAGTGTCTTGGTATGACCGAGTCTGGGTGCGACAGTATCTGGGTGCGACAGTGTCTGGTTGTGACGGTTTCTGTGTGTGACGGCGTCTGGGTGCGACAAAGACTGGGTGTTCCAGTGTCTGGTTGTGAGAGTGTCTGGGTATGACAGTGTCAGGGTGCGAGAATTTCTGGGTGTGATAACGTCTGAGTGAGTTTCTGGTTGTGACAATGTCTGGTTGTTACAGCTTCTGGGTGTGGCAGAGTCTGTGTGCGACAGTTTCTGGGTGACACAGTTTCTCATTGAGACTCTTAAGGACGTGACTGTTTCTGGGTATGAGATTGTCTGTGTGTGAAAGTGTCTGGCTGCGGAAATAACTGTGTGTGACAGTTCCTGGCCGTGGCAGTTTTTGTGTGTGACTGTTGCTGGTTGTGATAGGTTCTGGGTTGATATTTCCTGGGTGTGATAGAGTCTGGCTGCAAAAGTTTCTTGGGAAGACAATGTCTGAGAGTGACATTGTCTGCTTGTGACATTTTCTGTGTGTGACAGTTTCTAGTTGTGGCTCTTTCTGGGTCTGAGATTTTCTGGTTGTGAGCATTAAAGGGTGTGACTATGTCTGGGTGTGAGTTTCACGTTGTGACAGTATCTGGGTGTGACAGCATCTGGGCGTGAGTTTCTCATTGCGACAGTATCTGGATGTGACAGATTCTGGGTGTGACAGCATCTGCGTTTGGCTGTGTCTGGGTGTGACAGTTTCTGGGTGTGACATTTTTTGTGTGAGACAGTGACTTGGTGTGACACTTTCTTGGTGACAGTTTCTCTTTGAGACGTTTAAGGACATGACAATTTCTCAGTGTGAGATTGTCTGTGTGTGAATGTTTCTGGGTGCGGCAGTAACTGTCTGTGACAGTTCCTGGCCGTGGCAGTTTTTGTGTGTGACTGTTTCTGGTTGTGATAGGTTCTGGGTTGATATTTCCTGGGTGTGACAGAGTCTGGCTGCAAAAGTTTCTTGGGAAGTCAATGTCTGAGAGTGACGGTGTCTGCTTGTGACAGTGTCTGGGTGTGACAATTTCTGGTTGCGACAGTTTCTGGTTGAGACAGTTACGGGTGTCAGTGTTTCTATGTGTGGGAGTGTCTGGGTGTCACAGTTTCTGGGTGTGACAGCATCTGCTTGCCACAGTTTCTGTGTCTGACAGTGTCTGGCTGTGACATTTTCTGGGCATGACTGCATTTGGGTGTGAGTTGACGGTTGCAAGAGTGTCTGTGTGTGACAGTGTCTGGGTGCGACAGTTTCTGGGTGTGACATTTTCTGTGTGTGACAGCGTCTGGGTGTGACAGTTTCTGGGTGACACAGTTTCTCATTGAGACATTTAAGGATGTGACCGTTTCTGGCTGTGAGATTGTGTGTGAAAGTTTCTGGGTGGACAATAACTGCGTGTGACAGTTTCTGGCCGTGGCAGTTTTTGTGTGTGACTGTTTCTGGATGTGACAGGTACTGGGTTGATATTTTCTTGTTGTGACAGTTTCTGGTTGATTCAGTTATGGGTGTCAGGGTTTCTACGTGTGGGAGTGTCTGGGTGTCAAAGTTTCTGGGTGTGACAGCGTCTGCGTGCGATAGTTTCTGGGTCTAACAGTGTTTTGTTGTGAATTTCTGGTTGCGACAGTGTCTGGGTGGGACAGTTTCTGGGTGTGACAGCATCTGGATGTTAGTTTGCGATTGCAACACTGTCTGCGTGTGACAGTGTCTCGGTACAACAGTGTCTGCGTGCGATAAATTCTGGGTGTGACAATTTCAGGTTGGGACAGTTATGGTTGTGACAGTTTCTGGGTATGAGATTGTCTGGGTGTGAAAGCATCTGGGTGTGGCAATAACTGTGTGACAATTTCTGGCTGTGGCAGTTTTTGTGTGACTGTTTCTGGTTGTGACAGGTTCTGGGTTGAATTTTTCTGGGTGTGACAGAACCTGGCTGCAAAAGTCTCTCTGGAAGACAATGTCTGTGAGTGACAGTGTCTGCATGTGACAGTGTCTGGATGCAAAAACCTCTGGGTGTGGCAGTTTCTGTTTGTGACAGTTTGTGATTGTCACAGATATTGTGGGTGACATTGCCTGGGTGTGACAGTTTCTGGGTGCAACCGTGTCTGGGTGTGACTGTTTCTGTGTGAGACAGTGTCTAGTTGTTACAGTGTCCAGGTATGACAGTGTCTGCGTGTGACAGTGTCTGGGTGCGACAGGGTAAGAGTGTAACAGTATCTGGGTGCGACAGTGTCTTGGTATGACCGAGTCTGTGTGCGACAGTGTCGGGTGCGACAGTGTCTGGGTGCAACCATGTCTGGGTGTGACAGTTTCAGGGTGTGACAGTGTCCGCTTGTGATAGTGTCTGGGTGTGACAGGTTCTGGGTGCGACAGATTTCGGCTGCAACAGTGTCTGAGCGAGGCAGTCTCTGGGTTAGATTTCTGGTTACGACTATATCTGGGTGTGACAGCTCTGTGTGTGGCAGAATCTGGGTGTGACTGTGTCCTGCTGCGACTTTGTCTGGGTGCGACTGTTTCTGTATGTGACAGTGTCTAAGTGTGATAGTGCCACTCTGTGGCAGTGTCTGAGTGTGACAGTTTCTGGTTGAGACAGCATCTGAGTGTGTGTTTCTGGTTTTGACAGTGTCTGGGTGTGACAATTTCTGGTTGCGACAGTTTCTGGTCGCGTTAGTTATGGGTGTCAGTGTTTCTACGTGCGGGAGTGTCTGGGTGTCACAGTTTCTGGGTGTGACAGCATCTGGGTGTGAGTTTGCTTTTGCAACAGTGTCTGCGTGTGACAGTATCTGGTTGCGACAGTGTCTGGTTGTGACGGTTTCTGTGTGTGACGACGTCTGGGTGCGACAAAGACTGGGTGTTCCAGTGTCTGGTTGTGAGAGTGTCTGGGTATGACAGTGTCAGGGTGTGAGAATTTCTGGGTGTGATAACGTCTGAGTGAGTTTCTGGTTGCGACAATGTCTGGTTGTTACAGCTTCTGGGTGTGGCAGAGTCTGTGTGCGACAGTGTCTGGGTGTGACAGTTTCTGGGTGACACAGTTTCTCATTGAGACTCTTAAGGACGTGACTGTTTCTGGGTATGAGATTGTCTGTGTGTGAAAGTGTCTGGCTGCGGAAATAACTGTGTGTGACAGTTCCTGGCCGTGGCAGTTTTTGTGTGTGACTGTTTCTGGTTGTGATAGGTTCTGGGTTGATATTTCCTGGGTGTGACAGAGTCTGGCTGCAAAAGTTTCTTGGGAAGACAATGTCTGAGAGTGACATTGTCTGCTTGTGACATTTTCTGTGTGTGACAGTGTCTGGGTGTGACATTTTCTGTGTGTGACAGTGTCTAGGTGCGACAGTGCCTGGGTGTGGCTCTTTCTGGGTCTGAGACTTTCTGGTTGTGAGCATTAAAGGGTGTGACTATGTCTGGGTGTGAGTTTCACGTTGTGACAGTATCTGGGTGTGACAGCATCTGGGCGTGAGTTTCTCATTGCGACAGTATCTGGATGTGACAGATTCTGGGTGTGACAGCATCTGCGTTTGGCTGTGTCTGGGTGTGACAGTTTCTGGGTGTGACATTTTTTGTTTGCGACAGTGACTTGGTGTGACACTTTCTTGGTGACAGTTTCTCTTTGAGACATTTAAGGACATGACAATTTCTCAGTGTGAGATTGTCTGTGTGTGAATGTTTCTGGGTGCGGCAGTAACTGTCTGTGACAGTTCCTGGCCGTGGCAGTTTTTGTGTGTGGCTGTTTCTGGTTGTGATAGGTTCTGAGTTGGTATTTTCTGGGTGTCACAGAGTCTGGCTGCAAAAGTTTCTCGAGAAGACAATGTCTGAGGGTGACAGTGTCTACTTGTGACAGTGTCTGGGTGTGACAATTTCTGGTTGCGACTTTTTCCGGTTGAGTCAGTTACGGGTGTCAGTGTTTCTATGTGTGAGAGTGTCTGGATGTCACAGTTTCTGGGTGTGACAACATCTGCTTGCGACAGTTTCTGTGTCTGACAATGTCTGGCAGTGACAGTTTCTGGGTATGACTGCTGTGAGTTGTCGGTTGCAACAGTGTCTGTGTGTGGCAATGTCTGGGTGCAACAGTTTCTGTTTGTGACAGTTTCTGTGTGTGACTGCGTCTGGGTGCGACAAAGTCTGGTTGTGACAGTGTCTGGTTGTCGGAGTGTCTGACTGTGACAGTGTCTGCGTGTGACAGTGTCTGGTTGCGAAAGCTTCTGTGTGTGGCAGTTTCTGTTTGTGGCAGTTTCTGGTTGTCACAGATACCGTGGGTGACATTACCTGGGTGTTACAGTTTCTGGGTGTGACAATGTCTGTGTGTGACAGTTTCTGGGTGCAGCAGTGTCTTGGTATGACAGTGTCTGTGTGCGACAGTGTTTGGATGTGACAGTGTCTGGGTGCAACCGTGTCTGGGTGTGACTGTTTCTGTGTGCGACAGCGTCTAGTTGTTACAGTGTCTGGGTATGACACTGTCTGGGTATGACAGTGTCTGGGTGTGACAGTGTCTGGTTGCGACAGGATCAGAGTGTGACAGTTTCCGGGTGTGACAGTGTCCGCTTGTGACAGTGTCCGGGTGTGACTGTTTCTGGATGCAACAGTGTCTGGGTGTGACAGGTTCTGGGTGAGACATATTTTGGCTGCAACAGTGTATGGGCGTGGCAGTGTCTCGGTGTGATTTCTGGTCACGACTATGTTTGGGTGCGACAGCTCTGGGTGTGGCAGAATCTGGGTGTGACTGTGTCTGGCTGCGACATTGTCTGGGTGCGACAGTTTCTGTATGTGACAGTGTCTGAGTGTGATAGTGCCACTGTGTGGCAGTGTCTGAGTGTGAAACTTTCTGTTTGTGACAATTTCTGGGTGTGAGGATTTCTGGCTGTGAGTTTCTGGGTGTGACAGTTTCTGAGTGTGACATTTTCTGGTTGCAACAGTGTCTGGATGTGACAATTTCTGAGTGTGACCATTTCTGGTTGAGACAGTTATGGTTGTGACAGTATCGATGAGTGAGAGGGTTAGGGTGTGCCAGTTTTTGGTTCCAACAGTGTCTAGGATTGACAGTGTCTGGGTGTAACATTTCCTGGGTGTGACAATTTCTGGTTGCGACAGTGTCTGCGTGTTACAGATTCTGAGTTTGACAGCATCTAGGTGTAACAGCGTCTGGGTGTGACAAAGTCTGGTTGTGACAGTTTCTGGTTGAGGCTGCATCTGAGTGTATGTTTCTGGTTTTGACAGTGTCTGGGTGTGACAATTTCTGGTTGCAACAGTTTCTGGTTGAGTCAGTTATGGGTGTCAGCGTTTCTATGTTTGGGAGTGTCTGGGTGTCACAGTTTCTGCGTCTGACAGCGTCTGCTTGTGACAGTTTCTGGGTGTGACAGCATCTGGTTGTGAGTTTGCTGTTGCAACAGTGTCTGCGTGTGACAGTGTCTGTGTGCGACAGTGTCTAGGAGTGACAGTGTCTGGGTGTGACAAAGTCTGGGTATGACAGTGTCTGCTTGTGACAGTGTCTGGGTGCGAAAGCTTCTGGTTGTGACAGTTTCTGTTTGTGACAATTTCTGCTTGTCACAGATATTGTGTGTGACATTGTCTGAGTGTGACAGTTTCTGTGTGTGACAGTGTCTAGGTGTGACAGTGTCTGGGTGTGACAAAGTCTGGGTGTGACAGTGTCTGCTTGTGACAGTGTCTGGGTGCGAAAGCTTCTGGGTGTGACAGTTTCTGTTTGTGACAATTTCTGCTTGTCACAGATATTGTGTGTGACGTTGTCTGAGTGTGACAGTTTCAGGGTGTGACAGTGACTAAGTGTGATAGTGCCACTGTGTGGCAGGGTCTGAGCATGACACTGTCTGTGTGTGACAATTTCTGGGTGTGAGGGTTTCTGGCTGTGAGTTTCTGGGTGTGACAGCATCTGAGTGACATTTTCTGGTTGCAACAGTGCCTGGGTGTGACAATTTCTGAGTGCGACAGTTTCTGGTTGAGACAGTTATGGTTGTGACATATCGATGAGTGAGAGTGTTAGGGTGTGGCAGTTTCAGGGTTAGACAGTGTCTGTATATGACAGTGTCTGGGTGTGACAGTGTCTGGGTGTGACAGTTTCTGATTGCGACAGTGTCTGCGTATTATAGTTTCTGTGTCTGGTAGCATCTAGGTGCGACAGTGTCTGGGTGCGACAAAGTCTGGGTGTGACAGTTTCTGGTTGAGACAGCATCTGAGTGTGTGTTTCTGGTTTTGACAGTGTCTGGGTGTGACAATTTCTGGTTGCGACAGTTTCTGGTTGCGTTAGTTATGGGTGTCAGTGTTTCTACGTGCAGGAGTGTCTGGTTGTCACAGTTTCTGGGTGTGACAGCATCTGCTGGAAACAGTTTCTGGGTCTGACAATGTCTGCATTTATATATATAAAAACAAAAAAACTGCGGATGCTGGAAATCGTAAACAAAAACAGAATTACCTGGAAAAACTCAGCAGGTCTGGCAGCATCGGAGGAGATGAAAAGAGTTGACGTTTCGAGTCCTCATGACCCTTGCACAGAACTGAGTGAATCCAAGAAAGGGGTGAAATATAAGCTTGTTTAAGTTGTGTCTGTGGGGGGGGGATGGCGTTTGGGTGGGGGGAGAGAAGTGGAGGGAGGTGGTGTGGTTGTAGGGACAAACAAGCAGTGATGGAAGCAAATCATCACAAGATGTCACAGACAACAGAACAAAAGAACACATAGGTGTTAAAGTTGGTGATATTATCTAAACGAATGTGCTAATTAAGAATGGATGGTAGGGCACTCAAGGTATAGCTCTAGTGGGGGTGGGGGGAGCATAAAAGATTTAAAAATATTTAAAAATAATGGAAATAGGTGGGAAAAGAAAAATCTATATAATTTATTGGAAAAAACAAAAGGAAGGGGGAAGAAACAGAAAGGGGGTAGGGATGGAGGAGGGAGCTCAAGACCTAAAGTTGTTGAATTCAATATGCAGTCCGGAAGGCTGTACAGTGCCTAGTCGGAAGATGAGGTGTTGTTCCTCCAGTTTGCGTTGTGCTTCACTGGAACAATGCAGCAAGGCAAGGACAGACATGTGGGCAAGAGAGCAGGGTGGAGTGTTAAAATGGCAAGCGACAGGGAAGTTTGGGTCATTCTTGCGGACAGACCACAGCTGTTCTGCAAAGCAGTCGCCCAGTTTACGTTTGGTCTCTATAATGTAGAGGAGACCACATTGGGAGCAACAAATGCAGTAGACTAAGTTGGGGGAAATGCAAGTGAAATGCTGCTTCACTTGAAAGGACTGTTTGCGTCCTTGGACAGTGAGGAGAGAGGAAGTGAAGGGGCAGGTGTTACGTATCTTGCGTGGGCATGGTGTGGTGCCATAGGAGGGGGTTGAGGAGTAGGGGATGATGGAGGGTGGACCAGGGTGTCCCGGCTTCTGGGCGTGACAGCATCTGCGTGTGAGTTTGCTGTTGCAACAGTGTCTGCGTGTGACAGTGTCTGGGTGCAACAGTGTCTGGTTGTGACAGTTTCTGTGTGTGACAGCGTCTGGGTGCGACAAAGTTTGGGTGTGCCAGTGTCTGGTTGTGAGAGTGTCTGGGTATGACAGTGTCAGAGTGAGAGGGTTTCTGGGTGTGACAGCGTCTGGGTGAGTTTCTGGTTGCGACAATTTCTGGGTGTGACAGCATCTGGGTGTGGCAGAGTCTGTGTTCGACAGTGTCTGGGTGTGACATTTCTGGGTGACACAGTTTCTCGTTGAGATACTTAAGGATGTGACCGTTTCTGTGTATGAGATTGTCTGTGTGTGAAAGTGTCTGGTTGCGGCAATAACTGTGTGTGACAGTTTCTGGCCGTGGCAGTTTTTGTGTGTGACTGTTTCTGGTTGCGATAGGTTCTGGGTTGATATCTTCTGGGCGTGACAGAGTCTGGCTGCAAAAGTTTCTCGGGAAGACAATGTCTGAGAGTGACAGTGTCTGCTTGTGACAGTGTCTGGGTGTGACAATTTCTGGATGCGACAATTTCTGGTTGAGTCAGTTACGGGTGTCAGTGTTTCTATGTGTGGGAGTGTCTGGGTGTCACAGTTTCTGGGTGCGACAGCATCTGCTTGCGACAGTTTCTGAGTCTGACCGTGTCTGGCTGTGACAGTTTCTGAGTATGACTGCATTTGAGTGTGAGTTGGCGGTTGCAACAGTGTCTGTGTGTGACAATGTCTGGGTGCGACAGTTTCTGGGTGTGACAGTTTCTGTGTGTGACCGTGTCTGGGTGCGACAAAGTCTGGTTGTGACAGTGTCTGGTTGTGGGAGTGTCTGGGTGTGACAGTGTCAGGATGCGCGTGTTTCTGGTTGTGACAGTGTCTGGGTGTGAGTTTCTGGTCATGACAATGTCTGGATATGACAGTTTTTGGGCATGACACTTTCTGGGTGTGACAGTGTCTGGGTGTGACAGTGTCTAAGTGTGAGAGTTTCTAGATGTGACAGTGTCTGGGTATGACATTTTCCGTGTGCGACAGTGACTTGGTGTGACAGTTTCTGGGTGACACAGTTTCTCACTGAGGCATTTATGGACGTGACAATTTCTCGGTGTGAGATTGTGTGTGAAAGTGTCTGGGGACGGCATTAACTGTGTGTGACAGTTTCTGGCTGTGGCAGTTTTTGTGTGTGACTGTTTCTGGTTATGTCAGGTTCTGAGTTGATATTTTCTGGGTGTGACAGAGTCTGGCTGCAAATGTTTCTCGGGAAGACAATATCTGAGAGTGACAGCGTCTGCTTGTGAAATTGTTTGGGTGTGAAAGATTCTGGGTGTGACAGTTTCTGTTTGTGACATGTTCTGGGTGCGACATTGGCTGGGTGTGACAATGTATGGGTGTTACATTGCCTGAGTGTGACAGTGTCTGGATGTGGCAGTATCTGGGTGTGACAGTTTCTGGTTGCGTTAGTGTCTAAGTGTGACAGTGTCTGGGTGCGGCAGTGTCTGGATGTGACAGTTTCTGCGTGTGACAGCGTCTAGATGCAACAGAGTCTGTGTGTGACTGTTTCTGTGTGTGAGTGTGTCTGGTTATGATTTTCTGGATGTGACAGCATCTGAGTGTGAGTTTCTCGTTGCAACAGCATCTGCGTGTGACAGTGTCTGTGTGCGACAGTGTCTTGGTGTGACAGTTTCTGTTTGTGACAGCGTCTAGTTGTGACAGTGTCTGGGTGCGACAAAGTCTGGGTGTGACAGTGTCTGCTTGTGACAGTGTCTGGGTGGGAAAGCTTCTGGGTGTGACAGTTTCTGTTTGTGACAATTTCTGGTTGTCACAGATATTGTGTGTGACATTGTCTGGGTGCGACAGTTTCAGGGTGTGACGGTGACTAAGTGTGATAGTGCCACTATGTGGCAGTGTCTGAGTGTAACACTGTCTGTGTGTGACAATTTCTGAGTGTGAGTGTTTCTGGCTGTGAGTTTCTGGGTGTGACAGCATCTGAGTATGACATCTTCTGGTTGCAACAGTGCCTGGGTGTGACAATTTCTGAGTGCAACAGTTTCTTGTTGAGATAGTTATGGTTGTGACAGTATCGATGAGTGAGTGTGTTAGGGTGTGACAGTTTCTGGGTGAGACAGTGTCTGGGTATGACAGTGTCTGGGTGTGTCAGTGTCTGGGTGTGACAGTTTCTGGTTGTGACAGTGTCTGCGTGTTACAAATTCTGTGTTTGACAGCATCTAGGTGCAACAGTGTCTGGGTGTGACAAAGACTTGGTCTGACAGTTTCTGGTTGAGACAGCATTTGAATGTGTGTCATGAGGACCCGAAACGTCAACTCTTTTCTTCTCTGCCGATGCTGCCAGACCTGCTGTGTTTTTCCCAGATAATTTTGTTTTTGTTTTGGATTTCCAGCACCTGCAGTTTTTATGTTTTTATCTCAGAGTGTGTTTTTCTGGTTTTGGCAGTGTCTGGGTGTGACAATTTCTGGTTGCGACAGTTTCTGGTTGAGTTATTTATGGGTGTCTGGGTGTCACAGTTTCTGAGTCTGACAGTGTCTGCATTTGACAGTTTCTGGGTGTGACAGCATCTGGGTGTGAGTTTGCAGTTGCAACAGTGTCTGCGTGTGACAGTGTCTGGGTGCGACAGTGTCTGGTTGCGATAGTTTCTGTGTGTGACAGCGTCTGGGTGCGACAAAGTCTGGGTGTGCCAGTGTCTGGTTGTGAGAGTGTCTGGGTATGACAGTGTCAGGGTGCGAGCGTTTCTGGGTGTGACAGCGTCTGGGTGAGTTTCTGGTTGCAACAATGTCTGGGTGTGACAGCTTCTGGGTGTGGCAGTGTCTGGGTGTGACAGTGTCTAGGTGTGACATTTTCTCTGTGCGACAGTGTCTGGGTGTAACAGTTTCTGGGTGACACAGTTTCTCGCTGAGATACTTAAGTACGTGACCGTTTCTGGGTGTGAGATTGTGTGTGAAAGTGTCTGGGTGCGGCAATAACTATGTGTGACTGTTCCTGGCTGTGGCAGTTTTTGTGTGTGACTGTTTCTAGTTGTGATAGGTTCTGGTTTGATATTTTCTGGTTATGACAGAGTCTGGCTGCAAAAGTTTCTCGGGAAGACAGTGTCTGAGAGAGACAGTGTCTGCTTGTGACAGTGTCTGGGTGTGACAATTTCTGGTTGCAACAGTTTCTGGTTGAGTTAGTTATGGGTGTCAGTGTTTCTATGGGTCGGAGTGTCTGGATGTCACAGTTTCTGGGTGTGACAGCATCTGCTTGCGACAGTTTCTGGGTCTGACTGTCTGGCTGTGACAGTTTCTTGGTGTGACAGCATCTGGGTCTGAGTTTGCGGTTGCATCAGTGTCTGGGTGTGACAATGTCTGGGTGCGACAGTGTCTGGATGTGACAGTTTCTGGGTGTGACAGTTTCTGTGTGTGACAGTGCCTGCGTATGACAAAGTCTGGTTGTGACAGTGTCTGGTTGTGAGAGTGACTGGGTGTGACATTGTCAGGGTGCGAGAGTTTCTGGTTGTGACAGCATCTGGGTGTGAGTTTCTGGTTGCGACAATATCTGAGTGTGACAGTTTCTGGGTTTAACAGTGTCTGGGTGCGAAATTGTCTGAGTGTGACAAGGTATGGGTGTGACAGTGTCTGGGTATGACAGTTTCTGGTTGTGACAGTGTCTGGGTGTGACATTTTCTGTGTTTGACAGCGTCTAGGTGCGACAGTGTCTGGGTGTGGCTCTTTCTGGATCTGAGATTGTCTGGTTGTGAGCATTTCAGGGTGTGACTGTGTCTGGGTGTGAGCTTCGCGTTGCGCCAGTATCTGGGTGTAACAGCATCTGGGCGTGAGTTTCTCATTGCGACAGTATCTGGATGTGACAGATTCTGGGTATGACAGCTTCTGGGTTTGGCTGCGTCTGGGTGTGACAGGTTCTGGGTGTGACATTTTCTGTGTGCGACAGTGACATGGTGTGACAGTTTCTTGATGACACAGTTTCTCATTGAGACATTTAAGGACGTGACAATTTCTCGGTGTGAGATTGTCTGTGTGTGAATGTGTCTGGGGCGGCATTAACTGTGTGATAGTTTCTGGCCGTGGCAGTTTTTGTGTGTGACTGTTTGTGGTTGTGTCAGGTTCCGGGTTGATATTTTTTTGGTGTGACAGAGTCTGGCTGCAAATGTTTCTCGGGAAGATAATATCTGAGAGTGACAGTGTCTGCTTGTGACAGTGTCTGGGTGCGAAAGCTTCTGGGTGTGACAGTTTCTGGATGTGACATTGGTTGGGTGTGACAATATGTGGATGTTACATTGCCTGAGAATGACAGTGTCTGGATGTGACAGTATCTGGGTATGACAGTTTCTGGTTGCGGCAGTGTCTAAGTGTGACAGTGTCTGGGTGCGACAGTGTCTGGGTGTGACTGTTTCTGTGTGTGAGTGTGTCTGGTTGTGATTTTCTGGGTGTGACAGCATCTGAGAGAGTTTCTTGTTGCGACAGTGCCTGGGTGTGACAGTTTCTGGATGTGACATTGTCTGGGTGCGACAGTGTCTGGGTTCGACAAATTCTGAATGTGACAGGTTCTGTTTGTGATAGTTTCTGGGTGTGACATTGTCTGGTTGTGAGTTTCTGGGTGTGACAGCATCTGCATGTGAGTTTCTCGTTGCGACAGCATCTGGGTGTGACAATTTCTGGGTGTGACAGTGTCTGGGTGCGACATTGTCTGGGTGTGACACTGTATGAGTGTGACAGTGTCAAGGTATGGCAGTGTCTGAGTGTGACATTGCCTGGATGTGACAGTTTCTGGGTGCAACAATGTCTGGTGGTGACAGTGCCTTGGTGCCAATGTCTGGGTGTGACAATTTCTTTGTGTGACAGCGTCTATGTGCAACAGTGTCTTGGTGCGACAAAGTCTGGGTGTGACATTGTCAGCTTGTGAGCGTGTCTGGGTGTGACAGTGTCAGGGTGTGAGAATTTCTGTGTGTGACAGAGTCTGGGTGTGAGTTTCTAGTTGCAAAAATGTCTGGGTGTGACAGTTTCTGGTTGTCACAGATATTGTGTGTGACAGTGTCTGGGTGTGAAAGCATCTAGGTTCGACAGTTTCTGGGTGCGACAAAGTCTGGGTGTGACGGTTTCTGTTTGAGACATCATCTGAGTGTGTGTTTCTGGTTGTGACAGTGTCTGAGTGTGACAATTTCTGGTTGCGATAGTTTCTGGTTGAGTCAGTTATGAGTGTCAGGGTTTCTATGTGTGGGAGTGTCTGGGTGTAAAAGTTTTTGGGTGTGACAGTGTGTGCTTGCGACAGTTTCTGGTTTGGACAGCGTCTGGGTGTGACAGTTTCTGGGTGTGACAGCATCTGGGTGTGAGTTTACGGTTGCAACAGTGTCTGCGTGTAACAGTGTCTGGGTGTGACAGTGTCTGCATGTGACAGATTCTGTGTTTGATAGCGTCTGGGTGCGACAGTGTCTGGGTGTGACAGTGTCTGGTTGTGAGAGTATCTGGTTGTGACAGTGTCGGGTGCGAGAGTTTCTGGGTGTGACAGTCTCTGGGTGTGATTTTCTGGTTGTGACAATGTCTGGGTTTGACAGTTTCTGGGTGTGACAGTGTCTGGGTGTGACAGTTTCTGTGTGCGACAGTGTCTAAGTGTGACAGTGTCTGAGTGTGACAGTGTCTGGGTGTGACGTTTTCTGTGTGTGACAGCGTCTAGGTGCGACAGTGTCTGGGTGTGACAGTTTCTGCGTGTGACAGTGTCTGGGAGTGACTGTTTCTGGGTGTGAGAGTGTCTGTTTGTGAGAGTTTCAGGGTGTGACCGCATCTGGGTCTGAGTTTCTCGCTGCGACAGTTTCTGGATGTGACAGTGTTTGGGTGTGACATTTTCTGTGTGCGACAGTGTCAGCGTGTGACAATTTCTGAGTGGCACAGATTCTTGTTGAGGCAGTTAAGGACGTGACTGTTTCTGGGTGTGAGAACGTCTGTCTGTGAAAGTGTCTGGGTGTGGCAATAATTGCGAGTGACAGTTTCTGGCCATGGCAGTTTTTGTGTGTGACTGTTTCTGGTTGTGACAGGTTCTGGGTTGATATTTTCTGTTTTTGACAGAGTCTGCTTGCAAAAGTTTCTCGGGAAAACAATGTCTGAGAGTGACAATATCTGCTCGTGACAGTGTCTGGGTGCGAAAGCTTCTGGGTGTGATAGTTTCTGTTTGTGACAGTTTCTGGTTGTCACAGATATTGTGTGTGACATTGTCTGGGTGTGACATTTTCTGCGTGTGACAGCATCTGGGTGCGACAGTGTCTGGGTTCGACAAAGTCTGGATGTGACAGTGTTTGGTTGTGACAGGTTCTGGGTGTTACAGTGTCAAGGTGCGAGAGTTTCTGGGTGTGACAGCATCTGGATGTGAGTTTCTGGTTGCGACAATGTCTGGGTGTGACAGTTTCTGTGCGAGGCAGAGTCTGGGTTTGGCTGTTTCTGTGTGCGACAGTGTTTGGGTTTGGCTGATTCTGGGTGTGACAGTGTCTAAGTGTGATAGTGCCACTGGGTTGTGGATGTGACACTGTCTGTGTGTGACAATTTCTGGGTGTGACGGTTTCTGGCAGTGAGTTTCTGGATGTGACAGAGTCTGAGTGTGACATTTTCTGGTTGCAACAGTGCCTGGGTGTGAAGATTTCTGAGTGTGTCTGTTTCTGGTTGAGAAAGTTATGGTTGTGACAGTATCGACAAGTGAGAGTGTTTGGGTGTGACAGTTTCTCGGTGCAACAGTGTCTGGGTATGACAGTACAAAAACAGAAATACCTGGAAAAACTCAGCAGGTCTGGCAGCATCGGCGGAGAAGAAAAGAGTTGACGTTTCGAGTCCTCATGACCCTTCGACAGAACTTGAGTTCGAGTCCAAGAAAGAGTTGAAATATAAGCTGGTTTAAAGTGTGTGTGTGGGGGGCGGAGAGATAGAGGGACAGAGAGGTGGGGGGGTGGTGTGGTTGTAGGGACAAACAAGCAGTGATAGAAGCAGATTAGCAAAAGATGTCAACGACAATAGTACAATAGAACACATAGGTGTTAAAGTTAAAGTTGGTGATATTATCTAAACGAATGTGCTAATTAAGAATGGATGGTAGGGCACTCAAGGTATAGCTCTAGTGGGTTTTTTTTTATAATGGAAATAGGTGGGAAAAGGAAAATCTTTATAATTTATTGGAAAATAAATTATAAAGACAATTTGGACGAGTGAGTCTGTCTGGGTGTGACAGTTTCAGCGTGAGACAGCATCTGAGTGTGTGTTTCTGGTTGTGACAGTTTCTGGTTGATTCAGTTATGGGTGTCAGGGTTTCTATGTGTGGGAGTGTCTGGGTGTCACAGTTTCTGGGTGTGACAGCATCTGGGTGTTAGTTTGCGGTTGCAACACTGTCTGCGTGTGACAGTGTCTCAGTGCGACAGTGTCTGGGTGTGATAAAGTCTGGGTGTGACAATTTCAGGTTGGGACAGTTATGGTTGTGACAGTTTCTGGGTATGAGATTGTCTGGGTGTGAAATTGTCTGGGTGTGGCAATAATTTTGTGACAGTTTCTGGCTGTGGCAGTTTTTGTGTGACTGTTTATGGTTGTGACAGGTTCTGGGTTGATATTTTCTGGGTGTGACAGAATCTGGCTGCAAAAGTCTCTCTGGAAGACAATGTCTGTGAATGACAGTGTCTGCATGTGACAATGTCTGGGTGCGAAAGTTTCTGGGTATGGCAGTTTCTGTTTGTGACAGTTTCTGGTTGTCACAGATATTGTGGGTGACATTGCCTTGGTGTAACAGTTTCTGGATGTGACAGTGTCTAGTTGTTACAGTGTCTGGTTATGACAGTGTCTGGGTGTGACAGTGTCTGGGTGCAACACGATCAGAGTGTGACAGTTTCTGGGTGTGACAATGTCCGCTTGCGACAGTGTCCGGGTGTGACTGTTTCTGTGTGCGACAGTGTCTGGGTGTGACAGTGTCTGGGTGCGACCGATTTTGGCTCTAACAGTGTCTGGGTGTGGCATTGTCTGGCTGCGACATTGTCTGGGTGCGACAGTTTCTGTGTGTGACAGTGTCTAAGTTTGATAGTGCCACTCTGTGGCAGTGTCTGAATGTGACACTTCCTGTGTGAGACAATTTCTGGGTGTGAGGGTTTCTGGCTGTGAGTTTCTGGGTGTGACAGTGTCTGAGTGTGACAGTTTCTGGTTGCAACAGTGCCTGGGTGTGACAATTTCTGAGTGCGACAGTTTCTGGTTGAGACAGTTATGTTTGTGACAGTATCGATGAGTGAGAGAGTTAGGGTGTGACAGTTTCTCGGGGCCGACAGTGTCTGGGAATGACAGTGTCTGGGTGTGACATTGCCTGGGTGTGACAGTTTCTGGTTGCGACAGTGCCTGCGTGTTACAGATTCTGTGTTTGACAGTATCTAGGTGCAACAGTGTCTGGATGTGACAAAGTCTGGTTGTGCCAGTTTCTGGTTGAGGCAGCATCTGAGTGTGTGTTTCTGGTTTTGACAATGTCTGGGTGTTACAATTTCTGGTTGCGACAGTTTCTGGTTGAGTCAGTTATGGGTGTCAGCGTTTCTATGTTTGGGAGTGTCTGGGTGTCACAGTTTCTGGGTGTGACTGCGTCTGCTTGTGACAGTTTCTGGGTCTGACAGTTTCTGGGTGTGACAGCAACTGGTTGTGAGTTTGCTGTTGCAACAGTGTCTGTGTGTGACAGTGTCTGTGTGTGACAGTGTCTGTGTGCGACAGTGTCTGGGTGCGACAAAGTCTGGGTGTGACAGTGTCTGGGTGTGAAAGCTTCTGCGTGTGACAATTTCTGTTTGTGGACAATTTCTGATTGTCACAGATATTCTGTGTGACATTGTCTGGGTGTGACAGTTTCAGGGTGTGACAATGACTAAGTGTGATAGTGCCACTGTGTGGCAGTTTCTGAGTGTGACACTGTCTGTGTGTGACAGTTTCTGGGTGTGAGGGTTTCTGGCTGTGAGTTTCTGGGTGTGACAGTGTCTGAGTGTGACATTTTCTGGTTGCAACAGTGCCTGGATGTGACAATTTCTGAGTGTGACAGTTTCTGGTTGAGACAGTTATGGTTGTGACAGTATCGATGAGTGAGAGTGTTAGGGTGTGACAGTTTCAGGGTGTGACAGTGACTAAGTGTGATAGTGTCACTGTGTGGCAGTTTCTGAGTGTGACACTGTCTGTGTGTGACAATTTCTGAGTGTGAGGGTTCCTGGCTGTGAGTTTCTGGTGAGTGTTAGGGTGTGACAGTTTCTGGGTGCGACAGTGTCTGGGTATGACAGTGTCTGGGTGTGACAGTGCCTGGGTATTACAGTTTCTGGTTGCGACAGTGTCTGCATGTTACAGTTTCTGTGTGTGACAGCATCTAGGTGCGATAGTGTCTGGGTGTGACAGTTTCTGGTTGAGACAGCATCTGAGTGTGTGTTTATGGTTTTGACAGTGTCTGGGTGTGACAATTTCTGGTTTTGACATTTTCTGGTTGAGTTAGTTATGGGTGTTAGTGTTTCTACGTGTGGGAGTGTCTGGGTGTCACAGTTTCTGGGTGTGACAGCATCTGGGTGTGAGTTTGCTGT
Organism: Carcharodon carcharias; assembly: GCF_017639515.1. Lineage (NCBI taxonomy): Eukaryota > Metazoa > Chordata > Chondrichthyes > Lamniformes > Lamnidae > Carcharodon > Carcharodon carcharias. The sequence goes on along the minus strand of NC_054480.1, from coordinate 77,746,129 downwards.
TGCAACAGTGTCTGCGTGTGACAGTGTCTGGGTGCGACAGTGTCTTGTTGTGACAGTTTCTGTGTGTGACAGTATCTGGGTGCAACAAAGTCTGGGTGTACCAGTGTCTGGTTGTGAGAGTGTCTGAGTATGACAGTGTCAGGGTGCGAGAGTTTCTGGGTGAGTTTCTGGATGCGACAAAGTCTGTGTGTGACAGCTTCTGGGTGTGGCAGAGTCTGGGTGTGACAGTGTCGGGGTGTGACAGTTTCTCGGTGACACAGTTTCTCATTGAGACACTTAAGGACGTGATGGTTTCTGGGTGTGAAAACATCTGTGTGTGAAAGTGTCTGGGTGCAGCAATAATTGCGTGTGACAGTTTCTGGCCTTGGCAGTTTTTGTGTGTGACTGTTTCTGGTTGTGATAGGTTCTGGGTTGATATTTTCTGGTTGTGACAGAGTCTGGCTGCAAAGGTTTCTTGGGATGACAATGTCTGAGAGTGACAGTGTCTGGTTGTGAGAGTGTCTGGGTGTGACAGTGTCAATTTGCGAGAGTTTCTGGGTGTGACAATGTCTGGGTTTGACAGTTTCCGGGTTTAACATTGTCTGGGTGCGACATTGTCTGGGTGTAACAATGTATGGGTGTGACGGTGTCTGGCTATGACAGTTTCTGAATGTGACAGTGTCTGGGTGTGAAAGTTTCTGGGTGCGACAGTTTCTGGGTGCAACAGTGTCTGGGTGTGACTGTTTCTGGGTATGACAGCGTCTGGGTAAATTTCTGGTTGCGACAATGTCTGGGTGTGACAGCTTCTGTGTGTGGCAGAGTCTGGGTGTGACAGTGTCTAGGTGTGACAGTTTCTGTTTGTGACCGTGTCTGGGTGTGACAGTTTCTGGGTGACACAATTTCTCGTTGAGACACTTAAGGACGTGACCATTTCTGGGTGTGAGATTTCTGTGTGTGAAAGTGTCTGGGTGTGGCAATAATTGTGTGTGACTGTTCCTGGCTGTTGCTGTTTTTGTGTGTGACTGTTTCTGGTTGTGATAGTGTTCTGGTTTGATATTTTCTGGTTGTGACAGAGTCTGGCTGCAAAAGTTTCTTGGGAAGACAATGTCTGAGAATAACAGTGTCTGCTTGTGACAGTGTCTGGGTGTGACAATTTCTGGTTGTGACTGTTTCTGGTTGAGTCAGTTATGGGTGTCAGTGTTTCTATGTGTGGGAGTGTCTGAGTGTCACAGTTTCTGGGTGTGACGGCATCTGCCCGCGACAGTTTCTGGATCTGACAGTGTCTGGCTGTGACAGTTTCTTGGTGTGACAGCATCTGGGTGTGAGTTTGCGGTTGCATCAGTGTCTGTGTGTGACAGTGTCTGGGTGTGACAGCTTCTGGGTGTGACAGTTTCTGTGTGTGACAGCGTCTGGGTGCAACAAAGTCTGGTTGTGACAGTGTCTGGTTGTGACAGTGTCTGGGTGTGTCAGCGTCTGGGTGTGAGTTTCTGGTCGCGACAATATCTGGGTGTGACAGATTCTGGGTTTAACAGTGTCTGGGTGCAACATTGTCTGGATGTGACAATGTATGGGTGTGACAGTGTCTGGGCATGACAGTTTCTGGGTGTGACAGTGTCTAGGTGTGACAGTTTCTGTGTGTGACAGCGTCTAGGTGCGAGAGTGTCTGGGTGTGACAGTTACTGTACAGTGTCTGGGTGTGACTGTTTCTGGGTGTGAGAGTGTCTGTTTGTGAAAGTTTCAGGGTATGACCGCATCTGGGTGTGAGTTTCTCGTTGCAACAGTATCTGGGTGTGATAGTATCTGGGTGTGAGAGTTTCTGGGTGCGACTATGTCTGGGTGTGATAGCTCCCGGGTGTGTCAGCGTCCGGGTGTGACAGTGTTTGTGTGTGATGTTTTCTGTGTGCGACAGTGTCAGGGTGTGACAGTTTCTGGTGACACAGATTCTTCTTGAGACGGTTAAGGACGTGACTGTTTCTGGGTGTGAGAACGTCTGTGTGTGAAAGTGTCTGGGTGCGGCAATAATTGCGTGTGACAGTTTCTGGCCATGGTAGTTTTTGTGTGTGACTGTTTCTGGTTGTGACAGGTTCTGGGTTGATATTTTCTGCGTTTGACAGAGTCTGCCTGCAAAAGTTTCTCGGGAAGACAATGTCTGAGAGGGACCGTGTCTGCTTGTGACAGTGTCTGGGTGCGAAAGCTTCTGGGTGTGATAGTTTCTGTTTGTGACAGTTTCTGGTTGTCACAGACATTGTGTGTGACATTGTCTGGGTGTGACAGTTTCTGTGTGTGACAGCATCTGGGTGTGACAGTGTCTGGGTTCAACAAAGTCTGGATGTGACAGTGTCTGGTTGTGAGAGTATCTGGATGTGACAGTGTCAAGGGGCGAGAGTTTCTGGGTGTGACAGCATCTGGATGTGAGTTTCTGGTTGCGATAATGTCTGGGTGTGACTGTTTCTGTGTGTGCCAGTGTCTTGGCGCGACATTGGCTGGGTGTTACAATTTATGGTTGTGACAGTGCCTGAGTTTGACAGTGTCTGGGTGTGACAGTGTCTGGGTGCGACAGTGTCTGGGTGTGACAGTTTTTCTGTATGACCGAGTCTAGTTGCGACAGAGTCTGGGTGTGACTGTTTCTGGGTCTGAGAGTGTCTGGTTGTGAGTTTCTGGGTGTGACAGCGTCTGCGTGTGAGTTTCTCTTTGCATCTGGATGTGACTGTTTTTGGGTGTGACAGTGTCTGGGGTGCATGTGCCTGGGTGTGACAGTTTCTTTGTGTGACTGCGTCTAGTTGCGACAGTGTCTGGGTTCAACAAAGTCTGGGTGTGACAGTGTCTGCTTGTGAGCGTGTCTGGGTGTGACTGTGTCAGTGTGTGAGAGTTTCTGTGTGTGACAGCGTCTGGGTGTGAGTTTCTGGTTGCAACAATGTCTGGGATTGACTGTTTCTCTGTGTGACACTGTCTGGGTGTAACTGTTTCTGGTGTGCGAGAGTGTCTGGGTTTGACAGTTTGTGGGTGTGACAGTGTCTGGGTGTGACAGTTTTTGGGTGACAGTTTCTCATTGTGACAGTTAAGGATGTGACAGTTTCTGGGTGTGAGATTGTCTGGGTGTGAAAGTGTCTGGGTGCGTCAATAACTGTGTGTGACAGTTTCTGGCTGTTGTAGATTTTGTGTGTGACGGTTTCTGGTTGTGACAGGTTCTGGGTTGATACTTTCTAGTTGTGACTGAGTCTGGCTGCAAATGTTTCTCGGGAAGACAATGTCTGGGAGTGACAGTATCTGCGTGTGACAGTGTCTGGGTGCAAAAGATTCTGGGTGTGACAGTTTCTGTTTGTGACAGTTTCTGGTTGTCACAGATATTGTGTGTGACAGTGTCTGGGTGTGACAGTTTCTAGGTGCAACAGTGTCTGGGTATGACAGTGTCTGTGTGCGACAGTGTCTGGGTGTGACAGTGTCTGGGTTCAAGAGTGTCTGGGTGTGACACTTTCTGCGTGTGACATCGTTTAGATGTTACAGAGTCTGGGTGCGACAAAGTCTGGGTGTGACAGTGTCTGCTTATGAGTGTGTCGGGGTGTGACAGTGTCAGGGTGTGAGATTTTCTGGGTGTGACAGCATCTAGTTGTGAGTTTCTGGTTGCGGCAATGTCTGGGTGTGACAGTGTTTGGATGCGACAGTGTTTGCGTGCAACAGTGTCTGGGTGTGACAATGTAAGGGTGTGACAGTGTCTGAGTATGACAGTGTCTGGGTGTGACAGTTTCTGGGCACAACTGGGAGAGAGTGTGACAGTTTCTGGGTGTGACAGTGTCCGGGTGCAACAGTGTCCGGGTGTGACAGTTTCTGGGTGCGACAGTGTCTGAGTGTGCCAGTGTCTGGGTGTGACAGTTTCTGGGTGTGACAGTTTCTGTTTGCGACAGTGCCTGGATGTGACAATTTCTGGGTGTGACTGAGCCTGGGTGTGACAGTTCCTGGGTGACAGTTTCTGGTTGAGACAGTTATGAGTGACAGTTTTTGGGTTTGAGATTGTCTGAGTGTGAAAGCGTCTGGGTGTGGCAATATCTGTGTGTGATAGTTTCTGGCCATAGCAGTTTTTGCGTGTGACTGTTTCTGCTTGTGTCAGGTCCTGGGTTGATAATTTCTGGATGTGACAGTTTCTGGTGAAGGCAATGCCTGGGAGTGACAATGTCTGCGTTTGACAGCGTCTGGGTGTGAGAGCTCCTGGTTATGACAGTTTCTGTTTGTGACAGTTTCTAGTCATCAGAGATATTGTTTGTGACTGTGTCTGGATGTGACAATTTCTGGGTGTGACTTTATCTCCGTGTGACAGTTTCTGGGTGTGGCAGCCTCTGGGTGTGACAGTGTCAGGGTGTGACAGTTTCTGGGTGTGACAGTGTCTGGGTATGACAATTTTTGGGTGCACAGTTTCTGGTTGAGGGAGTTATGGGTGTGAGTGCTTTTGGATGTGAGATTGTTTGGGTGTGACAGTTTCTGGGTGTGAGACTGTCTGGGTGTGAAAGTGTCTGGGTGCAGCAATAACTGTGTGTGACAGATTCTGGCTGTGGCTGTTTTCGTGTGTGATTGTTTCTGGTTGTGAGAGGTTCTGGTTTGATATTTTCTGGGTGTGACAGATTCTGGCTGCAAAAGTTTCTTGGGAAGAAAATGTCTGTGAGTGACAGGGTCTGCATGTGACAGTGACTGGGTGCGAAAGCTTCTGGGTGTGGCAGTTTCTGTTTGTGACAATTTCTGGTTGTCACAGATATTGTGTGTGACATTGCCTGGGTGTGACAGTTTCTGGGTGTGACAGTGTCTGGGTGTGGCAGTTTCTAGGTGCGACAGTGTCTGAGTGTGACAATTTCCGGGTGCGACGGATTTTGGCAGCAACAGTGTCTGGGCGTAATTGTGTTTCGGTGTGATTTCTGGTTGCGACAATGTCTGGGTGTGACAGATCCTGGGTGCGACATTGTTTGGCTACAAAAGAGTCTGGGCATGACAGTGTCGGGGTTTGATTTCTGGTTACGACAATGCCTGGGTGTGCTAGTTTCCGGGTACAACAATTTCCTGGTGTTACAGTATCTGGTTGTGACAGTTTTTCTGTGTGACAGTGTGCGGGTGTGATGATTTCTGGGTGTGACAGCTTCTGGGTGTGAGTTCCTGATTGCAACAGTGTCTAGGTGTGACAGTTTCTGGGTCTGACAGTTTCTGGCTGTGACAGTTTCTGGGTGTGATAGCGTCTGGGTGTGAGTTTCTCGTTGCGACAGTAACTAGGTGTGACAGATTCTGGGTGTGACTATGTCTGAGTGTGGCAGCTTCTGGGTGTGGCAGCATCTGGATGTGACAGTGTCAGGGTGTGACAGTTTCTAGGTGACACAGTTTCTCATTGAGACATTTAAGGACGTGACCATTTCTGGGTGTGAGATTGTCTGTGTGTGAAAGTTTCTGGGTGCAGCAATAACTGTGTGTAACAGTTCCTGGCCGTGGCAGTTTTTGTGAGTGACTGTTTCTGGTTGTGACAGGTTCTGGGTTGATATTTTCTGGGTGTGACAGAGCCTGGCTGCAAAAGTTTCCCGGGCAGACAATCTTTGAGAGTGACAGTGTCTGCTTGTGACAGTGTCTGGGTGCAAAAGCTTCTGGGTGTGACAGTTTCTGTTTGTGACAATTTCTGATTCTCACAGATATTGCGTGTGACATTGTCTGGGTGCGACAGTTTCTGGGTCTGACAGTGTCTAACTGTGATAGTGCCACTGTGTGGCAGTGTCTGAGTGTGACACTGTCTGTGTGTGACAATTTCTGGGTGTGACGGCTTCTGGCTGTGAGTTTCTGGGTGTGACAGCATCTGAGTGTGACATTTTCTAGGTGACACAATTTCTGGTTGAGACAGTTATGGGTGTGACAGCTTCCGGGAGTGATATTGTCTGGGTGTGACAGTGTCTGGGTGTGACATTTTCTGCGTGTGACAGTGTCTGGGTGTGACAGTTTCTGGGTGACAGTTTGTCGTTGAGACATTTAAGGACGTGACCGTTTCTGGGTGTGAGATTGTCTGAGTGTGAAAGTTTCTGGGTGCGGCAATAACTGTGTGTGACAGTTTCTAACCGTGGCAGTTTTTGTGTGTGACTGTTTCTGGTTATGATAGGTTCTGGTTTGATATTTTCTGGGTGTGACAGAGTCTGGCTGCAAAAGTTTTTCGGGAAGACAATGTCTGAGAGTGACAGTGTCTGCTTGTGACAGTGTCTGGATGTGACAATTTCTGGTTGCGACAGTTTCTGGTTGAGTCAGTTACAGGTGTCAGTGTTTCTATGTGTGGGAGTGTCTGGGTGTCACAGTTTCTGAGTGTGACAGCATCTGCTTGTGACAGTTTCTGGGTCTAACAGTGTCTGGCTGTGACAGTTTCTGGTTGTGATAGCATCTGGGTGTGAGTTGGCGGTTGCAACAGTGTCTGTGTGTGACAGTGTCTGGGTGCAACAAAGTCTGTTTGTGACAGTTTCTGCTTGTCACAGATTTGTATGTGACAATATCTGGGTATGACAGTTTCTGTGTGTGACAGCATCTGGCTGCAACAAAGTCTGTTTGTGACAGTTTCTGGCTGTCACAGATTTGTATGTGACATTGTCTGGGTGTGACAGTTTCTGGGTGTGACAGTGTCTAAGTGTGATAGTACCACTGTGTGGCAGTGTCTGAGTGTGACACTGTGTGTGAAAATTTCTGGGTGTGACGGTTTCTGGCAGTGAGCTTCTGAGTGTGACAGCCTCTCAGTGTGACATTTTCTGGTTGCAACAGTGCCTGGGTGTGACAATTTCTGAGTGCATCAGTTTCTGGTTGAGACAGTTATGGTTGTGACAGTATCAACGAGTGAGATTGTTTGGGTTTGACAGTTCTGGGTGCAACAATGTCTGGGTATGACAGTGTCTGGGTGTGACAATGTCTGGGTGTGACAGTTTCTGCAAGCGACAGTGTCTGGATGTGACAGTTTCTTGTATGACAGCGTCTAGGCGCGACAGTGTCTGCGTGCGATAAATTCTGGGTGTGACAGTTTCTGGTTGAGACAGTTTTGGTTGTGACAGTTTGGATGAGTGAATGTGTCTTGGTGTGACAGTTTTTGGGTGAGACAGTTTCTGGTTGAGAGAGTTATGGGTGTAAGTGTTTTTGGGTGTGAGATTGTTTGGGTGTGACAGTTTCTGGGTGTGAGATTGTTTGGGTGTGAAAGTGTCTGGGTGCGGCAGCAACTGTGTGTGACAGATTCTGGCCGTGGCAGTTTATGTGTGTGACTGTTTCTGGTTGTGACAGGTTCTGGTTTGATATTTTCTGGGTATGACAGAGTCTGGCTGCAAAAGTTTCTCGGCAGGACAATGTCTGAGAGTGACAGTGTCTGCTTGTGACAGTGTCTGTGTGCGAAAGCTTCTGGGTGTGACAGTTTCTGTTTGTGACAGTTTCTGGTTGTCACAGATTTGTGTCTGACACTGTCTGTGTGTGAACATTTCTGGGTGTGACTGTTTCTGGCTGTGAGTTTCTGGGAGTGACAGCGTCTCAGTGTGACATTTTCTGGTTGCAACAGTGCCTGGTTGTGAAAATTTCTGAGTGCATCGGTTTCTGGTTGAGACAGTTATGGTTGTGACAGCATCAATGAGTGAGAGTGTTTGCGTTTGACAGTTCTGGGTGCAACAATCTCTGGGTATGACAGTGTCTGGGTGTGACAATGTCTGGCTGTGACAGTTTCTGCGTGTGACAGTGTCTGGGTGTGACAGTTTCTGTGTATGACACCGTCTAGGCGTGACAGTGTCTGGGTGCGATAAAGTCTGGGTGTGACAGTTTCTGATTGAGATAGTTTTGGTTGTGACAGTTTGGATGAGTGAGTGTGTCTTGGTGTGACAGTTTCTGGGTGAGACAGCATCTGAGTGTGTATTTCAGCTTGTGACAGTGTCTGGGTGTGACAATTTCTGGTTGCGACAGTTTCTGGTTGATTCAGTTATGGGTGTCAGGGTTTCTATGTGTGGGAGTGTCTGGGTGTCACAGTTTCTGGGTGTGACAGCATCTGCTTGCGACAGTTACTGGGTCTGACAGCGTCTGTGTGTGAATTTCTGCTTGCGACTGTGTCTGGGTGTGACAGCATCTGGGTGTGAGTTTGCAGTTGCAACACTGCGTGTGACAGTGTCTCAATGTGACAGTGTTTAGGTGTGACAATTTCTGAATGTGACAGCGTCTGGGTGTGACAGTGTCTGGGTTTGGCAAAGTCTGGATGTGAGAGTGTCTGGTTGTGAGAGTGTCTGGGTGTGATAGTGTTAGGGTGCGAGGGTTTCTGGATGAGACAGCATCTGGGTGTGAGTTTCTGGTTGCGACAATGTCTGGGTGTGACAGTGCCTGGGTGTGACAGTGTCTGAGTGCGACATTGGCTGGGTGTGACAATGTATGGGTGTTACATTGCCTGAGTATGACAGTGTCTAGGTGTGAAAATATCTGGGTGTGACAGTGTCTGGTTACGACAGTGTCTAAGTGTGACAGTGTCTGGGTGCGACAGTGTCTGGGTGTGACAGTTTCTGTGTGTGACGGCATCTAGATGTGACAGTGTCTGGGTGTAACTGTTTCTGGGTGTGAGTTTGTGTAGTTGTGATTTTCTGGGAGTGACAGCATCTGGGTGTGAGTTTCTCGTTGCGACAGCATTTGGGTGTGACAATTTCTGGGAGTGACAGTGTCTGGGTGCGACATTATCTGTGTGTGACAATGTATGAAAGTGACAGTGTAGGGGTATGGCAGTGCCTAGGTGTGACAGTGCCTGGGTGTGACAGTTTCTGGGTGCGACAGAGTCTGGGTGTGACAGTGTCTGGGTTCCACAAATTCTGGATGTGACAGTGTCTGGTTGTGAGAGTGTCTGGGTGTGACAGTGTCAGGGTGCGAGAGTTTCTGGGTGTGACAGCATCTGGGTGTGAGTTTCTGGTTGCTAAAATGTCTGGGTGTGACAGTTTCTGGGTGTGAGTGTCTGGGTGCGACATTGGCTGGGTGTGACAATGTATGGGTGTTACAGTGCCTGAGTATGACAGTGTCTGTGCGTGACAGTGTCTCGGTGTGACAGTTTCTGGTTGTGACAGTGTCTTCGTGTCACAATTTCTGGGTGTGACAGATTTTGGCTGCAACAGTGTCCGCGCGTGACAGGGTCTGGGTGTGCTTTCTGGTTACGACAGTGTCTGAGTGTGACAGAGCCTGGGTGCGACATAGTTTGGTTGCAGCAGTGTTTGGGCGTTATAGTGTCTGGGTGTGATTTCTGGTTACAACGTTGCCTGGGTGTGACAGTTTCCAGGTACGACAATTTCCTGGTGTTACAGTTTCTGGTTGTGACAGTTTTTCTGTGTGACAGTGTGTGGGTGTGATGGTTTCTGGGTGTGATAGCTTCTGGGTGTGACAGTTTCTGTTTGTGACAATTTCTGGTTCTCACAGATCTTGTGTGTGACATTGTCTGGGTGTGACAGTATCTGGGTGTGACAGTGCCTGGTGTGACAATTTCTGGGTGACACAGTTTCTCGTTGAGACATTTAAGGACATGACCATTTCTGGGTGTGAGATTGTCTGTCTGTGAATGTGTCTGGGTGTGGCAATAACTGTGTGTGACAGTTCCTGGCAGTGGCAGTTTTTGTGATTGACTGTTTCTGGTTGTGACAGGTTCTGGGTTGATATTTTCTGGGTGTGACAGAGACTGGCTGTAAAAGTTTCTCGGGAAGAAAATTTCTGAGAGTGACAGTGTCTGGGTGCAAAAGCTTCTGGGTGTGACATTTTCTGTTTGTGACAATTTCTGGTTCTCACAGATATTGTGTGTGACATTGTCTGGGTGTGACAGTTTCTGGTTGTGACAGTGTCTAACTGTGATAGTGCCACTGTGTGGCAGTGTCTGTGTGTGACAATTTCTGGGTGTGATGGTTTCTGGCTGTGAGTTTCTGGGTGTGAAAGCGTCTGAGTGTGACAGTTTCTGGGTGACACAATTTCTGGTTGAGACAGTGTCTGGGTGTGACAGTTTCTGGGTGCGACTTTGCGTGTGGTTGATTCTGGGTGTGGCAGCGTCTGGGTGTGAGTTTCTGGTTGCGACAGTGTCTGGGTGTGACTGTGCCTGGGTATGACAGTTTCTGGGTGACACAATTTCTGGTTGAGACAGTTATGGGGGTGCCAGTTTCTGGGTGTGAGATTGTCTGAGTGTGAAAGTGTCTGGCTGTGGCAATATCTGTGTGTGACAGTTTCTGGCCATGGCAGTTTTTGTGTGTGACTGTTTCTGGTTGTGACAGGTTCTGGGTTGATATTTTCTGGGTGTGACAGAGACTGGCTGTAAAAGTTTCTCGGGAAGAAAATTTCTGAGAGTGACAGTGTCTGCTTGTGACAGTGTCTGGGTGCGAAAGCTTCTGGGTGTGACAGTTTCTGTTTGTGACAATTTCTGGTTCTCAAAGATATTGTGTGTGACATTGTCTGGGTGTGACAGTTTCTGGGTGTGACAGTGTCTAACTTTGATAGTGCCACTGTGTGGCAGTGTCTGAGTGTGACACTGTCTGTGTGTGACAATTTCTGGGTGTGATGGTTTCTGGCTGTGAGTTTCTGGGTGTGAAAGCGTCTGAGTGTGACAGTTTCTGGGTGACACAATTTCTGGTTGAGACAGTGTCTGGGTGTGACAGTTTCTGGGTGTGACAGTGTCTAACTGTGATAGTGCCACTGTGTGGCAGTGTCTGAATGTGACACTGTCTGTATGTGACAATTTCTGGGTGTGATGGTTTCTGGCTGTGAGTTTCTGGGTGTGAAAGCGTCTGAGTGTGACAGTTTCTGGGTGACACAATTTCTGGTTGAGACAGTGTCTGGGTGTGACTGTGCCTGGGTATGACAGTTTCTGGGTGCAACTTTGTGTGTGGTTGATTCTGGGTGTGGCAGCGTCTGGGTGTGAGTTTCTGGTTGCGACAGTGTCTGGGTGTGACTGTGCCTGGGGATGACAGTTTCTGGGTGACACAATTTCTGGTTGAGACAGTTATGGGGATGCCAGTTTCTGGGTGTGAGAGTGTCTGAGTGTGAAAGTGTCTGGCTGTGGCAATATCTGTGTGTGACAGTTTCTGGCCATGGCAGTTTTTGTGTGTGACTTTTTCTGCCTGTGTCAGGTCCTGGGTTTGATATTTTCTGGATGTGACAGTTTCTGGTGAAGGCTATGCCTGGGAGTGACAGTGTCTGCGTTTGACAGCGTCTGGGTGCAAAAGCTTCTGGCTGTGACAGTTCCTCTTTGTGGTAGTTTCTAATGGTCTCCGATATTGTTTGTGACAGTGTCTGGGTGTGACAGTTTCTGGGTGCGACTTTGTCTGCGTGTGGCTGTTTCGGGATGTGGCAACATCTGGGTGTGTGTTTCTGGTTGCGACAGTGTCTGGGTGTGTCATTGTCTGGGTGTGACAGTTTCTGGATGTGAGTTTCTGGTTGCAACAGTGCCTGGGTGTGACAGTTTCTGGGTGCGACTGTGCCTGCGTGTCTCAGTTTCTGGGTGTGACTGTTTCTGGGTGTGACAGCATCCTGGTGTGACAGTTTTTGGGTGACACAGTTTCTGGTTGAGACAGTTATGGGTGTGACAATTTCTGGATGTGAGCTTGTCTGAGTGTGAAAGTGTCTGGGTGTGGCAATATCTGTGTGTGATAGTTTCTGACCATGGCAGTTTTTGTGTGTGACTGATTCTGCTTGTGTTAGGTCCTGGGTTGATAATTTCTGGATGTGACAGTTTCTGGTGAAGACAATGCCTGGGAGTGACAGTGTCTGCGTTTGACAGCGTCTGGGTGCAAAAGCTTCGAACTGTGACAGTTTCTGTTTGTGACAGTTTCTAGTAGTCACAAATAGTTTGTGACAGTGTCTGGGTGTGACAGTTTCTGGGTGCGACTTTGTCTGCGCGTGACAGTTTCTGGGTGTGGCAGCCTCTGGGTGTGACAGTGTCAGGGTGTGACAGTTTCTTGGTGTGGCAGCCTCTGGGTGTGACAGTGTCAGGGTGTGACAGTTTCTGGGTGTGACAGTGTCTGGGTATGACAATTTTTGGGCGCACAGTTTCTGGTTGAGGGAGTTATGGGTGTAAGTGTTTTTGGGTGTGAGATTGTTTGGGTGTGAAAGTGTCTGGGTGCGGCAATTACTGTGTGTGACAGATTCTGGCCATGGCGGTTTTTGTGTGTGACTGTTTCTGGTTGTGAAAGGTTCTGGTTTGATATTTTCTGGGTGTGACAGATTCTGGCTGCAAAAGATTCTCGGAAAGACAATGTCTGAGAGTGAAAGTGTCTACTTGTGACAGTGTCTGTGTGCGAAAGCTTCTGGGTGTGACAGTTTCTCTTTGTGACAGTTTCTGGTTGTCACAGATATTGTGCGTGATACTGTCTGGGTGTGACAGTTTCTGCGTGTGACAGTGTCTAAGTGTGATAGTACCACTGTGTGGCAGTGTCTGAGTATGACACTGTCTGTGTGTGAAAATTTCTGTGTGATGATTTCTTGCAGTGAGATTCTGGGCGTGACGGCGTCTGAGTATGATATTTTCTGGTTGCAACAGTGCCTGGGTGTGATAATTTCTGAGTGCGACGGTTTCTGGTTGAGACAGTTATGGTTGTGACAGTATCGACGAGTGAGAGTGTTTGGGTTTGACTGTTCTGGGTGCAAAAATCTCTGGGTATGACAGTGTCTGGGTGTGACAATGTCTGGCTGTGACAGTTTCTGCGTGCGACAGTGTCTGGGTGTGACAGTTTCTGTGTATGACAGCATCTAGGCGCGACAGTGCCTGAGTGCGTTAAAGTCTGGGTGTGACAGTTTCTGGTTGAGACAGTTTTGGTTGTGACAGTTTGGACAAGTGAGTGTGTCTGGATGTGACAGTTTCTGGGTGTGACAGCATCTGAGTGTGTATTTCTGCTTGTGACAGTGTCTGGGTGTGACAATTTCTGGTTGCGACAGTTTCTGGTTGATTCAGTTATGGGTGTCAGGGTTTCTATGTGTGGGGGTGTCTGGGTTTCACAGTTTCTGGGTGTGACAGCGTCTGCTTGCGACAGTTTCTGGGTCTGACAGCGTCTGGGAATGAGTTTCTGCTTGCGACTGTGTCAGGGTGTGACAGCATCTGGGTGTGAGTTTGCGGTTGCAACACTGCGTGTGACAGTGTCTCAGTGTGACAATGTTTAGGTGTGACATTTTCTGAATGTGACAGCGTCTGGGTGCGACAGTGTCTGGGTTTGGCAAAGTCTGGATGTGACAGTGTCTGGTTGTGAGAGTGTCTGGGTGTGATAGTGTCAGGGTGCGTGGGTTTCTGGATGTGACAGCATCTGGGTGTGAGTTTCTGGTTGCGACAATGTCTGGGTGTGACAGTGCCTGGGTGTGACAGTGTCTGGGTTCGACATTGGCTGGGTGTGACAATGTATGGGTGTTACATTGCCTGAGTATGACAGTGTCTGGGTGTGAAAGTATCTGGGTGTGACAGTTTCTGGTTACGACAGTGTCTGGGTGTGACAGCATCTAGATGCGACAGTGTCTGGGTGTGACTGTTTCTGGCTGTGAGTTTGTGTAGTTGTGATTTTCTGGGTGTGACAGCGTCTGGGTGTGAGTTTCTCGTTGTGACAGCATTTGGGTGTGCCAGATTCTGGGAGTGACAGTGTCTGGGTGCGACATTATCTGGGTGTGACAATGTATGAGAGTGACAGTGTAGGGGTATGGCAGTGCCTGGGTGTGACAGTGCCTGGGTGTGACAGTTTCTGGGTGTGACAGAGTCTGGGTTCGACAAATTCTGGATGTGACAGTGTCTGGTTGTGAGAGTGTCTGGGTGTGACAGGGCCTAGGTGCGACATAGTTTGGTTGCAACAGTGTCTGGGCATTATAGTTTCTGGGTGTGATTTCTGGTTACGACATTGCCTGAGTGTGACAGTTTCCGGGTACATCAATTTCCTGGTGTTACAGTTTCTGGTTGTGACAGTTTTTCTGTGTGACACTGTGTGGGTGTGATGGTTTCTGTGTGTGACAGCTTCTGGGTGTGACAGTGTCTGGGTTCGACAAATTCTGGATGTGACAGTGTCTGGTTGTGAGAGTGTCTGGGTGTGACAGTGTAAGAGTGCGACAATTTCTGGGTGTGACAGCATCTGGGTGAGTTTCTGGTTGCAAAAATGTCTGGGTGTGACAGTTTCTGGGTGTGACAGTGTCTGGGTGCGACATTGGCTGGGTATGACAATGTATGGGTATTACAGTGCCTGAGTATAACAGTGTCTGTGTGTGTCAGTGTCTGGGTGTGACAGTTTCTGGCTGTGACAGTGTCTAAGTGTCACAGTTTCTGGGTGTGAATTTCTGGTTGTGACAGTGTCTGGGTGTGACAGTTTCTGTTTGTGACAATTTCTGGTTCTCACAGATATTGTGTGTGACATTGTCTGGGTGTGACAGTATCTGGGTGTGACAGTGCCTGGTGTGACAGTTTCTGGGTGACACAGTTTCTCGTTGAGACATTTAAGGACGTGACCATTTCTGGGTGTGAGATTGTGTGTGAAAGTGTCTGGGTGCGGCAATCACGGTGTGTGACCGTTTCTGGCCGTGGCAGTTTTTGTGAGTGATTGTTTCTGGTTGTGACATGTTCTGGGTTGATAGTTTCTGGTTGTGACAGAGACTGGCTGTAAAAGTTTCTCGGGAAGAAAATTTCTGAGAGTGACAGTGTCTGCTTGTGACAGTGTCTGGGTGCGAAAGCTTCTGGGTGTGACAGTTTCTGTTTGTGACAATTTCTGATTCTCACAGATATTGTGTGTGACATTGTCTGGGTGTGACAGTTTCTGGGTCTGACAGTGTCTAACTGTGATAGTAGCACTGTGTGGCAGTGTCTGAGTGTGACACTGTTTGTGTGTGACAATTTCTGGGTATGATGGTTTCTGGCTGTGTGTTTCTGGGTGTGAAAGCGTCTGAGTGTGACAGTTTCTGGGTGACACAATTTCTGGTTGAGACAGTGTCTGGGTGTGACAGTTTCTGGGTACAACTTTGTTTGCGTGTGCTTGTTTCTGGGTGTGGCAGCGTCTGGGTGTGAGCTTCTGGTTGCGACAGTGCCTGGGTGTGACAGTTTCTGGGTGCGACTGTGCCTGCGTGTGTCAGTTTCTGGGTGCAACTGTGTCTGGGTGTGACAGTTTCTGGGTGCAACTGTGTCTGGGTGTGACAGTTTCTGGGTGTGGCAGCATCCTAGTGTGACAGTTTCTGGGTGACACAGTTTCTGGTTGAGACAGTTATGAGTGTGACAATTTCTGGATGTGAGATTGTCTGAGTGTGAAAGTGTCTGGGTGTGGCAATATCTGTGTGTGACAGTTTCTGACCATGGCAGTTTTTGTGTGTGACTGTTTCTGCTTGTGTCAGGTCCTGGGTTGATATTTTCTGGATGTGACAGTTTCTGGTCAAGACAATGCCTGGGATTGACAGTGTCTGCGTGTGACAGCGTCAGGGTGCGAAAGCTTCTGGGTGTGACAGTTTCTGTTTGTGACAGTTTCTAGTCGTCACAAATATTGTTTGTGACAGTGTCTGGGTGTGACAGTTTCTGGGTGTGACAGTGTCTGGGTATGACAATTTTTGGGCGCACAATTTCTGGTTGAGGGAGTTATGGGTGTAAGTGTTTCTGGGTGTGAGATTGTTTAGGTGTGACAGTTTCTGGGTGTGAGATTGTTTGGGTGTGAAAGTGTCTGGGTGCGGCAATTACTGTGTGTGACAGATTCTGGCCGTGGCAGTTTTTGTGTGTGACTGTTTCTGGTTGTGACAGGTTCTGGTTTGATATTTTCTGGGTATGACAGAGTCTGGCTGCAAAAGTTTCTCGGCAAGACAATGTCTGAGAATGACAGTGTCTGCTTGTGACAGTGTCTGTGTGCGAAAGCTTCTGGGTGTGACAGTTTCTCTTTGTGACAGTTTCTGGTTGTCACAGATATTGTGCGTGACACTGTCTGGGTGTGACAGTTTCTGGGTGTGACACTGTCTGTGTGTGAAAATTTCTGGGTGTGACGGTTTCTGGCACTGAGTTTCTGCGTGTTACAGCGTCTGAGTGTGACATTTTCTGGTTGCAACAGTGCCTGGGTGTGACAATTTCTGAGTGCGACTGTTTCTGGTTGAGACAGTTATGGTTGTGACAGTATCGACGACTGAGAGTGTTTGGGTTTGACAGTTCTGGGTGCAACAACGTCTGGGTATGACAGTGTCTGGGTGTGACAATTTCTGGGTGTGACAGTTTCTGCGTGCGACAGTGTCTAAGTGTCACAGTTTCTGGGTGTGACAGATTTTGGCTGCAACAATGTCTGGGCTTGACAGGGTCTGGGTGTGATTTCTGGTTATGACAGTGTCTGGGTGTGACAGAGCCTGGGTGTGACAGATTTTGGCTGCTACAGTGTCTGGGCGTTATCGTGTCTGGGTGTGATTTCTGGTTACGACATTGCCTGGGTGACAGTTTCCGGGTACGACAATTTCCTGGTGTTACAGTTCCTGGTTGTGACAGTTTTTCTGTGTGCCAGTGTGTGGGTGTGATGGTATCTGGGTGTGACAGCTTCTGGGTATGAGTTTCTGGTTTTGACAGTGTCTGGGTGTGACAGTTTCTGTGTGACACAGTTTCTCATTGAGACATTTAAGGACATGACCGTTTCTGGGTGAGATTATCTTTCTGTGAAAGTGTCTGGGTGCGACAATCACTGTGTGTGACAGTTTCTGGCCATGGCAGTTTTCGTGTGTGACTGTTTCTGGTTGTGACAGGTTCTGGGTTGATATTTTCTGGGTGTGACAGAGAATGGCTGCAAAAGTTTCTCGGGAAGAAAATTTCTGAGAGTGACAGTGTCTGTTTGTGACAGTGTCTGGGTGCGAAAGCTTCTGGGTGTGGCAATTTCTGTTTGTGACAGTTTCTGGTTGTCACAGATACTGTGTGTGACATTGCCTGGATGTGAGAGTTTCTGGGTGTGACAGTGTCTGGGTATGACAGTGTCTGTGTGCGACAGTGTCTGGGCGTGACAGTGTCTGGGATCAAGAGTGTCTGTGTGTGACAGTTTCCGTGTGTAACATCGTCTAGATGTTACAGTGTCTGGGTGCAACGAAGTCTGGTTGTGACAGTGTCTGCTTGTGAGATTGTTGGGGTGTGACAGTGTCAGGGTGTGAGAGTTTCTGGTTGTGACAGAGTCTAGGTGTGAGTTTCTGGTTGCGACAATGTCTGGGTGTGACAGTGTTTGTGTGCGACAGTGTCTGGGTGCGACAGTGTCTGGGTGTGACAATGTATGGGTATGACAGTGTCTGTGTATGACAGTGTGTGGGTGTGACAGTGTCTGGGCACGACAGGGACAGGGTGTGACAGTTTCTGGGTGCGACAGTTTTTGGCTGCGACAGTATCTGGGCGTGACAGTGTCTGGGTGTGATTTCTGGTTACGACAGTGTCTGGGTGTGACAGAGCCTGGGTGCGACTGTGTTTGGCCGCAACAGTGTCTGGGCGTGACCGTGTCTGGGTGTGATTTCTGGTTACGACAATGCCTGGATGTGACAGTTTCCACTTACGACAATTCCTGGTGTTACCGTTTCTGGGTGTGACAGTTTTCGTGTGTGACAGTGTGTGGGTGTGATGGTTTCTGGGTGTGACAGCTTCTGGGTGTGAGTTTCTGGTTGCGACAGTGTCTGGGTGTGACAGTTTCTGGGTCTGACAGTTTCTGGGTGTGACAGTTTCTGGGTGTGACAGCGTCTGGGTATGAGTTTCTCGTTGTGACAGTACCTGGGTGTGACAGATTCTGGGTGTGACTATGTCTGGGTATGACAGCTCTGGGGGTGGCAGCAGCTGGGTGTGACAGTGTTTGGGTGTGACAGTTTCTGGGTGACACAGTTTCTCGTTGAGACATTTAATGACATGACCATTTCTGGGTGTGAGATTGTCTGTGAAAGTGTCTGGGTGTGGCAATCACTGTGTGTGACAGTTTCTGGCCGTGGCAGTTTTTCTGAGTGACTGTTTCTGGTTGTGACAGGTTCCGGGTTGATATTTTCTGGATGTGACAGAGTCTAGCTGCAAAAGTTTCTCGGGAAGAAAATTTCTGAGTGACAGTTTCTGCTTGTGAAAATGTCTGGGTGTGAAAGCTTCTGGGTGTGACATTTTCTGTTTGTGACAATTTCTGGTTCTCACAGATATTGTGTGTGACACTGTCTGTGTGTGACAATTTCTGGGTGTGACGGTTTCTGGCTGTGATTTTCTGGGTGTGACAGCATCTGAGCGTGACAGTTTCTGGGTGACACAATTTCTGGCTGAGACAGTTATGAGTGTGACAGTTTCTGGGTGTGACTGTTTCTGCTTGTGTCAGTTTCTGGGTTGATATTTTCTGGATGTGACAATTTCTGGTGAAGGCAATGCCTGGGAGTGACAGTGTCCGCGCTTGACAGCATCTGGGTGCGAAAGCTTCTGGCTGTGACAGTTTCTGTTTGTGACAGTTTCTGGTTGTCACAGATATTGTGTGTGACATTGTCTGGGTGTGACAATTTCTGGGTGTGACAGTGTCTGGGTCTGACAGTTTCTGGATGGCACAATTTCTGGTTGAGACAGTTATGGTTGTGACCGTCTTTGGGTGTGAGAGTGTCTGGGTGTGTTAGTGTCTGGGTGTGATGGCTTCTGGGTGTGAGTTTCTGGTTGTGACAGTGCCCAAGTACTGTTTGAGACAGTTATGTTTGTGACAGTTTCGACGAGTGAGTGTGTCTGGGTATGACAGTTTCTGGGTGAGACAGCATCTGAGTGTGTGTTTCTGGTTGCGACAGTTTCTGGTTGAGTCAGTTATGGGTGTCAGGGTTTCTACGTGTGGGAGTGTCAGGGTGTCACAGTTTCTGGGTGTGACAGCATCTGCTTGTGACAGTTTCTGGGTCTGACAGTGTGTGAGTGTGAGTTTCTGGTTGCAACCATGTCTGGGTGTGACAGCATCTGGGTGTGAATTTGCAGTTGCAACACTGTCTGCATGTGACAGTGTCTCGGTGCGACAGTGTTTGCGTGTGACAGTTTCTGTATGTGACATTCTGGGTGCGACCGTGTCTGGGTTTGACAAATGCTGGATGTGACAGTGTCCGGTTGTGAGAGTGTCTGGGTGTGACATTGCCAGGGTGCGAGAACTTCTTGGTGTGACTGTGTCTGGGTGAGTTTCTGTTTGCGACAATGTCTGGGTGTGATAGTTTCTGGGTGTGACAATATATGGGTGCGACAGTGTCTAAGTGTGACAGTGTCTGGGTGCGACAGTGTCTGGGTGTGACAGTTTCTGTGTGTGACAGCGTCTAGGTGTGACAAAGTCTGGGTGTGACAGTTTCTGGATGCTGTCACACCAAGAAATTCTCACACCCTGGCACTGTCATACCCAGACACTCTCACAACCGGACACTGTCACATCCAGACTTTGTCAAACCCAGACACTGTCACACCCAGACGCTGTCACATGCAGAAACTGTCACATGCAAACACTGTCGCACCGGGACACAGTCACACGCAGACAATGTCGCACCCAGACACTGTCACACCCAGAAACTCTCACACCTAGACATTGTTGCAACCAGAAACTCACACCCAGATGCTGTCACACCAAGAAATTCTCGCACCCTGGGTGTGACAGTTTCTGGGTGTGACAGCGTCTGTGTGCGACGGTGTCTGGGTTTGAAAAAGTCTGGAGGTGACAGTGTCCGTTTGTGAGAGTGTCTGGGTGTGACAGTGCCAGGGTGCGAGAATTTCTTGGTGTGATAGCATCTGGGTGTGAGTTTCTGGTTGCGACAATGTCTGGGTGTGACAGTTTCTGGGTGTGACAATGTATGGGTGCGACAGTGTCTAAGTGTGACAGTGTCTGGGTGCAACAGTGTCTGGGTGTGACAGTTTCTGTGTGTGACAGCGTCTAGGTGTGACAGTGCCTGGGTGTGACAGTTTCTGGATGCGAAGCTGTCTGGATGTGACAGTTCCTGGGTGTGGCCGCATCTGGGTGTGACAGATTCTGGGTAACACAATTTCTGGTTGAGGCAGTTATGGGTGTGACAGTTTCTGGGTGTGAGATTGTCTGGGCTTGAAAGTGTCTGGGAGTGGCAATATCTGTGTGTAAAGGTTTCTGGCCATGGCAGTGTTTGTGCCTGTTTCTGCTTGTGTCAGGTCCTGGGTTGATATTTTCTGGATGTGACAGTTTCTGGTGAAGGCTATGCCTGGGAGTGACAGTGTCTGCGTGTGACAGCAACTGGATGTGAAAGGTCTGGCTGTGACAGTTTCTGTTTGTAACAGTTTCTAGTCATCTCAGATATTGTTTGTGACAGTGCCCAGGTATGACAATTTCTGTTTGAGACAGTTATGTTTGTGAAAGTTTCGACTGAGTGTGTCTGGGTGTGACAGTTTCTGGGTGAGACAGCATCTGAGTGTGTGTTTCTGGTTGTGGCAGTGTCTGGGTGTGACAATTTCTGGTTGCGACAGTTTCTGGTTGAGTCAGTTATGGGTGTCATGGTTTCTATGTGTGGGAGTGTCTGGGTGTCACAGTTTCTGGGTGTGACAGCATCTGCTTGCGACAGTTTCTGGGTCTGACAGTGTGTGGGTGTGTGTTTCTGCTTGCAACAGTGTCTGCGTGTGACAGCATCTGGGTGTGACAGCATCTGGGTGTGAGTTTACAGTTGCAACACTGCCTGCGTGTGACAGTGTCTCGGTGCGACAGTGTCTGGGAATGACAGTTTCTGTGTGTGACAGCCTCTAGGTGCGACAGTGCCTGGGTGTGACAGTTTCTAGGTGCGACTTTGTCTCCGTGTGAAAGTTCCTGGGTGTGGCAGTCTCTGGGTGTGACAGTGTCTGCATGTGACAGTCTCTGGGTGTGACAGTGACTGGGTATGTCAATTTTGGGGCGCACAGTTTCTGGTTGAGACAGGTATGGGTGTGAATGTTTTTGGCTGTGAGATTGTCTGGGTGTGAATGTCTGAGTGTGGCAATATCTGTGTGTGACAGTTTCTGGCCGTGGCAGTTTTTGTTTATGACTGCTTCTGGTTGTGATAGTTTCTGGGTTGATATTTTCTTGGTGTGACAGTGTCTGGCAGAGAAAGTTTCTCAGGAAGACAATGTCTGGGAGTGAAAATGTCTGTGAGCAAAAGCTTCTGGCTGTGACAGTTTCTGTTTGTGACAGTTCCTAGTCATCACAGATATTGTGTGTGACAGTATCTGGGTGTGACAGTTGCTGGGTGTGACAATGTCTGGGTGTGACATTGTCTGGGTGTGACAATGTATGGGTGCGACAGTGTCTGGGTATGACAGTGTCTGGGTGTGACAGTGTCTGGGTGTGACAGTGTCTGGGTTTGACAGTTTCTGGGTGTGACAGTTTCTGGGTACGATAGAGTCTGGGTGCGACAAAATCTGGCTGTGACAGTTTCTCGTTGAGACAGGTAGGGATGTGATAGTTTCTGGGTGTGAGATTGTCCGGGTGTGAGTGTCTGGGTGCGACATTGTCTGGGTGTGACAGTTTCTGGGTGCAACAGTGTCTAGGTGTGACAGTTTCTGG
Source organism: Carcharodon carcharias (assembly GCF_017639515.1). Lineage (NCBI taxonomy): Eukaryota > Metazoa > Chordata > Chondrichthyes > Lamniformes > Lamnidae > Carcharodon > Carcharodon carcharias. The sequence continues at coordinate 77,724,710 of NC_054480.1, read as the reverse complement.
GACAAAGTTTCTGGTTCAGACAGTTATGGGTGTGTCAGATTCTGGGTGTGAGAGTGTCTGGGTGTGACAGTTTCAGAGCGAGACAGTGTCTGGGTGTGAGTTACTGTTTGCGACAGTGTCTGGGTGTGACAGTGTCTGGGTGTGACAGCATCTGGATGTGAGTGTCTGGCTGCAACAGTGTCTGGGTGTGACGCTGTCTGAGTGCGACAGCGTCTGGGTTTAACATTTTCCGGGTGCGACAGTGTCTGGGTGTGACAGTTTCTGGGTGTACAGTGTTGGGTATGAAAGGGTCTGGGTGTGAGAGTGTCTGGCTGCGACAGTTGCTGGGTGAGATGATATATGGATGTGTCTGTTTCTGATGTGACATTTACTGTGTCTTACAGTTTCTGGTTGTGCCATTTTCCTGTTGTGACATTTTCTTGGAGTGACTGTTTGATGCGTGCCAGTGTCTGGGAGTGAGAATTTCTGGTTGTGACTCTTTCAGTGTGTGATACTGTCTAAGTGTGATAGTACCACTGTGTGGCAGTGTCTGTGTGTGACACTGTCTGTGACAATTTCTGGGTGTGAGATTGTCTGGGTGTGAAAGTGTCTGGGAGTGGCAATATCTGTGTATGACAGTTTCTGGTTGCAACAGTGCCTGGGTGTGACAGTGTCTGGGTATGACAGTTTCTGGTTGCGAGTTTCTGGTTGTGACAGTGCCTGGGTGTAACAGTTTCTGGGTGTGACTGTGTCTGGGTGTGACAGTTTCTGGACGTGAGAGTTTAATAGTGCAATACTTTCGGGGTGTAACAGTTTCTGGGTGTGACAGTCTCCAGGAGTGACAGTTTCAGGGTCTAACATTTTGCGGGATCGACAGTTTCTGGGTGTGATCGTTTCTGTGTGTGACAGATTCTGGGTGTGACAGTTTAAGGGTGTGGGAGTGCTAGTTTCTGGGTTTGACAGTTTCTGGGATCGACAGTTTCTGGGTACGATAGTTTCTGGTGCGACCGATTCTGGGTGGGACCGTTTCTGAGTGCGATAGTTTCTGGGTATGACAGTTTTTGGGTGTGACAGAGTTGGGTGTGACAGTTTCTGGTTGAGACAGTTATGGGTATGAAAGTTTCATGGTGTGAAAGTTTCTCAGTTTGACAGTTTCTGGATGTGACAGTTCCTGTGTGTGACAGTGTCTTGGTGTGTCAGTGTCTGGGTGTGACAGTTTCTGAGTGCGACATTTACTGTGTGTTACAGTTTCTGGTTGTGACATTTTCCTGTTGTGACATTTTCGTGGAGTGACAATTTGTGAGCGTGACAGTGTCTGGGAGTGAGAATTTCTGGGTGTGACAGTTTCAGTGTGTGACAGTGTCTCAGTGTGATAGTGCCACTGTGTGGCAGAGTGTGAGTGCGACACTGTGAGTGAAAATTTCTGGGTGTGAAGATTTCTGGCTGTGAGTTTCTGGGAGTGACAGCATCTGAGTGTGTTGTTTCTGGTTGTGAGCGTGACAGTGTCTGAGTGTGTTGTTTCTGGTTGTGAGCGTGACAGTGTCTGGGAGTGAGGATTTCTGGGTGTGACAGTTTCCGGGTGCGACAGTGTCCGTGTGTGACTGTTCCTGGGTGTACAAAGGTGGGTGTGAAAGTGTCTGGGTGTGAGAGTGTCTGGGTGTGACAGTGTCTGGGTGTGGCTGTTTCTGGTGGTGAGTTTCTGGTTGCGATAGTGCCTGGGTGTAACAGTTTCTGGGTGCGACTGTGTCTGGGTGTGACAGTTTCTGGGTGAGACATTTTCTGGTTGAGACAGTTATGGGTGTGACAGTTTCCGGGTGCGACAGTGTCCAGGTGTGACTGTTTCTGGGTGTACAGAGATGGGTGTGAAAGGGTCTGAGTGTGAGAGTGTCTGGGTGCCACAGTTGGTGTGTGTGAAAGTTTCTGGTTGCAACAGTGTCTGGGTGTGACAGTGTCTGGGTGTGACAGCTTTTGGTTGTTAGTTTCAGGTTGTGACAGTGCCTGGGTGTAACAGTTTCTGGGTGTGACTGTGTGTGGGTGTGACAGTTTCTGGGTGACACAGATTCTGGGTGTGACAGTTTCAGGATGTGACAGATTCTGGGTGTGAAAGATTCTGGGAGCAACAGTTTAAGGGTGCAAAAGTTTCTGGGTGTGACAGTTTTTGGGTGTGACAGTCTCCGGGAGTGACATTTTCAGGGTCTAACATTTGGGTGTGACATTTTCTTGATGTGATAGTTTCTGGGTACGACAGGTTCTGGTTGTGAAAAATTCTGAGTGACAGTTTCTGGGAGAGACCGTTAAAGGGTTCGATAGTTTCTGGATGTGACAGTGTCTAGATTCTGGATGAGACATATTCTTGGTTTGACAGTTTCTAGATGTGATTGTTTCTGGGATAGACATTTTCTGGGACTGACAGATTCTGGGAGCGATAGTTTCTGGGTGTGACATTTTCTGGATGTGACAGTTTCTGGGTGTGAGAGTTTAAGAGTGCAATACTTTCGGGGTGTAACAGTTTCTGGGTGTGACAGTCTCCGGGAGTGACAGTTTCAGGGTCTAACATTTTGCGGGATTGACAGTTTCTGGGTGTGACTGTTTCTGTGTGTGACAGATTCTGGGTGTGACTGTTTAAGGGTGTGGGAGTGCTAATTTCTGGGTTTGACAGGTTCTGGGATTGACAGTTTCTGGGTACGATAGTTTCTGGTGCGACCGATTCTGGGTGGAACCGTTTCTGAGTGCGATAGTTTCTGGGTATGACAGTTTTTGGGTGTGACAGAGTTGGGTGCAACAGTTTCTGGTTGAGACAGTTATGGGTATGAAAGTTTCATGGTGTGAAAGTTTCTCGGTTTGACAGTTTCTGGATGTGACAGTTCCTGTGTGTGACAGTGTCTTGGTGTGTCAGTGTCTGGGTGTGACAGTTTCTGAATGCGACATTTACTGTGTGTTACAGTTTCTGGTTGTGACATTTTCCTGTTGTGACATTTTCTTGAAGTGACAATTTGTGAGCGTGACAGTGTCTGGGAGTGAGAATATCTGGGTGAGACAGTTTCAGTGTGTGACAGTGTCTCAGTGTGATAGTGCCACTGTGTGGCAAAGTGTGAGTGCGACACTGTCTGTGAGTGACAATTTCTGGGTGTGAAGATTTCTGGCTGTGAGTTTCTGGGAGTGACAGTGTCTGAGTGTATTGTTTCTGGTTGCAGCAGTGTCTGGGTGTGACAATTTCTGGGTGCGACTGTGTTTGGGTGTGACAGTTTCTGGGTGACACAGTTTCTGGTTGAGAGAGTTATGGGTGTGACAGTTTCTGGGTGCGACTGTGTCTGGGTGAGACAGTTCCCGGGTGACACAGTTTCTGGTTGAGACAGTTATGGGCGTGACAATTTCCGGGTGCGACAGTGTCCAGGTGTGACTGTTTCTGGGTGTACAGAGTTGGGTGTGAAAGTGTCTGGGTGTGAGAGTGTCTGGGTGCGACAGTTGCTTTGTGTGACAGTTTCTGGTTGCAACAGTGTCTGGGTGTGAAAGTGTCTGGGTTTGACAATTTCTGGGTGCGACTGTGTCTGGGTGTGACAGTTCATGGGTGATACAGTTTCTGGTTGAGACAGTTATGAGCGTGACAGTTTCTGGGTGCGACAGTGTCCGGGTGTGACTGTTTCTGGGTGTACAGAGTTGGGTGTGAAAGGGTCTGGGTGTGAGAGTGTCTGGGTGCGACAGTTGCTGTGTGTGACAGTTTCTGGTTGCAACAGTATCTGGGTGTGACAGTGTCTGGGTGTGGCAGTTTCTGGTGGTGAGTTTCTGGTTGCGATAGTGCCTGGGTGTAACAGTTTCTGGGTGCAACTGTGTCTGGGTGTGACGGTTTCTGGGTGCGACTGTGTCTGGGTGTGACAGTTTCTGGGTAACACATTTTCTGGTTGAGACAGTTATGGGCGTGACAGTTTCCGGCTGCGACAGTGTCCAGGTGTGACTGTTTCTGGGTGTACAGAGATGGGTGTGAAAGGGTCTGAGTGTGAGAGTGTCTGGGTGCGACAGTTGCTGTGTGTGACAGTTTCTGGTTGCAACAGTGTCTGGGTGTGACAGTGTCTGGGTGTGACAATTTCTGGGTGCGACTGTGTCTGGGTGTGACAGTTCATGGGTGACACAGTTTCTGGTTGAGACAGTTATGGGCATGACAGTTTCTGGGTGTGACAGTGTCCGGGTGTGACTGTTTCTGGGTGTACAGAGTTGGGTGTGAAAGGGTCTGGGTGTGAGAGTGTCTGGGTGCGACAGTTGCTGTGTGTGACAGTTTCTGGTGGTGAGTTTCTGGTTGCGATAGTGCCTGGGTGTAACAGTTTCTGCGTGCAACAGTGTCTGGGTGTGACAATTTCTGGGTGCGACTGTGTCTGGGTGTGACTGTTTCTGGGTGACACAGTTTCTGGTTGAGACAGTTATGGGCGTGACAGCTTCCGGGTGCGACAGTGTCAGGGTGTGACTGTTTCTGGGTGTACAGAGTTGGGTGTGTTAGGATCTGGGTGTGAGAGTGTCTGGGTGCGGCAGTTGCTGTGTGTGACAGTTTCTGGTTGCAACAGTGTCTGGGAGTGTTAGTGTCTGGGTGTGACAGTTTCTGGTGGTGAGTTTCTGCTTGCGACAGTGCCTAGGTGTTATAGTTTCTTGGTGCAACTGTGTCTGGGTGCGACAGTTTCTGGGTGACACAGTTTCTGGTTGAGACAGTTATGGGTGTGACAGTTTTCAGGTGCGACAGTGTCCGGGTGTGACCGTTTCTGGGTGTACGGAGTTGGGTGTGAAAGGGTCTGGGTGTGAGAGTGTCTGGGTGCGACAGTTGCTGTGTGTGACAGTTTCTGGTGGTGAGTTTCTGGTTGCGATAGTGCCTGGGTGTAACAGTTTCTGCGTGCAACAGTGTCTGGGTGTGACAATTTCTGGGTGCGACTGTGTCTGGGTGTGACTGTTTCTGGGTGACACAGTTTCTGGTTGAGACAGTTATGGGCGTGACAGCTTCCGGGTGCGACAGTGTCAGGGTGTGACTGTTTCTGGGTGTACAGAGTTGGGTGTGTTAGGATCTGGGTGTGAGAGTGTCTGGGTGCGGCAGTTGCTGTGTGTGACAGTTTCTGGTTGCAACAGTGTCTGGGAGTGTTAGTGTCTGGGTGTGACAGTTTCTGGTGGTGAGTTTCTGCTTGCGACAGTGCCTAGGTGTTATAGTTTCTTGGTGCAACTGTGTCTGGGTGCGACAGTTTCTGGGTGACACAGTTTCTGGTTGAGACAGTTATGGGTGTGACAGTTTTCAGGTGCGACACTGTCCGGGTGTGACCGTTTCTGGGTGTACGGAGTTGGGTGTGAAAGGGTCTGGGTGTGAGAGTGTCTGGGTGCGACAGTTGCTGTGTGTGACAGTTTCTGGTGGCAACAGTGTCTGGGTGTGACAGTGTCTGGGTGTGACAGTTTCTGGTTGTGAGTTTCAGGTTGTGACAGTGCCTGGGTGTAACAGTTTCTGGGTGCGACTGTGGCTGGGTGTGACAGTTTCTGGGTGACACAGTTTCTGGGTGTGACAGATTCAGGGTGTGACAGATTCTGGGTGTGAAAGATTCTGGGAGCAACAGTTTAAGGGTGCAAAAGTTTCTGGGTGTGACAGTTTTTGTGTGTGACATTTTCTTGGTGTGATAGTTTCTGGGTATGACAGGTTCTGGTTGTGAAAAATTCTGAGTGACAGTTTCTGGGAGAGACCGTTAAGGGGTTCGATAGTTTCTGGATGTGACAGTGTCTAGATGTGACAGATTCTGGATGAGACATATTCTTGGTTTGACAGTTTCTAGATGTGCTTGTTTCTGGGATGTACATTTTCTGGGACTGACAGATTCTGGGAGCGATAGTTTCTGGGTTTGACATTTTCTGGATGTGACAGTTTCTGGGTGTGAGAGTTTAATAGTGCGATACTTTCGGGGTGTAACAGTTTCTGGATGTGACAGTTTCCGGGAGTGACAGTTTCAGGGTCTAACATTTTGCGGGATCGACAGTTTCTGGCTGTGACCGTTTGTGTGTGTGACAGATTCTGGGTGTGACAGTTTAAGGGTGTGGGAGTGCTAGTTTCTGGGTTTGACAGGTTCTGGGATTGACAGTTTCTGGGTACGATAGTTTCTGGTGCGACCGATTCTGGGTGGGACCGTTTCTGAGTGCGATAGTTTCTGGGTATGACAGTTTTTGGGTGTGACAGAGTTGGGTGTGACAGTTTCTGGTTGAGACAGTTATGGGTATGAAAGTTTCATGGTGTGAAAGTTTCTCAGTTTGACAGTTTCTGGATGTGACAGTTCCTGTGTGTGACAGTGTCTTGGTGTGTCAGTGTCTGGGTGTGACAGTTTCTGGTTGAGACAGTTATGGGTATGAAAGTTTCATGGTGTGAAAGTTTCTCAGTTTGACAGTTTCTGGATGTGACAGTTCCTGTGTGTGACAGTGTCTTGGTGTGTCAGTGTCTGGGTGTGACAGTTTCTGAGTGCGACATTTACTGTGTGTTACAGTTTCTGGTTGTGACATTTTCCTGTTGTGACATTTTCGTGGAGTGACAATTTGTGAGCGTGACAGTGTCTGGGAGTGAGAATTTCTGGGTGTGACAGTTTCAGTGTGTGACAGTGTCTCAGTGTGATAGTGCCACTGTATGGCAGAGTGTGAGTGCGACACTGTCTGTGAGTGACAATTTCTGGGGGTGAAGATTTCTGGCTGTGAGATTCTGGCAGTGACAGCGTTTGAGTGTGTTGTTTCTGGTTGCAACAGTGTCTGGGTGTGACAGTTTCTGGGTGCGACTGTGTCTGGGTGTGACAGTTTCTGGGTGACACAGTTTCTGGTTGAGACAGTTATGGTCGTGAATGTTTCCGGGTGCGATAGTGTACAGGTGTGACTGTTTCTGGGTGTACAGAGATGGGTGTGAAATGGTCTCGGTGTGAGAGTGTCTGGGTGCGACAGTTGCTGTGTGTGACAATTTCTGGTTGCAACAGTGTCTGGGTGTGACAGTGTCTGGGTGTGACAGTTTCTGGTTGTGAGTTTCAGGTTTTGACAGTGCCTGGGTGTAACAGTTTCTGGGTGCGACTGTGTCTGGGTGTGACAGTTTCTGGGTGACACAGTTTCTGGGTGTGACAGTTTCAGGGTGTGACAGATTCTGGGTGTGAAAGATTCTGGGAGCAGCAGTTTAAGGGTGCAAAGCTTTCTGGGTGTGACAGTTTTTGTGTGTGACAGTTTTTGGGTGTGACAGTTTCTGGGTGTGACATTTTCTTGGTGTGATAGTTTCTGGGTATGACAGGTTCTGGTTGTGAAAAATTCTGAGTGACAGTTTCTGGGAGAGACCGTTAAAGTGTCTGATCATTTCTGGATGTGACAGTGTCTAGATGCGACAGATTCTGGATGAGACATATTCTTGGTTTGACAGTTTCTAGATGTGCTTGTTTCTGGGATAGACATTTTCTGGGACTGACAGATTCTGGGAGCGATAGTTTCTGGGTTTGACATTTTCTGGGTGTGACAGTTTCTGGGCGTGAGAGTTTAATAGTGCGATACTTTCGGGGTGTAACAGTTTCTGGGTGTGACAGTTTCCGGGAGTGACAGTTTCAGGGTCTAACATTTTGCGGGATCGACAGTTTCTGGGTGTGACCGTTTAAGGGTGTGGTACTGCTAGTTTCTGGGTTTGACAGTTTCTGGGATCAACAGTTTTTGGGTACGATAGTTTCTGGTGCGACCAATTCTGGGTGGGACCGTTTCTGAGTGTGATAGTTTCTGGGTATGACAGTTTTTGGGTGTGACAGAGTTGGGTGCGACAGTTTCTGGTTGAGACAGTTATGGGTATGAAAGTTTCATGGTGTGAGAGTGTCTCGGTTTGACAGTTTCTGGATGTGACAGTTCCTGTGTGTGACAGTGTCTTGGTGTGTCAGCGTCTGGGTGTGACAGTTTCTGAGTGCGACATTTACTGTGTGTTACAGTTTCTAGTTGTGAAATATTCCTGTTGTGACATTTTCTTGGAGTGACAATTTGTGAGCGTGTCAGTGTCTGGGAGTGAGACTTTCTGGATGTGACTGTTTCAGTGTGTGACAGTGTCTAAGTGTGATAGTGCCACTGTGTGGCAGTGTGTGAGTGCGACACTGTCTGTGAGTGACAATTTCTGGGTGTGAATATTTCTGGCTGTGATTTTCTGGGAGTGACAGTGTCTGAGTGTGTTGTTTCTGGTTGCAACAGTGTCTGGGTGTGACAATTTCTGGGTGCGACTGTGTCTGGGTGTGACAGTTTCTGGGTGACACAGTTTCTGGTTGAGACAGTTATGGGCGTGACAGTTTCCAGGTGCGACAGTGTCCAGGTGTGACTGTTTCTGGGTGTACAGAGATGGGTGTGAAAGGGTCTGGGTGTGAGAGTGTCTGGGTGCGACAGTTGCTGTGTGTGACAGTTTCTGGTTGAAACAGTGTCTGGGAATGTCAGTGTCTGTGTGTGACAGTTTCTGGTGGTGAGTTTCTTTTTGCGACAGTGCCTGGGTGTATCAGTTTCTGGTTGTGAGTTTCAGGTTGTGTCAGTGCCTGGGTGTAACAGTTTCTGGGTGCGACTGTGTGTGGGTGTGACAGTTTCTGGGTGCGACTGTGTCTGGATGTGACAGTTTCTGGGTGACACAGTTTCAGGGTGTGACAGATTCTGGGTGTGACAGATTCTGGGAGCCACAGTTTAAGGGTGCAAAAGTTTCTGGGTGTGACAGTTTTTGGGTGTGACATTTTCTTGGTGTGATAGTTTCTGGGTATGACAGGGTCTGGTTGTGAAAAATTCTGAGTGACAGTTTCTGGGAGAGACAATTAAAGGGTTCGATAGTTTCTAGATGTGACACATTCTGGATGAGACATATTCTTGGTTCGACAGTTTCTAGACGTGATTGTTTCTGGGATATACATTTTCTGGGACTGACAGATTCTGGGAGCGATAGTTTCTGGGTGTGACATTTTCTGGATGTGACAGTTTCTGGGTGCGATAAACTCTGTGTGACAGATTCTGGGTTTAACAGTTTAAGGTTGCAATAGGCTCTGGGAGTGCTTGTTTCTGGGTTTGACTGTTTCTGGGATCAACAGTTTTTGGGTGCGATAGTTTCTGGGTTTGACAGTTTCTGGGTGTGACAGTTTCTGGGTGCGATAGATCCTGTGTGTGACAGATTCTGGGTGTGACAGTTTAAGGTTGCAATAGGCTCTGGGAGGGCTAGTTTCTGGCTGTGACGGTTTCTGGGTGACACAGTTTCTGGTTGAGACTGTTATGGGCGTGACAGTTTCCGGGTGTGACAGTGTCCGGGTGTGACTGTTTCTGGGTGTACAGAGATGGGTGTGAAAGGGTCTCGGTGTGAGAGTGTCTGGGTGCGACAGTTGCTGGGTGTGACAGTTTCTGGGTGTGACAATTTCTGGGTGTGACAGATTCTGCGTGTGAAATATTCTGGGAGCAACAGTTTAGGGGTGCAAAAGTTTCTGGGTGTGACAGTTTTTGGGGGTCACAGTTTTTGGATGTGACATTTTCTTGGTGAGATAGTTTCTGGGTATGACAGTTTCTGGTTGTGACAAATTCTGAGTGACAGTTGCTGGGAGAGACAGTTAAAGGGTTCGATAGTTTCTGGATGTGACATATTCTGTGTTCGACAGTTTCTGAGTGTGACAATTTCTGGCTGTGACATTTTCTGGCTGTGAGAGTTTAAGACTGCGATAGTCTCTGGGTGTGATAGTTTCTGGGTGTGACATTTGCTGGGTGCGACAGTTTCTGTGTGACAGTTTCTGGATGTGACAGTTTTAGCAATCAAGATTTTCTGGGAGCAGCAGTTTAAGGTTGCGATTGTTTATGGGTGTGACAGTTTCTAGGTGAGACAGTTTCTCGGTCAGACAGTTACTGGATGTGACAGATTCTGCGTTGACAGTTTCTGGGTGTGACAGTTTCAGGGTCTAACAGTTTGTGGGATCGACAGTTTCTGGGTATGACAGTTTCTGGGTGTGATAGTTGCTGCTTGTGACAATTTCAGGGTGTTCATGTTTCTGCGTGTGATAGTTACTGGATGTCACAGTTTCTGGGTGTGACATCATCTGAATGTGAGTTTCTGGTTGTGACAGTGTCTGAGTGTGACAATTTCTGGGTGCAACAGTTTCTGGTTGAGTCAGTTATGGGCATCACAGTTTCCAAGTGTGAGATTGTCTGGTTGTGACTGCCTCTGGGTGTGACGTTCTGGTTGCAACAGTGTCTGGTTGTGACAGTATCTGGGTGTGACATTTTTTGTGTGTGAGTCTAGGTGCGACAGTGTCTGGAGGTGACTGTTTCTGGGTCTGACATTTTCTGGATGTGGCAGCCTCTGGGTGTGTCATTGTCTGGGTGTGACATTTTCTGAGTGCGACATTTACTGTGTGTTACAGTTTCTAGTTGTGAAATATTCCTGTTGTGACATTTTCTTGGAGTGACAATTTGTGAGCGTGACAGTGTCTGGGAGTGAGACTTTCTGGATGTGACTGTTTCAGTGTGTGACAGTGTCTAAGTGTGATAGTGCCACTGTGTGGCAGTGTGTGAGTGTGACACTGTCTGTGAGTGACAATTTCTGGGGGTGAAGATTTCTGGCTGTGAGTTTCTGGGAGTGACAGCGTCTGAGTGTGTTGTTTCTGGTTGCAACGGTGTCTGGGAGTGACAATTTCTGGGTGCGACAGTGTCCGGGTGTGACAGTTTCTAGGTGACACAGTTTCTGGTTGAGACAGTTATGGGCGTGATAGTTTCCAGGTGCGACACTGTCCGGGTGTGACCGAGTCTGGGTGTACAGAGTTGGATGTGAAAGGATCTGGGTGTGAGAGTGGCTGGGTGCGACAGTTTCTGGGTGCGACAGTTTCTGGGTGTGACAGTTTCTGGGTGTGACAGATTCTGGGTGTGAAAGGTTCTGGGAGCAACAATTTAAGGGTGCAAAAGTTTCTGGGTGTGACAGTTTCTGGGTGTGACAGTTTCTGGGTGTGACAGATTCTGGGTGTGAAAGATTCTGGGTATGACAGGTTCTGGTTGTGAAAAATTCTGAGTGACAGTTTCTAGGAGAGACCGTTAAAGGGTTCGATAGTTTCTGGATGTGACAGTGTCTAGATGTGACAGATTTTGGATGAGACCTATTCTTGGTTCGACAGTTTCTAGAGGTGATTGTTTCTGGGATAGACATTTTCTGGCAGTGACAGATTCTGGGAGCCATAGTTTCTGGGTGTGACATTTTCTGGATGTGACAGTTTCTAGGAGTGACAGTTTCAGGGTCTGACATTTTGCGGATTCGACAGTTTCTGGGTGTGACCGTTTCTGTGTGTGACAGATTTTGGGTGTGACAGTTTAAGGGTGTGATAGACTCTGGGAGTGCTAGTTTCTGGGTTTAACAGTTTCTGGGATCGACAGTTTTTGGGTGCGATTGTTTCTGTGTGTGACAGATTCTGGGCGCGATAGTTTCTGGGTGTGACAGTTTCTGCGTGTGCAATTTTCTGGTTGTGACTGTTTCTGGTTGTGACAGTTTCTTGGAGTCACAGTTTAAGAGTCCGATAGTTTCTGGATGTGACATATTCTGGGTTTGACAGTTTCTCGATGTGACAGTTTAGGGATAGACAGTTTCTGGGAGCGACAGTTTCTGGGTGCGATAATTTCTGGGTGTGACAGTTTCCAGGAGCGACAGTTTCAGGGTCTAACATTTTGCGGATTCGACAGTTTCTGGGTGTGACCGTTTCTGTGTGTGACAGATTCTGGGTGTGACAGTTTAAGGGTGTGATAGACTCTGAGAGTGCTAGTTTCTGGGTTTGACAGTTTCTGGGATCGACAGTTTCTGGGTGTGACATTTTCTGGTTGTGACAGTTTCTGGGTGTGACAGATTCTGGGTGTGACGGTTTAAGGGTGCGATAGACTCTGGGAGTGCTAGTTTCTGGGTTTCACAGTTTCTGGGATCGACAGTTTCTGGGTGCGATAGTTTCTGTGTGTGACAGATTCTAGGTGTGACAGTTTCTTGGAATCACAGTTTAAGAGTCCGATAGTTTCTGGATGTGAATATTCTGGGTTCGACAGTTTCTGGATGTGACAGTTTCTGGGTTCGACAGTTTCTGGGTGCGATAGTTTCTGGGTGTGACAGTTTCTGGGTGTGTCAGTTTCTGGGTACGATAGATTTTGTGTGTGACAGATTCTGAGTGTGACAGTTTAAGGTTGTGATAGGCTCTGGGAGTGCTAGTTTCTTGGTTTGACAGTTTCTGGGATCGACAGTTTCTGGCTGCGATAGTTTCTGGTGTGACCGATTCTGGGTGGGACTGTTTCTGAGTGCGATAGTTTCTGGGCATGACAGTTTTTGGGTGTGACAGATTCTGGGTAAGGCAGTTTCTGGGAGTGACACTTCAAGCGTCTGAAAGTTTCTGGATGTGACAGTTTCTGGATGTGACAGATTCTGGCTGTGACATATTCTGGGTTCGACAGTTTCTGGATGGGACAGTTTCTGGGTGTGACAATTTCTGGCTGTGACATTTTCTGGGTGTCAGAGTGTAAGACTGCGATAGTCTCTGGGTGTGATAGTTTCTGGGTGTGACAGTTTCTGGGTTCGACAGTTTCTGTGTGACAGTTTCTGGGTGTGACAGTTTCTTGGCGTGATAGTTTCTGGGTATGACAGTTTCTGGGAGCAACAGTTTAGGGGTGCGATTGTTTACGGGTGTGACAGTTTTTCTGGTAGCAACAGTTTAAGGGTGCGATTGTTTACGGGTGTGATAGTTTCTAGGTGAGACAGTTTCTCGGTCAGACAGTTACTGGATGTGACAGATTCTGCGTTGACAGTTTCTGGTTGTGACAGTTTCAGGGTCTAACAGATTGTGGGATCGACAGTTTCTGGGTATGACAGTTTCTGCGTGTGATAGTTTCTGCTTGTGACAATTTCAGGGTGTTCCAGTTTCTGGGTGCGATAGTTACTGGGTGTCACAGTTTCTGGGTGTGACAGCATCTGGGTGTGAGTTTCCGGCTGCTAATGTGTCTGGGTGTGACACTGTCTTGGTGCGACAGTGTCTGGGTGTGACAGTTTCTGCATGCGACAGTAGTCAGTTGTGACAGTTTCTAGGTTTGACTGTGTTGGATGTGAAGGGGTCTGGGTGTGAGAGTGTCTGTGTGCTACAGTATCTGGGTGTGACCGCATCTGGGTGTGGCACTTTCTAGTTGCAACAGTGCCTGGGTGTGACAATTTCTGGGTGCGACAGTCTCTGGTTGAGTCAGTTATGGGCGTCACAGTTTCTACGTGTGAGATTGAAGGTTGTGACTGCCTCTGGGCGTGACTTTCTGGTTGCAACAGTTTCTGGGTGTGACAGCGTCTGGGTGTGACAGTTTCTGGTTGTGAGTTTCTGGTTGCGACAGTGTCTGGGTGTGACAGTTTCTGGGGGCGACTGTGTCTGGGTGTGACAGTTTCTGGGGGCGACTGTGTCTGGGTGTGACAGTTTCTGGGGGCGACTGTGTCTGGGTGTGACAGTTTCTGGGTGACACAGTTTCTGGTTGAGACAGTTATGGGTGTGACAGCATTTGCGTGGGAGAATGTCAGTGTGTGACAGCGTCTGGGTGTGACAGCATCTGGTTGTGATTTTCTGGTTGTGAAAGAGTTAGGTGCGACAGTTTCTGGTTGAGACAGTTATGGGTATGAAAGTTTCATGGTGTGAGTGTGTCTTGGTTTGACAGTTTCTGGATGTGACAGTTCCTGTGTGTGACAGTGTCTTGGTGTGTCAGTGTCTGGGTGTGACAGTTTCTGAGTGCGATATTTACTGTGTGTTACAGTTTCTAGTTGTGACATTTTCCTGTTGTGACATTTTCGTGGAGTGACAATTTGTGAGCATGACAGTGTCTGGGAGTGAGAATTTCTGGGTGTGACAGTTTCAGTGTGTGACAGTGTCTCAGTGTGATAGTGCCACTGTGTGGCAGAGTGTGAGTGTGACGCTATCTGTGAGTGACAATTTCTGGGTGTGAAGATTTCTGGCTGTGAGTTTCTGGGAGTGACAGCATCTGAGTGTGTTGTTTCTGGTTGCAACAGTGTCTGGGTGTGACAATTTCTGGGTGCGACTGTGTCTGGGTGTGACAGTTTCTGGGTGACACAGTTTCTGGTTGAGACAGTTATGGGTGTGACAGTTTCCTGGTGCGACAGTGTCCAGGTGTGACCGCTTCTGGGTGTACAGAGTTGGGTGTAAAAGGGTCTGGGTGTGAGAGGGTCTGGGTGCGACACTTGCTGTGTGTGACAGTTTCTGGTTGCAACAGTTTCTGGGTGTGACAGTGTCTGGGTGTGACAGTTTCTGGTTGTGAGTTTCTGGTTGCGACAGTGCCTGGGTGTAACAGTTTCTGGGTGCGACTGTGTCTGGGTGTGACAGTTTCTGGGTGACACAGTTTCTGGTTGAGACAGTTATGGGTGTGACAGTTTCCGGGTGCGACAGTGTCCGGGTGTGACCATTTCTGGGCGTACAGAGTTGGGTGTGAAAGGGTCTGGGTGTGAGTGTGTCTGAGTGTGACAGTTGCTGGGTGTGACAGTTGCTGGGTGTGACAGTTGCTGGGTGTGACAGTTTCTGGGTGTGACAGATTCTGGGTGTGAAAGATTCTAGGAGCAATAGTTTAAGGGTGCAAAAGTTTCTGGGTGTGACAGTTTTTGGGTGTGACATTTTCTGGGTGTGACATTTTCTTGGTGTGATAGTTTCTGGGTATGACAGTTTCTGGTTGTGACAAACTCTGAGTGATGGTTTCTGGGAGAGACAGAATTTTTTTTTTTTTACATCTTTTATGCTCTCCCCACCCCCACTAGAGCTATATCCTGAGTGCCCTACCATCCATTCTTAATTAGCACATTCGTTTAGATAATATCACCAACTTTAACTTTAACACCTATGTGTTATTTTGTACTATTGTTGTTGACATCTATTGATGATCTGCTTCTATCACTGCTTGTTTGTCCCTACAACCACACCCCCACTCCACCTCTCTCTCTCTCTCCCTCTCCGCCCCCCACACACACACTTTAAACCAGCTTATATTTCAACTCTTTCTTGGACTCGAACTCAAGTTCTGTCGCAGGGTCATGAGGACTCGAAACGTCAACTCTTTTCTTCTCCGCCGATGCTGCCAGACCTGCTGAGTTTTTCCAGGTAATTCTGTTTTTGTTTTTGTAAAGGGTTCGATCGTTTCTGGATGTGACAGTGTCTAGGTGTGACAGATTCTGGATGAGACATATTCTTGGTTCGACAGTTTCTAGATGTGATTGTTTCTGGGATAGACATTTTCTGGGAGTGACAGATTCTGGGAGCGATAGTTTCTGGGTTTGACATTTTCTGGATGTGACAGTTTCTGGATGTGACAGTTTCTGGGTGTGAGAGTTTAATAGTGCGATACTTTCGGGGTGTGGCAGTTTGTGGGTGTGACAGTTTCCAGGATTGACAGTTTCAGGTTCTAACATTTTGCGGGATCGACAGTTTCTGTGTGTGACCGTTTCTGTGTGTGACAGATTCTGGGTGTGACAGTTTAAGGGTGCGATAGACTCTGGGAGTGCTAGTTTCTGGGTTTGACAGTTTCTGGGGTCGACAGTTTCTTGGTGCGATAGTTTCTGGGTAAGACAGTTTCTGGGTGTGACATTTTCTGGTTGTGACAGTTTCTGGTTGTGACCGTTTCTTGGAGTCACAGTTTATGAGTCCAATAGTTTCTGGATGTGAAAGTTTCTGGGATAGACAGTTTCTGGGAGCGACAGTTTCTGGGTGCGATAGTTTCTGTGCATGACCGATTGTGAGCGTGACAGTTTAAGGGTGTGATAGGCTCTGGGAGTGCTAGTTTCTGGGTTTGACAGTTTATGGGATCGACAGTTTCTGGGTGAGATAGCTTCTGGTGTGGCCGATTCGGGGTGGGACCGTTTCTGAGTGCGATAGTTTCTGGGTATGACAGTTTTTGGGTGTGACGGATTCTGGGTGAGGCAGTTTCTGGGAGTGATAGTTTAAGGGTCTGAAAGTTTCTGGATGTGACAGTGTCTGGATGTGACAGATTCTGGATGTGACATATTCTGGGTTCGACAGTTTCTGGGTGTGACGTTTTCTGGGTGTGAGAGTTTAAGACTGCGATAGTCTCTGGGTGTGATAGTTTCTGGGTTTCCCAGTTACTGCGTGCGATAGTTACTGGGTTTCACAGTTTCTGGGATGACAGCGTCTGGATGCGACAGTTTGTGGGTGTGACAGCATCTGGGTGTGAGTTTCCGACTGCAAATGTGTCTGGGTGTGACACTGTCTTGGTGCTACACTGGGTGTGACAGTTTCCACGTGCGACAGTGGCCAGGTGTGACAGTTTCTGGGTTTGACAGTGTTGGGTGTGAAAGGGTCTGGGTGTGAGAGTGTCTGGGTGTGACAGTTGCTGGGTGTGACAGTTTCTGTGTGCTACAGTATCTGGGTGTGACCGCGTCTGAGTGTGGCACTTTCTGGTTGCAACAGTGCCTGGGTGTGACAATTTCTGATTGCGACAGTTTCTGGTTGACACAGTTATGGTTGCGACAGTTCCTACGTGTGAGGGTGGCTGGATGTCACAGTTTCTGGGTGAGACAGCATCTGAATGTGAGTTTCTGGCTGTGACAGTGTCTGAGTGTGACAATTTCTGGGTGCAACAGTTTCTGGTTGAGTCAGTTATGGGTGTCATAGTTTCTACATGTGAAATTGTCTGGTTGTGACTGCCTCTGGGTGTGACGTTCTGGTTGCAACAGTTTCTGGTTGTGACAATGTCTGGGTGTGGAATTTTTTGTGTGTGACAGAGTCCAGGTGCGACGGTGTCTGGAGGTGACTGTTTCTGGGTCTGACATTTTCTGGATGTGGCAGCCTCTGGGTGTGTCATTGTCTGGGTGTGACATTTTCTGAGTGCGACATTTACTGTGTGTTACAGTTTCTAGTTGTGAAATATTCCTGTTGTGACATTTTCTTGGAGTGACAATTTGTGAGCCTGACAGTGTCTGGGAGTGAGAATTTCTGGATGTGACAGTTTCAGTGTGTGACAGTGTCTAAGTATGATAGTGCCACTGTGTGGCAGTGTGTGAGTGCGACACTGTCTGTGAGTGACAATTTCTGGGTGTGAATATTTCTGGCTGTGATTTTCTGGGAGTGACAGCGTCTGAGTGTGTTGTTTCTGGTTGCAACAGTGTCTGGGTGTGACAATTTCTGGGTGCGACTGTGTCTGGGTGTGACAGTTTCTGCGTGCAACAGTGTCCGGTATGACCATTTCTGGGTGTACAGAGTTGGGTGTGAAAGGGTCTGGGTATGATAGTGTCTGGGTGCGACATTTGCTGTGTGTGACAGTTTCTGGTTGCAACATTGTCTGCGTGTGACAGTGTCTGGGTGCGACAGTTCTGGTTGAGTTATGGGCGTCACAGTTTCTACGTGTGAGATTGTCTGGTTGTGACTGCCTCTGTGTGTGACTTTCTGGTTGCAACAGTGTCTGGGTGTGACAGTGTCTGGGTGTGGCATTTTTTGTGTGTGACAGAGTCTTGGTGCGACAGTGACTGGATGTGACTGTTTCTGGGTGTGACATTCTCTGGATGTGGCAGCCTCTGGGTGTGACAGTGTCTGGGTTTGACAGTTTCTGAGTGGCACAGTTTCTAGTTGAGACAGTTATGGGTGTGGCAGCTTTTGGGTGTAAGAATGTCTGGGTGTGACAGTGTTTGGGTGTGACAGCATCTGGTTTTGAGTTTCTGGTTGTGACAGAGTTGTGTGCAACAGTTTCTGGTTGAGACAGTTATGGGTATGAAAGTTTCATGGTGTGAGAGTGTCTCGGTTTCACAGTTTCTGGATGTGACAGTTCCTGTGTGTGACAGTGTCTTGGTGTGTCAATGTCTGGGTGTGACATTTTCTGAGTGCGACATTTACTGTGTGTTACAGTTTCTAGTTGTGAAATATTCCTGTTGTGACATTTTCTTGGAGTGACAATTTGTGAGCGTGACAGTGTCTGGGAATGAGAATTTCTGGGTGTGACAGTGTCTAAGTGTAATAGTGCCACTGTGTGGCAGTGTGTGAGTGTGACACTATCTGTGAGTGACAATTTCTGGGTGTGAAGATTTCTGGCTGTGAGTTTCTGGGAGCGAAAGCGTCTGAGTGTGTTGTTTCTGGTTGCAACGGTGTCTGGGTGTGACAATTTCTGGGTGTGACAGTGGCCGGGTGTGACAGTTTCTGGATGTGTCAGTTTCTGGTTGGGATACTTTCTTGGTGTGAAAGTTTAATAGTGCTATAGTTTTGTGTGTGACAATTTCAGGGTGTGGCAGTTTCTTGGTGCGAGAGTTTAAGTGCGATAGTTCCTGGCTGTCACCGTTTCTGAGTGTGTCAATTTCCGGGTGCGATATTTTCTGTGTGTGACAGATTCTGGGTGTGACAGTTTAAGGGTGCAATAGGCTATGGGAGTGCTAGTTTCTGGGTTTGATAGTTTCTGGGATCGACGGTTTCTGGGTGCAATAGTTTCTGGGTGTGACAGTTTCCAGGTGTGACAATTTCAGAATGCGACAGTTTCTCGGTGTGTCAGTTTCTGAGTGTGACAATTTCTGGTTGTGATTCTTTCTGGGTGTGATAGTTTCTGGGTCTAATAGTTTCTGGGTGCAACATTTTCTGGGATCGACAGTTACTGGCTGTGACAGTTTCTGGAGGTGACAGTTTCTGAGATCTACAGTTTCTGGGCACGACTGTTTCTGGGTGACAGTTTCTGGATGTGACAGTATCTTGGTGTGAGAGTTTAATAGTCTGATAGATTGTGGGTGTGACAGTTTCTGGGTGTGATACTTTCTGGGTGCGATAGTTTTTAGGCGTGACAGTTTCTGTGTGTGACAGTTTCTGGTTGTGACAGTTTCTGGGAGTCACAGTTTAAGAGTCCAATAGTTTCTGGATGTGACAGTGTCTGGTTGTGACAGATTCTGGATTTTACATATTCTGGGAGTGACATTTTCTAGGTGCAATAGTTTCTGGGTGTGACAGTTTCTCTGTGTGACAGTTTTTTGGTGTGAGAGTTTAATAGTGCGAAAGTTTCTGGATGTGACAGTTTCTGGGTGTGACAGTTTCTTGGTGTGTCAGTTTCTGGGTGTGTCAGTTTCTAGTTGCGATACTTTCTTGGTGTGAGAGTTTAATAGTGCGATAGTTTCTGTGTGTGACCATTTCTGGGTGTGACAGTTTCTTGGCGCGAGAATTTAAGTGCGATAGTTGCTGGATGTGACAGTTTCTGGGTGTGTCAGTTTCCGGGTGCGATATTTCCTATGTGTGACAGATTCTGGGTGTGACAGTTTAAGGGTGCGACAGGCTCTGGGAGTGCTAGTTTCTGGGTGCGATTGTTTCTGGGTGTGACAGTTTCCGGGTGTGACAATTTCAGAGTGCGTCAGTTTCTCGGTGTGTCAGTTTCTGAGTGTGACAGTTTCTGGTTGTGATTCTTTCTGGGTGCAATAGTTTCTGGGTTTAACAATTTCTGGGTGCAACATTTTCTGGGTGTGAGAGTTTCTGGGTGTGACATTTTCTAGGATCGACAGATACAGGCTGTGACAGTTTCTTGAGGTGACAGTTTCTGGGATCTACAGTTTCTGGGCGTGACTGTTTCCGGCTGACAGTTTCTGGATGTGACAGTATCTTGGTGTGAGAGTTTAATAGTGTGATAGTTCCTGGGTGTGGCAGTTTCTGCATGTGTCAGTTTCTGGGTGCGATAGTTTCTGTGTGTGACAAATTCTGGGAGCGACAGATTCTGGGTGCAATAGATTCTGTGTGTGACAGTTTCTGGGTGTGATACTTTCTGGGTGTGATCGTTTCTGGGAGTAACAGTTTTTGGGTGTGACGTTTTCTGGGTGCGATGGTTTCTGGGTGTGACAATTTCTGGCTGCAACAGTTTCTGGCTGCAATAGAGTCTGCGTGTGACAGTTACTCAGTGTGACAATTTCCAGGTGCGATAGTTTCTGGGTATGAGAGTTTCTGTGTGTGACAGATTCTGGGTATGACAGTTTCAGAGGACACAGTTTAAGGGTCCGACAGTTTCTGTATGTGACAGTGTCTGATCGTGACAGATTCTGGATGTGACATATTATGGGTTCGACAGTTTCTGGATGTAACAGTTTCTGGGCTACACAGTTTCTGGGATCTACAGATTCTGGGTGCGATAGCATCCGGGTGTGACAATTTCTGGCTGTGACAGTTTTTTGGTGTGAGATTTTAATAGTGCGATAGGTTCTGGGTGTGACAGTATCTGGGTGAGTCAGTTTCTGGGTGCGATAGCTTCTGTGTGTGACAAATTCTGGGTGTGACAGTTTAACGGTGCTATAGGCTCTTGGAGTGCTAGTTTCTGGGTTTGACAGTTTCTGGGATCGACAGTTTCTGGGTGCGATAGTTTTTGGGTGTGACTGTTTCTGGGTGTGACAATTTCAGAGTGTGACATTTTCTGGTTGTGATTCTTTCTGGGTGCGATAGTTTCAGGGTATGACAATTTCTGGGTGCAACATTTTCTGGGATCAACAGTTACTGGCTGTGACAGTTTCTGGAGGTGACAGTTTCTGAGATCTACAGTTTCTGGGCACGACTGTTTCTGGGTGACAGTTTCTGGATGTGACAGTATCTTGGTGTGAGAGTTTAATAGTCTGATAGATTGTGGGTGTGACAGTTTCTGGGTGTGATACTTTCTGGGTGCGATAGTTTTTAGGCGTGACAGTTTCTGTGTGTGACAGTTTCTGGTTGTGACAGTTTCTGGGAGTCACAGTTTAAGTGTCCAATAGTTTCTGGATGTGACAGTATCTGGTTGTGACAGATTCTGGATTTTGCATATTCTGGCAGTGACATTTTCTAGGTGCAATAGTTTCTGGGTGTGACAGTTTCTCTGTGTGTCAGTTTTTTGGTGTGAGAGTTTAATAGTGCGAAAGTTTCTGGGTGTGACAGTTTCTGGGTGTGACATTTTCTGAGATCGACTGTTACTGGATGTGACAGTTTCTGGATGTGACAGTTTCTGGGATTTACAGTTTCAGGGCGCAACAGTTTCTGGGTGACAGTTTCTGGATGTGACAGAGCTTGGTGTGAGAGTTCAATAGTGCGATAGTTTCTGGATGTGACTGTTTTTGCGTGTGTCAGTTTCTGGGTACGATAGTTTCTGTGTGTGACAAATTCTGGGTGTGACAGTTTAAGGGTGCGATAGGCTCTTGGAGTGCTAGTTTCTGGGTTTGACAGTTTCTGGGATCAACAGTTTCTGGGTGCGATAGTTTCTGGGTTTGACCGTTTCTTGGACTGCTCGTTCCTGGGATTCAAAGTTTCTGGGATCGACAGTTTGTGGGTGCGATAGTTTCTGTGTGTGACAGATTCTGGGTGTGACAGTTCAAGGGTGCGATAGGCTCTTGGAGTGCTAGTTTCTGCGTTTGACAGTTTCTGGGATCGACAGTTCTGGGTGCGACAGATTCTGGGTGTGACAGTTTCTGGGTGTGATACTTTCTGGGTGCGATAGTTTTTGGGCGTGACAGTTTCTGTATGTGACAGTTTCTGGTTGTGACAGTTTCTGGGAGTCACAGTTTAAGAGTCCAATAGTTTCTGGATGTGACAGTGTCTGGTTGTGACAGATTCTGGATTTTACATATTCTCGGAGTGATATTTTCTGTGTGCAATAGTTTCTGGGTGTGACAGTTTCTCTGTGTGACAGTTTCTTGGTGCGAGAGTTTAAGTGCGATAGTTGCTGGGTGTGACAGTTTCTGGGTGTGTCAGTTTCCGGGTGCGATAGTTTATGTGTGTGACAGATTCTGGGTGTGACATTTTAAGGATGCGACAGTTCCTCGGTGTGTCAGTTTCTGAGTGTGACAGTTTCTGGTTGTGATTTTTTCTGGGTGCGGTAGTTTCTGGGTATGACAATTTCTGGGTGCAACATTTTCTGGGTGTGAGAGTTTCTGGGTGTGACATTTTCTGGGATCGACAGTTACTGGCTGTGACAGTTTCTGGAAGTGACAGTTTCGGGATCACAGTTTCTGGATGTGACAGTATCTTGGTGTGAGAGTTTAATAGTGCGATAGTTCCTGGGTGTGGCAGTTTCTGCATGTGTCAGTTTCTGGGTGCGATAGTTTCGTGTGTGACAAATTCTGGGTGTGACCGTTTAAGGGTGCGATAGTCTCTTGGAGTGCCAGCTTCTGGGTTTGACATTTTCTGGGATCAACAGTTTCTGGGTGCGCTAGTTTCTGGGAGTGACAGGTTCTGGGAGTGCTAGATCCTGGGTTTCACAGTTTCTGTGATCGACAGTTTCAGGATTTCACAGTTTCTGGGATCGACAGTTTCTGGGTGCGATAGTTTCTGTTGTGACAGTTTCTGGGTGCGATAGTTTCTGTGTGTAACAGATTCAGGGTGTGACAGTTTCTGGGTGTGTCAGTTTCTGGGTGTGATATTTTGTGTGTGTGGCAGATTCTAGGTGTGACAGTTTAAGGGTGCAGTAGGGTCTTGGAGTGCTAGTTTCTGGGTTTGACAGTTTCTGGGATCGACAGTTTATGGGTCCGATAGATTTTTGGTGTGACAGTTTCTGTGTGTGACAGTTTCTGGTTGTGACAATTTCTGGGAGTCACAATCTAAGAGTCCGATAGTTTCTGGATGTGACAGTGTCTGGTTGTGACAGATTCTGGATTTTACATATTTTGGGTTCGACAGTTTCTGGATGTGAAAGTTTCTGGGATAGAAAGTTTCTGGGAGCAACAGTTTCTGGGTACGATAGGTTCTGGGTGTGACAATGTCTGTGTGTGACTGTTTCATGGTGTGAGAGTTTAATAGTGCGATATTTTCTGGGTGTGACAGTTTCTGGGTGTGTCAGTTTCATGGTGTGATATTTTGTGTGTGTGTCAGATTCTAGGGGTGACAGTTTCAGGGTGTGATAGGCTCTTGGAGTGCTAGTTTCTGGGTTTGACAGTTTCTGGGATCGACAGTTTCTGGGTGCGATAGTTTTTGGGTGTGACAGTTTCTGGGTGTGACAATTTCAGAGCCTGTCATTTTCTGGTTCTAATTCTTTCTGGGTGCGATAGTTTCTGGGTATGACAATTTCTGGGTGCAACATTTTCTGTGTGTGACAGTTTCTGGGTGTGACATTTTCTGGGATCGACTGTTACTGGATGTGACAGTCCCTGGGATTTACAGTTTCTGGGCGTGACAGTTTCTGGGTGACAGTTTCTGGGTGTGACAGAGCTTGGTGTGAGAGTTCAATAGTGCGATAATTTCTGGGTGTGACTGTTTTTGCGTGTGTCAGTTTCTGGGTGCGATAGCTTCTGTGTGTGACAAATTCTGGGTGTGACAGTTTAAGGGTGCGATAGGCTCTTGGAGTGCTAGTTTCTGGGTTTGACAGTTTCTGGGATCAACAGTTTCTGGATGCAATAGTTTCTGGGTTTGACAGTTTCTTGGAGTGCTCGTTCCTGGGATTCAAAGTTTCTGGGATCGACAGTATCTGGGTGTGACAGTTTCTGGGAGTGTTAGTTTCTGGGTTTGACATTTTCTGGGATCGACAGTTTCTGGGTGCGTTAGTTTCCGTGTGTGACAAATTCTGGGTGTGACCGTTTAAGGGTGCGATAGTCTCTTGGAGTGCTAGCTTCTGGGTTGGACATTTTCTGGGATCAACAGTTTCTGGGTGCGCTAGTTTCTGGGAGTGACAGTTTCTGGGAGTGCTAGTTCCTGGGTTTCACAGTTTCTGTGATCGACAGTTTCAGGGTTTGACAGTTTCTAGGATCGACTGTTTCTGGGATCGACAGTTTCTGGGTGCGATAGTTTCTGTGTGTAACATATTCTGGGTGTGACAGTTTCTGGGTGTGTCAGTTTCTGTGTGTGATATTTTGTGTGTGTGTCAGATTCTAGGTGTGACAGTTTCAGGGTGTGATAGGCTCTTGGAGTGCTTGTTTCTGGGTTTGACAGTTTCTGGGATTGACAGTTTCTGGGTGCGATAGATTTTGGGTGTGACAGTTTCTGTGTGTGACAGTTTCTGGTTGTGACAATTTCTGGGAGTCACAATCTAAGAGTCCGCTAGTTTCTGGATGTGACAGTGTCTGGTTGTGACAGATTCTGGATTTTACATATTTTGGGTTCGACAGTTTCTGGATGTGAAAGTATCTAGGATAGAAAGTTTCTGGGAGTGACAGTTTCTGGGTGCGATAGGTTCTGGGTGTGACAATGTCTGTTTGTGACAGTTTCATGGTGTGAGAGTTAAGTAGTGCGATAGTTTCTGGATGTGTCAGTTTCTGGGTGCGATAGTTTCTTGGTGTGAGATTTTCATAGTGCTATAGTTTCTGGGTGTGTCAGTTTCTGGGTGCGATAGTTTCTGTGTGTGACAAATTCTGGGTGTGACAGTTTAAGGGTGCGATAGGCTCTTGGAGCGCTAGTTTCTGGGTTTGACAGTTTCTGGGATCAACAGTTTCTGGGTGCGATAGTTTTTGGGTGTGACAGTTTCTAGGTGTGACAATTTCAGAGTCTGTCATTTTCTGGTTGTGATTCTTTCTGGGTGCGATAGCTTCTGGGTACGACAATGTCTGGATGCAACATTTTCTGTGTGTGACAGTTTCTGGGTGTGACATTTTCTGGGATCGACTGTTACTGGATGTGACAGTTTCTCGGATTTACAGTTTCTGGACGCACCAGTTTCTGGGTGACAGTTTCTGGATGTGACAGAGCTTGGTGTGAGAGTTCAATAGTGCGATAGTTTCTGGATGTGATTGTTTTTGCGTGTGTCAGTTTCTGGGTGCGATAGCTTCTGTGTGTGACAAATTCTGGGTGTGATGGTTTAAGGGTGCAATAGGCTCTTGGAGTGCTAGTTTCTGGGTTCGACAGGTTCTAGGATCAACAGTTTCTGGTTGCGATAGTTTCTGGGTTTGACAGTTTTTGGAGTGCTCGTTCCTGGGATTCAAAGTTTCTGGGATCGACAGTATCTGAGTGTGACAGTTTCTGGGAGTGTTAGTTTCTGGGTTTGACATTTTCTGGGATCGACAGTTTCTGGGTGCGATAGTTTCTGTGTTTAACAGATTCTGGGTGTGACAGTTCAAGAGTGCGATAGGCTCTTGGAGTGCGAGTTTCTGGGTTTGACAGTTTCTGGTATTGACAGTTCTGGATGCAATAGATTCTGGGTGTGACAGTTTCTGGGTATGATACTTTCTGGGAGTCACTGTTTAAGAGTCCAATAGGTTCTGGATGTGACAGTGTCTGGTTGTGACAGATTCTGGATTTTACATATTCTGGGAGTTACATTTTCTGGTTGCAATAGTTTCTGGGTGTGACAGTTTCTCTGTGTGACAGTTTCTTGGTGTGAGATTTTAATAGTGCGATAGTTTCTGTGTGTGACAGTTTCTGGGTGTGACAGTTTCTTGGTGCGAGAGTTTAAGTGCGATATTTCCTGGGTGTGACAGTTTCTGGGTGTGTCAGTTTCCGGGTGCGATAGTTTCTCTGTGTGACAGATTCTGGGTGTGACTGTTTAAGGGTGCAATAGGCTCTGGGAGCGCTAGTTTCTGGGTTTGACAGTTTCTGGGATCAACAGTTTCTGGGTGCGATAGTTTCTGGGTGTGACAGATTCTGGGTGTGACAATTTCAGAGTGTGATACTTTCTGGGTGCGATAGTTTCTGGGTGTGACGTTTTCTGGGATCGACAATTACTGGATGTGACAGTTTCTGCATTGACAGTTTCTGCATGTGACAGTTTCTGGGATCTACAGTTTCTGGGCACGACAAGTTCTGTGTGACAGTTTCTGGAAGTGACAGCTTCTGGGATCAACAGATTATGGGAGAGACAACTGAAGGTTGCGATTGCCCCTGGGTGTGACAGTTCCTGGGTGTGATAGTTTCTGAGTGCGATAGTTTCTGCTCGTGACAGTTTCTGGTTGTTACAGTTTCTGAGTGAGATGGTTTCTAGGTGTGACAGATTCTGGGAGCGACAGTTTCCAGGTGCGATAGATTCTGTGTGTGACAGTTTCTCTGTGTGATACTTTCTGGGTGTGATAGTTTCTGGGGGTAAAAGTTTCTGGGTGTGACATTTTCTGGGTGCGATGGTTTCTGGCTGTGACAATTTCTGGCTACATCAGTTTCTGGGTGCGATAGTGTCTGGGTGTGACAGTTACTCAGTGTGACAATTTCCGAGTGCGATAGTTTCTGGGTGTGACAGTTTCTGGGTGTGACAGATTCTGGGTATGACAGTTTCAGTGGACACAGTTTAAGGGTACGACAGTTTCTGTATGTGACAGTGTCTGGTTGTGACAGATTCTGGATGTGATATATTCTGGGTTCGACAGTTTCTGGGTGTGACAATTTCTGGGTGTGACAGTTTCATGGTGTGATAGTTTAATAGTGCGATATTTTCTGGGTGTGACAGTTTCTGGATGTGTCAGTTTCTGGGTGTGATAGTTTCTTGGTGTGAGATTTTCATAGTGCGATAATTTCTGGTTGTGTCAGTTTCTGGGTGCGATAGTTTCTGTGTGTGACAAATTCTGGGTGTGACAGTTTAAGGGTGCGATAGGCTCTTGGAGTGCTGGTTACTGGATGTGACAGTTTCTGGATGTGACAGTTGCTGGGATTTACAGTTTCTGGGCACAACAGTTTCTGGGTGACAGTTTCTGGATGTGACAGAGCTTGGTGTGAGAGTTCAATAGTGCGATAGTTTCTGGGTGTGACTGTTTTTGCGTGTGTCAGTTTCTGGGTGCGATAGTTTCTGTGTGTGACAAATTTTGGGTGTGACAGTTTAAGGGTGCGATAGGCTTTTGGGGTGCTAGTTTCTGGGTTTGACAGTTTCTGGGATCAACAGTTTCTGGGTGAGATAGTTTCTGGGTTTGACAGTTTCCTGGAGTGCTCGTTCCAGGGATTAAAAGTTTCTGGGATCGACAGTTCCTGGGTGTGACAGTTTCTGGGAGTGTTAGTTTCTGGGTTTGACATTTTCAGGGATCGACAGTTTGTGGGTGCGATAGTTTCTGTGTGTGACCGATTCTGGGTGTGACAGTTCAAGAGTGCGATAGGCTCTTGGAGTGCAAGTTTCTGGGTTTGACAGTTTCGGGGATCGACAGTTCTGGGTGCGATAGATTCTGGGTGTGACAGTTTCTGGGTGTGATAATTTCTGGCTGTGATAGCTTTTGGGTGTGGCTGTTTCTGTGTGTGACAGGTTCTGGATGTGACAGTTTCAGGGAGTCACAGTTTAAGCGTCCAATAGTTTCCGGATGTGACAGTGTCTGGTTGTGACAGATTCTGGATTTTACATATTCTTGGAGTGACATTTTCTGGGTGCAGTAGTTTCTGGGTGTGGCAGTTTCTCTGTGTGACAGTTTCTTGGTGTGAGAGTTTAATAGTGCGATAGTTTCTGTGTGTGACAGTTTCTGGGTGTGACAGTTTCTTGGTGCGAGAGTTTAAGTGCGATAGTTCCTGGGTATGACAGTTTCTGGGTGTGTCAGTTTCCAGGTGCAATAGTTTCTGTGTGTGACAGATTCTGGGTGTGACAGTTTAAGGGTGCGATAGGCTCTGGGAGTGCAAGTTATGGGTTTGACAGTTTCTGGGATCGACGGTTTCTGGGTGCGATAGTTTCTGGGTGTGACAGTTTCCGGGTGTGACAGTTTCAGAATGCGACAGTTTCTCGGTGTGTCAATTTCTGAGTGTGACAGTTTCTGGTTGTGATTCTTTCTGGGTGCGATAGTTTCTGGGTATGACAATTTTTGGGTGCAACATTTTCTGGGTGTGAGAGTTTCTGGGTGTGACATTTTCTAGGATCGAAAGTTACTGGCTGTGACAGTTTCTGGAAGTGACAGTTTCTGGGATCTACAGTTTCTGGGCGTGACTGTTTCTGGGTCACAGTTTCTGGATGTGCCAGTATCTTGGTGTGAGAGTTTAATAGTGCGATAGTTCCTGTGTGTGGCAGTTTCTGCATGTGTCAGTTTCTGGGTGTGATAATTTCCATGTGTGACAGATTCTGGAAGCGACATTTTCCAGGGGCGATAGATTCTGTGTGTGACAGTTTCTGGGTGTGATACTTTCTGGGTGTGATAGTTTCTGGGGGTAAAAGTTTCTGGGTGTGACATTTTCTGGGTGCGATGGTTTCTGGCTGTGACAATTTCTGGCTACATCAGTTTCTGGCTGCGATAGTGTCTGGGTGTGACAGTTACTCAGTGTGACAATTTCCGAGTGTGACAGTTCCTGGGTGTGACAGTTTCTGGGAGTGTTAGTTTCTGGGTTTGACATTGTCAGGGATCGGCAGTTTGTGGGTGCGATAGTTTCTGTGTGTGACCGATTCTGGGTGTGACAGTTCAAGAGTGCGATAGGTTCTTGGAGTGCGAGTTTCTGGGTTTGACAGTTTTGGGGATCGACAGTTCTGGGTACGATAGATTCTGGGTGTGACGGTTTCTGGGTGCGATGGTTTCTGGCTGTGACAATTTCTGGCTACATCAGTTTCTGGCTGCGATAGTGTCTGGGTGTGACAGTTACTCAGTGTGACAATTTCCGAGTGCGATAGTTTCTGCGTATGACAGTTTCTGGGTGTGACAGATTCTGGGTATGACAGTTTCAGTGGACACAGTTTAAGGGTACGACAGTTTCTGTATGTGACAGTGTCTGGTTGTGACAGATTCTGGATGTGATATTTCTGGGTTCGACAGTTTCTGGGTGTGACAATTTCTGGCTGTGACAGTTTCATGGTGTGAGAGTTTAATAGGGTGATATTTTCTGGGTGTGACAGTTTCTGGATGTGTCAGTTTCTGGGTGTGATAGTTTCTTGGTGTGAGATTTTCATAGTGCGATAATTTCTGGTTGTGTCAGTTTCTGGGTGCGATAGTTTCTGTGTGTGACAAATTCTGGGTGTGACAGTTTAAGGGTGCGATAGGCTCTTGGAGTGCTAGTTACTGGATGTGACAGTTTCTGGATGTGACAGTTTCTGGGATTTACAGTTTCTGGGCGCAACAGTTTCTGGGTGACAGTTTCTGGATGTGACAGAGCTTGGTGTGAGAGTTCAATAGTGCGATAGTTTCTGGGTGTGACTGTTTTGCGTGTGTCAATTTCTGGGTGCGATAGTTTCTGTGTGTGACAAATTTTGGGTGTGACAGTTTAAGGGTGCGATAGGCTCTTGGAGTGCTAATTTCTGGGTTTGACAGTTTCTGGGATCAACAGTTTCTGGGTGCGATAGTTTCTGGGTTTGACAGTTTCCTGGAGTGCTCGTTCCTGGGATTAAAAGTTTCTGGGATTGACAGTTCCTGGGTGTGACAGTTTCTGGGAGTGTTAGTTTCTGGGTTTGACATTTTCAGGGATCGACAGTTTGTGGGTGCGATAGTTTCTGTGTGTGACCGATTCTGGGTGTGACAGTTCAAGAGTGCGATAGCTTCTTGGAGTGCGAGTTTCTGGGTTTGACAGTTTTGGGGATCGACAGTTCTGGGTGCGATAGATCTGGGTGTGACAGTTTCTGGGTGTGATACTTTCTGGCTGCGATAGCTTTTGGGCGTGGCTGTTTCTGTGTGTGACAGGTTCTGGATGTGACAGTTTCAGGGAGTCACAGTTTAAGAGTCCAATAGTTTCCGGATGTGACAGTGTCTGGTTGTGACAGATTCTGGATTTTACATATTCTGGGAGTGACATTTTCTGGGTGCAATAGTTTCTGGGTGTGACAGTTTCTCTGTTTGACAGTTTCTTGGTGTGAGAGTTTAATAGTGCGATATTTTCTGGTTGTGTCAGTTTCTGGGTGCGATAGTTTCTGTGTGTGACAAATTCTGGGTGTGACAGTTTAAGGGTGCGATAGGCTCTTGGAGTGCTAGTTACTGGATGTGACAGGTTCTGGATGTGACAGTTTCAGGGATTCACAGTTTCTGGGCGCAACAGTTTCTGGGTGACAGTTTCTGAATGTGACAGAGCTTGGTGTGAGAGTTCAATAGTGCGATAGTTTCTGGGTGTGACTGTTTTTGCGTGTGTCAGTTTCTGGGTGCGATAGTTTCTGTGTGTGACAAATTTTGGGTGTGACAGTTTAAGGGTGCGATAGGCTCTTGGAGTGCTAATTTCTGGGTTTGACAGTTTCTGGGATCAACAGATTCTGGGTGAGATAGTTTCTGTGTGTGACAGTTTCCTGGAGTGCTGGTTCCTGGGATTAAAAGTTTCTGGGATTGACAGTTCCTGGGTGTGACAGTTTCTGGGAGTGTTAGTTTCTGGGTTTGACATTTTCAGGGATCGACAGTTTGTGGGTGCGATAGTTTCTGTGTGTGACCGATTCTGGGTGTGACAGTTCAAGAGTGCGATAGCCTCTTGGAGTGCGAGTTTCTGGGTTTGACAATTTCGGGGATCGACAGTTCTGGGTGCGATAGATTCTGGGTGTGACAGTTTCTGGGTGTGATACTTTCTGGCTGCGATAGCTTTTGGGCGTGACTGTTTCTGTGTGTGACAGGTTCTGGATGTGACAGTTTCAGGGAGTCACAGTTTAAGCGTCCAATAGTTTCCGGATGTGACAGTGTCTGGTTGTGACAGATTCTGGATTTTACTTATTCTTGGAGTGACATTTTCCGGGTGCAATAGTTTCTGGGTGTGACAGTTTCTCTGTGCGACAGTTTCTTGGTGTGAGAGTTTAATAGTGCGATATTTTCTGTGTGTGACAGTTTCTGGGTGTGACAGTTTCTTGGTGCGAGAGTTTAAGTGCGATAGTTCCTGGGTATGACAGTTTCTGGGTGTGTCAGTTTCCGGGTGCAATAGTTTCTGTGTGTGACAGATTCTGGGTGTGACAGTTTAAGGGTGCGATAGGCTCTGTGAGTGCTAGTTATGGGTTTGACAGTTTCTGGGATCGACGGTTTCTGGGTGCGATAGTTTCTGGGTGTGACAGTTTCCGGGTGTGACAACTTCAGAATGCGACAGTTTCTCGGTGTGTCAATTTCTGAGTGTGACAGTTTCTGGTTGTGATTCTTTCTGGGTGCGATAGTTTCTGGGTATGACAATTTTTGGGTGCAACATTTTCTGGGTGTGAGAGTTTCTGGGTGTGACATTTTCTGGGATCGACAGTTACTGGCTGTGACAGTTTCTGGAAGTGACAGTTTCTGGGATCTACAGTTTCTGGGCGAGACTGTTTCTGGGTCACCGTTTCTGGATGTGCCAGTATCTTGGTGTGAGAGTTTAATAGTGCGATAGTTCCTGAGTGTGGCAGTTTCTGCATGTGTCAGTTTCTGGGTGCGATAGTTTCCATGTGTGACAAATTCTGGGTGTGACCGTTTAAGGCACTTGGAGTGCTAGCTTCTGGGTTTGACAGTTTCTGGGATCAACAGTTTCTGGGTGGGCTAGTTTCTGGGAGTGACAGTTTCTGGGGTGCTCGTTCCTGGGTTTCACAGTTTCTGTGATCGACCGTTTCAGGGTTTGACAGTTTCTGGGAATGACAGTTACTAGGATCGACAGTTTCTGGGTGCGATAGCTTCTGTTGTGACAGTTTCTGGGTGCAATAGTTCCTTTGTGTGGCAGATTCTGGGTGTGACAGTTTCTGGGTGTGTCAGTTTCTGGGTGCGATATTTTCTGTGTGTGGCAGATTCTAAGTGTGACAGTTTAAGGGTGCGATAGGCTCTTGGAGTGCTAGTTTCTGGGTTCGACAGTTTCTGGGTGCGATAGTTTCTGGGTGTGACAGTTTCTGGTTGTGACAATTTCTGGGCGTCACAATCTAAGTGTCTGATAGTTTCTGGATGTGACAGTGTCTGGTTGTTACAGATTCTGGATTTTACATATTTTGGGTTCGACAGTTTCTGGGTGCGATAGGTTTTGGGTGTGACAATGTGTGTGACAGTTTCTTGCTGTGAGAGTTTAATAGTGCGATAGTTTCTGGGTGTCACAGTTTCTGGATGTGTCAGTTTCTGGGTGCGATAGTTTCTTGGTGTGAGATTTTAATAGTGCAATAGTTTCTGGATGTGTCAGTTTCTGGGTGCGATAGTTTCTGTGTGTGGCAGATTCTAGGTGCGACAGTTTAAGGTTGCGATAGGCTCTTGGAGTGCTAGTTTCTGGGTTTGACAGTTTCTGGGATCGACAGTTTCTGGGTGCAATAGTTTTTGCGTGTGACAGTTTCTGGTAGTGCTAGTTTCTGAGTTTCACAGTTTCTAGGATCGACAGTTTCTGGGTGCGATAATTGCTTGTGTGACAGTTTCTGTGTGTGACAGTTTCTAGCAGTATTAGTTTCTGGGTTTGACAGTTTCTGGGTATGACAGTTTCTGGGTGCGATAGTTTCTGTGTGTGACAGATTCTGGGTGTGACAGTTCAATGGTGCGATAGGTCTGGGAGTGCTAGTTTCTGGGTTTGACAGTTTCTGGACTCGACTGTTTCTGGGTGCGATAGATTATGTGTGTGACAGTTTCTGTGTGTGACGTTTTCTGGTTGTGACAATTTCTGGGAGTCACAGTTTAAGAGCCCAAAGGTTTCTGGATGTGACAGTGTCTTGTGACTGATTCTGGATGTGTCATATTCTGGGTTCGACAGTTTCAGAATGTGACTGTTTCTGGCTGTGACAGTTTCTTGGTGTGAGATTTTAATAGTGTGATAGTTTCTGGGTGTGACAGTTTCTGGGTGTCTCAGTTTCTGGGTGCGATAGTTTCTGTGTGTGACAAATTCTGGGTGTGACAGTTTAAGGGTGCGATAGGCTTTTGGAGTGCTAGTTTCTGGGTTTGACAGTTTCTGGGATCTACAGTTTCTGGGCATGACAATTTCTGTGTGACAGTTTCTGGAAGTGACAGTTTCTGGGATCAACAGATTATGGGAGAGATAATTGAAGGTTGCGATTGTCCCTGGGTGTGACAGTTCCTGGGTGTGAGAGTTTCTGAGTGCGATAGGTTCTGCTTGTGACAATTTCTGGGTGTGATATTTTCTGGGTGTAATAGTTTCTGGGAGTAACAGTTTCTGGGTGTGACATTTTCTGGGTGCAATGATTTCTGGGTGTGATAATTTCTGGCTGCAACAGTTTCTGGCTGCGATAGTTTCTGGCTGTGACAGATTCTGGGAGCGACAGTTTCTGGGTGCGATAGATTCTGGGTATGACAGTTTCTGGTGTGATACTTTCTGGGTGTAATAGTTTCTGGGAGTAACAGTTTCTGGGTGTGACATTTTCTGGGTGCGATGGTTTCTGGGTGTGACAATTTCTGGCTGCAACAGTTTCTGGCTGCGATAGTTTCGAGGTATGACAGTTTCTGGGTGTGACAGATTCTGGGTATGACAGTTTCAGGTGGACACAGTTTAAGGGTCCGACAGTTTCTGTACGTGACAGTGTCTGGTTGTGACAGTTTCTTGGTGTGAGATTTTAACAGTGCGATAGTTTCTGGGTGTGACAGTTTCTGGGTGTCTCAGTTTCTGGGTGCGATAGTTTATGTGTGTGACAAATTCTGGCTGTGACAGGTTAAGGGTGCAATAGGCTTTTGGAGTGCTAGTTTCTGGGTTTGACATTTTCTGTGATCGACAGTTTCTGGGTGCGATAGTTTCTGGGTGCGATAGTTTTTGGGTGCGACAGTTTCTGGGTGTGACAATTTCAGAGTGTGACATTTTCTGGTTGTGATTCTTTCTGGGTGCAATAGTTTCTGGGTATGACAGTTTCTGGGTGTGACATTTTCTGGGATCGACTGTTACTGTATGTGACAGTTTCTGGATGTGACAGTTTCTAGGATTTACATTTTCTGGACGCGACAGTTTCCAGGTGATAGTTTCTGGATGTGACATAGCTTGGTGTGACAGTTCAATAGTGCGATAGTTTCTGGGTGTGACTGCTTGTGCGTGTGTCAGTTTCTGGGTGCGATAGTTTCTGTGTGTGACAAATTCTGAGTGTGGCAGTTTAAGGGTGCGATAGGCTCTTGGAGTGCTAGTTCCTGGATTTGACAGTTTCTAGGATCAACAGTTTCTGGGTGCGATAGTTTCTGGGTTTGACAGTTTCTTGAGTGCTTGTTCCTGGGATTCAAAGTTTCTGGGATCGACAGTTTCTGGGGGCAATAGTTTCTGGTGTGACAGTTTCTGGGTGTGACAGTTTCTGGGAGTGTTAGTTTCTGGGTTTGACATTTTCTGGGATCAACAGTTTCTGGGTACAATAGATTCTGGGTGTGACAGTTTCTGGGTGTGATACTTTCTGGGTGTGAGAATTTAATAGTACGATAGTTTCTGGGTATGACAATTTCTGGGTGTGACAGTTTCTTGGTGCGAGAGTTTAAGTGCTGTAGTTCCTGGGTGTGACAGTTTCTGAGTGTGTCAGTTTCTGATTGCGATACTTTCTTGGTGTGAGAGTTTAATAGTACGATAGTTTCTGAGTAGGACAATTTCTGGGCGTGACAGTTTCTTGGTGCGAGAGTTTAAGTGCTGTAGTTCCTGGGTGTGACAGTTTCTGGGTGTGTCAGTTTCCGTGTGCGATAGTTTCTGTGTGTGACAGATTCTGGATGTGACAGTTTAAGGGTGCGATAGGCTCTGGGAGTGCTAGTTCCTGGGTTTGACAGTTTCTAGGATCAACAGTTCCTGGGTGCGATAATTTCTGGGTTTGACAGTTTCTTGGAGTGCTCGTTCCTGGGATTCAAAGTTTCTGGGATCGACAGTTTCTGGGGGCGATAGTTTCTGGTGTGACAGTTTCTGGGTGTGACAGTTTCTGGGAGTGTTAGTTTCTGGGTTTGACATTTTCTGGGATCAACAGTTTCTGGGTACAATAGATTCTGGGTGTGACAGTTTCTGGGTGTGATACTTTCTGGGTGTGAGAGTTTAATAGTACGATAGTTTCTGGGTATGACAATTTCTGGGTGTGACAGTTTCTTGGTGCGAGAGTTTAAGTGCTGTAGTTCCTGGGTGTGACAGTTTCTGGGTGTGTCAGTTTCCAGGTGCGATAGTTTCTGTGTGTGACAGATTCTGGATGTGACAGTTTAAGGGTGCGATAGGCTTTGGGAGTGCTAGTTTCTGGGTTTGACAGTTTCGGGGATCGGCAGCTTGTGGGTGCGATGGATTCTGGGTGTGACAGTTTCCGGGTGTGACAATTTCAGAGTGCGACAGTTTCTCGGTGTGTCAGTTTCTGATTGTGTCAGTTTCTGGTTGTGATTCTTTCAGGGTGCGATAGTTTCTGGGTGTGACCGTTTAAGGGTGCTATAGTCTCTTGGAGTGCTAGCTTCTGGGTTTGACATTTTCTGGGATCAACAGTTTCTGGGTGCACTAGTTTCTGGGAGTGACAGTTTCTGGGGGTGCTCGTTCCTGGGTTTCACAGTTTCTGTGATCGACAGTTTCAGGATTTCACAGTTTCTGGGATCGACAGTTTCTGGGATTGACAGTTTCTGGGTGCGATAGTTTCTGTTGTGACAGTTTCTGGGTGTGATAGTTTCTGTGTGTAACCGATTCTGGGTGTGACAGTTTCTGGGTGTGTCAGTTTCTGGGTGTGATATTTTGTGTGTGTGGCAGATTCTAGGTGTGACAGTTTAAGGTTGCGATAGGCTCTTGGAGTGCTAGTTTCTGAGTTTGACAGTTTCTGGGATCGACAGTTTATGGGTGCAATAGATTTTTGGTGTGGCAGTTTCTGTGTGTGACAGTTTCTGGTTTTGACAATTTCTGGGAGTCACAATCTAAGAGTCCGCTAGTTTCTGGATGTGACAGTGTCTGTTTGTGACAGATTCTGGATTTTACATATTTTGGGTTCGACAGTTTCTGGATGTGAAAGTTTCTGGGATAGAAAGTTTCTGGGAGCGACAGTTTGTGGATGCGATAGTTTCTGTGTGTGACAAATTCTGGGCGTGACCGTTTAAGGGTGCGATAGTCTCTTGGAGTGCTAGCTTCAATTGGGATTGACAGTTTCTGGGATCAACAGTTTCTGGGTGCGCTAGTTTCTGGGAGTGGCAGCTTCTGGGAGTGCTATTTTCTGGGTATCACGGTTTCTGTGATCGACAGTTTCTGGGTTTGACAGTTTCTGGGATCGACAGTTTCTGGGATTGACAGTTTCTGTGTGCAATAGTTTCTGTGTGCAACAGATTCTGGGTGTGACAGTTTCTGGGTGTGTCAGTTTCTGGGCGAGATATTTTCTGTGTGTGGCAGATTCTAGGTGTGACAGTTTAAGGGTGCAATAGGTTCTTGGCGTGCTAGTTTCTGAGTTTGACAGTTTCTGGGATCGACTGTTTCTGGGTGCGATAGATTATGGGTGTGACAGTTTCTGTGTGTGACATTTTCTGGTTGTGACAACTTCTGGGAGTCACAGTTTAAGAGCCCGAGAGTTCCTGGATGTGACAGTGTCTTGTTGTGACAGATTCTGGATGTGACATTTTCTGGGTTCGACAGTCTCTGGATGTGGAAGTTTCTTGGTTAGAAAGTTTCTGGGAGCAACAGTTTCTGGGTGTGATAGTTTCTGGTTGTGACAATTTCTGTGTGTGACAGTTTCTTGGTGTGAGAGTTTAATAGTGCAATAGTTCCTGGGTGTGGCAGTTTCTGGGTGTGGCAGTTTCTGAGTGCAATAGCTTCTCTGTATGATAGATTCTGGGTGTGACAGTTTGAGGGTGCGATAGGCTCTGGGAGTGCTAGTTTCTGGGTTTGACAGTTTCTGGGATCAACAGTTTCTGGGTGCGATAGATTCTGGGTGTGACAGTTTCTGGGTGTGACAGTTTCAGAGTGTGATACTTTCTGGGTGAGATAGTTTCTGGGTATGACAATTTCTGGGTGCAACATTTTCTGGGTGTGACAGTTTCTGGGTGTGACATTTTCTGGGATCGGCAATTACTGGATGTGACAGTTTCTGGGTGCGATAGATTCTGGGTGTGACAGTTTCTGGGTGTGACATTTTCTGGGTGTGATAGATTCTGGGTGTGACAGTTTCTGGGTGTGACAGTTTCTGGGTGTGATACTTTCTAGGCGCAACAATTTCTGTGTGACAGTTTCTGGAAGTGACAGTTTCTGGGATCAACAGATTATGGGAGAGACAATTGAAGGTTGCGATTGTCCCTGGGTGTGACAGTTCCTGGGTGTGATAGTTTCTGAGTGCGATAGTTTCTGCTTGTGACAGTTTCTGTGTGTTACAGTTTCTGAGTGCAATAGTTTCTGGGTGTGACAGTTTCTGGGTGTGACATTTTCTGGGATCGACAATTACTGGATGTGACAGTTTCTTGGTGTGAGATTTTAACAGTGCGATAGTTTCTGGGTGTGACAGTTTCTGGGTGCGACAGTTTCTGGGAGTGATAGTTTCTGTGTGTGACAAATTCTGGTCGTGACAGTTTAAGGGTGCGATTGGCTCTTGGAGTGCTATTTTCTGGGTTTGACAGTTTCTGGGATCGACAGTTTCTGGGTGCGATAGTTTCTGGGTGTGATAGTTTCTGGGTGCGATAGTTTCTGGGAGTGACAGTTTCTGTGTATGACAGTTTCTGCTTGTGACAATTGCTGGGAGTCACGGTTTAAGAGTCCTATAGTTTCCAGATGTGACAGTGTCTGGTTGTGACAGATTCTGGAAGTGACATATTCTGGGTTCAACAGTTTCTGGATGTAAAAGTTTCTTGGATAGAAAGTTTCTGGGAGCGACAGTTGCTGGGGAACAGTTTCTGGATGTGACAGTTTCTGGGATCTACAGTTTCTAGGTGCGATAATTTCTGGGTGTGACACCTTCTGAGTGTGATACTTTCTGGGTGGGATATATTCTGGGTGTGACAGTTTCTGTGTGTGACGGTTTCTGGTTGTGACAATTTCTGGGAGTCACAGTTTAAGAGCCCGATAGTTTCTGGATGTGACAGTTTCTGGGAGTGCTAATTCCTGGGTTTCATAGTTTCTGGGATCGACAGTTTCAGCGGGCAATAGTTTCTGGGGTGACAGTTTCTGGTTGTGACAATTTCTGTGAGTCACTGTTTAAGAGTCCTATAGATTCTGGATGTGACAGTGTCTGGTTGTGACAGATTCTGGATGTGACATATTCTGGGTTCGACAGTTTCTGGATGTGAAAGTTTCTGGGATAGAAAGTTTCTGGGAGCGGCAGTTTCTGGGTGCGTTAGATTCTGGGTGTGACAGTTTCTGGGTGTGATACTTTCTGGGTGTGATAGTTACTGGGTGTGACATTTTCTGGGTGCAATGTTTTCTGTGTGTGACAATTTCTGGCTGCGATAGTGTCAGGGTGTGACAGTTACTGGGTGTGACAGATTCTGGGTAAGACAGTTTCTGGTAGTCACAATTTAAGGATCCGACAGTTTCTGGATGTGACAGTGTCTGGTTGTGACAGATTCGGGATGTGACATATTCTGGGTTCGACAGTTTCTGGATGTGACAGTTTCTGGGATAGACAGTTTATGTGTGCAACAGTTTCTGGGCGGGATAGTTTCTGGGTGTGACAATTTCTGGCTGTGAGTTTCTTGGTGCGATAGATTCTGATGTGACAGTATCTAGGTGTGAGATTTTAATAGTGCAAAAGTTTCGGGGTGTGACAGTTTCTGGGTGTGACATTTTCTGGGTGCGATGGTTTCTGGGTGTGACAATTTCAGGCTGCAATTGTTTCTGGCTGCGATAGTGTCTGGGTGTGACAGTTACTGGGTATGACAATTCGCGGGTGCAATAGTTTCTGGGTATGACAGTTTCTGGGTGTGACAGATTCTGGGTATGACAGTTTCTGCTAGTCATGGTTTAAGGGTCCGACAGTTTCTGGATGTGACAGTGTCTGGTTGTGACAGAATTTGGATGTGACATATTCTGGGTTCAACAGTTTCTGGATGAGACAGTTTCTGGGATACACAGTTTCTGGGAGCGACAGTTTCTGGGTGCGATAGTTCCTGGGTGTGACAATTTCTGGCTGTGACAGTTTCTTGGTGTGAGAGTTTAATAGTGTGATAGTTTCTGCGTGTGACAGTTTCTGGGTGT
The DNA here is from genome assembly GCF_017639515.1 of Carcharodon carcharias. Lineage (NCBI taxonomy): Eukaryota > Metazoa > Chordata > Chondrichthyes > Lamniformes > Lamnidae > Carcharodon > Carcharodon carcharias. Next base: position 77,686,029 of record NC_054480.1, on the reverse strand, counting down.
GTCAGTTTCTGGGTGCGATAGTTTCTGTGTGTGACAGATTCTGGGTGTGACAGTTTAAGGGTGCTAAAGGCTCTGGGAGTGCTAGATTCTGGGGTTGACAGCTTCTGGGATCGACACTTTATGGGTGTGATAGTTTCTGGGTGTGACAGCTTCCGGGTGTGATACTTTCTGGGTGGGATAGATTCTGGGTGTGACAGTTTCTGTATGTGACGGTTTCTGGTTCTGACAATTTCTGGGAGTCACAGTTTAAGAGCCGGATAGTTTCTGGATGTTACAGTGTCTAGGGTCGACAGTTTCTGGGTGCGATTGGTTCTGGGTGTGACAGTTTCTGGGAGTGCTAGTTCCTGGGATTCACAGTTTTTTGGATCGACAATTTCTGGGGGCGATAGTTTCTGGTGTGACAGTTTCTGGGTGTGGCAGTTTCTGGGAGTGTTAGTTTCTGGGTTTGACAGTTTCTGGGTTTGACAGTTTCTGGGTTCGATTGTTTCTGGTGTGGCAGTTTCTGGGATTGACAGTTTCTGGGTGTGATAGTTTCTGTGTGTGACAAATTCTGGATGTGACAGTTTAAGGGTGAGATAGTCTCTGGGAGTGCTAGTTTCTTGGTTTGACAGTTTCTGGGATCGACATTTACTGGGTGCGATAGTTTCTGGGTGTGACAGTTTCTGAGTGTGACAGTTTCTGAGTGTGACAGTTTCTGGGTGTGTCAGTTTCTGAGAGTGGCAGTTTCTGTTTCTGATTCTTTCTGGGTGCGATAGTTTCTGGGTATGACAATTTCTGGGAGCAACATTTTCTGGGTGTGACATTTTCTGTGTGTGATGGTTTCTGGTTCTGACATTTTCTGGGAGTCACAGCTTAAGAGCCCAATAATTTCTGGATGTTACAGTGGCTGGGATCGACAGTTTCTGGGTGCGATAGATTCTGGGTGTGACAGTTTCTGGTTGTGACAATTTCTGGGAGTCACAGTTTAAGAGTCCTATAGATTCTGAATGTGACAGTGTCTGGTTGTGACAGATTCTGGATGTGACATATTCTGGGTTCGACAGTTTCTGGATGTGAAAGTTTCTGGGATAGAATTTTTCTAGGAACGACAGTTTCTGGGTGCGATAGTTTCTGGGTGCGACAGTTTCTTGGTGTGACAGTTTCTTGGTGTGAGAGTTTAATAGTGCGATAGTTCCTGGGTGTGACAGATTCTGGGTGTGACAGTTTAAGGGTGAGATAGTCTCTGGGAGTGCTAGTTTCTTGGTTTGACAGTTTCTGGGATCAACATTTTCTGGGTGCGATAGTGTCTGGGTGTGACAGTTTCCGGGTGTGTGAGTTTCTGAGTGTGGCGGTTTCTGGTTCTGATTCTTTCTGGGTGCGATAGTTTCTGGGTTTGACAATTTCTGGGTGCAACATTTTTTGGGTGTGACAGTTTCTGGATGTGACATTTTCTGGGATCGACAGTTACTGGATGTGACAGTTTCTGGATGTGACAGTTTCTGGGATCTACAGTTTCTGGGCGTGACAGTTTCTGGGTGACAGTTTCTGGATGTGACTTGGGGTGAGAGTTTGATAGTGCAATAGATTCTGGGTGTGTCAGTTTCTGGGTGTGTCAGTTTCTGGGTGCGATAATTTGTGTGTGTGACAAATTCTGGGTGTGACAGAATAAGGGTGCGATTGTTTCTGGGTGTGACAGCGTCTGGGTGTGCTAGTTCCTGGGTTTCAGTTTCTGGGATCGACAGTTTCTGGGGGCGATAATTTCTGGTGTGACAGTTTCTGGGAGTGTAAGTTTCTGGGTTTGACAGTTTCCACAATCGATAGTTTCTGGGATGGATAGATTCAGGGTGTGACAGTTTCTGGGTGTGATTATTTCTGGGTGCGATAGTTTCTGGGTGTGACAGTTTCTGTGTGTGACAGTTTCTGGTTGTGACAATTTCTGGGAGTGTTAGTTTCTGGGTTTCACAGTTTCCACGTTCGATAGTTTCTGAGTGTGATAGTTTCGAGGTGTGACAGTTTCTGGGAGTGTTAGTTTCTGGGTTTGACAGTTTCTGTGTTTGAAAGTTTCTGGGTTCGATTGTTTCTGGTGTGGCAGTTTCTGGGATTGACAGTTTCTTGTGTGATATTTTCTGGGTGCAATAGTTTCTGTGTGTGACAGATCCTGGGTGTGACAGTTCAAATGACCGATAGGCTCTTGGAGTGCTATGTTCTGGATTTGACAGTTTCTGGGATGGACAGTTTAAGGGTGTGATAGTTTCTGTGTGTGACAGTTTCTGGAAATGATACTTTCTGGGTGCGATAGTTTTTGGGTGTGAAAGTTTGTGTGTGTGACAGTTTCTGGTTGTGACAATTACTGGGAGTATCAGTTTAAGAGTCCTATAGATTCTGGATGTGACAGTGTCTGGTTGTGACAGATTCTGGATGTGACATAATCTGGATTCGACAGTCTCTGGATGTGAAAGTTTCTGGGATGGAATTTTTCTGGGAGCGATAGTTTCTGTGTGCGATAGTTTCTGTCTCTGACAGTTTCTTGGTGTGACAGTTTCTGGGTATTTCAGTTTCTGTGTGCAATAGTTTCTGTGTGTGACAGATTCTGGATGTGACAGTTTAAGGGTGAGATAGTCTCTGGGAGTGCTAGTTTCTTGGTTTGACAGTTTCTGGGATCGACATTTACTGGGTGCGATAGTTTCTGGGTGTGACAGTTTCTGCGTGTGACAGTTTCTGAGTGTGACAGTTTCTGGGTGTGTCAGTTTCTGAGAGTGGCAGTTTCTGTTTCTGATTCTTTCTGGGTGCGATAGTTTCTGGGTATGACAATTTCTGGGAGCAACATTTTCTGGGTGTGACATTTTCTGTGTGTGATGGTTTCTGGTTCTGACAATTTCTGGGAGTCACAGCTTAAGAGCCCAATAATTTCTGGATGTTACAGTGGCTGGGATCGACAGTTTCTGGGTGCGATAGATTCTGGGTGTGTCAGTTTCTGGTTGTGACAATTTCTGGGAGTCACAGTTTAAGAGTTCCATAGATTCTGAATGTGACAGTGTCTGGTTGTGACAGATTCTGGATGTGACATATTCTAGGTTCGACAGTTTCTGGATGTGAAAGTTTCTGGGATAGAATTTTTCAAGGAGCGACAGTTTCTGGGTGCGATAGTTTCTGGGTGCGACAGTTTCTTGGTGTGACAGTTTCTTGGTGTGAGAGTTTAATAGTGCGATAGTTCCTGGGTGTGACAGTTTCTGGGTATGGCAGTTTCTGTGTGCAATAGTTTCTGTGTGTGACAGATTCTGGGTGTGACAGTTTAAGGGTGAGATAGTCTCTGGGAGTGCTAGTTTCTTGGTTTGACAGTTTCTGGGATCGACATTTTCTGGGTGCAATAGTGTCTGGGTGTGACAGTTTCTGGGTGTGTGAGTTTCTGAGTGTGGTGGTTTTTGGTTCTGATTCTTTCTGGGTGCGATAGTTTCTGGGTTTGACAATTTCTGGGTGCAACATTTTTTGGGTGTGACAGTTTCTGGATGTGACATTTTCTGGGATCGACAGTTACTGGATGTGACAGTTTCTGGGATCTACAGTTTCTGGGCGTGACAGTTTCTGGGTGACAGTTTCTGGATGTGACTTGGGGTGAGAGTTTGATAGTGCAATAGATTCTGGGTGTGTCAGTTTCTGGGTGTGTCAGTTTCTGGGTGCGATAATTTGTGTGTGTGACAAATTCTGGGTGTGACAGAATAAGGGTGCGATTGTTTCTGGGTGTGACAGCGTCTGGGTGTGCTAGTTCCTGGGTTTCAGTTTCTGGGATCGACAGTTTCTGGGGGCGATACTTTCTGGTGTGACAGTTTCTGGGAGTGTAAGTTTCTGGGTTTGACAGTTTCCACAATCGATAGTTTCTGGGATGGATAGATTCAGGGTGTGACAGTTTCTGGGTGTGATTATTTCTGGGTGCGATAGTTTCTGGGTGTGACAGTTTCTGTGTGTGACAGTTTCTGGTTGTGACAATTTCTGGGACTCAGAGTTTACGAGTCCGTTAGTTTCTGGATGTGACAGTGTCTGGTTGTGACAGATTCTGGATTTTACATATTTTGGGTTCGACAGTTTCTGGTGTGAAAGTTTCTGTGATAGAATTTTTCTGGGAGCGACAGTTTCTGGGTGTGATACTTTCTGGGTGGGATAGATTCTGGATGTGACAGTTTCTGTGTGTGACGGTTTCTGGTTGTGACAATTTCTGGGAGTCACAGTTTAAGAGCCCGATAGTTTCTGGATGTGACAGTGTCTGGGATCGACAGATTCTGGGTGCAATAGATTCTGGGTGTGACAGTTTCTGGGAGTGCTAGTTCTTGGGTTTCACAGTTTCTGGGATCGACAGTTTTTGTGGGCGATAGTTTCTGGCGTGATAGTTTCTGGGTGTGACAGTTTCTGGGAGTGCTAGTTCTTGGGTTTCACAGTTTCTGGGATCGACAGTTTTTGTGGGCGATAGTTTCTGGTGTGATAGTTTCTGGGTGTGACAGTTTCTGGGAGTGTTAGTTTCTGGGTTTCACAGTTTCCACGTTCGATAGTTTCTGAGTGTGATAGTTTCGAGGTGTGACAGTTTCTGGGAGTGTTAGTTTCTGGGTTTGACAGTTTCTGTGTTTGAAAGTTTCTGGGTTCGATTGTTTCTGGTGTGGCAGTTTCTGGGATTGACAGTTTCTGGGTGCGATAGTTTCTGGTGTGACATTTTCTGTGTGCAATAGTTTCTGTGTGTGACAGATCCTGGGTGTGACAGTTCAAATGACCGATAGGCTCTTGGAGTGCTATGTTCTGGGTTTGACAGTTTCTGGGATGGACAGTTTCTGGGTGTGATACTTTCTGTGTGTGACAGTTTCTGGAAATGATACTTTCTGGGTGCGATAGTTTTTGGGTGTGAAAGTTTGTGTGTGTGACAGTTTCTGGTTGTGACAATTACTGGGAGTATCAGTTTAAGAGTCCTATAGATTCTGGATGTGACACTGTCTGGTTGTGACAGATTCTGGATGTGACATATTCTGGGTTCGATAGTTTCTGGATGTGAAAGTTTCTGGTATGGAATTTTTCTGGGAGCGATATTTTCTGGGTGCGATAGTTTCTGTCTCTGACAGTTTCTTGGTGTGACAGTTTCTGGGTATGTCAGTTTCAGTGTGCAATAGTTTCTGTGTGTGACAGATTCTGGATGTGACAGTTTAGGGGTGAGATAGTCTCTGGGAGTGCTAGTTTCTTGGTTTGACAGTTTCTGGGATCGACATTTACTGGGTGCGATGGTTTCTGGGTGTGACAGTTTCTGGGTGTGACAATTTCTGAGTGTGACAGTTTCTGGGTGTGTCAGTTTCTGAGAGTGGCAGTTTCTGTTTCTGATTCTTTCTGGGTGCGATAGTTTCTGGGTATGACAATTTCTGGGTGCAACATTTTCTGGGTGTGACAGTTTCTGTGTGTGATGGCTTCTGGTTCTGACAATTTCTGGGAGTCACAGCTTAAGAGCCCAATAATTTCTGGATGTTACAGTGGCTGGGATCGACAGTTTCTGGGTGCGATAGATTCTGGGTGTGACAGTTTCTGGGAGTGCTAGTTCCTGGGATTCACAATTTTTCGGATCGACAGTTTCTGGGGGCGATAGTTTCTGGTGTGCCAATTTCTGGGTGTGGCAGTTTCTGGGTTTGACAGTTTCTGGGTTCGACAGTTTCTGGGTTCGACAGTTTCTGGGTGCGATAGTTTCTGGTGTGGCAGTTTCTGGGATGACAGTTTCTGGGAGCGATAGTTTCTGGGTGTGATGCTTTCTGGATGGGATAGATTCTGGGTGTGACAGTTTCTGTGTGTGACGGTTTCTGGTTGTGACAATTTCTGGGAGTCACAGTTTAAGAGCCCGATATTTTCTGGATGTGACAGTGTCTGGGATCGACAGATTCTGGGTGCAATAGTTTCTGGGTGTGACAGTTTCTGGGAGTGCTAGTTCTTGCGTTTCACAGTATCTGGGATCGACAGTTTTTGCGGGCGATAGTTTCTGACGTGATAGTTTCTGGGTGTGACAGTTTCTGGGAGTGTTAGTTTCTGGGTTTCACAGCTTCCATGTTCGACAGTTTCTGAGTGCGATAGTTTCGAGGTGTGACAGTTTCTGGGAGTTTTAGTTTCTGGGTTTGACAGTTCCTGTGTTTGAAAGTTTCTGGGTTCGATTGTTTCTGGTGTGGCAGTTTCTGGGATTGACAGTTTCTGGGTGCGATAGTTTCTGTGTGTGACAGATCCTGGGTGTGACAGTTCAAATGACCGATAGGCTCTTGGAGTGCTATGTTCTGGGTTTGACAGTTTCTGGGATGGACAGTTTCTGGGTGTGATAGTTTCTGTGTGTGACAGTTTCTGGGAATGATACTTTCTGGGTGCGATAGTTTTTGGGTGTGAAAGTTTGTGTGTGTGACAGTTTCTGGTTGTGACAATTACTGGGAGTATCAGTTTAAGAGTCCTATAGATTCTGGATGTGACAGTGTCTGGTTGTGACAGATTCTGGATGTGACATATTCTGGGTTCGACAGTTTCTGGATGTGAAAGTTTCTGGGATGGAATTTTTCTGGGAGCGATAGTTTCTGGGTGCGATAGTTTCTGGCTCTGACAGTTTCTTGGTGTGACAGTTTCTGGGTGTGACAATTTCTGAGTGTGACAGTTTCTGGTTCTGATTTTTTCTGGATGCGATAGTTTCTGGGTATGACAATTTCTGGGTGCAACATTTTTTGGGTGTGACAGTTTCTGGGTGTGACATTTTCTGGGATCGACAGTTACTGGATGTGACAGTTTCTGGATGTGACAGTTTCTGGGATCTACAGTTTCTGGGCGTGACAGTTTCTGGGTGACAGTTTCTGGTTGTGACTTGGGGTGAGAGTTTGATAGTGCAATAGATTCTGGGTGTGTCAGTTTCTGGGTGTATCAGTTTCTGCGTGCGATAATTTGTGTTTGTGACAAATTCTGGGTGTGACAGAATAAGATTGCGATTGTTTCTGGGTGTGACAGCGTCTGGGTGTGCTAGTTCCTGGGTTTCAGTTTCTGGGATCGACAGTTTCTGGGGGCGATACTTTCTGTTGTGACAGTTTCTGGGAGTGTAAGTTTCTGGGTTTGACAGTTTCCACTATCGATAGTTTCTGGGATGGATAGATTCAGGGTGTGACAGTTTCTGGGTGTGATTATTTCTGGGTGCGATAGTTTCTGGGTGTGACAGTTTCTGTGTGTGACAGTTTCTGGTTGTGACAATTTTTGGGACTCAGAGTTTTCGAGTCCATTAATTTCTGGATGTGACAGTGTCTGGTTGTGACAGATTCTGGATTTTACAAATTTTGGGTTCGACAGTTTCTGGTGTGAAAGTTTCTGGGATAGAATTTTTCTGGGAGCGACAGTTTCTGGGTGTGATACTTTCTGGGTGGGATAGATTCTGGGTGTGACAGTTTCTGTGTGTGACGGTTTCTGGTTGTGACAATTTCTGGGAGTCACAGTTTAAGAGCCTGATAGTTTCTGGATGTGACAGTGTCTGGGATCGACAGATTCTGGGTGCGATAGATTCTGGGTGTGACAGTTTCTGGGAGTGCTAGTTCTTGGGTTTCACAGTTTCTGGGATCGACAGTTTTTGCGGGCGCTAGTTTCTGACGTGATAGTTTCTGGGTGTGACAGTTTCTGGGAGTGTTAGTTTCTGGGTTTCACAGTTTCCATGTTCGACAGTTTCTGAGTGTGATAGTTTCGAGGTGTGACAGTTTCTGGGAGTGTTAGTTTCTGGTTTTGACAGTTTCTGTGTTCGACAGTTTCTGGGTGCGATAGTTTCTCTTGTGACAGTTTCTGGGTGTGATAGTTTCTGTGTGTAACAGATCCTAGGTGTGACAGTTCACGTGTGTGATAGGCACTGGGAGAGCTATTTTCTGGGTTTGACAGTTTCTGGGATGGACAGTTTCTGGGTGCGATAGTATTCTGTGTGTGACAGTTTCTGGGAGTGATACTTTCTGGGTGCGATAGTTTCTGGGTGTGAAAGTTTCTGTGTGTGACATTTTCTGGTTGTGACAATTTCTGTGAATCACTGTTTAAGAGTCCTATAGATTCTGGATGTGACAGTGTCTGGTTGTGACAGATTCTGGATGTGACATATTCTGGGTTCGACAGTTTCTGGATGTGAAAGTTTCTGGGATAGAAAGTTTCTGGGAGAGACAGTTTCTGGGTGCGATAGATTCTGGGTGTTACAGTTTCTGGGTGTGATACTTTCTGGGTGTGATAGTTACTGGGTGTGACAGTTACTGGGTCTGACATTTTCTGGGTGCGATGGTTTCTGTGTGTGACAATTTCTGGCTGCAACAGTTCCTGGCTGCGATAGTGTCAGGGTGTGACACTTACTGTGTGTGTCATATTCTGGGTATGACAGTTTCTGGTAGTCACAGTTTAAGGGTCCGACAGTTTCTGGATGTGACAGTGTCTGGTTGTGACAGATTCTGGATGTGACATATTCTGGGTTCGACAGTTTCTGGATGTGACAGTTTCTGGGATAGACAGTTTATGCGAGCGACAGTTTCTGGGTGGGATAGTTTCTGGGTGTGACACTTTCTGGCTGTGACAGTTTCTTGGTGTGATAGATTCTGGATGTGACAGTATCTTGGTTCCAGATTTTAATAGTGCGATAGTTTCAGGGTGTGACAGTTTCTGGGTGTATCAGTTTCTGGGTGTGATAGGTTCTGTGTGTGACAAATTCTGGGTGTGACAGTTTAAGGGTGCGATAGGCTCTTGGAGTGCCAGTTTCCAGGTATGACAGTTTCTGGGATCGACAGTTTCTGGGTGCGATAATTTCTGGGTGTGACAGTTTCTGGGAGTGCTAGTTTCTGTGTTTGACAGTTTCTGGGTTCGACAGTTTCTGGGTGTGATAGTTTCTGGTGTGACAGTTTCTGGGAATGACAGTTTCTGCGTGTGACAGTTTCTGGGATCGACAGTTTCTCGGTGCGATAGTTTCTGTTGTGACAGTTTCTGGGTGTGATAGTTTCTGTGTGTAACAGATCCTAAGTGTGACAGTTCAAGTTTGCGATAGGCTCCGGGAGTGCTATGTTCTGGGTTTGACAGTTTCTGGGATGGACAGTTTCTGGGTGCGATACTTTCTGTGTGTGAAAGTTTCTGTGTGTGACAATTTCTGTGAGTCACTGTTTAAGAGTCCTATAGAATCTGGATGTGACAGTGTCTGGTTGTGACAGATTCTGGATGTGACATATTCTGGGTTCGACAGTTTCTGGATGTAACAGTTTCTGGGAGCGGCAATTTCTGGGTGCGATAGATTCTGGGTGAGACAGTTTCTGGGTGTGATACTTTCTGGGTGTAATAGTTTCTGGGTATGACAGTCACTGGTTGTGACATTTTCTGGGTGCGATGGTTTCTGGGTGTGACAATTTCTGGCTGCAGCAGTTTCTGGCTGAGATAGTGTCAGGGTGTGAAAGTTACTGGGTGAAACAGATTCTGGGTATGACAGTTTCTGGTAGTCACAGTTTAAGAGTCTGACCGTTTCTGGATGTGACCGTGTCTGGTTGTGACAGATTCTGGATGTGCCATATTCTGAGTTCGACAGATTCTGGATGTGACAGTTTCTGGGATAGACAGTTTATGTGAGCAACAGTTTCTGGGTTTGATAATTTCTGGGTGTGACAATTTCTGGCTGTGACAGTTTCCTGGTGCAATAGATTCTGGAAATGACAGTATCTTGGTGTGAGATTTTAATAGTGCGATAGTTTCAGGGTGTGACAGTTTCTGGGTGTGTAAGTTTCTAGCTGCGATAGTTTGTGTGTGTGACAGATTCGAGGTGTGACAGTTTAAGGGTGCAATAGGCTCTTGGATTGCTGGTTTCTGGGTTTGACAGTTTCTGGGTGTGATAGTTTCTGGGTGTGACAGTTTCTGGGAGTGCTAGTTTCTGTGTTTCACAGTTTCTGGGATCGACAGTTTCTGGATGCGATAGTTGCTTGCGTGACATTTTCTGGGAGTGACAGTTTCTGGAAGGGACAGTTTTTGGGTTTGACAGTTTCTGGGATCGACAGTTTCTGGGGGTGATAGTTTCTGGGTGTGACATTTACTGTGTGTGACGGTTTCTGGTTGTGATAATTTCTAGGAGTCACTGTTTACGAGCCCGATAGTTTCTGGATGTGACACTGTCAGGTTGTGACAGATTCTGGATGTGACATATTCTGGGTTGGACTGTCTCTGGATGTGAAAGTTTCTGAGATAGAAAGTTTCTGGGAGCGACAGTTCCTGTGTGTGAAAGTTTCTAAGCGTGACAGTTTCTTGATGTGAGAGTTTAATAGTGCGATAGTTTTGGTTCTGGGTGTGACAGATTCTGGGTGTGACAGTTTAAGGGTGCGAGAGTCTCTGGGAGTGCTAAATCCTGGGTTTGACATTTTCTGGGATCGACAGTTTCTGGGTGCGATAGTTTCTGTGTGTAACAGTTTCTGGATGTGTCAATTTCAGAGTTTGACAGTTTCTGGGTGTGTCAGTTTCTGAGTGTGCCAGTTTCTGGGTGTGGTACTTTCTGGGTGTGATAGTTTCTGTGTGTGACAGTTTCTGCGTGTGACAGTTTCTGTGTGTGACAGATTCTGGGTGTGACAGTTTAAGGGTGCAAGAGGCTCTGGGAGTGCTAAATCCTGGGTTTGACAGTTTCTGGGATGGACAGTTTCTGCATGTGATAGTATCTGTGTGTGACAGTTTCTGGGAGTGATAGTTTCTGGGTGCGATAGTTTCTGGGTATGAAAGTTTCTATGTGTGACATTTTCTGGTTGTGACAATTTCTGTGAGTCACTGTTTAAGAGTCCTATAGATTCTGGATGTGACAGTGTCTGGTTGTGACAGATTATGGATGTGACATATTCTGGGTTCGACAGTTTCTGGATGTGAAAGTTTCTGCAACAGAAAGTTTCTGGGAGCGGCAGTTTCTGGCTGCAACAGTTTCTGGCTGCGATAGTGTCAGGGTGTGATAGTTACTGGGTGTGACAGATTCTGGGTATGACAGTTTCTGGTAGTCACAGTTTCTGGGATAGACAGTCTATGTGAGTGACAGTTTCTGGGTGGGATAGTTTCTGGGTGTGTCAGTTTCTGGGTGTGATAGTTTCTGTGTGTGACAAATTCTGGCTGTGACAGTTTAAGGGTGCGATAAGGTCTTGGAGTGCTAGTTTCCGGGTATGACATTTTCTGGGATTGACAGTTTCTGGGTGCGATAATTTCTGGGTGTGACAGTTTCTGGGAGTGCTTGTTCCTGGGTTTCACAGTTTCTGGGATCGACAGTTTCTGGGGGCGATAGTTTCTGGTGTGACAGTTTCTGGGAGTGTTAGTTTCTGGGATTGACAGTTTCTGGGTTCGACAGTTTCTGGGTGCAATAGTTTCTGGTGTGACAGTTTCTGGGTTCGACAGTTTCTGGATGCGATAGTTTCTGGTGTGACAGTTTCTGGGATCGACTTTTTCTGCATGTGACAGTTTCTGGGATCGACAGTTTCTGGGTGCGATAGTTTCTGTGTGTGACAGTTTCTGGGTGCGATAATTTCTGGGTGTGACAGTTTCTGGGAGTGCTTGTTCCTGGGTTTCACAGTTTCTGGGATCGACAGTTTCTGGGGGCGATAGTTTCTGGTGTGACAGTTTCTGGGAGTGTTAGTTTCTGGGTTTGACAGTTTCTGGGTTCGACAGTTTCTGGGTGCAATAGTTTCTGGTGTGACAGTTTCTGGGTTCAACAGTTTCTGGATGCGATAGTTTCTGGTGTGACAGTTTCTGGGATCGACAGTTTCTGGGTGCGATAGTTTCTGTGTGTGACAGTTTCTGGGAGTGATACTTTCTGGGTGCGATAGTTTCTCGGTATGAAAGTTTCTATGTGTGACATTTTCTGGTTGTGACAATTTCTGTGAGTCACTGTTTAAGAGTCCTATAGATTCTGGATGTGACAGTGTCTGGTTGTGACAGATTCTGGATGTGACATATTCTGGGTTCGACAGTTTCTGGATGTAACAGTTTCTGGGAGCGGCAATTTCTGGGTGCGATAGATTCTGGGTGAGACAGTTTCTGGGTGTGATACTTTCTGGGTGTAATAGTTTCTGGGTATGACAGTCACTGGTTGTGACATTTTCTGGGTGCGATGGTTTCTGGGTGTGACAATTTCTGGCTGCAGCAGTTTCTGGCTGAGATAGTGTCAGGGTGTGAAAGTTACTGGGTGAAACAGATTCTGGGTATGACAGTTTCTGGTAGTCACAGTTTAAGAGTCTGACCGTTTCTGGATGTGACAGTGTCTGGTTGTGACAGATTCTGGATGTGCCATATTCTGAGTTCGACAGATTCTGGATGTGACAGTTTCTGGGATAGACAGTTTATGTGAGCAACAGTTTCTGGGTTTGATAATTTCTGGGTGTGACAATTTCTGGCTGTGACAGTTTCCTGGTGCAATAGATTCTGGAAATGACAGTATCTTGGTGTGAGATTTTAATAGTGCGATAGTTTCAGAGTGTGACAGTTTCTGGGTGTGTAAGTTTCTAGCTGCGATAGTTTGTGTGTGTGACAGATTCTAGGTGTGACAGTTTAAGGGTGCAATAGGCTCTTGGATTGCTGGTTTCTGGGTTTGACAGTTTCTGGGTGTGATAGTTTCTGGGTGTGACAGTTTCTGGGTGTGCTAGTTTCTGTGTTTCACAGTTTCTGGGATCGACAGTTTCTGGATGCGATAGTTGCTTGCGTGACATTTTCTGGGAGTGACAGTTTCTGGAAGGGACAGTTTTTGGGTTTGACAGTTTCTGGGATCGACAGTTTCTGGGGGTGATAGTTTCTGGGTGTGACATTTACTGTGTGTGACGGTTTCTGGTTGTGATAATTTCTAGGAGTCACTGTTTACGAGCCCGATAGTTTCTGGATGTGACACTGTCAGGTTGTGACAGATTCTGGATGTGACATATTCTGGGTTGGACTGTCTCTGGATGTGAAAGTTTCTGAGATAGAAAGTTTCTGGGAGCGACAGTTCCTGTGTGTGAAAGTTTCTAAGCGTGACAGTTTCTTGATGTGAGAGTTTAATAGTGCGATAGTTTTGGTTCTGGGTGTGACAGATTCTGGGTGTGACAGTTTAAGGGTGCAAGAGTCTCTGGGAGTGCTAAATCCTGGGTTTGACATTTTCTGGGATCGACAATTTCTGGGTGCGATAGTTTCTGTGTGTAACAGTTTCTGGATGTGTCAATTTCAGAGTTTGACAGTTTCTGGGTGTGTCAGTTTCTGAGTGTGCCAGTTTCTGGGTGTGGCACTTTCTGGGTGTGATAGTTTCTGCGTGTGACAGTTTCTGCGCGTGACAGTTTCTGTGTGTGACAGATTCTGGGTGTGACAGTTTAAGGGTGCGAGAGGCTCTGGGAGTGCTAAATCCTGGGTTTGACAGTTTCTGGGATGGACAGTTTCTGCATGTGATAGTATCTGTGTGTGACAGTTTCTGGGAGTGATACTTTCTGGGTGCGATAGTTTCTGGGTATGAAAGTTTCTATGTGTGACATTTTCTGGTTGTGACAATTTCTGTGAGTCACTGTTTAAGAGTCCTATAGATTCTGGATGTGACAGTGTCTGGTTGTGACAGATTATGGATGTGACATATTCTGGGTTCGACAGTTTCTGGATGTGAAAGTTTCTGCAACAGAAAGTTTCTGGGAGCGGCAGTTTCTGGCTGCAACAGTTTCTGGCTGCGATAGTGTCAGGGTGTGATAGTTACTGGGTGTGACAGATTCTGGGTATGACAGTTTCTGGTAGTCACAGTTTCTGGAATAGACAGTTTATGTGAGTGACAGTTTCTGGGTGGGATAGTTTCTGGGTGTGACACTTTCTGGCTGTGACAGTTTCTTGGTGTGATAGATTCTGGATGTGACAGTATCTTGGTGTGAGATTTTAATAGTGCGATAGTTTCAGGGTGTGACAGTTTCTGGGTGTGTCAGTTTCTGGGTGTGATAGTTTCTGTGTGTGACAAATTCTGGCTGTGACAGTTTAAGGGTGCGATAAGGTCTTGGAGTGCTAGTTTCCGGGTATGACATTTTCTGGGATCGACAGTTTCTGGGTGCGATAATTTCTGGGTGTGACAGTTTCTGGGAGGGCTTGTTCCTGGGTTTCACTGTTTCTGGGATCGACAGTTTCTGGGGGCGATAGTTTCTGGTGTGACAGTTTCTGGGAGTGTTAGTTTCTGGGATTGACAGTTTCTGGGTTCGACAGTTTCTGGGTGCAATAGTTTCTGGTGTGACAGTTTCTGGGTTCGACAGTTTCTGGATGCGATAGTTTCTGGTGTGACAGTTTCTGGGATCGACTTTTTCTGCATGTGACAGTTTCTGGGATCGACAGTTTCTGGGTGCGATAGTTTCTGTGTGTGACAGTTTCTGGGTGCGATAATTTCTGGGTGTGACAGTTTCTGGGAGTGCTTGTTCCTGGGTTTCACAGTTTCTGGGATCGACAGTTTCTGGGGGCGATAGCTTCTGGTGTGACAGTTTCTGGGAGTGTTAGTTTCTGGGTTTGACAGTTTCTGGGTTCGACAGTTTCTGGGTGCAATAGTTTCTGGTGTGACAGTTTCTGGGTTCAACAGTTTCTGGATGCGATAGTTTCTGGTGTGACAGTTTCTGGGATCGACAGTTTCTGGGTGCGATAGTTTCTGTGTGTGACAGTTTCTGGGAGTGATACTTTCTGGGTGCGATAATTTCTGTGTGTGAAAGTTTCTGTGTGCGACAGTTTCTGGTTGTGACAATTTCTGTGAGTCACTGTTTAAGAGTCCTATAGATTCTGGATGTGACAGTGTCTGGTTGTGACAGATTCTGGATGTGACATATTCTGGGTTTGACAGTTTCTGGATGTATCAGTTTCTGGGAGCGGCAATTTCTGGGTGCGATAGATTCTGGGTGAGACAGTTTCTGGGTGTGATACTTTCTGGGTGTAATAGTTTCTGGATGTGACAGTTTCTGGGTGTGACATTTTCTGGGTGCGATGGTTTCTGTGTGTGACAATTTCTGGCTGCAGCAGTTTCTGGCTGAGATAGTGTCAGGGTGTGACAGTTACTGAGTGTGACAGATTCTGGGTATGACAGTTTCTGGTAGTCACAGTTTAAGGGTCTGACCGTTTCTGGATGTGACAGTGTCTGGTTGTGATAGATTCTGGATGTGACATATTCTGGGTTCGACAGTTTCTGGATGTGACAGTTTCTGGGATAGACAGTTTATGTGAGCAACAGTTTCTGGGTGGGATAGTTTCTGGGTGTGACAATTTCTGGCTGTGACAGTTTCTTGGTGCAATAGATTCTGGATGTGACAGTATCTTGGTGTGAGATTTTAATAGTGCGATAGTTTCAGGGTGTGACAGTTTCTGGGTGTGTAAGTTTCTAGCTGTGATAGTTTGTGTGTGTGACAGGTTCTAGGTGTGACAGTTTAAGGGTGCAATAGGCTCTTGGATTGCTGGTTTCTGGGTTTGACAGTTTCTGGGTGTGACAGTTTCTGGGAGTGCTAGTTTCTGTGTTTCACAGTTTCTGGGATCGACAGTTTCTGGGTGCGATAGTTGCTTGTGTGACACTTTCTGGGAGTGACAGTTTCTGGGAGGGACAGTTTTTGGGTTTGACAGTTTCTGGGATTGACAGTTTCTGGGGATGATAGTTTCTGGGTGTGACATTTACTGTGTGTGACGGTTTCTGGTTGTGATAATTTCTAGGGGTTACTGTTTACGAGCCCGATAGTTTCTGGATGTGACACTATCTGGTTGTGACAGATTCTGGATGTGACATATTCTGGGTTGGACTGTCTCTGGATGTGAAAGTTTCTGGGTTAGAAAGTTTCGGGGAGCTACAGTTCCTGGTTGCGAAAGATTCTAAGCATGACAGTTTCTTGATGTGAGAGTTTAATAGTGCGATAGTTTTGGTTGTGACAGTTTCTGTGTGTGACAGATTCTGGGTGTGACAGGTTAAGGGTGTGAGAGGCTGTGGGAGTGCTAACTCCTGGGTTTGACAGTTTCTGGGATCGACAGTTTCTGGGTGCGATAGTTTCTGTGTGTGACAGTTTCTAGGTGTGACAATTTCAGAGTTTGACAGTTTCTGGGTGTGTCAGTTTCTGAGTGTGCCAGTTTCTGGGTGTGATACCTTCTGGGTGTGATAGTTTCTGCGTGTGACAGTTTCTGGGTGTGACATTTACTGGGTGCGATAGATTTCTGGGTGTGACAATTTCTGGATGCAACATTTTCTGGGTGTGACAGACTCTGGGAGCGACAGTGTCTGGGTGTGACGGTTACTGGGTGTGACAATTTCCGGGTGTGATAGTTTCTGGGTGTGATAGTTTCTGGGTGTGACAGTTTCTGGGTGTGACATTTTCTGGGTGCTATAGATTCTGGGTGTGACAATTTCTGGATGCAACATTTTCTGGGTGTGACACTTTCTGGGTGTGATACTTTCTGGGTGTGATAGTTTCTGGGTGTGACAGTTTCTGGGTGTGACATTTTCTGGGTGCGATAGATTCTGGGTGTGACAATTTCTGGCTGCAACAGTTTCTGGCTGCGACAGTGTCTGGGTGTGACGGTTACTGGGTGTGACAATTTCCGGGTGTGATAGTTTCTGGGTATGGCAGTTTCTGGTTGTGATAGATTCTGGGTATGACAGTTTCTGGGACTAACAGTTTAAGGGTCCGATAGTTTCTCGATGTGACAGTGTCTGGATGTGACAGATTCTGGATGTGACATATTCTGTGTTTGACAGTTTCTGGATGTGACAATTTCTGGGATACACAGTGTCTGGGAGTTTCTGGGTGCGATAGTTTCTGGGTGTGACAATTTCTGGGCGTGTCAGTTTCTGGGTGCGATAGTTTCTGTGTGTGACAGATTCTGGGTGTGACATTTTCTGTGATCGACAGTTACTGGAAGTGACAATTTCTGGATGTGACAGTATCTTGCTGCGAGAGTATAAGAGTGCGATAGTTTCTGGTTGTGACATTTTCTGGGTGTGTCAGTTTCTGGTTGCGATAGTTTCTGTGTGTGACAAATTCTGGGTGTGACAGTTTAAGGGTGCGATAGGCTCTAGGAGTGCTAGTTTCTGGTTGTGACAGTTTCTGGGTGTGTCAGTTTCTGTGTGCGATAGTTTCTGGGTGTGACAATTTCTGGGTGTGACAATTTATTGGTGTGCGAGTTTAATAGTGCTATAGTTTCTGGGTCTGACAGTTTTTGGGTGTGTCAGTTTCTGGGTGCGATAGTTTCTGTGTGTAACAGATTCTAGGTGTGACAGCTGAAGGGTGATATGGGCTCTTGGAGTGCTAGTTTCTGGGTTTGACAGTTTCTGGGATCGACAGTTTCTGGGTGCGATAGTTTCTGTGGTGTGACAGTTTCTGGGAGTGCTATTTTCTGGGTTTCAGAGTTTCTGGGATCATCAGTTTCTGGGTGCGATAGTTTCTGCGTGTGACAGTTTCTGTGTGTGACTGTTTCTGGTTGTGACAATTTCTGGGAGTCACAGTTAAAGAGCCTGATAGCTTCTGGATGTGACAGTGCCTGGTTGTGACATATTCTGGATGTGACATATTCTGGGTTGGACAGTTTCTGGTTGTGAAAGATTCTGAGTTAGAAAGTTTCTGGGAACGACAGTTTTTGTGTGCGATAGTTTCTGGATGTGACAATTTCTGGGTGTGACAGTTACTTGGTGTGAGAGTTTAATAGTGTGATATTTTCTGGGTGTGACAGTTTCTGGGATCGACAGTTTCTGGGTGCGATAGTTGCTGGTTGTGACAGTTTCTGGGAGTGTTAGTTTCTGGGTTTGACAGATTCTGGGATCGACTGTTTCTGGGTGCGATAGATTCAGGGTGTGACAGTTTCTGGGTGTGATTCTTTCTGGGTATGACAGTTTCTGGCAGTAACAGTTTAAGCGTCCGATAGTTTCTCGATGTGAAAGTGTCTGGATGTGATAGATACTGGCTGTGACATATTCTGGGTTTGACAGTTTCTGGATGTGACAGTTTCTGGGATACAGTTTCTGGGAGCGACAGTTTCTGGGTGCGAAAGTTTCTTGGTGTAACATTTTCTGGGTGTGTCAGTTTCTGGGTGCGATAGTTTCTGTGTGTGACAGATTCAGTGTGTGACAGTTTAAGGGTGCGATAGGCTCTGGGAGTGCTGGATTCTGGATATGACAATTTCTGGGTGCAACATTTTCTGGGTGTGACATTTTCTGGGTGCGAAGGTTTCTGGGTGTGACAATTTCTGGATGCAACAGTTTCTGGCTGCAATAGTGTCTGGGTGTGACAGTTACTGGGTGTGACAGATTCTGGGTATGACAGTTTCTGGATGTAACATTTTCTGGGACAGCCAGTTTACGTGAGTTAAAAACAAAAAAACGGCGGATGCTGAAAATCAGTTTATGTGAGTGACAGTTTCTGGGTGGGATAGTTTCTGGGTGTGACAATTTCTGGCTGTGACAGTTTCTTGGTGCGATAGATTCTGTATGTGACAGTATCTTGGTGTGATGTTTTAATAGTGCGATAGTTTCTGGATGTGACAGTGTCTGGGGTCGACAGTTTCTGGGTGCGATAGATTCTGGGTGTGACAGTTCCTGGGAGTGCTAGTTCCTGGGATTCACAGTTTTTCGGATCGACAGTTTCTGGGGGCGATAGTTTCTGGTGCTATAGTTTCTGGGTGTGGCAGTTTCTGGGGGTGTTAGTTTCTGGGTTTGACAGTTTCTGGGTTCGACAGTTTCTGGATGGAATAGTTTCTGATGTGGCAGTTTCTGGATGTGACAGTTTCTGGGATAGACAGTTTATGTGAGCTAAGAACAAAAAAACTGCGGATGCTGGAAATCAGTTTATGTGAGCGACAGTTTCTGGGTGGGATAGTTTCTGGATGTGACAATTTCCGGCTGTGACAGTTTCTTGGTGCGATAGATTCTGGATGTGACAGTATCTTGGTGTGAGATTTTAATAGTGCGATAGTTTCTTGATGTGACAGTGTCTGGGATCGACATTTCTGGGTGCGATAGATTTTGGGTGTGACAGTTTCTGTGAGTGTTAGTTCCTCGGATTCACAGTTTTTCGGATCGACAGTTTCTGGGGGCGATAGTTTCTGGTGTGACAGCTTCTGGGTGCGACAGTTCTAGTGAGCGATAGGCTCTTGGATTGCAATATTCTGGGTTTGACAGTTTCTGGGATGGACAGTTTCTGGGTGTGATAGTTTCTGTGTTTGACAGTTTCTGGAAATGATACTTTATGGGTGCGATAGTTTCTGGGTGTGAAAGTTTCTGTGTGTGACCCTTTCTGCTTGTGACAATTTCTG
This sequence comes from Carcharodon carcharias, assembly GCF_017639515.1. Classification (NCBI taxonomy): domain Eukaryota; kingdom Metazoa; phylum Chordata; class Chondrichthyes; order Lamniformes; family Lamnidae; genus Carcharodon; species Carcharodon carcharias. The sequence continues at coordinate 77,666,811 of NC_054480.1, read as the reverse complement.
GGAGTCACAGTTTAAGAGTCCTATAGGTTCTGGATGTGAGAGAGACTAGGTTGTGACAGATTCTGGGTGTGACATATTCTGGGTTCGACAGTTTCTGGATGTGAATGTTTCTGAGATAGAAAGTTTCTGGGAGCGACAGTTTCTGGTTGCGATAGATTCTGGGTGTGACAGTTTCTGGGTGTGACAGTTTCTGTGTGTGACAGATTCTGTGTGTGACAGTTTAAGGGTGAGATAGTCTCTGGGAGTGCTAGTTTCTCGGTTTGACAGTTTCTGGGATCGATAGTTTCTGGTTGAAATAGTTTCTGGGTGTGACAGTTTCTGGGTGTGACAGTTTCTGGATGTGAGGGTTTAATAGTGCGATAGTTCCTGGGTGTGACATTTTCTGGGTATGTCAGTTTCTGGGTGCAATAGTTTCTGTGTGTGACAGATTCTGGGTGTGACAGTTTAAGGGTGAGATTGTCTCTGGGGGTGCTAGTTTATTGGTTTGACAGTTTCTGGGATTGAAATTTTCTGGGTGCGATAGTTTCTGGGTGTGACAGTTTCTGGGTGTGTCAGTTTCTGAGTGTGGCAGTTTCTGGTTCTGATTCTTTCTGGGTGTGATAGTTTCTGTGTATGACAATTTCTGGGTGCAACATTTTCTGAGTGTGACAGTTTCTGGGTGTGACATTTTCTGGGATCGACAGTGACTGGATGTGACAGTTTCTGGAAGTGACAGGATCTGGGATCTACAGTTTTTGGGTGTGACAGTTTCTGGGTGTGGCAATTTCTGAGTGAGACAGTTTCTGCAGGTGTCAGTTTCTGAGTGTGGCAGTTTCTGGTTCTGATTCTTTCTGAGTGTCATAGTTTCTGGGTATGACAATTTCTGGGTGCAACATTTTCTGGGTGTGACAATTTCTGGGTGTGACATTTTCTGGGATCGACTGACACTGGATGTGACTGTTTCTGGATGTGACAGGATCTGGGATCTACAGTTTCTGGGTGTGACTGTTTCTGGGTGTGACAATTTCTGAGTGTGACAGTTTCTGGGTGTGTCAGTTTCTGAGTGTGGCAGTTTCTGGTTCTGATTCTTTCTGGGTACGATAGTTCCTGTGTATGACAATTTCTGGGTGCAACATTTCCTGGGTGTGACATTTTCTGTGTGTGACAATTTCTGGGATCGACAGTTACTGGATGTGACAGTTTCTGGATGTGATAGGATCTGGGATCTACAGTTTCTGGATGTGACAGTTTCTGGATGTGTCAGTTTCTGGGTGTGATAATTTCTGTGTGTGACAAATTCTGGGTGTGACAGTTTAATGGTGCGATAACTCTGGGAGTGCTAGATTCTGGGGTTGTCAGTTTATGGGATCGACAGTGTTTGGTTCGATAGTTTCCGGGTGTCACAGTTTCTGGGAGTGCTAGTTTCTGGGTTTCACAGTTTCTGGGATCAACAGTTTCTGGGTGCGATAGTTGCTTGTGTGACAGTTTCTGGGAGGGACAGTTTCTAGGGGTGTTATTTTCTGGGCTTGACAGTTTCTGGGTGCGATAGATTCTGGGTGCGATAGGTTCTGGATGTGAAAGATTCTGGGTGCAATACTTTCTGGGTGCGATAGTTTCTGGGTGTGACAGTTACTGTGTGTGACGGTTTCCAGTTGTGACAATTTCTGGGAGTCACTGTTTAAGAGCCCGATAGTTTCTGGATGTGACAGTGTCTGGTTGCGACAGATTCTGGATGTGACATATTCTGGGTTGGACAGTATCTGGATGTTAAAGTTTCTGGGTTAGAAAGTTTCTGGCAGCGACAGTTTCTGAGTGCGAAAGTTTCTAAGCGTGACAGTTTCTTGGTGTGAGAGTTTAATAGTTGCATAGTTTCTGGTTGAGACAGTTTCTGGGTGTGGCAGTTTCTGAGTGCGATCGTTTCTGTGTGTGACAGATTCTGGGTGTGACAGTTTAAGGGTGCGAGAGGTTCTGGGAGTGCTAGATTCTGGGTGTGACAGTTTCTGGGTGTGACAGTTTCTGGGTGTGATACTTTCTCGGTGTGATACTTTCTCGGTGTGATAGTTTCTGGGTGTGATAGTTTCTGGGTGTGACAGTTTCTGGGTGTGAAATTTTCTGGGTGCGATAGATTCTGGGTGTGACAATTTCTGGCTGCAACAATTTCTGGCTGCGACAGTGTCTGTGTGTGACAATTTCTGGTTGTGATAGTTTCTGAGTATGACAGTTTCTGGTTGTGATAGATTCTGGGTATGACAGTATCTGGGAGTAACAGTTTAAGGGTCCGATAGTTTCTCAATGTGACAGTGTCTGGATGTGACAGATTCTGGATGTAACATATTCTGTATTTGACAGTTTCTGGATGTGACAGTTTCTGTGATACACAGTTTCTGGGAGCGATAGTTTCTGGGTGTGTCAGTTTCTGTGTGCGATAGTTTCTGTGTGTGACAGATTCTGGGTGTGACAGTTTAAGGATGAGATAGTCTCTGGGAGTGCTAGTTTATTGGTTTGACAGTTTCTGGGATTGAAGTTTTCTGGGTGCGATAGTTTCTGGGTGCGATAGTTTCTGGGTGTGACAGTTTCTGGGTGTGTCTGTTTCTGAGTGTGGCAGTTTCTGGTTCTAATTCTTTCTGGGTGCGATAGTTTCTGTGTATGACAATTTCTGGGTGCAACATTTTCTGGGTGTGACAGTTTCTGGGTGTGACAGGATCTGGGATCGACAGTTACTGGATGTGACAGATTCTGGATGTGACAGGATCTGGGATCTACAGTTTCTGGGTGTGACAGTTTCTGGGTGTGTCTGTTTCTGAGTGTAGCAGTTTCTTGGTGTGAGAGTTTAATAGTGTGATAGTTCCTGGGTGTGACAGTTTCTGGGTATGTCAGTTTCTGGGTGCAATAGTTTCTCAGTGTGACAGATTCTGTGTGTGACAGTTTAAGGGTGAGATAGTCTCTGGGAGTGCTAGTTTCTCGGTTTGACAGCTTCTGGGATCGACATTTTCTGGGTGCGATAGTTTCTGGGTGTGACAGTTTCTGGGTGTGACAATTTCTGGGTGTGACAATTTCTGAGTGTGACAGTTTCTGGGTGTGTCTGTTTCTGAGTGTGGCAGTTTCTGGTTCTGATTCTTTCTGGGTGCGATAGTTTCTGTGTATGACAATTTCTGGGTGCAACATTTCCTGGGTGTGACAGTTTCTGGGTGTGACAGTTTCTGGGATCGACAGTTACTGGATGTGACAGTTTCTGGATGTGACAGGATCTGGGATCTACAGTTTCTGGGTGTGACAGTTTCTGGGTGTGTCTGTTTCTGAGTGTAGCAGTTTCTTGGTGTGAGAGTTTAATAGTGTGATAGTTCCTGGGTGTGACAGTTTCTGGGTATGTCAGTTTCTGGGTGCAATAGTTTCTCAGTGTGACAGATTCTGTGTGTGACAGTTTAAGGGTGAGATAGTCTCTGGGAGTGCTAGTTTCTCGGTTTGACAGTTTCTGGGATCGACATTTTCTGGGTGCGATAGTTTCTGGGTGTGACAGTTTCTGGGTGTGACAATTTCTGAGTGTGACAGTTTCTGGGTGTGTCTGTTTCTGAGTGTGGCAGTTTCTGGTTCTGATTCTTTCTGGGTGCGATAGTTTCTGTGTATGACAATTTCTGGGTGCAACATTTCCTGGGTGTGACAGTTTCTGGGTGTGACAGTTTCTGGGATCGACAGTTACTGGATGTGACAGTTTCTGGATGTGACAGGATCTGGGATCTACAGTTTCTGGGCGTGACAGTTTCTGGGTGACAGTTTCTGGATGTGACAGTATCTTGGTGTGAGAGTTTAATAGTGCAATAGTTTCTGGGTGTGGCAGTTTCTGGGTGTGTCAGTTTCTGGGTGCGATCATTTCTGTGTGTGACAAATTCTGGGTGTGCCAGTTTAATGGTGCGATAACTCTGGGAATGCTAGATTCTGGGGTTGACAGTTTCTGGGATCGACAGTTTTTGGTTCGATAGTTTCTGGGTGTGACAGTTTCTGGGAGTGCTAGTTTCTGGGTTTCACAGTTTCTGGGATCGACGGTTTCTGGGTGCGATAGTTGCTTGTGTGACAGTTTCTGGGAGGGACAGTTTCTAGGGGTGTTAGTTTCTGGTTTTGACAGTTTCTGGGATCGACAGTTTCTGGGTGCGATAGCTTCTGGCTGTGACAGATTCTGGGTGTGATACTTTCTGGGTACGATAGTTTCTGGGTGTGACAGTTACTGTGTGTGACGGTTTCTGGTTGTGACAATTTCTGGGAGTCACTGTTTAAGATAGTTTCTGGATGTGACAGTGTCTGCTTGCGACATATTCTGGATGTGACATATTCTGGGTTGGACAGTATCTGGATGTTAAAGTTTCTGGGTTAGAAATTTTCTGGCAGCGACAGTTTCTGAGTGCGAAAGTTTCTAAGCGTGACATTTTCTTGGTGTGAGAGTTTAATAGTTGCATGGTTTCTGGTTGTGACAGTTTCTGGGTGTGGCAGTTTCTGAGTGTGATAGTTTCTGTGTGTGACAGGTTCAGGGTGTGACAGTTTAAGGGTGCGAGAGGTTCTGGGAGTGCTAGATTCTGGGTGTGACAGTTTCTGGGTGTGACAGTTTCTGGGTGTGATACTTTCTGGGTGTGACAGTTTCTGGGTGTGATAGTTTCTGGGTGTGACAGTTTCTGGGTGTGACATTTTCTGGGTGCGATAGATTCTGGGTGTGACAATTTCTGGCTGCAACAATTTCTGGCTGCGACAGTGTCCGGGTGTGACAATTTCTGGGTGCAATAGTTTCTGAGTATGACAGTTTCTGGATGTGATAGATTCTGGGTGTGACAGTTACTGGGAGTGACAGTTTAAGGGTCCGATAGTTTCTCGATGTGACAGTGTCTGGATGTGACAGATTCTGGATGTGACATATTCTGTGTTTGACAGTTTCTGGATGTGACAATTTCTGTGATACACAGTTTCTGGGAGCGATAGTTTCTGTGTGTAACAGTTTCTGGTTGTGATAGATTCTGGGTATGACAGTATCTGGGAATAACAGTTTAAGGGTCCGATAGTTTCTCGATGTGACAGTGTCTGGATGTGACAGATTCTGGATGTGACATATTCTGTGTTTGACAGTTTCTGGATGTGACAATTTCTGTGATACACAGTTTCTGGGAGCGATAGTTTCTGGGTGTGTCAGTTTCTGTGTGCGATAGTTTCTGTGTGTGACAGATTCTGGGTGTGACAGTTTAAGGATGAGATAGTCTCTGGGAGTGCTAGTTTATTGGTTTGACAGTTTCTGGGATTGTAGTTTTCTGGGAGCGATAGTTTCTGGGTGTGACAGTTTCTGGGTGTGGTAATTTCTGAGTGAGACAGTTTCTGGGTGTGTCAGTTTCTGATTGTGGCAGTTTCTGGTTCTGATTCTTTCCGGGTAGTGATAGTTTCTGGGTATGACAATTTCTGGGTGCAACATTTTCTGGGTGCGACAATTTCTGGGTGTGACATTTTCTGGGATCGACAGTTACTGGATGTGAAAGATTCTGTATGTGACAGGATCTGGGATCTACAGTTTCTGGGTGTGACAGTTTCTGGGTGTGTCTGTTTCTGAGTGTAGCAGTTTCTTGGTGTGAGAGTTTAATAGTGTGATAGTTCCTGGGTGTGACAGTTTCTGGGTATGTCAGTTTCTGGGTGCAATAGTTTCTGTGTGTGACAGATTCTGTATGTGACAGTTTAAGGGTAAGATAGTCTCTGGGAGTGCTAGTTTCTCGGTTTGACAGTTTCTGGGATCGACATTTTCTGGGTGCGATAGTTTCTGGGTGTGACAGTTTCTGGGTGTGACAGATTCTGTATGTGACAGTTTAAGGGTAAGATAGTCTCTGGGAGTGCTAGTTTCTCGGTTTGACAGTTTCTGGGATCGACATTTTCTGGGTGCGATAGTTTCTGGGTGTGACAGTTTCTGGGTGTGACAATTTCTGAGTGTGACAGTTTCTGGGTGTGTCAGTTTCTGAGTGTGGCAGTTTCTGGTTCTGATTTTTTCTGGGTGCGATAGTTTCTGTGTATGACAATTTCTGGGTGCAACATTTTCTGGGTGTGACATTTTATGGGATCGACAGTTACTGGATGTGACAGTTTCTGGAGAGTGACAGGATCTGGGATCTACAGTTTCTGGGCGTGACAGTTTCTGGGTGACAGTTTCTGAATGTGACAGTATCTTGGTGTGAGATTTTAATAGTGCAAAAGTTTCTGGGTGTGGCAGTTTCTGGGTGTGTCAGTTTCTGGGTGCGATCATTTCTGTGTGTGACAAATTCTGGGTGTGCCAGTTTAATGGTGCGATAACTCTGGGGATGCTAGATTCTGGGGTTGACAGTTTCTGGGATCGACAGTTTTTGGTTCGATAGTTTCTGGGTGTGACAGTTTCTGGGAGTGCTAGTTTCTGGGTTTCACAGTTTCTGGGATCGACGGTTTCTGGGTGCGATAGTTGCTTGTGTGACAGTTTCTGGGAGGGACAGTTTCTAGGGGTGTTAGTTTCTGGTTTTGACAGTTTCTGGGATCGACAGTTTCTGGGTGCGATAGCTTCTGGGTGTGACAGATTCTGGATGTGATACTTTCTGTGTGCGATAGTTTCTGGGTGTGACAGTTACTGTGTGTGACGGTTTCTGGTTGTGACAATTTCTGGGAGTCACTGTTTAAGAGCCTGATAGTTTCTGGATGTGACAGTGTCTGGTTGACACATATTCTGGATGTGACATAGTCTGGTTTGGACAGTATCTGGATGTTAAAGTTTCTGGGTTAGAAAGTTTCTGGCAGCGACAGTTTCTGAGTGCGAAAGTTTCTAAGTGTGACATTTTCTTGTTGTGAGAGTTTAATAGTTGTATAGTTTCTGGTTGTGACAGTTTCTGGGTGTGGCAGTTTCTGAGTACGATAGTTTCTGTGTGTGACAGATTCTGGGTGTGACAGTTTAAGGGTGCGAGAGGTTCTGGGAGTGCTAGATTCTGGGTGTGACAGTTTCTGGGTGTGACAGTTTCTGGGTGTGATACTTTCTGGGTGTGATAGTTTCTGGGTGTGACAGTTTCTGGGTGTGACATTTACTACGTGCGATAGATTCTGGGTCTGACAATTTCTGGCTGCAACAATTTCTAGCTGCGACATTGTCTGGGTGTGACAATTTCTGGGTGCAATAGTTTCTGAGTATGACAGTTTCTGGTTGTGATAGATTCTGGGTGTGACAGTTACTGGGAGTGACACTTTAAGGGTCCGATAGTTTCTCGATGTGACAGTGTCTGGATGTGACAGATTCTGGATGTGACATATTCTGTGTTTGACAGTTTCTGGATATGACAGTTTCTGGGATACACAGTTTCTGGGTGCGATAGTTTCTGTGTGTGACAATTTCTGGGTGTGTCAGTTTCTGGGTGCGATAGTTTCTGTGTGTGACAGATTCTGGGTGTGACATCTTCTGGGATCGACAGTTACTGGCAGTGACAGTTTCTGGATGTGACAGTTTCTGGGATCTACAGATTCTGGGCGCGACAGTTTCTGGATGTGACAGTTTCTGGGATCTACAGTTTCTGGGCACGACAGTTTCTGGATGACAGTTTCTGGATGTGACAGTATCTTGGTGCGCGAGTTTAATAGTGCGATAGTTTCTGGGTGTGACAGTGTCTGGGTGTGTCATTTTCTGGGTGCAATATTTTCTGTATGTGACACATTTTGGGTGTGACAGTTTAAGCGTGCGATAGGCTCTAGGAGTGCTAGTTTCTGGTTGTGACAGTTTCTGGGTGTGGCAGTTTCTGAGTTCGATAGTTTCTCTGTGTGACTGATTCTGGGATACACAGTTTCTGGGAGCGACAGAGTCTGGGTGCGATAGTTTCTGGATGTGTCAGTTCCTGTGTGCGATAGTTTCTGTGAATGACAGATTCTGGGTGTGACATTTTCTGGGATTGATAGGTACTGGATGTGACAGTTTCTGGATGTGACAGTTTCTGGGATCTAAAGTTTCTGGGCGCGACAGTTTCTGAATGTGACACTATCTTGGTGCGAGAGTTTAATAGTGTGATAGTTTCTGGGTGTGATAGTTTCTGGGTATGTCAGTTTCTGGGTGCAATAGTTTCTGTGTGTTTTAGATCCTGTGTGTGACAGTTTAAGGGTGAGATAGTCTCTGTGAGTGCTAGTTTCTTGGTTTGACAGTTTCTGGGATCGACATTTTCTGGGTGCGATAGTTTCTGGGTGTGACAGTTTCTGGGTGTGACAATTTCTGAGTGTGACAGTTTATGGGTGTGTCAGTTTCTAAGTGTGGCAGTTTCTGGTTCTGATTCTTTCTGGGTGTGATAGTTTCTCGGTATGACAATTTCTGGGTGCGACATTTTGTGGGTGTGACAGTTTCTGGGTGTGACAGTTTCTGGGATCGACAGTTACTGGATGTGACAGTTTCTGGATGTGACAGGATCTGGGATCTACAGTTTCTGGGTGTGACAGTTTCTGGGTGTGTCTGTTTCTGAGTGTAGCAGTTTCTTGGTGTGAGAGTTTAATAGTGTGATAGTTCCTGGGTGTGACAGTTTCTGGGTATGTCAGTTTCTGGGTGCAATAGTTTCTCAGTGTGACAGATTCTGTGTGTGACAGTTTAAGGGTGAGATAGTCTCTGGGAGTGCTAGTTTCTCGGTTTGACAGTTTCTGGGATCGACATTTTCTGGGTGCGATAGTTTCTGGGTGTGACAGTTTCTGGGTGTGACAATTTCTGAGTGTGACAGTTTCTGGGTGTGTCTGTTTCTGAGTGTGGCAGTTTCTGGTTCTGATTCTTTCTGGGTGCGATAGTTTCTGTGTATGACAATTTCTGGGTGCAACATTTCCTGGGTGTGACAGTTTCTGGGTGTGACAGTTTCTGGGATCGACAGTTACTGGATGTGACAGTTTCTGGATGTGACAGGATCTGGGATCTACAGTTTCTGGGCGTGACAGTTTCTGGGTGACAGTTTCTGGATGTGACAGTATCTTGGTGTGAGAGTTTAATAGTGCAATAGTTTCTGGGTGTGGCAGTTTCTGGGTGTGTCAGTTTCTGGGTGCGATCATTTCTGTGTGTGACAAATTCTGGGTGTGCCAGTTTAATGGTGCGATAACTCTGGGAATGCTAGATTCTGGGGTTGACAGTTTCTGGGATCGACAGTTTTTGGTTCGATAGTTTCTGGGTGTGACAGTTTCTGGGAGTGCTAGTTTCTGGGTTTCACAGTTTCTGGGATCGACGGTTTCTGGGTGCGATAGTTGCTTGTGTGACAGTTTCTGGGAGGGACAGTTTCTAGGGGTGTTAGTTTCTGGTTTTGACAGTTTCTGGGATCGACAGTTTCTGGGTGCGATAGCTTCTGGCTGTGACAGATTCTGGGTGTGATACTTTCTGGGTACGATAGTTTCTGGGTGTGACAGTTACTGTGTGTGACGGTTTCTGGTTGTGACAATTTCTGGGAGTCACTGTTTAAGATAGTTTCTGGATGTGACAGTGTCTGCTTGCGACATATTCTGGATGTGACATATTCTGGGTTGGACAGTATCTGGATGTTAAAGTTTCTGCGTTAGAAATTTTCTGGCAGCGACAGTTTCTGAGTGCGAAAGTTTCTAAGCGTGACATTTTCTTGGTGTGAGAGTTTAATAGTTGCATGGTTTCTGGTTGTGACAGTTTCTGGGTGTGGCAGTTTCTGAGTGTGATAGTTTCTGTGTGTGACAGGTTCAGGGTGTGACAGTTTAAGGGTGCGAGAGGTTCTGGGAGTGCTAGATTCTGGGTGTGACAGTTTCTGGGTGTGACAGTTTCTGGGTGTGATACTTTCTGGGTGTGACAGTTTCTGGGTGTGATAGTTTCTGGGTGTGACAGTTTCTGGGTGTGACATTTTCTGGGTGCGATAGATTCTGGGTGTGACAATTTCTGGCTGCAACAATTTCTGGCTGCGACAGTGTCCGGGTGTGACAATTTCTGGGTGCAATAGTTTCTGAGTATGACAGTTTCTGGATGTGATAGATTCTGGGTGTGACAGTTACTGGGAGTGACAGTTTAAGGGTCCGATAGTTTCTCGATGTGACAGTGTCTGGATGTGACAGATTCTGGATGTGACATATTCTGTGTTTGACAGTTTCTGGATGTGACAATTTCTGTGATACACAGTTTCTGGGAGCGATAGTTTCTGTGTGTAACAGTTTCTGGTTGTGATAGATTCTGGGTATGACAGTATCTGGGAATAACAGTTTAAGGGTCCGATAGTTTCTCGATGTGACAGTGTCTGGATGTGACAGATTCTGGATGTGACATATTCTGTGTTTGACAGTTTCTGGATGTGACAATTTCTGTGATACACAGTTTCTGGGAGCGATAGTTTCTGGGTGTGTCAGTTTCTGTGTGCGATAGTTTCTGTGTGTGACAGATTCTGGGTGTGACAGTTTAAGGATGAGATAGTCTCTGGGAGTGCTAGTTTATTGGTTTGACAGTTTCTGGGATTGTAGTTTTCTGGGAGCGATAGTTTCTGGGTGTGACAGTTTCTGGGTGTGGTAATTTCTGAGTGAGACAGTTTCTGGGTGTGTCAGTTTCTGATTGTGGCAGTTTCTGGTTCTGATTCTTTCCGGGTAGTGATAGTTTCTGGGTATGACAATTTCTGGGTGCAACATTTTCTGGGTGCGACAATTTCTGGGTGTGACATTTTCTGGGATCGACAGTTACTGGATGTGAAAGATTCTGTATGTGACAGGATCTGGGATCTACAGTTTCTGGGTGTGACAGTTTCTGGGTGTGTCTGTTTCTGAGTGTAGCAGTTTCTTGGTGTGAGAGTTTAATAGTGTGATAGTTCCTGGGTGTGACAGTTTCTGGGTATGTCAGTTTCTGGGTGCAATAGTTTCTGTGTGTGACAGATTCTGTATGTGACAGTTTAAGGGTAAGATAGTCTCTGGGAGTGCTAGTTTCTCGGTTTGACAGTTTCTGGGATCGACATTTTCTGGGTGCGATAGTTTCTGGGTGTGACAGTTTCTGGGTGTGACAGATTCTGTATGTGACAGTTTAAGGGTAAGATAGTCTCTGGGAGTGCTAGTTTCTCGGTTTGACAGTTTCTGGGATCGACATTTTCTGGGTGCGATAGTTTCTGGGTGTGACAGTTTCTGGGTGTGACAATTTCTGAGTGTGACAGTTTCTGGGTGTGTCAGTTTCTGAGTGTGGCAGTTTCTGGTTCTGATTTTTTCTGGGTGCGATAGTTTCTGTGTATGACAATTTCTGGGTGCAACATTTTCTGGGTGTGACATTTTATGGGATCGACAGTTACTGGATGTGACAGTTTCTGGAGAGTGACAGGATCTGGGATCTACAGTTTCTGGGCGTGACAGTTTCTGGGTGACAGTTTCTGAATGTGACAGTATCTTGGTGTGAGATTTTAATAGTGCAAAAGTTTCTGGGTGTGGCAGTTTCTGGGTGTGTCAGTTTCTGGGTGCGATCATTTCTGTGTGTGACAAATTCTGGGTGTGCCAGTTTAATGGTGCGATAACTCTGGGGATGCTAGATTCTGGGGTTGACAGTTTCTGGGATCGACAGTTTTTGGTTCGATAGTTTCTGGGTGTGACAGTTTCTGGGAGTGCTAGTTTCTGGGTTTCACAGTTTCTGGGATCGACGGTTTCTGGGTGCGATAGTTGCTTGTGTGACAGTTTCTGGGAGGGACAGTTTCTAGGGGTGTTAGTTTCTGGTTTTGACAGTTTCTGGGATCGACAGTTTCTGGGTGCGATAGCTTCTGGGTGTGACAGATTCTGGATGTGATACTTTCTGTGTGCGATAGTTTCTGGGTGTGACAGTTACTGTGTGTGACGGTTTCTGGTTGTGACAATTTCTGGGAGTCACTGTTTAAGAGCCTGATAGTTTCTGGATGTGACAGTGTCTGGTTGACACATATTCTGGATGTGACATAGTCTGGTTTGGACAGTATCTGGATGTTAAAGTTTCTGGGTTAGAAAGTTTCTGGCAGCGACAGTTTCTGAGTGCGAAAGTTTCTAAGTGTGACATTTTCTTGTTGTGAGAGTTTAATAGTTGTATAGTTTCTGGTTGTGACAGTTTCTGGGTGTGGCAGTTTCTGAGTACGATAGTTTCTGTGTGTGACAGATTCTGGGTGTGACAGTTTAAGGGTGCGAGAGGTTCTGGGAGTGCTAGATTCTGGGTGTGACAGTTTCTGGGTGTGACAGTTTCTGGGTGTGATACTTTCTGGGTGTGATAGTTTCTGGGTGTGACAGTTTCTGGGTGTGACATTTACTACGTGCGATAGATTCTGGGTCTGACAATTTCTGGCTGCAACAATTTCTAGCTGCGACATTGTCTGGGTGTGACAATTTCTGGGTGCAATAGTTTCTGAGTATGACAGTTTCTGGTTGTGATAGATTCTGGGTGTGACAGTTACTGGGAGTGACACTTTAAGGGTCCGATAGTTTCTCGATGTGACAGTGTCTGGATGTGACAGATTCTGGATGTGACATATTCTGTGTTTGACAGTTTCTGGATATGACAGTTTCTGGGATACACAGTTTCTGGGTGCGATAGTTTCTGTGTGTGACAATTTCTGGGTGTGTCAGTTTCTGGGTGCGATAGTTTCTGTGTGTGACAGATTCTGGGTGTGACATCTTCTGGGATCGACAGTTACTGGCAGTGACAGTTTCTGGATGTGACAGTTTCTGGGATCTACAGATTCTGGGCGCGACAGTTTCTGGATGTGACAGTTTCTGGGATCTACAGTTTCTGGGCACGACAGTTTCTGGATGACAGTTTCTGGATGTGACAGTATCTTGGTGCGCGAGTTTAATAGTGCGATAGTTTCTGGGTGTGACAGTGTCTGGGTGTGTCATTTTCTGGGTGCAATATTTTCTGTATGTGACACATTTTGGGTGTGACAGTTTAAGCGTGCGATAGGCTCTAGGAGTGCTAGTTTCTGGTTGTGACAGTTTCTGGGTGTGGCAGTTTCTGAGTTCGATAGTTTCTCTGTGTGACTGATTCTGGGATACACAGTTTCTGGGAGCGACAGAGTCTGGGTGCGATAGTTTCTGGATGTGTCAGTTCCTGTGTGCGATAGTTTCTGTGAATGACAGATTCTGGGTGTGACATTTTCTGGGATTGATAGGTACTGGATGTGACAGTTTCTGGATGTGACAGTTTCTGGGATCTAAAGTTTCTGGGCGCGACAGTTTCTGAATGTGACACTATCTTGGTGCGAGAGTTTAATAGTGTGATAGTTTCTGGGTGTGATAGTTTCTGGGTATGTCAGTTTCTGGGTGCAATAGTTTCTGTGTGTTTTAGATCCTGTGTGTGACAGTTTAAGGGTGAGATAGTCTCTGTGAGTGCTAGTTTCTTGGTTTGACAGTTTCTGGGATCGACATTTTCTGGGTGCGATAGTTTCTGGGTGTGACAGTTTCTGGGTGTGACAATTTCTGAGTGTGACAGTTTATGGGTGTGTCAGTTTCTAAGTGTGGCAGTTTCTGGTTCTGATTCTTTCTGGGTGTGATAGTTTCTCGGTATGACAATTTCTGGGTGCGACATTTTGTGGGTGTGACAGTTTCTGGGTGTGACATTTTCTGGGATCGACAGATACTGGATGTGACTGTTTCTGGATGTGACAGGATCTGGGATCTACAGCTTCTGGGTGTGACTGTTTATGGGTGTGACAATTTCTGAGTGTGACAGTTTCTGGGTGTGTCAGTTTCTGAGTGTGGCAGTTTCTGGTTCTGATTCTTTCTGGGTGCCATAGTTTCTGTGTATGACAATTTCTGGGTGCAACATTTCCTGGGTGTGACAGTTTCTGGGTGTGACAGTTTCTGGGATCGACAGTTACTGGATGTGACAGTTTCTGGATGTGATAGGATCTGGGATCTACAGTTTCTGGGCGCGACAGTTTCTGGATGTGACAGTATCTTGGTGTGAGAGTTTAATAGTGCAATAATTTCTGGGTGCAGCAGATTCTGGGTGTGTCAGTTTCTGGGTGCGATAATTTCTGTGTGTGACAAATTCTGGGTGTGACAGTTTAATGTTGTGATAACTCTGGGAGTGCTAGATTCTGGGGTTGACAGTTTCTGGGATCGACAGTTTTTGGTTCAATTGTTTCCGGGTGTGTCAGTTTCTGGGAGTGCTAGTTTCTGGGTTTCACAGTTTCTGGGATCGACAGTTTCTGGGTGTGATAGTTGCTTGTGTGACAGTTTCTGGGAGGGACAGTTTCTAGGAGTGTTAGTTTCTGGGTTTGACATTTTCTGGGTGCGATAGATTCTGGGTGTGACAGATTCTGGGTCTGAAACTTTCTGTGTGCGATAGTTTCTGGGTGTGACAGTTACTGTGTGTGACGGTTTCTGGTTGTGACAATTTCTGGGAGTCACTGTTTAAGAGCCCGAGAGTTTCTGGATGTGACAGTGTCTGGTTGCGACAGATTCTGGATGTGACATATTCTGGTTTGGACAGTATCTGGATGTTAAAGTTTCTGGGTTGGAAAGTTTCTGGCAGCGACAGTTTCTGAGTGCGAAAGTTTCTAAGCGTGACAGTTTCTTGGTGTGAGAGTTTAATAGTTGTATAGTTTCTGGTTGTGACAGTTTCTGGGTGTGGCAGTTTCTGAGTGCGATAGTTTCTGTGTGTGACAGATTCTGGGTCTGACAGTTTAAGGGTGTGAGAGGTTCTGGGAGTGCTAGATTCTGGGTGTGACAGTTTCTGGGTGTGACAGTTTCTGGGTGTGATACTTTCTGGGTGTGACAGTTTCTGGGTGTGATAGTTTCTGGGTGTGACAGTTTCTGGGAGTGACAGTTTCTGGGAGTGCTAGTTTCTGGGTTTGACAGTTTCTGGGATCGACAGTTTCTGGGTGCGATAGTTTCTGTGTGTGACTGATTCTGGGTGTGACAGTTCAATTGTGTGATACGTTATGGGAGTGCTAGTTTCTGGGCTTGACAGTTTCTGGGTGCGATAGATTCTGGGTGTGACAGTTTCTGGGTTTGACAGTTTCTGGGTGCGATGGATTCTGGGTGTGACAGTTTCTGGGTGAGATACTTACTGAGTGTGATAGATTCTGGGTTTGACAGTTTCTGGGTGCGATAGTTTCTGGGTGTGACAGTTTTGGGGTGTGACAGTTTCTGTGTGTGACGGTTTCTGGTTATGACAATTTCTGGGAGTCATAGTTAAAGAGCCTGAAAATTTTTGGATGTGACAGTGCCTGGTTGTGACAGATTCTGGATGTGACATATTCTGGGTTGGACAGTTTCTGGTTGTGAAAGATTCTGAGTTAGAAGGTTTCTGGGAACGACAGTTTTTGTGTGCAATAGTTTCTGGATGTGACAATTTCTGAGTGTGACAGTTTCTTGGTGTCAGAGTTTAATAGTGCGATATTTTCTGGGTGTGACAGTTTCTGGGATCAACAGTTTCTGGGTGCGATAGTTTCTGGTTGTGACAGTTTCTGGGATTGCTAGTTCCTGGGTTTCGCAGTTTCTGGGATTGACAGTTTCTGGGTGCGATAGTTTCTGGGAGTGTTAGTTTCTGGGTTTGACAGTTTCTGGGATCGACAGTTTCTGGGTGCGATAGTTTCTGGGTGTGGCAGTTTCTGGGTGTGATACTTTCTGGGTGCGATAGTTTCTGGGTATGACAATTTCTGGGTGCAACATTTTCTGGGTGTGAAAGTTTCTGCATGTGACATTTTCTGGGATCGACAGTTACTGGATGTGGCAGTTTCTGCGTTGACAGTTTCTGGATGTGACAGTTTCTGGGATCAACAGTTTCAGGAGCGACATTTTTCTGGGTGTGACAGTTTTAGGGTCTAACAGTTTGTGGGATCGACAGTTTCTGGGATCAACAGATTATGGCAGAGACATTTGAAGGTAGTGATAGTGTCTGGGTGTGACAGTTACTGGGTGTGACAATTTCCGTGTGCGATAGTTTCTAGGTATGACATTTTCTGGTTGTGATAGATTCTGGGTATGACAGTTTCTGGTAGTAACAGTTTAAGAGTCCGATAGTTTCTGGATGTGACATATTCTGGGTTTGACAGTTTCTGGGTGTGACAGTTTCTGGGAGCGACGGTTTCTGGGTGCGAAAGTTTCTGGGTGTAACATTTTCTGGGTGTGTCAGATTCTGGGTGCAATAGTTTCTGTGTGTGACAAATTCTGGGTCTGACAGTTCAAGGGTGCGATAGGCTCTGGGAGTGCTAGATTCTGGGTATGACAATTTCTTGGTGCAAAATTCTCTGGGTGTGACAGTTTCTGGGATCTACAGTTTCTGGGCGCGACAGTTTCTGGGTGACAGTTTCTGGATGTGTCAGTATCTTGGTGTGAGAGTTTAATAGTGTGATAGTTTCTGTGTGTGACAAATTCTGGGTGTGACAGTTTAAGGGTGCGATAGGCTCTGGGAGTGCTAGTTTCTGGGTTTGACAGTTTCTGGGATCGACAGTTTCGGGGTGCGATAGTTTCTGGGTGTGACAGTTTCTGTGTGTGACGGATTCTGGTTGTAACAATTTCTGGGAGTCACAGTTTAAGAGCCCGATAGTTTCTGGATGTGACAGTGTATGGTTGTGACAGATTCAGGATGTGACATATTCTGGGTTGCACAGTTTCTGGATGTGAAAGTGTCTGAGTTAGAAATTTTCTGTGAACGACAGTTTCTGGGTGCGATAGTTTCTGGTTGTGACAATTTCTGGGTGTGACAATTTCTTGGTGTGAGAGTTTAATAGTTGTATCGTTTCTGGTTGTGACAGTCTCTGGGTGTGGCAGTTTCTGAGTGCGGTAGTTTCTGTGTGTGACAGATCCTGTCTGTGACAGTTTAAGGGTGCGATAGGCTCTGGGAGTGCTAGATTCTGGGTTTGACCGTTTCCGGGATCGAAGGTTTCTGGGTGTGACAGTTTCCGGGTGTGACAATTTCTGAGTGTGCCAGTTTCTGGGTGTGTCAGTTTTTGAGTGTGCCAGTTTCTGGGTGTGTCAGTTTCTGGCTGCAATAGTTTCTGTGTGTGACAGATTCTAGGTGTGACAGTTTAAGGGTGCGATAGTCTCTTGGATTGCTGGATTCTGGGTTTGACAGTTTCTGGGATCGACAGTTTCTGGTTGTGATAATTGCTTGTGTGACAGTTTCTGGAGGGACAATTTCTGAGAGTGTTAGTTTCTGGGTTTGACATTTTCTGGGATCGACAGTTTCTGGGTGTTTCAGTTTCTGAGTGTGCCAGTTTCTGGGTGTGATACTTTCTGGGTGCAAAATTTTCTGGGTATGACAGTTACTGTGTGTGACGGTTTCTGGTTGTGACAATTTCTGGGAGTCACTGTTTAAGAGCCTGATAGTTTCTGGATGTGACAGTGTCAGGTTGTGACAGATTCTGGATGTGACATATACTCGGTTGGACAGTATCTGGATGTGAAAGTTTCTGGGTTAGACAGTTTCTAGGAGCGACAGTTTCTGCGTGCGAAAGTTTCTAAGCGTGACAGATTCTTGATGTGAGAGTTTAATAGTTGTATAAATTCTGGTTATGACAGTTTCTGGGTGTGACACTTTTAGGGTGCGATAAGCTCTGGGAGTGCTAGATTCTGGGTTTGACAGTTCCCGGGATCGAAAGTTTCTGGGTGTGACAGTTTCTGTGTGAGACAATTTCAGAGTGTGTCAGATTCTGAGTGAGCCATTTTCTGGGTGTGATACTTTCTGGGTGCGATAGTTTCTGGTTATGACAAAATCTGGGTGCAACATTTTCTGTGTGTGACCGTTTCTGCGTGTGACATTTTCTGGGATTGACAGTTACTGGATGTGACAGTTTCTGCATTGACACTTTCTGGATGTGACAGTTTCTGGGATACACAGTTTTGGGAGTGACAGTTTCCTGGTGCGATTGTTTCTGGGTGTGACAGTTTCAAGGTGTAACAGTTTCTGGTTGTGACAGTTTCTGGATGTGACAGTTTCTGGGTGAAAGTTTCTGGATGTGATAGGATCTGCGATTTACAGTTTCTGGGCGTGACAGTTACTGGGTGACAGTTTCTGGATGTGACAGTTTCTGGATGTGACAGTTTCTGGGTGTGTCAGTTTCTGGGTGCAATAATTTCTGTGTGTGACAAATTCTGGGTGTGACAGTTTAATGGTGCGATAACTCTGAGAGTGCTAGATTCTGGGGTTGACAGTTTCTGGGATAAACAGTTTCTGGGTGCGGTAGTTTCTGGGTGTGACAGTTTCTGGGAGTGCTAGTTTCTGGGTTTCACAGTTTCTGGGATCAGCAGTTTCTGGGTGCGATAATTGCTTGTGTGACAGTTTCTGGGAGGGACAGTTTCTTAGGAGTGTTAGTTTCTGGGTTTGACAGTTTCTGTGTGCGATAGCTTCTGCGTGTGACAGATTCTGGGTGTGATACTTTCTGGGTGCGATAGTTTCTGGGTGTGACAGTTACTGTGTGTGACGGTTTCTGGTTGTGACAATTTCTGGGAGTCACTGTTTAAGATAGTTTCTGGATGTGACAGTGTCTGCTTGCGACATATTCTGGATGTGACATATTCTGGGTTGGACAGTATCTGGATGTTAAAGTTTCTGGGTTAGAAATTTTCTGGCAGCGACAGTTTCTGAGTGCGAAAGTTTCTAAGCCTGACATTTTCTTGGTGTGAGAGTTTAATAGTTGCATGGTTTCTGGTTGTGACAGTTTCTGGGTGTGGCAGTTTCTGAGTGCGATAGTTTCTGTGTGTGACAGATTCTGGGTGTGACAGTTTAAGGGTGCGAAAGGTTCCTGGAGTGCTAGATTCTGGGTGTGACAGTTTCTGGGTGTGACAGTTTCTGGGTGTGACAGTTTCTGGGTGTGACATTTTCTGGGTGCGATAGATTCTGGGTGTGACAATTTCTGGCTGCAACAATTTCTGGCTGCGACAGTGCCTGGGTGTGACAGTTTCTGGTTGTGATAGATTCTGTGTATGACAGTATCTTGGAGTAACAGTTTAAGGGTCCGATAGTTTCTCGATGTGACAGTGTCTGGATGTGACAGATTCTGGATGTGACATATTCTGTGTTTGACAGTTTCTGGATGTGACAGTTTCTGGGATATACAGTTTCTGGCAGTGATAGTTTCTGGGTGTGTCAGTTTCTGCGTGTGTCAGTTTCTGGGTGTGTCAGTTTCTGGGATACACAGGTTCTGTGTGTGACAATTTCTGGGTGTGTCAGTTTCTGGGTGCGATAGTTTCTGTGTGTGACAGATTCTGGGTGTGACATTTTCTGGGATCGACAATTACTGGCAGTGACAGTTTCTGGATGTGACAGTTTCTGGGATCTACAGTTTCTGGGCGCGACAGTTTCTGGATGTGACAGTATCTTGGTGCGAAAGTTTAATAGTGCGATAGTTTCTGGGTGTGACAGTTTCTGGGTATGACAGTTTCTGGTTGCCATAGTTTCTGGGTGTGAAAGTTTCCGGGAGTGCTAGTTCCTGGGCTTCACAGTTTCTGGGATCGACAGTTTCTGGGTTCGACAGTTTCTGGATGTGAAAGTTTCTGGCAGCGTCAGTTTCTGGGTGCGATAATTTCTGGGTGTGACAATTTCTGGGTGTGACAGTTTCTTGGTGTGAGAGTTTAATAACGCGATAGTTTCTGGGTCTGACAGTTTCTGGGTATGTCAGTTTCTGGATGCGATAGTTTCTGTGTGTGACAGATTCTAGGTGTGATAGTTCAAGGGTGAAATGGGCTCTTGGAGTGCTAGTTTCTGGATTTGAAATTTTCTGTGATTGACAGTTTCTGGGTGCGATAGTTCCTGGGTGTGAAAGATTCTGGGAGTGCTAGTTTCTGGGTTTCACAGTTTCTGGGATCGTCAGTTTCTGGGTGAGATAGTTTCTGTGTGTGACTGATTCTGGGTGTGACAGTTCAATTGTGCGATACGCTATGGGAGTGCTAGTTTCTGGGCTTGACAGTTTCTGGGTGCGATAGATTCTGGGTGTGACAGTTTCTGGGTGAGATACTTTCTGGGTGCGATAGTTTCTGGGTGTGACAGTTTCTGGGTTTGACAGCTTCCGGGTGCGATAGATTCTGGGTGTGACAGTTTCTGGGTGAGATAGTTTCTGGGTGTGACAGTTTCTGGGTGAGATACTTTCTGGGTGCGATAGTTTCTGGGTGTGACAATTTCTGAGTGTGACAGTTTCTTGTTGTGAGAGTTTAATAGTGCGATATTTTCTGGGTGTGACAGTTTCTGGGATCAACAGTTTCTAGGTGCGATAGTTTCTGGTTGTGACAGTTTCTGGGAGTCATAGTTAAAGAGCCTGAAAATTTTTGGATGTGACAGTGCCTGGTTGTGACAGATTCTGGATGTGACATATTCTGGGTTGGATAGTTTCTGGATGTGACAGTTTCTGGGATTGCTAGTTCCTGGGTTTCACAGTTTCTGGGATTGACAGTTTCTGGGTGCGATAGTTTCTGTTGTGACAGTTTCTGGGTGTGACAGTTCTGGGAGTGTTAGTTTTTGGGTTTGACAGTTTCTGGGATCGACAGTTTCTGGGTGCGATAGTTTCTGGGTGTGACAATTTCTGTGTGTGATAGTTTCTTGGTGTGAGAGTTTAATAGTGCGATAGTGGACAGATTCTAGGTGTGACTGTTATGGGTGCGATAGGTTCTGGGAGTGCTAGTTTCTGGCTTTGACCGTTTCTGGGATCGACAGTTTCTGGGTGCGATAGTTTCTGAGAGTGACAGTTTCTGGGAGTGCTACTTTCTGGGTTTCACAGTTTCTGAGATCGACAGTTTCTGGGTACGATAGATTCTGGTTGTGCTAGTTTCTGGGATTGACAGTTTCCTGGATCAAAAGTTTCTGGGTCCTTGTGTGACAGTTTCTGGGAGTGACAGTTTCAGGGGGTGTTAGTTTCTGGGATCGACAGTTTCTGGGTGCAATAGAATTTGGGTGTGACAGATTCTGGGTGTGACAGTTCAATGGTGCGATAGGCTCTAGGAGTGCTAGTTTCTGGGTTATACAGTTTCTGGGTGTGATACTTTCTGTGTGAGATAGTTCCGTGTGTGACAGTTTCTGTGTGTGACGGTATCTGGTTGTGACAATTTCTGGGAGTCACCGCTTAAGAGCCCGATAGTTACTGGATGTGATAGTGTCTGGTTGTGACAGATTCTGGCTGTGACATATTCTAGGTTGGACAGTTTCTGGATGTGACAGTTTCTGGGTGCGAAAGTTTCTGGGTGTAACATTTTCTGGATGTGTCAGATTCTGGGTGCGATAGTTTCTGTGTGTAACAAATTCTGGGTGTGACAGTTCAAGGGTGCGATAGGCTCTGGGAGTGCTAGATTCTGGGTATGACAATTTCTTGGTGCAACATTCTCTGGGTGTGACAGTTTCTGGGATCTACAGTTTCTGGGCGCGACAGTTTCTGGGTGACAGTTTCTGGATGTGACAGTTTCTTGGTGTGAGAGTTTAATAATGTGATAGTTTCTGTGTGTGACAAATTCTGGGAGTGACAGTTTAAGGGTGCGATAGGCTCTGGGAGTGCAAGTTTCTGGGTTTGACAGTTTCTGGGATCGACAGTTTCGGGGTGAGATAGTTTCTGGGTGTGAAAGTTTCTGTGTGTGACGGTTTCTGGTTGTAACAATTTCTGGGAGTAACAGTTTAAGAGCCCGATAGTTTCTGGATGTTTACAGTTTCTGGGTGACAGTTTCTGGATGTGACAGTTTCTGGATGTGATAGGATCTGGGATCTACAGTTTCTGGGCGTGACAGTTTCTGGGTGACAGTTTCTGGATGTGACAGTACTTTGGTGTGAGAGTTTAATAGTGCAATAGTTTCTGGGTGTGGCAGTTTCTGGGTGTGTCAGATTCTAGGTGCGATAATTTCTGTGTATGACAAATTCTGGGTGTGACAGTTTAATGATGCGATAACTCTGGGAGTGCTAGATTCTGGGGTTGACAGTTTCTGGGATCGACAGTTTCTGGGTGCGATAGTTTCTGGGTGTGACAGTTTCTGGGATTGTTAGTTTCTGGGTTTCACAGTTTCTGGGATCGACAGTTTCTGGATGCGATAGTTGCTTGTGTGACAGTTTCTGGGAGGGACAGTTTCTAGGAGTGTTAGTTTCTGGGCTTGACAGTTTCTCGGTGCGATAGATTCTGGGTGTAACAGATTCTGGGTGTGATACTTTCTGGGTGCGATAGTTTCTGGATGTGACAGTTACTGTGTGTGACAGTTTCTGGTTGTGACAATTTCTGGGAGTCACTGTTTAAGAGCCCGAGAGTTGCTGGATGTGACAGTGTCTGGTTGCGACAGATTCTGGATGTGACACATTCTGGTTTGGACAGTTTCTGGATGTGACAGTTTCTGGGATACACAGTTTCTGGGAGCGACAGTTTCTGGGTGCGATAGTTTCTGTGTGTAACAAATTCTGGGTGTGACAGTTCAAGGGTGCGATAGGCTCTGGGAGTGCTAGATTCTGGGTATGACAATTTCTTGGTGCAACATTCTCTGGGTGTGACAGTTTCTGGGATCTACAGTTTCTGGGCGCGACAGTTTCTGGGTGACAGTTTCTGGATGTGACAGTTTCTTGGTGTGAGAGTTTAATAGTGTGATAGTTTCTGTGTGTGACAAATTCTGGGTGTGACAGTTTAAGAGTGCGATAGGCTCTGGGAGTGCTAGTTTCTGGGTTTGAGAGTTTCTGGGATCGACAGTTTTGTGGTGAGATGGTTTCTGGGTGTGACAGTTTCTGTGTGTGACGGTTTCTGGTTGTAACAATTTCTGGGAGTCACAGTTTAAGAGCCCGGTAGTTTCTGGATGTTTACAGTTTCTGGGTGACAGTTTCTGGATGTGACAGTTTCTGGATGTGATAGGATCTGGGATCTACAGTTTCTGGGCGTGACAGTTTCTGGGTGACAGTTTCTGGATGTGACAGTATCTTGGTGTGAGAGTTTAATAGTGCAATAGTTTCTGGGTGTGGCAGTTTCTGGGTGTGTCAGTTTCTGGGTGCGATAATTTCTGTGTCTGACAAATTCTGGGTGTGCCAGTTTAATGGTGCAATAACTCTGGGAGTGCTAGATTCTGGGGTTGACAGTTTCTGGGATCGATAGTTTCTGGGTGCGATAGTTTCTGGGTGTGACAGTTTCTGGGAGTGCTAGTTTCTGGGTTTCACAGTTTCTGGGATCGACAGTTTCTGGGTGCGATAGTTGCTTGTGTGACAGTTTCTGGGAGGGACAGTTTCTAGGAGTGTTAGTTTCTGGGCTTGACAGTTTCTCGGTGCGATAGATTCTGGGTGTGACAGATTCTGGGTGTGATACTTTCTGGGTACGATAGTTTCTGGGTGTGACAGTTACTGTGTGTGACAGTTTCTGGTTGTGACAATTTCTGGGAGTCACTGTTTAAGAGCCCGATAGTTTCTGGATGTGACAGTGTCTGGTTGCGACAGATTCTGGATGTGACATATTCTGGGTTGGACAGTATCTGGATGTTAAAGTTTCTGGGTTAGAAAGTTTCTGGCAGCGACAGTTTCTGAGTGCGAAAGTTTCTAAGTGTGACAGTTTCTTGGTGTGAGAGTTTAATAGTTGTATAGTTTCCGGTTGTGACAGATTCTGGGTGTGACAGTTTAAGGGTGCGAGAAGTTCTGGGAGTGCTAGATTCTGGGTGTGACAGTTTCTGGGTGTGACAGTTTCTGGGTGTGATAGTTTCTGGGTGTGACATTTTCTGGGTGTGATAGTTTCTGGGTGTGACAATTTCTGGCTGCAACAATTTCTGGCTGCGACAGTGTCTGGGTGTGACAATTTCTGGGTGCGATAGTTTCTGAGTATGACAGTTTCTGGTTGTGATAGATTCTGGGTATGACAGTAGCTGGGAGTAACAGTTTAATGGTCCGATAGTTTCTTGATGTGACAGTGTCTGGATGTGACAGATTCTGGATGTGACATATTCTGTGTTTGACAGTTTCTGGATGTGACAATTTCTGGGATACACAGTTTCTGGGAGCGATAGTTTCTGTGTGTGACAATTTCTGGGTGTGTCAGTTTCTGGGTGCGATAGTTTCTGTGTGTGACAAATTCTGGGTGTGACATTTTCTGGGATCGACAGTTACTGGCAGTGACAGTTTCTGGATATGACAGTTTCTGGGATCTACAGATTCTGGGTGTGACAGTTTCTGGATGTGACAGTTTCTGGGATCTACAGTTTCTGGGATCTACAGTTTCTGGGCACGACAGTTTCTGGGTGACAGTTTCTGGATGTGACAGTATCTTGGTGCGAGAGTTTAACAGTGACATAGTTTCTGGGTGTGACAGTGTCTGGATGTGTCAGTTTCTGGATGCAATAGTTTCTGTGTGTGACTAATTCTGGGTGTGACAGTTTAACGGTGCGATAGGCTCTAGGAGTGCTAGTTTCTGGTTGTGACAGTTTCTGGGTGAGGCAGTTTCTGAGTTCGATAGTTTCTGTTTGTGACAGATTCTGGGATACACAGTTTCTGGGTATGTCAGTTCCTGGGTGCCATAGTTTCTGTGTGTGACAGATTCTGGGTTTGACAGTTTAAGGGTGCGATAGGCTCTTGGAGTGCTAGTTTCTGGGTTTGACATTTTCTGTGATTTACAGTTTCTGGGTGCGATAGTTTCTGGGTGTGAAAGTTTCCGGGAGTGCTAGTTCCTGGGCTTCACAGTTTCTGGGATCGACAGTTTCTGGGTTCGACAGTTTCTGGATGTGAAAGTTTCTGGGAGCGTCAGTTTCTGGGTACGATAGTTTCTGGGTGTGACAATTTCTGGGTGTGACAGTTTCTTGGTGTGAGAGTTTAATATTGCGATAGTTTCTGCGTCTGACAGTTTCTGGGTATGTCAGTTTCTGGGTGCGATAGTTTCTGTGTGTGACAGATTCTAGGTGTGACAGTTCAAGGGTGAAATGGGCTCTTGGAGTGCTAGTTTCTGGGTTTGACATTTTCTGTGATTGACAGTTTCTGGGTGCGATAGTTCCTGGGTGTGAAATTTTCTGGGAGTGCTAGCTTCTGGGTTTAACAGTTTCTGGGATTGTCAGTTTCTGGGTGCGATATTATCTTGTGTGACAGTTTCTGGGAGTGTTAGTTTCTGGGTTTGACAGTTTCTGGGATCGACAGTTTCTGGGTGCGATAGTTGCTTGTGTGACAGTTTCTGGGAGGGACAGTTTCTAGGAGTGTTAGTTTCTGGGCTTGACAGTTTCTGCGTGCAATAGATTATGGGTGTGACAGATTCTGGGTGCGATAGTTTCTGGGTGTTACAGTTACTGTGTGTGACGGTTTCTGGTTGTGACAATTTCTGGGAGTCACTGTTTAAGAGCCCGATAGTTTCTGGATGTGACAGGATCTGGGATCTACAGCTTCTGGGTGTGACTGTTTATGGGTGTGACAATTTCTGAGTGTGACAGTTTCTGGGTGTGTCAGTTTCTGAGTGTGGCAGTTTCTGGTTCTGATTCTTTCTGGGTGCCATAGTTTCTGTGTATGACAATTTCTGGGTGCAACATTTCCTGGGTGTGACAGTTTCTGGGTGTGACAGTTTCTGGGTGTGACAGTTTCTGGGATCGACAGTTACTGGATGTGACAGTTTCTGGATGTGATAGGATCTGGGATCTACAGTTTCTGGGCGCGACAGTTTCTGGATGTGACAGTATCTTGGTGTGAGAGTTTAATAGTGCAATAATTTCTGGGTGCAGCAGATTCTGGGTGTGTCAGTTTCTGGGTGCGATAATTTCTGTGTGTGACAAATTCTGGGTGTGACAGTTTAATGTTGTGATAACTCTGGGAGTGCTAGATTCTGGGGTTGACAGTTTCTGGGATCGACAGTTTTTGGTTCAATTGTTTCCGGGTGTGTCAGTTTCTGGGAGTGCTAGTTTCTGGGTTTCACAGTTTCTGGGATCGACAGTTTCTGGGTGTGATAGTTGCTTGTGTGACAGTTTCTGGGAGGGACAGTTTCTAGGAGTGTTAGTTTCTGGGCTTGACAGTTTCTCGGTGCGATAGATTCTGGGTGTAACAGATTCTGGGTGTGATACTTTCTGGGTGCGATAGTTTCTGGGTGTGACAGTTTCTGGGATTGTTAGTTTCTGGGTTTCACAGTTTCTGGGATCGACAGTTTCTGGATGCGATAGTTGCTTGTGTGACAGTTTCTGGGAGGGACAGTTTCTAGGAGTGTTAGTTTCTGGGCTTGACAGTTTCTCGGTGCGATAGATTCTGGGTGTAACAGATTCTGGGTGTGATACTTTCTGGGTGCGATAGTTTCTGGATGTGACAGTTACTGTGTGTGACAGTTTCTGGTTGTGACAATTTCTGGGAGTCACTGTTTAAGAGCCCGAGAGTTGCTGGATGTGACAGTGTCTGGTTGCGACAGATTCTGGATGTGACACATTCTGGTTTGGACAGTTTCTGGATGTGACAGTTTCTGGGATACACAGTTTCTGGGAGCGACAGTTTCTGGGTGCGATAGTTTCTGTGTGTAACAAATTCTGGGTGTGACAGTTCAAGGGTGCGATAGGCTCTGGGAGTGCTAGATTCTGGGTATGACAATTTCTTGGTGCAACATTCTCTGGGTGTGACAGTTTCTGGGATCTACAGTTTCTGGGCGCGACAGTTTCTGGGTGACAGTTTCTGGATGTGACAGTTTCTTGGTGTGAGAGTTTAATAGTGTGATAGTTTCTGTGTGTGACAAATTCTGGGTGTGACAGTTTAAGAGTGCGATAGGCTCTGGGAGTGCTAGTTTCTGGGTTTGAGAGTTTCTGGGATCGACAGTTTTGTGGTGAGATGGTTTCTGGGTGTGACAGTTTCTGTGTGTGACGGTTTCTGGTTGTAACAATTTCTGGGAGTCACAGTTTAAGAGCCCGGTAGTTTCTGGATGTTTACAGTTTCTGGGTGACAGTTTCTGGATGTGACAGTTTCTGGATGTGATAGGATCTGGGATCTACAGTTTCTGGGCGTGACAGTTTCTGGGTGACAGTTTCTGGATGTGACAGTATCTTGGTGTGAGAGTTTAATAGTGCAATAGTTTCTGGGTGTGGCAGTTTCTGGGTGTGTCAGTTTCTGGGTGCGATAATTTCTGTGTCTGACAAATTCTGGGTGTGCCAGTTTAATGGTGCGATAACTCTGGGAGTGCTAGATTCTGGGGTTGACAGTTTCTGGGATCGATAGTTTCTGGGTGCGATAGTTTCTGGGTGTGACAGTTTCTGGGAGTGCTAGTTTCTGGGTTTCACAGTTTCTGGGATCGACAGTTTCTGGGTGCGATAGTTGCTTGTGTGACAGTTTCTGGGAGGGACTGTTTCTAGGAGTGTTAGTTTCTGGGCTTGACAGTTTCTCGGTGCGATAGATTCTGGGTGTGACAGATTCTGGGTGTGATACTTTCTGGGTACGATAGTTTCTGGGTGTGACAGTTACTGTGTGTGACAGTTTCTGGTTGTGACAATTTCTGGGAGTCACTGTTTAAGAGCCCGATAGTTTCTGGATGTGACAGTGTCTGGTTGCGACAGATTCTGGATGTGACATATTCTGGGTTGGACAGTATCTGGATGTTAAAGTTTCTGGGTTAGAAAGTTTCTGGCAGCGACAGTTTCTGAGTGCGAAAGTTTCTAAGTGTGACAGTTTCTTGGTGTGAGAGTTTAATAGTTGTATAGTTTCCGGTTGTGACAGTTTCTGGGTATGGCAGTTTCTGAGTGCGATAGTTGCTGTGTGTGACAGATTCTGGGTGTGACAGTTTAAGGGTGCGAGAAGTTCTGGGAGTGCTAGATTCTGGGTGTGACAGTTTCTGGGTGTGACAGTTTCTGGGTGTGATAGTTTCTGGGTGTGACATTTTCTGGGTGTGATAGTTTCTGGGTGTGACAATTTCTGGCTGCAACAATTTCTGGCTGCGACAGTGTCTGGGTGTGACAATTTCTGGGTGCGATAGTTTCTGAGTATGACAGTTTCTGGTTGTGATAGATTCTGGGTATGACAGTAGCTGGGAGTAACAGTTTAATGGTCCGATAGTTTCTTGATGTGACAGTGTCTGGATGTGACAGATTCTGGATGTGACATATTCTGTGTTTGACAGTTTCTGGATGTGACAATTTCTGGGATACACAGTTTCTGGGAGCGATAGTTTCTGTGTGTGACAATTTCTGGGTGTGTCAGTTTCTGGGTGCGATAGTTTCTGTGTGTGACAGATTCTGGGTGTGACATTTTCTGGGATCGACAGTTACTGGCAGTGACAGTTTCTGGATATGACAGTTTCTGGGATCTACAGATTCTGGGTGTGACAGTTTCTGGATGTGACAGTTTCTGGGATCTACAGTTTCTGGGCACGACAGTTTCTGGGTGACAGTTTCTGGATGTGACAGTATCTTGGTGCGAGAGTTTAACAGTGACATAGTTTCTGGGTGTGACAGTGTCTGGATGTGTCAGTTTCTGGATGCAATAGTTTCTGTGTGTGACAAATTCTGGGTGTGACAGTTTAACGGTGCGATAGGCTCTAGGAGTGCTAGTTTCTGGTTGTGACAGTTTCTGGGTGAGGCAGTTTCTGAGTTCGATAGTTTCTGTTTGTGACAGATTCTGGGATACACAGTTTCTGGGTATGTCAGTTCCTGGGTGCCATAGTTTCTGTGTGTGACAGATTCTGGGTTTGACAGTTTAAGGGTGCGATAGGCTCTTGGAGTGCTAGTTTCTGGGTTTGACATTTTCTGTGATTTACAGTTTCTGGGTGCGATAGTTTCTGGGTGTGAAAGTTTCCGGGAGTGCTAGTTCCTGGGCTTCACAGTTTCTGGGATCGACAGTTTCTGGGTTCGACAGTTTCTGGATGTGAAAGTTTCTGGGAGCGTCAGTTTCTGGGTACGATAGTTTCTGGGTGTGACAATTTCTGGGTGTGACAGTTTCTTGGTGTGAGAGTTTAATATTGCGATAGTTTCTGCGTCTGACAGTTTCTGGATATGTCAGTTTCTGGGTGCGATAGTTTCTGTGTGTGACAGATTCTAGGTGTGACAGTTCAAGGGTGAAATGGGCTCTTGGAGTGCTAGTTTCTGGGTTTGACATTTTCTGTGATTGACAGTTTCTGGGTGCGATAGTTCCTGGGTGTGAAAGTTTCTGGGAGTGCTAGCTTCTGGGTTTAACAGTTTCTGGGATTGTCAGTTTCTGGGTGCGATATTATCTTGTGTGACAGTTTCTGGGAGTGTTAGTTTCTGGGTTTGACAGTTTCTGGGATCGACAGTTTCTGGGTGCGATAGTTGCTTGTGTGACAGTTTCTGGGAGGGACAGTTTCTAGGAGTGTTAGTTTCTGGGCTTGACAGTTTCTGCGTGCAATAGATTATGGGTGTGACAGATTCTGGGTGCGATAGTTTCTGGGTGTTACAGTTACTGTGTGTGACGGTTTCTGGCTGTGACAATTTCTGGGAGTCACTGTTTAAGAGCCCGATAGTTTCTGGATGTGACAGTGTCTGGTTGCGACAGATTCTGGATGTGACATATTCTGGGTTGGACAGTATCTGGATGTTAAAGTTTCTGGGTTAGAAAGTTTCTGGCAGCGACAGTTTCTGAGTGCGAAAGTTTCTAAGCGTGACAGTTTCTTGGTGTGAGAGTTTAATAGTTGTATAGTTCTGGTTGTGACAGTTTCTGGGTGTGGCAGTTTCTGAGAGCGATAGTTTCTGTGTGTGACAGATTCTGGCTGTGACAGTTTAAGGGTGCGAGAGGTTCTGGGAGTGCTAGATTCTGGGTGTGACAATTTCTGGGTGTGACAGTTTATGGGTGTGATACTTCCTGAGTGTGACATTTTCTGGGTGTGATAGTTTCTGGGTGTGACAATTTCTGGCTGCAACAATTTCTGGCTGCGACAGTGTCTGGTTGTGACAATTTCCGGGTGCGATTTTTTCTGAGTATGACAGTTTCTGGTTGTGATAGATTCTGGATGTGACATATTCTGTGTTTGACAGTTTCTGGATGTGACAGTTTCTGGGATATACAGTTTCTGGCAGTGATAGTTTCTGGGTGTGTCAGTTTCTGGGTGTGTCAGTTTCTGGGATACACAGTTTCTGTGTGTGACAATTTCTGGGTGTGTCAGTTTCTGGGTGCGATAGTTTCTGTGTGTGACAGATTCTGGGTGTGACATTTTCTGGGATCGACAATTACTGTCAGTGACAGTTTCTGGATGTGACAGTTTCTGGGATCTACAGATTCTGGGCGTGACAGTTTCTGGATGTGACAGTTTCTGGGATCTACAGTTTCTGGGCACGACAGTTCTGGGTGACAGTTTCTGGATGTGACAGTATCTTGGTGCGAGAGTTTAACAGTGCGATTGTTTCTGGGTGTGACAGTGTCTGGGTATGTCAGTTTCTGGGTGCAATAGTTTCTGTGTGTGACAAATTCTGGGTGTGACAGTTTAACGGTGCGATAGGCTCTAGGAGTGCTAACTTCTGGTTGTGACAGTTTCTGGGTGTGGCAGTTTCTGAGTTCTATAGTTTCTGTGTGTGACAGATTCTGGGATACGCAGTTTCTGGGAGTGACAGATTCTGGGTGCGATAGTTTCTGGGTGTGTCAGTTTCTGTGTGCGATAGTTTCTGTGAATGACACATTCTGGGTGTGACATTTTCTGGGATTGACAGTTACTGGATGTGACAGTTTCTTGATGTGACAGTTTCTGGGATCTACAGTTTCTGGGCGCGACAGTTTCTGGATGTGACCGTAACTTGGTGCAAAAGTTTAATAGTGTGATAGTTTCTGGTTGTGACAGTTTCTGGGCATGACAGTTTCTGGGTGCGATAGTTTCTGGGTGTGAAAGTTTCCGGGAGTGCTAGTTCCTGGGCTTCACAGTTTCTGGGATCGACAGTTTCTGGGTTTGACAGTTTCTGGATGTGAAAGTTTCTGGGAGCGTCAGTTTCTGGGTGCGATAGTTTCTGGGTGTGACAATTTCTGGGTGTGACAGTTTCTTGTTGTAAGAGTTTAATAGCGCGATAGTTTCTGCGTCTGACAGTTTCTGGGTATGTCAGTATCTGGGTGCGATAGTTTCTGTGTGTGACAGATTCTAGGTGTGACAGTTCAAGGGTGAAATGGGCTCTTGGAGTGCTAGTTTCTGGATTTGACATTTTCTGTGATTGACAGTTTCTGGGTGCGATAGCTCCTGGGTGTGAAAGTTTCTGGGAGTGCTAGTTTCTGGGTTTCACAGTTTCTGGGATCGTCAGTTTCTGGGTGCGATATTTGCTTGTGTGATAGTTCCTGGGAGTGACAGTTTCTGGGAGTGTTAGTTTCTGGGTTTGACAGTTTCTGGGATCGACAGTTTCTGGGTGCGAAAGTTTCTGTGTGTGACTGATTCTGGGTGTGACAGTTCAATTGTGCGATACGCTATGGGAGTGCTAGTTTCTGGGATCGACAGTTTCTGGGAGCGACAGTTTCTGTGCAACAGTTTCTGGGTGTGACAGTTTCTGAATGTGACAGTTTCTGGGAGTGACAGTTTCTGAATGTGAGAGTTTCTGTGATTGACGGTTTCTGGGAGCGTCAGTTAAGGGTACGATAATTTTTGAGTGTGACAGTTTCTGGGTGTCACAGTTCCTGGTAGCGACAGTTTAAGGGTGCAATAGTTTCTGCTTGTGACAGATTCTGGATGTGATTGATTCTGGGATCCACAGTTTCTAGTTGTGATAGTTTCTGGGTGACACTTTCTGGGTATGACAGGTTCTGGGATCGACAGTTTCTGGGGACAGCAGTTTAAGGGTGTGATAGCTTCTGGGTGTGACAGTGTTTCGGTGTGACAGATTCTGGATGTGACAGATTCTGGGATCCACAGTTTCTTGGTGCGATAGTTTCTGGGTGATTGTTTCTGTGCGTGACAGGTTCTGAGTGTGACAGTTTTTGGCTGCAATAGTTTCTGATTGTGACAGTTTCTGGGTGCGATAGTTTCTGGGTGTGACATATTCTGACTGTGACAATTTAAAGGTGCGACAGTCTCAGGGTGTGACAGTTTCTGGATGTGACAGTTTCTGGGTGTGACATTTTCGGGATTTGACAGTTTCTGGGTGTGACAGTTTAAGGGTGCGACTGTTTCTGGGTGTGACAGTTTCTGGGTGTGTTAGTTTCTAGATGTGACAGTTTCTGGATGTGACAGTTTAAGGTTTCTATAGTTTCTAGGTGTGACACTTTCTGGATGTATACCTTTTCTGTGAACAACAGTTTCTGGGAGCGACAGTTTCTGTGCAACATTTTCTGGGTGTGACAGTTTCTGGATGTGACAGTTTCTGGGAGTGACAGTTTCTGGATGGGAGTGTTTCTGTGATTGACGGTTTCTGGGAGCGTCAGTTAAGGGTACGATAGTTTTTGAGTGTGACAGTTTCTGGGTGTCACAGCTCCTGGTAGTGACAGTTTAAGGGTGCTATAGTTTCTGGTTGTGACAAATTCTGAATGTGACAGATTCTGGGATCCACAGTTTCTAGTTGTGATAGTTTCTGAGTGTCACTTTCTGGGTGCGACAGGTTCTGGGATCGACAGTTTCTGTCTGCGACTGTTTAAGGTGGCGATAGTTTCTGTGTGTGACAGTTTCTGGGTGAGATAGTTTCTGCGCGTGACAGTTCCTGGGTGCGATAGATTCTGGGTGTGACAGTTTCTGGGTGTGACAGTTTCTGGGTGCGATAGATTCTGGGTGTGACAGTTTCTGGGTGTGACAGTTTAAGGGTGCCACAGTCTCAGGATGTGACAGTTTCTTGGAGTGACATTTCCTGGAATTGACGGTTTCTGGATGTGACAGTTTCTAGGCGTGACAGTTTAAGATTGCTATAGTTTCTAGGTGTGACATTTTCTGGATGTATACAGTTTCTGTGATCAACAGTTTCTGGGAGCGACAGTTCCTGTGCGACAGATTCTGGGTGTGACAGTTTCTAGGTGTGACAGTTTCTGGATGTATACCGTTTCTGTGAACAACAGTTTCTGGGAGCGACAGTTTCTGTGCAACATTTTCTGGGTGTGACAGTTTCTGGATGTGACAGTTTCTGGGAGTGACAGTTTCTGGATGGGAGTGTTTCTGTGATTGACGGTTTCTGGGAGCGTCAGTTAAGGGTACGATAGTTTTTGAGTGTGACAGTTTCTGGGTGTCACAGCTCCTGGTAGTGACAGTTTAAGGGTGCTATAGTTTCTGGTTGTGACAAATTCTGAATGTGACAGATTCTGGGATCCACAGTTTCTAGTTGTGATAGTTTCTGAGTGTCACTTTCTGGGTGCGACAGGTTCTGGGATCGACAGTTTCTGTCTGCGACTGTTTAAGGTGGCGATAGTTTCTGTGTGTGACAGTTTCTGGGTGAGATAGTTTCTGCGCGTGACAGTTCCTGGGTGCGATAGATTCTGGGTGTGACAGTTTCTGGGTGTGACAGTTTCTGGGTGCGATAGATTCTGGGTGTGACAGTTTCTGGGTGTGACAGTTTAAGGGTGCCACAGTCTCAGGATGTGACAGTTTCTTGGAGTGACATTTCCTGGAATTGACGGTTTCTGGATGTGACAGTTTCTAGGCGTGACAGTTTAAGATTGCTATAGTTTCTAGGTGTGACATTTTCTGGATGTATACAGTTTCTGTGATCAACAGTTTCTGGGAGCGACAGTTCCTGTGCGACAGTTTCTGGGTGTGACAGTTTCTAGGTGTGACAGTTTCTGGATGTATACCGTTTCTGTGATCAACAGTTTCTGGGAGCGACAGTTTCTGTGCGACAGTTTCTGGGTGTGACAGTTTCCAGATGTGACAGTTTCTGGGAGTGACAGTTTCTGGATGGGAGAGTTTCTGTGATTGACGGTTTCTGGGAGCGTCAGTTAAGGGTACGATAGTTTTTGAGTGTGACGGTTTCTGGGTGTCACTGCTCCTGGTAGCGACAGTTTAAGGGTGCTGTAGTTCTGGTTGTGACAAATTCTGGATGTGACAGATTCTGGGATCCACAGTTTCTAGCTGTGATAGTTTCTGAGTGTCACTTTCTGGGTGTGACAGGTTCTGGGATCGACAGTTTCTGTCTGCAACTGTTTAAGGTGGCAATAGTTTCTGTGTGTGACAGTTTCTGGGTGACATAGTTTCTGCGCGTGACAGTTCCTGGGTGCGATAGATTCTGTGTATGACAGTTTCTGGGTGTGACAGTTTCTGGGTGTGACAGTTTCTGGGTGTGACAATTTCTGGGATCGATGGTTTCTGGGAGGGCCAGTTAAGGGTGCGATAGTTTTTGGGTGTGACAGTTTCTGGGTGTCACAGTTCCTGATAGCGACAGTTTAAAGGTGCAATAATTTCTGGTTGTGACAGATTCTGGATGTGACAGATTCTGGGCTCCACAGTTTCTAGTTGTGATAGATTCTGGGTGAAACTTTCTGGGTGTGACTGGTTCTGGGATCGACAGTTTCTGGGTGCGACTGTTTAAGGTTGCGATAGTTTCTGGGTGTGACAGATTCTGGGTGCGATAGATTCTGGGTGTGACAGTTTCTGGGTGTGACAGTTTAAGGTTGAGATAGTTTCTGGGTGTGACAGTTTCTAGGTGTGACAGTTCCTGGAATTGACGGTTTCTGGATGTGACAGTTTCTAGGTGTGACAGTTTCTGGATGCATACAGTTTCTGTGATCAACAGTTTCTGGGAGCGACAGTTTCTGTGCCACAGTTTCTGGGTGTGACAGTTTCTGGCATCAACATTTTCTGTGAGCAACAGTTTCAGGGTGCAATAGTTTATGGGTGTGATCGTTGCTGGATGTGACAGTTTCTGGGATCAATAGTTTCTGGGTGTGACATATTCTGGGAACAACAGTTTCTGTGAACAACAGTTTAAGGGTGTGATAGTTTCTGGGTGTGACAGTGTTTCAGTGTGCTAGATCCTGGATGTGACAGATTCTGGGATCCACAGTTTCTAGGTGCGATAGTTTCTGGGTGATTGTTTCTGTGCGCGACCGGCTCAGGTTGTAACAGTTCCTGGGTGCAATAGTTTCTGGGTGTGACATTTTCTGACTGTGACAATTTAAAGGTGCGACAGTCTCAGGGTGTGACAGTTTCTGCGCGTGACAGTTTCTGGATGTGACAGTTTTTGTGATCAACAGTTTCTGGGTGCGACAGTTTCTGGTTGTGACAGTTTCTGGGATCAACATTTTTTTGGAGCAACAGTTTCAGGGTGCGATAGTTTATGGGTGTGATAGTTGCTGGATGTGACAGTTCCTGGGATCAACAGTTTCTGGGTGTGATATATCTTCTGGGAACAACAGATTCTGGGAACGAAAGTTCAAGGGTGTGGTAGTTTCTGGGTGTGACAGTTTCTGGGTGTGACAGATTCTGCGTGTGACAGTTTCTGGATGTGACAGTTCTGGGTGTGAGCTTTTTTGGGTGCGATAGTTTCTGGGTATCAAAGTTTCTGGGGGCGACAGTTTAAGGTTGCGAAAGTTTCTTGTTGTGACAGTTCCTGGGAGAGAAAGTTTCTGGGTGTGACAGTTTCGAGTTGTCACAGTTTCCAGGTGTGACAGATTCTGGGATCCACAGTTTCTTGTTGTGATGTGTCCTGGGTGACAGTCTTTGGGTGTGACATCTTCTGGGTGTAACAGTTTAAGGGTGCGACTGTTTCTGTGTGTGACTGTTTCTGGGTTTCACGATTTCAGGGTGCGATAGAATCTGGCCGTGACAGTTTGTGGGTGCGATAGTTTCTGGGTGTGACAATTTAAGGGTGTGATTGTTCTGGGTGTGACAGTTTCTGGGTGTGATAGTTTCTGGGTGTGATAGTTTCTGGGTGTGACAGTTTCTGGGTGTGATAGTTTCTGGGTGTGACAGTTTCTGGACGTGACAGTTTCTGAGATCGACGGTTTCAGGTAGCGACAGTTTAAGGGTGAAATATTTTCTGGTTGTGACAGATTCTGGATGTGACAGATTCTGGGATCTACAGTTTCTCATTGTGATAGTTTCTGGGTGACACTTTCTGGGTGTGACAGGTTCTGGGATCGATGGTGTCTGTGTTCAACTGTTTAAGGTTGCGATATTTTCTGGGTGTGACTGTTTCTGGTGCGATAGATTCTGGGTGTGTCATTTTCTGGGTGTGACAGTTTAAGGGTGCCACAGTCTCATGGTCTGACAGTTTCTGGGTGAGACAGTTTCGGGGTGTGACAGTTTAAGGTTGAGGTAGTTTCTGGGTGAGACAGCTTCTGGGTGTGACAGTTCCTGGAATTGACGGTTTCTGGATGTGACAGTTTCTAGGTGTGACAGTTTAAGGTTGCTATAGATTCTTGTTGTGACAGTTCCTGGGAGTGACAGTTTCGAGATGTCACAGTTTCCGGGTGTGACAGATTCTGGGATCCACAGTTTCTCGTTGTGATGGGTTCTGGGTGATAGTTTTTGGGTGTGACATCTTCTGGGTGTAACAGTTTAAGGGTGCGACTGTTTCTGTGCGTGACTGTTTCTGGGTTTCACGATTTCAGGGTGCGATAGTATCTGGGTGTGACAGTTTCTGGGTGTGTTAGTTTCTGAGAATGACAGTTTCTGGATGTGAGAGTTTCTGGGATCGACGGTTTCTGGGAGCGCCAGTTAAGAGTGCGATACTTTTTGGGTGTGACAGTTTCTGAGTGTCACAGTTCCTGGTAGCGACAGTTTAAGGCTGCAATAGTTTCTGGTTGTGGGATTCTGGGATCCACAGTTTCTAGTTGTGATAGTTTCTGGCTGACACTTTCTGTGTGTGACAGGTTTTGGGATCAACAGTGTCTGGGTGCGACTGTTTAAGGTGGCGATAGTTTCTGTGTGTGACAGATTCTGGGTGAGATAGTTTCTGGATGTGACAGTTTCTTGGTGCGATAGATTCTGGGTGTGCCAGTTTCTGGGTGTGACAGTTTCTGGATGCGATAGAATCTGCGTGTGACAGTTTTTGGGTGTGACAGTTTAAGGGTGCCACAATCTCAGGGTGACAGTTTCTTTGTCTGACAGTTTCGGTGTGTGACAGATTTAGGTTGAGATAGTTTCTGGGTGAGACAGTTTCTGGGTATGACAGTTCCTGGAATTGACGGTTTCTGGATGTGGCAGTTTCTAGGTGTTACTGTTTAAGGTTGCTATTGTTTCTACGTGTGACAGTTTCTGGATGTATACAGTTTCTGTGATCAACAGTTTCTGGGAGCGACAGTTTCGGTGCGACAGGTTCTGGGATCAACATTTTCTTGGAGCAACAGTTTCGGGTGCGATAGTTTTTGGCTGTGATAGTTGCTGGATGTGACAGTTTCTGGGATCAACAATTTCTGGGTGTGACATTTTCAGGGAACAACAGTTTCAGGGAACAATAGTTTATGAGTGTGATAGTTTCTGGGTGTGACAGTGTTTCGGTGTGAAAGATTCTGGATGTGACAGATTCCGGGATCCACAGTTTCTAGGTGTGATAGTTTCTGGGTGATTGTTTCTGGGCGTGACAGGTGCTGAGTGTGACATATTCTGTCTGCAATAGTTTCTTGTTGTCACAATTTCTGGGTGCGATAGTTTCTGGGTGTGACATCTTCTGACTGTGACAATTTAAAGGTGCGACAGTCTCAGGGTGTGACAGTTTCTGGACGTGACAGTTTCTGGGTGTGACATTTTCGGGATTTGACAGTTTCTGGATGTGACAGCTTAAGTGTGCGATCGTTTCTGGGTTTGACAATTTCTGGATGTGACAGTTTCTGGGATCGACATTTTCTGGTAGCGACAGTTTAAGGGAGCAATAGTTTCTGGTTGTGACAGTGTTTCGGTGTGGCAGATTCTGGGATTCACTTTTTCTCAGTACGATAATTTCTGGGTGACTGTTCCTGGGTGTGTTGGATTCTGGGAATGACAATTAGTGGGTGCGACAGTTTAAGGGTGCAATAGTTTCAATGTGTGACAAATTCTGGGAGTGACAGTTTAAGGGTGCGATTGTTCTGGGTGTGACAGCTTCTGGGTGTGATAGTTTCTGGGTGAGACTGTTTCTGGGTGTGACAGTTCCTGGAATTGATGGTTTCTGGATGTGATAGTTCCTAGGTGTGACAGTTTAAGGTTGCTATAGTTTCTAGGTGTGACAGTTTCTGGATGTATACAGTTTCTGTGATCAACAGTTTCTGGGAGCGACAGTTTCTGGGTGACACTTTCTAGGTGTGACTGGTTCTGGGATCGACAGTATCTGGGTGCGACTGTTTAAAGTTGCGATAATTTCTGGGTGTCATAGTTTCTGGGTGAGATAGTTTCTGGGTGTGACAGTTTCTGGGTGTGATAGATTCTGGGTGTGACAGTTTCGGGGTGTGAAAGTTTAAGAGTGTGACAGTTTAAGGTTGAGATAGTTTTTGGGTATGACAGTTTCTGCATGTATACAGTTTCTGTGATCAACAGTTTCTGGGAGCGACAGTTTCTGTGCGATAGTTTCTGGGTGACACTTTCTAGGTGTGACTGGTTCTGGGATCGACAGTTTCTGGGTGCGACTGTTTAAGGATGCGATAGTTTCTGGGTGTGACAGTATCTGGGTGCGATAGATACTAGGTGTGATAGTTTCTGGGTGTAACATTTTCTGGGTACGTTAGATTCTGGGTGTGACAGTTTCGGGGTGGGACGGTTTCAGGGTGTGACAGTTTAAGGTTGAGATAGTTTTGGGTGTGACAGTTCCTGGAATTGACGGTTTATCGATGAGACAGCTTCTGGGTGTGACAATTTAAGGTTGTGACAGTTTCTGGATGAGACAGTTTCGGGGTGTGACATTTTAAGGTTGAAATAGTTTCTGGGTGAGAGTGTTTCTGGATGTGACAGTTTCTAGGTGTTACTGTTTAAGGTTGCTATTGTTTCTAGGTGTGACAGTTTCTGGATGTATACAGTTTCTGTGATCAACAGTTTCTGGGAGCGTCAGTTTCTGTGCGACAGTTTCTGGGTGTGACAGTGTTTCGGTGTGACAGATTCTGGATGTGACAGATTCCTGGATCCACAGTTTCTAGGTGCGATATTTTCTGGGTGATTGTTTCTGGGCGTGACAGGTGCTGAGTGTGACAGTTTCTGGCTGCAATAGTTTCTGGTTGTGACAATTTCTGTGTGTGATAGTTTCTGGGTGTGACATCTTCTGACTGTGACAATTTAAAGGTGTGACAGTCTCAGGGTGTGACAGTTTCTGGATGTGACAGTTTCTGGATGTGACAGTTTCTGGGATCAACAGTTTCTGGTAGCGACAGTTTAAAAGAGCAATAGTTTCTGGGTGTGACAGTGTTTCGGTGTGACAGATTCTGGATGTGGCAGATTCTGGGATTCACATTTTCTCGGTACAATAGTTTCTGGGTGACTGTTCCTGGGTAGATCCTGGGAATGACAATTAGTTGGTGCGACAGTTTAAGGGTGCAATAGTTTCAATGTGTGACAGATTCTGGGAGTGACAGTTTAAGTGTGCGATTGTTCTGGGTGTGACAGTTTCTGGGTGCGATAGATTCTGGGTGTGACAGTTTCTGGGTGTAACATTTTCTGGATGTGATAGATTCTGGGTGTGACAGTTTCAGGGTGTGACAGTTTCAGGGTGTGACAGTTTAAGGTTGAGATAGTTTCTGGGTGTGACAGTTCCTGGAATTGACGGTTTCTCGATGTGACAGTTTCTGGGTGTGACAGTTTAAGGTTGCCATAGTTTCTAGGTGTGACAGTTTCAGGATGTATACAGTTTCTGTGATCAACAGTTTCTGGGAGCAACAGTTTCTGGGTGTGACATTTTCTGGGACCAACAGTTTCTGGGAACAACAGTTTAAGGGTGTGATGGTTTCTGAGTGTGACATTTTCTGGCTGTGACAATTTAAAGGTGCGACAATCTCAGGGTGTGACAGTTTCTGGATGTGACGGTTTCAGGGTGTGACAATTTCGTGATTTGACAGTTTCTGGGGTGTGACAGTTTAAGGGTGCAATCGTTTCTGGGTTTGACAATTTCTGGATGTGTCAGATTCTGGGATCGACAGTTTCTGGTAGCGACAGTTTAAGGGAGCAATAGTTTCTGGGTGTGACAGTGTTTCGGTGTGACAGATTCTGGATGTGGCAGATTCTGGGATTCACAGTTTCTCAGTGCAACAGTTTCTGGGTGACTGTTCCTGGGTGTGATAGATTCTGGGAATGCCAATTTGTGCGTGCGACAGTTTAAGGGTGCAATAGTTTCGATGTGTGACAATTCTGGGTGTGACAGATTCTGGTTGTGACAGTTTTTGGGTGTGACAGTTTCTGGCTGCGACAGTTTCTGGGTGCAATAGTTTCTGGGATGACAGTTTCTGGGTGTGACAATTTCTGGGTGTGACAGTTTCTGGGTCCGACATTTTCAGGTTCCGGTCGTTTCTGGGTGTGGCATTGTCGGGGTGTGACAGATTCAGTGATCTGCAGTTTCTGGATGTGACAGTTTCTGGGATCGACAGTTTCTGGGAGCGACAGTTTCTGGGTGTGACTGTTTCTGGGTGCGAT
Organism: Carcharodon carcharias; assembly: GCF_017639515.1. NCBI lineage: Eukaryota > Metazoa > Chordata > Chondrichthyes > Lamniformes > Lamnidae > Carcharodon > Carcharodon carcharias. The sequence goes on along the minus strand of NC_054480.1, from coordinate 77,626,618 downwards.
AGTTTCTGGGTGACAGTTTCTGGGTGTGACGGTTTCTGGGATCCACACTTTCTGGGTGCGACTGTTTAAGGATGCGATAGTTTCTGGGTGTGACAGTTTCTGGGATCACCAGTTTCTAGGAATGACAGTTTAAGGGTGCGATAGTTTCTGGATGTGACAGGTTCTGGATGTGACAGATTCTGGAACCCACAGTTTCTAGGTGCGGTTGGTTCTGGGAGACAGTTTCTCGGTGTGATGGTTTCTGGGGTCCACACTATCTGGGTGCATCAGTTTAAGGGTGCGATAGTTTCTGGGCGTGACAGTTTCTCGGTCTGACAGTTTAAGGTTCGATAGTTTCTTCAGGTTCCGGTCATTTCTGGTTGTGGCATTGTCGGGGTGTGACAGATTAATTGATCTGCAGTTTCTGGATGTGACTGTTTCTGGGATCGACAGTTTCTGGGAGTGACAGTTTCTGGGTGTGACTGTTTCTGGGTGCGATAGTTTCTGGGTGACAGTTTCTGGGTGTGACGGTTTCTGTGATCCACACTTTCTGGGTGCGACTGTTTAAGGATGCGATAGTTTCTGGGTATGACAGTCTCTGGATGTATACAGTTGGTGGGATCAACAGTTTCTGAGAGCAATAGTTTTTGTGTGACTCTTTCTGGGTGTGACAGTTTCTGGGATCAGCAGTTTATAGGAACAACAGTTTAAGGGTGCGATAGTTTCTGGGTGTGAGAGTTTCTGGATGTATACAGTTTCTGTGAACAACAGTTTCTGGGAGCGACAGTTTCTGTACGACAGTTTCTGGGTGTGATAGTTTCTAGATGTGACAGTTTCTGGGAGTCACAGTTTCTGGATGTGAGAGTTTCTGTGATTGACTGTTTCTGGGAGCGTCAGTTAAGGGTACGATAGTTTTTGAGTGTGACAGTTTCTGGGTGTCACAGTTCCTGGTAGCGACAGTTTAAGGGTGCAATAGATTCTGCTTGTGACAGATTCTGGATGTGATTGATTCTGGGATCCACAGTTTCTAGTTGTGATAGTTTCTGGGTGACACTTTCTGGGTGTGACAGATTCTGGGATCGACAGTTTCTGGGGACAGCAGTTTAAGGGTGTGATAGCTTCTGGGTGTGACATTGTTTTGGTGTGACAGATTCTGGATGCGACAGATTCTGGGATCCACAGTTTCTTGGTGCGATAGTTTCTGGGTGATTGTTTCTGTGCTTGACAGGTTCTGAGTGTGACAGTTTCTGGCTGCAATAGTTTCTGGTTGTGACAGTTTCTGGGTGCGATAGTTTCTGAGTGTGACATATTCTGACTGTGACAATTTAAAGGTTCGACAGTCTCAGGGTGCGAAAGTTTCTGGATCTGACAGTTTCTGGGTGTGACATTTTTGGGATTTGACAGTTTCTGGGTGTAACAGTTTAAGGGTGCGACTGTTTCTGGGTGTGACAGTTTCTGGGTGTGTTAGTTTCTGGGTGTGACAGTTTCTGGATGTGAGAGTTTCTGGGATCGACGGTTTCTGGGAGCGCCAGTTAAGGGTGCGATAGTTTTTGGGTGTGACAGTTTCTGGGTGTCACAGTTCCTGGTAGCGACAGTTTAAGGGTGCAATAGTTTCTGGTTGTGACAGATTCTGGATGTGACAGATTCTGGGATCCACAGTTTCTAGTTGTGATAGTTTCTGGGTGACACTTTCTGGGTGTGACAGGTTCTGGGATCGACAGTTTCTGGGTGCGACTGTTTCAGGTGGTGATAGTTTCTGTGTGTAACAGTTTCTGGGTGAGATAGTTTCTGCATGTGACAGTTTCTGGTGCGATAGATTCTGGGTGTGACAGTTTCTGGGTGTGACAGTTTCTGGGTGTGACAGTTTCTGGGTGCGATAGATTCTGGGTGTGACAGTTTTTGGGTGTCACAGTTTAAGGGTGCCACAGTCTCAGGTTGTGACAGTTTCTTGGTGTGATAGTTTCGGGGTGTGACAGTTTTAGGTTGAGATAGTTTCTGGGTGAGACAGTTTCTGGGTGTGACAGTTCCTGGAATTGATGGTTTCTGGATGTGACAGTTTGTAGGTGTGACTGTTTAAGGTTGCTATTGTTTCTAGGTGCGATAGTTTCTGGATATATACAGTTTCTGTGATCAACAGTTTCTGGGAGCGACAGTTTCTGTGCGACAGTTTCTGGGTGTGACAGTTTCTGGGATCAACATTTTCTGGGAGCAACAGTTTCAGGGTGCGATAGTTTTTGAGTGTGATAGTTGCTGGATGTGACAGTTTCTGGGATCAACAGTTTTTGGGGGTGACATTTTCTGGAAACAACAGTTTCTGGGAACAATAGTTTAAGGGTGTGATAGTTTCCAGGTGTGACAGTGTTTCGGTGTGACAGATTCTGTATGTGACAGATTCCGGGATCCACAGTTTCTAGTTGTGATAGTTCCTGGGTGACACTTTCTGGGTGTGACAGGTTCTGGGATCGACAGTTTCTGGGTGCGACTGTTTAAGGTGGCGATAGTTTCTGTGTGTAACAGTTTCTGGGTGAGATAGTTTCTGCATGTGACAGTTTCTGGTGCGATAGATTCTGGGTGTGACAGTTTCTGGGTGTGACAGTTTCTGGGTGTGATAGATTCTGGGTGTGACAGTTTCTGGGTGTGACAGTTTAAGGGTGCCACAGTCTCAGGGTGTGACAGTTTCTTGGTGTGACAGTTTCGGGGTGTGACAGTTTTAGGTTGAGATCGTTTCTGGGTGAGACAGTTTCTGGGTGTGACAGTTCCTGGAATTGATGGTTTCTGGATGTGACAGTTTCTAGGTGTGACTGTTTAAGGTTGCTATTGTTTCTAGGTGTGACAGTTTCTGGATGTACACACTTTCTGTGATCAACAGTTTCTGGGAGCGACAGTTTCTGTGCGACAGTTTCTGGGGGTGACAGTTTCTGGGATCAACATCTTCTGGGAGCAACAGTTTCTGGGTGTGACATTTTCTGGGAACAACAGTTTCTGGGAACAATAGTTTAAGGGTGTGATATTTTCCAGGTGTGACAGTGTTTCGGTCTGACAGATTCTGGATGTGACAGATTCCGGGATCCACAGTTTCTAGGTGCGATAGTTTCTGGGTGATTGTTTCCAGGCGTGACAGGTACTGAGTGTGACAGTTTCTGGCTGCAATAGTTTCTGGTTGTGACAATTTCTGAGTGCGATAGTTTCTCGGTGTGACATTTTCTGACTGTGACAATTTAAAGGTGCGACAGTCTCAGGGTGTGACAGTTTCTGGATGTGACAGTTTCTGGGTGTGACATTTTAGGGATTTGACAGTTTCTGGTGTGTGACAGTTTAAGGGTGCGATCGTTTCTGGGTTTGACAATTTCCGGATGTGACAATTTCTGGGATCAACAGTTTCTGGTAGCGACAGTTTAAAAGAGCAATAGTTTCTGGGTGTGACAGTGTTTCAGTGTGACAGATTCTGGATGTAGCAGATTCTGGGATTCACACTTTCTCGGTACGATAGTTTCTGGGTGACTGTTCCTGGGTGTGATAGATTCTGGGAATGACAATTAGTGGGTGCGACAGTTTAAGGGTGCAATAGTTTCAATGTGTGACAGATTCTGGGAGTGACAGTTTAAGGGTGCGATTGTTCTGGGTGTGACAGTTTCTGGGTGTGATAATTTCTGGGTGAGACAGTTTATGGGTGTGACAGTTCCTGGAATTGACGGTTTCTGGATGTGACAGTTTCTAGGTGTGACAGTTTAAGGTTGCTATATATTCTAGGTGTGACAGTTTCTGGATGTATACAGTTTCTGTGATCAACAGTTTCTGGGAGCGACAGTTTCTGTGCGATAGTTTCTGGGTGACACTTTCTAGGTGTGACTGGTTCTGGGATTGACAGTTTCTGGGTGCGACTGTTTAAGGTTACGATAGTTTCTGGGTGTCACAGTTTCTGGGTGAGATAGTTTCTGGGTGTGACAGTTTCTGGGTACGATAGATTCTGGGTGTGACAGTTTCTGGGTGTAACATTTTCTGGGTGCGATAGATTCTGGGTGTGACATTTGCAGGGTGTGACAGTTTCAGGGTGTGACAGTTTAAGGTTGAGATAGTTTCTGTGCGTGACAGTTCCTGGAATTGACGGTTTCTCGATGTGACAGTTTCTGGGTGTGACAGTTTAAGGTTGCCATAGTTTCCAGGTGTGACAGTTTCTGGATGTATACAGTGTCTGTGATCAACAGTTTCTGGGAGCGACAGTTTCTGTGCGACAGTTTCTGGATTTGACAGTTTCTGGGATCAACATTTTCTGGGAGCAACAGTTACTGGGTGTGACATTTTCTGGGAACAACAGTTTCTGGGAACAACAGTTTAAGGGTGTGATAGTTTCTGAGTGTGACATTTTCTGACTGTGACAATTTAAAGTTGCGACTGTCTCAGGGTGTGACAGTTTCTGGATTTGACAGTTTCTGGATTTGACAGTTTCTGGGATTGACAGTTTCTGGGGTGCAACAGTTTAAGGGAGCAATATTTTCTGGGTGTGACAGTGTTTCGGTGTGACAGATTCTGGATGTGGCAGTTTCTGGGATTCACAGTTTCTCGGTGCGATAGTTTCTGGGTGACTGTTCCTGGGTGTGATAGATTCTGGGAATGGCAATTTGTGGATGTGACAGTTTAAGGGTGCAATAGTTTCTGGGATGACAGTTTCTGGGTGAGACAATATCTGGGTGTGACAGTTTCTGGGTCTGACATTTCAGGTTCCGGTCGTTTCTGGGTGTGGCATTGTCGGGGTGTGACAGATTCAGTGATCTGCAGTTTCTGGATGTAACAGTTTCCGGGATCGACATTTTCTGGGAGCGACAGTTTCTGGGTGTGACTGTTTCTGGGTGCGGTAGGTTCTGGGTGACAGTTTCTGGGTGTGACGGTTTCTGGGGTCCAGACTATCTGGGTGCGACAGTTTAAGGGTGCGATAGTTTCTGGGAGTGACAGTTTCTCGGTCTGACAGTTTAAGGTTCGATAGTTTCTTCAGGTTCCGGTCGTTTCTGGGTGTGGCATTGTCAGGGTGTGACAGATTCATTGATCTGCAGTTTCTGGATGTGACATTTTCTGGGGTCGGCAGTTTCTGGGAGCGACAGTTTCTGGGTGTGACTGTTTCTGGGTGTGATAGTTTCTGGCTGACAGTTTCTGTGTGTGACGGTTTCTGGGATCCACACTTTCTGGGAGCGATAGATTCTGGGTGTGACAGTTGCTGGGTGTGACAGTTTCAGGGTGTGACAGTTTAAGGTTGAGATAGTTTCTGTGTGTGACAGTTCCTGGAATTGACGGTTTCTCGATGTGACAGTTTCTGCCTGTGACATTTTAAGGTTGCCATAGTTTCTAGGTGTGACAGTTTCTGGATGTATATAGTGTCTGTGATCAACAGTTTCTGGGAGAGACAGTTTCAGTGCAACAGTTTCTGGATTTGACAGTTTCTGGGATCAACATTTTCTGGGAGCAACAGTTTCTGGGTGTGATAGTTTCTGGGTGTGACAGTTTCTGGACGTGACAGTTTCTGGGTGTGACCTTTTTTGGGTGCAAAAGTTTCTGGGTATCACAGTTTCTGGGTGCGACAGTTTAACGTTGCAAAATTTTATGGTTGTGACAGTAGCTGGGAGTGACAGTTCCTGGGTGTGACAGTTTCGAGATGTCACAGTTTCTGGGTGTGACAGATTCTGGGATCCACAGTTTCTCATTGTGATGGTTTCTGGGTGACAGTTTCTGGGTGTGACATCTTCTGGGTGTGACAGTTTAAGAGTGCGACTGTTTCTGTGTGTGACTGTTTCTGGGTTTGACAGTTTCTGGGTGTCACAGGTTCTGGTAGCGACAGTTTTAGGGTGCAATAATTACTGGTTGTGACAGATTCTGGATGTGACAGATTCTGGGATACACAGTTTCTATTTGTGATAGTTTCTGGGTGACACTTTCTGGGTGTGACAGGTTCTGGGATCGACAGTTTCTGGGTGCGACTGTTTAAGGTTGCGATAGTTTCTGGGTGTGACAGTTTTTGGGTGAGATAGTTTCTGGGTGTGACACTTTCTGGGTGCAATAGATTCTGTGTGTGACAGTTTCTGGGTGTGACCATTTAAGGGTGCCACAGTCTCAGGGTCCGTCAGTTTCTTGGTGTGACAGTTTAAAATTGAGATAGTTTCTTGGTGAGAATGTTTCTGGGTGTGACAGTTCCTGGAACTGACGGTTTCTGGATGTGACAGTTTCTAGGTGTGAGAGTTTAAGGTTGCTATAGTTTCTAGGTATGACAGTTTCTGGATGTATACAGTTTCTGAGACCAACAGTTTCTGGGAGTGACAGTTTCTGTGCGACAGTTTCTGGGTGTGACAGTTTCTGGGTGTGATAGTTTCTGGGTGTGACAATTTCTGGGATCGATGGTTTCTGGGAGGGCCAGTTAAGGGTGCGATAGTTTTTGGGTGTGACAGTTTCTGGGTGTCACAGTTCCTGGTAGCGACAGTTTAAAGGTGCAATAATTTCTGATTGTGACAGATTCTGGATGTGACAGATTCTGGGCTCCACAGTTTCTAGTTGTGATAGATTCTGGGTGAAACTTTCTGGGTGTGACTGGTTCTGGGATCGACAGTTTCTGGGTGCGACTGTTTAAGGTTGCGATAGTTTCTGGGTGTGACAGATTCTGGGTGCGATAGATTCTGGGTGTGACAGTTTCTGGGTGTGACAGTTTAAGGTTGAGATAGTTTCTGGGTGTGACAGTTTCTAGGTGTGACAGTTCCTGGAATTGACGGTTTCTGGATGTGACAGTTTCTAGGTGTGACAGTTTCTGGATGCATACAGTTTCTGTGATCAACAGTTTTATGGGAGCGACAGTTTCTGTGCCACAGTTTCTGGGTGTGACAGTTTCTGGCATCAACATTTTCTGCGAGCAACAGTTTCAGGTTGCAATAGTTTATGGGTGTGATCGTTGCTGGATGTGACAGTTTCTGGGATCAATAGTTTCTGGGTGTGACATATTCTGGGAACAACAGTTTCTGTGAACAACAGTTTAAGGGTGTGATAGTTTCTGGGTGTGACAGTGTTTCAGTGTGCTAGATCCTGGATGTGACAGATTCTGGGATCCACAGTTTCTAGGTGCGATAGTTTCTGGGTGATTGTTTCTGTGCGCGACCGGCTCTGGTTGTAACAGTTCCTGGGTGCAATAGTTTCTGGGTGTGACATTTTCTGACTGTGACAATTTAAAGGTGCGACAGTCTCAGGGTGTGACAGTTTCTGCTCGTGACAGTTTCTGGATGTGACAGTTTTTGTGATCAACAGTTTCTGGGTGCGACAGTTTCTGGTTGTGACAGTTTCTGGGATCAACATTTTTTTGGAGCAACAGTTTCAGGGTGCGATAGTTTACGGGTGTGATAGTTGCTGGATGTGACAGTTCCTGGGATCAACAGTTTCTGGGTGTGATATATCTTCTGGGAACAACAGATTCTGGGAACGAAAGTTCAAGGGTGTGGTAGTTTCTGGGTGTGACAGTTTCTGGGTGTGACAGATTCTGCGTGTGACAGTTTCTGGATGTGACAGTTCTGGGCGTGAGCTTTTTTGGGTGCGATAGTTTCTGGGTATCAAAGTTTCTGGGGGCGACAGTTTAAGGTTGCGAAAGTTTCTTGTTGTGACAGTTCCTGGGAGAGAAAGTTTCTGGGTGTGACAGTTTCGAGATGTCACAGTTTCCAGGTGTGACAGATTCTGGGATCCACAGTTTCTTGTTGTGATGTGTCCTGGGTGACAGTTTTTGGGTGTGACATCTTCTGGGTGTAACAGTTTAAGGGTGCGACTGTTTCTGTGTGTGACTGTTTCTGGGTTTCACGATTTCAGGGTGCGATAGAATCTGGCCGTGACAGTTTGTGGGTGCGATAGTTTCTGGGTGTGACAATTTAAGGGTGTGATTGTTCTGGGTGTGACAGTTTCTGGGTGTGATAGTTTCTGGGTGTGACAGTTTCTGGATGTGACAGTTTCTGGGATCGACGGTTTCTGGGAGCGACAGTTTAAGGGTGAAATATTTTCTGGTTGTGACAGATTCTGGATGTGACAGATTCTGGGATCCACAGTTTCTCATTGTGATAGTTTCTGGGTGACACTTTCTGGGTGTGACAGGTTCTGGGATCGATGGTTTCTGGGTTCGACTGTTTAAGATTGCGTTAGTTTCTGGGTGTGACAGTCTCTGGGTGCGATAGATTCTGGGTGTGATAGTTTCTGGGTGCGATAGATTCCGGGTGTGTCAGTTTCTGGGTGTGACAGTTTAAGGGTGCCACAGTCTCAGGGTCTGACAGTTTCTGGGTGAGACAGTTTTGGGGTGTGACAGTTTAAGGTTGAGATAGTTTCTGGGTGAGACCGTTTCTGGGTGTGACAGTTCCTGGAATTGATAGTTTCTGGATGTGACAGTTTCTAGGTGTGACAGTTTAAGGTTTCTATAGTTTCTAAGTGTGACAGTTTCTGGAAGTATACAGTTTTGGGATCAACAGTTTCTGGGAGCGACAGTTTCTGTGCGACAGTTTCTGTGTGTCACAGTTTCTGGGTTCAACAGTTGCTGGGTGTGACATTTTCTGGGAACAGCAGTTTCTGGGAACGACACTTTAAGGGTGTGATAGTTCCTTGGTGTGACAGTTTCTTGGTGTGACAGTTTCTGCGTGTGACAGTTTCTGCGTGTGACTGTTTCTGGATGTGACAGTTTCTGGGTGTGACCTTTTTGGGTGTGATCGTTTCTGGGTATCACAGTTTCTGGGTGCGACAGTTTAAGGTTGCGAAAGTTTATGGTTATGACAGGAGCTGGGAGTGACAGTTTCAAGGTGTGACAGTTTCAAGATGTCACAGTTTCAGGGTATGATAGTTTCTGGGATCAACAGTTTCTGGAAGCCACAGTTTAAGGGTGCGATAGATTCTGGATGTGACTGTTTCTGGGTGTGACAGTTTCGAGATGTGACAGTTTCTGGGTGTGACAGATTGTGGGATCCACAGTTTCTCGTTGTGATGGTTTGTGTGTGACACTTTCTGGTTGTGACATCTTCTGGGTGTGACAGTTTAAGGGTGCGACTGTTTCTGTGGGTGACCGTTTCTGGGTTTGACAGTTTCTGGGAGCGCCAGATAAGGGTGCGATAGTTTCTGGGTGTGACAGTTTCTGGGTGTCACAGGTTCTGGTAGCGACAGTTTAAGGGTGCAATAGTTTCTGGTTGTGACAGATTCTGGATGTGACAGATTCTGGGATACACAGTTTCTAGTTGTGATAGTTTCTGGGTGACACTTTCTGGGTGTGACAGGTTCTGGGATCGACAGTTTCTGGGTGCGACTGTTTAAGGTTGCGATAGTTTCTGGATATGACAGTTTCTGGGTGAGATAGTTTCTGGGTGTGACACTTTCTGGGTGCGATAGATTCTCAGTGTGACAGTGTCTGGGTGTGACAGTGTAAGGGTGCCACAGTCTCAGGGTGTGCCAGTTTCGGGGTGTGACAGTTTAAGGTTGAGATAGTTTCTTGGTGAGACTGTTTCTGGGTGTGACAGTTCCTGGAATTGACGGTTTCTGGATGTGACAGTTTCTAGGTGTGACAGTTTAAGGTTGCTATAGTTTCTAGGTGTGACAGTTTCTGGATGTATACAGTTTCTGTGATCAACAGTTACTGTGATCAACAGTTTCTGGGAGCGACAGTTTCTGTGCGACAGTTTCTGGATCTGAAAGGTTCTGGGTGTGATAGTTTCTGGGTGTGACAGTTTCTGGGATCGACTGTTTCTGGGAGCGCCTGTTAAGGGTGTGATAGTTTCTGGTTGTGACAGTTTAAGGCTGCAATAGTTTCTGCTTGTGACAGATTCTGGATGTGACAGATTCTGGGATCCACAGTTTCTCGTTGTAATAGTTTCTGGGTGACACTTTCTGGGTGTTACTGGTTCTTGGATCGACAGTTTCTGGGTGCGACTGCTTAAGGTTGCGATAGTTTCTGGGTGTGACAGTTTCTGGGTGCGATAGATTCTGGCTGTGACAATTTATGGGTGTGACCGTTTAAGTGTGCCACAGTCTCAGGGTGCACCAGTTTCTTGGTATGACAGTTTTGGGGTGTGACACTTTAAGATTGAGATAGTTTCTTGGTGAGAAAGTTTCTGGGTGTGACAATTCCTGGAACTGACGGTTTCTGGATGTGACAGTTTCTAGGTGTGACAGTTTAAGGTTGCTATAGTTTCTAGGTATCACAGTTTCTGGATGTATACGGTTTCTGTGATCAACAGTTTCTGGGAGCGACAGTTTCTGTGTGACAGTTTCTGGGTGTGACAGTTTCTGGGTGTGACAGTTTCTGGGATCGACGGTTTCTGGGAGCGCTAGTTAAGGGTGCGATAGTTTTTGGGTGTGACAGTTTCTGGGTGTCACAGTTCCTGGTAGCGACAGTTTAAAGGTGCAATAGTTTCTGGTTGTGACAGATTTTGGATGTTACAGATTCTGGGATCCACAGTTTCTAGTTGTGATAGTTTCTGGTTGACACTTTCTGGGTGTGACTGGTTCTTGGATCGTCAGTTTCTGGGTGCGACAGTTTAAGGTTGCAATAGTTTCTGGGTGTGTCAGATTCTGGGTGCGATAGATTCTGGGTGTGACTGTTTCTGGGTGTGACAGTTTAGGGGTGCCACATTCTCAGGGTGTGACAGTTTCTTGGTGTGACAGTTTCGTGGTGTGACAGTTTAAGGTTGAGATAGTTTCCTGGTGAGACAGTTTCTAGGTGTGAGAGTTCCTGGAATTGACAGTTTCTGGATGTGACAGTTTCTAGGTGTGACGGTTTCTGGATGCATACAGTTTCTGTGATCAACAGTTTCTGGGAGCGACAGTTTCTGTGTGACAGTTTCTGGGTGTCATAGTTTCTGGGATCAAAATTTTCTGCGAGCAACAGTTTCAGGGTGCGATAGTTTATGGGTGTGATAGTGTTTCAGTGTGCCAGATTCTGGATGTGACAGATTCTGGGATCCACAGTTTCTAGGTGCGATAGTTTCTGGGTGATGGTTTCTCTGTGTGACAGGTTCTGGTTCTGACAGTTCCTGGGTGCGATAGTTTCTGGGTATTACATTTTCTGACTGTGACAATTTAAAGGTGTGACTGTCTCAGGGTGTGACAGTTTCTGGGTGTGACAGTTTCTGTGTGTGACAGTTTTTGTGATCAAACAGTTTCTGGGTGTTACAGTTTCTGGGATCAACAGTTTCTGGGTGCGACAGTTTCTGGTTGTGACAGTTTCTGGGATCAACATTTTTTTGGAGCAACAGTTTCAGGGTGCGATAGTTTATGGGTCTGATAGTTGCTGGATGTGACAGTTCCTGGGATCAACACTTTCTGGGTGTGATATATCTTCTGGGAACAACATATTCTGGGAACGAAAGTTCAAGGGTGTGGTAGTTTCTGGTTGTGACAGTTTCTGGGTGTGACAGTTTCTGCATGTGACAGTTTCTGGATGTGACACTTCTGGGTGTGAGCTTTTTTGGGTGCGATAGTTTCTGGGTATCAAAGTTTCTTTGTGCGACAGTTTAAGGTTGCGAAAGTTTCTTGTTGTGACAGTTCCTGGGAGTGACAGTTTCTGGTCGTGACAGTTTCGAGATGTCACAGTTTCCTGGTGTGACAGATTCTGGGATCCACAGTTTCTTGTTGTGATGGGTTCTGGGTGATAGTTTTTGGGTGTGAGATCTTCTGGGTGTAACAGTTTAAGGGTGCGACTGTTTCTATATGTGACTGTTTCTGGGTTTCACGATTTCAGGGTGCGATAGAATCTGGGCGTGACAGTTTGTGGGTGCGATAGTTTCTGGGTGTGACAATTTAAGGGTCTGATTGTTCTGGGTGTGACAGTTTTGGGTGTGAGATCTTCTGGGTGTAACAGTTTAAGGGTGCGACTGTTTCTGTGTGTGACTGTTTCTGGGTTTCACGATTTCAGGGTGCGATAGAATCTGGGCGTGACAGTTTGTGGGTGCGATAGTTTCTGGGTGTGACAATTTAAGGGTGTGATTGTTCTGGGTGTGACAGTTTCTGGGTGTGATAGTTTCTGGGTGTGACAGTTTCTGGGTGTGATAGTTTCTGGGTGTGACAGTTTCTGGACGTGACAGTTTCTGAGATCGACGGTTTCTGGTAGCGACAGTTTAAGGGTGCAATATATTCTGGTTGTGACAGATTCTGGATGTGACAGATTCTGGGATCCACAGTTTCTCGTTGTGATAGTTTCTGGGTGACACTTTCTGGGTGTGACAGGTTCTGGGATTGATGGTTTCTGGGTTCAACTGTTTAAGGTTGCGATAGTTTCTGGGTGTGACTGTTTCTGGTGCGATAGATTCTGGGTGTGACAGTTTCTGGGTGCGATAGATTCTGGGTGTGTCAGTTTCTGGGTGTGACAGTTTAAGGGTGCCACAGTCTCATGGTCTGACAGTTTCTGGGTGAGACAGTTTTGGGGTGTGACAGTTTAAGGTTGAGATAGTTTCTGGGTGAGACAGTTTCTGGGTGTGACAGTTCCTGGAATTGACGGTTTCTGGATGTGACAGTTTCTAGGTGTGACAGTTTAAGGTTGCTATAGATTCTTGTTGTGACAGTTCCTGGGAGTGACAGTTTCTGGGTGTGACAGTTTCGAGAAGTCACAGTTTCCGGGTGTGACAGATTCTGGGATCCACAGATTCTCGTTGTGATGGGTTCTGGGTGATAGTTTTTGGGTGTGACATCTTCTGGGTGTAACAGTTTAAGGGTGCGACTGTTTCTGTGCGTGACTGTTTCTGGGTTTCACGATTTCAGGGTGCGATTGAATCTGGGTGTGACAGTTTGTGGGTGCGATAGTTTCTGCGTGTGACAATTTAAGAGTGTGATTGTTCTGGGTGTGACAGTTTCTGGGTGTGACAGTTTAAGGTTGCTATAGTTTCTAAGTGTGACAGTTTCTGGAAGTATACAGTTTCTGGGATCAACAGTTTCTGGGAGCGAAAGTTTCTGTGCGACAGTTTCTGGGTGCCACAGTTTCTGGGATCAACAGTTGCTGGGTGTGACATTTTCTGGGAACAACAGTTTCTGGGAACGACACTTTAAAGGTGTGATAGTTCCTTGGTGTGACAGTTTCTGCGTGTGACAGTTTCTGCGTGTGACAGTTTCTGCGTGTGACAGTTTCTGGGTGTGACAGTTTCTGCGTGTGACAGTTTCTGGATGTGACAGTTTCTGGGTGTGACCTTTTTGGGTGTGATCGTTTCTGGGTATCACAGTTTCTGGGTGCGACAGTTTAAGGTTGCGAAATTTTATGGTTATGACAGGAGCTGGGAGTGACAGTTTCAAGGTGTGACAGTTTCAAGATGTCACAGTTTCAGGGTATGATAGTTTCTGGGATCAACAGTTTCTGGAAGCCACAGTTTAAGGGTGCGATAGATTCTGGATGTGACTGTTTCTGGGTGTGACAGTTTCGAGATGTGACAGTTTCTGGGTGTGACAGATTGTGGGATCCACAGTTTCTCGTTGTGATGGTTTGTGTGTGACATTTTCTGGTTGTGACATCTTCTGGGTGTGACAGTTTAAGGGTGCGACTGTTTCTGTGGGTGACCGTTTCTGGGTTTGACAGTTTCTGGGAGCGCCAGATAAGGGTGCGATAGTTTCTGGGTGTGACAGTTTCTGGGTGTCACAGGTTCTGGTAGCGACAGTTTAAGGGTGCAATAGTTTCTGGTTGTGACAGATTCTGGATGTGACAGATTCTGGGATACACAATTTCTAGTTGTGATAGTTTCTGGGTGACACTTTCTGGGTGTGACAGGTTCTGGGATCGACAGTTTCTGGGTGCGACTGTTTAAGGTTGCGATAGTTTCTGGATATGACAGTTTCTGGGTGAGATAGTTTCTGGGTGTGACACTTTCTGGGTGCGATAGATTCTCAGTGTGACAGTGTCTGGGCGTGACAGTGTAAGGGTGCCACAGTCTCAGGGTGTGCCAGTTTCGGGGTGTGACAGTTTAAGATTGAGATAGTTTCTTGGTGAGACTGTTTCTGGGTGTGACAGTTCCTGGAATTGACGGTTTCTGGATGTGACAGTTTCTAGGTGTGACAGTTTAAGGTTGCTATAGTTTCTAGGTGTGACAGTTTCTGGATGTATACAGTTTCTGTGATCAACAGTTTCTGGGAGCGACAGTTTCTGTGCGACAGTTTCTGGATCTGAAAGATTCTGGGTGTGATAGTTTCTGGGTGTGACAGTTTCTGGGATCGATGGTTTCTGGGAGCGCCAGTTAAGGGTGTGATAGTTTTTGGGTGTGACAGTGTCTGGGTGTCACAGTTCCTGGTAGCGACAGTTTAAGGCTGCAATAGTTTCTGCTTGTGACAGATTCTGGATGTGACAGATTCTGGGATCCACAGTTTCTCGTTGTGATAGTTTCTGGGTGACACTTTCTGGGTGTTACTGGTTCTTGGATCGACAGTTTCTGGGTGCGACTGTTTAAGGTTGCAATAGTTTCTGGGTGTGACAGATTCTGGGTGCGATAGATTCTGGCTGTGACAGTTTCTGGGTGTGACAGTTTCTGGGTGCGATAGATTCTGGCTGTGACAATTTATGGGTGTGACCGTTTAAGTGTGCCACAGTCTCAGGGTGCGTCAGTTTCTTGGTGTGACAGTTTGGGGTGTGACAGTTTAAGATTGAGATAGTTTCTTGTTGAGAAAGTTACTGGGTGTGACAGTTCCTGGAATTGACGGTTTCTGGATGTGACAGTTTCTAGGTGTGACAGTTTAAGGTTGCTATAGTTTCTAGGTATGACAGTTTCTGGATGTATACAGTTTCTGTGATCAACAGTTTCTGGGAGCGACAGTTTCTGTGTGACAGTTTCTGGGTGTGACAGTTTCTGGGTGTGACAGTTTCTGGGTGTGATAGTTTCTGGGTGTGACAGTTTCTGGGATCAACATTTTCTTGGAGCAACAGTTTTGGGTGCAATAGTTTTTGGGTGTGATAGTTGCTGGATGTGACATTTTCTGGGATCAACAGTTTCTGGGTGTGATATTTTCTGGGAACCACAGTTTCTGGGAACGACAGTTTAAGGGTGTGATAGTTTCTGGGTGTGACAGTTTCTGGGTGTGACAGTTTCTGCATGTGACAGTTTCTGGATGTGACAGTTTCTGGGTGTGACCTTTTTTGGGTGCGATCGTTTCTGGGTATCAAAGTTTCTGGTTGTGACATTTCCTGGGAGTGACAGTTTCTGGGTGTGACAGTTTCGCGATGTCACAGTTCTGGGTGTGACAGATTCTGGGATCCACAGTTTCTCGCTGTGATGGTTTCTGCGTGATAGTTTTTGGATGTGACGTCTTCTTTGTGTGACAGATTAAGGGTGCAACTGTTTGTGTGTGTGACTGTTTCTGGGTTTCACGATTTCTGGGTGGGATAGATTCTGGGTGTGACAATTTAAGGGTGTGATTGTTCTGGGTGTGACAGTTTCTGGGTGTGATAGTTTCTGAGTGTGACAGTTTCCAGGTGTGACAGTTTCTGGGTGTGACAGTTCCTGGAATTGACAGTTTCTGGGTGTGACAGTTTTGTGAAGTCACAGTTTCTGGGTGTGAGATTCTGGGATCCACAGTTTCTCGTTGTGATGGTTTCTAGGTGACAGTTTTTGGGTGTGACATCGTCTGGGTGTGACAGTTTAAGGGTGTGACTGTTTCTGTGTGTGACCGTTTCTGGGTTTGACAGTTTCTGAATGTGACAGTCTCTGGGTGTCACAGGTTCTGGTAGCGGCAGTTTAAGGGTGCAATAGTTTCTGGTTGTGACAGATTCTGGATGTGACAGATTCTGGGATACACAGTTTCTAGTTGTGATAGTTTCTTGGTGACACTTTCTGGGTGTGACAGGTTCTGCGATCGACAGTTTCTGGATGAGACTGTTTAAGGTTGCGATAGTTTCTGGGTGTGACAGTTTCTGGGTGCAATAGATTCTGGTTGTGACATTTTCTCAGTGTGACTGTTTGAGGGTGCCACAGTCTCAGGGTGTGCCAGTTTCTTGGTGTGACAGTTTCCGGGTGTGACAGTTTAAGATTGAGATAATTTCTTGGTGAGACAGTTTCTGGCTGTGACAGTTCCTGGAATTGACGGTTTCTGGATGTGACAGTTTCTAGGTGTGACAGTTTAAGGTTGCTATAGTTTCTAGGTATGGCAGTTTCTGGATGTATACCGTTTCTGTGATCAACAGTTTCTGGGAGCGACAGTTTCTGTGTGACAGTTTCTGGGTGTGATAGTTTCTGGGTGTGACAGTTTCTGGGATCGACGGTTTCTGGGAGCGCCAGTTAAGGGTGCGATAGTTTCTGGTTGTGACAGATTCTGGATGTGACGGATTCTGGGATCCACAGTTTCTACTTGTGATAGTTTCTGGGTGACACTTTCTGGGTGTGACTGGTTCTTGGATCGACAGTTTCTGAGTGCGACTGTTTAAGGTTGCGATAGTTTCTGGGTGTGACAGTTTCTGGGTGTGATAGATTCTGGATGTGACAGATTCTGGGTGCGACAGTTTCTGGGTGCGATAGATTCTGGGTGTGACAGTTTCTGGGTGTGACAGTTTAAGGGTGCCACAGTCTCAGGGTGTGACAGTTTCTTAGTGTGACAGTTTTGGGGTGTGACAGTTCCTGGAACTGACGATTTCTGGATGTGACAGTTTCTAGGTGTGACAGTTTCTGGATGCATACAGTTTCTGTGATCAACAGTTTCTGGGAGCGACAGTTTCTGTACGACAGTTTCTGGGTGTGACAGTTCCTGGGATCAACATTTTCTGCGAGCAACAGTTTAAGGGTGCGATAGTTTATGGTTGTGATAGTTGCTGGATGTGACAGATTCTGGAATCCACTGTTTCTAGGTGCGATAGTTTCTCGGTGATTGTTTTTGAGCGTGACAAGTTCAGGTTGTGACAGTTTCTGGGTGTGATAGTTTCTGTGTGTGACATTTTCTGACTGTGACAATTTAAAGGTGCGACAGTCTCAGGGTGTGACAGTTTCTGGATGTGACAGTTTCTGGGTGTGACATTTTCGGGATTTGGCAGTTTCTGGGGTGTGACAGTTTAAGGGTGCGATCGTTTCTGGGTTTGACAATTTCTGGATGTGACAGTTTCTGGGATCGACAGTTTCTGGTAGCGACAGTTTAAGGGAGCAATAGTTTCGATGTGTGATAGATTCTGGGTGTGACATTTTTTGGGTGCAATAGTTTCTGGGATGACTGGTTCTGGGTGTGACAATTTCTGGGTGTGACAGTTTCTGGGTCCGACATTTTCGGGTTCCGATCGTTTCTGGGTGTGGCATTGTCGGGGTGTTTCAGATTCAGTGATCTGCAGTTTCTGGATGTGACGGTTTCTTGGTCTGACATTTTCTGGGTGTGACATTTTCTGGGTGTGACTGTTTCTGTGTGAGATAGCTTCTGGGTGACAGTTTCTGGATTTGACAGTTTCTGGGATCCACACTTTCTGGGTGTGACTGTTTAAGGATGCGATAGTTTCTGGGTGTGACAGTCTCTGGATGTATACAGTTTGTGGGATCAACAGTTTCTGAGAGCAACAGTTTCTGTGCGACTGTTTCTGGGTGTGACAGTTTCTGGGATCAACAGTTTCTAGGAACGACAGTTTAAGGGTGCGATAGTTTAAGGGTGTGACAGATTCTGGATGTGACAGATTCTGGGGCCCACAGTTTCTAGGTGTGGTAGGTTCTGGGTGACAGTTTCTGGGTGTGACGGTTTCTGGGGTCCACACTATCTGGGTGCGACAGTTTAAGGGTGCGATAGTTTCTGGGCGTGACAGTTTCTGGGTCTGACAGTTTAAGTGTGCGTTAGTTTCTATGTGTGACAGTTTCTGGATGTGACAGTTTCTGTGATCAAACAGTTTCTGGGTGTGACAGTTTCTGGGATCAACAGTTTCTGGGAGCAACAGTTTAAGAGTGCGATTTTTTTCTGGGTGTGACAGTTTCTGGATGTGACAATTTAAGTGTGCGTTAGTTTCTGGGTGTGACAGTTTCTGGATGTGACAGTTTTTGTGATCAAACAGTTTCTGGGTGCGACATTTTCTGGGTGTGACAGTTTCTGGGTGCGACAGTTTCTGGGTGCGACAGTTTAAGGGTGCGATAGATTCTAGATGTGACAGTTTCTGACTGTGACAGTTTCTGGGTGTGACAGTGTCTGGGATCGACAGTTCCTGGGATCGACAGTTTAAAGGTGCGATTGTTTCTGGGTGTGACAGTTTCTGGATGTGACAGTTTCTGGTATTGATATTGTCTGGAAGCTAAAGTTTAAGGGTGTGATAGTTTCGGTGTGTGACAGTTTCTGAATGTGACATTTTATGGGTGTGACAGTTTCTGGGATCAACAGTTTATGGGTGCGATAGTTTCTGGGTATGACAGTTTCTGGGTTGACAGTTTACAGGTGCGATAGTTTCTGAGTGTTACAGTTTCTGAGTGTGACAGTTTAAGGGTGCGATAATTTCTGTGTGTGACAGTTTCTGGATGTGACATTTCTGGGATTGGCATTTTCTGGATGCTATAGTTTATGGGTGCAATAGTTTCGGTGTGTGAGAGTTTCTGGGAGTGACGGTTTAAGGGTGTGATAGTTTCTGGGTGTGACAGTGTCTGGGTGTGACATATTCTGGAAGTGACAGATTCTAGGATCCTCATTTTCTTGGTGCGATAGTTTCTGGGTGAATGTTTCTGGGGATGACAGTTTCTGGGTGTGACATTTTGTTGGTGTGACAGTGTCCGGGTGCGATAGTTTCTGGTTGCGAGAGTTTCTGGGTGTGACAGTGCCTGGGAGCGACGTTGTCCGGGTGCGATTGTTTCTGGGTGCGACAGGGTCTGGGAGTAACAGTGTCCGTGTGCGATAGTTTCTGGTTGCGAGAGTTTCTGGGTGTGACAGTGTCTGAGTGCAACAGTGTCTATTCATTCACATGTACCTTGTACGTACCCTGTATTTTGTAGTATAAAGTAGATATTGTAAATTGTTACACCTTTCTGAACTTGTATGGTAAAGTTTGATTTTGTTTGTTCAAAATCTTGTGTCTTTATTCCAAATGCAGATATCTTGATTCTCAAACCTTACCTACATTAAATGATTGGCCCCTAACTGGATATCTCCCCACATCCTGGGGTCTGGCAAAGTTGATTTTTAATCTTCTTTAGATTTGACAGAATATATATAAAAGTTAATGATTAGAACAGTAATGTTCTCTCAGGTGAGGAAGCAGAATCCAAGTCTACCTCAGCCAGAATGGGAATTGAATCCACACTATTATTCAATAGCCATCTAGCCAACTGAGCTATATAGAAACATGATATTTTTTAAAGAAAGAGGGATGTCATATCATTAACCAAAATTACAGCATATAAGATGGCCAAATTTTTCTGGCCCCAAAAATCATATTTTTGCATATTGCTTGCATTTAAGTCAATCCCCTTTTTCAGCCACAACGTGCTATACTATCATTAGTGGTCACGTTTGAAGAAGGATGGGAGAGAAAAACTAAGATGCTATAAGCTGTTAGTCTAATGCCAGTTGTGGGGATGTTAATAGAATCTGTCATTAGGGACAAAGTCACTGGGCACTTAAAGGATGGCATTTTAGACTTGGACAAATATAACTGAACAGAGACAGAGACAGCAAGCATGGATTTGTAAAAGGCAAACCATATCTCATGAACCTAGCTGGATTTTTCAGGAGGTCACCAAGATGGCAGTTAAGGAAATATCTTTCAATTATATTTATACGGCCTTCCAGGATGCATTCAATAAAGCTGTATACAACGGATTGTTAGGAAATATTAAAGCTCATGGACCTGGATGCAGCCTATTGTCTGGATAGAGAATTAGTTAGGAGGTAAGAGATAGAGAGTAGGGATAACGGATGGCAGGATGGGACTAGTTGTGTTCTCAGGGATCTGCACTGAAGTTGAAGAATCATTTTTTTCAATAAATTGGATAATAGAATAGAGAGCTGTATATCCATGTGTGTAACAAGGAGTTAGGTGGTGTAGTAAATATACAGCAAGGAATATTAAAATATTAAACAACAGAAGTATAATTCTGTGATTATCCATTATGATTAAAACTACAGGTGGTGAGTAATCCAACAAACAATTGGGAAAATTAGAGTACTGTGTACAATTCTGACCTCCTGACTTAAGGATTGATAAACTTGCACTGGAGGAAGTTCAGAGAAGGTTGACTAGGCTGATTCCTGGGATGAAGGGTCTGTCCTATAAGGAAAGGTTGAGCAGGGTGGGCCTACACTCATTGGAGTTTAGAAAAATGAGAGGTGATCTTATTTGAAACAGATAAGATTCTGAGGGGGGCACGGCAGGGTGGATGCCGGGGGGATGTTTCCTCTTCTTGGGGAATCTAGAGCTGGAGCGCACAGTTTCAGAATAATGGGTCTCCCATTTAAGACAGAAATAAAAAGAACTTCTTCTCTCAAAGGGTCTTTAGTCTTTGAAATTCTCTTCCAGAGTGAGCAGTGAAGGCGAGGACATTGAAAACATTCAAGGCCGAGTTACATAGCTTTTTGATTGACAAGTGAGTCAAGAATTATGGGAGACAGGCAAGAAAGTGCTGTTAAGGTCACAATCAGATCAGCCATGATCTTGTTGAATGGCAGGGCAGGATGAATATTTCTTATGTTCATATCTTCTCTTTATTCCATTATCTAAGTTATGATAAATACAACAGAACTGACTCTTCACTGCTCCCTGAAGAGGCTCAGCAATAAGCCATTTGGTTGGTTGAAACAATGCAGTGGTTTGCTGGGCTTCTTCAGAGAGGAGTGAAGAGTTAGTCCTGTTATTGTGGGACTGGAGTCACATACAGGCCAGGCTGGTTAGGGT
The DNA here is from genome assembly GCF_017639515.1 of Carcharodon carcharias. Taxonomy (NCBI): domain Eukaryota; kingdom Metazoa; phylum Chordata; class Chondrichthyes; order Lamniformes; family Lamnidae; genus Carcharodon; species Carcharodon carcharias. The sequence goes on along the minus strand of NC_054480.1, from coordinate 77,605,857 downwards.
CAGTAGGTTCCTTCCCTAACATTAATAAACCATTTGGGTTTTACAACAATCCATTAGTTTCGTGGTCACTTTTATTGAAAGCTGCTGTTTATTTCCAGACTTTGCTTTAAATTCAAATTCTCTAGCTGCCATGTTGGCATTTAGACTCAGGCTCTCTGGAACGTTACACCAGAAACTGAGCAACGTCTGTTATTATAAGGCAGCTTTCCTTGGTAGAGAGAAAGTTAAGAGGTGGCAATATAGATTTTCAAGATAATGAGAGGTCTTAGCAAAGTCGATAGAGAAAAATTATTCCGTCTGGTGAGTGAGTCAATAACTAGAGGTTGTAGATTTATAATCGTTGGCAAAAGGTCTAGAAGGGAGATGTGGAGAAGTTCTTTCACTTGGAGATCTGTCGTGATCTGAAACACTCTATTTGGAAAGGTGGTGGAAGATGATTCCATAAATAATTATAAAAGGGAGCTGAACAGGTACTTAAGGATGAGGAACAGGGTTACAGGCAAAATAGCAGGAACGGAGGACCAAATACAACCAGCCTTCCAAAGAGCTAGCACAGGCACAAAGGGCCAAATGGCCTCATTCAGTCCTCTAAGATTCTACTATTCGATACGCTCCCATGATTCACTCCCAGTGCAGCATTGAAGGAATGTAATATTGTAGAGGTGCCTCTTTACAATCAGGTACCAAACTGATGTCCCATCTATTCACTAAGATGAATATTAAAGATTCCAGGCACTATTTCAGAAAAGAGCAGGGGAGTTCTCCCAGTGCCCTGACGAATATTTATTCCTCAACCAATACCATTAAAACAGACTATCTGGCGATCAGAGTAGACAAGTGTAATGTAATAACTGAATATATTTGGGTTTTCATGAGGCTGTTCATAATATACCACATTTTACAAACATGACTAATGTTTGTGGAGTCAGGGGACAAGTAGTCAAGTGGATAGCAAGATGGCTACGAAAAAGAAAAAAGAGAGTAAGGGTTAAAGGAGTTAAAGCAGTGCTTACTCAGAGTGACTGAAAGTGGGAAGTGGTCTACCACAGGGATTTACACTGGGACCATTTACCTGAACAATTTGGACTTAGGAATCAGAAGTACAATTTCAAAATTTGTAGCCGGATCCAAGTTATGGAAGTTGTGTAGCTAATAGAATAGGATACTGTGACAAAATACAAGAAGACAATAATAAGCACGCAGAACAAGTAGCTAACTGTTTTTCAATACAGGTAAATGTGAGGTAATACACGTTTAAAGAAGAATAAGACAGCCAATTACCTCATGGAAAATAATTGTTTAAATGGAATAGAGGAAAAGAGGGATATGAGAATTCAGCTAAACAATTTACTCAAAGTAATGACACAGGTTAATAATGTCATTAAAGGGAAATATAGCCCTGGAGTTCATTTGTAGTGCAGTTGAATTGCATCAAACTTGTACTGGGCATTGACTAGGTCACACTTGGAGCACTATGCGCAGTTTTGGTCTCCATATGAAAGAAAGGATATAAAGCAGGAGTTTCCAAACTGTGGGTCATCAGCCCCAGTGTGGTTGTCAGGCAAGAAACTGGGGGCAAGAGCCCCTCACTTCTGAGGCAGCATGGTGCTCGTGGAGCATTCATTCTGGGGGTCTACTCTGGCATCAGTTCCAAGGCAGATAGATGCATCTTACAGAGCCTGCGAATTAGCAAGGGAAGAAAACTCTCTGTTCTCCAGTCACTACCTGCCCGTTGAATGCTCTACCCCACACCCTAGCTCCCACAGCTGTACTCCCCCCACAGATGTAGCCCCCCCACAGCTCGAACCCCCACCCCGACAGCTCTCACAGCTGTATTCCCCCTACAGCTGAACACCCCTCACAGCTCTAACCCCCTCCACAGCTCTCATAGCCTTCCCCCTGCTCTCACGCTAGGATTTTCAAGGATATTACCAGAACTGAGATGTTAAACCTCTCAATAAAAATGAACAGGCTATGGCTCATTTCTCTAGTATCACGGATAGAATGCATTTGCTCTCTTACTCTCCATAATCAGAATGTTTTGTATCGAAAATTGTTGTGTCCTTTCTCACTCTTGAAGTGTGCATTTCAATTAAATTATTCAGCAGCAATCTTTTGTGAGTTTCAAATAAAGGCTATTTAATCTCACACATTTACCATGAATTAATGTAACATCACCATGCACACACACACACACACACACACACACATAGACAGATTGGATACAAATAAAGACAGTGCACTTTTACAGATTGCACAGTTAATTCAGGCTCTGATTTATGACTTAAGGTCTTCTACGCGGCAGGCCTGTGGTTTCTTGAATGGATTTGATTATTTGAAGTTGAAGTGAGGGTCTTGTCAAGCAAAGGGTCCTCAGCAGGATGTGAGGTTTCTCGTAGTCAACCTTCTAGGAGGTTGGTTCTCAGATGAACTTTGAAACTGGAACACGTTAACTACTTTGGCTGCTTGTTGACTTGCAGCTTTGCTTCTGGGTCTGGTTCTCAGGCTAGCTGATGATGGATGGTTCTGATGGATCTGCTGGGTCCCGAGGCAATATGTGGCATAGTCCCTGAAACCAGTTTCAATCACATGACCACTGGGTTAATACCTCTGAGGCCCACCCAGTCTAGTTTGGATGGGGGAGGACATCATGTTACAATGGGCCATTGAGTTTTGATCTTTTTTGCTCAGTATGAAACATGGAGACAGGCAGTCTGTAAATCCATAGTCTTTAGGTATTGATGCTCCTTCAGCAATGAGATGCGTGAATTCTACAAATGGCCGTAAGCTACCACATGTCCATATTTAATTAGGTATTCACCTGAGAGATGATACATAGTGTAGTCCAAATGTAAAAGTCACATGATTTGAGGCAGCAATCTTAACAGCTTGCTTGTGTCCAATTTTTAAAAATAGTGACTGGAAGTTCATGCTATGACAGGTCTGTACTTGTCATCCCACTAGCAAGGAAAAGACTAAGAGGTGACCTGATTGAGGTTTTCATGATTATGAAAGGGTTTGATGGGGTAATCACAGAGAAAATATGTCCACTTGTGAGTGAGACCAGGACTCTAAGATAATCACTAGGAAATCCAAGAGGGAATTCAGGAAGAACGTCTTTATCCAGAGAATGCTTTGAATGTAACATTCACTACTACATGGAGTTTTTGAGGTACATTGATGCATTTAAAGGGAAGCTAAATAAACACATGAGGGAGAAAGGAATAGAAGGGAATGCCTTTATAGTTAGAGGAAGAAGGTTAGGAAGAAGCTCATGTAGAGCATAGACACTGGCTTAGATCTCCTAGTCTGAATAGCCTGTTTCTGTTCTCTACATTGTATGTAATTATCACTGTGATTTTTGTGGGACCTCACTGCTCTCCAATTAGTTTCTATGTTTGCTAAATTACAACATTGACTACACTTCAGGGGTTGTAAAGCGTATTGTGATGTCCTGAGGCCGTGAAAAGTGTTACATCAATGCAATTTTTTTCTTTTTATCCAATTTAATTGTGTGAGAGCACAAGTCAGTCTTACGCTCCCTGCACTACTGAGATACACCTCATCACCGAGCTTGGGCTAATTTTTTCCAGTCTATTAGGTAATGAAAATACCTGGGGCAGCAAAAGAGGTTTTAATCTAAGGGGCAGTGAAAAGCAGCTAAGAAGCACTGGAAATGGAATGAGGTAGTAATATAAAATATACAGCTGAACTGCGGTCCTCAACTTTTGTGCCTTGACTGACTTTACTGGTGACCATGATAACCATATTTACCTGAATTCCTTCTGCACTAGGGCCTCTAGTATAGCGGCTGAGTGCAGAGAGACTTCAAACAGAATGTGTTCATTGGAATCCCATGGAATCACTCAGGGCCTTTTTTTTTGCACTTTTAATCACCACATGCAAATGTTGATCTCTGCTAAATGTCAAGCTGCAGTCATCAAGGATAAAAAAACTTAGTTAATTTGTAAGATGCCTTCTTGCCCAACATGTTTGGGGAGCGAAGACAGATTTGAGAAGTATTCGCACGGAGTACTGGGGCAAAAAATAGATTCTGTCTAATGGATTTCTTCTTTGTAATGCTAAATGCTAACTTGTGGTGAAACCATGGCAACGCTGAGCTGTACTGTTGTGACACAAACCATGGGCGTAGCTAACAAGGAATTGGCAAGGCACCAGCTGACAAGATTATAACAGGAGATGATTGAAAATAAATGTTAAAAGGAGTGACTGCTGGCGTTAACTTTGTCCCCCACTGATCTCTTTAAATAACAAGCAAAGACATGGCTAATCCTCCAATGCAAGGATTGAAGGAAAACACACACCAGAACCGCAGAAACCTGACAAGCAAGGGCTCCAAGTATGAAGATAACCAGGTCCTTTGTTAACCTGCTCAAGGAATACAGGGCTGACTGGAATCTGGGCACCAATCCTCTGATTACAGCCATCTTGGTGCCTTTTTCTTTAAGTTCTTTAGAACAAGAGAATCTGGAACCCACCGCGACAAAGGGTTGAAGGAAGGAGTATTTTGGCATTTGTGTGGCACATGTCCATATGCAGCAAGACCTGGAAAATATTCAGGCTTGGGCTAATAAGTGGTAAGTAACATTTGCATCACACAAGTGCCAGGCAATGAAAATCTCCAACAAGAGAGTATCTAACCATCTCCCCTTGACATTCAATGGCATTAGCACTACTAATTAATGAATCCCCCACTATCAACATCCTGGGGTCGTTGACTAGAAACTGAACTGGACTAGCCGTATAAATACTGAGGCTGCAAGAGCAGGTCAGAGGCTGGGAATTCTGTGGGGAGTAACTCACCTCCTGACTCCCCAGAGCCTGTCCACCATCTACAAGGCACAAGTCAAGAGTGTGATGGAATACTTTCCAATTACCTGGTTGAGTACAGCTCCCACAATGCTCAAGAAGTTTGATACCATCCAGGATAAAGCAGCCGCTTGATTGGCACCACATCCACAAACATTCACTCCCTCCACCACTGACGCATAGTAGCAGCAGTGTGTGCCATCTACAAGATGCACTGCAGGAATTCACCAAGGCTGCTTAGACAGCACATTGCAAACCTGTGACTTCTATCATCTAGAAGGACAAGGGCAACAGGCACATGGAAACACCACCACCTGGAAGTTTCCCTCCAAGCCACACATCATCCTGACTTGGAAATATATCGCCGGTACTTCACTGTTGCTGGGTCAAAATCCTGGAACCCCCTCCGTAACAGCACTGTGGGTGTACCTACACCACGTGGACTGCAGCGGTTCAGGAATGCAGCTCACCACCACCTTCTCAAGGGCAACTAGGGATGCACAATAAATGCTGGCCCAGGCAGCGATGCCCACATCCCATGAATGAATAAAAAAAGAAAGGTTTGACGCACAATTGAGGCAGAAGAATATAGAGCCCAAGTGTGCTGGATGGGAGGAAGCCTGTGTTGAATATAAACATTAGCATGGAGTATTTGGGCCAAATGGCCTGGTTCTGTATTAGTTAATTCAATATAAGGTGCTGCATCCCTCAACCAACAGTTCATTCTTGGTTTGTGAACCCAGAAGGTGAATATGTGGTGAATGTGATTGCAACTCTCTATGAGTTTCCCTTTCCAACCAGGCTGACTTTGTAATTTGTGCTTAGGATAAGGGTGACACTGGCAAGGCCTCATTTATTGCCTGACCACAGTGTACCTTCCCTTGCCTGAAGGGTGCTGGGGAGTATATTTTTTTTATGTGACAATCCAGCAGCTTTCATTGTTATTTTCTAGTATCCAGAGACTTATTGAATTCAAATATAAAATTTGGTATGGTGGGATTTAAACTCATGACCTCTCAGGTAGTGGTGGAGTCCCAGAAGAATTAAAATATTGTGTTGGTACAAAGAGGAAGGAAAAGGAAGACCAATTCAGGTGTCTGGATTTTGGAAGTGGGGTTGGGAACCCTAGTTTAGGCTTAGGTGAATTTCGTATCCTCAACTATGTTGTTAACCTGATGCTATTTTTAAATGTTGTTATGATTGTGGACAAGACCCAGAGATCTGGTTAGGGACCAATAACATTTTGTTTAAAGTGGGTAAATGTTGAGATTCAAGACACCTGCATTTGGTGCAAGGTCAGAAAGATAAAGCAGTTTACAATATGTATCTTATTCACTAACAATCAGGGTGAATATGTGATACATGTGAATTAACAGACGAACTGTGGTCGAACACACCACACCAGAGTAATTGACAAATGCAACCAAGACAGAGTCCGTGGATTTCTCATGAACCTACCTGGATGTCAGTAAACACCAAGTCAAACCATCTCATTGATGGACTGCTAATTTAGCACCAGGGACACAAAGAAGGGTGCTGGGGATAATGGGGACAAATACCCTGATTATGCAGGAGGGCAGTTCGGTGCCCAATTAGTATCGCCAAGTGTCTACAGAAGGCTGAAACTGCCTGCCTGGCACCAGCAGGAAAGGTAAACGGCAGCCATGTTGGGGCCTGCCACTGCCTTGTCAAATAGAGCAGGCAGTTCCTCAAAGGGCCAGCAGCATTAATGGGAAGGAAAGTGACTGCAACTAAACCAAAAGTTATGCTTTCTACTCAGCATAAGATGCCCATGAGCTGACGCTTTTCATCTTTAAGAATAAACTTCAGATCCCCCTGCAACGAACCCAACAGCTGGGCACTAATATGTACCAGGCCAAACGGGTTCACTGTATTGACCATTGAAAATACCATCATGGCCCTACCTGGCCTGTTAACAAAACCTTAAAAGAGTTTAAGGGTCTGCTAATTGGAAGCAAGTGGGTTCCTCAATGACCCTTTCCCCCTCACGCACTGCTCCCCAACCCCCCACCCCCAACCACAACCCTGACCTTGAAAATTGAAGATTGCGCCAGAGGCATTGGGGTACCTCTGGGACTGTAACTTCTAATTTGCACTCACATCAGGTCCCTACCTCACTGGCATTTGAAAATCTGCCTCAGGATGTCCCAAAGTGATTTATAACAAGTGTGGTTATTGTTGCAATGTGGGAAATGTGGCAACGAATTTGTGCACAGCAAAGTTCCATAAACAACAATGAGATAGATTACAAGAGAATCTGCTTTAGTGATGTTTCTTAAAAGAAGGAAATAAAAACTTGTATGTTTAAAGCACCTTTCAAGGCCTCAGGATTTCCCAATGCCTTTTTACAGTCAATTAAGTTATTAGTGAAGCGTGTTGCAATGTGGAAATATAGCAGCCTATTTGCCCACAGCAGTGTGATAATGAACAGATAAACTACATTAGTGATTTTGATTGAGGGATAAATATTGGCCAGGGACTGGGAGGAAATTCTGAGCAATTCTTTGAAATAATGTCAAGGGATCTTTTACATCCTCCTGAGACAGCAGACAGCTCTCTCTCTCTATCTTTTTATCATCGTCCTTAGTGCTGGATGGAGGTGCCATCCTAGATCAGTTCTTAATCCTGTATTGCCCTTCATGAGGCTAATTATAGATACCCCTACATTGGCTGAGATCAACATATAGAATTCCAGGCTGGAGGAATTTCTCCACTCAGTGTTGTAAATCTTTGGAATTCTCAGAGGGCTGTGAATCCTCAGTTGTTGAGTATATTCAAGGTTGTGATTTATAGGTTTTTGGACTCTCAGAGAATCAAAGCACCTGGTGATTGGGCAGGGAAATGGAGTTGAGGTTGGGAATCAGCCATGATCTTCTGATATGGCGGAGCAGGGTCAGGGGGGCATATAGACTACTCCCGCATCTATTTCTTATATTCTTACGATCTTAGCATTTAACTTCACAAATTCTGAATCCAAATTGGGATCTCTGGTCCATGTGGCTCAGGAACAATCCTAGATTTGTCTTCATCTGGAAAGCTATCATGGAATTTTTGTCAGCAGGGACGATCTAGTGTATCTTTACTAATCCTATTATCTGCTCCACCTAGTCACTGGGACTCAGGAGCCAGATTTGATGTGTACCCTGCTCGTCATGAAACCAGTCGGTTGAGTCATTATTTTCTTTGTTATTTCTGCACTTGAGGATCGGCTTTAGAAACATAATTCCCAAATATAAGCTCCGCCAAATTGATCAGTAATGCTGAAAACTGCCACGCAATATTTTTCAATGAGTGATGGCACTCTTCCTTGATGAGCTGATCAAGTTCACAATGCAAGGTTCCTTCTCATCTGTAGAACAACTCTGGAGGAAGCTGATGGAAGCAGTTGGCATTGATTTACTCAAATGCAAATTAGAAAGATTCTGTTCATAAAAATAACATTTTTGGATACAGTACCTGCTCAATTTGAGACATGACATGTGGTGACTGTAATGTGTTTCAGAGGGACAAATGACGTTGGACCCCAAGCTATCCAATACAAACATTTTCCTCATCTCAAGTTGTAGGCTAATTGAAAGAGATCAATTGCTATAATGAGTCAACAACTCCATTACCATTGTATCAGGTGAAACAGGATGGTAAAAGATTAGCAAGATGGAGCTTAGTCTTTTTCGTCAGCAATTCCGATGTTTTTCTTCAAACCCTTCACTGTTGGATGAAAATCCTGGAACACCCTTTCCAACAGTACTGTAGATGTGTCGACATTACATAGACAGCAACTGATTAAGAAGGCAGCTCACCACCACCTTTAAGGATGGGCAATAAATACTGGCCTTGTCAGTGACAGCCACATCCCGAGAATGAATGAGAAAAAAGTTTCTTTGCTCCTTGTCTGGTATAATCCATTGCACCCAAGGTGGTCTCTATAAATCTTACCATCTGTTGCTATTGCGACCTTGTGTAGTGGGGATGTTCCTGTTGCCAATGAACAAAGGCCTTAATGTCAGGAAATGCATCAGATGACACATCCATGTTATCACATCATCATTTGCACACGTTCTCACAGTCCTAGCAGACAATCCAAGCAGTACACTGCTCAAGCAGATTTTCATGAAAATTAGGGTCAGAGGAAACCAGGGCACAGTAGGTACTGCCAGACAGCCATTGTTAATTGGAAATTGAGGTGCATAGGTTTTACCATTTCTCTCAGCTCTGTTGGTGGGCTCAATCCAGCACCAGGCCCCAGGAAAGAATCCTCTAAATTTTCTTTGTTGTGTGTGTTTATTTCAATGCATGGTTCCTTAAGATTCTTTTGTGTAAAAGGGGACAGCTTGTCAGCTTCCTGCAGGGTGTTACATTCTTCCTCTCGACATAAACATACCAATTGTACACAAGGATTGGTGAAACCATAACTTGTGTTCCTTATTTGAAGATATGACTATATGCAGATATGCAGGAGACTGTGAGGCACTTGTCTGACCTCATTCACTGCTGCTTTCAGACTGACTGCAAGTCATGGAGTGAATACATCATATCCGGTTTAGGTGCTAATGATTTACGGTAGTTTAAGGTACACTCCCTTAAAGGCATATGCACATCATTTCATAACTTCTGTTATCTACACTATTGCTGATTGGCTGCTTGTCTGTGCAGATTAGACAGAACTTTGACAATCTACACTGTGAGTATCAGCAAGTTGTTTGCCCACAGGAAGCTTTACGTACAGGGATCTACCTGCCAGCACCTGCCAACCAAACATGAGTAGGCACTGGCCAGGATTTTCTATCCCTTTTAGGAATATTCCAACTAACAGATAGCTTCTGGCAACAGGAATTCTCAATGTTTCTTTGCTCAGGAAGTAGGATCACCAACAATGTACATTTAAAAACAGGAATTGACATTGAGATACATAAGGGGTTATGAGAACAAGTGACCTAAAGCTTGGTCAAAGACGGAGTTTCTCAGAAGCATCATAAATGCCAAGAGAGAGAGGTAGAGAAATGGAGACGTGGAGAGGAAGAGGTGGAGAGGCAAAGAGGCGGACATTGGAGAGGTGGAGAGTGGAGACATGAAAAGGTGGAGTGGTGGAGATGTGAAAGGGTGGAGAGTAGACAGGATGGAGAGGGAAAGTAGAGGAGAGGTAGAGAGGTAGTGAGATACTTTTTTTATTCAGTCATGGAATATGGGCATCGCAGGCTAGGCCAGCATTTATTGCCCACCCTTAATTCCCCTTGAGAAGGTGGTGGTGAGCTGTCTTCTTGAACCGCTGCAGTCCATGTGGTGTAGGTACACCCACAGTGCTGATAGGGAGGGAGTTTCAGGATTTTGACCCAGCGACAGTGAAAGAACGGCAACTGTCACTGGGTCAAAATCCTGGAAAGGTCAAGAGGTGGAGAGGTAGAGAGGTGGAGAGACAGGGAGGTAGAGAGATGGAGATGTGGAGAAGGTAGAGAGATAGAGAGGTAGAAAGGTGGAGAGGTAGAAAGGTGGAGAGGCGGAGAGGTGGAGAGGCGGAGAGGTGGAGAGGCGGAGAGGTGGAGAGGTAGAGAGGTAGAGAGGTAGAGAGGTGGAGAGGTGGAGAGGTGGAGAGGTAGAGAGATAGAGAGGTAGAGAGGTGGAGAGTTGGAGAGGTAGAGAAGAGGGTAGATGGAGAGGTGGAGACGTGGAGAGGGGGAGATGTGGAGATGTGGAGATGGGGAGATGTGGCGAGGTGGAGAGGTGGAGAAGTGAAGAGGTGGAGAGGTAGAGCGGTAGAGTGATTGAGATATAGAGAGGTGGAGAGGTAGAGAAGTGGAGAGGTGAAAAGGTGGAGAGGTAGAGAGGTAAAGAGGTGGACAGTGGAAAGGTGGTGAGGTGACAAGCTAGAGAGGTAAAGAGGTGGAGAGGTGGAGAGTTGAAGTGGTAGAGCAGTAAAGATGTGAAGAGGTGGAGGTAAAGAGGTGGAGAGGTAAAGTAGTGGAGAGGTAGACAGGTACTTTTTTAATTCATTCATGGGATATTGCAGGTTAGGCCAGCAATTTCCCTTGAGAAGGTGATGGTTTTTTGAACTGCTGCAGTCCATGTGGTATAGGAACACCCACAGTGCTGTTAGGGAGGAAGTTTCCAGATTTTGAGCCAAAAAGGAACAGCGACTGACACTGGGTCAAAATCCTGGAAAGGCAGAGAGGTGGAGAGGTAGAGAGGTAGAGAGGTGGATAGGTGGATAGGTAGAGAGGCTGGGAGGTTCAGAGATGGAGAGCTTTAGGGAGGTGATTCCAGAGTATGGGGCCTCAGTTGACTAAAGATACATGTGCCCCTGGTGAAGCGAGGGAAGTTGGGGTTAAGCAAACAACTAGATGGAGGAAGATAGAGATCTGGGAGACTTGTTGGACTGGGGGAGATTACAGTGAATGGGAAGGATGACACCAGGAGATCCTTCAAAAAAACAAGGATGAGAATGTTAAACCTAGATTTTGGTGAAGTGGCTGCCAATGTAGGCCACTGAGCATGGGGGTGAGTGTTCAGCTTCATCTACCATTGTGTCTTACTTCTGCTTCGTTAACTACCTCCTCAAAGACCAGACTTAAACCTGGCCCCTTACAGGCTGGTGAAACCCAGCACAGCCCAACGTACACCATTGCGCAAAACACAGCCCAATGGAACCCAGCATAGCCCCGTACAGCCCAACATATCCCACTGCAGCCCAGCACAGCCCTATGGATCCCAGCACAGCCCCGTACAGCCCAACGCACCCCAGGCAGCCCAGTGTAGCCCAACACATCCCAGCACAGCCTAGTTCAGTCCAATGCATCCCAGCACAGCCCAGTACAGCTCAGGACATCCCAGTGCAACCCAATAAAGCCCATTGCATCTCAGCATAGCCTGATGCAGTCCTGAAATTGTTCTTCTTTTTTGGACTCTAGGTGTGAGGCTATAGACACACGCTATTATCTGTTTAACACTTGCTTATTAATACCACTTCTAAACAGGTCACAGAGTAGGCATGTTGCCCCTAGACATGGTGTTCCAGTCTCTCTCTCTCAGTGTCTGACACATGACTGACTGATATCAATTGTACATCATCATTCACGTCATACGTAGTATATCTCATCTGTTAATCCTTTATACTACTCCTCCCCCCAGCATACGACCCCACTTTCAACAACAACATGAATCTATGGCCGGGATTTTCCAGTCCTGCCTGTGGCAAGATTCGGCACAGGCAGGACTGGAGAATTTGGAGAGCAGCCAAAGTTCTGTCGACTTTGGGCAGGAATTTCTGGGTCCCACCATTTTCTGTCTTTAACTATGTACATTGCATTTCTGTAACTCCCTTCTTACAACTTCAGATCCTACTCAACTCTTCCCCTCCCCAAGTCACAGTCATGGGGGATTCAATCTCCGATAGTATTCTCGGCCCATAGAGGAGAGGTTTTGGAGACATTTAGGGTTTCTTTCACAGCTTGTAGGACATCATCATCTGCAGAATAGGACAGAACTTTAGCAGCATTGCTGGGAAGCAGAGTGTAGATTGAGGATGACTGAACTGTAAGGAAAATGAAGACTTTTCAAGGAAACACTGATTGAAGAGAGAAGACTGAAGAACGTCACCCATTGGACCCTCTGGGCCTCATCCTACAGGGATCCATCCTCTAGAACCTCAACCCCCAACAGGTCACTCAGTACAACAAGGGATTCTTCCTCATCACTTTCTAGGAATAACTAATTCAAGTCCAGCAGATCTTCATGGGGATGGTCACCATCTGCTGAAATGCCTTCTGTATCTGTCACCGCTGGCCTTACTTCTTGAAGAACTGAGAGATTCATAACTTCAGCCCCTGCCCGGGGTCTAGCGGATGGTGCCTCTGTGAAAGAAAGGGACTCACTGCTGAGTGTATAAGCTTCCTCAGCTGCTGAAGGCTAAAGTTCCACTGGTTTTAAAGAAAAGGTTAAAGATTGTTACATAAAAGGCAGTGAGTCGTTCAGATATTGAGCGCCATCTGGTTCTTCTAGGATTCCTAGAAGCATGCCAACATCACTGCCCAGTAAGGATGTACATCGCTTGTGAAGAATAAAGAGAGAATTAACAATCTATTGCCCTTGTCGTGAAGTGGAGCAATAATCCTGTTTTTGATTGGAAGGTCTATACCGCTTGGGCCTTGTAACTTGATTTCTGATAGATGAAGTGTCATTGGCTGAAGCCAATCGAGATTATCTGCTACGATATTAAGACCAGCTCCAGTGTCAACTTTAAAGGTGGTGTTGAAGCCTTGAACTTGCACCGTAACTGACCAATAGTCTGGACTAAGATTATCAACTTCCCCGAGGAACTCAATCATTCGTCTTTATCCTGATTTTCCATTTCTTGAATAGAGTGTGTTTCATAAATACTTCCTTGTCTTCTACCTCGATCAAAATTGTTGGCTTTGTAGAAGTGCTTGAAATGTCCAGTTTTTTGAACTGGAAGCATTGCCACCCCCTGCTGGGTAACCCTGGCGTCTATGTTGGGTTTACATGCCATAACGCAAGCTCCTCAAAATGGCTGCTGGAGTGGTGATTCCCTCTCCTCCACCTGATATGGTGGGCTTTCTAATGGCTGTGGCCGCTCCCCATGGGCCTAGAATCATGAGAAACCTTGGATTTGCCCTGAATTATAGCCCATTTAAATTCTATAAGCTTGGCCTGTCTCGCTTGCTAGATTTCTTGACCCAAAGTGAGATTATCTTTGTTCTGCAGAAAGTTGGAGAGTTTCTCATCCTGAACACTTACAACGATACAATCACAGATTAGCCTATCCTTCAGCATCCCGTATCCACAAGAACTAGCCAGGGGATAAGAAATAATTCCGTCAATTCCGCAGGTCATTGTGACAGCTGGTTAAAACATGATCATTCAATTACTAGGGGCGGAATCGTCCCAAGTTTGCACTAAGTACGGTAGCAGGTGGGTAAAATGATGTTTTACACGCTGGCCGCAATGGTGGCTTTTCATGTCGTGTCATCCCAAACTCGCCGTATTAGTTATGCATTCCCACCACATCGCCACTTCACACCGGGTGCCACACTTAAAGTACAGCCGCGTGAACACCACTCAGTGCTTCCAGCCCAGGATGGCTGCAAATAAGACATGGCCCCAAAAGGCAAGAAGACTGCCGCCCCTAGGTTTAGTGATGTGTCTCTTGAGTGCCTTTTGGATGCTGTGGAGGCCGGCTGTGATGTCCTCTACCCTGCTCTGGCTGCAGGACGGGCAGCAAAATTACCGCTCCAGCTTGGTGGGCGATGGCAGTGGTGGTCAGTGCCAATGCTGCACAGAAGAGGTTGTCCAAAGCAGATAGAGGATGAATGACCTCATCCTTGCAGCCAGGGTAAGGCAACCATCTCATCATTATAAACTCACACACTCACAGGCCCATCACACATTCGCTGGCATCTCACTCACTGCCAGCTCAAGGGACATCACCACTCACTCTTTCACACACACCCTCACATCTCTATTTGGACACACCTCCTCTAGAGACTGCCTCCTTAGCCCTCACCATTTTGTGGCCACTTGCACAGATCGACATGTGCCCACACACACACCCTGAGATACCCTCCTTCCCCAGTACAGCCTTCACCCTGCAGCCTCTTACCTTGCCTGAGGCCACTTCTCCCCCTTCCTCAAGCAAGCCCCAACCCTGCAGCCATACCAAGCCACCCCTGCCTTATGGCTGGTCTGGTAGGTACAGACCTGCCCATGAATCCCTCTAAAAGTGCTGTGGTATTGTCTATGAAGCCTGGCACTTATACCTCGAGTGCTGCCCGAAGCAAGGTAGGCAAACAAACCTCAAAATCCTGAGTGAAGTGCAGCTCACCAGGTGCATATCACTTATGGACAGTTCTGAAACCTGTTGGTGTACAATCACGCCAACGTGGGCGGGCGATCCAGTATGGGGGGTGATGAGTCCGGTGGCCTCATCTAATAATGATATGCAGATATATTACAATGAAGTTCCCGACGTCCCACGGTGGGAAATGCAGCCCGCCATCAACGGGCTGAGCGGACAATGGCAAACAAGTTTCACGACGCCGTGAAACCGTTTTTTGGCCTTCTTGCCATATTGCCCTCTCACACTGCCAAGCATGCCCAACGCCAGTAGGCACAGATAATTCCACCCTAGATTTCATCTCAGCCTAAAATAAATGTCAAAGGTTTTGAGAATGGACTCAAAGTCCACGTGGACCCCCTATCTTAGGAGAATGTCATCTGCTACTGGACCTACTGCATAAAGAAAGGAGCTGACTTGAAGCTTTTGCTCCTTTTCATGATGGCCTGATGCTACTCGGTACCAGAGAAAATGGTGTTTCCATTACTCCCACTGCTGGCCTCTCCACTGGCCCTCGAGGCTGTCAAACGGGCAGGGTAGGGGCAGGGGCTGCTCACCAGGTACGGTCATTATTACCTCTCTCCAGTGGGTCTCCCTCTTCTATTGGCTTCTTACGAGCTGCTACTGAGATTTCCTTTACTCCTTCGATAGCTCGAATGTATTTTTTTACATCAATGTCTGCACTACTGCCACCATGTTCTGAGATGGTCCTTCTGTCTTGGACTCTACGTGTGGGACTTGGTTAGTAGACAAACTGTAGACATACTCTGGTGTCTGCTTAACACTTATTTATTAGTTCCAACTCTAAGCAGTTTAGAGTAGGCATCTTGCTCCTAGGCATGGTGTTCCACCCTCTCTTTCTCGAGAGATTCTAACACATGATTGACTGATATCAGCCGTACATCATCATCTATGGCATAAATTAGCACAGCCCATATATTAACCCTTTATACTACAAGCCCAATGCATCCCAGCACAGCCCAGCACCTCTCAGTACAGCCCAGCACAATGCAACACATCCCAATACAGCCCAGCACCTCTCAGTACATCCCAGCAAAGCCAAATGCATTCCAGTGTAGCCCAGCACTTCCCAGCACAGCCAGACAGATCCCAGTACAGCCCAGCATCCCCCAGTACATCCCAGTACCACAACCAGTAATTCTTTTACAGAACAAGCTGGGCCAAACTTTGATTCACTCTTTGCCTGCTCTCTTTGTTATATTTTGTTATGTCTTGATTGGAACTGAATATTGCACAAAACCTGAATGAAGGTGAATGGATTTCAACTTGCAGAAACCTTTATGTGAGCTGGATTCACAGTGCCATCACATCTGCTGAAACATGTTCACTTCAGACCATTATCCAGACCACCTCAAAGAAAGCAGAATCCCAGCTGCCAGTGAGCTTCTCACTGTGTTTACTGCAGTCAGGTTAGAAAAAGATTGTTATTTCCCCTCTCTTTCTGTCAGGAGCCCTTCAAAATTTAAAGCCGACATCTTGTGTTTTTTGTTTGCAGATTAAAATAAAGGTAGGACCACGGCTGGTGATATAGTTCCAACTGCATGTTTCTGATTTAACCCTTTCTGACCCTGAGTGTCCTTGATTTCTGGAATCTAAGTCGATCAGGATCATTGTTTGTTTCCACACCTTCTCCTTTGGGGAATTGGCTTATGATTTTATGATACGTGTGCATAAGAGTGCAAGACAACTCACAGACTGTCAGAACTCACCACGGTACTGAACTGTAGTGATGATGTAACCCAGGGCTGGACTAATGATCCAGAGAATGTGAGTTCAGATCCCACTTTGAGAATTTGAATCCAGTTTATAAAATGTGGAAATAAAAGTCTGGTATCTGTAAAAGTGACCATGAAGCTGTTGGATTGTCAGAAAATCCCAACCCTCAGTCCTTTAGGGAATGAAATTTTCTCTTCTTACCCAGTCTGGCCATGTCTCCAGTCTTCCACTAAGCGGCCTAGAAAACTGTCCAATTGTATCTAGGATTGAGCAATATATGGCAACCTTGCCTCTCAGCATATCAAATTTCTCCAAGGGGTCTTTAAAATGGCATCTCATTAATGCATTCAAAGGAATACAGTCGTCAGAGGCTCCTAATAAAAGGTCATTATGTTTTTAACAGCTGCCTGAATGGTAAGGCTGTCTTTATTGTGCTGGGTTTTTTTTAACCGATATAACGCACACAAAGATAGTAAACTTCTTGCCCAGTGAGGGGAGGTGGTTGTCAGTAGCGTATGTGCATTCCTGGAGGATGTAGCTGACTCCCCTCAGATTATTCGAACTGATCCTTTTATTCATTTCAAGTGGCATTGAATGACCATGCGGGAGGAGTTCCAAAGCCGCTAATGCAGGGTTCGGGCATGTTACCTTATCCTGAGTACTTCAGCCAAAGCTCAATCACAACCATTGGAAATCAAGTCTGTTTTCATTTGCCCTGCTGCTTGTCCTTCTTTTCTTCATCTTCTTTTCATCATTCCTTTCCTTCCCTTGCCTTTCCCCTTCCAATGCTTATCCTTTTGGTTGACGGGCGGGTGAATAGGCCAGGCGGCCTTGGCATTTTTGAGGAAACTTCATCCATGGGCGGGATGGAGGTTTCCAACAGTAATTTAAAAAAAAATTTGAAACATCATTTTCATTATGTCCCTGTTCATGTGACAGAGTTTCCCTTATTTTTAAAATCTTTATTTTTCATTTTAAAATTCTTCAGCTCCTTGAGGCAGCTCTCTGCCTTCAGGGAGCTTCCAGTGCGCGCTCCCTCGCTCATGCACAGACTTTAGTGCTCGCGCTCCTCCCACCCTCGCCCTGGCAGTGCTGAGGCTCTCAATTGGCTATTAAATGGCCAGCCAGTGTGAAATTGCAGTCAGAGAGCGATCACAGGCTGCGTTCTGTTTCACGGCCATTCCTGGGCCTGCCCACTGCGCCCACCTGACAAAGGGAAAATCCTGCCCATTGTCTCTACCGGAGGGAGCAATTAGATTCTCGATGTCTTTAGAAGTACCTTGCCTGGCAACAGAGTGGGGTTCCATTACCTCTTAGGGAGTCACCCTGCAGCATTCCAGCCAGTGGCTCGTGTGCATTTTTGAAAACTTAGGCCCTATTTTTAAAGTCCAATATTTCTGGGTGAAATTCAGTGTTTCTCTATCATTATCATGACACTTACTTTGGGAAACAGTTCTAGTGAACTGAATGTTTGTTTTAATTAAATTGGAATTTACAGCAGTTCACCAACTGGGACTTTGAGAGAAACTAAGCTGGCAGGCAATTCTTCAGTCCCATTTCTTCATGGTCTGTTGGACATATCCCCTTGAAGTAGCTCATGTCCAAGAGGATTACACAAATAATGAATCATTAAACCCACACAAGCGCAAGTTGCCTTGAGACAAGGAATATAGATGTTCTGTTTGAAGACTGTCAACATGTTAGGTAGCAATTTGTGTCCACATTGCATGGTTATCAGCCTCCGAGCAATGCCAACAGTGATACTGGGGAATGTGCAGAGTTGGACAGATTGGGAGCCCATACAGCTGACCTTATGTTTGTTTTCCGTGACTATCCACAAGCTGGGAAGCCCTATAGCCAGTCGCCTTGTTTGTGATGGATGTTACCCGGTTAGCAATATCACCGGGGCACTGTCACAACATGACTTCGTTTGGAAGCAGTGAACTCTCAGGATGATGAGGTCCACTAGCAGCCATATTTAACAAATATTTAATAAATATTTAACAAACCATTGGAAAAATTTTGACCAGAGCTTCTGAGTGTGCAACTAATGGCGAGCCCTCCCTGCTGTTTGTAGGAGCTCATGCAAAGCTTAGAGGGGTGTTCTTAAAGAAAGACAAAAAAAGAGCTTGCATTTATATGGAGCCTTTCATGACCTTAGGACATCCCATCATGTTTTGCAATCAATGAAGCACTTTTTGGAGTGTAGTTACTGTTTTAATATTGGAAAGACAGCAGCCAATTTACACACAGCAAGCTCCCACAAGCTGCAGTGTGAAAATGCCCTGATAATCTATTTATTAGGTCTCGCCTAGGGCAGCATTTTGGGATCTCTGCAGCATATAAATTGCTACATTGGGAAATTCCAACACTCAATTAAACTCTACAATTGCTGCTCACTTGCAATGGATGTGAATTCCAGTCAGTAGCAACTGGAGTGACGGCTCATTCACCTAAAAGAAGAAATAGGCCCAGTTATCCTCAATCAAATTTTTCCCCTTTCATAGTTGGTTGGAATGAATCCAAGACAACAGGATCCAAACGTTTGCAACATATAGTCTGAGATTTTATTAATCAGTGTGAGTGAAGGTGTTTTCATTGACAGTGAGTAGAATCTAAGGGTCCCCCAGCAACAATTTCCCTGCAGACCTTCCATTCATTACTGTAACTACCTGAATAAATTGCTGCCAATGGTATCTTGCTTACAAGCCAAACGTTCTTGACCATTATAAATCCTCCACTTGTGTTGTCCAAAATAGTGGCAGGTAACACATCCCCTGTTCAGTATACAGGGGCAAACCCAACATTGAGGACAAGTTTTACTTTGGGATTGATCATCAAACAGAGCAGGACAGATCCCATATGCTGGAACACTGAGGCTGTCTTTATTCCTTAAGCAGCCCATATGAAAATAGCTTGCACCTGTTTTTAAATAAGAGCTTGGAACTCCCAGTGAATGGCATTTGGTGGGTGTGGGGATTAAACTGCTCAAGGCTTTGTGCAGGATCCTCTGAATGAGGGCCGCAGAAGTTTAACTCCCAGGCAGGAATGCAGCCTAATGAGTGGCCAGCGGGAGGTGGGAGCATTTTAACAACCGGGTCTCATGTACTGGCCAACTTCCCGATCAATACAGCCTGGAAGTTGGGGGGCTGGTGGGGAAGAGGCTTTTTGTCTGTTAAAATCAGCTGCCAGCTGGGCCCCAAGGTAAATGTGGGAATGGAAGATGAAAATGGGTTCTAGGGCAGTTTGTGTGCTGGGAACGAGGTGGGTGCAGATTCCAGGCAGGGAACACATCGCTTGTGGGATTCAGGGGAACAATCTGTAACTCTTGGGTCGACAGAGGGAAGGTATAAATTTGCCAGGGAGGTGCCTCATTTCTGGTTGACCATCCCCCATAAACCCCACCACTAACTTTAGCTTGTCACGGAAGCTGCAGCCATTTCCCCGTTCAACCAATGTTAAAATGGCAGTCAAACCCCAATAACCTCATCAGGACACAACTGACATGTTCAAAGGTTGACCCCTCCAGCCTCAGAAAGCTAACCTTCCATCTGAAATTTAAAATCACAACCCCCTGAATTGGGGGGAGGGGCTTTGAATTGGTAATGTTGCAATCCTGTCACAACGAGTGCTTGCTCTGGTTGCAAGTGAGAGCGGCTGTTACTAACTGGGGAAAGATTAGGGATTTATTCTTAAGTGTGTTTAAGAACCAGTTTCCACTTGAGTAGAGGAAGATAAGGGAGTCTGTGCCTGTGTTCTGTGGGTTATATGAATAAACTTATATTAAGGAAACATTGCCTTCACTTTGCTTAGTGAACAAGCAGCAGCTTAGAATCAGTCCTAAGCTCCATTTCAAAACTCCTTCCCCAGCCTGGGTGTCTGTCAGGTGGATCCAGTTATAACTTCACCACCCCCCATCCCCACTTCCCACATCCAACTAACAAAATGTTTGAGAACTTCAGAAGTAATGGTGAGCAATCACATCTCTCTTAACAGGAAAAGCATAGTCAACAACAACTTATATTTGTCCAGAACTTTCAACAAAGTAAAATGCTCCAAGATACTTCAGAGGAGAATTATAAAACCAATTATGACACCGAGCCACATGAAGCGATATTAAGTCAGATGACCAAAAGTGCAGAGAGGTAAGTTTTAAGAAGTGTCTAACATGAGAAAAGTGATGTAGAAAGGTCATTTGCAGGGACAGAATTCCAGAGCTTGGGGCTGAGACAACTGAAAGCTTGGTCACCAAAGATGGAGCAATTATAACTGGGGATGCTCAAGATGTCAGAATTAGATGAGTGCAGATATCTCAGGGCGTTGTGGAGTTGAAGGAGATTACAGAGGTAGGGAGGGGTGAGGCCCTGGAACGATTTGAGAACAAGGTTAAGAATTTTAAGATCAAGGTGTTGCTTTGACTGGGAGCCTATTTAGGCCAGCAAGCACTGAGGTGATAGAATGGGACTGGGTGCAAGTTAGGACATGGGCAGCAAAGTTTTAGGTGACCTCAGGTCTACGATGGTAGAATGAGGGAGACACACCAGCAGTGCATTGGAATAGTCACGTCTAGCAGTAACAAAGGCATGTATGAGGGTTCAGTAGCAGAGCTGGGACAGGGAAGAAGTTGGACCATGTTACCAAGGTGGAAACAGGCTGTCTTAGTGATGACGCAAATATGAGGTTCGAAGCTCATCTCAGGGTCAAATATGACACCAAGGTTGTGAACAGACTGGCTTAGTCTCAGACTGCTGCCAAGAAGAGGGATGGAGTTGGTAGTTAGAGAATGGAGTTTGGTGCAGGGGCCAGAAACAATGGCTTCAGTCTTCCCAATATTTAATTCTGTTCACCCAATACTAGATATCAGATAAGCAGTCTGATAATTTAGCAACAGTGGTGTAGACAAGAGAGGTGATGGTGAGGGAGAGCTGGATGGCATCAGTATACGTGTGAAAAGTGATGCTGTTTTATAGGAGGAGGTTGTTGAAGGATGGCATGTAGACGAAAAAGAGGAAGGGGACAAGGCTAGACACTTGGGGAGGCACCAGAGGTAACAGTGGGAGCAGGAAGAGAAACCATTACAAGTGATTCTTTGGCTGTGATTAGATAGATTAAAATGGAACCAGGTGGTCCGACCCAACTGGACAACTATGGAGAGGCCTGGGAGGAGGATGGGGTGGCCAACTGTGCAGACAGGTCAAGAATGACTGGGAGGGATAGTTTATCTTTGACACAGTCACACAGGATGTCATTTGTGACTTTGATAAGAGGTATTTTGGTATTGGGCAGAAACCTGATTGGAGGGATTCAAACATGGAATTCTGGGGAAGATGGGAAGAGATTTGGGAGTTGACAACATGTTCAAGCACTTAGAGGAAAGGGAGGTTGGAGATCAGAGAGTAGTTTGCAAGGTCGGTGCGGTCAAAGATTGTTTTTTTTTTAGGACAGTGTTGATGACAGCAACATTAAAGGAGAGAGGGACAACACCTGAAGAGAGAATTATTTATAGTATTGGCTAACATAGGGATTAGGAGGGCAAGTTGGGTGATCAACAGTTTAGTGGAAAGTGAATGGAAGGAACAGTGGGTGGGTCTCATGGACAAAATGAACTCAGAGAGGGCATGAGGGGAGATATGAGAGAAAATGGAGAAAGGTGCGAGTTCAGGGCAGGGGTAAACTTTAGAGGAAGTTTGGCCAGCTGGGCTAGAGGAAGCAAGGGATACAGTAGAAATGGCTGATCAATTGGTCTTGATCTTAGTGACAAAAAATGAGTTCCTTGCACTAATTGTTTTGAAGTGAGGGTGGCGGAGACCTGGAAAGGGGTTTAAGAAGATGGTTTGCAGTACAGAAAAGAAGCTGGGTGTTCTTTTAAATCATTACAACCATAGCCAGGCTTCTTGCTAAATTCTTCATCTTCCATCACAACATGTCGAATCCTGATCCCTGGCAGAGTATTAACTGTTTGATATCTATGTCTATCACGCAACTGATAAACCAAAATTCAATGGAAGCAAGTCCAGGCTTGTTTTCTGCAGTATATTTCAAGCAGAACCAGTGTTCTACATCCCACTCAGACTGCCCATTGAGCTCTAATGGTTGACTCTCATCGTTAACCTTTTTTCGCCATGTCTTCCATTTGATGATAAATTTTGATAAATAGAAGCTACCCACATGGGACCATTTGCTGACCTCACACCATTGCCAGGAAGCTTTCCAAGAACATTGAAAAATTGTGAACAGCATGCACCTCCACACCCCATCACCATCACCCCTTCCCACACCCCCCCACCCCCCGCACCCCCCGATTTGCTGATTTGCAAAGGATGTGGGCAATGTTCCGTGTTGGCATTGCAGATTTAGAATTGCATTCCCTCTTAGTGTCAGCTTGACTCTGCTGTCCACACTCTCAGCTCTTGAGACTGAAAGTTTTGTATGTGCAAGTCCTAATCTGGAGACTTGAGCACATAACCTAGGCTGACACTTCAGTGCAGTACAAAGGGAGAATTACCAGACATGCAGCTTTTCAGATCAGACTTCAAATTAAGGAATGGCCTGTTCACTCAAGGTATATGTTAAAACTTGCATGACAGAGTTTGAAGAAGAGCAGAGGAATTCTCCTTGGGCCAGGTTCCCCCTCAACCAACATCATCAAAAGCAGATTAACTGGCCTTTACTGCCTCGTTGCTGTCTATGGGATCTTGCTATGTGCGAATAAGCTGCCACACAACAATTGCAGAAAAAGTAATTGATAGTTCATAAAGCACTTTGGGATGCCCCATGAGGGTGTGATGTGCCATGTAAAAGCAAACCCTTCCTTTATTGGGACAGAGTGTGAATGTGTGCTAATCCTCTGTGTGTTCTGGGTTCAGTTTTCTGTCAGACATAGGTTTAAAGATGTACAATCTGAGCTCAATCACAACGGCAAAAGCACCACCACCACTGGTCTATTTGATGATACTGGGTGTGGAGAGCAGTCCTTATAAGATAGAATGTGATAATTCTGCTTCTCTCTGGTTGAGGCATCTGGAAATGGCAATCTGACAGATATTGGCAAGCAAAGTGGTCTCACTGTATTAAAGGGAATGTGATGGCACAGTGCTGGACACATACTGCGGGGCTACAACTGAGCCCAGAGAGAAAGCCTGTCAGATGACAGAACATCAGATACATGGCAGCAGTTGTGACCTACAGCACAGAAAGAAAAGTGAACCAGTTGGCAGCCTCAGACAGATGTCTGTAAATTCAATGCCCCCATATCTAATAGAACAGTTCTGTTGTTGAGGTCAGTTCAAGCACACAGCACCCAGAGTGGGAATGCCAGCAAAGGTGTCTGAAGGAGCTTTGAAGTGGACTCTCAGAATGGTGATGCTCCATGTGGGTATGGGGACAGCAAACTTACAAAATACCATCACAGGCAGCTGAAGAAATGCATTGGATCCAAGGATAAAGATCACAGAATTTCCCTATTCTTCATAAGAACAGGGGAGGTCATCCAACCCCTTGAACGTGTTCCACAATCCACAGCCAATCTTAATGTGTCTCTGTAACCCTCAATATCTACCTAACAAAAATCTACCAGTCTCAGTTTTGAAATGCTCAATTGACCTTAAAAGCCTTTTGGAGGAGAAGATTCCTGATTTCCACTATCCTTCCTGATATTACTCCTGAACAGCCTAGCTTTAATTTTACGGTTATGCTCCCTTGGTCTGGATTCCCCCACCAGAGGGAATAGTTTCTCTCCATCAAACCTATTAACTCCCTGAATCATCTTAAGCACCTCAATTAGAGCACCCCTAATCTACAGACAATGGAGCATTAAACTAATCGAAGCAACCTGTCTTCAGAATTTAACTCTTTTAGCCTCTATGTTGGAGTGAGCCGGTGGCAGAATTCCTGCAATAAAAACAGAAACTCAACAGGTCTGGCAGTATCTTTGGCGAGAGAAACAGATTTAATTTTTCAAGTCTGTATGACCCTTCTTCAGAGCAGACTTGAGATTTCCAGCATCCGCAGTATTTTGCTTTTATCCTAGGGCAGAATGCCTGCCTCTGACTCAGAAGGTTATGGATTTGAGCCACATTCCAGAGAACCCTGGTGAACAGAAAGGGAAGTTCTGGCCACCAAAATAGCTGGCTGACATCAAACTGAATACCCTTGTCTGGTTGGAGTGAAGTGACACTCGCTCCACCCCTCCCACCCGTTGTTTCCCCTGGTGGGGGACTGTGAGTTAGGGTAATGGCCAGCACCAACAACCCAAAGCCTCCTCTGCTGGGAGGGAAAGCAATGGAAGAAATGGGCAGCCTGGTGTGCAGCTCGGCATGGAGGAGAAAAAAGGAATAGTCTAATCTGTGAACACGAAGTTGAGCCTGGTTTGGTTGTGTTGTCCTTTGGTTGAGGCGGTGTTATGCATCTGGAGAAGGAGTATGATGGGAATGGCTGAACTCTGAGGGCTTTTAGTGGTTTGAGCATCATCCGCACACAGGCTGCACTCTAATACTGGAAGGGTGCATGAACAGCAGGGGTGTTGAGATATTGTTAATGCTGCCTTTAACATTCTCCTATGAGAATGAACACCCAATAAATCTCCTGCAGCAACCTGAACCCTGTGGGCCACATAGCACCTGCTGAGAAAAGAATAAAACAATGAACTTGCATTTCTATAGCGCCTTTCAGGGCCTCAGGATATCCCAAAGTGTTTTACATCCAAAGAAGTATTTTTGAAGAGTAGTCACTGCTGTAACAGCAGCCGATTTGCACATGACGGCAATGATCAAGTAATCTGTTTTCATGATATTGGTTCAGGTAAGAATATGAGGGAAAACTCCATGAATGATGAATTGGGATCTTTTATATTCACTTGAGAAGGAAAACAGGACTTCAACTTAAATTCTCATCTAAAAGATTGTGCCTCCAACAGTGCAGCACTCCCTGAGCACTGCACTGGAATCTCAGCCTGGATATTATACACAGGCCTCTACAATTTTCTAACTCAGAGACATGGTGCTCACTGAGCTACAGCTGAGGTAGGTTTACTCACCACAATATCTGCTCCCTGCCCAGAAAACAGCAGTTTCACGGAACCTGAGAATATGGGAGAGGCCATTCAGACCATCGTGCTTGTATTGGCTCTTTGAAAGAGCTTTTCAATTAGTCCCGCTCCCCCTCTCTTTCCTCATAACCAGGAAAATCATTCCTTTTTAAATACATTCTGAGAGCTGACCATTGTTGACAGAGCAGAGGTGAAATGGGTCTTGGCTGATAACATTGATAAAAATTTGATGGGCCATTTTATACTCTGCCCAACTTTGATTTTGACTGAAGCCATTGGTATAATATTCCTTAATCTCTGGGTGCAAGCCTTCCATCCAACTTCACTGTGCCCTCAGGTAATTGATACAGAGCCAATGTATGTCTACAAGAATGGTGTGAGCAGCAGCAGCCCACAGACCTTACGAAGGTCTTCACCAAGTTTAGATCACTCTCATGAGTGAAATGTGATGAGAAAAGACAACTTGCTCCCTCGTTGAAAAGTCATGGTGATTTTATGCACTCTGACACGTATTAAAAAGAGACTTTTACAGGAAAATCAATGGGCAGAATGCTATATTTTTGGACACTGAGAGATTTTGGTAGCATTCTTTGAGAAAGATTTGGGAGATATCACTGAGAATAAGATGGTGACATTTGTCCCTTCTCCAGAGACACACTAAGGATGGGCAAACAGAGAATCATAGAATTATTACAGCATAGAAGGAGACTATTTGGCCTATTGTGTCTCTGCTGGCTCTCTGCAAGAGCAATTGACCTAGTGCCATTCGCCAACCTTTTTCCAATAGCCCAGCAAATTTTTCCTTTTCTGATAAAAATCCAATTCCCATTTGAAAGCCATGACTGAATCAGCTTCCAACATACTCTCAAGCAACGCATTCCAGATCCTAAACACTCGCTGCGTAAAAAAAGGTTTCCTTCATGTCACCATTGCTTTTTTAGCCAATTACTTTAAATCAGTGTCGTCTTGTTCTCAATCCTTCTACCAATGGGAACAATTTCTCCCTTTCTACCCTGTCCAGACCCCTCATGATTTTGAATACCTCTGTCAAATCTCCTCTCTACCTTCTCTTCATCAAGGAAAACAGTCCCAACTTCTCCAATCCATCTTTGTATCTGGAGTATCTCACCCCAGAACCATTCTCATTAATCTTTTCTGTACCCTCTCTACTGCCTTCACTTCCTTGCTAAAATGTGGTGCCCAGAACTAGAAACAATGCTCCATTTGAGGCGGAACCAGTAGCTTATAAAGGTTTATCATAACTTCCTTGCTTTTGTACTCTATGCCTCTATTTATAAAACACAGGTTCCTATATGCTTTAACAATGTCTCTCTCAACCTATCCTACAACATTATGTACATATACCCCTAGGTCCCCTCTGCTCTTGCACCCCTTTAGAATTATGCCCTTTATTTTACATTGTCTCTCCTCATTCTTCCTACCAAAATGAATCACTTAATCTTGTGCATTAAATTTTATCTGCCACTTATCCGCCCATTCCACCAACCTACCCATGTTCTTTTGAAGTTTAACACTCACAGTTCACATTACTTCTCAGTTTTGTATCATCTGCAAATTTTGAAATTGTGCCTTGTACACTAAAATGTAGGTCATTAATATATATCAGGAAGAGCAGGGGTCCTAACAAAGGGACCCATGGAGAACTCCAGGAGAAACCTTTCTCCAGTCCAAAAAACATCTATTTGCTGTTCTCTAAGCCAGTTTTGTATCAGTGTTGCTACTATCCCTTTTATTCCAAGGGCTCTAACTTTGCTCACAAGTCCATTTTGTAACACTTTATCAAATTCCATGTGGAAGTCTATTTAAACCACATCAACGGCATTACCCTTATCAACCCTGTCTGTTAGCTCATCAAAAATCTCAAAGTTTTCTCTTTCTTCACAGGATGTGGGCATCAGCGGGTAGGCCAGCATCTATTGCCCTTTAGAAAGTGGTGGTGAGCTGTCTTCTTGAACCGCTGCAGACCATGTGGCGAGGTACACCCACAGTGCTGTTAGGGAGGGAGTTCCAGGATCTTGATGCAGCGACAGTGAAGGAACGGTGATATATTTCCAAATCAGGATGGTGTGTGGCTTGGAGGGCAACTTCCAGGTGGTGGTGTTCCCATCTATCTGCTGCTCTTGTCCTTCTAGATAGTAGCGGTTGTGGATTTGGAAGATGCTGTCAAAGGAGCCTTGATGAGTTTCCTCTGTGCATCTTGTAGATGATACACACAGCTACTACTGTGCAACAGTGGTGGAGAGAATGAGTGATTACGTTGATGGATGGGATGACAATCAAGTGGGCTGCTTTGCCCTGGATGGTGTCAAGCTTCTTGAGTGCTGTGGGAGCTGCACTGATCCAGGCAAGTGGGGAGCATTCCATCACACTCCTGAGTTGTGTCTTGTGGATAGTGGACAGGATTTGGTGAGTCAGGAGGTGAGATATTCACCACAGGATTCCTAGCCTCTGATCTGCTCTTATAGCCACAGTATTTATATGAGTTGTCCAGTTCAGACTCTGTTCATTGGTAACCCCCAGGATATTGATGCTTCAGCGATGGTAATACCATTGAATGTTGAGGGGCAAAGGTTAGATTCTCTTTTGTTGTAGATGTTCTTTGTCAGGCACTTCTGTGGTGCAAATGTTACTTGCCACTTGTCAGCCCAAGCCTGGATATTGTCCAGGTCTTACTGCATTTGCACATGGACTGCTTTAGTATCTGAGGAGTTGCAAATGGTGCTGAACATTGTGCAATCATCAGCGAACATCCCCACTTCTGACCTTATGATGGAAGGAAGGTCATTGATGAAGAAGCTGAAGATGGTTGGGCCTAGGACACTACCCTGAGGAACTCCCACAGTGACGTCCTGAAACTGAGATGACTGACCTCCAAAAACCACAACCATCTTCCTTTGTGCTAGGTATGACTCCAACCAGCAGAGAGTCTGCCCCTGATTCCCATTGACTCTAGTTTTGCTAGGGCTCCTTGATGCCACACTCAGTCAAATGCTGCCTTGATGTCAAGGGCAGTAACTCTTACTTCACCTTTTTTGTCCCTGTTTGGGTCAAGGCTGTAATGAAATCAGGAGCTGAGTAGCCCTGGCAGAACCCAAACTGAGCATCAGTGAACAGATTATTGCTAAGTAAGTGCCGCTTGATAGCACCGTCGGCAACACCTCCCATCACTTTACTGATGATCGAGAGTAGGCTGATGGGACAGTAATTGGCCAGGATGGATTTTTCCTTTTTGTGAACAAGACATACCTGGGCAATTATACACATTGTCAGGTGGATGCCAGTGTTGTGACTGTAACAGAGATAAAAACAAAAAAACTGCGGATGCTAGAAATCCAAAACAAAAACAGAAGTACCTGGAAAAACTCAGCAGGTCTGGCAGCATCGGCGGAGAAGAAAAGAGTTGACGTTTCGAGTCCTCATGACCCTTCAACAGAACTTGAGTTCGAGTCCAAGAAAGAGTTGAAATATAAGTTGGTTTAAGGTGTGTGTGTGGGGGGCGGAGAGATAGAGAGAGAGAGAGGTGGAGGGGGGGTGGGTGTGTTGTAGGGGCAAACAAGCAGTGATAGAAGCAGATCATCAAAAGATGTCAACGACAATAGTACAATAGAACACATAGGTGTTAAAGTTAAAGTTGGTGATATTATCTAAAAGAATGTGCTAATTAAGAATGGATGGTAGGACACTCAAGGTATAGCTCTAGTGGGGGTGTTTTTTTTTATAATGGAAATAGGTGGGAAAAGGAAAATCTTTATAATTTATTGGAAAAAAAGGAAGGGGGAAACAGAAAGGGGGTGGGGATGGGGGAGGGAGCTCACGACCTAAAGTTGTTGAATTCAATATTCAGTCCAGAAGGCTGTAAAGTGCCTAGTCGGAAGATGAGGTGTTGTTCCTCCAGTTTGCGTTGGGCTTCACTGGAACAATGCAGCAAGCCAAGGACAGACATGTGGGCAAGAGAGCAGGGTGGAGTGTTAAAATGGCAAGCGACAGGGAGGTTTGGGTCATTCTTGCGGACAGACCGCAGGTGTTCTGCAAAGCGGTCGCCCAGTTTACGGTTGGTCTCTCCAATGTAGAGGAGACCACATTGGGAGCAACGTTGCTCCCAGTGTGGTCTCCTCTACATTGGAGAGACCAAACGTAAACTGGGCGACCGCTTTGCAGCACACCTGCGGTCTGTCCGCAAGAATGACCCAAACCTCCCTGTCGCTTGCCATTTCAACACTCCACCCTGCTCTCTTGCCCACATGTCTGTCCTTGGCTTGCTGCATTGTTCCAGTGAAGCCCAACGCAAACTGGAGGAACAACACCTCATCTTCCGACTAGGCACTTTACAGCCATCCGGACTGAATATTGAATTCAACAACTTTAGGTCGTGAGCTCCCTCCCCCATCCCCACCCCCTTTCTGTTTCCCCCTTCCTTTTTTTTCCAATAAATTATAAAGATTTTCCTTTTCCCACCTATTTCCATTATAAAAAAAAACACCCCCACTAGAGCTATACCTTGAGTGCCCTACCATCCATTCTTAATTAGCACATTCGTTTAGATAATATCACCAACTTTAACTTTAACACCTATGTGTTCTATTGTACTATTGTCGTTGACATCTTTTAATGATCTGCTTCTATCACTGCTTGTTTGTCCCTACAACCACAACCCCCCCTCCACCTCTCTCTCTCTCTATCTCTCCGCCCCACACACACACACCTTAAACCAGCTTATATTTCAACTCTTTCTTGGACCCGAACTCAAGTTCTGTCGAAGGGTCATGAGGACTCAAAACGTCAACTCTTTTCTTCTCCGCCGATGCTGCCAGACCTGCTGAGTTTTTCCAGGTAATTCTGTTTTTGTTTTGCGACTGTAACAGCTTGACTAGGGGCGTGGCAAGTTCTGGAGCACAAGTCTTCAGTACTATTGCCAGAATATTGTCAGGGCCCATAGCCTTTGCAGTATCCAGTGCCTTCAGCCGTTTCTTGACATCATGTGGAGTGATTGGCATCTGTGATGCTGGGGACCTCCGGAGGAGGCTGAGATGGACTATCCACCCAGGACTTCTGGCTGAAGATTGTAGCAAATGCTTCAGCCTTATCTTTTGCACTGATATACTGGGCTCCTCCATCATTGAGGATGGAGATATTTAAGGAACCTCCTCTTCCATGAATTGCTTAATTGTCCACCACCATTCACAACTGGATGTGGCAGAGCTTGGATCTGATCCGTTGGTTGTGGGATCACTTAGCTCTGTCTA
Organism: Carcharodon carcharias; assembly: GCF_017639515.1. NCBI lineage: Eukaryota > Metazoa > Chordata > Chondrichthyes > Lamniformes > Lamnidae > Carcharodon > Carcharodon carcharias. Next base: position 77,575,115 of record NC_054480.1, on the reverse strand, counting down.
TCACATGCTGCTTCCGCTGTTTGACGCGCAAGTAGTCCTGTGTTGTAACTTCACCAGATTTTCACCTCGTATTTAGGTATGCCACTCCATTGAATCAGGGTTGATCCCCTGGCTTGTTGTCAATGGTAGAGTGGGATGCTGGGCCATGAGGTTACAGATTGCGCTGATAGCCCACAGTATCTCATGGATGCCCTGTTTTGAGTTGCTAGATCAGTTTGAAATCAATCCCATTTAGCACGGTGATACACCACACGATAGAGGGCATCCTCAACATGAAGACGGGTCTTCATCTCCCCAAAGACTTTGCAGTGGTCACTCCTATAGATACTGTCATGGATGCATCTGTAACAGGTGGATTGGTGAGGTTGAGGTCAAGTACATTTTTCCCTGTTCTTGGATCCCTCACCACTTGCTGCATGCCCGCCTGGCAGATATGCCCTTCAGATCTTGGTCAGCTTGATCTGTGGTGGCACCAAGCTACCCTTGGTGATGGGCAATGAACTCCCCAAACCAGAGTAAATTCTGCACCATTTCCAGCCTCAGTGCTTCTTCCAACTGGTGTTCAACATGGAAACTTACTGATTAATCAGCTGACGGGGGGGGGTGGAAGTGCGGGTTAGGTGGTAATCAGCGGGGGGTTTCCTTGCCCAGGTTCGCCCTGATGCCTTGAAACTTCATGGGGTCCGGAGTTAATATTGAATACTCCGAGATCAACTCCCTCCCAACTGTACAGCATTGTGCTGACACCTCCGCTGAGTCTGCCCTGCATATTGGAAAGGACATACCCAGGGATGGTGATGGCGGTGTCTGGGACATTATCAGTATGATTGCGTGAGGATGACTCTGTCGGGCTGTTTCTTGACTAGTCTGTAAGACAGCTCTCCCAAAATGGCACAAGCCCCCAGATGTTAGTAAGAAGGTCTTTGCAGGGTTGACAGGGCTGGGTTTTCCATTTTTGTTTCTGATGCCTGGGTCGATGTTGTGTGATCTGTCCAATTACATTACTTTTTACCTTTTGTAGCAGTTTGATACAACTAAGTGGCTTGCTAGGCCATTTCAGAGTCAACCACATTGCTATGGATCTGGAGTCACCTGTAGGCCAGACCAAGCAAGGGTAGATTTCCTTCCCTAAAGGACATTAGTGAACCAACTGTGTTTATAGGATGATACAGAGGGCATGAATGAGGTACTAAATGAGTACTTTTCAGCTGTCTTTAGCAAGGAAGAAAATGTTGCTCAGTACACTTTTTATGAATGTCAATTGACATTGGTCTTATGGTTTCACCATTACTAAGACTAACTTTTAATTGAATTAAAATTCCACCAGCTGCCATGATGGGATTTGAACCTGTGTCCCCAAAACATTTGTCTGGGTCTCCAGATGACTCATCCAGTGACATTACCGTTATGCACCACCTCCCCGCTAATCTGCCCCAAGTTAATAAACACAATTTTCCCTTAACAATTCCTTCCTGTCTTTCCTTAATTAATCCACATTTGCCCAAGTGACTATTAATTTTTTCTCAAATTATTGTCCCCAAAAGCTTTCACACCACCAGGATTAAACTGACTGGCCTGTCGTTGCTGGGTTTAACTTTACACCATTTTTTGAACAAGGGTGTAACATTTACAATTCTCCCAGTCCACTGGCACCATGCCTGTATCCAAAGAGGTTTGGAAAATTATAGCCAGCGCCTCTGCTGTTCTGACCTTCACTTTCCTCAGTATCCTTGGTTCCATCTCATCCTGTCCTGATGCCTTGTCAAACTAAAGTACGGACAGCCTATCCATTACCTCTTCCTTATCAAATTTAGATTAATCAAATGTCTGAACTACCTCCTTTTTAAAAAGTGAACTGGGCAGCATTTTCTTCCTTGGTAAAGACAGCTGAAAAGTACTCATTTAATCTCTCAGCCATGCCCCCTGCATCCACGCATAATCCCCTTTATGATCCCTGATTGGCCCCACTGCTCCTTTCATCACTCTTTTACTATTTATTTGCCGACAGAAGACTTTTCAATTCCCTTTTATGTTAGCTGCTAGTCTCTTCTCATACCCTCTCTTTGCTTCTCTTATTTGCTTTTTCAATTCCCCTCTGAACCTTCTATATTGAACTTAATTTTCAATTGTATTATCTATCTGATATCTGTCATACCCAGGAAGTTCTGAATTTGTTTGCCCTCCCTTTGTCCTCTGTGGGAACATACCTTGGATGAGGGGGGATCTGATTGAAACTTACAGAATACTGAAAGGCCTGGAGAGAGTGGATATGGGGAAGATGTTTCCATTAGTGGGAGAGACTAGGACCCGAGGGCACAGCCTCAGAGTAAAGGGAAGACCTTTTAGAACAGAGATGAGGAGAAATTTCATTAGCCAGAGGGTGGTGAATCTATGGAATTCATTGCCACAGAAGGCTGTGGAGACCAGGTCATTGAGTGTATTTAAGACTGAGATAGATAGGTTCTTGATTGGTAAGGGGATCAAAGGTTACGGGGAGAAGGTGGAAGAATGGGGTTGAGAAACTATTCAGCCATGATTGAATGGCGGAGCAGACTTGATGGGCTGAATGGCCTAATTTCTGCTCCTATGTCTTATGGTCTTATGGCCTTGTCTGTGCCTGAACTATCCCTTCTCTAAAGGCAGCCCATTGTTCAGTTGCAGATTTCCCAGCCAATCATTCCTTCCAATTGATCTGGGCCTTTCCATTCTCATCCCATTGAAATTGGCTTTCCCCCAGTTAATTATTTTTATGCCATTTTGTTTCTTGTCCTTTTCTATAGCCAACCTTACCCTTATGATACGATGACCACTGTCTCCTAATTTTTCTCCTACTGATATTGAATCCTCTTGGCCCACCTCATTTCCAAGAACCTGCTCCAGCAATGCCTCCTTTTTTGTTGGATTAGAACAATATTGATGTGGAAAATTCTCCTGAACACACTCTAGAAACTTTTGCCCCTCTCTGTCCTTTTACACTATTCCTATCCCAGTCTATTTTGGATAATTGAAGTCCCCCATTGTAACTATTCTACAATTCGTGGACCTCTTTGTAATTTCCTTGCAAAATTTGTTCCTCTAAATCTGTGGCTATTGTAAAGCTGGCTGGGTACTGCCCAGTATCCAGAGGCAACTGCGATGTGTTGACTAGTTGTCAGCCCAGACTGACCTCTTCCGTCAAGAAGGAATGGGGGCAAATTTAATACCAGTTTGTAGCTCTGTTTAAACTAGAGTACCCTACTTTACAGCTGTTCCCCAGGCAGGACCCCTTCCTGCCACCCTCCAGAAACCTGAGTTCACCCAAAACTCTGCTGCCTGCATCCTAACTTGCACCAAGCCACATTCACTCATCACCCCTGTGATCACTGATCTGCATTGGCTCCGATCCATCACTACCTAGGTTTAAAAGTTCTCATCCTTGTTTTCAAATCCCTACATGGCTTCACCCTTTTCTATCTCTGTAATCTCCTCCAGCCCCAGAACCTCCACGATATCTGCACTCCTCCAGTTCTTGGCTCTTGCACATTCCCAGTTTTCATTCCTCTACCGTTGGTGGCCATGCCTTCAGCTGCCTGGGCCTTAGGCTCAGGAATATCCTCCATGAACATCTCCACCTCTCTGCATCTCTCTTCTTGTGGCTATAATGGAGATCTGGTTCAAAGAAGGGCAGGGCTGGATGTTAAATACTCCTGGACACAAGGTGTTCAGGAAAGGAAGAAAAGTGGGGGTGGGGGGGGTGGTGGGCAGTGGCAGTATTGATTAAAGAGAGCATTGCAGTGCTGAGGAGAAAGAGGATGGCCCAGGGAGGTCAAGGACAGAATCTATTTGGCTAGAGCTAAGGAACAGTAGAGGTGGAATTAGATTTCTTGGTATTGTCTCTCAGCTACCAACTAGCAGGAAGGTGTAGTGGAACAAAATTATAAGGAAATTACAGAGGCGTGCAAGAATTATAGTGTAGTTATAATGGGGGACTTTAATTATCCAAATATAGACTGGGATAGTAGAAGTGTAAAGGGCAGAGAGGGGCAAGAGTCCTTCGAGTGTGTTCAGGAGAATTTTGAAACTTATAAGATCCTGAGGGGTCTTGACAGGGTAGATATGGACAGGATGCTTCTTCTTGTGGGAGAACCTAGAACTAGGGGCCACTGTTTAAAAATAAGGGATCATCCATTTAAAATGGAGATGAGGCAATTCCTTTTCTCTCAGAGGGTCATGAGTCTTTGGAACTCTCTTCCTGAAAAGGCAGTGGAAACCGAGTATTTGAATATTTTTAAGGCAGAGGTAGATAGATTCTTGGTAAGCAAGGGATTGATAGGTTATCGGGGGTAGGCAGGATGCAGATTTGAGGTTACTGTCAGGTCAGCCATGATCTTATTAAATGGCGGAGCAGGCTTGAGGGGCTGAATGGCCTACTCCTGCTCCTTGTTGATATGTTCTTCAGCAGTACGTTTTCAGTATATCAAGAAAGGTCGCACTGCTAAACCTGGTTCTTGGAAGTGAAATGGGCCAAGTGGATCAAATGTCAGTAGGAGAACATTTAGGGAACACTGTATCATTGTATCATGAGGTTTAGGTTGGCTATGAAAAAGGGCAAAGAATAATCTAGAGCAGGAATAATTAACAGTTGAAAGCCAACTTCAATGGGATAAGAATGGATCTGAGCCAAATAAATTGGAGCCAAAATTTGGTAGCAAAAATGGTAGCTGAACAATGGGCTATCTTCAAAGAAGAGAAAGTTTGGACACAGTCAAGGTATACCCCCTCGAAGTGGGAAGGAAGGGCAAACAAATCCAGAGCTCCCTGGATGACAAAAGCAATAGAGATGAAGATGAAGAAGAAAATGTGTGTTTATGTTATATGTCAGATGGATAATACAACTGAGAACCAGGCTGAATATAAAAGGTTCAGAGGGAAAGTGAAAAAGCAAATAAAAGAAGCAAAGAGCAAGTATAAAAAGAGACTGGCAGCTAACGTAAAAGTGAATCTCACGGCCTTCTATAAGCATATAAATAGTGCACAACAAGATCCTACAAACAGCAACATGATAATGGCCAGATAATCAATTTTTATGATGTTGATTGAGGGATAAGTATTGGTCAGGGCATCAGGGTAACTCCCCTGCTTCTCTTTGTAATAGTTTTGTGGATCTTCTAGGTTCATCTGAAAGACTCTGGAAATGCAGCACTTGCTTAGTACTACATTGAAGTTTCAGCCTGAATTATGTGTTTGCGTTGTTGGAGTGTGACTTGAACCCAATAACCATCTGATTAAGACATGAGAGCTCTGTCCACTGAGCCAGACCTGACAGCTGAGGCCAGACCATTTTGGCATGTAACAAAGCATTAGATATTTCAAGGCAGGATTTGTCAACTGAGAGTGGGTACTGAACACTTAAAAGAATAACTGTCCTGAATATTTTATTTGATGCTAGCCTGTTCTGTTTCTTGCTTTTTTTTAAAAAAGCAAACATCCTATGTATTAATATAAAAGCAAAATACTGAAATGCTGGAAATCTGAAATAAAAATAGAAATGCTGGAAAGACTCAGCAGGTCTGCCAGCATCTCTGGAGAGAGAAACAGAGTTGATGTTGTGAGTCTGTGGAGGGAGGCAGAAATGTGATGGGTTCTCTGGTGTTTAAAAAGGGTGGAGCAGCAGGTGGGGCAAAATGAAAGGTCAGGGATAGTTTAGAGGCCGGGGGAGATTAAATGACAAAAATGTCGTGGAACACAAGACAAAGGGAGTGGTGATAATAGTATTAAAGACTAGAGCTTTGGTCCAGAGTAGGTGTTAGTAGCAGAATAAAAGGCAGCACTGTCTGAAAGCAAAAACCTGAGAACAAGAAACAGGCTGGGTCGTGGGGGAAAAAATCAAAATGGAGGACGGAGTTCATGGTCTGAAGATGTTGAATTCAATAAGCCCAGAAGGCTGTAAAATGCTTAATCAGAAGATGAGGTGCTGTTCCTTCAGTTTGCATTGATCTTCACTGGAACATTGTAGCAGGCCGAGGACAGAAAGGTGAGCATGACAGCAACTTGGTGAATTAAAATGGCAAGTGACAGGAAGGTCTGGGTCATGCTTGCAGACTGCGTGAGGGTGTTCTACAAAGCGATCACCCAATCTGTGTTTAGTCTCCCCAATGTAGAGGACACTGCGTTGCGAGCAAATTGAAAGAAGTACAAGTAAATCACTGCTTCATCTGGAAGGAGTATTTGGGACCTTGGACAGTGAAGAGTGGGGAGGTAAAGGGGCAGGTAAAGGGTTACACCTCCTGCGATTGCATGGGAAGGTGCTGTGGGAAGGGGGTTAGGTATTGGGGGTGATAGACAAGTGGACCAGGATGTCACAAAAGGAACGGTCCCTTCTGAATGCTGACAGGGGAGGTGAGGGGAAGATATGTTTGGTGCTGGCATCATATGGAGTTGGCAGAATTATAATTATTAACCCTACCTCCCAGAAAGAATGTGGGTTAAAATAACGATCAGGCAATTCCTGCTTAATTTCAGGTGCATTCATGCTCACTGCCAGTTTAAACCTGTCAATGCCGGTCACAGGGAAGGGGGTTTAACACTTGAACTGTTATGAATAGAATAAATAACAACACAGGCAAAGGTATGGGATTATAAAATTCTCAAGCTATGAACTATGTTTCAAAATCATAAGGATATGAATAGCTGTTGAACAGGTGAATAACATTATGCAGAACCTATCAATGAAAAATAAAACTTATAAACTGATCTCTTTCAATTCAGTTGTGGTCTCATTTTCTAAATACCCCACAGATGCTGAATCCTCCTAATCCTGTTTGTTTTTCCCTTCTAAATTACAGGACAACTGCTTCTTTCATCAAGCTCCCTGACTTACTTTAAACTATGAGATCAAATGTTTACACATCCAATTGTTTGAATAAGATCCACAAAGCTGGATCTTCCACACATTCCCCAGCCTTGGCCTCCAATCTAACCCACAGAAAACAACTGGTCTCTTTCACCCAGACCTTCTGTCTTTAACTTAACCATAGAAAACTGGCATTTTACCCCACCCCCAGCACTCTGTTTCAACTCAACCAAGAGACAAAACAGTCACATGTTCCCTGGGTGATACTCACAAGCTTTCCTCTTACCCAGCCTAGCTGGTCCCTTCTAGTCCCTATTCACATCTAGAGTGCTGAATAGATGCTCACTGAAAAAGATGCAACTTCTAACATGTTGGCAAACATCTGGTTGTACAGTGGGAAACAAAGGAAAGGTACACCTTTGTTATACCCCTCTGTACATGTGTTCACAAGCTGTGGTGATCAAGGGTTGGTTAGTCCCTACATGGCCAGCCCTGTGAATAGTCAAAAGGTGACGTCACCGCTCATGGACAGAGTCCCTATGAACTGTTTCAAAATGCCCCTTTTGACTGTACAGGACCCCCAGACATTCAACATGTTTGATAAGCATCATCCAGGTCTATCTTCACACTGTTTCAAGGATCATCGCTCCCTGACCACATTGATAACACCATAAAATTGGAAGGAGTTTCAAAATTTCCCTAACGAGATTCTTCCTGTGAGTGTCTTGATAATCATAGGTATTTGTACCATTGGCATTCTTCCTGACCTCTTATAATTATAGGCTTTTAGACTTTTTATTGCCTGTATCCTGTTTTAAGACATTCCATACTCGGGTGATTTGACCAGGTATCCTTATGATATTTTCACTCCCTTAACCCTTGTGTTTCCATAGAGATCAAGCTAACAAATTCAACAGAGGCCAGTCCAGACACTGTCGTGCCCAGACACTGTCACAGCCAGACATTGTCGCAGCAAGACACTGTCGCGCCCAGACTCTGTCGCAGCCAGACGCTGTCGCAGCCAGACGCTGTCAGACCAAGACGCTGTCGGACCAAGATGCTGTCGCAACCGGACGCTGTCGCAGCCGGGCGCTGTCAGACTAAGACGCTGTCGGACCAGGGTGCTGTCACAGCCGGGCGCTGTCGGACCAAGACGCTGTCGCAACCGGATGCTGTCACAGCCAGACGCTGTTGCAGCCAGACGCTGTTGGACCAAGACGCTGTCGGACCAAGATGCTGTCATACCCGGACACTGGGCGGAATTTTTGGAGCCTGCTGGCAGCAGGTGTGATAGGTGGCATGCACAGAAAATATGGTGCAACCAGCTTCACGACAGCGTGAAGGCAGGTCGCGACCTTCCACTCAGCCTACCCAAGCGGGCAGCGTTTCCCACCATTGGCTGGCAGGGAGCTAGTTGTAGTCATTAGCATATAATTAAAAGACCATCCCACCAGGCTCTTGAAACCCCAACATTTCATCTGTCCATGTCAGTGGGAAAGCACACTGACGTGTTTCACAACAGCACACAGGCGATGTGCACTTGGCGGCCTTCACTTTGGGAGAACTGAGGTGAGTGAGCAGCAGCATTCTCCACAGCTCGCTTGTTGTTTACAGGTTTCAGGGGCACCAGGCAGGGGTGGGGGGGAAACCGATGCCTGGCCCTGGAGACGACTGCTGAGATGGGGGGTGTCTGGGGCAAGTGCTGGCCAGCCTCACAGGTGACCTTTGTCGGTGGGTGGAGAGGAAAGTGCTGCCCTGGCACTGCATCCTTCACACAGGCAATTGAGGTGGGGGCAGGGTAAGCAAGGGAAACGGCCACATTTTAGAGACTCTTGTATAAACTGACCAGGCCTCTGCAGCTGAGACTGATCAGGCACAGCCACAGTGATTTGATTGGGGTCACGCTCCTAGCCTGCCTGCCCATGGAAGCAACACGGAGACACTAAAGGGCCACCAAGCGCTCCATACCTTATCCCCCCACCCTCCCCCAACACCCCACCCCACCCCGTCCACCCGTCACTGACTTCAAATCTGCCACCACTTTATTATTATCCGGCAAGTGTTAAGGGTAGTCATACAGGGGCAGGAAAGGTGCTAAGTCCACCCAGGATAACCATGTCTCTCTCTCTTTCATGCTACATCAGGATCATGCATCCTGGTAACCTAGCTGTGTGCCTGATGGCCTACAGGGACCCTAGAAGATGGAGGAGTGAGCAAATGAGGCATCTGGCTGCACAAAGGCAGGATCAGCAACCTCATGAAGAAGGGGCAGCTGGGGATCCCGTACACGCTACCCAGGAGTGACAGTGAGCCCTGGCTGATTGGCGCACAGCGATGCCCAGGATCTATAGATGCCGCCTGCCATTCCTGCAGATGACTGAGAACCAGTGTTGCTGATGACTGTGCATGTCTAGGGACTTGGTGGCTCACATCTGCCACTTATTGTAGGAATTGGCGCCAAGGGGACATGGAGGGCATCCACTGCCCACGGCTGAGAAAGTGACTGCGGCGCTCAATTTCTATGCCAGTGGCTTCTTTCAGGGCTCCACAGGTGACCTCGTGGGATTTCACAATCTGCCACCCACAAATACATCCATAAGGTCACAGATGCCATCTTCTCCATGGCACACAACTCTGTGCATTTCGCCCAGGTACAGGACAGCCAGGATGTCATGGCCATTGGATTCGCCCTGATCTCGGGATTCCCACAGGTGCAGGGTGCGATTGACTGAGCTCATGTAGCGCTCAGGTCTCCATCATTACACTCAGTGAACTTTATCAACCGCAAGGGCTTCCACTCACTGAACGTGCAGCTGGTATGTGACCACCAGAAACACATCCTGCAGGTGTGCGCATGGTTTCCAGGGACTGTGCACGATGCCTAAATCCTGAGTCGCTCGCATGTCTCTGCAGTCTTCCAGGGTCTACGGAGGGTGCTGGGTTGGGTCCTCGGGGACAAGGGCTACCTGCAGAGGCCGTGGCTGATGACACCCGTGTGGCGGCCTCAGACTGCAGCAGAGCGACGCTATAATAAGGCTCATGCAGCAGCTCGCACCGTGGTGGAGCGGACAATCGGGATGCTGAAGATGTAGTTCCGGTGCCTGGACCGGTCTGGTGGATCCTGTAATACAGTCCGCAGAGGATGTCACGCATCATCGTCGTCTGCTGCACCCTTTACAACCTGGCGCTGCAACAGGGAGAGAAGCTGGCTGAGTAGGAGATGGAGGAGCTGCGTGTCTCCTCCAATGAGAAGGACGCTAGTGGGGATGAGGGTGAGGGGGTCCTCGGTGGTGACGATGATGGGGATGAGGCTCTTGCACTGGCTAGACAGGGCAGGTGTACTCGGGAGACACTCATAACTGCCTGATTTGTGGAGTGAGATGTCCTTCAAATCGCATTTGTGAAAGTTTGACTCAAGCCTGGCTTACTCAGTGCCAATACCCTCTGTGAGAATGCTCCTGTTGTGGAGATGCAGTGGAGGCCCTAATAGTCACTCGATCGCAGGAGGATGATAACAACATGCAGTGAGGACACTCTATAGATCTTCACACAGCCTCTGAGAATATCTGATCCTGTCTGGCCAAGGGAAGCTCACTTGCACTCCATGATCAGGGGCATCTCAGAGACACAGCCATGAAACTTTAGACACATCTAATGCTGTGTCTGCCTTCAGCACCTCAACCCTTCAGGAGCTGGTGCACAGCATCACTGGTCACAGATGCTGGTGTGATGGGGCTAGCCCCACCTTAAAGGTGCTGAGAGCGCACAGAGAGTATGAGAGAACTCTGTGGCGCCTGCCCAATACATTCTGGCAGCAATGACCAGCACTGCCGAGGTGCAGGCATCAGTAATGTTTCCAGGGAGTGTGAAGCTGGACCATCACTGGTCTGAAGGCTGCACAGAGCTCAGGGAAGAGGCCCTGGACTGAGACCTTTATCTTGTGCAGAAAGGTTTCACATCTGAGCACTGCTCATCAGAACAAGGAGCCACAGGCAGAGAGACATTCTTAGGAGTTTATTGACAATAGTGAACAGTGTGTACAAGTGATCAACACCCGTGCCCAGGCTGTGCAACTACCTTTACCTAACTCTCCTAACCCTGCTGCTACGTCTTGGTGCTCCCCAGACATCCACAGCAGAGGTGGAGGCAGCCTGCTGTCTGTGACACGCTGTCTGTGATGACTTTGGAGGGTGTCATCTGGAAGGCCGAGACTTTGGAGGGCCTAGCCTGCTTTCAGGGTCCTGCTGTGTGGCAGAGGCACCCTCGTCGGCCTGTGGAGCTTGATCTGCGGAGGTCATAGGAAGAGGGGATTTGGATGGGCGGGTCACTCCCAGAGCCACCTGGGTGGATGGCCTCGGATTGTGCACCTGCTGATCTTCCTCCCTATGGGTGCCCGAGGGCCCCTGGCTGACTTTGTGAGAAGTAGTTGGAGTGGGATCGAGCTGTCCAGCATCCTCTCACATACACACTATTGGAGACTAACTACGGCATCAGCGATGGAGTTAAGCCCGCGCAGCAGTACAGGAGTGACGTCCTGGACCAAGGTCTCTATGGCGGCCGCCATTTTGCTAGTGTTGACCTCGGTGCATTGCAATGCCGGTGCTTTCACCTCAGCCTGAAGACTGGCAGGCTCCTCCATTGTGCCTTGCAATCTGAGGAGTGCAGTGGACATCCCTTCCTAATGCTCCCTAGCTTGCCTTTGCAGCTCCAGCAATTGTGACATGACTGAGTCCAGGGGCTCGTCATCTGTCTTGGGCTCAACAAGGTTCTGGCCTCCAGCAGCCTTCCAAGTTCTGCGGACCTGAGACGTCCCTGCCTCCACCTGCTGTGGATCAGAAAATGCGATGTACTCACCAGATGGTGATCCCGAGACTACTCTAAAGCTAGGTCCCACCGAAGTGTGTGCCTCTGCGCTGGTTGGGGGGTGTGGGTGAGCACTGTGACGGGACTTCAGGGAGGGTGCCTTCAGATTGCTCTTCAGAGATTCCTTCGGGGCTTGATTGGAGACCCTGGGTCATGGACTCCATCAGTTGTTTGGCAGATGTGTGTGCGAAAGCAAGGGGAGATAATTAGTGCATAGCAGTACCTGTGAAAGAGGACACATCACTCACAGCATGGTTGTCTGATGTATGTTGCACTGCTGGATCCTCACTTGGTAGAGCAGCGCCGACCTCACTGTCAGCACAGGACTGGTCCCAGTCATTGCCGGCCAGCTGGGTGGCTCTGTTTTCTAACTCTGTCAGAACTTTGATCTCCAGCATCCCTCCACCTGTCTGCGACCTTTCCCTTCTGTTGTGAGCCAGTTTGTCCTGCATAGATAGAGATGGGGAGAGTGTATCAGGATGCCTGCCGGGCCAGATGATAAGTCTGCCTGGCCTGTGTGGGTGATGAGTGGTCCCATGGATGGGATGAGGACAATGACGATTTGTGTGTGAGAAAGTGAATGGTGATGTCCCTTGCACTGGCAGTGAGTGAGGGCCCTGTGGATGTGTGATGGGTTTGTGAGTGTGTGAGTTGGCAGTGATGAAAAGAGTGACTTACCCTGGAGGAATGGAGGAGATCATTCATCTTTTGCGGCACTGGGTGGCTGTCCTCTTCTGCAGGGTGTTGACACTGACCACCTTTGCCACCTCCTCCCAAGCCGGGTTGGTGACATTGCTACCCATCCTGCGGTCAGAGCGGGAATAGAGCACATCCCGGCAGCCTCCACTGCATCCAGCAGTCTCTCAAGGGACCTATCGTTGAAGCGGGGGTTGCATTCTTTTTACCTTTGCTGGCCATGTCTCCCGGGCAGCAGTGGTGAGCTGGTGGCGATGAGCACTTTGCTGGCAGCTGCCTTTTAAAGATGGCAACTGGCATGATGCAACAGTGGGGTGATGGCGAGAGGGCGAATGAGAGCCTGTCTGCCATGGAAATGGCGTGTTTCCCGGGAATACATAAGTAATAAGGCGGGCTCGGGAAGATGCAGCATGAATATCTGCCATTTTCATCGGCGGGTAGGACTCCATTTTTCCTGCCCGCTACCACACTTGGTGCAATTCTGGGAAAATTCTGCCCATTGTGGGTGAATATTGGGCCCCCCTTCTTCACTGCCCCTTTCCTCATGAAAATGGTATTTGATGAGATTGGGATCGCCACTTAGAATTCAGGAGATGCTTTAGATGCAAACAATTATTAGTTTTGAATAGAGATAGAGGGAGAAAACCAGTAAGGGAAGTCAAAACAAGGTTAAACCAATAAACAAGCAAGCTGTGGCTTACATAGAGAAGATCTGAAAATGTAAAAATAAGGTCGCCTTGCAGAATATCACAGTACATCGTTTCAAATTCAAATGTCTGAATAGAGTTGATGAATCTCTGGTGCTGATGACACTTAGTTGCTGATGACCCCAATCCAATGATTCGCAGCTGCCTGCTTTGTGGACAATTGGTTGATTGTTGGTGAGCTGATATATTTTGGCTATAGTGTTGTTTATAAACTGTTCTGTTATGCACTTCTCTTTGCTGAACAAAGTCACCTGAAGTGAGATTTGTGTACGTGGGGAAACATGATGCTAAATAAACAATTAATTTTTTAAACAAGCCTATTTACTGTGTGGCTAACCATACTCGGGCCTATGAATCCTCTCACATGGCGAGTGAACTGCAGCCTGTCCCTTCAGAGATAGCAGTCAGTTAACAGGTAATTCAGATCGAGGTCCTCAGGTCCCAGCCTTACCAGTACTGAGAATGAATGGTGCTGTATCAATGTGCCTTCTTTCTTGCTCAGCGTTAAGCGGTTATGCTGACACAGGCAAAGGAGTGCAGGAGCTTGAAAAGCTTCTCACATCAGTCATGATCTCTATGCTGTTGTGCTTATTAAACCAATGTTTGCATGTTTTCAGTAGTTGCCCAGTGACTCTGCCCAAAGTATTTGAATAACTGAAGGTAGCAGCATTCAGGCTTGTCTTAATAGAAAGGTTGGATTCAGGACCATGTTTGAATTTGCAAGAATTCCCAGCCCAACCCAGAACTGATCTTCATCTATCAATCACTTATTATTGCAAAACCACACTTGACAATAGTGAGATCTTGTTAGAAAAACAATGGAACAAATTGCAAGCGCTCAGAAATGATAAAGGGGGTGTTGGCTTAGTCTATATAGTGACATACACAACACCTACTGATGCAGGCTCTCATTGCTTCTCTTAATTTATAGATATAAACTGGTGACTTTATGCAGTGCTCTTCATGCTTATCTTTCATTCACAAAAAACCATGCAGATTGTTCTGAGTTCCTATTGCCAATGCCTCTGAAGATAATGCTGTGCAGCCAGGGAGATATTCAGCTGTAAAGAGAACACGGAAGATCAGACATGAGGAAGCAATGGAAAACTCCCATAAACATCAGGAAGTACACAATGAAAGTAAGAGACATCGGACCCATCAAGGCTTTTCCTTACACAGACTGGACAGAGCCTGCTTATGCCAGTTTATCTCTGGGTTTGAATCCTGCTCCAGGATTCAGTCCAGATTCTAGACCAACTCCACGACAGTGTGGATGGACAGAGGGGTCCCTGTCCACTGGATCAGGTGGAGTTTAAAGATCACTTGGCACCAGCCACCCAGCTGTCCACCAACATTCATCCCCCAACTTAATCTTGAACACAAATACTGCCCAGGCATCCAGCTTGCTGACATCATCCAAAACACAGTCTCAGATTCCTGGTGTACGCTGTGTTCTACATTACCACCACCTCTTCCACTATCTCTGAATTGTCAGCTTACTGGTCCAACATCCTGAACTGGATGAGTAGATATTTCTTCATCTAAATTTTTGGAAGACCAAAGCCATTGTATTCAGCCCCGCCACACACTCTGCTCCCTAAATACCAGCTCCATCCTTCTCCCTGGCTGAACCAGGCTGTTTGTAACCTTGGTGTCAATACTTGACCATGAAATGAGCTTCCAACCAAACTCAGTGCCATCACTAAGACTGCTTATTTCCACTTCCACAACATCATCCAACTTTTCCCCCATCTCAGCTCCTCTGCAGCTGAAATCCTTATTCATAAATTTGGTACCTCTAGACTTGACAATTTTAATGCACTGCTGGCTGGTCTCCCACATTCTACCCTACATAAACTTAAGATCATGCAAAACATTGCTGCCAGCGCCCTAACTCACACCAAGTCCTGATTATCTATCACCTCTGAGTTCACTGACTTACATTAACTCCTGGTTAGGTAAAGGCCCAATTTTAAAACTTTAACAATCTCATCCTTGTTTTCAAATCCTTCTGCAGTCTCCCTCCTCCTTATCTCTGTAACCTCCTCCAGAGCCACAACCCTCCAACATCTCTTTGCTCCTCAAATCCTGGCTCCCTGTGCAACCCCAATTTTAATCACTCCACCATTGGTGGCCATGCCTTTAACTGTTTGGCCCCAAGCTCCAGAATTCACTCATCACAACTCAGTCTCTCTACTCCACTTTCCTCCTTTAAGACACTTGTTAAAACCTACCTTTAAGACCAAGCTTTTGGTCATCAGGCCTAACAGCCCCTTACGTGGCTCAATGTTGCACATTGTTTATAATGCTTCTGTGAAATCATTTGGGACTTTTTTTTATAAAGATACTATATAAATATAAGTTTTTAAATTCATTTATGGGATGTGGGCATCGCTGGCTAGGCCAGCATTTATTGCCCATCCCTAATTGCCCTTGAGAAGGTTGTGGTGAGCTGCCTTCTTGAACCGCTGCAGTGCATGTGGTGTAGGTACGCCCACGGGAAGGAGCTCCAGGATTTTGACCCGGTGACAGTAAAGGAGTAACAATGTATTTCCAAGTCAGGATGGTGAGTGCCTTGGAGAGGAACTTGCAGGTGGTGGTGTTCCCATATATCTGCTGCCCTTGTCCTTCTAGATGGTAGTGGTTGTGGGTTTGGAAGGTGCTGTCTAAGAGCCTTGGTGAGTTTCTGCAGTGCTTTTTGTAGATGGTACACACTGCTGCCACTGTGCGTCAGTTCGGAGGGAATGAATGTTTGTGGATGGGGTGCCAATCAAGCGAGATCCTTTGTCCTGGATGGTGTCAAGCTTCTTGAGTGTTGTGGGAGCTGCACTCACCCATACAAGTGGGGAGTATTCCATCACACTCCCGGTTTGTGTCTTCTAGATGGTGGACAGACTTTGGGGAGACAGGAGTTAAGTTACTTGCTGCAGAATTCATATCCTCTGACCTGCTCTTGTAGCCACAGTATTTATATGGTTGGTCCAGTTCAGTTTCTGATCAATAACATCCAGGATGTGATAGAGGGGGATTCAGCAATCATACTGCCATTGAATATCAAGGGCGGATGGTTAGATTCTTCCTTGTTGGAGATGGTCATTGCCTGGCACTTGTGTGGCATGAATGTTACTTGCCAATTGCCAGCCCAAGTCTAGATATTGTCCATGTCTTGCTGCATTTAGACATGGACTGCTTCCCACTTCTGACCTTATGATGCAAGAAAGATCATTGATGAAGCAGCTGTAGATAGTTGAGCCTAAGGCACTATCCTGAGGAACTCCTGCAGTGATGTCCTGGAACTGAGATGATTGACCTCCAACAACCACAACCATCTTCCTTTGAGCTAGGTAAGACTGCAACCAGTGGAGAGTTTTCCCCTAATTTCCATTGACCCCAGTTTTGCTAGGGCTCCTTGATGCCACACTTGATCAAATGCTGCCTTGATGTCAAGGGCAGTCACTCTTGCCTCACCTCTGGAGATCAGCTCTTTTGTCCATGTTTGTAATAAAGCTGAATGACCCTGGCTGAACCCAAACTTAGCGCCAGTGAGCAGGTTACTGCTAAGCAAGTGCCGCTTGATAGCACTGTTGATGATGCCTTCCATTACTTTACTGATGGTCAAGAGTAGACTGATGGGGTGGTAATTGGCCAGGTTGGATTTGTCCTGCTTTTTGTGTGCAGGATATACCTGGGCAATTTTCCACTTTGCTGGGTAGATGCCAGTGTTGTAGCTGTACTGGAACAACTTGGCTAGGGGTGTGGCAAGTTCTGGAGCTCAAGTCTCCAATACTACCACTGGAATATTGTCAGGGCCCGTAGGCTTTGCAGAGTCTAGTGTCTTCAGCAGTTTCTTGATATCATGTGAAATGAATCAAAATGACTGAAGACTGGTATATGTGATGCTGGGAACCTCCAGAGGAGGCCAAGATGATCAAGTCGGCACTTCTGGCTGAAGATTGTAGAAAATGCTTCAGCCTTATCTTCTGCACTAGTGCGCCGGGCTCCCCCATCATTGAGGATGGGGATATTTGTGGAGCCTCCTCCTCCAGTGAGTTGTTTAATTGCCCACCACCATTCACGACTGGATGTGGCAGGACTGCAGAGCTTAGATCTGATCATCCTCCGCCATTTCCGCCAACTCCAGCATGATGCCACTACCAAACACATCTTCCCTTCACCCCCACTGTCGACATTCCGTAGGAATCGTTCCCTCCGGGACACCCTGGTCCAATTCTCCATCACCCCCTACTCTCCAACCCCCACCTATGGCACCACCCCATGCCCACACAAAAGATGTAACACCTGTCCCTTCACTTCCTCTCTCCTCACCGTCCAAGGGCCCAAACACTCCTTTCAAGTGAAGCAACATTTCACTTGCATTTCCCCCAACTTAGTCTACTGCATTCGTTCCTCCCAATGCGGTCTCCTCTACATTGGAGAGACCAAACGTAAACTGGGCGACTGCTTTGCAGAACACCAGCGGTCTGTCCGCAAGAATGACCCAAACCTCCCTGTCACTTGCCATTTCAACACTCCACCCTGCTCTCTTGCCCACATGTCTGTCCTTGGCTTGCTGCATTGTTCCAGTGAAGCCCAACGCAAACTGGAGGAACAACTCCTCATCTTCCGACTAGGCACTTTACAGCCTTCCGGACTGAATATTGAATTCAACAACTTTAGGTCTTGACCTCCTTCCTCCATCCCCACCCTCTTTCTGTTTCTTCCCCTTTCCTTTTGTTTTTTTTCCAATAAATTATATAGATTTTTCTTTTTCCCACCTTTTTCCATTATTTTGTAAATCTTTTATGCTCCCCCACCCCCACTAGAGCTATACCTTGAGTGCCCTACCATCCATTCTTAATTAGCACATTCGTTTAAATAATATCACCAACTTCGACACCTATGTGTTCTTTTGTTCTGCTGTCTGTGACATCTTTTGATGATCTGCTTCTATCACTGCTTTTGCCTACAACTACACCACCCCCCTCCACTTCTCTCCCCCCACCCAACACCCCCCCCACCCCCCCACCTTAAACCAGCTTATATTTCGCCCCTTCCTGGGATTCACCTAGTTCTGTCGAAGGGTCATGAGGACTCAAAACGTCAACTCTTTTCTTCTCCGCCGATGCTGCCAGTCCTGCTGAGTTTTTCCAGGTAATTCTGCTTTTGTTTTGGATTTCCAGCATCGGCAGTTTTTTGTTTTTATTTAGATCTGATCCGTTGGTTGTGGAATCATCAGTTGCTGCTTATGCTGTTTCGCACTTAAGTCGTCCTGTTTTATAGCTTCACCAGGCTGACACCTCATTTTTGGGTATGCCTGATGCTGCTCCTGGCATACCCTCCTGCACTCTTCATTAAACCAGGGTTGATCCCCTAGCTTACTGGTAATGATAGGCTGCCGGAGTCAATGTTGAGGCCTCGCAGGGCACTCCATCGCCTCTGTATACCACAGTGCCGCCATCTCTGCCAAGCCATGATAGTGTTCAAGGACAATTCTGCTGCTGCTGATAGCCCACAGCACCTCATGGATCCCCAGTCTTGAGTTGCTAGATCTGTCCAAAATCTATCCCATTTAACATGGTGGTACTGTCACACACCATGATGGAGGGTATCCTCAATGTGAAGCTGGGACATCGTCCCCACAAGGACTGTGCGGTGGTCACTTCTACCGAAAGTGTCATGGACAGATACATTTGTGGCAAGCAGGTTGGTGAGGATGAGGTCAAGTATTTTTTTCATTCTTGTTGGTTCCCTCATCACCTGCCCACAGACCTAGTCTAGCTGTTACGTCCTATAGGACTTGGCCAGCTCGGTCAGTAGTGGTGCTACTGAGCCAGTCTGGCTGATGGACATTGAAGTCCCCCACCCAGAGTACATTCTGCACCCTTGCAAACCTCAATGCTTCCTGCAATTGGTATTCAACATGGAGGAGTACTGATTCATCAGCTGAGGGGGGAGGGGGGTGGTGGTGGTATGTGGTAATCAGCAGTATGTTTCCATGCCCATGTTTGACCTGATGCAATGAGGCTTCATGGGGACCGGAGTTGACATTGAGGGCTTCCAGGGCAACTCCCTTCCATCTGCATATCACTTTGCCGCCACGTCTGCTGGGTCTGTCCTGCCTGTGGGATAGGACATAGCCAGGGATGATGATGGTAGTATTCGGGACATGACCTGTAGTGCATGATTCCATAAGTATGATCATGTTAATGTAATGACTCGACGGAGTGGACAGGTTTAAACAAGGAACATATAAACTTTATTACGGCGAGCTTTTCAGGTGCTACAAGCTTGATCAGGACTCTCGTCTGAAAGCCCTACCCGCCCCAGTATTGCCTGCACTCCGGACTCATTTGTTGGAGCCTCCCAGAACATCACGCGACCCCGATAGACAGCAGAAGAGGCTATACCTTCAGTTACTACATTTCCTCGCCTTTAGTTCTTTTACAATTTCTATTTACAGGGAAATATTTGAATATCCAACAACACATACATATATACAACTTCAGGTGATTAAAGATCAAGTCTCTGAGGTTCTGTCCTTATACAGATAGAGTGGTGTAGTTCTGCCACTTGAAGTTTCTCAACAGGATCGACAGGATCTGGAACTGTAATATGAGACACATCATTAGAAAGTGACAGTTCTGGGTTTGGCAACTCCACAGAGACATTGAGCATGCCTATTCTAGGTTGATCTGTCACCTCAAGAATTGACTGTTCAACATTAATCACAAGTGGAATATTTGGTTGTTGGACTGTCTCTCTAGCATGAATATGATCTATGTGCTTACGAATCATTCTATCTTCCACTGGTAAGACAATGGATTAGTCTCTGAGACAATGGTTCCAGCAACCCAACAAGGGTCACTTCTGAAATTTTGCAGGAATACAATGTCACCTAAACTGAATGTGTGAGCTTTGCTGTGTATGTCATGGTTCACTTTTTGATTACTCTGATTCTGTTCTACCTTCCCCTCTAAATCACCAGACTGAACCATGTATGTAGGCAGCATTTCATCAATAATTCAGACACTGTTGAACACGTAGTCGAATGTGACGTTGTATGATAACTGACAAGAAAGCGGGAAAGTTGAGATTCTAGGGTATCCTCTGATAACCTTTACATATCAGATTGAAAGTTTGTACAACTCTCTTGACTAAACCATTTGATGAGGGATGGTAAGGGGGGGTGCTGCTTAATATAGATTCATGAATTTCTCAAACTCTATGCTGATACCATTATCAAAAATGACGATTTCAGGTAGGCCACGTATGCTAAAACAGTGACGCAGCTTCTCGATAGTTGCGCTCGATGTTAGTGACCTGACTTCATATACATCAATCCATTTAGAATGCGCATCTATGATCAATAAAAACATGGTACCTAAAAATGGTCCTACATAATCAATATGTAGCCTAACCCAGGGTCGACCAGGTCACTCCTACAGATGAAGTGGAGTTGAAACAGGCAACCTCTGTTGCTGACAACGGTGACAGTGCTTGGCCATACTTTCAATGTCACTGTCAATGCCTGGCCACCAGATATAGCGCGCATCCAAGCATACCGAAGATGAAAATGTGTGCATGAAGCTGTGAAGCTCAGTCAAGAGTGGTTTGATGGGACAACAACTCTTGACCCCCACAACAAAATTCAATCTTGACAGTTTAACTCTGTGTTTCTGGCATGGAATGGTCTCAAATCTTTCTTTACAGGCAAATTTGACCACACTTACAAAACAAAGCCTCTGACTTTCAACAATGCGGGATCTCTTTTCATCCAATTTCTAATTTGTTTCACACACACAGGCAAAGAATCCAAGAAATTCAGTAATAGCTCAACTTCTGTGGAACAGGAGAATGTATAATGCTATCTGTTCACGGCAGACGACTGAGTGCGTCTGCATGCGCAATATGTAAGCCAGGACAGTGCATAAAGGTATACTCATACGCAAATAATATCAAAGCCCAACATTGTATTCTTGCTGATGCTATTGGTGGAATGGCCTTATCCTCACTGAATAAACCCATTAATGGTTTGTGATCTGACACAATGGTGCAATATCATCCATGTAGGTACTGGTGGAATTTCTTCACTCTGAATATCACCGATAAAATTTCCTTTTCTAGCTGGGAATAACCCTTCTTGGCTGTGGAGAGGGTTTTTGAGATATACCCAATGGGCCTTTCTGATCCATTTTCCATTCTATGTGATAACATGGCTCCTGCACCATAAGGTGAGGAATCACATGTTAATACCAACTCTTTCGATGGGTCGTAGTGTACCAATAAACACGTTGAGTGCAATGTTCCTTTACTTTCATAAAGGCTTCTTCCTGTTGTGAATCCCACAACCAATGGTGATTCTTTTTTAACAACCAATATAATGGTGCCAACATGGTTGATAAGTTAGGCAAAAAGTGGCTATAGTAGTTGATAATACCCAGGAAGGATTTGAATTCAGTTACATTGGATGGTGAGGGTGCAACTTTTATTACCCGAACTTTTTCTACTACCAGATGCAAACCCATGGCGTCCACCCTGTGACCCAGGTAAGTAACTTCTGGCACTTGAAATGTACATCTCTCTTTCTTTAACAGTACACCAGCTTCCATGAACTTTCTTAGCACCTCCTTCAGGTTGGCCAAGTGTTCGGTCTCGGTTAACCCTGTGATCAGAATATCATCTAGGTATCTCACCACTCGGGGAAGTCCTTGCAAAAGACTCTCCATTGTTCATGGGAAATACTGCATGCAGATGATACTCCAAAGAGTGGGTGAGTGCACTGATAAAGACCCCTGCACGTGTTAATAGTCACATGTTCTCTTGACGTGTTATCCAGTTCTAATTGCTGGTAGACGTGGCTCATATCGAATTTTGTATAGGACGTACCTCCAGCCAGCTTTGCATATAAGTTGTCTATCTTTGGAATGGGGTGCTTGTCTAGTTTAGCTGCCTTATTTACTGTGTGGATGGTTTGGTCAGGCTTAACCACAAGAACTATGGCCGCTGCCCATTCTGAAAATTGGACAGGTTGGATGATGTGCATCTTTTCTAACCAGCACAGTTCTATATCTACATTCTCCTTCAACTCATTAGGAATAGGTCTGCCCTTAAAGAAACATGGTGTCTGTCACCTGAGGATTCACATATATTATGGCCTGTACACCTTCTAACTTTCCTGATTCATCCCGAAATACCATGTTGTATTTCCTTAGCAGTTCAGGAACTCCTCCTGTTTTCAGGTGAAATATCTCAGACTAGTCCAGCTTGATCTTCTTTAACCAGGCTCAGCCCAAAAGACTGGATCCATCTCCTTTCACTATTATCACAGGCAGCTGGGCTGCCTGTTATCTACCAGAGCGATGCCCTTTACCTGAATAGATTCTCTACTGTACGTCTTCAATTTGGCAGTTAACCGCTCCACAGTTATTGGTTGTCTTAATTAAGGTACTGAAGGTGTGCTCTCCCACCATTGCAGTTGAGGTACCCATATCCACTTCCATTATTAGTGGCATCCCATTAACTTGGATTGTGACAGTGATAGGTTCAGTTTTTACAGCGGTGACTTTGCACAGGGAATAAATGTCGGTGTCGGCAGCTTCAGGTTCTGCTGTATTTTTTAATTCAGTATGTCGGTTTGCTGCTTTATCAGCTGTTTCGACTTCCCCAGCATTGCCTCACTACGTGACCATTCTTATGGCAGTAATGACATTCTGCCTCCTTGAATTTACAGGTGCCTGGTACGTGGTCGCCCCCACATCTATAACAGATGAACCTCAGAGTCGCTGCTGAAATGTTTCTACTAGGCCTTTTTGTGTTTCTAATAGAGGACATTGCCTCTCACTTCGCTGCTGTGTCTCTGGATTTCGCGCCACGCCCAGCGATAGGTTCCTGCCCCACATGAAGAACGGCGCCATGTTGTACCTGTTGTAAAGCCTGTGAGTCTCTCACAGCACTTTCCATGGTGAGGATATTTCTAGGGTGCGGTTAAAGTAGATGTGTGAAGTGTGGTGAAATGCTTCTGAGTGATGTAGCAAAGTGCTCTGTAGATTCATTTTCTTTAACCCAACACATTTACCTCCCAAGGAAGATTCCTCTCTATCTCTTCATCAAAGTTATTATCTTACTCTGTGCATCCCTCATCCGTCAGCTTTGTACCATCATCCTCACTCGAGCACCAGTATGTTCCATACAGCAGTTCATTTATCTATTTGTACTTATCATTAACACTTTCAGTCATGCTTCCACCCTATCTCATGTTTTTAGCTGTTAGCAATGCTCCAATCCCTTGTCTCCTTTGTGCCCTTTGCTAGGGCCAGTAAAAATCTTGTCTCTTTCAATTCTATTTCTTCATGTCTATCACCAGCAGACCAAGCTTTCATCTTTGACGTTTCCACTAGTTCTCAATCTTCATCTATCAATGTTTTAATCTCGATGTCAGTTTTCACCTCAGCTTGATTCTTCCATGACATTGCTGCAAATCCATTTACCAGTCATGTAAAAATAACAATGATAGTCTCATATAAGAGAAAGTTCACTTTTGGGTCAGTTTCTCCTCCAAGTAAAATGAATGATCTTGGTAAAGTGGCTGTCCTGATTGGTCTATTCAGTTCATTATGACCCACATCAGGTCTGTCAAATCTGATGGATGCTTCACTCTCTGAACCTGACAATGTCTTTCCTATCATACCTCAAAATGCATGGTTGCAAACTTGATGTTTTGTCATCTTTTATTTCTCTCTTCCCCCCAGTCCAACATTTTTCATCCTTAGCAAAATAGGTGCTTCTTTTCACTCTTCAATCTCCTGCTTTTTGCCCTTAAAGGGATTTTTCTGAAATCCTGGGGTCTGCTGTTAATTCTCACATTATAAAGAGACTTGCATTTATATAAAGCCTTTCACTACCTCAGAGCATCCTGAAGCAATTTATAGCCAACTTATTGCCTTAAAAGTTCTTGCCTTGACTATAATTCCCAGGTTGGGTATGAATAAGATATTTCTAAGAATGACTGTGTTTCTTATGTTCCGAAACTCGAAAACTCTGCCTTTGGTGAGTCATTTGGGCACCACTGAAGTGTTCTAAACAAATCATGGCTTCATGGTCTCCAGTGAAAGGTATCTTCAGTGCAGATACTGAGAAACAAAAGCAGAAAATGCTGGAAACACACTGCAGGCCAGAATAAAGGTTAATGTGCTTAGCTGTTCTCTGACTTGTTGAGTGCTCCCTGTATATTCTGTATTTGTTTCTCATTTGACTTCTAATCAAATAATTCCATCCATAATGGTATTGATGGTTTATCGCAATTCACCTTCCATTTTCTTGGAGATTCTTCAGGGTTTTGTCCTCTCTCCCGCTTTAGTTTTCCTTTTCAACTTTCATTACACATCACCTCCTATACAGTGGCTGAGCTTTTATATCTCATTCTCCTCCATATCCATCAATGAAGCAATGGAAATCTTGTTTCAATTCTTCAGTTTCTTCGTGCCTGTCCTGTCCCATCCATAGTTACTATCTTTTACCTTTAATAGCTCCACCAGCATTCATCCACCACTCGATAATCTTGGCCTCACTATTTCCTTTCATCAAATAATGGGAAGCAGATCGTGCAGTAAACTTTGAGGCAAGTTACAGAAAGATGCAAGAACTAGAGCAGTGATAATGGAGGACTTCAACTATCCTAATATTAACTGGGACAGTAATGGGGCAGGGTGGGAGGACGCGAGAAGAGAAGAATTCCTGAAAAGTACTTTAGGGAAGGAAATCTGCCGTCCTTACCTTGTCTGGCCTACATGTGACTCCAGGTCCACAGCAATATGGTTGGCTCTTAATTGCCCTCTGAGATGGGCTAGCAAGCCTCTCAATTGTATCAAACTGCTACAAAGTCTAACAGGAATGAAACCACAGGGACCACCCGGCATTGAACTAGGCACGGAAATGACAAGGCACAGCCTGCCCTGTCGACCCTGCAAATTCCTTTTTACTAACACCTGGAGGCTATTGCCAAAATTGGGAGAGTTGTCACATAGACTAGTCAAGCAATAGCTTGGCATAGTCTTAGCCACCAAATCATACATTACAGACAATGTCACAGGCATCACCATCACCATCCCTGGGCATGTCCTGTACCACCAGTAGGACAGACCAAGCAGAGGTGGTGACACAGTGGTATACAGTCAGGAGGGAGTTGTCCTGGAAATCCTCAACATTGACTCTAGACCCCATGAAGTCTCCAGGCATCAGGCCAAACATGGGCAAGGAAACCTCCTTCTGATTACCACGTATCATCCCCCCTCAGTTGCTCCTCTATGTTGAACACCACGTGGAAGAAGCAGTGAGGGGAGCAAGGGAGCAGAATATACTCTGAGTAGGGGAGTTCAATGTCCATCACCAAAGGTGGCTTGGTAGCACCACTACTCACTGAGCTGGCCGAGTCCTAAAGGAGATAACTGCTAGACTGGGTCTGCTGCAAGTGGTGAGGGAACCAAGAAGAGGGAAAAAAAATACTTCGCCTTGGCCTTACCAATCTATTTGTTGTAGGTGTACTTGTCCATGACAGAATTGGCAGGAGTGACCACTGCACAGTCACTATGGAGATAAAATCCCGCCTTCACATTGAGCATAACCTCCTTTGTGCTTTGTGGCACTACCACTGTGCTAAACAGGGTATATTTTGAACAGATCTAGCAGCTCAAAACTGGGCATCTATGAGGCGCTGTGGGCCATCAGCTGCTCAAAACTGGGCATCTAGGAGGCGCTGTGGGCCATCAGCAGCAGCAGAATTGTACCCAAACACAATCTGTAACCTCATGACCCGGCATATCCCTCACTCTACCATAACCACCAAACTAGGGGATCAACCCTGGTTCAGTGAAGAATGCAGGAGGGCATGCCAGGAGCAGCACCAGTGCCATGAAGCTATTAATGTATATAATATTTTGGAAAATATTTTTCTTTTAAAATAGAGTTTAGGTCTGCAGGTATGTCTTACTTGTGTTAAAGCCAGCTAGTCTGAGTGCTTTGATATGTACTGGTTTTGATATGTAAAGGAGATAGCGTGCATTTGCATTTTTTGAATAGAGCATTCAAGAAGTGGGGTGAAAACTTGAAACCTTTCTAACAGCTACCAAGCAATATGTTTATATTACTAATAAAATTGGTACAATGAATGGGGTTTCATTGTTAAAAGGTAAAGTTCAAAGAGGCTGGTGATACAATGAGAATTTTAATCAGGTGTGCAGGCAGAGGAAATGTAAGATCAAAAGGCAGCTACAAACCTCCAAGCTTGGCCTAAATAGCCAAGTGGTTATGGTACTGGGTTTGTAACCCCATGATCAAGAGTTCAAATCTCACAATGGCAAATTATGAAACAATGTAACTTCATCTGAAACAGATGGAAACAGGTTTACTCAAAAGAGTATCAAGAGTTCAAATCTCACAATGGCAAACTATGAAACAATATAACTTCATCTGAAACAGATGGAAACAGGTTTGTACTCAAAAGAGTTACAAACCTCCAACTGGCTCCACAGTGAAAGGAACCTCATTTTAAATTTGTAAGGGGGAAATGCTTTGCCTGGTGTCTGGTTAAGTCTATGGGTTGCTGTTGCCTTAATAGTTTGGGAATTTGTTAAAAGTTATGATAGTAGTGATTTGTAGCCATGTGTATTATTTTAACCTGTGTAAATTAATAAAATGTTTCAATTAGTTAATGTAAAACCTCAAGAACTCTTGGTCTGATTCCTGAGTTTAGAGTCGCATCTCAAACATAACACTTGAAATTATTGGTTATGACAGTTGTTTAAAGTCTCCCTCTGAGATTTTTAAATAACTCCACTTTACCAGCTGCATCATCATAACAACCAGGCATACCTAAAAATAAGGTGTCAACCTGGTGAAGTGACAACACAGGACTACTTGTATGCCAAACAGCATAAGCGAGTGATAAATAGAACTAAGCAATTTCACAACCAATGGATCAGATCTAAACTCTGCGGTCCTGCCACATCCAGTCATGAATGGTGGTGGACAATTAAATAACTAACAGGAGGGGGAGACTCCACAAATATTCCTATCCTCAATGATGGGGGAGTCCAGCATATCAATGCAAAAAACAAGACTGAAGCATTTGCAGCCATCTTCAGCAGAGCTGCTGGGTGGATGATCCATCTCAGTCTCCTACTGATGTCCCCAACATCACAGATGTCATTCTTCAGCCAATTCAATTCACTCCATGTGATGTCAAGAAGCGGTTGAAGGGATTGGATAGGCTATGGGTCCTGACAATGCTCTAATAATGGTACTGAAGACTTACATATGAACAAATGAACGTATGAACCAGGAGCTGGAGTAGGCCACTCAGCCCTTCAAGCCTGCTCCGCCATTCAATAAGATCATGGCTGAACTGATTCTAACCTCCCACCTACCCCGATAACCTTTCACCCCCTTGTTAATCAGGAATCTATCTAGCTCAGCCTTAAAAATATTCAAAGACCCTGCTTCCACTACCTTTTGTGGAAGAGAGTTCCAAAGAATCACAACCCTATGAGAGAAAAAAAATCTCTTTATATCTATCTTAAATGAGGAACCCCTATGTTTTAAACCATGACCCCTAGTTCTAGGTTCTCCCACAAGAGGAAACATCTTCTCTGCATCCACTCTGTCAAGACCCCGCAGGAGCTTAAAGGTTTCGATCAAGTCACCGCTTACCCTTCTAAACTTCAGTGGATACAATCCTAACCTGTCCAGCCTTTCCTCGTAACACAACCCGCCCATTCCTGCTATTAGCTGAGGAAACCTTCTCTGAACTGCTTCTAATGCATTTACATCTTTCCTCAAATAAAGAGAATGTACACTGTACTCCAGTGCCCTGTACAACTGAAGCATTACCTCCCTACTCTTACATTCAATTCCCTTGACAATAAATGATAACATTCTATTTGCTTTCCTAATTACCTGCTGTACCTTCAGACTAGCCTTTTGTGATTCATGCACTGGGACACCCAGATCCCTCTGAATCTCAGAGCTCTGTAACCTCTTACCATTTAGATAATAACCTTTTTTTATTCTTTCTGCCAAAATGGATAAATTCACATTTGTCCACATTATACTCCATTTGCCAGATTTTTGCCCACTCACTTAACCTATCTATGTCACTCTGTAGCCTCCTTATGTCCTCTTCATAACTTATTTGCCTACCTATATTTGTGTCATCAGCAAATTGAGCAACCATACTATCTGTCCATTAATTTAAGTCATTTATATTAATTGTAAATGTTGTGGCCCCAGCACTGATCCCTGTGGCACATCACACGTCACATTCTGCCAACCAGAAAATTATTTGCTTTTTCTTTAAATTTGATACTATCTTTAACTTTTTTAGTTAACCACAGATGGTGGGGCTTGTGCTCCAGAACTAGCCACGCCCCTAGCCAAGTTGTTCCAGTACAGCTACGACACTGACATCTACTTGGCAATGTAGAAAACTGTCCAGGTATGTCCTGTCCACAAAAAATAGTACAAACCCAATCCAGCCAATTACTGCCCTATGAGTCTACTCTCGATCATCAGCAAAGTCATGGAGGGTGTTGTTGACAGTGCTATCAAGCAGCACTTAATCAGCAAAAACTGCTCACTGGCACTTACTTTGGGTTCCACCAGGGTCACTCAGCCCCTGACCTCATTACAGCCTTGGTTCAACCATGGACAAAAGAGCTGAACTCAAGGTGAGGTAGAAGTAACTACCCTTGGCATCAAGGCAGCATTTGACTGAATTTGGCATCAGGGAGCCCATGCAAAACTGGAGTCAATGGGAATCAGGGTGGAATCTCTCCACTGGTTGGAGTCATGCCTAGCATAAAGGAAGATGGTTGTAGTTGTTGGAGGTCAGTCATCTTTGTCCCAGGACATCACAGCAGGAGTTCCTCAGGGTAGTGTCCTCGGCCCAACCATCTTCAGCTGCTTCATCAATGACTTTCCCACCATTATGAGGTCAGAAGTGGGGATGTTCACTGATGATTGCACAATTTAATCACCATTCCCTAAATACTGAAGTAGTCAGTGTCCATATGCAGCAAGACCTGGCAAGTAAAATTCGCACTACACAAGTGCCAGGCAATGATTATCTCCAACAAGAGAGGATCTAAGCATAGCCCCTTAACATTCAATGGTATTACCATCACTGAATCCCCCACCATCAACATCCTGGGGGTTACCAATGACCAAAAACTGAACTGCACCAGGCCCATAAATACAGTGGCTACAAGAGCAGGTCAGAGGCTGGGAATTTGCACAGGGTAACTCACCTCCTGACTCCCCAAAGCCTGTCCACATCTTCAAGGCAGAGGTCAAGAGTGTGATAGGTTGCCCTCCACTTTGCCTGGATGAGTGCAGCTCCAACAACGCTCAAGAAGCCCAACACCATCCAGGATAAAGCAGCCCACTTGTTTCGCACCCCATCCACAAACATTGACTTCGTCCACCACCGATGCACAGTAGCAGCAGTGTGTACCATATGCACTGCAGGAACTCACCAAGCCTCCTTATACAGCATCTTCCAAACCCATGACCCCTACCACCTAGAAGGACAAGGATAGCAGATACATGAGAACACCACTATCTGGAAGTTCCCCTCAAAGTCACTCACTATCCTGATTTGGAAATATATCACCGTTCCTTCACTGTCGCTGGATCAAAATCCTGGAACTCACTCCCTAACAGCACTATTGGTGTACCTACACCACATGGACAGCAACGGTTCAAGAAGGCAGCTCACCACCACCTTCTCAAGGGCAATTACGGATGGGCAATAAATGCTGGGCCAGCCAGAGATGCCCACATCACGTAAATGAATTTTTAAAAAATGAACTTCCTAATTCAGAGTGTTTTCCATCTAATGAGGAAGGGAGCAGAGCTGGATCTAGCCCTGGGAAATGGAATGGGACAAATGGAGCATGTTTCAGTAGGAGAATGTTTGGGAAAGAATGATCTTATCATCAGGTTCAGAATAGTCAAGGAAAAGGACTCAGGCCAAGCAATTGTCAAATAATTAACTGGAGGAGGGTGAACTTCAGTGTGTTGTAAATGGTGAAGTGGGCTGGAGTAAGAGATTAGCAGATAAAACAGTAAATGAGCATTGGGACGGCTTCAAAAGGAAGATAGTTTGGCTGCAGATTAGACAAATTAGGTAAATTTTTGGAATGAGAGGGAGACAGTACCTGAAGAGAGGGGACTGTTTGCACTATTAGCTGAGGCATCAGGCTCTGTGCATCCTAGCCTAGAATCATTAGCTGGGCTGCATTCATCAATTCTGGAAAAAAGCCTTTGAGTTGAGGAGCATGTAGGAAACGGCGAAGAATAGCATAATGGAACAGAACAAACACATTCTTCAGACAGAATCACAATCCTCACTGTCACCAGACTGAAGCAGAACAAACTCACAATTCCTAAAGCAGTACTGTCACAGGTACTTCTGTAAAGTAGTTAACCATAATTGCACACTGAAAGTATTTTGCTAATCCAACAATATTATTGTGTAACTGGTCACATCTCAGGTTACAAAATTATTTTTCCATAATGTAGTTTAAAAACTTTGGAGATATTTAGACTGCAAAGGCTGCATTAATTGTACTGACACCGGATCTGCTGCATAACCGCACTTTGTGATAGCTGATGTGAGTGTGAAGTGTTTGATCAAAGCAGGTGGTGGGTGGAGAGGATGATGTTGATACCAGTTTACAACAATAACCTGTAAACATTTCAATTTAGTCATCAGCTTAACTCAATCGGAGCACTCAGGACTCTGAGTCAGATGGCTGTGCATTCAAGTAGTACTGAAAAAGACTTGAGCATACAAATTCGGCTTCCACTCCACTGTCATACAAAAAGAATGCTGCATTGTTGGAGGTGCCATATATCAGATGCAATGTTAATTCAAGGTCCCATCTGCCCTTTCAGGGGAATCTAAAAAGAACCCTTGGCACTATTTTGCTGAACAGAAGGGAAATTCTGGTGTCTTGGCTATTGGTAGGGTGTTAATTACACAAGGGTGTCTCTTAAAGAAGTCTTCATAGCTTTCAGTAGGTTACCTCTAAGTCTTTATTGCTAAGTAGAACTATTTATACATGTATAGTAAAGGGTACAGGCTCGGAGCTACATCCATGCTTAGGTCTTAACCTGTCTCAACTCAACACCACACTATCTCCAGGGTCTGGGTCATTTGACTCCCTACATTACTGTGTGGGTGGTACTGTACTCTGTCCAACATTAACCCTGTATGTGGCAGACCATTATACTATACCTACCCCCATGTCTTTTTCCAATGTATACGGCATTATACAAGTTTACTTCATGTCTTACATTGTTATCAGTCTCATGCATTTACATTGTTGTTACCACGTAATTGCTACTACTATATAATCACTCCTACAATATTATCACTACCTTATCTCCCCCATTCAAGTCCTTGAATTTACAGGTTCGGGCAATCTGGAGCCTTATAGTCCTTCCACATTTCGTTTGCTGTTCTGTCAGAGGAGTGGTAGGCTCTGTTGGTTGTGGTTCTTCCTGTTGGCTTGGAGGTTGAACAGGCATCTGGGTGTCTTCCATTCTTTTCTTCCACTCCTTTGTGTTGAAACTCACTTGGTCAGTTTGCGTTGCATTGATCAGTGGTTGTTGCTACTCTAAGTTGTTTCTTGCAGAGTGGATGAACATTGTGCTCATCTCCATGGCTCTTCTTTCTTTTCTTCTTTCTATGTGTAGACCATCTCGATGCCCTCTGTGGCTGAGGAAGAGCATTCCTGTGGCGAGAAGAAGGTTTAGTGGTATGCTCATCTCTGCCTTTTGTTGTCAATGGGGGGGAAGACTGCTACCGGCATCTCTTGTGGTCGTGGCATGCTGGCTGAGAGCTGCAGTGTGTACATGGTGGTTGCTGTGTTGACCAGCTGTATCATTGTCATAATTGGAGGTAGAGGCTCCTCTGACTGCTGATCACTCTTTTGTACCACTTTCACTGGAGGCATCCTGGCTATCTTGCGAACAGTAGACTGGTCTGTCCACTGGGGGTTTTCTGGGACCTACAATCGGAATGGACAAACCTGCTCTGCAAAGAGAGAAAAGAGTTCAGAGCTGAGGTCGGAATCTGAATGCTCGTTAGTGTTTGAGTACCCTGCAGTTCTGGTTGGCTAGTGACTGTAGTTGTCTTGATATCCTCTGCTGTCTGGAGCAGATCCAAGGCTACGCAGGATCCCTGCTCAGGAGAGAGAAAGGCTGGTTACAGATGATGTTCTGCCGCCATAACTCAGTGCTTCCAGGATCATGCCAATGATTGGAAGTCAGATTCCTCCTGCCCTGCAAAGTGGAGTGTCCATTGCTCAAAGCCAGATGTCTTTGAGCCATGGATCCTTGTCCGACAAGACTGTCATGCTGGTACCCGAATCTAATTTAAAATTTGTTAGGTGGCCATTGACAAAGATGTCTGCATTCCAGAATGAGAAACCACAATCCTTAACCTTGCTCAAGACGCATGGCTGCGTGTCTTCTGGGTTTTCAATCTTGACCTTGTGGATTACTTTTGGGCCTTTTGTGCGTTCTCAGGGATTTGGTTTGCACAGTTTGCTATAGTGGCTCTTCATGTTACAGTGAAAGCATTGGGCTGTACTCGCAGGACACTGATATTTCCTGTGAGGGTGCTTTGCACTGTAGCACTGGCAAGGTCGCTCTGCTGGCTTGTTCGGGAATTCTTTTCCCTGATTTGGATTGTCCCTGTGACTTTGTGACCTGATAAATTGGACTGAGGGTTAGTTTCTGCCCCATTTTTATTCTGTCCCCTTAAAATTGTCCTGTGCCACTCACTGAGTTCAGATAGCCTATCTGGATCGCCTTGCCCAGGGTTAGATCTTCTTTAGCTTGTAGGAGGTCAGCTGCAATAAAGGCCTTCAGCTTCCAGGCCTTTTTCCTGGAGTGTTTCCTGGTGAATTTTCTCTGCATCTTTAGCTTCTATTGGGAGCTTCTGTCAGGTCAAAAATTTTTTTTCTTAGGGCGGGATTTTCCACACCCGCCCACTGCTGGGATCTTCCAGTCCCGTCACAAGTCAATGGGCTTCTGGCTGGGGTGCCACCTCACCTGCGGAGGGTCCCGCCTGCAAAGGGACCGGAAAATCCCTATCTTAGTCTTCCAGCAACTTAACTTGTTTCAGCATGTTAGCAAGGTTGAGGGTTTTTGATCACACCACTGCCACCATGTTGGGAAGATGTTGGAACAGTGTCTCTTAAATAAGTCTTCATAGTCTTCAGGAGGTTAACTGTAAGTCTTCGTTAACAAGTTGAACTTTTTACACATGTGAATAAAGAGTACAGGCTCAGAGCTATTACCATGCTTAGGTCTATTCCTGGGTCTGGGTTATGTGCCTTCTTATATCACTGTGTGGGCCGTACTATATTCAGTCCCACATTAACCCTGTATGTGCTAGAGCCTTACACTACATTGGCCTGCTTTAAACACCAAAAACAACTAATCTACTCATTGATTTCATTGTGGTTTGTGGGAGCTCGCTATGTACAATTTAGTTGTCTATTTTCCTACATTAAAACAGCGACTACACCTCAGATTTGTTTCATCTGTTGTGAAGTGCTTTACGATTATGTGGAAGGCACAATGTATACGCCAGTTATTTCCTTTTTTTATTCATTTATGGGATGTGGATGTTACTGGCTGGGCCAACATTTATTACCCTTCCCTAATTGCCCTTGAGAAGGTGGTGTTGAGCTGCCTTCTTGAACCGCTGCAGTCCATATGGTGTAGGTAAACCCACAGTGCTGTTAGGAAGGGAGTTCCAGGATTTTGTCCCAGCAACAGTGAAGAAATAGTGATATATTTCCAAGTCAAGATGGTGTGTGGCTTGGAGGGGGTCTTCCAGGTGGTGGTGTTCCCATCTATCTGCTGCCCTTGTCCTTCTAGATGGTAGTGGTCATGTGTTTGGAAGGTGCTGTCTAAGCAGCCTTGGTGAATTCCTGCAGTGCATTTGTAGATGGTAAACACTGCTGCTATTGTGCGTCGGTGGCAGAGGAAGTGAATGTTTGTGGATGGGGTGCCAATCAAGCAGGCTGCTTTGTCCTGGAGGGTGTCAAGCTTCTTGAGTGTTGTTGGAGTTGCACATATCCAGACAATTGGGGAACATTCCATCACACTCCTGACTTGTGCCTTGTAGATGGTGAACAGGCTTTGGAGAGTTAGAAGGTGAGTTACTTATTGCATGATTCCCAGCCGCTGACCTGCTTTTGTAACCACAGTATTTATATGGCTAGTCCAGTTCAACTTCTGTATCAAGCTGTGTGCAGCAGCCAGACCTATCTGCCCTGCTCCTCTGATACTAATAGTGTCTAAGGGATATTTAATGATCTTTTCCTGAAAGACAAGTGGTGCAACATTCTCCAGCAAAATTCCATAACGAACAAGCCTAAGATCCCATTTAGTGGAGGGGTTAATCAGAGTGATGGAGATTGGAGAAAGGGACAAACTGCTTGATTTCGAGGACGTGCAGGTCTTTTCCATTAGCTCCTCCTTCTAATGGATCATGTGATCACAAAATTAGGCCCTTCCTGAATCAAAAATATTCAACCAACCAAAAAGCTTTTTCTTTGTCATCCCTCCCTCCCCTCCTGAATGTACTGAGGATCCAAGATACAGTTCCACAACCACTGACAGTGTCCCAGTATCCTGCATCAAGTCCGAAACACCTCTTCACACAAAGGGAAATGGAAGTCTAGAATCCTAATACTCCTGAACTACCCCAAAAATGCTGCTGAGAATGGGGGTCAATTGAAAATTTCAAAACTGAGGTGAATAGCCTTTAGCCACGTAAGAGCATTGAGCGATATGGAACCAAGGCAGGTACGTGAAATTAAGATAAAAACAAAAAACTGCGGATGCTGGAAATCCAAAACAAAAACAGAATTACTTGGAAAAACTCAGCAGGTCTGGCAGCATCGCCAGCATCACCAGTTCTGATGAAGGGACATGAGGACTCGAAACTTCAACTCTTTTCTTCTCCGCCAATGCTGCCAGACCTGCTGAGTTTTTCCAGGTAATTCTGTTTTTGTTGACGTGAAATTAAGATGCAGATCAAACATAATCTTATTGAGTTGCAGAACAGGCTCAAAGCACTGAATGGCCTCCTTCTTCCTAAGTATCTCTCAGCTTAGACAGTGAGAGTGGGATGGTCACCATAGCCGAGCTCAAATTTGCTCCAATTCATTAAAAGAAAGAATGACTGATATTAATGCCATGCCTTTCACAACCTCAAGATATCCAAAAGCCAATGAGGCATTTTCGAAACACAGTCACTGTTGCAATGTAGGAAACTGGCAGCCTGCTCCACCATTCAATAAAATCATGCCTGATCTGATTACAGCCTAAACTCCATTCCCCATAACCCTGGACTCCCTTGCAAATCAAAAATCTGTCTAACTCAACCTTGAATATATTCAATCACCCAGCCTCCACTGCTCTCTGTGAAAGAGAATTCCAAAGACTAATGACCCCCTGAGAGAAGAAATTCCTCCTCATCTCAACCTTAATTGGGAGACCTCTCACTTTTAAACTATGCCCCCTAGTTCTAGATTCCCTCATGAGATGAAACATCCTCTCAGCATCCAACCTGTCAAGCCCGCTCACTGGTCAACATTTCCTCATAAGACAAATCCAATCATCCCAGGAATCAACTTTGTGAACATTCTCTGAACGGCTTCTAATACTAATATATCCTTCCTTTAGTGAGGAAATCAAAACTATGCCCAGTACTCTAAGTGCAATCTCACCAAGGCCCTATACAGTTGACTTCCCTACTTTTATACTCTATCCTATGTGCAATAAAGACCAACTTTTGATTTGCCTTCCTAATTACTTGCTGTATCTGCATGCTAGCTTTTTGTGATTCATGTATAAGGACACCTAGATTCCTCTGTATTGCAACATCCTGCAGTCTTTCTCCATTTAAATAAAATTCTGCTTTTCTATTCTTTCTGACAAAGTGAACAACTTCACATTTTCCCACATTATACTCTATCTGCCATTTTTTTTCCATTCACTTAACTTATCCATACCCCTTAGCAGATTCTTTGTATGCTCTTCACAACTTACTTTCCAACGCATCTTTGTATCATCAGCAAATTTGGCTGCAATACAGCCTGTTCCTCCATCCAAGTCATTCATATACATTGTAAATTGTTGAAGCCCCAGCGCTGATTCCTGTGACAATCTACTAGATACAGTTTGCCAACCTGAAAATGACCCATTTATCCTGATTCCCTGTTCCCTGTTAGTTAGTCAATCCTCTGTCCATGCTCATATATCGCCCCCAATACCATGAGCTCTTATCTTCTACAATAATTTTTTATATGGCCCTTTCCATTTTGGAAATCCAAATACACTACATCTACTGGTTCCCCTTCATCCACCCTGTTTGTTACATCCTCAAAGAACTCTAATAAATTTGTCAAACACAATTTCCCTTTCACAAAACCATGTTAACTTGGCCAGGTTTTATTATGATTTCTAATATCCAGCTGCTACATCCTTAATAATGGATTCTAGTATTTCTCCAATGACAGATGTTAACTGGTCCAGAGCTTCCTGCTCTCTGTCTCCCTCCTTTCTTGACAAGTGGTGTTACACTGGTATTTTTCCAATTCTCTGGGACTTTTCCAGAATGTAAGGAATTTTGGAAAATTACAAACACTGCATCACCATCTCTGCAGATGCTTCCTTTAAGATCCTAGGATGCATGGCACCCAGTCTGAGAGACGTCACAGTATCACAGTATCTTTACAGTGCAGAAGGAGGCCTT
Source organism: Carcharodon carcharias (assembly GCF_017639515.1). NCBI lineage: Eukaryota > Metazoa > Chordata > Chondrichthyes > Lamniformes > Lamnidae > Carcharodon > Carcharodon carcharias. The sequence goes on along the minus strand of NC_054480.1, from coordinate 77,538,181 downwards.
TCGGCCCATAGAGTCTGCACTGACCCTCTGAAAGAGCATTCCACCTAGTCCCGCTCCTCTGCCTTATCCCTGTAGCCTTGCACATTCTACCTTTTCAGGTAGCAATCGAATTCCCTCTCCTTTCCCCCCTCTCACCTTCCCCCATTCCTTCCTATCTCCTATCCCCTCCCTTTTTGACTATCTCACCATCACCCTCTCTCCCTCTGTCTTCCTTCACTCTCCCTTCCCCTCTTCCCCTCCTATCTACGCCTCCCCCCTTCCCTCCCTCCCCTGCTCTCTCCCATTTTCTTTCCCCCATCCCTCCCCTCCTCTCTGCCCTCCCCCTCTCTCTCCCCCACCCTCTCTCCCTCTCTCTTCCCCTCCCTCTACCCCATCCCCTCCTCTCTCTTCCCCCTCTATCCCCTTCCCCTCTCCCCCTCCCCTCCTCTCTGCCCTCCCCCTCTTTCTTCCCCTCCCCTCCTCTCTCCCTCTCTTTCTCTCCCCTACCCTCTCCTCCTCCCCTCCTCTCCTTCTACCCTCCCTCACTCTCCCTCCCTTCCCTCCCTTCCCTCCTCCTCCTTCTCTCCCCCTTTCTCTCTCTCTCTTCCCCTTCTCTCTCTCCCCACTCCTCTTCCTCTCGCTCTCTCTCCCCCCTCCTCTCTCATCTCCCCCATCTTCTCTCTATCGTCTTCACCCTCCTCTCTCTTTCTTCCCCTCCCCTCTTCCCCCTCTCCCTTCACACCCCCTTCCCCCCTCACCTCATGCTCCCTCTCAGCTTCTCCCTTGTCAGCCTTTAATCCCACTAGTTTTCTCAGTACTTTTTCTCTCATGATCATGATTGTTTTAAATCCCTCCCTCCCTTCCGCCCCCTGCTTTTCTACTATTCTTGGGATACTTTTTTTGCCCTCTGCAGTGAGACGGATACAAAATACTTGTTCAAAGTCTCTGCCATTTCCTTGTTTCCCATTATTAATTCCCCAGTCTCACCCTCTAAGGGACCAACACTCATTGTCACTATTCTTGTCCTTTTTATAAGCTTACAGAAGCTTTTAGTGTATGCTTTTATATTTCTCTTATACGCCAATTTCCCTGCCTTTATTTTTATTTAGTCACCCTTTGCTTTCGTCATCTAAATTTTTCCCTATCTTCTGGATTAACACTGATCTTTGCAGCATTGTATATCCTTTCTTTCAATTTGACACCATCCTTAACTTCCTGAGTCAGTCACAGAAGGTGCATACTTTTTTTAATGCCTTTCTTTCTCAATGTTTTTGTTCAGTTATGAAATATCTGCTACTATCTGTCAGTGTTTCTCTACTGTCTTACATTTAAGCATATTTTCTCAGTCCACTTTAGCCAACCCTACCTTTATATCTTGCGATTGCCTTTATTTAAGTTTAAGGTACTAGTTTCAGAACCAAATTTCACACCCTCAAACTAAATGTGAAATTCCATCATGTGTTATGATCACTCTTACCTAGAGGATCTTTTTCAATAAGTTCATTAATTGGTCTTGTCTCATTACACATTACCAGGTCTAAAATTGTCTGTCCCCTGGTTGATTTCAGAACATATTGTTCTAAGAAACTGTCCCAAACATACTCTATGAGCTCATCCTCTAGGCTACCTTTACCAATTTGACTCTTCTAATCCACATGAAGATTAAAATCTCCCACTCTTATTGCAGTATCTTTTCTTATAATCCCCATTATTTCTCTTTGGTTAGCTTAAATCCCTCTCTATAGCTCTATTCCTCTCAGTTATATGATTGACCAGGACACTGGGCCCAGCGGGTTTCAGGTGAAGACCCTCCCCAGTATTGGTGCCAGTGTCCCATGAGTCAAAACCTATTTCTCCCAATCTTTGAGTCATATATTCAAATCTCTGATATTTACCCTATACCAATTTTCTTGTGGTTCAGGTGATAACCTGGAGATTATTACTTTTGTGGTTCTGTTTTTCTAATTTTAGTTCTTAGCTGCTCATACTCCCTCAGCAGAATGTCTTTCTTAGCACTATCTATGTTGTTGGTATCCACATGGGCCATGACAACAATATCCTTCACCTCCCACTTCAAGTTCCTCTCCAGCCCTGAGGAGATGTCCTTAACCTTGGCACCGGGCATCCAGTTTTACTAGGGCTCCTTGATGCCAAACTACAGTCAAAAGCTCCCTTTATTTTAAGAGCAGTCACTCTCATCTCACCTTTGGAATTTAAGCTGTTTTGTCCACATTTGGACCAAGGCTGTAATGAGATCAGGAGCTGTTTGGCCCTGGCAGAATCCAAACTGACTGTCATTGAGCGGGTTATTGTTAAGTAAGTGCTGTTTGATAACACTGTTGATAGCCCCTTCTATCACTTTTCCAATAATCGAAAGTAGACTGATTGGGCAGTAATTGGCCAGGTTGGATTTGTCCTGCTTTTTGTGTATAGGACATACCCCAGCAATTTTCCACATTGCCGTGTCGATGCCATTGTTGTAGCTGTACTGGAACAGCTTGGCTAGGGGCCCGGCAAGTTCTGGAGCACAAGTCTTCAGTGCTATTGCCAGAATATTGTCAGGGCCCATAGCCTTTGCAGTATCCAGTGCCTTCAGCCATTCTTGATATCATGTGGAATGAATCAAATTGGTGAAGACTGGCACCTGTGATGCTGGGAACCTTCGGAGGAGGCCAAGATGGATCTTCCACTCGGCACTTCTGGCTGAAGATGCTTGTAAATGCTCCAGTTATCTTTTACACTGATGTGCTGGGCTCCCCCATGATTGAGGGTGGGGATATTTGTGGAGCCTCCCCCTCCAGTTAGTTGCTTAATTGTCCACCACCATTCACGTCTGGATGTGGCAGAACTGCAGAGCTTAGATCTGATCCATTGGTTGTGAGATCACTTGTCTCTGTCTATCACTTGCTGCATATACTGTTTGACATAAAAGTAGTCCTGTGTTGTAGCTTCACCAGGCTGACACCTCATTTTTAGGTATGCTTGGTGCTGCTCCTGGCATTCCCTCCTGCACTCTTCATAAGGATGACAAGCCATCCCAGATTTTCCCAGAATTTGGCTTCATGTCCTACATGGCTTCCCAGGACACCATTTATCCCGGAATTCTCCATGCAGCGAGGGAGGAAATTGTTCAAGGGCTCCTATTGCTGTTGTCCGATCATCATTGATGTCTGCGTATTGAGCTGTCATGTTGCACGTGAGTAATCCAGAACTGACACAGTGAACATAAAGAGGCAGCTTGCAGGGAGTAGCAGCATTAGGGGCTGCCACCACTTTCCACCTGGCTTCAGCAGCTGGGTGGTTGGGGTTGGGGGAGTCCAAGGGCGGGCTCCAGCAGTGTCCTGTTTTTATTTGTTTATGGGATGTGGGTGTTGCTGGCTAGGCCAGTATTTATTGTTCATCCCTAATTGCCCTTGTTCAGAGGGCATTTAAGAGTCAACCACATTGCTGTGAATTTGGAATCATATGTAGGCCAGACCAGGTGAGGACGGTAGATTTCCTTCCCTAAAGTACATTAATGAATCAGAGGGGTTTTTATGATAGTGGTTTATGACATGGCCATCATCAGACTTTTAATTCGAGAGTTTTACTGAATTCAAATTTCACCATCTGCCATAGTGGGATTTGAATCCGGGTCCCCAGAGCATTACCCCGGCTCTCTGGAATACTCGTCCAGTGACAATACCACTGTGACACTCAGGCCCGACTCAGGGAGGGGAGATGCTCCAGAGTTGGGTCTGGCGGCAGAGGCAATGGCGGCCCTCTCAGGCCCAAGTCTGGGAGGTCGGGTCCTGCACAGGCCCATCTTTCCAGCAAGTCAGATGGGGCGTGGGACTCGGGGGAGGCCTGAGGGTCTGGTTTTGGGCGCTTAAATTTGAGGGAGCTTTCGGAAGGGGGAAGGGGTGTTCCAGGGAGGTCTGAGCAGGGAGGTCCATGGATGACTCGTGGGTGAGGAGTTGGGGTAAACCAAGCAGGCTGCTTTCCTGGCCCCGTCTACACCACCCCCTCCTAAGGCCTCACCAGCTGCATCTTCCACCCACCTCTTCTTCTCAGGAGAAGTGTCCCTAATTCTTTATCCCCAGAGTTGGTCACCTGCTCTTTTCTGAACCAGGGTTGATTCCCCCGGTTTGACAGAATTGTTGGAGTGGGTGATCTGCTGGGCCATGATGTTATATATTTTGGTTGAATATAATTCTGCTGCTGGCCTACAGCACCTCGTGCTTGTCCAGTTTTGAGTTGCTAGATCTGTTCAAAATCTATCCCATTTAGCACGGCGGTAGTGCCACACCACACGAAGGAGGGTATCCTCATGTGAAGACAGGACTTCATCTCCACATGGACTATACAATGGTCACTCCTATTGATACTGTCATGGACAGAACCATCTGTGACAGGTAGGTTTGTGAGGATGAGACAAAGTATGTTTTTCCCTCTTGTTGGTTCACTCGCCACCTGCTACGGGCCCAGTTTAGCAATTATGTCCTTCTGGACTTGGTCAGTTCAGTCAGTAGTGGCAGTACTGAAGCACTCTTGGTGATGGACATCAAAGTATCCCACCCAGAGTCCTTTCTGTGACCTTGTCATCCTCAGTGTTTCTTTCAATTGGTGTTCAATTTGGAGGAGTACTGATTCATCAGCTGAAGGAGGGAGGTAGGAGGTAATCAGCAGAAGGCTCCTTTGCCCATGTTTAACCTGATGCCATGAGACTGCATGGGGACCCGAAGTCAATATTGAGGACGTCCAAAGCAACTCCCCATGACTGTATACCACTGAGCCTGTATACAGTGTTCCTGAGGATTGTGTGAACCACGTAAGCTAAGTCAGTTTGTGAACTTTGGGAGAAGCCTGCTGTGGAGCAGCGACCTTTTTGACAGGTAAGTCTAAAAGCTCTTACCAACTTCAAATATCATAATGTAATGGTGTATGATGATATAAGTATGTTTTCATTCCAGTGATTGATCCAGTATACCACCTCTGGTAGGTCTGCCTGCTAGTTGGACAGGACATACCCAGAGATGGTGATGGGTCTGAAGGTCTGATTCAAAGAGTATGACTGGGTCAGGTCATTGCTTGACTAGTCAGTGGGACTGCTCTCCCAATTTTGCATAAGGGTAAGATAGGAGTACTTTGTAGGGTTGACCAGTGTGTGCCACTGTTATTTCCGATGCCTATGTTAATGCCAGGTTGTCCATCTGGTTTCAATCCTTTTTGACTTTTCTATAGTGGTTTGGTATAACTGAGTAGCTTGCTAGGCCATTCCAGAGGCAACTACATGTAGATTCACAAGTAGACCAGACCAGGTAAAGATGGCAGATTTCCTTCCCTAAAGGGGCAGTAGTGAATCAAGTGGGATTTTAAGATAATTGACAATAGTTTCATGGCTCTTATAGTTTCTTAGACCAGCGTTTAATTCCAGATTTATTAATTAATCGAATTACATTTCATTAGTTGTCATAATGGGATTTGAACCCTTGTCCCAGAGAATTATTCTGTGTCTCTGGATCACTAGTCCAGTAGTATTGCCATTATGCCACTGCCTCCCCTGTGATCAATGTGGATATCAAACTACAGAATCCCTTAAGTACATTCATATCTGATTCTGTACAATGACAAAGAGGACTTTATCCACTAGATAAAGTGCTGTAATGCATCTAAATCCTTACATTGTGCTGGTCAATTTAATGGTCTCTTACCTTTTAAGGACAAAGTCTTATGATCAATCACTGGAATGAAAACATACTTATATCATTATACATCATTACATTATGATATTTGAAGTTGATAAGAGCTTTTAGACTTACCTGTCAAAAAGGTCCCTGCTCCACAGCAGGCTTCATCCAAAGTTCACAAACTGACTTAGCTTACGTGGTTCACACAGTCCTCAGGAACACCCCTGCCTCTACAAAAATAGGAATGACAGGGAAAATTGAATTTTGAGTCAATATTTAAATAGCAAACACAACATTACCTTACAGAGGCATTAGGTTGTGACCCGCCACCTTTCGAGATCTGGCAAAAATGGCAGGCAAATGGAATCTGAGAACAAGCATTAAAATGTGGCCTCACACACCTCACATTTCGTCCTCCCAATGTGGATTCAGCCCATTGACTCTGTGTCTCTCTCCATCGATGCTGCCAAGCCTGCTGAATACTTCTAGCATTTCCTGTTTTTATTTCAGATTTCCAGCATCTGCAATATTTTGATTTTGTGTGTGATGAGGTGAACTTGTTATGCACAGCAAGTGGTCATGATTTGGAATCCACTGCTTGAAAGACTAGTGAAAGCAGATTCAATAATAAATTTCAAAATCGAATTGAATATATATTTACAGGAGAAAGATTTGCAGGGCCACAGGGCAAGAGCAGGGGAGTGGGGATTAATTAGATAGTTCTTTCAAAGAGCCAGTAGACAATGATGAGCTGAATGGCCTCCTTTTGTGTTCTATCATTCTATGATCCTCTGAACCTTAAGGTCCGAGGACTAAGCCTAGGGAGAACATCCTGCTTTCTTCACCTTTTAACCACTGTGACAGACAAAGGCATTCATTGAATGTTTTCACTCAAACGTGACACCTCCAGCAGTACAGGATCCCCTCAATACTGCACAGAGATGTCAGCCCACATTACCTGTCCCAGACTCAGATCTGTCCAATGATCCACAACCATCGTACTCAAGAGATAGAAGTGCTACAAATTGAGCCATGGTGCTGAGATAAAGGACTAGAACAAGATCTAATAGCCCATCATGGGTTCAGGATTGCACCTCAAGTTATTTATCACTCTAGTTTACTGAACAATTTTGTATCACCAGGCCAGTCCAGCTGTTTGTAAATAGAAATAATAAAGATAAGGGGATACTTTGGCAGGTGTAAGCTCAGAGATGGTGCAAAGTAGTTCTCTTCAACAAAGCTTTAGGAGAAGGAGCAGTTTGATGAACAAAAGAGGCATCAGAGCTTTCAGTTTAAACACAGTTTAACCACAGGGCCCCAGCTATGCCTGTCTCTTTATGGGGTATGTGGAACATTCCTTGTTCCAGTCCTACTCCGGCCCCCTTCTACAACTCTTTCTCCGGTACATCGATGATTACTTCGGTGCCGCTTCATGCTCTCGTCGGGACTTGGAAAAATTTATTAATTTTGCTTCCAATCTCCACCCCTCCATCATTTTCACGTGGTCCATCTCTGACACTTCCCTTCCCTTCCTTGACCTCTCTGTCTCAATCTCTGGTGATAGACTGTCCACCAATATCCATTACAAACCCACCGACTCCCACAGCTACCTCGACTACAGCTCCTCACACCCCGCTTCCTGTAAGGACTCCATCCCATTGTCTCAGTTCCTTCGCCTCCGTCGCATCTGTTCTGATGATGCTACCTTCAAAAACAGTTCCTCTGACATGTCCTCCTTCTTCCTTAACCGAGGTTTTCCACCCACGGTCGTTGACAGGGCCCTCAACCGTGTCCGGCCCATCTCCCGCGCATCCGCCCTCACGCCTTCTCCTCCCTCCCAGAAACATGATAGTCCTCACTTATCACCCCACCAGCCTCCGCATTCAAAGGATCATCCTCCGCCATTTCCGCCAACTCCAGCATGATGCCACCACCAAACACATCTTCCCTTCAACCCCCCTATCGGCATTCCGTAGGGATCGCTCCCTCCGGGACACCCTGGTCCACTCCTCCATCACCCCCTACTCCTCAACCCCCTCTTATGGCACCACCCCATGCCCACGCAAAAGATGCAACACCTGCCCCTTCACTTCCTCTCTCCTCACCGTCCAAGGGCCCAAACACTCCTTTCAAGTGAAGCAGCATTTCACTTGCATTTCCCCCAACTTAGTCTACTGCATTCGTTGCTCCCAATGTGGTCTCCTCTACATTGGAGAGACCAAACGTAAACTGGGCGACCACTTTGCAGAACACCTGCGGTCAGTCTGCAAGAATGACCCAAACCTCCCTGTCGCTTGCCATTCTAACACTCCGCCCTGCTCTCTTGCCCACATGTCTGTCCTTGGCTTGCTGCATTGTTCCAGTGAAGCCCAACGAAAACTGGAGGAACAACACCTCATCTTCCGACTAGGCACTTTACAGCCTTCCGGACTGAATATTGAATTCAACAACTTTAGGTCGTGAGCTCCCTCCCCCATCCCCACCCCCTTTCTGTTTCCCCCTTCCTTTTTTTTCCAATAAATTATATAGATTTTTCTTTTCCCACCTATTTCCATTATTTTTAAATATCTTAAAATCTTTTATGCTCTCCCCACCCCCATTAGAGCTATACCTTGAGTGCCCTACCATCCATTCTTAATTAGCATATACGTTTAGATAATATCACCAAAATAACACCTATGTGTTCCATTGTTGTTGACATCTTTTGATGATCTGCTTCTATCACTGCTTGTTTGTCCCTATGACCACACCCCCCCTCCACTTCTCTCTCTCTCTCTCTCTCTCTCTCCGCCCCTCCCACACACCTTAAACCAGCTTATAGTTCAACTCTTTCTTGGACTCGAACTCAAGTTCTGTCGAAGGGTCATGAAGACTCGAAACGTCAACTCTTTTCTTCTCCGCCGATGCTGCCAGACCTGCTGAGTTTTTCCAGGTAATTCTGTTTTTCTTTCAGTTTAAACATTCAGTGAAATGCATCTAACCCAATCACAATCAAAACCAAACAGCAGATGAGTCTCACTCTCAGTGAGTCAAAGTTTCAGGTATTCTGGGTGACATGGAGTCTGCCTCTCCCACTTGACAATCCCCTTTTAGTGAAATGGCTGAACCTTTGTGATATAGTAGCGCCAGTTTTTATTTCCAAATGGGGTCCTTGCAGTGCTGGAGGAGGGCTTTGAAGAGCTCAAGTCCAGTGGCCTGTCATATTGATGTGTGGCCATATGACATTTTTACATGGGCGTAACCAGAGGTGCAACACCTCCTAAATATTCAGTACAGCCGCAGAGGAGCCCATCACTTTGGGTGTCATACCTTGAGTAACACAAACATTTCCAAACTGCTGCAGCGTGACGCTCCTTTAAATATTTCAAGTCCTGATACCTGAAGCCTTGAAATGTTTGAAGGAATGTCGACCAGCAACAACTGGGCAACAAAAAGATCTATTTCACATTGACATGCAATAGTGTTTGAGCTCCCAATGCAACATGACAAGCGAAATGAAAACAAAGGGACTCTATATAAACAAAATCATTTCATCAGCAAATGTACAGTAAAACTCTTTATCTGTTCCTAAAAAACAGAGTAATTTGAATTACTATCCTCATGCCTAAGCAAGTGATGATAGATGGGCCCATGACAGGGATTTATTATTGTTTTAAATCACCATTGATTCATCTTCAGAGAAGAGGGGCAGGAGGAGTTTGGTGTCATAGATTCCATGTCATTCATCACCAGCTCTTACAGTTGGTATTCCATCGAGTGCTTGCAAAACAGATAGACATGATCTCCGGGTCATCTCATTGTCTCATGACAGAAGAGGACCGGTCTGGAAACTCTTGAGCATGGTTGAGTTGCTGTGAGTAAGTGTGTTTTTATTTCACAGTTTTGGCTCAGATTGTCAGTACCTGCCGAGCACAGTAGTATGACTGTTGACACATTTGACAAGCTATCCTGGCTCTGTAAGGACAAGAGCCTTCAGGGATGGGGAAAAATAAAACTAGTTCAGTTTAGCTGCGCTGGCGCCTTGTGTTGTTATTTTAGCTGGAAGGCTGTGTTATTTTGCTGTTAGTTTAATTGTAGTGACCCCTAGTGTCGGTGTTAGTTGAGCTGCTGTGACCAATGTTTGTCATTAATTTAGTTACTGTGAGCACTTATGTCCCAATTAGTTTACACGTATCAGCCTAGAGTTGGTGTTAGTTTAACCACAGTATCCCCTTCTTTAACGTTAACTTAGCTGCGGTTGCCTATAGTGTTCATGCTAGTTTAAAAGTAGTGGTTCATTATATTAGTGATAGTTTAGATTCAGTGACAGCAAGTATTATGATAAAAGCAAAAAACTGCAGATGCTGGAAATCCAAAACAAAAACAAAAATATCTGGAAAAACTCAGCAGGTCTGACAGCATCTGCAGAGAGGAACACAGTTAACGTTTCGAGTCTGTATGACTCTTCAACAGAACTAAGGAAAAAGAGAAATGAGGTGAAATGTAAACTGGTTTAAGGAGGGGTGGGACATGTAGAGCTGGATACAGGGCCAGACAGGTGGAGATAACCAAAAGATGTCATAGACAAAAGGACAAAGAGGTTTTGAAGCTGGTGGTATTATCTAAGGAGTGTGATAATAAAGGTACAGATAATAGTGGGGGTGGGGTGGGGGGAAGGGATCGAAATAAGCTAAAAGGCAGAGATAAAACAATGGATGGAAATACATTTAAAAATAATGGAAATAGGTGGGAAAAGAAAAATCTATATAAATTATTGAAAAAAAAGGGATCGGAAAGGGGTGGGGATGGAGGAGAGAGTTCATGATCTAAAATTGTTGAACTCAATACTCAGTCTGGAAGGCTGTAAATTGCCTAGTCAGAAGATGAGGTGTTGTTCCTCCAGTTTGCGTTGAGCTTCACTGGTACAATGCAGCAGGCCAAGGACGGACAAGTGGGCATGAGAGCAGGGTGGAGTGTTGAAATGGCAAGCGACAGGAAGGTCTGGGTCATGCTTGCCGATAGACCGAAGGTGTTCCGCAAAGCGGTCACCCAGTCTGCTTTTGGTTTATCTAATGTAGAGGAAACCACATTGGGAGCAGCGATTGCAGTAGACTAAATTGAGGGAAGTGCTGCTTCACTTGAAAGGAGTGTTTGGGCCCTTGGCCGGTGAGGAGAGGGCAAGTAAAGGGGTAGGTGTTGCACCTTCTGCGGTTGCATAGGAAGGTGCTGTGGGAGGGGGTTGAGGTGTAGGGGATGATGGAGGAGTGGACCAGGGTATCCCGGCGGGAATGATCTCTGCGGAATGCCACCGGGGGGTGGGGAGTGAAGGGAAGATGTGTTTGGTGGTGGCATCATGCTGGAGTTGGCGGAAAAGGCGGAGGATGATCCTTTGAATGCGGAGGCTGGTGGGGTGATAAGTGAAGACAAGGGGGACCCTATCATGTTTCTGGGAGGGAGAGGAAGGTGTGAGGGTGGATGCGCGGGAGATGGGCCGGACATGGTTGAGGGCCCTGTCAACCACCGTGGGTGGAAAACCTTGGTCAAGGAAGAAGAAAGACATGTCAGAGGAATTGTTTTTGAAAGTGGCATCATCAGAACAGATGAGACGGAGCCGAAGGAACTGAGAGAATGGGATGGAGTTCTTACAGGAAGCGGGGTGTGAGGAGCTGTAGTCAAGGTAGCTGTGGGAGTCGTTAGGCTTGTAATGAATATTGGTGGACGGTCTATCACCAGAAATTGAGACAGAGAGGTCAAGAATGGGAAGGGAAGTGTCAGAGATGGACCATGTGAAAACAATGGAGGGGTGGAAATTGGAAGCAAAATTAATAAATTTTCCTAGGTCCAGACGAGAGCATGAAGCAGCACCGAAGTAATCATCGATGAACCGGAGAAAGAGTTGCGGGAGGGGGCCGGAGTAGGACTGGAACAATGAATGTTCCACATACCCCATAAAGAGACAGGCATAACTGGGGCCCATGCGGGTACCCATAGCCACACCTTTTATTTGGAGGAAGTGAGAGGAGTTGAAGGAGAAATTGTTCAGTGTGAGAACAAGTTCAGCCAAACGGAGGAGAGTAGTGGTGAATGGGGTTGTTCGGGCCTCTGTTTGAGGAAGAAACGGAGAGCGATCAGACCATCCCAGTTGGGGGTGGATGTGTGGAGGGATTGGACGTCCATGGTGAAGGGGAGGCAGTTGGGGCCAGGGAACTGGAAATTGTTGGTATGATGTAGGGTGTCAGAGGAATCACAGATGTAGGTGGGAAGGGACTGGACAAGGGGAGAGAGAATGGAGTCAAGATAGCAAGAAATGTGTTCCGTGGGGCAGGAACAGGCTGACACAATCAGTCTGCCAGGACAGTCCTGTTTGTGGATTTAGAGTAGGAGGTAGAAGCGGGCCATCCAAGGTTGGGAGACTATGAGGTTGGAAGCTGTGGAAGGAAGATCTCCAGAGGAGATGAGGTCAGTAACAGTCCTGGAAACAATGACTTGGTGTTCAGTGGCGGGGTCATGGTCCTCACTTATCACCCCACCAGCCTCCGCATTCAAAGGATCATCCTCTGCCATTTCTGCCAACTCCAGCATGATTCCACCACCAAACACATCTTCCCTTCACTCCCCCAGCAGCATTTCGCATGGATTGTTCCCTCCGGGACACCCTGATCTACTCCTCCATCACCCCCTACACCTCAACCCCCTCCCACGGCACTTTCCCATGCAACCACCCCCGCCCCTTTATTTCCCCTCTCCTCACGGTCCAAGGGCCCAAATACTCCTTTCAAGTGAAGCAGCATTTCACTTGCACTTCCCTCAATTTATTCTACTGCATTCGTTGCTCCCAATGCGGTTTCCTCTACATTGGAGAGACCAAACGCAGACTGGCGACCGCTTTGCGGAACACCTTCGGTCTGTCCGCAAGCATGACCCAGACCTCCCTATCGCTTGCCATTTCAACACTCCACCCTGCTCTCATGCCCACATATCCACCCTTGGCCTGCTGCAATGTTCCAGTGAAGCTCAACGCAAACTGGAGGAACAGCACCTCATCTTCCGACTAGGCACTTTACAGCCTTCCGGACTAAATATTGAGTTCAACAATTTTAGATTATGAACTCCATCCCCACCCCCTTTCCAATCCCCCTTTTTTCCAATAATTTATATAGATTTTTCTTTTCCCACCTATTTCCATTATTTTTAAATGTATTTCCTTCCATTGCTTTATCTCTGCCTTTTAGCTTATTTCAATCCCTTCCCCCTACCCCACCCCTACTAGGGCTATCTGTACCTTTATTATCACACTCCTTAGATAACACCACCAGCTTCAATCTATTTTTCCTTAGTTCTGTTGAAGAATCATACAGACTCGAAACGTTAACTGTGTTCCTCTCCGCAGATGCTGTCAGACCTGCTGAGTTTTTCCAGGTATTTTTGTTTTTATATAACATGTATTAGCATTAGTTTAGATCCAGTGATCCCATGTGTAAGTGATAGCTGAGAGCCAGTGATCCCCTTTGTTTCTGATAGCTTAGATTCAGTGTCTCCCGTATGAGGCTGAATCCCATAGTGTAATAATAAAAATAAGTTCATAAGAAATAGGAGGAGCAGTAGGCCATTGAGCCTCTCGAGCCTGCTCCACCATTCAATAAGGTCATGACTGATCTGATTGTGGCCTCAACTCCATTTTCCTGCCTGTCCCCCATAATTCTTGACTCTCTTACAGATCAAAAATCTGTCAAACTCGGCTTTAAATATATTCAATGACCCAGCCGCCACTGCTTTCTGGGGAAGAGAAGTCCAAACACTAACAACCCTCTGAGAGAAGAAATTCCTCCTCTTCGACACCTTAAATGGGAGACTCCTTATTTTTAAACTATGCCCCCTCATTCTTGATTCTCCACAAGAGGAAACATCCTTTCAGCATACACCCTGTCGAGCCCCCCCTCAGTGTCTTATCTGTTTCAATAAGATCACCTCTCATTCTACTAAACTCTAGTGAGTATAGGCAAAACCTGCTCAATGTTTCATCATAGGACAACCCCTCAATCCTAAGAAGCAGCCCAGTGAACCTTCCCTGAACTTCTTCCAATGCAAGTACATCCCACTTTAAGTAAGGTGACCAAAACTGTACACAGTGTTCTAGCCTAGGTCTCACCAATGTGCTGTACAGTTGTAGCAAGACTTCCCTAATTTATATACTTCATCCCATTTGCAATAAAGGCCAACATTCCATTTGCCTTCTCAATTACCTACTGTACCTGCATTCTGACTTTTTGTGATTCATGTACAAGGACACCCAGATCCCTCTGTACTGCCTCTCTCCATTTAAATAATATTCTGCCCTTCAATTTTCCCTGCCAAAGTAGACAACCTTGTATTTCACCACATTATACTCAACTGCCATAATATTTCCCACTCACTTGACTTCTGGTTTCTCTTGGTCTACACTTCTCATATCTTACTTTGTATACCTGTGCTGTTTTTTACAGTAACTACAGCACAATGTAGTGTCTAGTTCAAATAAGGGTAAACCTTGGCAACAATTATTTTGAAAGTATAACAAACAAAGAGGTAAATTGCAATCTTATGTGGTAACTCAGTGAAAACCTGCATAGAAGGAAGCATATTACTGCACACTGAGTATTTACTGGGCATCAAGGATCATGCTGTGAAAATGGAACATTTGCTGCTCTTTGCACAAAGTTTAAGTGTCAAGTTGCCACAGCTCAAATAGAGCATGGATTGGATACAACATAAATCTCCCTTTACACTGTCCCATCAAACTCTCCCAGGGCAGGTGTAGCTTGGGGTTAGATACAGAGTAAACCTCCCTTTACACTGTCCCCATCAAACACTCCCAGGACAAGTACTGCATGGAATTATAGACAGAGCAAAGCTCCCTCCACAGAGTCCCATCAAACACTCCCAGGGCAGTTACAGCAAAGGGTTAGATACAGAGTAAATCTCCCTCCACATAGTCCAATCAAAACCTCCCAGGGCAGATACAGCACAGTTAAAGATAGTGTAAAGCTCCCTTCACACTAGCCCCATAAAATACACCCAGGGCAGATAAAATACGGAGTTAGATACAGAGAAATGCTCCATCTACACTGTCCCCATCAAACACTCTCAGTGCTGGTAGGCCTATGGGTCGGAAAGGGAGTAAAACTCTTTCTAACTGCTCCAACAATGGGCCTTTCGCCACCTTGAGAAAGCAATGTACACTGTGGATGTGTAACTTTTTCCATTTGTTTCTCCTCTGATTGAGGTGAACAATTGGGGATTACTGACTAGGTGAAACTGCCTAAAACCTTGGGACTCTCACTGCCTACACAATGGGCCTTTTAATTCCCTCTGCCTGAGTAGCTGCAGTCTGGACCTGGATGACAGTAAGTGAGCACTCAGCTTTCAGATGTTGATTTTCATATGACTAGAACCATGGAATCATTGCTGAATGTTGTGGCATGAATTCCAAGGATTCTCCCTTAATTCTAAGAAATTCTGAGCCATTATTGTTGTGCATGAATGTTCTTCTTGTCTAAATCTCATTGTTGAATTCTTTCATCCTAGATCAAACTTGTACTTTGTTCTCTTTCCTGCCTTGCAACAGGAACTACAGCTTGAAAGAGCTGGAGAGCCCTTTGGGATGTCCTGAAGTCACAAAAGATGTCTGGCAACCCATGCTCCTTCTTTCCTTCCTCCCTTCCTTCCTTCCCTTTGACAAACAAAATGAAAAGTTGTAGGAAAAGGAAATAAACATGACACAATTTGCTTCCATCTCACCTGTGAACCTTAGCTCAAAATAGGACAGCAAGGGAGAACAGTCTTTCAAATGGGAGACTAGTATTTTGACATTTTATTTACCCATTTGGTCCAGAGGATTTGGGTTTAATTTATGTTGAAGACCCAATCTTCAGCATACATAGATGAGGGAGAGTTCAGAAGTCATTATCATTTGCCTGTATACCTGTGGATCCAGGTATGTCTGAATTTGGTTCAATGGCCAGAATTTTATTCTCACGGGAGTTGGCCTTGATGATGGGCCTGAAAGCCAGGGGTGACCCTACCTCAGGCATCTGCAGGTTTCAAGCTGAGATAGTAATGTGAAGGAACACAAGAAAGCAAGAAATAGGAGCAGGAGTAGACCATTGGACCATCGATCTTGCTCCGCCATGCAATACGATCATGGCTGATCTTGGGCTTCAGCTCCATTTCCCTGCCTGTTTCCTGTATCCCTAGATTCCCTGACAAACCAAAAAGCTGTCAACCCAAGCCTTAAATATATTCAGTGACGGAACATCCACAACTGTCTGGGCTAGGGAATTCCAAAGATCCACAACCCTTTGAGTGAAGTAATTTCTGCTCATCTCAGTCCTAAATGATTGGCCCCTTACCACAGAATCACAAAATCACAGTGCAGAAGAGGCCCTTCGATCCATCGAGTCTGCACTGACATGTGAGAAACACCTGACCTACCTAACTAATCCCATTTACCAGCACTTGGCCCATAGCCTTGAATGTTATGACGAGCCAAGTGTTCATCCAGGTACTTTTTGAAGGATGTGAGGCAACCCGCCTCCACCACCCTCCCAGGAAGCTCCAACATTCAATAAGATCATGACTGATCTGTTTGTGTTTCGAATTCTACATTCTCATCTAACCCTGATAATCTTTGATTCCCCTTGCCTTAGAATTTATCTACCTCTGCCTTAAAAATATTCAATGACCCTGCTCCCACTGCCTTCTGAGGCAGAGAGTTCCAAAGTCACAAAAAACCTCTGAGAGAACAAAACTCTCCTCACCTCTGTCCTAAAAGGATGCGCCCTAATTTTAAAACAGTGGCCCCTAGTTCTAGACCCACCAACAGAAGTGACCATCCTTTCTGAGACCACCTTGTAAGACCATTCAGGATCTTGTATACTTCAGTCAAGTACCTCACTCTTCTAAACTCCGTTGGAAACAAGCCCAGTCTGTCCAACCTATCCTCATAAGACAATCCACTCATTCCAGGTATCAATCTAATAAAGCTCCTCTGAACCGCCTCCATCACATTTACATCCTTCCTTAAATAAGGAGGATAGAACTGCACACAGTATTCAAGATGTGGTCTCACCAATGCCCTGTATAACTGAAGCATAACATCCTTACTTTTATGTTCCATTCCTTTGGTAATAAAGCAGAGCTTTCCATTAGCCTTCTTAATTACTTGCTGTACCTCCATACTAACTTTTTGTGCCTCATGTACTAGAACACCTAGGTCCCTCTGCATCTGGGAATTCTGCAGCCGTTCTCCATTTAAGTAATACTCTGCTTTTTTATTCTCCCTGCCAAAGTGAACAACCTCACATTTCCCACATTATTCTCCATCTGCCAGGTTTTTGCCCACTTACTCAACCTATCTATATCCATCTGCAAACTCCTTATGCCTCCTTCACAACATACTTTCCTACCTATCTTTGTGTCATCTGCAAATTTAGCTACCATGCCTTCACTCCCCTCATCTAAGTCATTGATGTAAATTGTAAAAAGCTGAGGCCCCAGCACAGACCTCTGTGGGACGCCACTCGTCACATCCTGCCAATCAGAAAAAGACCCATTTATGCGTACTCTTTACTTTCTGCCAGCCAACCAATCTTCTATCCAGTCAAATGTTACCCACTACACCATGAGCTTTTATTTTCAGTAATAACTTTTGATGTGGTACTTTATTGAATGCCCTCTGGAAATAACCAGAACCTTGTAACTTTGTCACTGCGATGGTGATTAGATCAGAATCATTTACCACGATTTGTGCCATTAATTCGTCAATTTATTTCAGATGCTTTGTGCATTCAGATGAAGAACCTTCAATTTCATTTTTTTACTTCTATTTCCTATAACGATCTTATTCATTTATGTACAAATTTTGGTCAACTCTCTGTACCTACCTGTTCTCTTCTACTTGACTTTACTGTTCTGTTCCCATGCCTCAAGCTTTCTTTTTGGATTTCTCAATCTCCCTTCATCCAAACCCTCCCTCGGCTCCCTTAGTTTAAAGCCCCACCCACAGCCCTAGTTATACGATTGGCCAGGGCACTCATCCCAGCCTGATTAAAGTGAAACCCAAGCCAACGGAATAGCTCACTATTACCTGAGCACTGATCCCAGTACCCGATGAATCGAAACCCCTTCTTCCCACACCAATCTGAGTCACCTCAAAGGGACTACATCCTGGAAAAAAAGGATGCCATGGAAGGGCAGCACCTGCCTAACTAGGGAAGTTGGGTCTTTTGGCATTGGGATCAGTCAGGCAGGTCTCAGCAAAGGAGGAGGTGGTGGTGTTTGTGAGGATAGGCAGTTGTTACCATGGGGTAGCCATTGCAATTGGGCGGCTGTTCCCTGGGTGAATAGCAAGATACTCCCCTGAGCCCACTGGAAGGCAGTTAATGTTCATCTGGCATTTTAACAGAAATGGTGGGACAAGGCACTAAATTGGCCACATATGCAGCTCAGTTGACCTCTGGGCAGGAGGTCCTTTCCCCACATTCCCTGCCACTGGCAAAATGGAATGGTGGTGAGAAGACAATGGGCACTTGCCATTTTATGGGTCCCTCCCACCTCCCATTTCAGCCCAGAACGTTAGCAAAATCTAGCCCAAAGAGAGAGGTCTTACATTCTGGCCCAGCAGAGGAAAGTAAAGAGACTCCAGGCTGAGGCATGAATGTATACAAACCCGCAGCAGTAAAGTCTCATGTTAATTAGTTCAGGGACTGTAAAGCTTTGAGTTAGTTTAGAGCATAAGAGGTGGGGCAGGGTTATGGATTATTTATTTTCTGAAGTAGAGATTAGATAAATCTTACTATGAAAGTTCTGTTCCCTTCATTCATTTATTTTATCTAAAATAAACCAATTTATGGATCATGATCATTCTCTTTCAGAGGATAGGACAATGCATGTAGTGGCACATATAAACTCATACTATCCAGCACACAAAATGACAGGCTTTGACAGTTATGGTCTTCTGGTCACATTATCATGTAACTAGATATTTGGCAGTAAGTGTATGTGCCAGTTTGCAAGGGATAGAGTGCATCGTGCATAATGCATGCTCCTAACCCTTTTGAGATGTGTTGACCTCTAAGATTGTCTCCTTTCTTGGGTCATAGCATTGAAGAACACATGTCTTTTCTGACAGGGCCTTTTTAAGTGACTTGAACATGCACTAATGGTCTCCCTGCCATACATATAGAACGTCCTTCCTTAGCTGCTAAGTGATGATGGTCTCTGGGAAAGTTGACTATCTATGGTGCTAAGAAATTGAACAATCCAACGTATCTCTACAAGTGCATAGGATATAAGAGCAGGAATTATATAAAACATTAGTTAGGACACTGTGTGCAGTTCTGGCCACCTCATTACAGGAGGGATGTAATTATACTCGAGAGGGTACAGAGATTTACGAGGATGTTGCCAGGACTTGAAAATTGCAGCTATGAGGAAAGATTGAATAGGCTGGGGTTGTTCTCCTTGGAACAGATGAGGCTGAGGGGAAGTTTGATTGAAGTGTACAAAATTGTGAGGGCCCTATATAGAGTGGATGGGAATGGGCCTATATATTTTGGTAAAGAGGACAGTGACGAGGGGGCATAGATTAAAAGTGATTGAAAGAGGATTAGAGGAGAGGTTAGGAAAGGTTTTTTCACCCAGAGGGTTGGAGGGATTTGGAACTCTCTGCCTGAAAGGGTGAGAGAGGCAGAAACCCTCAACTATTTTTTTTTATTCATTCATTGGATGTGGGCTTCGCTGGCTGGGCCAGCATTTATTGCCCATCCCTAATTGCCCTTGTGAAGTTGGTGGTGAGCTGCCTCCTTGAACTGCTGCAGTCTATGTGGTGTAAGTACACCCACAGTGCTGTTAAGGGAATGAGTTCCAGGATTTTGACCCAGTGACAATGAAGGAACAGTGATATATTTCCAAGTCAGGATGGTGAGTGACTTAGAGGGGAGCTTCCAGATGGTGGTGTTCCCATCTATCTGCTGCCCTTGTCCTTCTAGATGGTAGTGGTCGTGGGTTTGGAAGGTGCTGTCGAAGGAGCCTTAGCGAATTCCTGTAGTGCATCTTGTAGATGGTACAGACTGCTGCTACTGTGTGTTGGTGGTGGAGGGAGTGAATGTTTGTGGATGTGGTGCCAATCAAGTGGGCTGCTTTGTCCTGGACAGTTTCAAGCTTCTTGAGTGTTGTAGGAGCTGCACTCATCCAGGCAAGTGAAGAGTATTCCATCACACTCCTGACTTGTGCCTTTTACACTCACTTACAAGGTGCCATAACCTGCAGCGCTACGGACCAAATGCTGGAAAGTGGGATTAGGTTGGGTGGCTCATTTTTTGACTGGCACTGACACGATGGGCCAAGTGGCCTCTTTCTGTGCCATAAACCTTATATGATTCTATGATTCTAAGTCCTTTATGTCTTGGGGAATAAGCAGGTCTCGTACATCTTCGAGTTTGCCTGGGTGAGGACGGATCCCAGAACTTGAATAGATAGAACGAAAAAGGCTAATCTGACACACTTGGCATTTCTTGCTGTTGAAGACGAGTCCTTCACACTGAGCTGCTACCATCAGTGAGTGTAGATTTCAGTTATGTTTATCTTTGTTTTTTGTCCATTGCTGTGCTATCATCGGTGATGCATATGCATCCAGGGATATTTTCTGTAATTGTGTCAAAAAGCTGCTGCAGCAGATCCTAACTAATGGATAAACCAAAGGGTAATCTCTGGAAGCAGTATTTTCTGAATGGTGTCCTGAAAATAGTGATCTCTTGAGATCCCTCTGCCAAATGAACCAACCAATGTCCGTGGATAAAGGCAAAATATTGCAGATGCTGGAAATCTGAAATAAAAACAGAATGGGCTGGAAAAGCTCAACAGGTTTGGCAGCACTGGGGGAACAGCACCTCATCTTCCGACTAGGCACTTTACAGCCTTCTGGACTGAATATTGAATTCAACAACTTTAGGTCGTGAGCTCCCTCCCCCATCCCCACCCCCTTTCTGTTTCCCCCTTCCTTTTCTTTTTTTTCCAATAAATTCTATAGATTTTCCTTTTCCCACCTATTTCCATTATATAAAAAAAAAGGTTTTTTTTACATCTTTTATGCTCTCCCCACCCCCACTAGAGCTATACCTTGAGTGCCCTACCATCCATTCTTAATTAGCACATTCGTTTAGATAATATCACCAACTTTAACTTTAACACCTATGTGTTCTTTTGTACTATTGTTGTTGACATCTTTTGATGATCTGCTTCTATCACTGCTTGTTTGTCCCTACAACCACATCCCCACTCCACCTCTCTCTCTCTCTCTCTCTCTCTCTCCGCCCCCCACACACACACCTTAAACCAGCTTATATTTCAACTCTTTCTTGGACTCGATCTCAAGTTCTGTCGAAGGGTCATGAAGACTCGAAACGTCAACTCTTTTCTTCTCCGCCGATGCTGCCAGACCTGCTGAGTTTTTCCAGGTAATTCTGTTTTTGTTTTTGTTTAGGTTTGGCAGCATCTTTGGAGAGAGAAACAGAGTTAATGGCCAGGATTTCCCCCTCCGCAATTTGGGGCGGGGCCCGCTCGCCGAGGGGAAAATGATACGGGATGACATCGGGAGGAATCCCCAACGTCATCCCAGGCCATTTAAATCTTAAGGAAGACGTGCAGACAGCGAAATCAGCTGTCCGCCCGCTGACATGTCAATGGCCAATTAAGGCCATTGAAAGGCTCGTTAAGATTGTTAAATGCCCTGCCCGGCAAACCTTAAGGCTGGCAGGCAGGCCAGGAGCCCCAGCAGCCTCGTGGGACATTGTCACATGAGGGGGACATGTTAATAATTTTAAAATGTCTATATTTTTTGACTTTACTTACCTTTCACTAAACTCCCTGAGACAGGACTTTATCTCAGGGAGCAGTGTGCTCTTTGATAGTTAGGGATTCCCTCCCCCCGAGAACAGGAAGCGCATAGCTGAGCTGCTGGGGCCCACCCGCCAGTCAAGGGCAAAATTCTGCCCAGTGTTTCGAGGCCATATGACTCTTCTTCAGAGCTCTGAAGAAGAGTTATACGGACTTCAAACATTAACCAATGTCCGTGTTTGGTGTCCAAATTGGAGAAAGTATCTGCTCCTGTAAATTTGGGATTCAATTGATCTGGAATCCTGTGTGGGCACCAGTTTAGAGTGAAATTTAAATGTCTTGAGTCTGAGCATACTCGGATTGTGCCATCTCCTTTCACATGATGGAACTGCGCCACTTGGTGTGCTAATGTACATGACGAATAATGCTGTTATGCTCCATGTCAACCAACTCACTCTTTAACTTCTCCTGTATGTGCATACTGCACTTTCTAGGAGGGTCAATTGATAGAACTGCATCTTCTTTGAGGTGTAGTACAGCATCACCTCTGAAAGTTCCTTTCACGTCCAATCTCTCTGTATATCTGTTGGAGGTCATGGACTGACACAATGGCATTATTTATGGCCTCTTCTGCTGCAACTGGATCTTGGTGATCTTGTGTATGATTACGACATTGAGTTACATATACACCGGTAACCCTGCTACTGCTGGTCTGTTTGTGTCCACCAGACAGTATACTTGTGGTTTCGATGCAGACTTGCCGTAGCTACATTTCAATGTCAATGTGCCAATGCAATGAATGGATGACCCCATGGTACTCAATTAGTTTGGCTGTTGTAGATTGCAGCATTGACTTCCAAAGATCCAGATACATATTCTCCAGCATTCTGGCTGGTAAAATATTCACACACACTCCCGTGTCAACCTCGGTTGTGAGCATGTGTTTGCCACTTCCTTTGGGCATATGATGTTGATAGTAACAAAAGCCTCTAACTGTTTGACTTCAGCCACACATTGCGTCACATTGACAATGTGGAAATCCTCTTCATTTTCCAGTTGAAGGTCATTCGGCCCCAAATCTTCACCGTGATCTGTTTGGCCACTAATCTCCTGTATATGCTTTTCACTTTATGCAGGTCTCTGGCACACTTTGTATTGTTGCTGTCAGTATGCAAGGCATATTTTTTATTCGGTTGCATTTTGCCTCTGGTTGCACCGCCAGAACCAAATTTCCTGTATAGGTGAGCCCAATGTCCTTTTACACTGCATAACTTACAAAGATCTTGGAATGCAGGACGGCTTCACAATGGAGGTAGTCCACACTTCCCATGTGATTTGATTGTTTTCTGTGTCTTGGCTACCGCACCAGTACTGATAGTTGAACCTCATGCTTGCAGGAGTTATTGTCCAGCTACTTTGGCTTCATATTTTCTGCTATCTTTTAGCAGTGTGGCAACATCATGACCTTTATTTTTCTCCAAGAGGTCTTTCTGGAAAACTTCATTTGGTGTTCCTTTGTTCATTCTGACAGCTCAGCTTCCAAGAAATCAAAGTCCTTCCTCTTAAGATGGCAACTGCTGGAGAACTGACTGTTTGATTCTTATGGCCATTGTGTACAAGTCATCAACTTAAAAAGGCGAATCTTAAAGTTCACCTTCACATAAAGCTGATCCTCCAGCATGTTCCATGGCTTGGCAGGATCCTCCTGATCCTCCTCAGAGAGGTCTGAAGTGTTGACTCCATGCAACCACTTGTTCCCAACGTCTATCTTTATTTTCACCACTTGTTTATCCGGTTCTGTGAAGGATAAATCTAGAAAGCATAGCCCCATCCTTTGTTTAAAAAGCCTGAATTTGGATAGGACTGTGGCCTTCATGCTGGGGAATTTAGTGGTCACCTTTCCTGATGTATCCTACCTTTAGCGAATGCTGTTGAAGCAGCATATTAAATGGAGAGAGATTACAGAACTCTAAGTTATAGAGGGATCTGGGCATCCTAGTACATGAATCACAAAATGTTAGTATGCAGGTACAGCAAATGATTTGGAAGGCAAACGGACTGTTGCCATTTATTGCAAGAGGACTGGAATATAAAAGTAGGGATGTTTTTCTACAGCTGTCTAGGGCGTTGGTGTGTCCACATCTGGGGTATAGTGTACAGTTTTGGTCTCCTTATTTAGGAAAGGATATAAATTCATTAGAAGCAGTTCAGAGGAGGTCCATCAACTGATACCTGTGTATCTGGGATGGGGGGTTTATCTTATGAGGAAAGGTTGGACAGGCCGGGCCAGTATCAATTGGAGTTTAGAAGAATGAGAGGTGATCTTATTGAAACATACAAGATCCTGAGGGAACTTGACAGGGTGGATGCTCTCCCTTTGGGAGAGACTAGAACTAGGGGATGCAGTTTAAAAATTTAAGATGGAGCTGAGGAGAATTTTTTTCCCTGAAAAGGTTGTGAATCTTTAGAACTCTCTTCCCCAGAGAACAGTGGAGGCCGGGTCAATGAATATTTTCAAGGTAGAGGTAGATAGATTCTTGACGAACAAGGGAGTTGAAGGTTATCGGGAGCAGGCAGAATGTGGAGTTGATGCCACAATCAGATTAGCTATGATCTTATTAAAATGCGGAGCGGGCTCAAAGGGCTGACTGGCCCATTCCTGCTCCTAATTCGTATGTTTGCATGTGCAGGGGATTTACAGTTTCTCTACTCCATGGGGAGATTCAGCAATTTGCAGCAGCTGAGTGTTTTTCTATAATATCGCTCCTCTTTTTTTTTACTGGAGCTCAGGGATTTTTTCTGTTTCAGGTGCTTTCTGAATGTTGTGTGGAAGTGGCATCCAGGCCACTGCAATGGCCTGTCAGCTTGTACTGTCCAACTCAAAATCGACTGCCCGGTTTAAAATCGACAGCTCGATTCAAAATTGATTGCTCAATTCAAAACCAACTGCCAGATTCAAAATCGGTGGCTCGATTCAAAATCGAGTGCCCGATTCAAAATCGACTGCTCGATTCAAAATCAAGTGCCCCATTCAAAATCGAGTGCCCCATTCAAAATCGACTGGTTGATCAAAATCGAGTACAGATTCAAAATCGACTGCTTGATTCAAAATCGAGTGCCCGGTTCAAAATCGACTGCTCGATCAAAATCGAATGCAGATTCAAAATCGACCGCTGGATTCAAAATCGAGTGCAGATTCAAAATTGACTGCTTGATTCAAAATCGAGTGCAGATTCAAAATCGACTGCTTGATTCAAAAGTGAGTGCCCGGTTCAAAATCGACTGCTTGATTCAAAATCGAGTGCCCCATTCAAAATCGAGTGCCCCATTCAAAATCGACTGCTTGATTCAAAATCGAGTGCTGATTCAAAATTGACTGCTTGATTCAAAATAGAGTGCAGATTCAAAATCGACTGCTTGATTCAAAATCGAGTGCCCGGTTCAAAATCGACTGCTTGATTCAAAATCGACTGCTTGATTCAAAATCGAGTGCCCCATTCAAAATTGACTGGTTGATCAAAATCGAGTACAGATTCAAAATCGACTGCTTGATTCAAAATCGAGTGCCCGGTTCAAAATCGACTGCTCGATCAAAATCGAGTGCAGATTCAAAATCGACCACTGGATTCAAAACCGAGTGCAGATTCAAAATTGACTGCTTGATTCAAAATCGAGTGCAGATTCAAAATCGACTGCTTGATTCAAAAGTGAGTGCCCGGTTCAAAATCGACTGCTTGATTCAAAATCGAGTGCCCAATTCAAAATCGACTGCTTGATTCAAAATCGAGTGCCCGATTCAAAATCGACTGCTTGATCAAAATTGAGTGCCTGATTCAAAATCAACTACTCGATCAAAATTGAGTGCCCGATTCAAAATCAACTGCTTGATTCAAAAGCGAGTGCCCGGTTCAAAATCGACTGCTTGATTCAAAATCGAGTGCCCAATTCAAAATCGACTGCTTGATTCAAAATCGAGTGCCCAATTCAAAATCAACTGCTTGATCAAAATTGATTGCCTGATTCAAAATCAACTACTCGATCAAAATTGAGTGCCCGATTCAAAATCGACTGCTGGATTCAAAAGCGAGTGCCCGGTTCAAAATTGACTGCTTGATTCAAAATCAAGTGCCCAATTCAAAATCGAGTTCTTGATCAAAATCGAGTGCAGATTCAAAATCGACTGCTTGATTCAAAATCGAGTGCAGATTCAAAATTGACTGTTCGAACAAAATCGAGTGCAGATTCAAAATCGACTGCTGGATTCAAAAGCGAGTGCCCGGTTCAAAATTGACTGCTTGATTCAAAATCAAGTGCCCGATTCAAAATCGAGTTCTTGATCAAAATCGAGTGCAGATTCAAAATCGACTGCTTGATTCAAAATCGAGTGCAGATTCAAAATTGACTGTTCGAACAAAATCAAGTGCAGATTCAAAATCGACTGCTGGATTCAAAAGCGAGTGCCCGGTTCAAAATTGACTGCTTGATTCAAAATCAAGTGCCCGATTCAAAATCGACTGCTTGATTCAAAAGCGAGTGCCCCGTTCAAAATCGACTGCTTGACTCAAAATCGAGTGCAGATTCAAAATCGACTGCTTGATTCAAAATCGAGTGCCAGGTTCAAAATCGACTGCTTGATTCAAAATCGAGTGCCCAATTCAAAATCAACTGTTCGATCAAAATTGAGTGCCCGATTCAAGATCAACTGCTTGATTCAAAATCGAGTGCCCGATTCAAAATCGACTGCTTGATTCAAAATCGAGTGCCCGATTCAAAATTGACTGCTTGATCAAAATTGAGTGCCTGATTCAAAATCAACTACTCGATCAAAATTGAGTGCCCGATTCAAAATCGACTGCTGGATTCAAAAGCAAGTGCCCGGTTCAAAATTGACTGCTTGATTCAAAATCGAGTGCAGATTCAAAATTGACTGTTCGAACAAAATCGAGTGCAGATTCAAAATCGACTGCTTGATTCAAAATCGAGCGCAGATTCAGAATCGACCGCTTGATTCAAAATCGAGTGCCCGGTTCAAAATCAACTACTCGATCAAAATTAATTGCCCGATTCAAAATCGACTGCTTGATTCAAAATCGAGTGCCCGATTCAAAATCGACTGCTCGATCAAAATCGAGTGCAGATTCAAAATCGACTGCTTGATTCAAAATCGAGTGCTGATTCAAAATTGACTGCTTGATTCAAAATAGAGTGCAGATTCAAAATCGACTGCTTGATTCAAAATCGAGTGCCCGGTTCAAAATCGACTGATTCAAAATCGACTGCTCGATTCAAAATCAAGTGCCCCATTCAAAATCGACTGGTCGATCAAAATCGAGTACAGATTCAAAATCGACTGCTTGATTCAAAATCGAGTGCCCGGTTCAAAATCGACTGCTCGATCAAAATCGAGTGCAGAATCAAAATCGACTGCTTGATTCAAAATCGAGTGCAGATTCAAAATTGACTGCTTGATTCAAAATCGAGTGCAGATTCAAAATCGACCGCTTGATTCAAAATCGAGTGCAGATTCAAAATCGACTGCTTGATTCAAAATCGAGTGCAGATTCAAAATTGACTGTTCGAACAAAATCGAGTGCAGATTCAAAACCAACTGCTTGATTCAAAATCGAGCGCAGATTCAAAATTGACTGCTTGATTCAAAATCGAGTGCCCGGTTCAAAATCGACTGCTTGATCAAAATTGAGTGCCTGATTCAAAATCAACTACTCGATCAAAATCGAGTGCAGATTCAAAATCGACTGCTTGATTCAAAATCGAGTGCAGATTCAAAATTGACTGCTTGATTCAAAATAGAGTGCAGATTCAAAATCGACTGCTTGATTCAAAATCGAGTGCCCGGTTCAAAATCGACTGCTCGATTCAAAATCGAGTGCCCCATTCAAAATCGACTGGTTGATCAAAATCGAGTACAGATTCAAAATCGACTGCTTGATTCAAAATCGAGTGCCCGGTTCAAAATCGACTGCTCGATCAAAATCGAGTGCAGATTCAAAATCGACTGCTTGATTCAAAATCGAGTGCCCGGTTCAAAATCGACTGCTCGATCAAAATCGAGTGCAGATTCAAAATCGACTGCTTGATTCAAAATCGAGTGCAGATTCAAAATCGACTGCTTGATTCAAAATCGAGTGCCCAGTTCAAAATCGACTGCTTGATTCAAAATCGAGTGCCCAATTCAAAATCAACTGCTTGATTCAAAAGTGAGTGCCCGGTTCAAAATCGACTGCTTGATTCAAAATCGAGTGCCCAATTCAAAATCAACTGCTTGATTCAAAATCGAGTGCCCGATTCAAAATCGAGTGCTTGATTCAAAATTGAGTGCCTGATTCAAAATCAACTGCTGGGTTCAAAAGCGAGTGCCCGGTTCAAAATTGACTGCTTGATTCAAAAGTGAGTGCCCGGTTCAAAATCGACTGCTTGATTCAAAATCGAGTGCCCGATTCAAAATCGATTGCTTGATCAAAATTGAGTGCCTGATTCAAAATCAACTACTCGATCAAAATCGAGTGCAGATTCAAAATCGACTGCTGGGTTCAAAATCGAGTGCCCGGTTCAAAATCGACTGCTTGATTCAAAATCGAGTGCCCGGTTCAAAATCGACTGCTTGATTCAAAATCGAGTGCCTGATTCAAAATCAACTACTCGATCAAAATTGAGTGCCCGATTCAAAATTGAGTCCTTGATCAAAATCGAGTACAGATTCAAAATCGACTGCTTGATTCAAAATCGAGTGCCCGGTTCAAAATTGAGTCCTTGATCAAAATCGAGTACAGATTCAAAATCGACTGCTTGATTCAAAATCGAGTGCAGATTCAAAATTGACTGTTCGAACAAAATCGAGTGCAGATTCAAAATCAACTGCTTGATTCAAAATCGAGCGCAGATTCAAAATCGACTGCTTGATTCAAAATCGAGTGCAGATTCAAAATTGACTGTTCGAACAAAATCGAGTGCAGATTCAAAATCAACTGCTTGATTCAAAATCGAGCGCAGATTCAAAATCGACTGCTTGATTCAAAATCGAGTGCAGATTCAAAATTGACTGTTCGAACAAAATCGAGTGCAGATTCAAAATCAACTGCTTGATTCAAAATCGAGCGCAGATTCAAAATCAACTGCTTGATTCAAAATCGAGCGCAGATTCAAAATCAACTGCTTGATTCAAAATCGAGCGCAGATTCAAAATCAACTGCTTGATTCAAAATCGAGCGCAGATTCAAAATCGACTGCTTGATTCAAAATCGAGTGCAGATTCAAAATTGACTGTTCGATCAAAATCGAGTGCAGATTCAAAATCGACTGCTTGATTCAAAATCGAGTGCAGATTCAAAATTGACTGTTCGAACAAAATCGAGTGCAGATTCAAAATCAACTGCTTGATTCAAAATCGAGCGCAGATTCAAAATCGACTGCTTGATTCAAAATCGAGTGCCCGATTCAAAATCATGTTCTCGATCAAAATCGAGTGCAGATGCAAAATTGACTGCTTGATTCAAAATCGAGTGCAGATTCAAAATCGACTGCTTGATTCAAAATCGAGTGCAGATTCAAAATCGACTGCTTGATTCAAAATCGAGTGCCCGATTCAAAATCGACTGCTCGATTCACCACTAAGCTGGCTATCCCCAAATCAAGAGCTCACTGCTCTGTGAAGCATTACCTCTAGAGGTACTCTGCATCCCAGGTTCTTCAATGCGTGTACAACATTTACACAGGACAAAATCTTGCCTGTGGCTTCTCCTGCAACCTTTAAATCTTTATTATTTTGTTTAAGAGGAACCACTGCTGCTCACCACATTGTGTTTCTATGTTTGCTTAATATAAATTTACCAATCTCACACAGGATAGGTAAACTAAACATAGGTTTGCTTTATTTGAAGATGTAGTACAAGGTTGCTCAGCAGACAGGTTTACTATAAAGATTCAGCAGTTATTCTTAACAGAAAGTGCAGCTGTAATTCCTTCACACCACATGCTGCTAAGTAAACTGAAAGCTCCTCTGAACAATGTCTGCTGGTCATATGGTTTACATCCTGGCTACTTATTAGCGTATTCTCTCAAAGCAATATTACAACAGCAGTAACATCCTTTAGGCTAGGATCTTCTGATTTGACCCATGGTCAAGAACAGGAGTGTGTAACTATGAGGCAGGCAGGTATGGGAATCGAGAAGGTAGAAGTGGTGGAGCATCAGCCCTTGCTATTGCCCAAAAGATTCGAGATTCTTGCAGCTTGCGTGGATGAGGCTGGGGGCTTCAGGGTGGATAAGTAAACTGACTATGACAGGAAGCCATGATGCAGGAAGCCATTCAAGCAGGGGGAGTTAATAGGAATGCAGTGGTAGGGTGGGACAGTAGAGACAATAGGATAAACACAGTTCTCTGTAGCTGAGAGCAAGAGTCCAGAAGGCTATGTTGCCTGTCCTTCAAAATCAACTGCTCGATTCAAAATTGACTGCTCGATTCACCACCAAGGGCTTGGAACATCTGCTCTGGACTGAAGAGGAACTTGTAGCGGGAGGGGTAGGATCCTGTTGTCACGGTCCACGTATGTACCAACTTCATTGGTACGACTAGGGAAGGGGTCCTGCTTAGGGAATATGAGCAACTAGGGACTAAGTTAAAAAGCAGAACTTCAAAGGTAATAATATCTGGAATGCTACCTGAGCCATGAGCAAATTAGTGTAGGATAAATAAGATTAGGGATTGAATGTGTGTTCAATGATTGTGTAGGAGAAATGGATTTCAATTCATGGGCACTGGCACCAATACAGGGGAAAGTGGGAGCTGTTGGGACAGTCTAAATTTGAACCATGCTGGGACCAGTGCTCTGGTGAGTCATATAACTAGGGTGGTAGAGAGGGTTTTAAACAAAATAGTGAGGGTGAGGGGTCAAGTGAGGGAAGGTGTGATAAAATAAAGGGAGAGGACATGACAACAGAGCAAAGTAGCAATAAAGTTAATGATGATCAGGACATGGCAGGAAGGGGTAGAGCAGAGAAGCTTAAGTGTGTTCCAGCAGATAAGGCTAGAAGTTGCAAGAATAGTAAAATGACAGAACTAAAGGTTCTGAATCTGAGTGCGCATAGCATTCGTAACAGAATGGATGAATTGTCAGCTCAGATAAAAATCATCTGTTTGATCTGATAGCCATAACAGAGACGTGGCTGCAAGATGACAAGGGCTGGGACATGAATTTTCAAGGGTACATGAAGGACTGAAAGTTTGGAAAAGGTGGTGCGATGGTTCTGTTAATTAATACATTAGCACAGTAGTGAGAAATGGGTCTTCGTTCTAAAGATCAAGATGTAGAATCAGTTTGGGTAGAGATAAGAAATAGCAAAGATAAGAAGTCACTTGTGGGTGTAGTTTATAACAGTAACAGCACTGTAGGATGGATTATACAAGAATAAATAATGGGGACTTGTGAGAAAGGCACGGTGATAACTATGGTGATTTTACTCTACATATAGATTGGATGAATCAGATTTGCAAAGGTTGCTGGTAGATGGATTCATAGTCTGTTTTCTGAACACTTTCAGTACATTCTAGAGCCAACCAGAGAGCAGGCTATTTTAGCCTTGGTAATGTACAACGAGACATGATTATTTGATGGCCTCATAGTAAAGGTGCCCTAGGTAGCAGAGATCATACATGATTGAATTTCACATTCAGTTTGTGGGAGAGAAGAGTGGGTTTAAAACTAATGTTTTAAACTTAAATAAAGGCAATTATAAGGGTATGAAGAAAGAGCTGGAAATTAGGCTAAGGCATTTGTCAGTAGAGATGCCATGGTAGGCCTTTAAGGAGATATTTCATAACACTCAACAAAGATACAATCCAGTGAGAAAGAAATAATCCAGGAGAAGGACATACCATCTGTGGCTAACTAAGGAAGGTACAGATAGTGGCAAGTTGAAAGAAAAAGCATACAATTCCATGAAGATTATTGGCAGGTCAGAAGATTGGCAATTCTGTTGGTTTTATATAAAACCAGGAAAATAATGACTTAAAAAAGGAAGGAGAGAAAAAGCTAGCTATAAATATAAAAAGAGATAGTAAGAGTTGCTACAGTTGCTTAAAAAGGAAAAAAGTAACTGAAGTGAGCATTGGTTCCCTAGAGAGTGATCCTGGGGAATTAATTACAGGAAATAAGGGAACAGCAGGAATGTTGGATAGATATTTTATTCCTGTATTCACTGTAGAAGACACAAATAACATCCCAGAAATAATTGTAAATCAAAAAGTGAAAGCGAGGAAGGAACTTAAAATAATTACAATCACCAGGGAAAGGATAGTAAGAATGTTATTGGACCTAAAGGCTGGCAAGTCCCCAGGTCCTGATGGACTTCATTCAAGGCCCTTAATATAAGTGGCTGCTGAAATAGGAGATACTTTGGTTTTAATTTTCCAAAATTCCCTAGATTCTGGAAATGTCTCACCAGATTGGAAAATAGCAAATGTAACACCTCTATTCAAGAAAGGAGGGATACAGTCAGCAGGAAACTACAGGCCAGTTAGCCTAACACCTGTCATAGGAAAAATGCTGTAATATATTATTAAGGGATGATAACAGGCTCAGTAAAGGCATGTCCTAGCCACCATCTTATCCATGGACTATGTTCGTATATAATTTCTCAGAACTGTCTTTCATTTAAAGACAAACATTGAGAAGACTGCTTAAGATGGCTGATGAGGTCAGGTGACATTTGCAATTTCTGCCTCAAACCCCTGGAAAGTCCCTGATTGACCAACCACGGGTAGGAGGCCTCCCACCTTGAATGGACAGGCTTATCTGTGGAATTTACACTGGCTACTGTTTGGAGATTCATTCAAAACTCAAGACAGAATCTTTGACTCCTGGTTGGAACCCTGCCAATGAGACCTGAGCAAATGCCTGAGTGTGAAGAACTCATCCATTATCTCCATTGTCTATCGTGGCTTTCAGTTAAGCCTTTCTGGGTGGACAATACCAGTATTGGTCAAAATAAAAGCAAAATACTGTGGATGCTAGAAATCTGAAACAAAAACAAAAATAGCTGGAAAAACCCAGCAGGTCTGACAGCATCTGCGGAGAGGAACACAGTTAACATTTCGAGTCGGGATGACTCTTCATCAGAACTAAAGAAATATAGAAATGTGGTGAAATATAAGCTTGTAGAGGAGGGTGGGACAGGTAGAACTAGATAGAGGGCCAGTGATAGGTGGAGGCAAAGAAGAGATTGCCAAAGGTGTCGCAGACAAAAGGACAAAGGGGTGTTGACGGTGGTGATATTATCTAAGGAATGTGCTAATGGTGACATTAAGGGTAGAAAGCAGGACAAACAAGTGGCAGATGACTCTAGTGGGGGTGGGGTGGGGGGAAGGGATCGAAATGGGCTAAAAGGTGGAGATAAAATGATAGCTTTAAAATTGGTGAGAAAAGAAAAATATATTTTAAAAATATAAATTATTGGAAAAGGGGGTATCAGAAAGGGGATGAGGATGGAGGAGAGAGTTCATGATCTGAAGTTATTAAACTCAATGTTAAGTCCGGAAGGCTGTAGAGTGCCTAGTTGGAAGATGAGGTGCTTTGCTCATGTGATTGTAACTGGCTGGAAATAATGAGCTTTTGTCTGAAGACCCAGAAAGATCTGGGTAGTCTGTAGAAGAACATGGCAAGAAACAGCAGTTGTAGAAAAAGGCTGTGTCATCTTTGCCCTTAAGAACCTGGAGGCTGTAAAAATCTTTAAAGCCTCTCAGCCTAATTCCTTTCTCTCAAGTTCCACCAATACAAAACTTGATCTCCTGGTAAGGACACCACATGGAACCGACTTCATGATCTGCTGAAAAGCCATCTCATCAAGGAGATCCTGCAACAATCCTGATCTTCGACTCCAATGTGTAAACCTAGCTAAACTACAACTCAAGAGTGGAAAAGACTTCATTCTTTACCAGGCCCATTTGGCTGTTCAGTGACAATGAGACAAACACATAAACTATGAACTATTTCTTTGGTATGCAACTTGTAAAAGTATACTATTTTCTTTAACTGTAACTGTCCTGTGTGCATGAGCGTGAGTGATATAGTGTTTAGAATTTTGGGGTTAATGCATGAATAAATAATCTTCTTTATTAAAACCCACAAAAACTTGCCACTGTTATTTAAATTGACAGCAAACTCCAGGGTCTAAGAAACAAACACAGCTACCTTTCAGAAAGAATCACTGATTATAGAGAGTAAAGGAAGGGAGTTAAGGATTTCAATTTACCTCTCCTGCCCTGTCCATAACACAGGGCAGTTAGGAAATCTTAATGCAATCAAGTAGAGTCAACATGGTTTTGCGAAAGGGAAATCATGCTTGACTAATTTATTAGAGTTT
This sequence comes from Carcharodon carcharias, assembly GCF_017639515.1. Lineage (NCBI taxonomy): Eukaryota > Metazoa > Chordata > Chondrichthyes > Lamniformes > Lamnidae > Carcharodon > Carcharodon carcharias. Next base: position 77,504,303 of record NC_054480.1, on the reverse strand, counting down.
TTTGAGGAAGTAACAGGCAATGTGGATAAAGGGGAAGCTGGAGATGTGGTGTACTTGGATTTCCAGAATCTAGGGAATTTCTAGATGGCATTTAACAAGGTGTCACATCAAAGGGCACTACACAAAATAAGAGCTCATGGCATGGGGGTAACATATTAGCATGGATAGATTAGTTAGTATTACACTAATGCTATATTTTCTACATTACTACATAATTCATACATTCATATGTCCTAGACTCAACTATTCTGACACATTCCTATCTGGTCTGCCATCTTCCACCTCTATAAACTTAAGCTCATCCAGAAGAGAGAGGGGAAAGAAGGAATTGGAACACAATCACCAGTGGGTCATAGAAGAGGGAAGGGAAAGGATGTTTTCAGTTGGATTCCATCTGGATATTCCAGCAGGCAGAGGAAGGTAGAGGATGGTGACTGCTAAACCTCTGATGCACTGCTGCTGAAGGTGGAGAACAGAAGTCAATCTTAACTCAATTTTAGATTTATTCACAGCGTGCAACATTGCAAATATATGGCTCCTAATTCTACACCCACCACCAGCATCAATAAGCGTCTCTTTATACTCTTTTGAGCAACCAATCAAACTAAAGTAAGAAAAGTGAGGGACAAATTAAAAGGCAGCCTCTTAGAGGGATACTGCAAAAAGAAAGGCAAATGTTAAAGGAAATTTACAAAATTCAAAAAGAAATATGATTAAAAGGGTAAGTAAAATACTCCAGTCCATGTAGCACCCATTGGCCATGGAAGGCCTTGATTGTGCCAGCAGACACCGCGTGTTCCCATTCCAAGGACACCCAGCCGCGAAAGTAGCTGCAGAAAAGAAGCAGACGGTCAGGCCAGATGACCCCCTCGGTCACCCGCTGCCTGGACCTGTTTTTGGGCAACTTGGCCAGACCAAGAAGCAGGTTTACACGGAGGTTCCCTGTCCAACCCACTCCTCTCCCCACTGGCAGGCCAAAGATCATAGGCGTGAGGCTAAAGTACAAGCAAAATTTGAGGCACAGTCCCTAACATATAAGTGTCCCTTTATATGTGCTCAAATAATCATCCAATAAAGGCCCTCCACCTGTATATTTGGTGGTTTGGGGGGTCGGTTGGTGTAAGCTTTTAGTACGATAGTGTTAATCATGTGGAGACAAAACCTAGAAGCAGCTTGATGCAGTGATGGGAGAGATTGTAGTTGTTTGTGAAAGGTGATCTCAATATCTCAATCTAACTATGCATTATTCCTGTGATCTGGGAAAAGACAGATAGCAACATCATTGTCAGCCAATGAGAGAAGGCCAGATCTTTCGGACAAAGACAACACAAACTAAACTTGGGGGATTCTCAACAGTGGCACCGGTTGGAAAAGTCACATATTGAATAGCCGGGGCTATCATTGGAGAAGTGATGATCAAACAGCAGAAAGGAAGCTGGCATTTAAAAAAGATGACAGGCTTTCAGTGGGTCTCTGTATGTGTGTCTCGTTACTCAGAGACTTCTCTGAGTGTGTTTTCTGCTTACAATCTCTTATGTGGGACAGCTGCTGGAGGTTAGGAGACCTTGGGCAGATTTGCAGTTAGATAAAATTAAAAAACACACATAGAGAGGCTGCTGGGCACAAATGAAAAGTGACAGGATTCATGTCAAAGCAGGACCAGTGTAGATCGAATGTGACAACGCTTGAACCAGGAAAGCACAAGCATGGGTAGAGGGGCTCGATCCACCTCCAGCCTTGACTCACAGAGCCTCCCCCACCCCACCACATAGCTCAGAGGGGTTAATGCACTGTCAGTCTCTGCCTGACTGCTGCTTCAATCGGACCAAATCCCTTCTGACACCATTCACATTCTCTTAAACCTGCCGCACGCTTGCTTGCCTCTGGCAATGAAGACCAAGCAGAGAGAAAAATAGAGAACAGAAAATAAACTGCGTAACTAATAGAGTTCATTTATGGTAGAGAGCTGGTCATGACAACACTCAGCAATCAGCGAGAGACATCCTCCAAAGACTTGCATTTATGTAGCAGTTATCAAACCCTCAGAACTTCCTAAAGCATTTGCAGCCAGCAGATTGCTTTCCAAGTGTAATCGCTGGAGCAAAACTGGAGTCGATGGGAATCAGGGGGAAAACTCTCCACTGGTTTGAGTCATACCTAGCTCAAAGGAAGATGGTTATGGTTGTTGGAGGTCAATCACCTCAATTCTAGGACATCACTGCAGGAGCTCCTCAGGGTAGTGTCCTAGGCCCAACCATCTTCAGCTGCTTCATCAATGACCTTCCTTCCATCATAAGGTCAGAAGTGGGGATGTTTGCTGATGATTGCACAATGTTCAGCACCATTCGTGACTCCTCAGATACTGAAGCAGTCCATGTCCAAATGGCAGCAAGACCTGGGCAAGACCAGGTAATAACCATCTCCAACAAGAGTGAATCAAACCATCACCCCTTGACATTCAATGGCATTGCAATCACTGAATACCCCACTACCAACATCGTGAGGGTTACCATTGTCCGACGATAGGAGGTTACCAGAAACTGAACTGGACTAGCCATATAAATGCTGTGGCTACAACAGCAGGTCAGAGGCTAGGAATCCTGCAGCAAGTAACTCACCTCCTGACTCCCCAAAGCCTGTCCACCATCTACAAGGCACAAGTCAGGAGTGTGATGGAATACTCCCCACTTGCCTGGATGAGTGCAGCTCCAACAACAACAACAACACTCAAGAAATTCAACACCATCCAGGACAAAGCAGCCTGCTTCATTGGCACCCCAGCCACAAACATTCACACCCTCCACCGCTGACACACAGTAGTAACAGTATGTACCATCTACAAGATGCACTGCAGGATCTCACCAAATTTCCTTAGACAGCACCTTGCAAACACACAACAACTACCACCTAGAAGGACAAGAGCAGCATACACAGAACATCATCACTTGCAAGCCTCCAAGTCACTCACCATCCTGACTTGGAAATATATCGCCGTTCATCCCATGAATGAATAAAAAAAGTTAGAAATTGTGACAGCCAACTTGTACACAGCAAGATCCAACAAACTGCAATGAAATAATGACCAAGTAATCTGCTTTAATGATTTATTTTGAAGGGTAAATGTTTGGCAGAGCGTTGGGAAGAACACTCCTGCTCTTCCTCCAAAATTGCCCCAAGGGGTTTTAGACAATGACCTGAGAGGGCAGCTGGGGCCTCAGTTTGTCTTGTTCAAAAGACAGCACCACTGACACTTCAGCATTCCCACACACTGTACTGGAGTATCAGGCCACATCAGATGTTTAAGTCTCTGCTAGAGCTGTGCTGAGCTCCTATTGCCCTTATCCTGACCCCATACCAGATTCAGGGTTTGGAACATGTAAGCAATAAAGATAACTACTCTCTGAGCAGCACCTTCAGTATTGTCATGCAGGGAGGAATTAATGCAAGAAAACCCCAACATTCCCTCCCAAACAGTGAGCCACCTACAACCTTCACTCTCAAAATCTATCCTTCCCACCTGAAATCTGACCTTCACTCCCTAGTTGCGACCATCCCCCCAAAACCCCTGACCTTCTCTCCCAGTGTCAGAGCTTCCCTCTAAGCTTCCCTCCTAAACTTTGACCTTCCCTCCCAAATTCTCAAACCTCTCTCTGAACCCCAAGCTTCCCTCATGAGCCCTGATCTTCCCTCTTGAACACTGACCTACTTTCCTCAACCCTGACCTTCCCTCCCAAAGCACAACCTTCACACCCGAACTCTGGCCTTCCCTCCAGAGCCAGGACCTCCACTCCTGAGCCCTGACCTTCTTTCTCAAATGTTCACCTTTGCTGCTGTGAGACCCTCCTGAATCCCTGAGTTTGGCACTTAACTGATATGGTTGCATGAGGATTTACTGCTGGCATCGCTCTGCCTCTTTCTCTACCTGGAGCAGGAGTGAAGTGAATCAACAAGATTTTGAAAGGTACCTGGGATCTAAAATGCATCAGGACTGAAAAGTGGCTTTCATAATCAAGATTGGCCTCCAGGGAAATCTGCTCCTACTTTTGTTTCAGTGTCTGCAGGGTAGTGGGGGAAGCTCCTGATCCACTGCAGATACAGAAATCTCTCCTTTCACCTTCGCACTAAGGCCAGAAGTACAGCGATTGAAAACATGAAGCCTACTTACTCCAATGTTGTTTTGTTTTTCTTTAATGAGATGCTAGTATGTGTTTCCCATCCTCCAGAATCAGCTAAGTGTCAACCTGCCAGACCTGCTGAGTTTTTCCAGGTAATTCTGTTTTTGTTAAGTGTCAACCATGTTGTTATGGGACCACCAGACCAGCTATGGACAGCAGATTTCCTTCCTCCCTAAAAGTCCTTAGTAAGCCAGGTACATTTTTCATGACAGTTGCTTCATTGTTACTATTAGTAGCTTTCAATTTTAGTCTATTAATTGAATTTAAACTCCACTGGTTGCCTAGGTGGGATTTGAACCCATGCCCCCAGAGGATTAGTCTCAGGCTTTTAGTCCAGTGACATTACCACTACAGCACTGTTTCACCAGGTTCAGATTACTTCCTGCATGGTTACCAGTACCAGCTCCAGCCACAGTGCACCTCCTCTTTAAGTAGCGCAGGCTAACTTTAAGTGATGCTAAGAAGTGATCATTTTAGCCTCTTGCTGACGCAAGCAGCCAATGAAGAGTGTGATTAAAACAAAAAACTGCGGATGCTGGAAATCCAAAACTTAGTGTGATTAATGCTGGCTGCATACAGCAATCATTCGAATGAGCACACAGCACAAAGGTGTCCTGCTGTCTGCATTTCAATCAATGGCTCTGGGCTGATTACACATTGTGATGGCTGCACTCATTTTCTGAGTCTATTCAATTTAGCCCCTTTCCTGTTTTTAAAACCTTAAAATTTCATTACTAGGGACATAGATTATAAAAGCAAGGAGGTTATGTTAAGCTTGTATGGAACACTGGTTCGGCCTCAACTGGAGCATTGTGTCCAGTTCTGTGCCAAATTTTAAGAAAGATGTGAAGGAATTAGTGAGGGTGCAGAAAAGATTCATGAGAATGGTTCCAGGGATGAGGAATTTCAGTTATGAGGATAGATTGGAGAAGTTAGGTCTGTTTTGCTTGGTGAAGAGAAAGTGGAGTGGAGATTTTACGGGGTATTCAATATCATGAGGGGTTTAGACAGAGTAGATAGGGAGAAACTGTTCCCATTGGTGGAAGGATCTAGAAGCAGACGGCACAGATTTAAAGTAATTGTTAAAAGAAGCAATGGAGACACAAGGAAAAACTTTTTCACACAGCGAGTGGCTAAGATCTGGAATGCGCTGCCTGAGAGTGTAGTGGAGGCAGGCTCAATTGAGGCTTTCAACAGAGAATTGGATTATTATCTGAAAAGGAAGAATGTGCAGGGTTATGGGGAGAAGGTGGGGGAGTGGCACTAAGTGAACTGCTCACTGGGAGAACCAGCACAGACACAATGGGCTGAATGGTCTCCTTCTGTGTTGTAACCATTCTGTGATTCTGTAATGTGCACTAAGCTAGAATCCTGGTTATAACCCTGAAAGGTCATTCATTGACAGTTTGTATTTATATAGCTTTGCTAACATAGGAAAACATCCCATGATTCTTTGCAGGAACTTAATCAGGCAAAAACTGACAGTGAGCTGAAGGAGACATTAGAAGAGGCGACCTAAAGATGACCAAAGTGGTATATTTTAAGGAGCAACTTAAGGGCGGAGGGAGATGTTGAGACGTGGAGAGATTTAGGTGAAGAATTCCAAACTTTCAGGCCCAGGCAGCTGAAGGAACAGCAGACAATTGGATTGATTCAAATGGAGCTATGCAAGAGGCTTGAATTGGAGGAACACAGGTATCATGGAGGGTTGAGGGTCTGGAGTAGATGGAGGCCATGGAGGGATTTGAAAATAAGGATGAGAATTTTACATTTGAGATGTTGCCAGATTGGAAGTCAATATAGGTCAGCAACTGAAAGCAAAATACTGCAGACACTGGAAATAGAACCATGGAAAAGTTACAGCATGGAAAGAGGACATTCAGCCCATCGTGTCTGCACTGGTTGAAATATTTTTAAAAACTAGCTGCTCACCTTCCAGCACCCGGTCCATAGCCTTGCAGGTTACAGCACTTTAGGTGCAGATCCAGGTACCTTTTAAATGAGTTGAAGGTTTCTGCCTCCACCACCAAACCAGGCAGTGAATTCCAAATGCCTACCATCCTCTGGGTGAAGAGGTTTTTCATCATGGCCCCTCTAATCCTTCTACCAATCACCTTAAACCTGTGTCCCCTGGTAATTGACGTCTCTGCTAGGGGAAACAGGGCATCCTTGTCTACTCTATCTAGGCCCCTCATAATCTTGTATATCTTAATTAGGTCACCCATCTGCCTCCTCTGTTCTAAGGAAAACAACCCTAGCCTATCCAATCTCTCCTCAATGCTGCAATTTTCAAGATCTGGCCACATTCTTATAAATCTCCTCTGTACTGTCTCCAGAGCAATTATGTCCTTCCTGTAATATGGTGACCAGAACTGTACACAAAATTCCAGCTGTGGCCAATCAGTGTTTTATAAAGTTCCGTCATTACATCCCTGCTTTTGTATTCAATACCTCATCTAATAAAGCAAAGCATTCCATATGCTTTCTTTACCACCTTATCCATCTGTCCTGCCATCTTCAGGGATCTGTGGACATGCACTCCAAGGTCTCTCACCTCCTCTACTCCTCCCATTTATTGAGTATTCCCTTGCTTTGTTTTCCCTCCCCCAATGTATTACTTCACATTTTTCCAGACTGAATTCCATCTGCCACTTTCCTGCTCACTCAACCAAACCATTGATATCATTATGGAATCAAACAGCTATCCTCTGCACTATCAGCTAACTACACGGACAATTTTTGTGTCATCTGCAAATTTCCCAATCAAGCCACCCACATTTAATTCCAAGTCATTAATATATACAACAAACAGCAAGGGAGCCAACACTGAGCCCTGTGGAACGCTACTGGAAACCTTTGTTTCTTATCACTGAGCCAATTTTGGATTCAAGTTCACCACATTCCCCTGTATCCCACAGGCTTTTACTTTTCTGACCAGTCTGCTATGCAGGACCTTGTCAAATGCTTTACTAAAATACATCTAGACAACATCCGCTGCACAGCCCTCATCAATCCTCATTGTTGCTTCCCCAGAAAACTCAATTAAGTTAGTAAGACATGACTTTCTCTTAACAAAACCATGCTGACTATCCCTGATCAACACATGCCTTTCTAAGTGACAATTAATCCCGTCTCTCAGAATTGATTCTAATAATTGGCCCAACACAGAAGTCAGGCTGACCGGCCTATAATTATTTGGTCTATCCCTCCCACCCTTTTTAAATATTGGTACAAAGTTCACAGACCTCCAATCCTCTGGGACCTCACCTGTCTCTAGTGAGGATTGGAAAATGATCCTCAGAGCATCCGTTATTTTCTCCCTTGCTTCCTTTAACAGTCTGGGATACAACCCATCTGGCCCTGGTGTCTTATCCACCTTCAAGGATGTCAGTCCCTCTAGTACATCCTCTCTCACTATACTGATTGTATCTAATATCTCACACTCCTCCTGTCTGCATCATCCCTCTCCTGAGTGAAGACAGAGACAAAGTACTCATTAAGGACCCTGCCCACATTAGAGCACAATTTATCATTGATATTTCTGATTGGGCCTATCCTTTCTTTAGTTATTCTCTTGTTCTTAATGTGCTGATAAAGCAATTTTGGGTTTTCCTTTGATTTTAGCTGCCAATATTTTTCATATCTTCTCTTTGCTTTCTGAAGTAGCTTTTTTACTTCACCCTACTTTCATGAGGCTCTGTGAGGTATTGCCACAGACCCTTCTCCCTGCAGATTCAGCTGTGGGGCCAGCTATGTGCAGGAAAACTGCTTGGGGGTCGGGGTGGAGGTCCTTGCAAAGCTTTTAGAAGGACGCTGAAAGAAAACAGTGGACAATATGCATTGTAAATGAATATATTTGCAGACATTCAATTAGTGTTAATTATTGTCTTCTCCTGTGCAAACAGCTGTGATTAAACTTTTCTGATTTTTCTAGGCTTTCTACTCCATCTAGGTGCTGCCCTGACATCTGCAGCAGGGGTGGAGGCAGTCTGTGGAATTGTTTGCCCTCTTGCCTTTGGTGACTTAGGTGCTCGTCCTCTTTGAGAGCTTTAAATGTCACCATGCGATGTTCCCCTGACTCTTGCTGGCTTTCCACCATGAGTTGGAAGGCAGCTTCCAGAGGCTCATCAACTGACTCGGACTGAGCAGGTGGCTGTTCTCCAGCTGCCCTCTAACTGTTGGAGCCCTGGCCTGTCCTTACCTCCAACTGCTGTGAGAATGTGTCAGTGAAGTGTTCTCCAGAAAGTGAGCCCGAGCCTCATCTAGAGATATGCCCCATTGAGGTGTGTGTCTCTGTGCTGCTGGAGGGTGTGGGTGAGTGCTGTGATGGATCTTCATCATCTTCCTCTTTGAACATGGTCTGGGGCTCTGAGTTCTGGTGGTGTCCCTTGTGGGCCTCAATTTGCAAGTGCCTATAAGATAGAGAATGGAGTTTTAGTAGATGAGCATGAGTAATATCAGACTGCATGTTACTCACTGTTGATTGTCAGGATGTGATGAACTCATGGAGGAATGATCCATACTAGGTTGCTGAGACAATGCGATCTCCCCTTCCGCACAGGAGCGATCCCTGTCCTCCCCAGCAATCTGGCCTGCAGCCTCCTCGAACTCTCTGAGGTCAATGGTGTTGGCCATGTCCATCTTATCTCTGTCTGAAAACTTTCCCACCCCGGCAAGCTTGGCCTGGATGAAGACACAGTAAAGCCATGTGATGAGAAGGGATGGAGCAGTATTTAGCAAAGGTTCAATCCCCTGAGCATGGCGAGCCCTCCCAACAGGTCTGAGGATGGAGATTGCGCAGCATGATAGATGATGTGGCAGTGATGTAAAAGGCTCCTTTAGTCTATCAGTGCTGATGTGTGTCCTCTGGAAATGGTTGAATGAGATCCCTGGAGAGAGTAGCCATTTAACTACATGATGCCATGATGAGAGTTTGATATTGGTGGGAGTTAAAGGATGACTTATCCCGGCACAGTGAGATCATTCATCCTCTTCCTGCATTTGTTCCGGGTGCGGCTGCCGGCTGCACTGACCTCCTTGACGATGGCCTTCCAGGTCGGAGAGGTGAGGCTGGTGTCCTTCCTGTTTCTTAGGCTGAAATCAGTGAAATCCTATCTGCATTTAAGTGAAATCAGCCTTTTCTCTCAACTGGAATTGGAGGTTGTTAACCAATCAAATCAGCAGGATTGGAGGCTGTCAGAACCAATCAGGTAACTTCAGCAGAAAACACATGAGCCCAAGATCGATAGGATTTCACTGATTTCAGCTTAAGAAACTGAGAGGCAGCATGAGGGATGAGTGAGCCATTATATAACTGCCATTCTTTCTCGCATCCCTTTCTTGGCAATAACTCTGCTGCAGTTTGAATCACACAGTGGGCTGAATCTTTCAGGACCATAAGACCATAAGACATAGGAGCAGAAATTAGGCCATTCAGCCCATAGAGTCTGCTCTGCCTTTCAATCATGGTTGATAAGTTTCTCAACCCTATTCTCCCGCCTTCTCCCTGTAACCTTTGATTCCCTTACCAATCAAGAACCTATTGATCTCGGTTTTAAATACACTCAATGACCTGGCCTCCACAGCCTTCTGTGGCAATGAATTCCATAGATTCACCACTCTCTGGCTAAAGAAGTTTCTCCTCATCTCTGTTCTAAAAGGTCTTCCCTTTACTCTGAGGCTGTGCCCTCGGGTCCTAGTCTCTCCTACTAATGGAAACATCTTCTCCACGTCCACTCTAACCAGGCCTTTCAGTATTCTGTAAATTTCAATCAGATCCCCCCTCATCCTTCTAAACTCCATCGAGTATAGACCCAGAATCTTCAAACGTTCCTCATATGTTAAGCCTTTCTTTCCTGGGATCGTTCTCGTGAACCTCCTCTGGACTCTCTCCAAGGCCAGAACATCCTTCCTGAGATACGGGACCCAAAATTGCTCACAATATTCTAAATGTGGTCTGACCAGAGCCTTATAAAGCCACAGCAGCACATCTCTACTTTTATATTCTAGTCCTCTCGAAATAAATGCCAACATTGCATTTGCCTTCCTAACTACCGACTCAACCTGCAAGTTAACCTTAAGAGAATCCTGAACTAGGACTCCCAAGTCCCTTTGCACTCCAGATTTCTGAATTCTCTCCCCATTTGGAAAATAGTCTATGCCTCTATTCTTCCCACCAAAATGCATGACCTCACACTTGCCCAGATTGTATACCATCTGCCACTTCTTTGCCCATTCTCCTAAACTGTCTAAATCCTTCTGCAGCCTCCCCGCCTCCTCAATATTACCTGTCCCTCCACCTATCTTTGTATCATCTGCAAACTTAGCCAGGATGCCCTCAGTTCCTTCATCTAGATCATTAATGTATAAAGTGAAAAGTTGTGGTCTCAACACTGACCCCTGCGGACCTCCACTAGTCACCGGCTGCCATCCTGAGAAGGACCCCCTTATCCCCACTCTCTGCCTCCTGCCAGACAGTCAATCTTCTATCCATGCTAGTACCTTGCCTCTAACACCATGGGCTCTTATGTTACTGAGCAGCCTCCTGTGCGGCACCTTGTCAAAGGCCTTCTGGAAGTCCAAGTAGATAACAACCATTGGCTCTCCTTTGTCTAACCTACTCATTACCTCTTCAAAGAATTCTAACAGATTTGTCAGGCATGACCTCCCCTTGATGAAACCATGCTGACTTTGCCCTATTTTACCATGCACTTCCAAGGACCCTGATGTTGGGACTGAATGGTTGTTCTGAACCCACACTCACTAGAAGCAGGAATGACTGGACAATTTGACAGGAGAAAGGCTTGCCACTTCCAGGCGTGTTGTCCAATTAAGGATGGTGGGCAGGGTCTAATCATAGGCACAGCAGTTCTGAAACCTTAGCAACGCCACCAAGTTCTTACCTGGTCTAAGCTGCACATTTCGGGTTTCTCATTCCTGGCCTACCAAAATCCCACTTCAGTGGAGGCAGCTGGTGACATAAATGGGCAGCTGCCCAATTCAACCCCCACCCCTGCGAAGATGGGGAATGCCGGGTTGAGGGGCAGGAATTAGAATTCTCGGCCAATCCCGAGGTTTTCACCGTGTCAGGCTCCCCACCATTGGGGAAATCTTGTCCCCAGTCTCTGCACAATTCTGAAGGGCCTTGTCCTGGGTGTTATTCCAGTGAACTTCCTCAGCACCCTCTCCAGTAGTTTGGCTTCTTCCTGAGAAGCAATAAACAGACTAGGGTAGCTTACAGCTGTAGTTTCTGATCTGACTGCAACATTACCATAATTCAATGAGACACAGAGCCAGTCTCAGACTGTCTTTCTTCTTCCGCCAGCAATCTCGCACTGCCATGCCTGTCCCTGGTAATTTTGCCAGTCTGCTCTTGGTTATATCACTCTTTCTGAAATGTTTCCTCTCTGTCAGCAGCCTGTCCTGCCCTTAATAACATGGTATTTTATGATCACAATTTTACTGATGATGGCTAGATATGACTGTTCAGCAAACTATTAATGCCTCAAGAGACAGGTTAAGTCCTACCCTTCCTTCAGTATTCTGCTACAATGCTTTATATATAGAGAGAGCTTTCCTATGCTTCTAACCTGTAAGTGTGTCCCTGTATTAATTCTACAAAAGACCATTTGAAACATTAATCTTACCCTGCCATGCTGTCATCATTGTCATGAGCATTTCTGACATTATGCCCATTGCCCTCAATGAGCTGTGTTTGCAGTACCTGGATCAGACATTTCCAAGCAGTATGTTACTGATGCCAACATATGGAGGATGCAATAACTTGAAAAGGAATGATATCAACAATGCACAATGGAGTAAGGATACACAGTGGAATATGTCCCAAAATAACCAGCTTTGTGGTTGGAATTTGGGGTTGAGGATTTCACTGTGGGATTGGGCTGTGTGTGAATTGATTTATCTCCCCATCAATCAGGGGATTAATGATCAAGATCTTTATGCTTGGAAATGTGTTTGAATTGGTAACCAACTGCAAGATCTCAAATCAGGTCAGGGTGAAGACTTTTGAACCTTTGCACTTGTGCTTCGAGAACATCTTCCCATTCCAAATTTAAAGCACATTTCCCCTCCCGTGCACCTCTCTCCTCCTACTCTCCTAGCCTCCTCTCCCCTGCTCCCTTCCTCTCCTCCTCTCCCCTCCTCCTCTCCCATCCTCCCCTCCTCTTCTCCCCCTTCCTTCTCTCCTTCAGTCCCTTCTGCTGTCAGCTTCCATTTCCTCTGTCCTCCCTTCCGTTATTCCTCCCCTCCTCTCCTTCTCTCCTCTCTTCACTGCTCCTTGCCTCCCCTTTCCTCTGCCCTCCCTTCCCTTCCCATTTCCTGTCCACTCCCTTCTCTCCTCCTCTCTTCCCCTCTATGCTCTTTCTCCTCAGCCCTCCTCTCTTTTCCTCTATTTTCTTTCTTTCCACTCCCTGATATCCCAGCTTAACTAAAATCTATTGATCTCAGTCTTGTAAATTTAAATTCTCCCCCGGCATCCAAAGCTTTTTGAGGATAGAGTTCCAAATTTCCACTAATGCAAAAGAAATCTGAGATAAAGAACAAAAATTCTGGAAATATTCAGCAGGTCTGGAAGCCCCAGTGGAGAGAGAAACTGAGTTAATGTTTTGGGTACATGGCTTTTCATCAGAACTGAGAAAAGTTGGACATGTGTCAGGTTTTAAGCAAGAGTGGGAGGCAGGGAAAGTGGGAAAGGAGAAAAGAACTAAAGGGAAGGTCTAAGCTCAGTTGAAATGTCAATGTCAGATGATGTCAAAAAGAGTGGAAGGCAAAATGGAATGGTATTGGGAGAATTAAAGAACCAGAAGATGGGTCTAGAGAAGGTGTAAATGGGAGCAGTACAACTGTCACCAACAGCTGCTGTCTGAAAAAATGGGAACAGAGGTTCTGATCCTAAATTGTTGAACTCAATGTTGAGTCTAGATAGCTATAAAGTACCTAATTTCCTACTCACCACATGGTCTCCTCTACAGTGGGGGGATCAAACACAGATTGGGTGACTATTTTATGGAACACTTCTATTCAGTCCACATTGTGACACTGAACTTCTGGCCTGCTGTCATTTTCATTCTCCCATTCTCCATCGCACTCCCATTCTGACTTGTCCTTCCTCCCGGCTTCATGCATCATCCCATTGAAGCTCTGCATAAGATCAAGGAGCAACACTTCATCTTTCAATTAGGCACTTTATAGCCTTCCAGAATCTCTGACTTTTTGTAATGCCTCCCATTCGCTACTTGACAGCTCTTAGTCGCTAGAAACTGGAGCACAGCTTTCACTACTGCTCATGCAGTGTCGATAGTAGACTGACCCTCCAGGTCTACTTCCAGTCACCACCACAACACTGTTCCCAAGCATAACCAGTCAAAACAATAGCTTCTGCTGTTGCATGGTCTCCTGTCAGGAACTGTACCACGCACAAGACAGTCACCTAACAATGGTCACTGAACCTCTGATGTGAGGAAAACAATTCCCCTGTACTCCATGAACCCCTGAGATTGCTGATCACAATTATTCACTCCAATTTTAACATAAAGGTCAACCATCATTGCCTTAAAGATCTTCCTTCTCTGTGGTAATTAGAAACGAATTTCAACACGAGGGTCAAAAAAGCACAAAAAAGGGTAGTTATTTTCAACCTTTGGGCTAAAGTTTAATAATTTACTCTGGATCATCTAAGAATCCTCAACCAATCACTAAACACAAACAGTCAACAAATTAAAACACTTCAAGCCACAGCTTGAAGTAGAACCATTCAACTACACAGGCTCTGTAAAATTAGTGATTAAAATAAGCTGAGGGAATGTAAAGAGTTTTGAATTTAAGTCTGGCTTCAAATGCTTGTGACAATGTCAATAAAACTTTGAAGAAAAACCAGAGATGAATGAAATTGAAGTTGTTTTCCTTAGAGCAGAAAAGGTTGAGGGGAGTAAAACCAGAAAATGCTGGAAAAATCAACAGGTCAATAGCATCTGTGCAGAGAAACAGAGTTATGTTTAATAATTTGTTAGAAAAAGGTGTACTGTCAGAGAAGAGGTGGATATCTAATGTAATTCCTATTTTTAAGAAGGGGGAACAGAACTTGCCCAGGGAATTAATTATAGCCCAGTCAGTTTAACATCAGTAGTAGGAAAACTAATGCAATCCCTACTAAAGGAGAGAAAAGAAGAACATCTTGAAATGAGAAATATAATAATGAATAGCGAAACATGGGTTTCAAAAGAGAAAACCTTGCTTCAGTTTTTTGAGGAGGTAACAGAGAAAGTGGACAATGGTAACACGGTATATGTCATTTATCTGGATTTTTAAAAGGCATTCAATAAGGTGTGCCATAATAGATGAATGAATAAGGTCAGGGTGGGGTCTGGACAAGTGGCAGAATGGATTGCTAGCTGGCTTCAAGAGAAAAAGCAGAGAGTGGGAGTAAAGGGTAGTTATTTAGAGTGGCAGATGGTGGGAGGTTGTGTTCCACAAGGATCAGTGCTGGGACCGCTGCTGTTAAACATTTGGACTTTGGAATCAAAAAGACAATTTCTAAATTTACGGATGACATCAAATTTGGGGGAAGGATGGTGAATACTGAGGATGACTGCAACAGATTCCAGGAGAGCATTAATAAACTTGCAGAATGTACATATATTGGCAAATAAAGTTCACACAGATAAATGTCAGGTAGTATATTTTGGTAAGAAGAATAGGGACGTCACGTTATTTGGAAGGTGTGAGTCTAGGTAGGATAAAGGGATGAAGAGATTTCAGTACAAATACATCAATTACTAAAAGCAGTACCACGGATTAGCAAGGCCATAAAAAAAAACCAAATCAAGCACTAAATTTTATTCCTAGAGGGATAGAATTGAAAAATAGAGAAGTGATGCTAAATCTGTACTGAACCTTGGTTATCCCACACCTAGGGCAGGATTTTTCAGTCAGCATGCAGGGGCAGGCCCGACATGTAAAATGATGCATGATGATGTCAGGCATGCGTCCCGACATCATCACACAGTCCCGCGATTTTTCGTTCGGTGGGCATGTGTCAGAGTCGATTGTATGCCCGCGATATGTAAATGGCCTATTAAGGCAATTAAGAAAGTAATTGATGTAATTGTTAATGCTGCCCATGCAACCTTACAGTTGGCGGGCAGGTGAAAAGCCCCAGCGGCCTTCACATTTTTTAGGAAACCTCATCCTCAGGCGGAGGAGGTTTCCTAAAGCTTTTATTAAATAAATTTAAAAATTTCCAAAATATAAAAACATGTCCCATCTCATATGACACGGCCATATGAGGGGACATGTTTAAATAAATTTTTAAATCATTTATTTAATTATTTTAGTCTCGATTCAATCTCCTTGAGGCAGCTCCCTGCCTCAGGGAGATTGAAGCGCTCTTTTGCGCACATGCTCGAAAGAATGCTGGCCCTGACTCTCCCTCCTGCTCTCCCACCTGCACAGGTAGCGCCCAGTGCTACAGCTCATGTATTACGCTGGGTGGGCTTTAATTGGCCCACCCGTAAAATGGCGGCGTGGAGCCGATCGTGGATGGTGATCAGCTCCCCGACCGTCCCCGTTCCCGCCGAGCACGCCCACCGCCTGAAATATTCAGGCCTAAGAGTACTGCGTGTAGTTCTGGTTGCCATATTATAAAAAGGATATAGAGACACTGGAGAGGGAGCAGAGAAGATTTACAAGGATGATAGCAGAAATGTGTGGGTGTACACATCAGGAAAGGATTGACAGGCTGGATCTCTTCTCTTTTGAAAGGAGAAGGCTGGGGGGTGGTGGCCTAACCTAATCTTTAAAATAATGAAAGGTTTTGATAGAGTGGATACAGAGTGAATGAATCCTCTTGTGGGGAAGAGCATAATGAGAGCCCATCAATATAAGATTGTCACCAAGAAATCCAGCAGGGAATTGGGGAGAAACCTCTTTAACCAGAGAGCTGTGAGAATGTGGAACTCACTGCTACAGTGAGTGGTTGAATGCCGAGTGGAACAGAAACACTGGTATGAACTGGTTGGGTCGAACAGCCTGTTTCTGTGCCGTATATCCTGTGTAACCCTATATAATTTCTGGTCGATGACCTCTCATCAGAAGGTTAGGAGAAGTTTAATAGACATGTTTGAAATTATTGGTAGAGTAAATAACTGTTCCTAGAGGGGTTGATAACTAGAGATACAGATTTAAGATAAATTTTAAAAAGACTAGGTGTTGGGCTGGGTGGTGGGGAGAAATTGTTTTTACACAGTGAGTTGTTGTGATCTGGAATGCACTGCATGAAAGGGTCTTGGAAGCAGATTCAATTATCACTTCCAATAGGGAATTGGCTAAACATTTGAAAAGGAAGAGAATGCAGTGTTTTGGGGAAGGACAGGTATTGCGATTAATTGGAAAACTTTCAAAGGGCTGGCACAGGGTCAATGAGTTGAATAATAGCCCCCTGTTCTGTGTATGTTGTGCTATGATTCCATTTTTTAAGTGCTGGCTGATATTTTTCTTACAATTTAACTTCCAGTGGTAAATTTTGCTTGTTTTAAATCTGTCTAGATAGAACTTCCGCCAAGTTTTATTTTGCAAACTGGTTCAGGGAGAACTCCAATCAAATCCAGTAAGGATTGAGTTTACAATATTACTCACACTTAATCTCATTTTCGCTGAAAATTATCCTGGGATTATTCTTTCATATCTCAGTGAGTCTTCAATCAATATATTATTGTCAGTCTCTAGTACATAAAATGAGCACCTATGGGTTTATTACATTGTGTATAAAATGGCACAAATAACTTAGTAGTAAAATTGCTATTTTGTGCGATATGTTTGATGAACTAATTTGAATTATGTTACATTTATGCAGAGGTGTCAATGGTCATCGAGGGAATGTTTGCATTTGCATTATTTGTGAATAAAAATATATTATATGATATGGCAATAACCTTCTGCATGAATAGATCTCTGAAAATAGGATGCAGTGGAGCCTCAGAATGTCAGGGTAATTTTCAGACTGTCTCCCACACTTGCCTGAATAGTTAGTGGTTAAATGGAACGAGTGTGGTGTTCATTCCCATAGGTCAGGTAGGGCTGCAGGCTGCACTTACTTTGAGCTTACCACCTTCTCACATTGACTGGGGATGGGTAATAAATGCTGGCCTTGCCATATCCCGAGAGTGAATGAACAGCAAAGAACAGGACTCACACATTTTATGAACAGTTGTGAAGACTTACTATCTTCTACTTTCATGAGTCCTCAAAACAGCACTCGTAGGTCATCTCAATTAATGAGTACATTCTAAGGAATGAGAAGGTAAGCATGATTTCATCAAGGTGGTGGTGCTTCCAAGATGGTACAACTGGTAATGGAACTTCAGTGTGGAGTCAACCTCTTTAGTAGATCTGCCAATATAATAACACAGGGCAGGTATTCAGCACTCCAGGTGACTGTTGGTAGTCAAAAATGTATTCAAGATCATTTTCTACGCAGTATGCTCTAGAATCAACATGAAGGAAGACCATATTAGATTTAACAAGCGTATTGGGCCAATTTGTAAATTGTTGACCAAGAAGGTAGTATTTATCTAACAGTGATCATAATATGAACATGTGCTTAATCTTAATAATTGAACCCACAACATGTGAGTGGTTTGTGCCTTTATATCATTATAAAAACATGACAGACAGCAAAACTGTTATCAGGTAAAACTCACTCACTCATTTTTCCAGAACCTCTTCATCCGATTCAGGGTCACTGTGTTTGAACAAAAAGCAGAATCTCAGGACAGTTAATGAAGATTCTAGATTTTTGTGAGGATTACTTTAATGGGATGACTGACACATTGTCGATAGCGTTGTAATATGCCATTAAGGGATTGCAGCATGACATCACTAGAAAGGAAGTGTATCATGCAATGCAGTTTAGTTTCACTTTTGCTTTGAGCAGAGCGCACACAGACACAGGTCTGCTGCTGTAGTGTTCAAGCTTTACGGTCGTGTATTCTTAGTTTCATGTGCTTAATCTTAATAATTGAACCAACAACATGTGAGTGATTTGTGCCTTTATATCATTATAAAAACATGACAGATAGCAAAACTGTTATCAGGTAAAACTCACTCACTCATTTTTCCAGAACCTCTTTATCCGATTCAGGGTCACTGGAAGCCAAAGCCTATCCCGACAGACAATGGGCACTAAGTAGGGTACACCAAGGACAGGATGCCAGTCTATCACAGGGCACACACTCACACACACTGGGGGACAATTTACCGTAGCCAACCCGCCTAACCAGCGTATCTTTGGATGGTGGGGAAAACCAGAGCACCCAGCAGAAACCCACACAAAGATCGGGAGAACATGCAGACTCCAGACAGACAGACAGCTGAGATCAGGATTGAGCTCGGGTTCCTGGAGCTGTGAGGCAGTGGTGATAACCACTGTGCCATCATGCCATCCTCATGTAAAAGTACAGATCAACAAAGGGAATATTATTTGGCTGAACACATGATCTGGGGAGTAAGAGTTCTGCTTACCAAATAAAATAACCATTGTCAATCAAAAAGGTGAGAGGTAATGTAAAACTAAAAGACAACATATAAAATGCTAAGAATAGCATCGATCCAGAGGATTGGGAGCGATATAAAGAATACCAAAGGAAGACAAAACAGATAGAGGAAGTTTTGGTACAGCTGTTTAAAGCTCTAGTTGGGCCACATCTGGAGAAACATTTCTGGGAAATATTAGAATTGGAAAGAGTGCAGTGTAGATTGATCAGAATATTACCAGAGCTTCAAGGGATCAAATACGGTGGGGGGGGCGGTGGGGGGGGGTTTACAGAGACTAGACTTGTACCTCTTGGAGTATAGGGGTTAAAGCACATCCACACATTACCTTAATATTAGTGCATATAACAAATTTCATATGGACAGAAAAAAATAGAGGAAACATTGGTTTGATTGACTTTTTATGTAATTTTGGGTAGATTGAGAGAAACTTCTCCTGCTATAGAGGGAGTCTAGGATGTTAAACATCTGACAGGCTATTGGCAAAAGAAGAAACCAGAAAACAATCTTTACACAGTTTTAGATTTATTCACAGAGTGAACCATTACAAATGTATAGCTCCTAACCCTACAACCCAACATCATTGTCAAAAGGCTCTCTTTTTATGTGCTCAAGTAATCATCTGCAGTTCCCTTTACTGTGTCCAGCTTCTCCTGGATCCCTGGTTTAAACTGAACTAAAAAACTGCTCTCCTGTTTTCCCCTGTGTCCTCAGACTTGGTGTCCACAAAACTTGAAACATTAAAAAAAGGTGTGAAGAAACCATTTTAACACAAGTGGATGCAAATTGTATCCAACATTCTCCATTGCGTGGCAAATTGTTTTGCCATCAACCCATTGTGTGGACAGTGGAATACATTGATACTATTGTCACATGACAGAAACTGACTTGTGATATTTGGAAGTACCTTATTAATCCACAAGGGCAAGTTAGTCTTGGATATGAAGACGAGAGTGAAGCCATGTTGCCCTGCACAAGAGTGGACCCTGCTTGAAAAACCCACCATAGACGGAGAAACGGGTCTAATTTGTTTTACCTACAAGGTCATATTTCTTCACTACAAAGGCTTGGGCATAACTTCGACCAAAAAGCCAGAAACCTGCTATTGCTTGGAGTGTCATCATGAATTCATCACCAAACACCTCCGACCTTCATTTTTACTTCATTGAGAATTTCCAGGCCTGCAACACTTTCGACGACCTTCTTGGAGAAACAGAGCAATATTGACTCCAGGGGCCTTAAGTAATCTAAGCACACATTACATATTTGGAAATCATCTTTTCTTGTATGAGTGTGTGTGTGTGTGTGTGTGTGAATGAGGACTGGGCATTTGTTGTCCATATTTTTTGGATGTTGTGAAAAATAAACATTTATCTATTCTTTTGATTTAAACTTACCAGACAGCCTGTTTTGTGTCTTCTTGAGTCACAGCACCCAAGAGGTTGAAAGCTTCTTCTCTAAAATATATCTCATTTCAGTCAGTCGAGAGGTAGGAAAAGAGAGAAATTATCCCAAATCTCTCTCCCCTGTCCGTGACAGATTACTGACATTTTTTATAATTACCGCTTTAATGCTACCAATGCTACCTGTTCTTAGCTCCAGTTGGTGTTGTACAAATTGAGACCTGAATGGAAAAGACATCTGGACATTTCAAACACAACTGTAGATTTCAGGCATGAATAGGAGACCAGGTTATGGCTGTGACACACCTCCCATTATTGAATGACTTGCTGCCCTTGTTTCCTAGGCTGACCATCAAGGATTTCCCACTGGGTTGCAGTACTGAAGGGTGGTAAGTGCCCATGGGAACCAGACTCTATCACGAGTGAGTGAGAGGGAGGGGAAACATTAAAAAGATAAAACAAAGGGTCTTTGAAGGTGCAGATGTTGTTACTAATTTTAAAGTGCTTATTCATTTAGTATTTTATTCTTGGCACAATACAAAATGTACAATTAAGTGCCTCATATAATGTTTTTAAAGAGGTAAAACATCCCACAATTTCACAGGAGGGTTATCAAATAAAATTTGACAATGAACCATGTAAAGACATATGAGGACAATGAATAGACGAGCCTGGAGGTAAGAATGACATGAATGAGCTGAGGCAGGGACAGAGACGTCAATGTTAAGGAGGTAGAAATAAGCAGTCTGACTGATGGAGAGGATGTGGGGTAGAAAATTCAGATCAGGGTCAAAAAGGATGCCAAGCTTGTGAATGGTCTGGTTCAGCCTCAGACTGTGAGCAGAGAAAGGGAAGGAGCCGATGGCGAGGGAATGGAGTTTGTGGTGAGGGAAAAAGACAATGGTTTCAGTCTTCCTGATACTTAATTGAGGAAAATTACTTCTCTTCCGGTACTGAATGTCAGATAAGCAGCTAAAGTTAAAGTATTTGGGAAGAATATATGGGATGAATTTTACACTTTTCGGCAAGGTGCGGGAGGCTGACCAGGAAGTGCATGGTCCACGAGCTCCCACCCCCGCCTTTCTCCAAGCCAATAAAGCATGATACAGCCAATTAGTGGCCACCCAGCAGGAAGCCAGCCATTTCTAGCTTCAAAGGAAGTAGTATCCCAACCACAAATCCTTCCCCTTGGTCCCTTCCAATCTTGCAGTTAATATCAGGGCCAGTTTCTCATGCCTGCTTCTAAGTGCCAACCATACTAAGCTCTTGTGACTTGAGTTAATATAATAAATAAGATATTGTTGAATTTTTGCCGCAGCTACATTCATATTGTAAAATGAAAAATATCTTGGTGTGAGGGTTCTGAGGGCACTGTAAACCAGCACGTCATGCAGCATTGAGGTGATGGCTAGAATTGTAAAGTCCCCTGTTCTCAGAATCAGTCTTTATTAGTCATTGGGGGACTAAAAAGATGGAAACAAAATGTAATTAAAGATCATACAGATGTTGCCACTTTCCTCAGGGGAATCTACTGGTATTGTTGGGAGAATTCCCATACCCGCCTGGGTTACAGGTCCCTAACGTGTGGTTGTATCTCCCTGGGTTACATGTCCCTAACGTGTGGCTGTAATCTCCGTGGGTGACATGTCCCTAATGTGTGGCTGTATCTCCCTGGGTTACATATCCCTAACGTGTGACAGTATCTCCCTGGGTAGCACGTCTCTGACGTGTGGCCATTCAACTCCCCTTTTTACTTCTTAAGCACTAGAATTACATGATGGGACGCCAATACCAGAGATAAAAACAAAAAACTGCAGATGCTGGAAATCCAAAACAAAAACAGAATTACCTGGAAAAACTCAGCAGGTCTGGCAGCATCGGCGGAGAAGAAAAGAGTTGACGTTTCGAGTCCTTATGACCCTTCGACAGAACTGGACCTTGTTGCAAACCCATTCTCAATGGTCTTTACTGAGTAAAACTACAATAGACAATATTTCCAAATAGTATTGAGATATACTCACTATCACCCGCGTGGTCAATTTTCTGTTGGTGAAGTGGGTTGTGTGGAGCCAGTGAACAGCCGAGCTCCTCTTCCAGCATCTGTTTGCTGATAAGCTGTCTCCTTCCTTTCTTCTCTCTCTCTCTCTCTGTCTCATTTCTCTCTTTAAAGCTGACAGGTTTTGTACCTTTCTTTGCTGCAGGATCCTTTCCACAAAGGCAGGATTTCGAGTGATCACAGTGATCAAATCAGTTGGTGGGTGACCTTGTCCATTGTGGTCACAATTCATTGTGATCTAATTCACTCAGTACTTCAGCAAGTTGTGCCCTGGCCTTGATATTCAGGTAGCATTGGTTATTTATTTTAATATGGCACAGTAATTGCTGAAACAGTACAAATGTCGGTGTTTGATATTGCTAAATGGTTTAGCAATGTTCTTTTGTTTCTGTGTCAAAGTTCCTTCCGCAGTTTGCTGAGACCAGCTAAATTGTTCCCAAGTTTAATTAATTCATAAACGTAGGTATGACACAATGACCTCTGACAGTGACTGCTACACTTGTGCCACCTTATTTTTGCTGGCATAAAAGATTCCTAAACCTTTCAGATCCAATGCCCAAATTTAAAAAAAAATCCGTTCATGGGATGTGGGCATCGCTGGCCAGGCCAGCATTTATTGCTCATCCCTAATTGCCCTTGTTCAGAGGGCACTTAAGAGTCAATCACTTTACTGTGGGTCTGGAGTCACATGTAGGCCAGACCAGGTAAGGACAGCAGATTTCCTTCCCTAAAGGACATTAGTGAACCAGATCCAGTGGGCAATTTAAAGTTGCGGACAATTGGGCTGTTAATTCATTTTTTCAAAATGGTGGGTAGGCAATTTTGGCAGTCTGCCCAGCTCCTGTTATCGGAGACTAGCATGATGAGCTCGGGTTGGTGAGCCGACGTCATCAGACGGGATTTTATGTAAGGGCAGCAGAGGCAATGTGCCCAATTTCCAAATGTAAAATTCGTCTCTATGTTTTTAAATGGCGTGAGAACTTCCTGTTTAAAGTTGTCTTGTCAAGTTGAATGCTGTTCGTTTGGAGAGTTTGCAGTTCTAGTTGTCTCAGATACTCAGTGTTCCTTTAGCCTTCCAGTGAAGATTCAATTGAGGATGGTTCAGCAAAGTGACGAGTCTGTAGAACCACCTCAGGGTAGGAATGAACAGACTGTCACTGCCTCTCTCACTTCAGGGGAAGTGCCACTTGTGCTGACCCATAAGAAAACAGCATTAGTCATGCTTCAGACTTTCCCCAACAACATGAAACAGACGCTTACTTGCCTAAGACTTCTCCTTAATTTCCCCACGTAGGAAAAGGAGTCAGCCATTCAACCTCAACCCTCTTCCACCATTCAATTAGATCATAGCTGCTCTATATCTTAACTCCTTCTACCCACCTTAGTTCTGTACCTCTTAGTACCCTTGTCAACCAAAAATCCATCAATTTCAATGTTAACATTTTCAATAGGCCCCCAGCCTTAACAAATTTTTGGTGGAGAGGGTTCCAGATTTTCACTACCCTTTGTGTGAATAAGTGCTTTTTGATATGAGCCCTGAACAGCCAAGCACTAATTTTAAGTTTCTGCCCCTTTGTTCTGCACTCTCCCACCAGATGAAAAGGTTTCTCTCTATCTGCCTGACTTAACGTTTTTCTCCTTATCTCTTGATTGTGTCTGTTGTCCAGGTTCCAAGCACAGAGGGCTTCATGTGTGAGTGTTCGTGAGCTGTTCAATCTTCCCCCACCTCCAGAGCTCCATCAGCGGGCTTCAGTTTCTGCTGCACTCAACAGATGAACAATGAGCCAGATTGCCCAGTACTGATTGGCTGTCTACCAGCCCCTATTGGAAAGTGGTAAGGATATGTTTGGGCTCAGTTGCAATGCCCCCACTGTGGAATATCTTCTTATCCTCTAAATATTTACAGCTTGAGTTATAAAATCGCGGTTGAGTCAATTGAGAAGCTACAGACTCGAGCAGCACACTTTAGGAAAATACCCCAAAACCCCTGTCGAGACCCCGACCACACAACAAAACAAGAATCAGCAAACACCCCCACTCTCTGTTTCCTGTTAGTTAGCCAATCCTCTAACTATGTTAATATGTCACTCCCAACACCACAAGCTCTTATCTTGTGCAGTAACCTTTTATGTACCATCTTATCGAATGCCTTAATATGCTACATCTACAGGTTCCCCTTTATCCATCCTGCTTATAACATTGTCAAAGAACTCTAATAAATTTGGCAAACATGATTTCACTTTCCCAAAACCATGTTTACTCTGCCTAATTATATTATGATTTTCTAAATGTCCTGCTTCTCCCTCCTGAATAATGGATTCTAGCATCTTCCCAATGACAGATGTTAGACCAGATGGACTATAGTTTCCTGCTTTCTGTCTCCCTCCTTTCTGGAGTAGATGTGACATATTTGCCACTTTCCAATCCGCTGGACCTTCCAGAATCTAGGAAATTTTGGAAGATCGCAAATATCTACTATGATCAACATCCACTATCTCTGCAGCCACTTCTTTTAAGATTCTAGGATGCAGGTCATCAGGGGACCTGTCAGCCTTTAGTCCTGCTTAATTTTTCTAGCACTTTTTCTCGAGCGACAGTGGTTGCTTCAAGTTCAAACTCCCTTTGGTCCCCTAGTGATTTTCCACTATTCTTCAGATGTTTTTGAGTCTGCCGCTGTGAAGACAGATACAAAATATTTGCCCAAAGCCTCTGCCACTTTTTTTTTTTGTTTCCCCATTATTAATTCCTCTGTCTCATTGCCCTTGAAGTGAGTGGCTTGCCACACCTGTGAAGCTTCAACCACATTGCTGTGTGTCTGGAATCAGAAGTAGGCCAGCAGATTCCCTTCCCTAAATGGCATGAGTGACCGGATGGGTTTTTCCAACAAACCCACCATTAGACTAGCTTTTAATTTCAGATTTATTAATTAAATTTTTAAACTCAACCAGTTGTCATGGTGGAATTTGAACCATTATGCCTCCAGATTACTAGCCCAGTGACATTGCCACTATGCCAACACCTCCTCCCAAGATGCATTGCAGTGACTCACTAAGGCTCCTTCGAAAGCACCAGGCAAACCCACGACCTTAACCATCTAGAAGGTCAAGGGCAGCAGATGGATGGGAACTCCACCATCCTGACTTTGAAATATATCACTGTTCCTTCACTGTCACTGGGTCAAAATCCTGGAACTCCCTCCCTAACAGCACCGTGGGTGTACCCACACCACATGGACAGTAGCTGTTCAAGAAGGCAGCCCACCATCACCTCCTCAAGGGCAATTAGGGATGGGCAATAAACGCTGGCCCAGCCAGCGAAGCCCACATCTTGTGAACGAATATAAAAAAGATCACAGGGTGATTTGAAAACAAGGGTGAGAATATTAAAATCAAGGTGACCCTAAACTGAATCTTAGGGCAGAATTTTGCCCTTGGCGTGTGGGATCGGCGGGGGCAGGTGGGGGCATCAGGAACCCAACTGCCACTCGTGATCGGCAGTGCACCACGATTTTATGTGCGCGGGGCCATTAAGGGCCGCCCAGCGTGAGATGCAGCCTGTGAATAAGCGTGAAGGGGCGAGCAGGGGCGGGAGCTTAAATGTAGCCTCCTCAGCCCCTGGAAGGCTGCCACTGAAGGACGCAGAAGTCCTGTAAATGGAGACTGCAGCGGGTGGACACGGTAGGCAGGAGGGCAGGTTTGTGGGGCAGTTGGCCCCGCATTTCTCAGATGAGTGCCTCGCTGCCCTCCTGGAGGAGGTGGCAGCAAGGAGAGAAACCCTTGTCCCCAGGGACGGGAGGAGGAGGTCCCCACACCTCACCAAAAAGGCCTGGGAGGAGTGGTGAGCGCCTTGAAATCATTGCACATTTGTGCAAGCTTTCGCTTGGTGGACACGTGCGACAGTTGGAAGTACGCCTGCCAGCAATTAAATGTGCAATTAAGCCCATTAACAATGCGATCAACAGCGATTTTATGTGGCCCATCTGCCAACCGTAAATTTGGACAGACCATTATCCCAGGCGGCATTCACATTTTTGATCCAGGATGGGAATAAATCTCCAAGGGAAAAAAAATAAAAAGAGAAAACTGGGGACTGGTTTTTTATGAGGTATGCTTTCAGGTGCTTGACTGTGCTGCATAGACATATTTTGCAGCATTTTTGTCATGTCCTTTAGCTGTCTGCCTTCAGGGCGCTCTCTTAAAGAACTTACCCACACCCTCAGTTACATCGACATCCTTCCTCCTCCCACCCCCACCCTGGCAGCGCTAAGCATTTCAACATGCATTTCAGCATGAATTGGCTAGCCATCGTTAAATGGCAGTCGGGGGCCGCTCACAGCTGGTGGCCTGTTTCATGTCTGCTCCCGGGCCCACCGATCACACGTGCCCAACAACTGAAAAATTTAGGCCATAAGCCAAGTGCCATAGGTTCTGCAACAAACTGGGAGATGGAGCAGATATGAATAGGACAAGCTCTGCGTGATGCCGTCTGTCAACTCAGAGCCAGATGTGCCCGTACTGCTTGATGGTGGCAGACGTCTATGTGGCAGACCAGCCAATACTTTACTAAATTAGTAACTTAAACTAGATAAGCCAATTAGTTAGTATAACTAAAATAATTGACTCAATTAAAAAGTAACTAATTAACTAATCAAATAAATAAAAGTACATTGAGCAGTGATTTTGTATAAAGGGCAGTGGGATCTGATGTATCTTTGCAGGACATAATCATGGGAGCACACACATGCAGTTCTAATCCCCAACTGAAACTGGTTTATTCCAGTTTGCTTATATATATATATACATACACAAATGGCCACAAGAGGATGCTATTGCACTCTTCCCTCTTTAATGAAAAAGTTACAAAAATGTTCAAATTCCATACGACTTATATTCATTTCTAGTTTCTCATTTACTTACTAATCCAATTTAGCCACTGGTTATCTATTCCTAAGAGGATGTCTCCTTTCTTGACACAAACTTTCCAAACATGGGAAAGCACCTTGACCCACTTGAGCCTGAGTTTGAGAAGAAAGTTTTCTCCAACAACGACTGATTTTACCCTTGACCTTCAATTGAAATTCCCACTTCATTAGACATGCCTGTCTGACTCGGACTCAGATGGAAACTAGATTCAGACACAACTTGTGTCGGAGTAACTTTTGGTATTTTATTCTTATCCCAACTGTCCAATTCATCTTCCCAACTTCCTTCTTCTTCATGAACCTCCGAAGGTAAAACATGATCCATATGTACAAGTCTAACCTTTCCACTCCCAAACATCTTGAGCAAATATGTGTGAGGACCACAAATTTTCATGACTCTTCCTGACAGCCACTTCCACCTCTTATGATGGTGCTCTTCCACCTTCACCTTCTGGTTCAACTCCAGGCTGCTTTCTCTCACTCACCCCCTGACTCTCTTCCTTCCTGGATTTCTTCTCTTCTACTGACTGTATGAGCTGTGGCTTCAGCAATGAAAACCTCATTCTAGGCTGTCTCTGAAGAAACAGTTCAGCTGGTGTTCTGCCGGTTGTTGTGTGAGGTGTGTTACAATAAATAAATAAAACACTTAACAGTTGGTGATTCAATGACGTCTGACATTTCTTCCAATTTGTGCTAGCATTCTCTTAACAAGGGCAAGCTTCACAGTTTGATGTGCGCTCTGCTGTTCCATTTGAAGCAGGATGACATGGTGGCACACTGGTGTTGTTTTACCCCATTCATTCTTATGGATTTTACAAACCCTTCTGAACAAAACTGGGGTCCATTGTTGGGCACAATTTCCTCTGGGAACCCATAAGCAGTGACAAAGTACACAAAATAATGAAGTTTTGCTAATTGTTGTTTGATTCATTGGAAACCCCTTAACTCACTTTGAATGGCTCTCTATCCCAATGAATAGCTAGAGCCCTTCAAATTCTACAAATCCCTGTGCAGCCTCTGCCATACCCAGCTGGTCATTTCCATGGTTACAAAGGTACCAATGGCACCTTCATCTCTACAGCTTGACATACTCTACACTGTCTCACTGTGTCTCCCATGTCCTTATCTAACCCTGGCCACCAATGATAGCTTCTTCGTACACTCTTTGTCAGGCTCACATAAAGTAGAACAGAGTAATTGGGCTTCCCCCATAGAGGTAGTGCCAAAGCCAGATGATAGTGTAAGAATATGTGCGAATTACAAGGTAACCGTAAATCAGGTACTGGAATGCAATCCACCCGCTACGTCGTCAAATATGGAGGATCTGTTCACAATGTTGTCAGGAGGCTAGGTTTTTTCAAAGTTAGATCTGACAAATGTCTATCTGTAGCCTGAGTTAGATCAGCTTTGTCCAACCTTTTTGCATGGGAGGCCACAGTTGAATTTCTCTCACACTCTGGGAGCCAACGAGCAAATGTCAGAAAGATAAGATAAAAGCAAAATACTGAGGATGCTGGAAATCTGAAAATGTTGGGAAAACTCAGCAGGTCTGACAGCATCTGTGGAGAGAAAGACTGAGTTAACGTTTCGTGTCTGTACAGACTCAAAACATTAACCCTGTTCCTCTCTCCACAGATGCTGTCAGACCTGCTGAGTTTTCCAGCATTTTCTGTTTTTGTTTCAGAAAGATAAGATTTGGCATAACATTAAACATAATTTTTTTTAAAAAAATCTGACTTATGAAAAGAAACAGCTTGCTAAGCAAAAAAAACACAACAATAAATTGATTATTTATTACTCATTTAAAAAAAAATTAAGATGGCCATGCAAGTGTGAAAGGGTGAGAGTGTGTGTGTCCAGCTCACTCCCAGTCTCAAGGTGCTCGCTCACTCACCCTCCATCCTCGTGAGAGTGCCAATTGATGTCTGGAGATGAGGGTGAATGAGATCCCTGAGACTGGGAGTGAGCCAGACACACACTCTCCCCACCCTCTTAACAACCCCCTCCTCTTTCTCTCACACTCTCTACACACATACTTTCACCCTTTCTCTCTCACTCATTCGGACACAGACACACTCACCCCATTTCTCTCTCTCAGACACACACATACACACTCACCCTCTCTCTCAGACACACACACTCTCACCCTCTCTCTCTCTCAGACGCACACACACTCATCCTCTCTGTCTCTGAGACACACACACATTCACTCTCTCTTAGACACAATACGCTCACCCTCTCTCTCTCTCAATCAGACACACACACTCACTTTCTGTCTGTCAGACACACACACACTTTCTCTCTCCGACACAACACGCTCACCCTCTATCTCTGTCAGACACACACATGTTCACCCTCTCTCAGACGCTCACCAACACACCTACCCTCACTCACTCACCCATGCTCCATCACTCAGCCTCACCCACTGACCCAACCACTGACCTGCCCACTCTCACTTACTCACTCACCCACACACACACTCACTTACCCCCACTCTCCAAATCGACTGCGGAGGCGGAGGAGGTGTGATGAGAGCAGAGAGAGGCCTGGAGTGAGGCCTTAGGGCTAGTGGCGCTCGAACACAGGTGACCACTGAGGGGAGCGCAGAGAGCCGGTTGGACGCAAGGGGGAACCGGGGGAATACGGGGAGGAACCGGAGAAACATGGGAGGAATCTGGGGAACGTGGGGAGGAACCGGGGGAAAAGTAGGGAGGAACCAGGGGAAAGTGGGGAGGACCCGGGGGGAACATGGGTAGGAACCGGGGGAAAGTAAGGAGGACCCGGGGGGAACATGGGGAGGAACCAGGGGAAAGTAGGGAGGAACCGTGTGAAAGTGGAGAGGAACCGGGGAAAGTGGGGAGGAGCCAGGGGAATGCGGCCAGAGACGTCCAAGCACTGTAAGCCAAGGAGGAAAGTGTGGTGAGCGGAGACCCCATGTGTTTTAGAGTTGCCAGTATTCACTCTTCTTCCAATCACAGCCTCGTTCTGTTCCATGTTTGCTGCTGATAGGCTCACTATTAAACCTATCAGCAGCAAATACAGGAGAGAAACAGACTGTGATTGGAGAAGCGGTCCCCTGCAGAAATCTTCAATCTCACTGACCTATTCTTCTGGCATTTTCAACAAGCGCTCTGAGGGCCACATGGAGGGGCTTTGCGGGCTGCGTCCATTGAGTTGGACAAGCCTGAGCTCAACAATGACTCTAAGTTATATTTGATAATTCATACACACACGGGCCTGTTAACCAGTTTCACCCTGCCCATGGACATTGCTGTTTGATGAGTTATGTTGAAAGCTAACTTTGGCAACGTCAGCAACTTACTGTGAATGCATTCACTTTTTAAATGGCATAAGAGTCTGTCCAGCAAATGCTCTCTCTTAAAATTCTCTAAAATTACAATGAACGGGCAGCTTTTTCAAAGCCACGATAAACTCTCCAATGATCTCATTGGGCAGCAGGTTCCTGGTTCCAAACCGATAGCTTTCTGCAATCTCCAGTAGACGGGGACTGTGTCGTGCTCCTCAAGTTTACACAAAATGTCCAACAGCAGCACAACTTTTAGCTCAGCAATGTCAAGCAAATTCTTGAGTGTTTCATACATTCCTGGGCTTGCTCCAGTCAAAAATATCATCCTCTTCCTTTCCCCCTGCTGCCTGATTAACAGCTGTATTATCAAGACCTTCAAGGATATTATTAACAATGAAAAACACTTCAAGCTACTCCACATAGACACCGGAAGAGACTCAGTCACAGTGAACAGTAATGGTCCTCTCAGTGATATCTGTGGAATATCACTGCCCACCTTTACACAGCCCGAGTAATTACCTTTAAACCCCATTTTCTGTTAGGTAGCCAGTTTGCTTTCCATATTCTGCTACTTGTTCCCTGGCTCCCCATGTTCTGACCTCGGGTAAAAGACAACCACGTGGCACATTATCAAAGGCTTTTTGTAAATCCAAATATATAACATTGACCACGTTACCTTTATCTCCCCCTTCTGTTACTTCTTCAAAGAATTCAATAAGGTCGCCCATTTTTTGGAAGAAAAAAGGAGAGTAAACACCCTTCCTTTTGAAATCCATGCTGAAGGCTTTTTATTTTACTTTCAGTTTGAAGATTTTTTTTGATTAAGGACCCCATTATCTTTCCTACCACTGACATTAAGCTAATTGATCTACAACTCTTTGGGTTTGTTCCATCTCTATTTTGTATGTAGGAGGTATATTACCCATTCACCAGTCCTCTGACACTATTTTTCTTTCTAATGAATTTTTATTTATAAGTAATAATGCTTCTGCTATTTCCTCTCTTACATCTTTTAATATGCAGGGATGCAATCTGTCCGGACCAGACGTTTTATCCCCTCTAAGTTTGATAAGCTTGTCAATTATCTTGCTCCTTTCAATCTTCAATGAGTGGAATTTTCCCTGAATTACACAAAGTGTGACAGCAGGTGTGAAAAATGACGTCTTTCCTGCCAGCCGCAATGTTGGGATTTTGTGCCCTATTGTCCGCTTCCCGGTCCATCCCATCTCAAAAATAATGTATGCATAGGAAACATGTCGAATCGCTGGTGGACAGCCTCAGATTTGCCAACCACACTGTCACCTCAGCACTTCTGCACTCTGGGCGCCATATTTAAAGTGCACCAAAGCACAGCCTATTTCAGGTCCACAGACCAGGACTAGTCCAGGCCAGGAAGACGCCAGCCCCCAAATGTAGCAATGCCTCACTGAAGTGCTTTCTGGATGTCACTGAGGCCCGCCGTAATGTCCTCCACCCCCGCTCTGGCCGCAGGAGGTCCACCAGAGTCATCAATCCGGCCTGGGAGGCAGTGGAAGTGGTGGCCAGTGCCATTGGAGCACAGAGGAGGTCAGCCATCCAGTGCAGGAACAGGATGAATGCTCCCATCTGTTCTGCCAGGGTAAGTCAACCACCTCATCACTCTCAACTCACGCACTCACAAACCCATCACACATCCACAGGGATCTCACACCTCAAGGGACAACACCATTAACTCTCACACACACCCTCACATCTCCATCAGGCTCATACCCTCTGGAGTTCGCATTCTCATCCTGTCCATGGCTCCGCTCACCACACAAACATTCCACACAGTGCCATGTGTCCTGCTCACACTCTATCCATCTGTTTTCATGCAGGAGAAGCTGGCTCACATCAACATGGAGAGGTCCCAGACCGGAGGGGGGTGGGGGGGAGGGAGGTGGAATGGCCCACATTAGGCCTCTCACTCACTTTGAGGAGCTTGCCATCGCACTGACTGGTGAGGACATGGACCCTGCCTGTGGTGACGGTGAGGTCGGCGGAGAACACCCACCTGAGGATCCTGTACCAAACCATCCCTCTCTCAACACAACTGTGAGTGCTCTCTCTCCTGCTTTTGACTCTGCTGCACTAATTATCTCTACTTTGGTTTACACTGAGCTCTGCCAAGTGACCAACACCCTCAGCCAGCCAGTCCCTCAGCTCCATCCACATCCTCATCTGCAGCCAATAGGACACCTCCTCCAATGAAGAGCTGGAAATAAGCAGCCTGGAAGACCTGTCACAGCGCTTACCCACACCCTCCACCAGCGCAGAGGCACACACCTTAGTGGGATCTAGATCTAGAGGAAGCTCGGGTTCATAATTTAGTGGTCACTGAACGGACACGTGTCCGCAGCAGGAGGAGGCAGGTTCAGCCGAGCTCCCTGGCACTCAGAGGACTGCTGGGGAAGAGGCATCTATGAGGTCTGAGTCAGATGGCGAGTCTCTGGATTCGGCCTTCCAACTCATCATTGAGAGTCAGCAGAAAGTGGAGGAACATCACACAGAGCTGTTGGAAGCCCTCAACAGAGTGGCACACGAGTCGGAGGAGTGTGTCTGCCTGCTCTCTGATGCAGTTGGTCTCCATGGGAAGGATGGCAGATGCCTGAGAGACCCTGGTCCAGCAGAACACGGAGATGTGTGCCGACCTGCACTCCATTGCGGGAGCCATGGGTGAGTTCCTGCAGTGGCAACACGAGAGGGAAACGGGGCACCTCGATATCCCTCCAGGTGTTCCTTCCCCTCAAGGAGTCAGGCACCCAAAAGCAGGAGGAGCAGCAACTGGACACTCCTAGATCATCCAGTCAGGAATCTTGGAAGCTGTCCTCTCCCTCCAAGACCTCTTTGCCTATGACCACCTAACCTCGTCTTCTTTCACCGCAGAGGGAGCAGCTGGCCCACAAGAGGACAGGCAATGCAAGCCAGGGCCCTTGAGGCCTCGGCTCTCCAGAGGACACATGCCAAAGTCATCAGAAGCAACAGGACCAATCACTGCACATGCTGTCCCCACCTCTGCTGCGGATGTCAGGGCAGCACCTAGAAGAAATGATAGGCTTTCCTCAATCACACTCATCTCACTGTCCTGAGCATTTTCAGTGCTGCCTGCTGGGGTTCTCTTCCAAATGTCTATCTGAGCTGAGCTGTATCTCCGCCCACTCAGTGATCTCACTCCCCTGCAGAACCTGTGCCTGTCCAGCACGAGGCTCCGCTCACTTTCGATTTTTCAAAATGGTAGTCATTCAGTTTCTGGTAAGCTCTCCTGCCCTTTCCCCTTCCCCAGTCATACATGTCCTTTCCCCCATCACCGTCGACCCCCGCCCCCACACCCAGCCCCCGGTATTGCCTTCTGCCTCCCTACTGTTTTCCTTTAGCCCAAACTCTTCTGCTTCAGGAATGTCCAGGTGAACATGGACATTCCCTCCTTTCCTGAAAATTCCACCCCAATCCGCATTGAAGTCCTCCTTTCCACCCCCAGGGTTCATGTTTGCCACTGTATCCCCACCAACCACCCTTGCCACGCCTTCACCCTCACTCTCCCACCCTAACGGCTCCCTCTGCCCATCTCACACTCACTATTCCTCCTACCACATCCACCTTGAGTTCACTCCACAGGTGGTTCACATTGACTCCACAGACCCCTGCTTTGAATGTTCACCTGGACAATCCACACCCCCATACACCTTCCCTCCTCCATACACATTCCCCCACTTACACCTTCCCCCCCAAGTACCTTCACCCCCTTACATCCTCCTCCCCACTTACACCTTTCCCCTGTCATAATTTTATCCTCCCCAACACCTTTGCCCCCTTCTAAACTTCACCCTCGACACATTCAGCTCCCCAACCTCCCCCCAACACCTTCCCCCCCCTTCCCGGCTTCACCCCACCAATACCTTTGCCCCCACAACTTCACCCCCAACACCCTCGCCTCCCCTCCCAATTTCACCCTTGCAACACCTTTGCCTCCCCTCCCAACTTTACTCCCCCAACACCTTTCCCACACCCCCCCTCAGCTTCACTCCCCCCAACTCCACCCTCCCAACACCTTCTTGCCCACCCTCCCAACTTCACCCCCTCTAACACCTACGGCCCCCCCACTCCCAACTTCGCCCCCTCTAACACCATCGGCCCCCACTCCCAACTTCATCCCATCTAACACTTTCGGCCTCCCACTCCCAACTTCATCCCCTCTAATACTTTCGGCCCCCAACTCCCAACTTCACCTCCTTTAACACCTTCGGGCCCCCACTCCCAACTTCACCCCCTCTAACAGCATCAGCCCCCCACTCCCAACCACACCCCCTCCAACACCTTCAGCCCCACCCACTCCCAACTTCACCCCCTCTAACACCTTTGGCCCCCCACTCCCAACTTCACCCCCACTAAACCTTCGGACCCCCATTCCCAACTTCATTCCCTCTAACACCTTCGAGCCCCCACTCCCAACTTCATTCCCTCTAACGCCATCGGCCCCCCAATCCCGACCACACCCCCTCTAACACCATCGGCCCCCCAATCCCAACTTCACCCGCTCCAACACCTTCGGCCCCCGACTCCCAACTTCACCCCCTCTAACACCATTGGCCCCCCAATCCCGACCACACCCCCTCTATAACCATCGGCCCCCCACTCCCAACTTCACCCCCTCTAACAGCATCAGCCCCCCACTCCCAACCACACCCCCTCCAACACCTTTGGCCCCACCCACTCCCAACTTCACCCCCTCTAACACCTTTGGCCCCCCACTCCCAACTTCACCCCCTCTAAACCTTCAGCCCCCCACTCCCAACTTCATTCCCTCTAACACCTTCAACCCCCCACTCCCAACTTCATTCCCTCTAACACCTTCACCCCCCGCCACTCCCAACTTCATTCCCTCTAACACCTTCAGACCACCCACTCCCAGCTTCACCATTCCCTCCCCAAAGCCATTCCCTCTTCTCCCAATCTCATCATCCTCAGTACACCTTCTTCTCCCACTCACACCTAGACCTTCCTCTCTGCCCCGGCCCACCACCACTCATCCACACCTGCCCATGGTGAAATCTCTGGAAGATGGTGTGAGCCCATGGTGAAGTCTCTGGAAGATGGTGTGAGCCCATGGTGAAGTCTCTGGAAGATGGTGTGAGCCCATGGTGAAATCTCTGGAAGATGGTGCAAGTGCCCATAGCGAAGTCCATGAAGATCCAAAGCCTCAGTGAAGCTGCATGGAGAACTCCCACCTTCTGTGAGCTGCTTTGTGTCGGAGCCATGTGCATGAGGATCCTCCCAGCATGCGCTGCATATGTTCCTTCAGGGTCCGCTAGCTGTAAGGTTCCAACATCTTCTCCTCCTCGGATTTTCATGATCTGAACAAGGCCCTAAAGCCTTGTCTCGCGTGTCCAGATGTGTTCTGGGCTGGTGTGTTTTCCCACCAGCATAACGGTAAATGTGGTGTGGGGGGGCGATTCTGGTTGGGCTTTACTTTGCATCTCATTAGTGGGACGCAAATCGGCTTCACGCTGGCCTCCAGCGGGATTCACGGTCCGCCATGAGGGAAACCCTCGGATGATCCCACTGTGATTAGACGCTGGCGATTTCTGTCCCTCCCAACCCAATTTGTCCCCCCAGCGCCAGCCATGACACCGCCGCAAACCAGAGCAGAAAATCCCGGCTAATGTCTTGATGTCTTTTTCTGCTCTATTCCTCCATTAGTATTTGTAATTTTTTCAGCCAAGATGATGTGGCTCTTTCACTAGGGATCTACATTAAAAAGGGAAGAAGCACAGACATTGGATGTAAATAAACTTAATGAGAATGTTGTGTGAGCTTTATTGCTGGTGGTTCTGGCTTCTCTGGATTCACAGATGGGCACTTTAATCTTGATGCCTCTTTCAGTAGGGTCCCCTGTTGGAGGGCAGTGTCTGCAAGGAATCTCCCAGGGTGAGAAGGTTTCCCATGTTTTTCAGTAATTCATGGGATGGTGGCATTTCTATGTTCAGTAACGGATATGGAAAGCTGCTGATAGGGCTGCGGAGTGAGGAGAGGTGATGCTCTCTCACTCTATAGCACAACTCAATGAAACACTAACCAGTAGAGAAAACACAGAGCTGACCTTTCAGGTCTGGTAGTGATTAGAACCTTGCCTGAAGGAGGGCACAGCAGGGGGCATCCCACCAGGCCTGCCACTCCTTTTCTACTTGTTAACATGCTAATGTGATTAAAGCGAGGGTGCAGAGATCAAGGTAGTGACAGCAGGCTTTAAACATCAAAGTCCAACATTATAGATACACAAAAGGAATGCATGATGCCTGGAACAGAACTTAACCCTTTCTGACTCTCGGTGCTGGTCCAAAAATTCGAAAAAGTTAAAAGATGCTTTTTTTTTCACAGGGCGTGGCGTGGGAGTCGCTGGCTGGGCCAGCATTTATTGCTCATCCCTAATTGCCCTTGAGAAGCTGGCAGTGAGCTGCCTTCTTGAACTTGAATCCATGTGGTGTCGGTACACCCACTGTGCTGTTAGGGAGGGAGTTTCCAGGGTTTTGACCCAGCAACGGTGAAGGAACAGCAATATATTTCCAAGTCAGGACAGCAAGTGGCTTGGAGGGGAACTTCCAGGTGGTGGTGTTCCCATCTATCTGCTGCCCTTGTCCTTCTAGATAGTGATGGTCGTGGGTTTGGAAAGTTCTATCAAAGGAACCTTGGTGAGTTCCTGCAGTGCATCTTGTAGATGGTGCACACCACTGCTACTGTGTGTCAGTGGAGGAGGGAGTGAATGTTAAAGGTGGTGGATGTGGTGCCAATCAAACGGGTTGTTTTATCCTGGATGGTGCTGAGCTTCTTGAGTGTTGCTGGAGCTGCACTCATCCAGGCAAGTGGAGAGTATTCCATCACACATAGAACCATAGAAACTAGGAGCAGGAGTAGGCCATTCAGCCCTTCGAGCCTGCTCCGCCATTCATTATGATCATGGCTGATCATCCAACTCAATAGCCTGCTCCCGCTTTCTCCCCTTACCCTTTAATCCCTTTCGCTCCAAGAGCTAAATCTAACTCCTTCTTGAAAACATACAATGTTTTGGCCTCAACTACTTTCTGTGGAATCTCACAGGCTCACCACTCTCTGGGTGAAGAAATTTCTCCTCATCTCAGCCCTAAATGGTCTACCTCATATCCTCCGGACTCCACCACCAACCTCCCCCCCCCCCGCCCACCCCCACCCCCACCCCACTGGGCACATCCCTCCTGCATCTACCCTGTCTAGTCCTGTTAGAATTTTATAGGTTTCTATGAGATTCCCCTCATTCTTCTGAACTCCAGCAAATATAATCCTAACCGACTCAATCTCTCCTCATATGTCAGTACTGCCATCCACACTCCTGACTTCTGTCTTGTAGATGGTGGACAGGCTTTGGGGAATCAGGAGGTGAATTACTTACCACAGGATTTCTAGCCTCTGACCTGCTCTTGTAACCACAGTATTTATATGGCTCGTCCAGTTCAGTTCTGGTTAATGGGTGTTGATAGTGGGAGATTCAGCGATGGCAATGCCATTGAACATCAGGGGGCGATGGTTGGGCTCTCTCTCGTACAAGATGGCCATTGCCTGATACTTATGTGGCGTG
Organism: Carcharodon carcharias; assembly: GCF_017639515.1. Classification (NCBI taxonomy): domain Eukaryota; kingdom Metazoa; phylum Chordata; class Chondrichthyes; order Lamniformes; family Lamnidae; genus Carcharodon; species Carcharodon carcharias. Next base: position 77,466,252 of record NC_054480.1, on the reverse strand, counting down.
AATGTTACTTGCCAATCAATCCAAGTCTGGATATTTTCCAGGCCTTGCTGCATTTGAACATGAACTGCTTCAGTATCTGAGGAGTCGTGAATGGTGCTGAACATTGTGCAATCATCAGTGAACATCTCCAGGTCTGACCTTATGATGGAAGGGAGGTCATTGATGAAGCAGCTGAAGGTGGTTGGGCCTAGGACACTACCCTGAGGAACTCCTGCAGCGATGTCCTGGAGCTGGGATGATTGGCTTCCAGCATCACAACTATCTTCCCTTGTGCTAGGTATGACTCCAACCAGTGAAGAGCTTCCCCCTGTTATAAAATCATGCTTTATATTGAAAATGACTTTGTTTATTGTATGGGCTGAAACCCCAGGAGAAGTTTAAAAAAACGCAACAGCTTTTAAGTGACCGAACCAGCAGCTCTTAAGATGACCAAACATTTACATAACTCCACCTTGCAAATTACAAAGCCCTCAGAAAATAGCTGAGCTGTCTAGAAGTAGCCTACCAGGGCCAATCAACGTTAATGATTGGAAATGGCCCATTTCCTGAAATATTCACAGACATCCAGACATAATCTGTCATTCAGATGTGTGTTCACCAAGCTGATAGACTCAATCACTATGGACATTGGGCCCCAGCTGAGAAAGGCACTCCCGGTCATGTAATCACTAGGGATGGGCAATAAATACTGGCCCAGCCAGCGAAGCCCACATCCTGTGAATGAATTAAAAATAACTAATCCCTTTAAAGAATGGACCTGGAATAAGGGTTCCCCAGCTTGCTGTGACTATATTTGGTAACTAGCTAGTTTGTGCATGGAGCTCATGTGATGAGCATGCTAACCTGTTATGTTTAAAGAAACTCTTTTTCTAGGGTCAGGGCGACAAAACAGGAAGACCATGGGACTGGATTTTATGCTGATCAGACGGCCGCATGCCCAGCCCAATTGGATGTGACATTGCACTAGCTGAGGTCAGGCGAGCGTCCCAATGTCATCCCGTGCTTGTGCGATATTTCAGTCAGCAGGCGCGTGCAGCAGTTGGAAGTGCGCCCACTGACAATTAAGAGGGCGATTAAGCACATTAACAGCGTAATTGTCTGTCATTTTACGCAACCCATCCAACCCTACAGTTGGCGGACAGGTGAATTGGCCAGGCAGCCAATTTTTCAACAAACCTCATCCATAGACGGGATGAGATTTCCACGATGAAATAAAATATAAATAAATTTCCATGGACAGCATTTCATAAGCTAAATTTTCGGGTGACCGATTATGATGCATAGATACTTTTTTTCAGCTTTTGAAACCTTTATTTTTGCTGCTTCAAGTCTTCAGCTCCCTGAGGCAGCTCTCCGCCTTCAAGGAGCTTTCTGTCAGTGCTCACCCGCGCCCACATTGATATCATTGCCCACACTCCTCCTGCCCCCACCTTGGCCAGCCCATGTGGAATCGCCATCAGGGGCGATCACAGTCCATTTCCTGGCCAATCCCAGGCCTGCCGAGGGCTCCTGCCCACCAAGCGGAAGGTTCAGGTTTGTTTGTGAGTAATGGCTCTCCAGCCATTCTGCAAGTTTGTGACGGGCCTCTATCTGACCAGCCAACCACCTCAGTTTACATCTTCAACGTAAACCAACCAGCTGCTGACTTCAGAGGTAAAGACTGAGATTGCTGTCAAGTCTTTAAATCGTCTCAGTGCAGAATCTGAGGCAAATCACGAAACACCTGCACAATTTTCCACATTGCCGGAATGTTGTCAGGGTCCAGTGCCTTCAGCAGTTTCTTGATATCATGTGGAGTGAATCAAATTGGCAAGGCTTCCTTCTTAGCTTCCTGCCTGTTGGTACTGCTTGCAACGTCAAGGATCACCCAGTCACACGGATTAGTATTTTTTATTATTCAAAAAAATTACAATTGATCCTTTTACAATTGATGCAAACTTTTCAAAGTCCTTTTCAAACATTCTTAAGAAGAATAACAGATTTCATTGATCTCTTAAAGAAATTACAAGTTTGCCTTCTTGTACTAGTTCCAGGCTTTGGTCGTCACATTTTGATCACATGGATGGTGACCCAGCAGGATGTGGTTCCCCAGCTAGGAGAAAATGGGACAGCCTACTTTTAGGGCACCTTTTCCATCCCCCTCCCCACTTGGGGAGAGCAGAGGAGTGCTCAGCCACAAATGCTGTTTCCCAAAGACACCTCTGTCGCAACACAGGTGTCCAATGACCTTCATGCATTTGTTGCCAGATTCTTGTTTAGGGACTCATAGGTTCACAGCCCTGTCCCTATCACCAATTCTCCATCACCATAGGGCTTGACAAATGGACCCTAGTGGATATCTGTGTTTGACTTTATTTCACATGGGGACCTTGTCCACATGATCTTGATGGGTTGGTGGTCAGACTTCAGTGATGGCCAGGACCACCTTGTCACTGCAGCTTTCTTAGCCGGTGAGATGCATTGTCTTCCTTTGCCTTTTCTGCCATTGAGGACATTTTGGTCCGCACTTTGTATGGCACCTCCCCATGACCCTTGCCATCATGAGTGGCCCTACCAGGAGCTCGGAGCTCCCAACAGCATGGCTGAAGGGATCATCAGAGTGCATTGGCCTTTCCACCATATCAAGGTGAAGATCTACAGAGAAGGGTTCCAATACAGTACTGAGGGAATGCTGCACTGTTGGAAGTGCCCTCTTTGAAATGAGATGTTAAACTGATATCTCAGAAAGACGTAAAGGATCCTACGGTACTATTTGAAGAGGAGCAAGGAAGTTCTCTCAGGCTAACGTTGATACCTCAATCAACATAATTAAAAACAGGTTGTGTGGTGATTATCACATTGTTTGTGGGAGCTAGCTGTGCACAAATACACTGATGCATTTCCTCCATTATAATAGTGGCTTCAATTTGAAAGATATGTAAATGGTTGTAAAACACTTTAAGGTGTCCTGAGGTTGTGAAAGGTGCTAAATAAATGCAAAGGAAGGCATTGGCATAGTGGTAATGCACTGGACTAGTAATCCAGAGGCCCAGGCCAATTCTCTGGGGACACACAGTCAAATTTAAATTTAATAAATTAGGAATAAAAAAAATATAGAATTAAAAGCTAGTCTCAGTAATGGCGGCCATGAAACTATCATTGATAGCCATACCATGAAAACCCATCTGGGTCACTAATGCCCTTTAAAGAAGTGCAGTGATCGTAGGTATAACCTTTCCCATTGCCTTTAGGGGGTCACGTGATTATACTGGCAAATGAGACCTAAGCGCAGGTAATCTTAGGAGCAGAGTTTTCTAGTCATGGATCTGGTTCAAGCATAAAAGCAAAATACTGCAGATGCTGGAAATCTGAAACCAAAACAGAAAATGCTGGGAAAACTCAGCAGATCTGGCAGCACCTGTGAAGAGAGAAACAGAGCTAACGTTTCAAGTCCATATGACCCTTCTTCAGAGCATGTAGCTTCTAAATGAGTTCTGTAATAAGATATCTGCATCAAATAAGAAACCTGTCCGGTACATCAGGTTCATTACAATTGGCAACAAGGATAAATATCTCTGACGCTGCACCTCGGCCTCATGAATGTGAGTACACCAATGCTTAAGGGAAGAAAGAAAAGTATACTCACCATTCATGCCACTTTTCAGCAGAATCAATCATTACTACTCACCAAAGGAAGACTAGAGCCAGGACAAAGAGCACTTAGGTTTTTATTTTGTGGCAAATGAAATAACAGCGGATGAGGAGCAGAAAACAATTCTTTTAAGTGTCTGTGGTAGCATGAGAAGACAGGGGAGGCAGTGGCAGAGTGGTACTGTCACTGGACTGGTATTCTAGAGACTCAGGGTACTGCTCCAGAGACCTGGGTTTGAATCCTACCATGGCAGACGGTGAAATTTGAATTCAATAAAACTCCAGAATAAAAAGCCTGATGATGATCATGAAACCATTGTCAATTGTTGTAAAAACCCATCTGGTTCACTAATGTCCTTTAGGGAAGGAAATCTGCCACCCTTACCTGGTCTGGTCTACGTGTAACTCCAGAACCACAGCAATGTGGTTGACTCTTAAATGCCCCCTGAACAAGGGCAATTAGGGATGGGCAATAAATGCTGGCCTAGCCAGTGATATCCATGTCCAATGAATAAAATAAAACTTCACCCACAGTCTGACAGCTCCAAATACACCCAATTCTAAATCTTTTAATGAGTAGGTAGACCTCATGAAGATGCATTTTCAGCCAAAGCCATTGGTAATTATGCAGAGATTTAAGTTCAACTCCAGAATAAGGGCCCCAGAAGAGTCCATCATAACATATATAGTCAAGTTGAAGCAGTTGACTAAGCACTGCAACTTTGGAGGCACACTCAATAACATGTTGAGGGACCGGTTGGTTTGTGGCGTTCATGAAGATGCCATCCAGGGCTGTTTACCTGCAGCAGTTAACATTGATTTGAAGTGCGCCATGGAAATAGCGCTATCAATGGAGAGCGCTGATAGGGACTCACGGGCTTTACAGATAGTGCAACATGACATCTTTCTTCATTTGGGGCAGGAACATACCTCTGGACATGGTGTGAAAACCAGAGAGACAGTCGCGAAGCGGGATACAGTCTCTGCTGCTCGAAAAACAAAAAGGTATAGTGAAAGCATTTCACTAGCAATTCAAAAGTCAACATGTTACCGATGTGGGGCTAAGCATGTACCGGAAATCTGCAGATTTAAAGAGGCAGAATGCCATTATTATCACAAAAAAAGGCATGTAATAAAGCAATGCAGGGCAAAATCAAGACAGCCAATCAGACAGCAGACCAAGATGATTAAAGTGCACAATATAACAGAACCAGAAGCTGCTGATACTGACATTTATTCCCTAAACAATGTCAAAGCAGTAAAACTGAACCAATAACCATTACTTTTAAGTGAATGGGAAGCTTCTAGCCATGAAGATAGACACAGGAGCATCAACCACAGTGGTGGGAGAACACACATTTAAATACCGAAGTGAAGGTACCCAGCCACTGAATCTGGAGCAAACCACAGCTCAGCTGAAGATGTACACTGGAGAGTCAATACAGGTAAAGGGCATGGCCACAGTACCTGAGTCCTACAGGCAACAGACAGCCCAGCTTCCAGTGATCATAGTGATAGGTGAAGGACCTGGTCTTCTGGGCCATGATTGGCGACAAAAAATTAAGCTCAACTAGTCGGAAATATTTCAAGTGAGAACAGGAGGGATTCCTGAGCATATTTCGTGACAAACTGGGAAAGATAAAAGGCCTACAAGCAAAAATATATGTAGATTCAGAGGCAACACTCTGGTTTTTTAAGGCTAGACCTTAGACTCTGAAGGAGAAGGTGGATGCAGAATTGTGCTGCTTAGGGAAGCTCGGCATCATCCAGCCAGACCAATTTTCGGAACAGGCAGCAGCCGTAGTCCCTTGATGAAACTAGATCAAACTATTCATATTTGCAGAAACTTCAAATTGACTGTGAACAAGGCTGCTAAATTAGATAAATATCCTACCCCGAGGTTTGAAGATTTGTATGTTAAGCTAAATGGAGGAAAATCCTGCACCAACCTGGACATGAGCCATGCATACTAACAGCTAGAGCTGGACAGCATGTCTAGAGGGTATGTAACCATTAACATGCACAAGGGCCTATACCAATATACACACCTACCCTGTGGTGCATCATCTGCTTGTGTAATCTTCCAAAGGACCATGGAAAGCCTATTGCAAGGATCTACCCAAGTTATAGCATACCTGGATGACTTCCTGATCACAGGACCAAAGGAAATCGAACATTTGGCCAACCTAGAAGAGGTTTTAAGAAGATTTTTGGAAGCTGGTGTACAATTGAAGACAGAGAAGTGTACTTTCCAAGCACTGAAGTCACTTACTTGAGTCGTCAAGTGGATGCCCAAGGGTTGCATCCAATAGAGGAGAAAGTCAGAGCAATAAAGGAGGTGCCCTTTCCTACAAGTGTCACTGAACTCAAATCTTTTTTGGGCATGTTAAATTATTACAGCTGCTTCTTGCCAAAGTTGTCAACAGTGTTAGCCCCTTTACACTTATTATTGAAAAAGAACTATCATTGTCATAGAACCATAGAACCATAGAAAAGTTACAGCCCAGAAGGAGGCTATTCGGCCCATCTTGTCCATGCCAGCCCAAGGACACCCAGTCACCCTTTCTAATCCCACCTTCCTGCACCCAGCCCATAGCCCTACAGCTTACAGCACTTAAGGTGCAGATCCAGGTACTTTTTAAAAGAGTTTAGAGTTTCTGCCTCTACCACCAATTTGGGCAGCGAATTCCAGACACTCACAATCCGCTGCATAAAAAAGTTCTTCCTCATGTCCCCCCTACACCTTCTGCTGCATATCTTGAATCTATGTCCCCTGGTTCTAGAATTCTCCACCAAGGGAAACAATTTTATTCTGTCCACTCTATCTATTCCCCTCATAATTTTGTACACCTCAATCAAGTCACCTCTCAGCCTGCTTTGTTCTGGAAGACACAACAAGAAGAAGCCTTCATAAACGTCAAGAAGCTATTATACTCATCATGTCTACTTGTAAGTTATGACCCATCAAAAGAATTAATATTAACTTGTGATGCATCTCCTTGCAGTGTGGGAGCAGTGTCATCACATAGGATGGAAAATGATTCCGAAAGGCCAATCGGCTATATTTCCAGACCCCTTTCTGCAGCCAAGAAGGATTACTCACAACTAGAAAAGGAAGGTTTATCAGTGATATTTAGAATGAAGAGATTCCACCAGTATCTGTATGGATGACATTTCATCATTGTGTCTGACCATAAACCATTAATGGGTTTATTCAGTGAGGATAAGGCCATTCCACCAATAGCATCAGCAAGAATACAATGTTGGGCTTTGATTTTATCGGCATATGAGTATTCCTTTATGCACCATCTGGTGTGCATATTGTAAATGCAGATACACTTCGTCATCTCCTGTTACCAGATAGCATTGTACATGCTCCAGTGCTACAGGAAATTGTGCTTGTGCTGAACTTCTTGGACTCTTCGCCGACCCATATGACGCAAATAAAGAATTGGACAAACAGGGATCCAATTTTGGCAAAGGTCCTAGACCAGGTATTGCAAGGGTGGTCAAATTCATCAGTGCCTGAAGAGATGAGTTCATTCCATGCTCAAAAAACAGTGCTAAGTTGTCAAGATGGGACCTTGTTGCGGGCATCAAGAGTTGTTGTCTCTTCGCAAGGTAAAGAACCATTCTTGACAGAGATTCACAGTATGCATCCAGGCATATCAAAGATGAAATGATTATGCGAAATTATGTCTGGTGGCCAGACATTGACAGTGACATTGAAAACATGGTCAAGCACTGTCTCCACTGTCAGCAACAACAGAAGTTGCCTATTCAGTCCCCCTGCATCTGTGGAGTGGCCTGGTTGACCCTAGGTTAGGCTATATGTTGATTATGTAGGACCATTCTTAGGTACCATGTTTTTATTGATTGTGAATGTGCATTCTAAATGGACAGATGTGTATGAAGTCAGATCACTGACATTGAGCCCAACTATCGAAAAGCTGCGTCAATGTTTTAGTATACATGGCCTAGTGGAAATCATCGCTTCAGATAATGGTACAGTCTTTACCAGTACAAAGTTTCAGAGATTCATGAATTTCATTGGAATCAGACATATTAAAACAGCCCCATATTGTCCCTTATCAAATGGTTTAGATGAGAGAACTGTGAAAACTTTCAAATCTGGATTGAAGAGATTATCAGGAGGTACTCAAGAAACTCAACTTTCATGTTTTCTTCTTGATTATTGTACAACACCTCATGTAACTACAGGTTCAACACCATCTGCATTATTGATGAAACGCCGCTTTTGTAAAGGGTTAAGCCTGGAGTTTCTAAACTTAAAGGGGAAGGTAGAGAGGAATCAGAGTAATCAAAAATCAAATCATGATATTCATAGATTTACTGTAGGAAATAAAGTTTTTGTGAGGAATTTTGGAAATGAACCTAGTTGGGTTCCTGGTATAATTTGTCTCTGAAACTGGACTTTTGTCATTCCAACTGAAGTGGAAAACGGGATTGTTCAGAAACATGTGGATCATCTAAGGAGTAGAGAGATATTCCAACAACCAGTTATTCCACCTGTAATTGATTTGAACCTTTAACCCCTGAAGTGACACATCGACCTAGAATAGACATACCTGATCTGTTGAATTATCTAATCCTGAACTGCCACTGTCTAAGGATGTCTCTGATGCTGCAGTTCCTGATCATGTTGATCCAATGGGAGAATCTCAAGCGGTAGAGCTATGCCGTTCTAAGCGAATTAGAAAACAACCTCAATCACATGACCTATATATATATATGTATAGTGACTGATAGATATTCAACCTAACCTCCTTGCTCTTGTACTCTTATATCTCTATTAATAAAACCTAGGGTACTGTAAGCTTTAACTGAAGTTTCAGCTTGCAACCTGACCTACAACTTTCAATGATTTATGCACAAATACACCAGGTCCCCCTGCTCCTGCACCCCCTTCAGAGTTGTACCCTTTATTTTATATTGTCTCTCCATGTTTTTCCTACCAAAATGAATCACCTCGTGCTTCTCTGCATTGGACTTTATCTGCCACCTGCCTGCCCAATCCAACTTGTCTCTGTCTTTTTAAGGTTCTACACTGTCCTCCCCACAGTTTACAATGCTTCCAAATTTTGTGTCATCCACAAACTTTGAAATTGTGCCCTGTACATCAAGGTCTAGGTCATTAAAAACATCCATTAACTACTATGCTCTGTTCCTGTCACTCAGCCAATTCTGGAGCCATTTTGCTCCTGTCCCTTTTATTCTACGAGATGTAGCTTTTTTCACAAGTCTGTTGTGCGGCACTGCATCAAATACTTCTTGGAAGTCCATTATTACAACATCAACGGCATTGTCCTCATCAATGATTTCCCCTTAAAAAATCCATGCTGGCTTACCTTAATTAAGCCGCATTTGTCCATGTGACTATCAATGGTCTAGCAAGTTACTCAGTGATTGACATTGCTTGGGTCAAAGATCTAAGTGATGTCTGTATCACTCAATACAGGCACTCAGGGACTGATGTCTGCTGGACAGATCATTGATTTGTTCGAACATCCATCCAGCGCCAGGACATCGCTAGGCCCAAAAGTCCAAGAGGGAGAAGATCAGTGTCTCAGCTCTAAAGCAGCCTGGCCAAAGAAAGGATTCCCAAGTTCAGCTTGCAACAGTGGTGCAATGGGTTAACAGAATAGATATGCTAATGAGCGATGTAGATTATGATGTATCAGCGATATTGGCAGTTATGTGCTAGACTCTCTATCGAAAAGATCGACACTGTACTCAGGAGTGACTTAATGGTTCTGTAACCTTTGTGAGCGGGGGTTACAACCCTGTACAGCAAAATGACTTCTCAGATTCTGCCTTACTCTTCATCCCTCCAAACTACATTTCTGTTCCTCTCCCATTAAAACTGCAACACAGGAATTCCTCTCTCAGAAGCACTCACTGTCCCTGTTTTATATTCATTTTCTGGATGTGGGTGATGCTGGCAAGGTAGCATTTATTGCCTGTCATTGCAGGTATGTAGGAAGAGACGTGTAGACTAAAGCAGGTTCTCTTCACTGAAAAAAATTAATCAATCAGTTGAATTTTTATTGGGCAGTTTCACGGCCATTTTATCTGGTGGCTACTAACAATTAATAAATTTAATACATTTAATTCCCCAACTTGGTGGTGAAGTTTAAACTTGCAACCTCTAAATTTCTAGTGCCAGTGCCATACCCCTAGGCTACGTTACATCACAAACCCTTATTGGAGGTGAGGATGGAGCATGTTTCCAATGTTCTGAGCAAGCATTTGGCTGTGAAAGGCTGGTCCTGTTCCAGCCTAGGCAAAAGAAAATGCTTTGAAAGCTGTTTTGTAATTGCAGTGATCTCTTCTTGATAGTTTCCATAAGCTGTAGGCACCACAATAGAGCACTTCTGTCAACTTCACCCGATGTTGGCAACAGGTATTTCTCTTATTTCATTCCTCTGTAAGTTGGGGGATGTGAGGGCTCCAATGTTCTCACTCCTTATTTTAATAAACGGTAATGAGGTCCCAGCTGTGTCACATGGGTCATTCTTGATCACCTACGATGAAGCCTTCCGGGGCTGGCTGACTCCGGCCCACAAGGTCACACCCACAAAGGCAAAAACCCACTAAAAGGGACCGAATCAATTCAGGACCTGTCAAAATCTAGCAGTCAGCCATGGCTCAATGGTGGCACTATTTCATAAAAAGAACTATGTTCTCAATCAATGTCCTGGGACATTAATATGCAAAGAATTGTTGGGATGCCTAATTTCTGGGACCCTGGGTTCATACTGTTGCAATGGCAAGAGAATTCCTAACAGCTTCTCAATAAATGGCAATATCTCTTTAAACAGGCATCAGTGACAGTGCTGGCTCTTCTGTCTCAAGTGTTGCACCATTCAACAGGTGAGCTACTTGCCAGCATCAAAACCAATAGGAGGTGTTGGGAAATGAGGTGTGTGGTGGCTGGGAGCTGTGCATTGATGTGTCAAAGATGGACAGAAGTGTATGAAGCAGCATGTCACACACATTCCTGATTCACACTTAAACTCTGGTGAATGAAGCTGATGGGAACACCTTCTGAGCAAGAAGAGGCACATTGAAATGGTGCAAAAAGACATGGGGCACAAAGTAACAAGCTGTGGCACCCACTTCCAATTTCCTGCGCTGTTATTTCACCAAAGTCTAGGTACATGTGCAGTCTCGAAACAGGTGCACAAGAGCACAAAGTATGAAACACATTGCAAGTAATCCCTCTGCCCAGTTTTAAGAAGTTTTTAGCTACAGAAAAGCCTATCGAGGCAGAATACACAACTCAGAACAGATAGGACTTTTTACATGTTTATTTTTCTGAAGCGTTTCAGATGAGTGATATAGTTTTGTAAAGAACACTGACCTATTTGAGATTAATGAGGTTTATAAACCAACTACAAATCTATATTGGTAACTTGGAAGTTATCTTTCCCAGAGGTCTGACATTTGATAAAGAAACCCAGCGTCACCTGAAATCTGCTGGTGCAGCCTTTGACCTCCTGAGGAAGTGAGCATTTGAAGAACATGACATCAAAACTGAGACCAAGCTCATGGTTTCAGTGGCATCCATACAGCCATAGTTTCAGTGCTAATGGTGCTGTTTTGGTTCCAAAATTGTAATTGTCAGTACATGCAAACTGCCAGACCACCATTTTGGGAAGGTCAGTAGTTCAGCTTTTGGAACTGTGTGTCAGAAATATACAGTGAAGGCAGGTGGTGATGTCAGTCAGTGAGTAACACTGATTTCCTGCCAGAACTGCCCTTTTCAACTTTGCCAATGCACCTAATGTCCATGCTTAAACAGAAACAGTTAGACATGCATTATTCAACAGCAGGAAGGGCTACCCCTCCCCACCAACAGACAGTCGGAGAGATCATTAACCACGCTCAGGACAGTACTGAGTAATTTCTACTGGCTCTGCTGGTGTTTGCCGAGCATTTGGTGGTTTGCACTGCCTCCACGGGAGGCAGTGGAGGAGTGGTATTGTCACTAAACTAGTAATCCACATACCCAGGGTGATGCTCTGGGGACTTGTGTTTGAATCCCACCACAGCAGATGGTGGAATTTGAATGGAATAAAAATCTGGAATTAAAATTCTAATGATGGCCATGAACCCGCCTGGTTCTGTAATGTCCTTTAGGGGAAGGGAAATCTGCTGTCCTTACCTGGTCTGGCTGGCATGTGATACCAGATCTGCAGTGATGTGGTTGACTCTTAATTGCCCTCTGAAATGGCCTAGCAAGCCACTCAGTTGTGTCAAATGGCTAAAAACAAGCCAAAAAGGAATTAAACCGGACAGACCACCTTGCATTGACCTAGGCACTAGAAACCACACTGGCAAACTCAGTCCTGTAAACCCTGCTAAGCCCTCCGCACTAAAATCTTGTTTGCAAGCACTAATATTTTGTGCCAAAATTGGGAGAGCTGTCTCACAAACATGTCAAGCAACAGCCTGACATAGTCATCCTCACGGAATCATATCTGACAGATCATGTCCCAAAAAATGAAGAGATGTACACTGCTCCTGGTGTAGGTGGAGATAGGAGAAATGTCCCAGAAGACTCGAGGTGGATAAGGTTTCCTGCTGATAGCCCTTCTCTCATCTCCACCTCCCCTCTTTGGGCAGCTTTTCTCCCTCTGTGCTGCCTCTGCTCATTCTCCCTGCCATGCTGCAGGTCAAGGGAGAATCCTTGAAGTCAGAACCAAAGCCTTTTCCACATATAGCACCACCCGCTGTCAACATTTTTAAAATTAATTCATGGGATGTGAGCATAACTGGCTGGGTCAGCATTTATTGCCCATCCCTAATTGCCCTTGAGAAGGTGGTGGTGAGTTGCCTTCTTGAACCACTGCACTCCATGTGGTGTAGGTACACCCACAGTGCTGTTAGGGAGGGAATTCCAGAATTTTGACCCAGTGACAGTGAAGGAACGGTGATATATTTTCAAGTCAGGTTGTTGTGCGGCTTGGAGGGGAACTTCCAGGTGGTGGTGTTCCCAGCTATCTGCTGTCCTTGTCCTTCTAGATGGTAGTGGTCATGAGTTTGGAAGATGCTATCTAAGGAGCCTTGGTGAATTCCTGCAGTGCATCTTGTAGATGGCACACACTGCTGCGCTTGTGCGTAAGTGGTGGAGGGAGTGAATGTTTGTGGATGGGGTGCCAGTCAAGTGGGCTGCTTTGTCCTGGATGGTGTCAAGCTTCTTGAGTGTTATTGGAGCTATGCTTATCCAAGCAACTGGAGAGTAACTTATCACACTTCTGACTTGTGTCTTGTAGATGGTGGACAGTGTTTGGGGAGTCAGGGGGTGAGTTACTCATCGCAGGCTTTCTAATCTGACTTGCTCTTGTAGCCACAGTATTTATATGGCTAGTCCAGTTCAGTTTCTGATCAATGTTAACCCCCAGGATGTTGATAGTGGGGGATTCAGTGATGGTAATGCCATTGAATGTCAAGGGTGATGGTTAGATTCTCTCTTGTTGGAGATGGTCATTGCCTGACACTTGTGTGGCAAACGTTACTTGCCACTTGACAGCCCAAACCTGGATATTGTCCAGTTCTTGCTGCATTTGGACATGGACTGCTTTAGTATCTGAGGAGTCGCGAATGGTGCTGAACATTGTGCAATCATCTGCGAACATCCCCACTTCTGACCTTATGATGGAAGGAAGGTCATTGATGAAGCAGCTGAGGATGGTTGGGCCGAGGGCACTACCCTGAGGAACTCCTGCAATGATGCCCTGGAACTGAGATGATTGACATCCAACAAATGCAACCATCTTCCTTTGTGCTGGGTATTACTCCAACCAGCAGGGAATTTTCCACCTGATTCCCATTGAATCCAGTTTTGCCCATGCTCCTTGATGCCACACTAGGTCAAATGCCACCTTGACATCAAGGGCAGTCACTCTCACCTCACCTCTGGAGTTCAGCTCTTTTGTCCATGTTTGAATCAAGACTTTAATGAGATCAGGAACTGAGTGAACCTGGTGGAACCCAAACTGAGCATCAGTGAGCAGGTTATTGCTACTCATTTTATTGTTATGCACTTGATAACACTGTTGATTACCCCTTCCATCACATTATGGATGATGAAGAGTAGATTGATGGGCCAGTAATTGGCCAGGTTGGATTTGCCCTGCTTTTTGTGTACAGGACATACCTGGGCAATTGTCCACATAGCTGGGTAGATGCCAGTGTTGTAGCTGTACTGGAACAGCTTGGCTAGGGGTGCAACGAGTCCTGGAGCACAAGTCTTCAGTAGTATTGTTGGAATATTATCAGGGCCCACAGCCTTTGCCTCGAGCTGTTTCTTGATATCATGTGGAGGGAATCGAATTGGTGAAGACTGGCATCTTTAATGCTGGGAACCTCGGGAGAAGGCTGAGATGGATCATCTATTCAGCACTTCATGCTGAACATTGTTGCAAATGCTTCAGCCTTATCTTTTGCACTGATGCGCTGGGCCACCCCCATCATTGAGGATAGGGGTGTTTGTGGAGCCTCCTCCGCCAGTGAGTTGTTTAATTGTCCATCATCATTCACGACTAGATGTGGCAGGACTGCAGAGCTTTGGTCTGATTCATTGGTTGTTGAATCCTAAGATCTGTCTATCACTTGCCTCTTATGCTGTTTGACATGCAAGTAGTTCTGTGTTGTAGCTTCATCAGGTTGACACTACATTTTTAGGTATGCCTGGTGCTGCTCCTGTCAGGCCCTCCTGCACTCTCCTTTGAACTCGGACTGATTCCCCTGGCTTGGTGGTAATGGTAGAGTGAAGAATATGCCAAGCCATGAGTTTACAGATTATGGTTGAGTCTAATTCTACTGCTGATGGCCCACAGCGCCCCATGGTTGCCCAGGTTTGAGTGCTAGATCTGTTCGAAATCTATCCCATTTAGCAAGGTGATAGCGTCACAAAACACGATGGGAAATATCCTGAATGTGAAGACAGGACTTTGTTTCCAAAAGGACTGTGCAGTAGTTACCCCTACCAATACTGTCATGGACAGATGCATCTGTCGCAGGCAATTTGGTGAATATAAGCTTAAGTGTGTTTTTCCCTCACTACTTGCCGCAGACCCAGTTATGTCCTTTAGGACTTGGCCAGCTCAGTCAGTAGTGGTGCCACTGAGCCACTCTTGGTGATGGATATTGTGATGGACATCTCAGAGTACACTCGGCGCCCTTGCCACCCTCAGTGCTTCCTCCAAGTGGTGTTCAACATGGAGGAGCACTGATTCATCAGCTGTGGGGGTGTGGTGCATGGTAAGCTGCAAGAGATTTCTTTGCCCATGTTTGACCTGGTGCCATGAGACTTCATGGGGTCTGCAGTCAATGTTGAGGACTCCCAGGGCAACTCCCTCCTGACTGTATACAACTGTGCCGCCACCCCTGCTGGGTCTGTCCTGCTGGAGGGGCAGGATGTACCCAGGGATGGTGATGTTGGTGTCTGGGACATTGTCTGTAAGGTACGATTCTGTGAGGATGACTGTGTCAGGCTGTTAATTAACTAATTTGTGGGACAGCTCTCCCAATTTTGGCACATGCCCCCAGATGTTAGTAAGAGGGACTTCATAGGGTCAACAGGGCTGGGTTTGCCTTCGTCATTTCTGGTGCCTGATGCCAGGTGGTCTGTCTGATTTCATTCCTTTTCCAATTTTCTGTCATGGTTTGATATAACTGAGTGGCTTGCTAGGCCATTTCTGAGTCAGCTTCATTGCTGTGGTTCTGGAGTCACATGTAGGCCAGACCAGGTAAGGACAGCAGATTTCCCTTCCCGAAGCAATATTAGTGAACCGGAAGGATTTTTACGACAATAGTTTCAAGGTCATCATTAGATTTTTGTTTCCCAGATATTTTATTTCATTAAGTTCAAATTTCAGCATCCGCCGTAATGGAATTTGAACCATGATCCACCCTGGGTCTCTGGATTACTAGTCTAGTGACCATACCACTATGCCACCATCTCCCAAATGGAAGTGGAAACAGGTGGTCTCTGTGGTGATGTAGATAAATGGTTATAAGCACATCTTGTGGTCAAATATGACAACAAGGGTACAAACAGTCTGGTTCAACCTCAGACAGTTGCCAGAGAGAAGGATGAATTCAAAAGCGAGGGAGCAAAGCTTGTCAAAATTTCACCTGATACAGGATGTTAGCTGTGAAATGGAGGAGAGCCTAGAAATTTCAATCACTTATCTCTATCTGAGGAGGTCACCCTGGACAATCTTACCTAGTAGCCTTTTATCCCTTCAAGTCTAGGCTACCACTATTCAATGAGATCATGACTGATTTTGCCCTATACCTTTAATACCTTTCGTTAACCAAAATCTAACAATCTCAGGTTTAAAATTAATAATTGGTCCAACGTCAACTGCCATTTAATGAACAGAGTTCCATATTTCTACCACCTTGTGTGTAGAAGTGTTCCCTCACTTCACTACCGAAAGAAAGGCCAGGTTTAATTTTTAGGCTATGTTCCTGTTCCCTAGATTCCCCAGTCTGTGGAGATAATTTATATCTACACTCTCAGTTTCCCCTAATATCTTAAATTTCGATCAATCGCCCTTTAATCTTCTAAATTCCAAGGAATAAAACCTTAGTTTGTTAATCTCTCCTCATAATTTAACCCTTGGAGTCCAGGTATCATTCTAGTAAATCTGCATTACCAATATATATCTCTCCAAGGCCAATATATCTTTCCTAATGTGCGGTGCTCAGAACTGCTCAGACTGCTCCAGGTGAGGCTTAACTCAGGCTTTGTACAGCTGCAGCATGACTTCTATGCTCATTGAATTCCAGATCTCTACATATAAAGGCCAGCATTCCATTGGCCTTTCTTTTGTACCTGTCTATGTATTGATCTATGTACATGGAATTCTACTGACTTTCCACTGTTCCTGGCTTTTCACCATTTAGAAAGTACTGTGTCCTACCCTTTTCAGGTCCAAAGTAAATAACTTACATTGAAATCCATTTGCCAGTTTATTCACTTAATCTGAATCTCGTTGTACTTTTATGCTTCCGTCTGCACTGCTTACAATGCTACCAGTCTTTGTGTATTGACAAATTTGAATCCATGACTTTCTATCCCATCATCTAAATCATTAATAAATACAGTGAATATTGGAGGCCCCAATACAGATCCTTGCCACAACACTAGTATCTTGCTAATAAGAGTAACCTCCCCGTACCCACCACCCCCCCCCCCCCACCTTACCCCTACTCTGTCTCCTGCCACTCAGCCAGTTTCCTAATCAGATCAATACTTAGCTCTCTGTTCCATGAGCTTCAACTTTATTTAACAGTCTGTCATGAAGGACATTATCAATACCTCCAGAAGTTCATATAAATAATATTCATAGATTTTCCCCTATTCAAGACTTCAGTCACTTCTATAAAAAAATTCAATCAGGTTTATCAGACATGACTTTCCCTTCACAGATCCATGCTGGCTCTCCCAGATCAGCTGAAAATGTTCAAGGTGTTCTGTCACTCTATCCTTAATCAACATGTCCACTCCTTATTTTCATTTATATTATCACTATGATTAGTTTTTAAGGGACCTTTATTGCTCTTAACCACCATCTCTCCTCTGATATATTTGTGAAAGTGTTTTTATTTATTTCGATATTCCCTGCAAGTTTCTTTTCATCTTTCCTGTTTGTTACTCTTACTATAGCTTTGTCACCCTTTGCTGCTTTTTATGTCTCTCCCATTCACCATAAAATGGGTAGTAATTGGATAGGAAATAGTGCTGTAATGGGTATAGTTAATGAATTGTAAATGCTAATTCAGAACATTAAATTAAACAGTATGAGTAGAAAAATGTTCAAAATGGTAAAATGTAGATTTAGGTTGGAGCTTTACATTGGACAGTCATCATTAAACTCAAGTAATAAACACTGCAATGGTATTGTGGCTGAACGGTTGGAGACAAGAACCTGGAATAAGTTGAAAAACAATTGATGCACGTCAACGACCTGAAACATTAACTCTGCTTTTCTCTCTGCAGATGCTGCCAGACCTGCTGGGTGTTTCCAACCCTTTCTGTTTCAATGCAGCATTGCAGTGCTCTGGGTGGAAGCACTATAATTGTAAGCATACTGTGATCTTGTAAATAATAGGCCAGAAAACAACCAATAATAAGTCCATGATAGACTGGTAATGAATCAGTAATAAAACACTTACAACAACAACTTATATTTAAATAGCACCTTTAAGCTAATGAATTGTCCCAAGGCACTTCACAGGTGCATTATAAAACAAAGTATGACACTGAGATACAAAAGGAGTTATTAGGTCAGATGACCAAAAGTTCGGTCTAAGTGATAGGTTTTAAGAAGTGTCCTAAAGGAAACAAATGAGGTAGAGAAGCGGAGAGGTGTAGAGAGGGAATTCCAAGGCTTGGGGCCTAGGCAACTGAAGGCACAGCCACCAATGGTCAAGCAATTATGATTGGACGTGCACAAGAGGCCAGAATTAGAAGAGTACAGAGATCTCAGAGGGTTGTGGGGCTGGAGGGGATTACAGAGATAGGGAGGGGTGAAGCCATGGGGGGATTTGAAAACAAGGATGGAAAGATATTGTTTGGCTGGGAGCCAGTGTAGGTCAGAGAACACAGGGGTGACTGGGGAATGTGACTTGCTGCGAGTTAAGACTGGGCAGCAGAACTTTGGGAGACCTCAAGTTTACAGAGGCTACAATGTGGGACGGCAGCCAGGCATTGGAATAGTCGAGCCTAGAGGTAACAAAGGCATGGATGAGGATTTCAGCAGCAGACAAAATGACATTGGGTGAACTTGGGTGATGTTATAGAACTGGGGGTTTTAATGATGGCATGAATATGAGGTTGGAAGCTCATCTCAGGATCAAATGTGACACCAAAATTGTAAACGGGTTGACTTAATTTGAAAGTGTTGCCAGGGAGAGTAATGGAGTCAGTACTTGCAGCAAACCAATGGCGAGACTGGTAAAAACCAAAACGTCAACTTGGACTCTGCAGATGCCAATTGGAAAGATGGTGGAATTAAGTTTGCCATGAGCCCGTTATTTGACATTCAACTTGGCTCAGAGTTGGTTGAATATTTGGTCAGATACCATTTAGCCTGAAAGTTGGCTCAGATTTGATTTACAGACACTCTCACTTCCATTAACATTAACACAGGAGTTAGTGACATGTCTGAGGCTGCTCCTAGAATAGGCAATAATTAGCCCTTATGATGTTTGTCTCAGTGGATGGTATACATTGCTGTGCTGAAGAGCTTTGAATCTATCTAATATGTTACAAATCTAGCCTGGTCTTGGATATGGTGTGACTGTTAACCCTTTGAATGCTCTGATCGGACTGACTTAAAGCAGGTAATCTGATAGGCAGTTACTCACTTGGTTATTCACAAGGTCGTTGTAACGTGAGAAATTTTAGGCTGCACGTCAATTAATGGCATACTTTTTTGGAAAGATCTTTTTGCATTTCTAATAAAACGTGACGCTGAAGGTAATATCTGGATGTATCTATCATTTGCGGTGCAACATCTAAAGTGCATCTGTTTCAAGGATCTGACATCTGGAGTCCAATGAATGCATGCTGGCCACTGGATGTATATGGAAATCTAGTTAACTTCCCATGGCTCAAGACCAAGTGTAATCTTCAGGTGAAGAGGATTTCGAGAGTTAGGGCATCATTAAACCAGGATGAGTGTATAAAGGTACACATTGTGATTTTTTTTTGTATTTTATGATTTATGTCTCTATATTTAGAATAGAAACTTCCTATGTAAACTTATCATGGTGTAATTGCACCCTACTGCCATAGGATAGCACTGCAGCACCTTCACTGCAGAGAGGGAGCGATTGCAGCAGGACAATTTCAGGTAGTGAGGTTCCATTATAAAATGAGATATGGGAACTTACAATTGAACAAGTTGATGGGAAGCATGTGATGACTTGTGTCTAGAAATATGTTTAGGATAGTTTTTGAGCATCAATTGGATTCAAAGAGGCCCAAAGGGCAGAAGTAATGGGCTCTCAGGACTCATCTAAATAAATGATTGAAGAATTGAATTTTGGGCTGTTGGCCTCAGCAGCAGCACTGGCCACATACAAGTCACGGAGGTGTGTAAAAACAATAACAATAGGGTCATTATATTCGGTGATTTCAACTTTCCCAACACTAATTAGGATAGACATAGTGTTAAGGGCTTGGATGGAGTGAATTTCTTGAAATGTGGAAAGGAGAATTTTTTAGGTCAATATGTAGAGGGTCCAACAGGGGACGGCGCATTGCTGGACCTAATTCTGAGGAATGAAGCCGGACTGAGGTGGTGGTGGGGGAGCATTTTAGTGATAGCAACCACAACATGGTACAATTTAAGTTTATTATGGACAAAGAAATAGACAAGTTGCAAAAAATTGTTTTGGATTGGGGGAGAGTGGATTTTAGTAAAATAAGGCAGAGTCTGGCCAAGGTAGACTGGGAACAGCTATTTGTGGAGAAATCTACAGAGGAGCTGTGGGGGGCATTCAAAAAGGAAATGGGGAGAGTACAGGCTCAACATGTTCCCTCTAGGGTAATAGGAAGGAGTAACAAGTCCAGAGAACTATGGATGACCAGAGATATTCAGGATATGATGAGAAGGAAAAGAGAGGCTTTTAGCAGGTACAAGGGAAGAAAATCAGTGGAGGCATTAGTGGAGTACAGAAAGTGCAGGGTGGAGCTTAAGAAAGCAATTAGGAGAGCAAAGAGGGGATATGAGAAAGCTCTGGCTAGTAAAAGTAGGGAAAATCCCATGATATTCTATCAGTACATCAATGCGAAGAGGATAACCAAGGAAAGAGTAGGGCCCATTAGGGACCAAGGGGGCAATCTATGGGTGGAGCCAGAGGGCATCGCTAGAGTGTTGAACCAATACTTCACATCCGTCTTCACCCAAGAGAATGAGGATGCAGATATCAAACATGGGGAGAGAGACTGCAAGGTTCTTGAGCAAATTGAAATAGGGAGTGACAAGGTATTGGAGATGTTGGCAGGCTTAAAAGTGGACAAATTTCCAGGTCCAGATGATTTGTGTCCCAGACTACTGAGGGAGGCAAGGGAGGAGATCGCAGGGGCTCTGACCAAAATTTTTAATTCTTCTCTGGCCATGGGGGAGGTGCCAGAGGACTGGAGAACAGCTAATGTGGTTCCACTATTTAAGAAGTGCTGTAGAGATAAGCAAGGGAACGACAGGTCAGTGAGTCTCACGTCAGTGGTAGGGAAACTATTGGAGAAAATTCTGAAGGAGAGAATCTATTTCCACTTGGAGAGGAAAGGTTTGATCAGGGATAGTCAGCATGGCTTTGTCAGAGGGAAGTCATGCCTAACAAATTTGATTGAAATTTTTGAGAAGGTGATCAGGTGGATAGATGAGGGTAGCGCAGCTGATGTAGTTTATATGGATTTCAGCAAAGCCTTTGACAAGATCCCACGTGGGAGACTTATAAAGAAGGCAAATGCACATGGGATACAGGGTAATTTGATAAAGTGGATTCAAAATTGGCTTAGTTGTAGGAGACAGAGAGCAATGACAAAAGAATGCTTTAGTGACTGGAAGCCGGTGTCCACTGGTGTACCACAGGGATCTGTGCTGGGTCCCCTATTATTTATCATTTATATAAACAACATAGATGACTATGCAGGGGGTAGGATTAGTAAGTTTGCGGATGACAAAAAGATTGGTTGGGTGGTTAACAGTGAGGTTGAGTGTCTTGGGCTATAGAAAGATATAGACGGGATGGTCAAATGGACAAATAAGTGGCAGATGGAATTTAACCCTGAAAAGTGTGAGGTGATACACTTTGGAAGGAGTAATTTGACAAGGAAGTATTCAATGAACAGCATGACACTAGGAAGTTCTGAGGAACAAAGGGACTTTGACATGTGTGTCCATAGATCTCTGAAGGCAGAGGGGCATGTTAGTGGGGTGGTGAAAAAGGCATATGGGACACGACTTTATCAATCGAGACATAGATTACAAAAGTAGGGAGGTCATGTTGGAGTTGTATAGAACGTTGGTGAGGCCACAGCTGGAGTACTGTGTGCTGTTCTGGTCGCCGCATTATAGGAAGGATGTGATTGCACTGGAGGGGGTGCAGAGGAGATTCACCAGGATGTTGCCTGGGATAAAACATTTAAGTTATGAAGAGAGGTTGGATAGATTTGGGTTGTTTTTGTTGGAGCAGAGAAGACTGAGGGGCAACCTGATTGAGGTGTACAAGATTATGAGGGTGATAGACAGGGTAGATTGGGAGCAGCTGTTCCTCTTAGTTGAAGGGTCAGTCTCAAGGGGACATAAGTTCAAGGTGAGGGGCAGTAGGTTTAGGGATGATGTGAGGAAAGGTTTTTTTACCCAGAGGGTGGTGATAGTCTAGAATGCGCTGCCTGGGAGGGTGGTGGAGGTGGGTTGCCTCACATTCTTTAAAAATACCTGGATGAGTACTTGGCACGTCATAACATTCAAGGCTATGGGCCAAGTGCTGGTAAATGGGATTAGGTAGGCAGGTCAGGTGTTTCTCACGTGTCGGTGGAGACTTGATGGGCCGAAGGGCTTCTTCTGCACTGTGCGATTCTGTGATTCTGTGATTCTGAGTGGGGAGGACAGTGCACGGGCACCAATCATGACTGATGGAAGGGCTGTGAAGCCACTGGGTGAGGCCACATCCACATCTAGAAAACATGAGCCAAACAGGCCTGGTACATGTTCTGGTCAGGGCAGCCCAGTGCCCACGAGAGGTCCTAAATCAGGTAGTAGGCCCGACATTAGTATTTACCTCAAATGACCTAACTCAGGTTTGGATCAAGTGCTTTTCAGATGTCATTGGGATGTGGGATGTTGGCCCTTTGAAATTCTATGTCCATAAACCGTGTGTGATCAAGTCCAATTTCTACTCAAAGAAGTTTAATAAAGTTGACAGTCTTTGGCAGTCATGGGGCATTAGATAATATATGCTGTTTGATAAGAACAGAGGTATCAAATGGCATAATGGAGACAATGTCATTGTAAAGCTGTTCATTTGAGTTATATTCACAGTGTCAAGCTTCTCAGTTCCTATCTTTGTCGAATGCACAAATTGAACAGGAATATTTTCCAAAACTCAGTAGTTTAACTGGGCCAGATGGTTTTGATTGAAGAAATTAGCTGCTTCCTCACACTTCAGGCAGTTGTGTATTCACTGTCAATAAAATGCTCCCATCACATCGTCCACAAAGCCGCAGTTTGGGTGTCGATCCATTCGACCCAATTTCAGATGGCTGGTCTCAGCATGTTGAACGTCTCATGTTCTTTTTTACCGCTAACGACATCTCAGAGAGGAAAAGAAGAGGGCGACTCTTTTATCCACATGCGGGAGCAAAACGTATGGGCTGAATCGCAGCTTCACATCACCTAACACCCCTGATTTGAAGACTTTTGACAAGTTAATAAAAATTGTACAAAACCACCTGAGACCAAAGTCTTCGGTTATTGAAGCAGCGTTTCAATTCAGTTCAAGGAACAGGCTTCCAAGGGAGGCAATAGCTGACTATATGGCTGTTTTAAAGGCATTAACTGAGCATTGCAAATTCGGAAAATTCATTAGCGATGTGTTAAGAGACCAGCTAATATGCGGGATTGGAGATGATACTATCCAAAGGCATTTGCTAGCCGAACCTAGTCTAGAATTCAATAAGGCATTAGTATTAGCGACCGTGATGGAGAGTGCTGTTAGGAATTCTGATGTTATAAAAGAGACACAAAATGTCGCTGTCCATCTGGTTAAGTGGGACAATCTGGCAATAATAGGTGCGAAAACTTCGGGCTCCACGGAAAGGCGGGAAACACTCTCTAGCTCCAGGCCATTGAAAAACAATGGTACTGCAGCAAATACCCACAAGATTAATGAGAGAAATACATCCAGGCCTCCAACGAGCGAACGACAACTCAAACAAGTCGAGTGCTTTTTCTGCCATTGCTATGGCCACACAATATGGCACTGCAGAGAAAGGCTAAAACCACACTATAAAGGCAAAGGAAAAACTGTGAAATATGCCTCATGGAAGAGTCAGAAGAAATAGAATCAGACATCCATTCGTTATGTAAGCTCAAAGTGGGTAGAACTAAGCCAATCCAAGTAGTTATTACAGTTAACGGACAACCCATTAAGATGGAAGTTGATACAGGAGTGTCATTGTCTGTCATTGAAGAGCATACATTTAGATATCTGAGTAAAGAAACTCATCCTTTGAAGTTAGAAGTTTCGGAAACAAAACTGAGGACATACATGGGTGAAGAAATAAGACTGAAAGGGTTATGTCAAGTCTCAGTGATGTATGGAGATCAATCTGAAATGTTGCCCTTGTTAGTGGTAGCTAGAGAGGGCTCCAGCTTAATAGGCCATAAGTGGCTCGAAAAGGTTAAATTGAAATGGGCCGAAATTTTCAAGTTACAACAAAGAGCTTACAGGAATTTTTGCAGAAATATGCTTCCATTTTCAACCACTAGTTAGGAAGGGTTCAAGGGCTACAGGCCAGAATCCATGTAGACCCAAACGTAACCTCCAGATTTATAACAGCCTGATTCACCTGAGCCCCTTATGCTCTATGGGACTAAGTTGAAGCCAAACTGGACAGTCTGGAAAAATTCTACATTCTACAACCAGTGCAATTTTCTGAGTGGGCGGTTCCCATCGTACCTGTACTGAGGCCAGATCAAAGTGTACGTTTATATGGTGACTCTAAGCTAAGGTCAATAAAGTAACCAAACTTGATAGACACCCGATACCCAAGATTGAGGAATTGTGTTTGAAATTGGCAGGGGACACCACATATTCGAAATTAGACTTGAGCCATGCCTGCCAGCAGGTGGAGATGGAAAAGGACTCTAGGGAATTGACACCGAGGATTGTATCAATGCACATGTCTACCCTTTGGGGTCTCCTCAGCATGTGCTATTTTCCAAAGAATGATGGAAAACTTGCTCCAAGGATTGTCCCATGTTATCGTTTACTTGGATGACGCATTGGTCATGGGACTGACCGATGTCTGAGCAAATCTAGAAGAGGTGCTCAAACGCTTCACACAAGCAGGGGTATGTTTAAAACGAGAGAAATGTCTGTTCCAAGCTAAGGAGGTAGTTTATTTGGGCCACAAGGTTGATGCGTTGGGCCTCCGTCCTGTGGAAGAAAAAGTCCAGGCCATTCGCGAGGCACCTGCCCTGAGAAATACCACAAAGCTTGAGGCCTTCTTAGGCCTGGTAAACTACTACAGCCGATTCCTCCCAAACCTCTCGACTGTGCTGGCCCCATTGTATGGCCTGCTTAAGAAGGATCAGAAATGGAGTTGGCAAGCCCTGCACCAGGATGCCTTCCTGCAAATGAAGCGATTGTTAAGATCCTCAGCCTTGTGTATCCACTTTGACCCCAAGAAGGAATTAATTTTAACATGTGATGCATCCCCTTATGGAATAGGGGCTTTTCTTTCATACTGGATGGCTCCAAACAGCCCATTGGTTAGACATCTCGCACACTCAGTGTCACAGAGTGATGATATTCACAGATTGAAGAGGAGTGCTTAGCTATAGTATTTGACGTCTGGAAGTTCAATATCTCCATGGTCACCATTTCCATATTATAACTGACCACAAGCCCCTACTGGGATTATTTGGAAAAGATAAAGTGATACCACATATCGCATCGGCTCTTTTCCAGAGATGGACACTAATATTAGCTGCCTACGAATACACTATTGTTCACTGTTCGGGAACTCAAATCTCACATGCCGACGCACTAAGCCGCCTTCCCCGCCAGCTAATAACAGAGATTCCCCAGGAACTGGTCTTAGTGCTAAATTTTCTGGATTCCTCCCCTGTTCAGACCAGACAAACCTGTAAATGGACAAGCCGGGACCCACTATTGTCTAACGTCCAGGATCAGGTCTTGAATGGTTGGTCAGGTGGATCTATATCCGATGAGATGAAGGCCTATTCTGATCGCAGTTATGAACCCTCCTATCAGGATGGCATATTACTCTGGGGAGCAAGGGTTACCGTGCTTCCAAGTGGGCGGAGGCCGTTAATAGCCAAGCTACATAACGTTCAACCGGGCATTAGCAGAATGAAGATGCACGCACGCAGCTGTGATGGCCAGGCATGGACTTGGATATAGAAACCCTGGTCAAAAGCTGTCCTCAATGCCAGCAGGTGCAAAAGCTCCCCTGCTTAGCTCCATTGCACCCATGGGGATGGCCAGGGTGGCCATGGGTGCGCCTCCATGTTAATTAAGTGGGACCCTTTTTGGGCACAATGTTCCTTTTACTGATTGACTCCCACTACAAATGGATGGACGTCTATGAAGTCCAGTCGCCCATGTCGGCTGCCACCATAGACTGTTTGCGGCAGAGTTTTGCAGTGCATCGGTTGCCGGAGGTCCTCGTGTTCAACAACGGGTCCGCAGGTTCACAACCCTTAACGGCATTACCCATATCAAATCTTTACCCTACCACCCAGCATCGAAAGGCATGGTTGAGCGGGCAATCCAAACCTTTAAATCCAGGATGAAAAAGATGGAAGGGAATTCCATCGGCACAAGATCACGTACCAGACCATGCCGCACACAACAACAGGCATTGCCCCTGCAGAACTATTAATGAAGAGACGTCTCCACACCCGCCTGACCCTTACCCAGCTGAATTTAAAGGGGGGGTGGGGGAGAAAAGTCAAGAGGCACAGAGGATCAGGAACAATGCACATGGTGCGAAAGAGCTTTCATGGTGGGAAATGCAGTCCTCGCGAAGAACTTTGGAGATGGGCCCAATTGGCTATTAGGCGAGGTGAGAGCAGTAACTGGACCCCTCTTCTATAATGTATCGATAAACAGCCAAATTATTAGATGACATGTGGATCACCTCTGCAAAAGAACACCAGTCCCACAAAAAGAAGAAATGCAGTCTTCATCTACGCTTGAGTTTGAGGACAGGTCACACAATCGGTGCGATCTGTGGGACCTGAGGGGGTGGGAGAGACAAACCTGTCAATTTCCACTAAGGAATCTGGTGGACAACTGTCCCCTGAAAATGAGGTCTTGGAAAACAAGTCGAGGTTGTTGAACTGAGACACTCAATGTGTCCAAGAAAGCCCCCTGAGAGACTTGACCTGTAAATAGTTATTGTGTAAATAGTTAACGTGTTTTAAGCTTGTTAGCTGTACTTTTAAGTAAAGGTGGATGGATGTGGTAAAGTGAGGTACCCTGTCTCTTTAAGAGAATGCAAATGTCCTGATCATGTGGTAGCACTGACGAATCATTGTACAGTGTGGGCAATTGGGTACTGTAAATCTAGTTCTGGAGGTTTCTGAGTGAACACGTATGATTTGGTGCTCTGCCCTATGTCTCAATAAACCATTACTCCTTATTCTTACATCAGTCTCTCCCCATTATTGATTGCAAGCAGCAATTGATGAGAACATAGGAAGGGGTGCAGTTAGAGTTTGGTTGGCCAATGAACTCATTCACCAAAGACATAAAAGCTAGGTAGCAGCACCATAATATGATTAATTTTACAACCAGTTTGAAAGGGGGAAAAGTGGGTCTGAGACTAGTATTTTAAACTTAAATAAGGGAAACTATGTCAACATGAAAGCTGAGCTAGCTGAAGTTAACTGGGATACTAGGCTAGGGGATAGATCAATAGAGAAGCAGTGGGAGACATTTAAGGGGACATTTCAAAATACCCAGAATAAGTATATTCCTACTATAAAGAAAAATTCTAAGGGGAGGACCCACCATCCATGGTTAACTAAAGAAGTTAAGGAAAACATCATACTTAAGGAAAAAACATATAACTACGCAAAGATGAGTGGCAGGTCAAATAATTGGTCAGAATATAAGAACGGCAGAGAATGACTAAAAGATTAATCAGGAGGGAGAAATTAGAGTATGGGAGGAAGCTAGCTGGAAATGTAAAAATGTATAGCAAGAGTTTCTATAATTATTTAAAAATGATAAGAGTAAGTAAAGTGAGTGTTGGTCCTCTAGAGAGTGACAGTAGGGAGGTAATAATAGATGATAAGGAATTGGTGGATTAAACGAACAAAGATTTTGCTTCTGTCTTCACTATGGAGGATATGAAAACCATTCCCGTCATAGCTGTAAATCAGGAGGTGGATGGGAAAGGGGAACTTGGTGAAATTATTATCACTAGGGAAGTGGTACTGAGCAAACTGATGGAGCTGCAAGCTGACAAGCCTCTGGGTCCTGATGGACTATATCCTAGTGTCTAAAAATAGGTGGCTAATGAGGTAAACAAGTGCTGGTGTTAATTTTCCCAATTTTGCTAGATTCTGGA
This sequence comes from Carcharodon carcharias, assembly GCF_017639515.1. NCBI lineage: Eukaryota > Metazoa > Chordata > Chondrichthyes > Lamniformes > Lamnidae > Carcharodon > Carcharodon carcharias. Next base: position 77,438,246 of record NC_054480.1, on the reverse strand, counting down.
AAGATTCAATCAGACTAGAAAGTAGCAAATATAACCCCTCTATTCAAGAAGGGAGTGAGGCAGAAAACAGGAAACTCTAGGCCAGTTAGCTTGACGTCTGTCGAGGAGAAGGTGTTAGAATTGATCATTAAGAAGCTTATAGCTGGGCACTTAGAGAAACTCAGGGTAATCAGGAAGAGTCAGCATGGTTTTGTGAAAGGGAAATTATGGTTAAACAATTTATTGGAGTTATTTGAAGGAGTAACTTGCGCGTGGATAAAGAGGAGCCTGTAGATGTGCTGTACTTAGATTTCCAGAAGGCATTTCATAATGTGCCATGTCAAAGGTTATTGCAGAAAATAAAAGCTCATGATATATGGGGTAACATATTAGCATCGATAGAAGATTGGCTGGCTGGCAGAAAACTGAGAAAATGCATAAATGGGTCTTTTTCTGATTGGCAGGATGTGATGAGTAAAGTCCAGGAGGGGTCTGTGCTGGGTCCTCAACTTTTTACAATTTATATCAATGACTTAAATCAGGGGAGTAAAGGCATGGTAGCTAAATTTGCAGATGTCACAAAGATAGGTAGGAAAGTATGTTGTGAAGAGGACATAGGGAGATTGCAGACAATATAGATGGGTTGAGTGATTGGGCAAAGATCTGGCAAATGGAGTCTAATGTCGGAAAATGTGAAGTGGTTCACTTAGGCAGGAAGAACAAAAAAGCAGAGTATTACTTAAACAGGGAACGATTTAAGGATTCAGAGGTGCAGAGGGATTGTGTTCTAGTATATGATTCACAAAAAGTTAGTATGCAGGTACAGCGAGTAATTAAGAAGGCTAATGGAACTCTCTCCTTTATTACGAGAGGAATTGAACATAAAAGTAAGGATGTTATGCTTCAGTTATACAGGGCATTGGTGAGACCTCATTTCAAATACTGTGCAGTTCTGGCCTCCTTATTTAAGGAAAGATGTAAAGACACTGGTGGTGGTTCAAAGGAGGTTTACTAGATTGATGCCTGGAATGAGTGGGTTGTCTTATGAGGAAAGGCTGGAAGACTGGGCTTGTTTCCATTGGAGTTTAGAAGAGTGAGGGGTGATTTGATTGAAGTATATAAGATCCTGAACGGCCTTGACAAGGTGGATGTGGAAAGGATATTTGCTCTTATGGGTGAGTCCAGAACTAGAAGGCACTGTTTAAAATTATGGGTCACCCCTTTAGGACAGAGATCAGGAGAAATGTTCTTATCTGAGAGGGTTGTGCGACTTTGGAACTCTCCACCTCAGAAGGCGGTGGAGGCGGGATCATTGAATATTTTTAAGGCAGAGGTGAATCGATTCTTGTTAGACAAGGGAATCAAAGGTTATCGGGGTAAATAGGAATGTGGAATTCAAAACACAAGCCGATCAGTGTTGTGGCACAGCTGATGGTAAATGCTGAGCTGCTCAAATCCCAAAGGGAAACTTGAAACAATTACCATAGTAATAGGACCACCAAGTCTTTTAGGTTTCTTATAAAACTAAATTAAATCTTTATTAATAGAAGAAATTATTTTAAATGCATACATAAATCTACAAATTACTACAATGTAACTCCTAAATCCCCTAATTAATCTAACTCCCAGTTACACCTTCATTAAGGCAACAGTAAGACACATACATTTTAAAAGATCCAGGCAAAGAAACATGATACCCTGAACAATCAAATTCAAAGTGAGTTTTCTTAACTTCAGTTCCTTGTAGACAGCAACTTGAGGCATAGATGCTGAAAGTATTTCAGACTTCTTAGATCTTAGAATGCCTGCCTTTATACACAGCCTTCTCTCTTTTATACATATTTTGCCCTTTGAATACAAATTCCCATTGTTTCACTATGCCTTTAGACTTTATCTCCATGATCATAAAAACTTATCATAGTTCCAACATTACCAGCAATACTTGGGGAAAATAAACACACTGTGTCTGAACTTTACCTGGGTGGGAGACACATTTCAGCCCTCCTTTGAAATAATCTAGTCTGGGTTATTTAAAAATGCAAATTGCCTTTTACACCTTATATTTTAAACTTCCCCATGTTTACCTACTTAACATTTCAAACCTAGCTTATCTTTTCTTACATCAAAGCCTCCAGACCAGTCTAGGCAGCTCCTCTGCCCCTCTGCCAGTGACCGTGGCATCCGATCAGGCCGCAGTGACTGGGAAGATGCTAGCTTGTACCACTGGCTGTTCTCTCCCAGGTGGGGCCAGCACAGGCTCCACAAGCCAGAGGACGCCTGCGAAAGTCATCAAGGCCAACAGGGCAGCAGAGTCAGCACGCTGTCTCCAATGCTGGTGCCAGCGAGGGGGGAGCAGCTAGACGTAGCACCCGGAAACGAAAACTTAAAGCACCTTAATCACAACACAGGCTTATCACGGGTGATATTTGTTTCCCCCATTTTTCCGTTCAGTGTTTATTGGTGTGATGGAAAACACCTGCCAATGTTAACATTTCGAGTCTGTATGACTCTTCTTCAGAACTAAAGAGAAACAGCAATGTGGTGAGATATATACTGTTTAAGGGGGGATGGGACAGGTGAAGCTGGACAGAAGGCCAGTGATAGGTGGAGGCAAAGGAGAGATTGCAAAAAATGTCATAAACAAAAGATGGCAGGGGTGTTGACGGTGGTGATACTGGCTAAAGGAGGTGCTAATGTTGACATTAAGAGTAGAAAGCAGGATGAGCAAGTGACAGATGGCCCTAGTGGGGGTGGGGTGGGGGGGAGGGGATGATTATGGGGTAAAAGATCGAAATAGTCTAAAAGGTGGGGATAAAACAATGAATGGAAATAAATTTTAAAAATAACAATAATAGAAATAAGTGGGGGAAAAAAAATATAAAAATTAAAAAATAAATATATATAGGGCAGGATCATCCGGTCGGCAAGCGGCCAGCGGAGGGGGCAGGGCCCACTCGCAGGTGCATAAAATGATGCGGGATGATGTCGGGCAGAACTCCTGATGTCACCCTGCGTCATTTTAATTTTCAGGTTGGTGGGGGTGCAGCCAAATCAGCTGTGCATCCACCAACCTGTCAACGGCCAACTGAGGCCATTGAAAAAGTCATTAACATCATTAATGGACCTGACCGTCCAACCTTAAGGGAGCTTCAGAAAAAGCATGAAAACTCATCCATGGGTGGGATGAGATTTCATGGGGGTTTTTAAATATCTAATAAAGCTATGGACATGTCCCAACTCATGTGACAGTGTCACATGAGGGGACATGTCAAGGAAATCTTGCTATCATTTGTTTCACAATTTTTCATTTACAGCCGATCTCCCTGAGGCAACATTTAGCCTCAGAGAGATGGGTGCGCTCTTTCACATGCACGCGTGAAAGAGCGCACTCTCGGCTGAGGGAATCCCCCCCACCGCATAGCGCTTCCTGGCGGACATCACGCTGGGCGGGCCTTAATTGGCCTGCCCATGTAAAATGGCGACACGCCCCTTATCAGGGACATCGATCGAAGGAGCGCCTGCCCGTGCCCGCTCCTGCACTCCCCCCCCCCCCACCAATGGTGGGAAAAGCTGCTTCACCTGAAAAGAGTTTTTGGGCCCTTGGACGGTGAGGAGGGGGGAAATAAAGGTGCCGGCGTTGCACTTTCTGCAGTTGCATGGGAAGGTGCTGTGGGAAGGGGTTGAAGTGTAGGGAGTGATGAAGGAGTGGACCAGGGTGTCCCGAAGGGAACGGTCTCTATGGAATGCTGAAAGTGGGATTGAACCGAAGATGTGTTTGGTGGTGGCATCATGCTGGAGTTGGCAGAAATGACGGAGGATGATCCTTTGAATGCAGAGGCTGGTGGGGTGAAAAGTGAGGACAAGGGGGCCCCTATCACGTTTCTGGGAGGGAGAGGAAAGAGTGAGGGCAGAGGCGTGGGAGATGGGCCAGACATGGTTGAGGGCCCTGTCAACCACCGTGGGTGGGAAACTTTGGTTAAGGAAGAAGGAATGTCAGAGGAACTGTTTTGGAAAGTAGCATCATCAGAACAGATGCGACGGAGGCGAAGGAACTGAGAGAATGTGATGGAGTCCTTACAGGTAGCAGGGTGTGAGGGGTTGTGGTCAAGATAGCTGTGGGAGTCAGTGGGCTTGTAATGAATATTGGTAGACAGTCTGAGCTGAGCGCCAACTCTCAGACACTTCCTCCTACCTCCCCTTGGATGATGACCCCACCACCGACCATCAAGCCATTGTTTCCAGTACTGTCACTGACCTCATTTCCTCTGGAGATCTTCTCTCCACAGCTTCCAACCTCATAGTCTTCCAACCTTGGACAGCCTGCTTCTACCTCCTCCCCAAAATCCACAGACAGGACTGTCCCAGTGGACCGATCGTGTCAGCCTGTTCCTGCCCCACGGAACGCATTTCCTTCTATCTTGACTCTGTTCTCTACCAGTCTCTTCCCACCTACATCCACAATTCCTCTGTTGCCCTATAAGTCATATCAACAATTTCAAGTTCCCTCGCCCTAACTGCCTCCTCTTCACGTCCAATCCCTCTACACCTCCATTCCCCATTAGGATGGTCTGAAGCCTCTCTACTTCTTCCTTTAACAGAGGCCCAAACAATCCCCATCCATCAGCACTCACTGTCTGCCAGAACTTGTTCTCCCACTGAACAATTTCTCCTTAAACTCGTCTCACTTCCTCCAAATCAAAGGTGTGGCTATGGGTGCCCACATGGGCCCCAGTTATGCCTGTCTTTTTATGGGGTATGTGGAACATTCCTTCTTCCAGTCCTACTCAGGCTCCCTCCCACAACTCTTTCTCCGGTACATCAATGACTGCTTCGGTGCCGCTTCCAATTGCATCCAATTTCCACCCCTCCATCACTCTCACATGGTTCATCACTGACACTTCCTTTCCCTTCCTTGAACTCTCTGTCTCAATTTCTGATGATAGACTGTCCACAATATTCATTGCAAGCCCACTGACTCACACAGCTACTCGACTACAGCTCCTGACACCCTGCCTCCTGTAAGGACTCCATCCCATTCTCTCAGATCCTTCGCCTCCGTCACATCTGTTCTGATGATGCCACTTTCCAAAACAGTTCCTCTGACATATTTTCTTTCTTCCCCTTAACCGAGGTTTCCTACCCATGATGGTTGACAGGGCCCTCAACTGTGCCCGGCCCATCTCCCATGTCACTGCCCTCACCCCTTCCTCTCCCACCCAGATCCATGATAGGGACTCCTGGTCTTCACTTTTCACCCCACCAGCCTCCGCATTCAAAATATCATCCTCTGCCATTTCTGCCAACTCCAGCATGATGCCACCACCAAAAACATCTTCCCTTCACTCCCCCCTGTCGGCATTCCATAGGGACCGTTCCCTCTGGGACACCCTGGTCCACTTCTCCATCACCCCCTACACCTCAACCCCCTTCCACGGCACTTTCCCATGCAACCGCAGAAGGTGCAACACCTGCCCCTTTACTTACCCTCTCCTCACCGTCCAAACACTCCTTTCAAGTGAAGCAGCATTTCACTTGCACTTCCCTCAATTTGCATTCGCTGCTGCCAATGCGGTTTCCTCTACATTGGAGAGACCAAACGCAGACTGGGTGACCGCTTTACAGAACACCTTCGGTCTGTCCACAAGCATAACCCAGACCTTCCTGTCACTTGCTATTTCAACACTCCACCCTGCTCTCATGCCCACACGTCCATCCTTGGCCTGCTGTAATGTTCCAGTGAAACCCAACGCAAACTGGAGGAACAGCATCTCATCTTCTGATGAGGCACTTTACAGCCTTCCGGACTTAACATTGAGTTCAACAACTTCAGATCATGAACTCTCTCCTCCATCCTCACCCCGTTTTGATGCTCTTTTCTCAAATATTTATTTTTAAATTTTTTTATATATATATATTTTCCCATTTATTTCTATGATTATTATTTTTAAATGTATTTCTATTCATTGTTTTATCCCCACTTTTTAGCCTATTTTGATCTTTTCTCCAACATTGTCCCCTCCCCTACCCCACCCCCACTAGGGCCATCAGTCACTTGCTCATCCTGCTTTCTACTCATAATGTCACCATTAGCACCTCCTTTAGCCAGTATCACCACCATCAACACCCCTGCCATCTTTTGTTTATGACATTTTTTGCAATCTCTCCTTTGCTCCCACCTATCACTGGCCTTCTATCTAGCTTTACCTGTCCCATCCCCCCTTAAACAGTATATATCTCACCACATTTCTACTTCTCTTTAGTTCTGAAGAAGAGTCATACAGACTCAAAGTGTTAACTCTGTCTTTCTCCACAGATGCTGTCTGACCTGCTGAGCTTTTCCAGCAATTTTTGTTCCCGTTTCAGATTTCCAGCATCCGCAGTATTTTGCTTTTACCTGTCAATGTTAATTTGTAGAATGTTTGCCAGGCACCATTTCATTAAATGTGTTTTTGTGCATCTGGTGTCTGGATGCTGCATTTGCTCTGCAGGTGTAGGGTAAGCCATGATACTATGATGGACATGTGTCTCCTTAAACTTTATTGCAATGGCACATAGTGTATGTTGTTGATCAAGGAACTGGTCCCATCAGGACTTGAGTATGGAGCCTGCAGCCCTGACATGTGGTGGTTGTTCTTATTTGGTAGGCTAGCTGAAAGAGTGTTGGATCAAAGCCTCCCGGGTGTCCCTGCCTCCCTGGAGGTTTCCCAGGTCAGCATCTATCCCCACAGCATTCTCCTGACCATGCTCGTCCTCAGACTCACTACTAGACTCATCGTCTGCTGCCAGAGCAGCTGTGCCAATATCTTCTTCCTCCACTGTGTCCCCCCTTTCCAGCGCCAGATTGTGGAGAGCGCAGCATGTAACCACTATCAGTGACACACGATCTGGGGGGTATTGCAGTGCATCCCCTGAACGGTTCAGGCATTGGAAGTGCATTTTGAGAAAACCAATGGTTCTATCACAGTCCTGGTGAAGGCGTGGCTCCTATTATACTGATGCTCAGCCTCTGTTCTTGATGGCAGAGAGGCGTCATGAGCCACCTTCTGAGGGGGATAGCCCTTGACACCCAGCAGCCATCCATCCAGTTGGGCTGGAGCACTGAAGAGCCTCGGCACTTGGGAGTGTCTGAGGATGTAGGCATGGTGGGAGCTGCCTGGGTACCTTGCACAGACTTGTAGAATCTGCATCCTGTGATCACACACTATCTGCACATTCATGGAGTGGAAGCCCTTCCTGTTGACGAAGGCACCGGGCTCACCTGCTGGCGCCTTGATGGCCACATGTGTGCAGCCCATTGCACCCTGGACATGGGGGAAGCCAGCAATGGCTGCAAAACCTCTGGCTCGCTCAGCCTGGCTGGCCTTTCCTGTACGGTAATGGAGGAAAGTCAATACACGCCTGAATAGAGAGTCTGTCATCAGCTTGACAAAACAGTGGACAGCTGATTGGGAGACCCCACACAGATCCACCACTGAGCCCTGGAAAGAGCCGGAGACATAGAAGTTGAGGGTCACTGTGACCTTCAGTGCCACTGGCATGGGGTGTCCACCCACACAGTCGGAGCTGATCTCAGGCCAGATCCTTTGACAGATAGAGGTCACTGTCTCCCTTGAGAGATGGAACCTCCTTAGGCACTGCACCTCAGACATATTGAGGTAGCTGCATCGAAGCCTGTAAACCCTGGCAGCAGGATAGTGGCGTCTTCTGCGGCCCCTTGTGCCTTGGACTTCCTATTGGCCCTTTGCCCCTTGTGCCTGCACCTCTCCTACCACAGGTCATTCCCCTGGAGGCTGAATAGGAACATCTGGCCTCCTCTCCCTCCTGCCACTCTGTTCCTCCTCAGAGGAAGTGCCTCCAGCAGAGACCACAATCCCCATTCCCAGGGTAAGGGAAGGTTGTCTGAAACCTGCAAGGTCCCATGTGGTATGAATCCTCCAGGGGCCTGGAAAACAACACTGAACTGAAGCCTTATTTCTGTCAATGCAGCTCTGAAGTGAAATGAAGCTGTCCTGTTCACACAAGCGGGCAGTGGCAAGTTATATCCTAAACTACAAACTACTCGCATTTACAAGTCCACTCATCCCTCTTATCCCGCCTGTGGATGAGGTTTTTGAAAATGTGGCCTGTCCGCCTGCCCATGTTTAGCCCACGTGACAGCCTGAAAATCACAAAGGCTACAGAAACTCCGGGACAATTGGTGTCTCAAGGGTCTTAACTGGCCACTTAATTAATGGCGGGTGCGCCTCCATTTTCATCGTGCGCCCGCCTAGCGAAATATCGCAAGAGTGCACGTTGATGTCAGCACACGGCTGTGTTGGGCGTGCGCCCGCATGTCAACCTAAAAATTCTGGCCTATGTTGCTATGTTGAGGTTCAAAAGGGAACTGGATGGCTTCCTGGAGGAGGCTGATATCACTCAGCACATAAGGAGATGTGATACTGGATGATGTGCCTCAGAGTCACTGTGATTGCCTAGGATTCATTGCTTTTACACCTTCACGAGATCAGAGAGGAATTTCCCAGATTCTTTTTCCTCATAAATTGGCCAAGGATTGTTTTATCTGCTGACTTTTGGATCTTGCAGGTGACTTGCATAGTTGTTGGTGGGTGGGGAGCATTGCAGGGTCTCGTTGTCATCTTTAATGGTCCAAACTAGAAGGGGCAGCTGGCCTTTTCCTATCCACCTTTTACATACAAAGGCAGCACCCGTTCTGCTCTCCAGTTGGTGCTGTGACCAGGTCTCCGCATTACGTGGCAGATGAAGGAACATAGGGACAACAGGAGGCCATTCAATCCCTTCAAACCTTTTCTGCCATTCAATTAAAGCGTGGCTGATCAGTCTGTTAACTATCTTCTCACCTTAGTCCTGTAGCTCTTAACATCCTTGCCTAATAAAAAATTATCAATCTGAATGTTGAAATTGTCAATTGCCCCAGTCTCAACAGCTTTTTTGGAGAGTGAGTTCCAGATTTCTACTATCCTTTGCATGAGAAACTGCTTCCTGACATCATCCCTGAACAAATCGGCTCTAATATTAAGATTTGCTTCCATGTTTTGGACTATCCCCCCAGACAAAGTAGTTTCTCTTCATTCCATCAAATCCTCTAATGATCTTAAATCCCTCAATTAGATTGCCCCTTAATCTTCTATACTTGAGGGACTGACTGCAAGCCTCCTTGGTGTAACCAATCATCACCATTTAACCCTTTTTGCCTGTGGCACATTCCAGTAAAAGTAAAATGAGAACAAAAGGATGTGGAGATTACTGTCTCTCGTTGGGAGGGGAACAGCTGAAGCACCTAAAGCCTGTTTCCCTCCTGTCCTGGCTCTATCAGAGTGACTTTAAATAACAACACCTGCCCCATCCCCTCCATTCCTGTACGTCTGCTCCTCCCGTCTGACAGAAACTAAAGCTGGGTTTGCACTAGGGACTTGACTTGAGGCCTCTTATCCTGGAGACAGCTCGGAACATTTGCCCAGCAGTTTAATTCTTAGATTTGTATTTATACAGCACTGATATACTACCTCAGAATGTCCCAAAAGTGCTTTAAAGACAATGGCGTACTTTTACAGAATAGCCACTGTTGTGAGGTAGGAAATTAGCAGCCAATTTGTGCACACCAATCTTCTACCACGTAATAATGAACAGAGAGTCTGTTCCAATGATGTTGGTTAAAGGATAACTGTGAGTCAGGACATGGGGAAAATGCTACTGCTACAGCTGATTTGCATTTATAAAAATAAATGCAACTTGCTTCAGAAAACAAGAAGTTTTTCTGAAATAAAGAGCAGGAGTCAGAGAATTATAACAGCGCGGAAGCAGGCCATTCAGCCCATCCTGTCTACACCAGCTCTCTGAATGAGCAATTCACTTAGCGCCATTCTCCCACGTTCTTCCCCAACCCTACACATTCTTCCTTTTCAGACAACAGTTTAATTCCCTTTCAAAAGCCTCGAATGAACCTGCCTCCGCCACACTCTCAGGCAATGCAATCCAAACCCTAGCTGCTCGCTGTATGAAAAAGATTTTCCTCGTGTTGCTTTTGCTTCTTTACCAATCACTTTAAATCTATGCCCTCTCATTCTCATACACAAGGAGGATAAATTCAATAAAAGGCATAGAAAGAAATCTTTTTATTTTTACCATTTCTTTGATGTGTGCTCTGATCTGAACTGATGGACAGGTATTGATAACTCTACAGGGGTAGAATTCACAAACTATTATTTAAATTATAACTTTCCAAACACATTCATAAGCAATTTTCAGAGCAGATGTTTTTAACAACTTAACACCATGTAAACTATGAATGAGAGGAACTTTGAATTATACCGTATGGAGTCTATATACATTACATTAAAGAGTCATGCAGAGACAAGCAATAAGTAAATCAGGCAACTCACAGCCAATGCAAAGCATGTAATTATCATGCATTGTTCAATATATCATGAAGCAAGCAAGTCAAGGACGATATCTGAGGTGAAATTAATAGCTTGGTGTGGGTGTGGTGCAACTCGCTCAATCACAGTGAAAGATGAGGGATTAACTGACTTTAATGGTACAGATTAACCCTTTATGAAATGAATGAGAAGAGATTTGGATACCTCATCAGTAAGTGGATGATTATGTAGCAACATGTTGGGTTTGTAAAGAAAACAACAAGAAAGGAAAGATTTGCAGTTTTATAGCACCTTTCATGAGCTCAGAACATCTTAAACCACTTTACAGACAATGAAATATTTGCATGGTGTATCACTGTTGTAAGGTAAGAAACACAACAGGCAATTCGTGCTCAGCATTTTCCCACAAAAAAGTAAGAGATAATTTGTTTTAATGATGATAATTAAGGGATAAATATTGGCCAGGACACCAGGGAGAACTCACCTGCTCTTCCTTGACATGAGATTGTTCACCTCCACCTGTGAATGCAGGTAGGGCCTCAGTTTAATGATTCATCTGAAAGATGGTATCTCAGACACTGCTGCATTCGCTCAATGCTGCATCAAAGCAATAGTCTGGGTGATATACTCAGAGGTGAGAGAGTGCTACCAATAAGTCAAGGCTGACAACAATCAATAGGATGTGGAGAAAAGAGAAGCTTAAGGGCTGTTCAAGATACTGGGGATAGCGTGAGTTAGAGTTGGATGTGATGTAATGAAAGGAAACATTTGTTGTCATGTAGCTCCTTATCACTTCTCAAAAGACAATGCCGTCAACTGCTTTGAAGTGTAATCAGACATATTAACGAGGTAAACATGACAATAGTTTTCTGCCCAGCAAGGTCCCACAAATTGCAATAAGGTGAATCACCAACCAGCCTATCCTTGATCAAGGGAGGAATATTGGCCAAGACAGCAGACTTTTCAGTGAGATGAGCATTTGGAGATTAGAAAGAAAAGACTTGTAGCTATGCATCACATCCTCTGAGCTCCATAGCCAATGAAGTAGCTGTTCCGTAGGCAAATGTGGCAACCAAATTGAACAGAGCAAGATCCCAAAAACAGCAATGAGATAACTGATTTTAGGTGGTGTTGGTTGGAGCAGAATAGTGGCATAGCTGCCTATGCACAGAACTAGATTATCTGTTAAACGGAATGCTAATGGGAATTTAATGAGCAAGAAAGAAAGAAAGACTTTCATTTATATAACACCTTTCACAACTACAGTGCATCCCTAAACACTTTATAGAAGCTTAGGCACTGTTGTAATATAGGAAGCACAGTTTCTGTAGCCCAATTTTGCACAGTAAGTTCCCACAAACATCGAAGTGATACTGACCAGGAAACTGCATTTGTGATGTTGACTGAGGGATAAATATTGGCCAGGCCGTTGGGGAGAACTCCCCTGCTCTTCTTCAAAATAGCTCCAGAGGATATTTTACATCCACCTGAAAGAAAAGGACAGGGCTCCGTTTAACATTGCATTTGAAAGACAGCACCCCTGACAATGCAGCACCCCTTGCTATTGCACTAGGGCATCAGCCTTGATTTTTGCACGGAAGTCCTGGAGTGGGTTTTGAACTTAGGACTTTCTGATTCAGGAGCAAGAGTGCTACCAACTGAGCATTAAGTAATGGATAAATAGCTTGTTTTTTTAACAGTTCAGAATTCCAGTATCTTCAATATTTTGATTTTGTAAAGATAGCTTGTTGTTTCAACTTGAAATTTAACATAATTTTCTTACTTTCAAACTTTACTTTAACAATGCAACTAACAGTTGACAATCAGTCTGCAGTAAGTAGTAAGGGAAGAGGCTGTGGATTAGAATTAAATTGCTCTTGCAGAGTGCTGGTAAGAACTCGATAGGACAGATGGCCTCTTTCTGTGCTATAATCATTCTGTGATTCTAATTGGGTACCTGACTAGGTGTCAATGGCTGTGGCTGGCTGTTAACTGATGATTTGTAATTTGTGTCATTCTAAAGAATATATATTACTAGGGCATTTGCTGAACACACAAAGGTGGGAGCATCTGGTGAGTTGCCATGGAAATTTGGTAAGTGTTGAAATTTGGTTCGCAATGTGGGGAAGGAGGCGCTGAACCTTTTGAACAAGGAGAAACAGTAAATATAGAGTAATTAATCAGATCAAAAAAGCTTAAAAATAATGTTAACTAAGTTAAAGGGATCCAAATTACATCAAATAAAAATCTAGAACATATAAAGAGTTAAATAATAAATAGCAGTAAGATGATAGTAAAATAAAACTATATATATATAAATTTATTTATCTGCCCCCCATTTTGTTTCATTTTCCTTTGCTTTTTTTTCTTTCTCTTATTTCTCTCCATTTTTCTCCTTTGCTTTGCTTTCGGACAGCAGCTATTCAGGATCCTGCCATTTATACCTCCTCCAGACACCTCTTTTGTTTCTTTACTTGTCCAATTACTGCTCCCTTTGCCTTTGAAACATGAAACCTTTTGTTATTTAATCTCTCCTGCCCGCCACCCTATCACAGACCTTCCCTTTTGCTCTTCTTCCCACCCTGTGCTTTTACACCTAACACATTTCAACTTTTCCCAGTTCTGATGAAAGATCACAGACTTGAAATGTTAACTCTGTCTCTCTCTCTTTCTCTCTCTCTCTCCAGATGCTGTCTGACCTGCTGAGTTTTTCCAGTGTTTTCTGTTTTTATTCCATCTGGAGCTGTCTGCCTACCTCAATGTGGATGTGTATGGGTTTGTGTAAATATATGTTTGTATGTACATTAGATATATGTGTGTAGATATGTGTGTGGATATGTAGATATTAATATATTCATTTGGTAATATGGAACTTGAGTATTGCTGAAAAAGATACTTTTTTGTCAAAGCTTTTTGTCTTGCACTCAGAACAATCTGCAAGAAAATACCAATGTCATGGGAAACAACATATTTATACTGTATGAGAAAAGAGTGTTGATTGGTTGGCAAGTGGACTCCGATTGATAGAGGTGTTAGGCATTTTCACGGAGAATGCACCAGTTGAATTCCAAGCATTGTTTGAAATTTAAACCAAGCAGCTAGACTCTGATTGGTCAAGACATCGCCCTGGGAAATAAACCATTGATCCATTTCTGCCACTATATTGCTTCAATAGATGACAGCACCGCAAACAGTATGTTTGAAACACGTCCGCACCATAATCTCACTTAAGCGGTTTGGCAACGCAATTAACGGCACCACTAAAAATGTAGCAAATTTCTGAAAGCGAGCAGTTTGGTCTTGTGCATGGTTTCAATTTTGGTGTGCTGAACCCTTGAAAGCACGCCTATCTGGTCTAGCGCACACATATTGTGGGATTCTGAATGACCTGTCTGATTTTAACATGCAATGCAAATGTCTTAGTGTTGCAAGGCCTTAAGGCCAACCCGGACATACACATCAGTAAACCTGACAAAGGGATGGGAATAGTCATCCTTAACAAGCGTGACTAAATCAACAAAATGCATGTCATTCTTAATGACATGCCCAAATTAGTATCCATTGAGCCTGCCGCTCAACATGACCAGACAGCCTTGCTCAAAAGTAACCTGAAAAAACATTTTCTGGACTTGTGTAAGAGCGATGAGCTGCCGCATGCAATATATGACTGGCTTTGTCCTCACGGCTTGCTGCATCCGCATATATGTGGTTTTGATAGAGTAAATAATGAGAAACTAGGCAGAATTTCACCCATGTTGGGCAGACTAGGCGGAGCTGTGTGGGGGAGCTCGGGAAGCTGACCACCACCCGTGATCGGAGCTGGAAGGCGATTTCGCGCTGGTGGGCCAATTAAGGCCCAGCCAGCGTGAAACACGAGCAGCAGTGTTCAGCACTGCCTGTGCTGGTGGGGTGAGGAGGGCGAGCATGACCCTCGAGCATATGCACAAGTGCGCGCTTCATGACACTATCACATGAGCAGGGACATGTTACTAATTAAATTTTAAAATTTTAATTTAATTTTCATTTGATTTTGTAAACCTCATCCCACCCATGGATGAGGTTTCCAAAAAAGTGCAAAGGCCATTTGGCCTTTTCACCTGCCCACCAATCGTAAGGTTGGACGGGCAACGAGAAATCTCTTTTTTAATTAACTTTTTAATGGCCTTAATAGGCCTTTTAATTGTCGGCACGCTGAACGAAATATCGCGCGAGTGCGTGATGACGTTGAGACGCTCGCCCGACGCCTTCACGTATCATTTTAAGCTCGGCTGGGTCAGGTGCACACCCGCCTGCCAAGCTAAAAATTTTTCCCACTGTTTCCAATGGGAGGAGGCTCAATAACCAGAGGAAACAGATATAAGGTAATTGGCAAAAGAAACAGAGGCGACATGTGGAAAGATTTCTTTTTACACAGCAAGTGATTATAATCTGGAATGTACTGCCTGAAAGGGTGGTGGAACAGATTCAGTATAGCATTCTAAAGAGAATTAGATAAAAACCTGAAGGGCAAAAATAAATGAGTGGGCTAAGGGGGAAGAGCCCTATCAAAGAATTGGTACAGGGGGAACGGGCCAATCGATCTCCTCTGTGTTGTATCATTGGATGATTCTCTGCTAAGTTTCCTCATTTCCTTGAACAGGCAGACAGGTTCTCAGTTTGATGTTTCACCTGAAGAACTGTACCTGCAATAATGCAGCACTTGATCAGCACTGCACTCGCAGTGTATCATTATGTGCTCAATTACCTGCTTTGGGGCTTGAGCCCATGACCTCCTGATTTAAAGGTAAGAGTTCTGCCATTGGAGGTCCTGGTTGACACTAGAAACAATTGCAAAAAATGCTGGTGATAGCAGTTACCACAAACCAGAAAACACTAAAGATTTAGATGTTGAGAGCTTGGAAATTGGACATGAACAGAGATCATATGCCAAGTCTTCTAAAAAGTCTCTTTTGTTTTTAAACCATTAGAGGTATTTCTTTCTAAAGTCTCAATATTTCAGAAGGATTAAAGCGTGCTAAATCACTGACTGTACCTTTGAAACTTGGTGAGAATGCAGTCAAGCTCTGAAGCTCAGCTGCCTTTAATTACACCAAAGGAACAGACCTTTAGGCCCTGTTAGAGCCTTTCAGAATGTGACACAGATCCCTCAACAATGTAGCAAGTTTATTAAGTCTTCATAGGATAATCCCATGAGATTTTGAATGTGAGGAGAAAGCACTCACTCTTACAATGGAGCTGTCTGCTTCTCTTAATGCCTGTAACTGGGGCTGAGAGTAGCTGCAGCATTTCATTTCCGCAGGCTAAATGGAACGGTCAAACAGAAGACTTGTTTTAGGAAGTTCCTGTTCTTCTTCAAAATAGTTCTGAGACATTTTACATCCACCTGAGAGAACAGGCAGGACCTCGGTTTAACATCTCACCCGAAAGTGGGCAAATCTGTCAGTGTAGCACTTGCTTAAGTACCTCATTAAAGTGCTGGTCTCAAGTCTCCAAGTGGGGCTTCAACCCCCAACCATTTGAAGATGAGAGTGTTCCCTACTGAGCCACAGTCCTTCTAAATATAGACTTTTAAAAAATGTATTCACAGGATGTGGGTGTCACTAAGAGGGTTTATTGCTCATCCCTCACGAAGGTGGTGGCCATTGCAGAGGGCAGTTAAGAGCCAACCACATTGTTGTGGGTCACATGTAGGCCAGCCCAGGTAAGGACGACAGAATTCCTTCCCTAAAGGCTTTTTATACCAATCCAGTAGTTTGATGGTCACCATCAAAATGGCTTTTTATTCCAGAGTTATTTAATTCACTGTATTAAACCCCCCAGCTGCTATCATGGTATTTGAACTCATGTTTCTATGTCACTAGTCCAGCTTTCTGGGTTACTAGTCTAGTAACATTACCACTGTGCTTTGGTCACAAAAACACTGCCTGAGTGTTTCCCCAGCAATTGATTTTGTTCTGGTTTTTTACTCGTCGGGATCTGGCTGACTTGGCTGTGGAATTGTTTTTGCTTTATGTGGAGTATTTGACTCAGCATCCAGCCTAGTTGAATGATAGTGCTCTTCACCTCGGAGTTGGGAAGTTCTGGGTTCAAACTCCGCTCCAGGGTTTAAGCACAGAGTCTACACTGACACATGTGCATTATTGAGGGAGGGCTGCACTGTCAGCTGAGAGCTTAAAACCCCCATCCTCAGCCCTGGTCTGTCCATCAGGTGCGTACTGAAGAATCTGTGGTAGCATTCGAGAATGCAGGAAGATTCTTGATGTTTTGGCCTAATGTATCCTTCACCCACCAGCACAAAACACAATTACCTGCTTAGTTATTTTGCTGCTGTTTGTGGACCTCATTATACAGCAATCAGCTGCATAGCAACAGTGATTTGCATAGCTACAAATAATTATTGGGTATATTTGGGATGGCAAAAGGTGTTAGATGAATCCACATTGGAAGTAAATTACCCTCTCGTCTGCTCCCTCCTAGAACAGCAGGTCCGATTATCCTGGTGTCATTCGACCTCCACAGTTTCCAAACTCACTGGTCTCTCTCTCTCTGCCGGTGATAGTCCAGTTTGCTACATTTTACTCCATTACAAGCTCAAGATGTTGGGAGAGATTTATCTCTTTTGAGGAGAGTAGCAATGAAGTTCCGCCCGATAGATATTGACTTCTGGGGTCAAAGATCACTTTGCCTGCAGGGCGTGCTCCCTCATTCTGGCAGCCAAGGGGAATTAGGCAGTTGCAGTGGGAACTGCTGCATTTACAGAGGCAGAAAAGGGATTTACAGAGGCAGAAAAGCATTGAAAAGGAAGACACTGGTTTTGACCACCTACGGCCCAAGCCCAAAATGGGAACATGAAGCAGAATTGGTTTGGAGAGGAAGGCTTTTACTGAACCTTCCCTTCCATCCACAGAAATTGGGACCATTACCACCACGACTCCGGATACCTGCAAGTTCCCGAGACATGGGGGATGAGGGAAATGGACCTCAGTAAGGGGCGGTGGACGTATTGCACCCAATCTCAGAGGAAATTTCAGCCCACTGACTCATGCTCCTGAAACATTGCATAGAATGTTACAACTTGCTTCAATAGGGCTAATTAAACCACATCCCCCCGCCCTACACATACACCCACCCCCACCACTGTGAGTTTTCATCCCCTTTCCCTGAAGCAGTTTCCAACCCAAGATGAAGAGAAGGAGGAAGTGAGCTTGGTCCCACTATGACCCCAGTGATTAAGGAGGTGAAGAGGAGACTGTTTTTCAGGCTGAATCAAACCCAGGTTACAGGAATGTTACAATTCAGCATCTCGCCAACTCTATCAGAGAGATGGGGCAAAGTTCACACCTGAATTTGAGCATGGATCCCAGGGATCATGTTTACTTCACTTTGTAACTCTACTTCCCAAAGATAGAAGCACTGATCAATACAGTACAAACAAAACCAAACTGATTTCTCAGTCTGTTTGATGGTGGGTTTTGGCCTTGTTTATTGCCCAGGTTCTCAGTCACTGCCCTGCCTCCCCTCAGCTTTCGCCCAAATTAGGTTACCGAGGTCAGGACGGTTTGAAGACATCATAGATACAAGTGGCATGTTAGACAGCCTTTTCTCTGCACCCTTCAGCTTGACACTTTTCGGGGGCAATAACTTGCTGGAAGTGTGAGTTGTTAGCAGTGTGTCAAGGGTCATGGAGCACTTCAGTAAATAGCGAGTGTGTCACCTTGAACAATGCGATTAATGGATTGTGAAAAAGACGGGGGAATGATAAGAGAGGGAGGGTGAATTAGAGTCAAGTTAGATACAGCAGGAGAAAGAAAGAGAGGGAAAGAAAAATTGGATTAAAACAGAAAAAAAGGAAAAATAAATAAAAGTAAGAATAAAATTAAAATTTGCTGTTTTTAAAAATCTCTCACAACAATTGACTACATACAGGAATGAGCTTGAACAGTTTAAATTGTTCATTTTCTGGACCAGAGAACTTGATTTACTTTGCATTAACAATTATCACTTTGTTACACTGAATTATAGTACCAGCCCTGACTGTTGGTGGTGAATTTAATGGACAATTAACTGGCAAATACTGCAGGCATTTAAAATTAATAGGGAAGTTAGAGGCGCAATACTGTTTGTCTGAAACAAATGGCAGCCTAAATCAACTAGCACATCCAGAAGTGAGAAGTTATTTGCAGACTTTGCCTATCTATTAATTCCCTGAACATTTTGGCTGATTTGTGCATTAATAACAGTGTATGGCATTGTTAACTCATTGTTATTTTTCCAGCAAGATTCATGCCTTAAGCAGGGGCATCTCAATGCAAATTTAGTCATACAAATAGTCATTTTGTGGTACAGAACTTGAGTATTGCTGAAAAAAGACATTTTGTCAAAGCTTTTTGTCTTGCACTCATCAGGACAATCATAGGAATACCAAAGTCAGGGGAAACAACAACTTTATACTGTATGAGAGTGCTGATTGGTTGCAAGTTGACTCTGATTGGTAGAGGCATTGCCATTGGGAATGCACCAGTTAATGGAGACTGACAGTTAACTGCCAAGCATTGTTTGAAATTTAAACCAGGCAGATTAATTCTGATTGGTCAAGGTATTGCCTTGAGGAATGAACCAGCAAATGGCTGTCAATTATTTTGTTTAGCTGAAACAGGGACAATGTGTGTATATGTTCTTTCTGTCTGCAAAGAACAGGGCCCTGTGTATTAGTATATGTAGCTTCCAGTACACGCAAATACGCCACACTGGGAGCCTGACTGACAATCTTAAATTGGTTGTCAGCATAATTCTTAGCACACTGAGGATTATTTAGCAAATGTCCAATCGGGGAATCACATCTAATGTTGGACACTGTGTTTTGAGTTTTGTGAGCACGGGCTGATTAGGTATGGTCTGTTCCCTGCCCGTTGCAAACAGCAATTGGGACATGCTGTTTGATATGATCCACCAGTCTTTGAGTCGTATTACCTACATATCTAGCACCACACTGGCATTGAAACTCAAAAACCACATCACTCATTTGTGTGATAGGCACAATGTCTTTCTGACTTGACGGCAGCATCTTGTTAGTGGCCAAAGCCTCTCATGTTGCTACGGCATAGTAGCAGCGTGAAACAGCTAGCTTCACTTGTTGCTCAGATTTGTGATTGTCCTGATGAGTGCAAGATGAAAAGCTTCGATAAAAATGTCATTTTTCAGCAATAGGCAAATTTAATTAGTTGAACTGCATTCTTAAAGTGGATGGATCTTTCCTCTGAAGAACCCTATGACTCAGAGATGAATGTGATCCTGAACCGGACAGATGGATTGTCATCCAGAAGTGAGTAAACACTGGGTTGGATATACTTCCTGCAAAATTCCAGCAGCAAGTCCAGTTGGAGGCCTGCGATAGTCCAATATTTATTATTTGAAGCATTTCTTGATTAATTATTCAAAAAGGTGACTATTATTTTAAGTCTCATTGAGAACAAGTGCTCCACAGTTAGGCAATAGCTCTCAAGGTCAGCAATTAAAAGCTGAAGGAGATGGTTAGCCTGTAGAAAGATTTGACTAAATCAAAGGCTGTGCCAACCTATGGGTAGAATAGACCAGTCATTATGACCCTGGGCTAAACTGCCAAATGAAATTGAATTGGGTGGTAACCAGGTTAGTTGTGGATTGACACTAAATTAAAATGACCAGGCAAGATGTTGGATTGCTGTCAAAGTGAAATAGGTTCTCCCTTGTCCTGCAGGGTACTGAGGGCCATCGTGGCTCCTCTACTTCTAGCCCTGCTGAGGCCACCTAACTTGCTGCCTTGGGGGAACACAAGGACAAAATGGCTGCCCACCTGTTTGTGGAGGGTGAAGGGAAGTATCAATGGGGCACTCTTTGTATAAAATATTGCTATCAGTCATGAAAATAAACCATTCACCAATTAAGAAATATTGTATTGGTTTTGTAATATTTTTAAATAACTGGATATTTTTATAGTTTCTTAAATGTATCTTGGCACTTCACAAAGAAGTACAGAAATGGTTAGGAGAGGTGAGCAAACTCCTGATCAAAACATGGCCTTTCTAAGGCAGGGAGTGAGGTGGAGAATTTGAGAGATTTGGAGAGTGAGTTCAAGGCTGTAGGACTGAGGGTAAGGTTTGAGCCTAAGGATGGACAACAGGAAGGAGGGTGTGGATATGGGAGGCAATTAACTGGATGCCAGGCTCAGAGTCAGAGAGGGAATAGAAAGCTGTCAGGGTGGTGAGTAAATGTAAACAGGAAGATGTTGGGAACTGGAGGTTTATGATGATGTGGGAGGAGGAGACTTAGCAGTTGCAGATGGTACATTAGAGACCACTCATACCTTATGGGGGTCAAAGTTCATGAGGCCATGCTTTGGGCCCGAAGTGCTAATGTAAAATGAGAGAAATGGGGAGTTTTGTAAACATACTGCTTAACTTACTATCACAAAAAGTCAAGTCCACTCCTTTGTCTTTAAGACAGTCCCCATTTTAGCGTCATCTGCAAATATGTCACATTTATCTCCAGGTCATTTATGCAGATCTGGTACAACAGAAGGCCTCACACTGGGTTGTGTAGGACTCCACTTAATGTTTCCCCTCCCCCAAGTCTAACACTGCACCTCCAAGTACTATCCAACACTGATTTGCCTCCCCTACCCACTTACCAAGCATTCATCAGATGGTACACTTCTGAGGATTAGCATAAAGCTAATCCCAGGTGAAGGTCCAGCATTCCTTGGCTCAGTCTTTACCTTGGCAGGGTTATTGCTGAAAAATAGAGGGATGTGTAAATTCAAAGTGGGCAGATCTTCACCAGCAGAGATTCTGCAGTCTATGGGGCTTTTTGGCTAGCCTGATCCTTGCTACATAAAGATTGAATTTACCTTACTGAAGAGATTGTTAACAGTTGTTTTACAGATTTTCTAGCTGTCTCAAGATGATACTTTTCCCTGAGATCTGCCTATCGGAGAAAATGTGCAGGCAGTTGTTTCATGTCACACTCATGTCCTAACATAAAATTTAAATGCTTACACTGCAAATCCACAGAAAGTACAAAGGGACAGTGCTGTGGTGAACAGCATCTCCTATCTAATTTTCTCCATCTAACCAGATGCCTACAGGTGAAAGGAACTTTGCACCCTCTGTCGCCTATTTTTAACCAATGTTTTATCCAGGCCCGTGGCTTTTAGTTCAAAAGTCCTTCATGCGGTATTTTCCAAAGGCTTTCTGAAAGTCAAAGTTAAGCTACAGATCACAGGAAAATTGAGTGTAGAACTTGCCAAAGGTATTGGACAAAGCTTTTTCATGTTGTTCTTTGTGGTAAAAGGGGTCAAATAGCAAGAGGGCTTAAGTTAAAAATAAGAAAGTTAGGAGAAAGAAGGAAAGGTGAGAGATCTCTGGAGGCCATTGAAGCAGTCTGCATAAATGTGTTCACAAAATAATTGCATGTGTTTCTCAGAAGAAAATGACTTGGGGAATTGTGTAAGAGGTAAACAGGGATGAGAACAATATTAAAGGAACAGGCCCACAGGTCTTTTCTCATGAGTATTCTGCTTGTCTAATGCAATCTCTATTTTGACAATGATAATACCTGGACTCTGATACCATTGGGACCATTGATCTTTTCTTTTATTTATTCATAGGATGTGGGTGTCACTGGCTAGGGCAGCATTTTTATTGCCCATCCCTAATTGCCCTTGAAGGTGGTGGTGAGCTGCCTTCTTGAACCGCTGCGGTCCATGTGGTATAGGTACACCTGCTGTGCTGTTAGGGAGGAAGTTCCAGGATTTTGACCTAGTGACAGTGAAGGAACAGTGATATATTTACAAGTGAAAATGGTGTGTGGCTTGGAGGGGAACTTGCAGGTGGTGGTGTTCCCATGTGTCCATGTTGCCCTTGTACTTCTAAATGGTAGTGGGCGTGGGTTTGGAAGGTGATGTCGAAAGAGTCTTAGTGATGGTACACACTGCTGCCAGGTTGACTGCCAAATTTTAGCACATTCCCAGAGACTGGCACAATCCCTGGGATGCTCAGGGCGTGGGCACCCTGGCAAGGCTAGCGTTTATCGTCCATCCCTAGAGAAGTTGACAGGCAACCCTGTTCTTGAGCTGCTGTGGTCCAGTGGTGAAGATCCTCCCACAGTGCTATTAGGTAAGGAGTTCCTGGATTCCGACCCAGTAATGATGAAAGAATAAGTATCCACATCAGAATAAGGTGTAAATTTGAGGTGATAGCATTCCCATGCACTTGCATCCCTTGTCTTTACTGGGCAGTGGGTGCCATGGGTTTGCAAGGTGTTGTTGAAGAAACCTTGGTGAGTTGCTGCAATGTATCTTGTCAATTGTTTTATCCGGTCATGTGGATCATTTTCCAGCACAGCGCATTGTTTGTACTAATCAGCATCCTTTTCAACAGCTGTCCTTCCTTCTCCACAGGGATAATTGCTGAAGGGCACGTACTGTCAGGGACCCGAGGCACCTTGGATAATTATTAATTATATCAGTAATTAGATTTGATTAGGGTCTTATTCCCATTGCTGCTGTGAGAAGATTCCCACAACAACATTTAAAAATTGTAACCAGAATCTCGCTCTTTCATTTTCTGTACAAAATAGAACATTCAGTGGTGGTACCACCAAGGTGCCAACAGATAAAGCATTTTTGCCCAAGTGATCACGTGACTGCTCCTAACTGGACTTTAGGTCCAGCCCCAAATTTCGTATTACAATCCCAAAGTGTGAACTGCACACATTTAATGCTGCTGGACAGATAAGGTCCTTCACAACAAGTGAAGAACTTTCCAAGTGTAGTCACTGCTGTAACATAGGCAATGTAGCAGTCAAGTTCCACACAGAAAGATCCCACAAATAGTAATGAAATAAACAACTAGGTTATCTTGTTTTAGTGACCCTGGTAACATGGTAAACATTGGCCAGGTCTCTGCAGGTAATAACCTGCTGACTCAGAGACAAGAGAGTTACCAACTGAGGCACAGCTGACCAGAATTCTTGCCCTGCGATGCGAAACCTAACCTGTGTTTATTATGTATTTCTAGCTAACTGGAGGATGGAATCATTTGGAGGACCAGCCCTCATTTAAAGTGAAGGGGTGAGCTGCTTGCTTCAAACAGCACTTGGATTCGGATTAACCCAATATCGAGTGGAACTGGATTCCAGCAGCATGGTGGATCCTGGAGGACAGAATCATGATCTTGAGGCTGGAGTCAATGAGGGAAGCAGAGTCTATGTAAGTTATAGGATCCTGATTTTCATAATAGAAAGACCCAATACCAGAAGTTGGTGGAAGCTTCATCCATCTAGCGATAGAGCCCTGTAAGTATGGCGGAGGCCAGTGTGTCCTCGTTAATGGGCCTTGTGTGTTAACTCCAAGTTAGGATTGATCCTTTGCTTTGAAATCTTTGCCTAATTCACTTTGCAAACCCTTCATGTTCGAGTAACCCTCCAAGTGGGTTCCCCCTTCACCCTGATCCTGGCTCCACCCCATGCTTCCATTTCCTCAAGGCAGGCCTGCAGGAAGGACCGTGTGTTATGTTTCAGGCCACAGCTGACTGTTACTGCCACTGCATATACCAACTCTAAATGCATGGTAACTGCAAGCTTTGCACCTGGTTCTCTGCTGAGCTGAGCCCTTCCTATGCAGTTCCCTGCCCTCATTGCCAAGTTATACTAGCTATGGTTGTAGGCATTTAACCAGTCTGACTGTGTTGGCTCTTGGTCACCCTGGTAGGCCTTCCTTAAGCACCCTAGAAAGCATGGCATACAGAACTGTGGGAAGGGCCTTGCAAGAAATTCACCATTTGGTTAGTTAAACATTTTATTTGTGAAATTGACTGGTCTGCGATTCCAGGCTCCTTTGGGAAGAGGGACGTCATCCATTCTTAGGATAAAGCAGTAAAGCTGGCTTTTGACTTCTGATGAAAAAATTTGAAATGACCTGAACTAATCTCATTTTCCAAAAATGGAACTCCAACAACATTGGTTTTTGATAAATAATTTGGAACTGCACTGAACTGATTTTTCCTCCTGATATCAAAGTGAGATATGTCCACACCTGTATTAGATGTGGGTACTTTCAGGAG
The DNA here is from genome assembly GCF_017639515.1 of Carcharodon carcharias. Taxonomy (NCBI): domain Eukaryota; kingdom Metazoa; phylum Chordata; class Chondrichthyes; order Lamniformes; family Lamnidae; genus Carcharodon; species Carcharodon carcharias. The sequence goes on along the minus strand of NC_054480.1, from coordinate 77,413,771 downwards.
GGCATTGAGAATTTCTGAAGCATCTTACCAAATCTTCTTCCACAGCACCTTCTAAACCCATGACCTTTACCATCCAGAAGGACAAGGGCAGCAGATAGATGAGAACGCCACCACCTGGAAGTCCCCCTCCAAGCCACTCGCCATCCTGACTTGGAAATATATCGCCGTTCCTTCACTGTCACTGGGTCAAAATCTTGGAACTCCCTCCCTAACAGCACTGTGGGTGTACCTACACCACATGGACTGCAGCAGTTCAACAAGGCAGCTCACCACCATCTTCTCAAGGGCAACTAGGGATGGGCAATGAATGCTAGCCTAGTCAGCAACACCCACATCCCATGCAAGTATAAAAAATAAATACATTTCTGATGTAGCCTGACCTATTTAGCATTCCTCCATATGTGTCCTTCTCCTTCCAATGGGGAGATTTTTCTTGGGAAGCCCATTGATGCCAATGAGGAACAAACCTCCTGTTCACACAGTTCAAAAATGATTCAATTTGAAAGGGTTCGAACTACTTACTGGGCACAACTATGGACAACCATTTCAAATGTATGGACTTTGCTTCTGATGCCACTCATCACCCCACCCTAACTCCCTCTTCCCTGGAAGTGTTTTAGTGGGATGCTTATTCTGTTAGGAGCAGCCTCTTTGCATGAGGAGCTGGACTGGTTCCTGTCCTTGTCATGGATCACATCATAGAATCATAGAATCGTTACAGCAAAGAAGGAGGTCACTCAGCCCATCATGTCTGTGCTGGCTCTCCAAAGGTGCAATTTGCCTACTGCCACTCCCCCATCTTCTCCCGGTAACCCTGCACACTCTTCCTTTTCAGATAATAATACAATTCCCTCTTGAAAGCCTCGATTGAACCTGCCTCCATAACATTGTCAGGCAGTGCATTCCAGGTCGTGAATACTCGCTGTGTGAAAAAGTTTTTCCTCACATCGTCGTTGCTTCTTTTGCCAATTACCTTAAATCAGTGCCCTCTAGTTCTTGATCCTTCCACCAATGGAAGGATCAAGAACCTTAACCCTATTTACCCTGTCCAGACCCCTCACTGCTATCAAATCCCCTCTCAACCTTCTCTTCTCCAAAGACAACAGTCCTAACTTCTCCAAGTGAAGTTCCTCATCACACAGAAGATAGGTGTCTGTATAATGTGACCTGGACAAATTGTGATCGCCAGATAGGGTTGAAAAGGAATTTTTAAGAACATTTTTCCCTTATTGACCTTGGGATTTTCTTGTGTTTCCTGGCCTTCCCAGGAGAAATAGGAGAAACAAAAAGCCTTTTGACATAACTGTTAAGCTTTCACATTCAACCAGAATGCCTTGGGTAACATAGAAACAGTGCTAATGAAGAGAAGCTGGTTTGTCAATCTTACAAAATTAAACTTGCTGAGCAAGCTGAGAGACAAAAAAAAAATATTATCAAGACAAATCCAGGCCAGTGAGAGACACTCATGCTCTAGTTTATGAAGATTAGGCCTTGGACCCAGGTAAGGTGAAGCACAGTGTGCCAACATCTTTTTTCGGGAAAACTGACTAGAAAGGGCTTTGCATAGTGGAAAATGACTAGAGAAAGTGAAGGATGGACAGCTTTCTGGGCAGATTCAAATCATTGTCTAAACAAAGGGCTCAGGTACAAAACATTGGAAATCTTTACAACAGGGCTGAAAAACTGGAATTACCATCGCAGATGGGAGAAACCCAACTGAGCCATCAGTGCGCGGAACCTGATCGAGTATCCGGAGCCTGACTGAATGTTGGAAGTAGAATCAGCAGCCAATAAGTATGGATACCTCAAGCGGCTACTTGGTAACATATTTGAATATTCTAATGCTATATATTGTTGAAGCATTTACACGCTGGGAGCACATTAACATAGTTAAAGCATTCATTTGCTGGCAGTAAAGAAACAAAGCAATTGTGTTTTTTATATTTCTTTCACAACCTTTTAAATCTGCAATGATTTTCTGTAGCTATTTTAACTTTCCTGGAATCATTTCAACTCTATTCTCATTTTAAATCTGTAATTGTGGATGCGAATGAAGTAACCCCATTAAGCATAGCAAGCTTTTGAGTGAATTATCAGTTTATTCTTTTGCAGGTCAAAACAAACTATAAGCAGACTGAGTGTTGATAAAAATGTGAAGTTTTACAGAGATTACCTTGCTGTGGGAGGAGTGGTTTTGGTGTTAGGGGGGGCAAGAGTAGGAAGTGTCTAGTCACGATGCTCTGGCTGTCATGATGTGGGCAGGTCTCTCTCTTGATATGTTTTGATGGGTTGGAATTCCTGCCCATTTTCTCCAGCCACAACTGGAAGTCATAAGTCATATCTTTGCCCCCTCCCCCATCCCCCGCCCCGTGTCCAAATTCAGTAAATGCAGTTTTTCCATTGGTTAAATGACCTGTCAGGAGTGGCATTGAGTCACTCAGACCAGGAGACTGCAGCTTCCACTCCCCATTCTGACGCTGCGTTATTTGGTCTCAGTCAAGGGCACTTTATGTAAATGCCCCTGGGACTAGAGGAAATAATCCAGCTAGGATTGCACCAGCAGAATGCTCTCAACCTCAGCATCTGATTCAACCCTGAGCTGAGCTTCTGACCCCTCTCCATCAGCGAGACCACTTGCTTCCAGCTCAGTAGCATTACTTGCCTCTGCCTCTGCTTCAGCCTCTGCTTCTGCCATCCTCTGCTGAGACCCTCATCCATGTCTTTGTTACCCAAGACTTGACTTTAAATGCTCTCCTGCTTGGGGTCCCATTTTCCACACTCCTTAAACATTAGCTCATCCAAAACTCTGCTTTCTACATCCTATCTCACATCAAATCTTTTCCACCCAAGGCACTTATCCTTCCTAAGCTCCCAATGTCTCCAATTTAAAGTTCTCTTCCTCATGTTCAAATCCCACCCTGTCTCCATCGAAGTCTTCCAGCCCTACAAACTGTATCTCACCAAATTCTCTCCCTCCAATTCAGACCTTTTGGGCTTTTCCGTCCTCCTTTGCCCCACCATTTACAGGCTTAACTACAGTCGCAGAATCAGAGAATTTTACACCACATAAAGAGACCATTCAGTCCATCATGTCTGCACTGGCTCTCTGGGATAGCTATCCAATTAGTTCCACGTCTCTGCTCTTTCCACAGAGCCCTGAAAAGTTTTCCATTTCAAGTATTTATCTAATTCTCTTTTGAATCTGCTTCAGGCAAGGCCAGATCCCAACAACTTCACTGCATAAAAAATTTCGCCTCCTCCTTTGGTTCCTTTGGTCGGGATTTTCTGGCCCCACCATGACGAGACCCACCGCAGGGGGTGTAGTGGGCCAGCCGAAACTCCATTCACTTTTGGCGGGGCTGGAAAATCCCAGCCTTTGACTTTAAGTCTCATCTAGTCTCTACGCTCAGGAATTCCATTCCCAAATCTCTCCCATTCCCCAATGCTCGCTCTCTTCCTTTCAGACCCTGCTAAAATCCCTCATACACTTCTACTCAGGCCTACTGCGTATCCTCTCCAACCCCTGCTCCAGGCTGTCAGCCACCTTGTTGCTGCTCTCCAGAGCTCTCTCCTAAACTATCCTTCGTTTCCTCATTCCCCTCCATCCTCAAACTGTTCCTTTATTAACCTTATTGATTGGGATCTCTGCATCTTCTCCAATCTCCTCCCCACATTCTATCCTGCTCATTCCTGACTCCCAAATAAAAACGAGTTGTTGAGATGCCAATGTTAGATGTTTATATCAGTCAACCTTGTAATTCACACACAATTTGAAGGAGAAATCACAGATCAGAATTAAAGGATATTTGACGTCATGTTCAGACTGCATAAGAAATCAAAATGATAACTGGGGAAAGAATTGCAAAAAGAAAAATTAAAAATTCTGGAAGTACTCAGCGAGTCAGGCAGCATCTGTGAAGAGAGAAACAGAGTTAATGTTTCCGGTCGATGGTATTTCACAGAACTGGGAAAAACCAGGGACGTTTTGCTAATAGGTCATCAGCATGAAATGTTGGGTGAGATTTTACTGACCGTGGTTGGTGGGCTGGGGAATGCCTGGGAAACCATGTTGGGTGGAATCCCAGACACAGACCTGCCATCAGGTCATTTTACCAGTGGTGGACAATCTGAATAATTAGAGGACCAATGACAGCCATTAACCTGGAGAGGGTCCCCCCACTGCATGTGGAGGCTGCCAGTTGCATGAAGATGCCCTCTCAGTAACTTCCCGGGGCGGGGAGTGGGCATCACATCTGGAGGCTCCATGACCCGAAATGGGGGTCCCCAGCCACTGGAGGTGTTACCCCTCTGATTGCACTGGCAGTAAAGTGGTTTTTATTCCTCCCCTGTGCGGGATGTCTTAAAATTCTCCGTGCCTTCTCAGCAGAGACCCCCTCTCTCAGTGGAGCTGCTGAAGTTGCAGAGCTGCTGGTGTTTTGATTGGGCCGGCAGTATGGCAAACAAGCCCACCTCCCTTCATTAGGCTGTGGGCCCAGCAATGCCCAATTAAGGGGGTGCCGCTGGGAAGGTTGCCACCGTGGTCCTGCTGCCTGCCCAGCGAGCTCAGAATGCACATTAGGTCCCAATGCCAGGACATATAATACCAGGCAGTTAAACCCCGGCCATTAACTCTGTTACTCTCTTACAGATTCTGCCTGACCTGTTGAATATTTCCAACATTTCTGTTTTTTATTTCAGTTTTCCAGCATCCACAGTATTTTGCTTTTGCAAAAATAAATCAAATTGCCCTTTGCGAAGCTGCCAATTTTTCACTTTGCTCCTGTTATAATTAGAGAATTGGATATTGGATGATTAGGGATTCTTCTCAACGATCATTAACCCTCTAACCTGATCAGTGGAACACAGTTATAATTAGGCATTATAAACTGTGCTACAGACAGCACTAACCCAGATTTCTGTCAGCACTCTCCTCAGCCTTTGTTGACAATAAGTTGGTGTGAACATGAGCACTACACACCTTCAAGGTCCCAAGTTCAACCCTCAGTTTGCTTTTGTCCTGGCTAGCAGCTAGGGCTTCACAACTGGTGTCCATGCCCCTGGGCTGTGGGGTGAGGGGTCAGGCGCATGCAGAGAAGAAACAAAGCTTAGCAGGGTGGTCCCGCAGCCAATCACTTTCCAATACCTGTATGGATACCTAGTGAGCAAGGGTTTCAACTCTGCTGCAATGCCCTCTGTAGTTGAAAAGCTTACTGATGGAGCATAAGATGGCACTAGCAATTTAAGTACCTTTTGCGCTGGTCCCTGGACCTGAGCCATCATCAGTGAAAGCTCCTAATAAAGTTGCCAACCCTCCAGGACTGACCTGAAGATCAATCTCCAGGACACTGCTGTGTGCAGCCCTGGAGAAAAATCATCGGGACGTTAAAAAACATAGTTTGTTTTTCAATTTTCTTTGAACATTTCTGTTTACTGGACGTGAAAATATTGAAAATGGGGGAACAAAAATGCTACAGTCAAGCATTGTCAATTGGGTAATGAGTCTTTTTGCTATCCAGGAAGGCAGTATGTCACAAGATGGATGTGTTGCCGACTAATGGCTGGACCGTGGGGGCAAGTCATGTGATAAAACTTCCAGGAATACATTCAGTCACAGTTGGCAACCCTATCTCGTAATGGACTCATTCCATTGTCCTACATGGGATCATAGCACAGATCAACAGGCCATTCAGCTCAGTTAGCCCATGCTAGTGTTTATGTTCCGCAGTAGCCTCCACCTATTCACTGTCATGTAATTCTGTTAGCATAATCCTCTACTCCCTTCTATTTCATGTGCTTAAGTCTCCCCTTAAATGTATCTATATTATTCACTCCAACCACTCCCTGTGGTGGTGAGTTCCACATTCTCACCACACTCTGAGTGAAGACATTTCTCCTGAATTCCCTACTGGATTTCTTGGTGACTATATTATATTAATGGCCTCTAGCTATGCTCTTCCCCACAAGAGGAAACATTCTCTCTGTATCCATCCTATTAAAATCTTTCAGAATTTTAAAGGCCTCGATTAGGTCACCCCTCAGCCTTCTTTTCTCAATAGAAATCAGACCCAACCTGCCAATCCTCTGCTGATATGTACATAAGCTTGCTGATTTTTTTATAGTATTTTTCCTCTTTAGCAGCTTGTCTGATTTTCCCCCTCCCACTCATATTAGGTCCTGAATCATCGCTGACAACTGTGATTTTTATTTGAATCAGTTTAGTGGTCATGTTACTGGAATAGTGATCCAAAGGCCTGACTAACAATTGAGAGAATTTAAATTCAACTGCCACCATGCTATTATGAGAATTTGAATTCAATTTAAAATAAAACTAGCGATGAGAAAGCTCAGATCACTAACAGGAACCATGAGGCTGGTGGGTTTTTGCAAAAACCCAACTCAATCACTAATATCCTTTCGGGGGTGGGGGGGGGAAATCATCTGTCCTTACCTGGCATGCTCTTACGCAACTCCAGTTCAACGGCAACCTGAATGGCTCGCAACTGCCCTTTGATGTAACCTAGTGAGTCATTGCAGCTGTATCAAACATTGGACTTTGTGAGAATAAATCATAAAAATTTAGTGCCTGTGAGATGAGAAGGGAAAAGTTTCAGGGGGCAGAGGCCAAATATCTGAACAATTAAATACAGGGTCTCACCTGAATGACACCAGTGAATAAAATACATTTTGTTTTGATAGGATCGAGTACCCCTTTCATCTCAGTCATTTAATCTTTTCTCCTGTAATTGGTCTTCCTTGTGTCACACCTCAACCACTGCCCAAGAGCTGACCTATTCCTGCTCTTTTACATATTCCTCCAAACCCACGCGCTCACCTGTACCACCACAAATGAATTTCTCTTTGATTTTCTCCTCTCTTCCTCTCTCATTGGGCTGAATTTTTCTATCGTCGAGCTGGCACGAAAATGACACGGGATGATGTTGGGTGGAGCCCCCGGCATCATCCTGCCCCATTTAAATCTTCAGGAAGGTGGGGGGGACAGCGCGATCAGCTGTCTGCCCGCCGACCTGTCAATGGCCAATTGAGGCCATTGACAGGATAATTAAAACAATTAAAGGCCCTGCCCATCGAACTTTAAGGCTGGCAGGTCGGCCAGGCAGCAAATAGAAAAAACATGAAACTTCATCCACCAGCGGGATGAGGTTTCGTGTTGGTATTTAAAAAAGTTTAATGAAGTTTTTGTGCACTTTATGCACATGTCCCATCTCTTGTGACATTGTCACATGAGGGGGACATGTTAGTGATTTTTAAAATTTTTCTATTTTAATGCTTTGACAACCTTTCAGCATTCTCCCTGAGGGATCACTTAGCCTCAGGGAGATGCTTCCCGTCAGGCATCACGCTGGGCAGGCCAACACTTAAAATGACGGTGGGGCCCGTTTCGGTGGCGGCGATTGGCTGCCCACCCCCGCTGTCGAGTCGGTCAGGCCCGCCCACCCATCAAGGGCAAAATTCAGCCCACTCTCTCTTTGCATGTCAGTGTTTGACCCATTCACAATGAGGCACAGAAGGAGTGGCTCATTACATCAAGAGACACCGGCATAAGGGGTTTGAGCCCAGCTAGACCTAACCAATGGAATTACAGGCCCTAAGCTTTCTCTGGGCCAATTAAGATATGGATGTGGAGGTGGGGCAATCAAGTGGAAATCTAGAACTCCTTGCCCCAGAGCTGTTGTTGCTGGGTCAATTGAAAATTTCAAGACTGAGCTAGATTTTTGTAGAGTAATGGTATCAAGGGATATGGAGCAGAGGCAGGTAAATGGACCTGAGGTGCAGATCAACCATGCCTTACAGAATAGAGAGACAGGCTCAAGTGGCTGAATGGCCTTCTCTTATTCCTGTGTAACATGCTTGAGGGGCTGAAAGGCCTCCTCCTGATTCTGTGTTACATGCTCGAGGGGCTGAATGGCAAATAGGGATGGACAATAAATGTTGGCCTAGCCAGTGACACCCGCATCCCATGAATGAATAAAAAAATAGGGATGGGCATCAAATAGATGTGAACCCCGCCCATGATGCCTACTGAACAATTTTTTAAAAATCCAAATTCAAATCAAGGCCCCCATTTCTGCCCAACAAAATTAATCGAAGGGATCTTCACCCAAATCCTCATTAACCACTTCAGTGGTTTTGTGGTCTCCTCACTGCTAGGAGTCTACAACAATGAGGCCACAATTAAGATCATCTTGGCAACACTCGATTTCAGATCAAAGCTCTGTTCTCTGTGCTAAAGAGCTCCTGAAGGATAGTGGAGAAAAAAGGGGGACTGGAAAAAGAAACCGAAAAGATGGAAGAGGTTAATTAAGCATTGCAATTAACTGTACTGGCAATTTGATAACCCCAACACAAGTCCTGCAAAGCATTTATTTAAGTGTCACTACCTAATTAAACACCATCTTGCAGTGACTTTGAAAACAATTCAAGTGGTTTCTCTTTATTTTGCAGTTTTGGTTGGCAGTTACTTATGTGTTAAAACAACCAGATAACTCAAACAGCAGAGAGTCAATCCAGCCAATTCCCCAAGCAGTGGTAGAGTGCCAATATTTAGACAGGCTCATGTGGAGTACCTTTTAACAATGTCTGTATTCCCCTTAACCCTTTTCCTTTAGACAGCATCCTCACAATTCACTTTGATGTCTCTCAGTTTATTGGAAGTCCTGCAAGTTGCCTGTCTCCTTATTAACTCGACAGGGGTGGAGGGCGTGAGGGCAGGGGGAGTGGGCAGAAGGGCCTGCACAAAAAAAACTTCAGTTATTACATTCCAATATTTCTTGGGCAACATGGGACTGAGAGGGAAATAGAAATGTAAATAGATGATGATCTCTCAGGGAACACACTCACTTGAACCACAAGCCATAATGATTGTTTTTGAATCAAGTTAGATGAGAGAAAACAGAAAGTGCTGGAAAAGCTCAGCAGCTGTGGAGAGAGAAACAGAGCTAACATTTTGGGTCTTGTTAAACCTGTATCTCTCTCCACGGATGTTGCCAGACTTGTTGAGTTTTCCAGCACTTTTTGTTTTTATTTCAGATTTCCAGCATCTGTAGTATTTTACTTTTACTTTTGTGAACCCAGAGCCTGGGAAATAAATAATTTTAATTTAATTGGTGACACAATGTTGGTTCTTAATCATCATAACCAGGCAGTTCTTAGAAACTGCCTTGTGGTCATTATTGTGCTCACAGGTCTGACACCCATCTATTGTCACTCTCCCTCCTCCATCTCGTCTTTCTGTCAATAGTGCTGCCATCTTACCAATGGAATGTCATGTCATCTATATCATGCTTCCAACTACTGAAGAACTTACAGGATAGCTCCATAGTGAAGCAATGTCATTGGACTCCATGTAAACTTAAGGCATAAAGCCTGGTTACCAACAAGGATCTGCCAATTTTCTTGGAAGATCATTTATCTGGCAATGTACAAACATAAGAATTAGGAGCAGGAGTAGGCCATTCAGTTCTTTAAGCCTGCTCCGCCATTCAATAAGATCATGGATGATCTGATTATAACCTCAACTCCATGTTCCCATCTACCCCCAATAACCTTTCACCCCCTTGCTTATCAAGAATCTATCTTATCAAGAACCTGTCTACCTCTGCTTTAAAAATATTCAGACTCTCCTTGCGCCATCTTTTGAGGAAGAGAGTTCCAAAGTCACTCAATCCTCTGAGAGAAAAACATTCTCCTCATTTCTGCCTTAAATGGGTAACCCCTTATTTTTAAACAGTGATCCCTAGTTCTAGTTTCTCCCACAAGAGGAAACGTTCTTTCCGCATCTGCCCTGCCAAGACCCCTCAGGATCTTATATGTTTCAATCAAGTTACCTCTTACTCTTCTAAACTCCGATGGATACAAACCTAGCCTGTCCAACCTTTCCTCATAAGGCAACCCTCCTATTCCAAGTATTAGGCTAGTAAACCTTCTCTGAATGGCTTCCAAGGCATTTACATCTTTCCTTAAATAAGGAGACAAATACTCTACACAGTACTCCAGATATGGCCTCAACAATGCCCTGTATAACTGAATCATAACTTCCCTATTTTTGTATTCAATTCCCCTTGCAATAAACAAAAACATTCTATTAGCTTTCCTAATTACCTGCTGTACCTGCGTACTAACCTTTTGCAATTCATGCACGAGGACACCAAGACCCCTCTGCATCTCAGAGCTCTGCAATCTCTCACCATTTAGTTAATATGCTTCCCTTTCATTTTTCCTGCCAAAATGGACAACTTCACATTTTCCTACATTATACTCCATTTTATAAATCTTTGCCAACTCGCTTCACCTATCTTCTATCCATGCCAATATGTTACCCTCTACACCTTGAGCTTTTATTTTACACAATAATCTGTGATGTGACTCCTTATCAAATGCCTTCTGGAAATCTAAGCACAGTACATCTACTGCTTCCCCTTTATCCACAGCACAGGTTACTTTTTCAAAGAACTCCAATAAATTGGTCAAACACGATTTCATTTTCACAAAACCATTTTGACACTGCCTGATTACCATAATTTTTTCTAAGTGCCCTGCTATAACATCTTTTATAGTAGCTTCTAACATTTTCCCTATGATAGACGTTATTCTAACTGGCCTATAGTTTCCTGCTTTCTGTCTCGCTCACTTTCTGAATAAAGGAGTTACGTTCGCTATTTTGCAATCTAATGGAACTTTTCCCAAATCTAGGCAACTCTGGAAAAGTAAAACCAACATATCAACCATCTCACTGGCCACTTCATTTAAGGCCTTAGGATGGAGTCCATCAGGACCCCGGAACTTGTCAGCCCGCAGCTCCATCAATTTGCTCTGTACCACTTACTGGTGATTGTAATTTTCTAGAGTTCCTCCCTCCCTTCCATTTCCTGATTACAGCTATTTCTGGGATGTTACTTGTATCCACCACAGTGAAAACTGATGCAAAATACATTTTCAATTCATCAGCCATCTCCTTATTTTCCAATATTAATTCCACAGATTCACTTTCTATAGGACCAATTCTCACTTTGTTATCTCTTCTTTTTAAAGGCCAGGATTTTCAAGTTAGTGAGTGGGGGTGGGGCCTGCTCGCTGACACCTAAAATGACACGCGGTGACGTTGGACGCATGCCTGACGTCACTGCTTGTCATTCAGAACTTGAGTTCAGTGGACGCACACTGGCGTCGGCTGTCAAGGGCTTATCAAGGCCAATCAAACACCAATTAAGCTAATTAACAGAACTGCCCATCCAACCTTCAAGCAGGCGAATAGCCCAGGCGGCTTTCCCATTTATTATGAAACCTTATCCACAGGCAGGCTGAGGTTTCATGAAGGTTTTTAAAGTGTAATAAAAATTTTTAATAAAATTCATTGACATGTCCCAGCTCATGTGGGGGACATGTCTTAAAAAAATGTATTTTTCTTTATTAAAATTTTCAGATTTCAAACTGATCTCCCTGAGGCAGCTCTGTGCATGTGCACGAAAGAACATAGGCCCTGACTCAGGGAATCCCCCTCCCCCGCCCTCTCACCCGCAAAGGGAGCGCTTAATTGGCCCACCCACATAAAATGGCAGCATGCAGCCGATCACGGGCAGCAATCAGCTATGCGCCCGGCCGCACCCGCACCAGTCCAACCCCCCATGACAGGGAGAAAATTGTCCCAGAAGTAACTATAGAAACTCTTAATATCTGTCTTTATATTTCTAGCTAGGTTTCTCTTGTACTCTAATTTTTCCTTCCTGATCAATCTTTTAGCTGTTTTTTATATTCTGTCCAATCTTCTGACCTGCCACCATCTTTGTGCAATAATATGGTTTTTATTTAAGTTTGACACTATCTTTATCGAGGTGAGCCCTCCCCTTGGAATTTTTCTTTCTCTTTGAAATGTATCTATTTTGTGTATTCTGAAAAATATTCCCTTAAGTATCTGTCGCTGCATCCCTGTTGACCTGCCCCTTAATCTCATTTGCCAGTCCACTTTAGCTAGCTCTGCTTTCTTGCTCTCATAATTGCCCTTATTTAAGTTTAAAATCTTAAAGTCTAAGACCCACTCTTCTTCAAACTGAAAGTAAAATTAAATCATATTGGCCTGTAACTTGCGCGCTGCCCTGCGTGGGATTTGGGGGGGGGCACCCCAAGGTGCTCACTTCCTCTGGACAATTGCGCTGCTCTGGGAACCTTCCGAAAATGTGATTTAAGTCGCAAACGTCGATGGTTCCACCAGGGTCCCTACCGATAATTACCCAGAAAAAGTTAGAAGAATTAAAACCTCTTCTAACTTCTGGGTAACTATTATAAAGACCCAGACTGACCCCACGGGACACCCAAACCCCCACACACTCCCACGGGACTCCCCCCATCCATCCCCCACTGACCTCAGCTGCATCCTCCACCCCCACAACATCAGATCCCGCCCCCCATGACCTCAGACCCCGACCCATCCCCCCACCCCTTCTCCCCACCTCGGTCCCCCACCCAGACCTTGTACCCCCCCACAACCTCCAAACACCCCCACCTCCCTGCCAACCTCCATAACCCCCACGGAACTCTGCATCACCCTCCCACCCCAGAGCTCCAACACCGCTACCCACCACCACCCGACCACCAGAACCCCCCTGACCTCGGACCCTCAGACGCCGCACACTGACCTTGGACCCTCAGACACCCCACCCAGACCTCAGAACCTCTCTGATCTCAGACCCACCCTCCCTCGGACTCGCAACATCTGAACGCCCCCTCCCACGAGACCTCGGACGCCCCTTGACCCGAACTCGGACCCTGCCCGACCTTGGATCACAGCCAACCTCAGACTCTCCCCTCCCCTCGGCGTCAGACAACCCACGCCCTGACCTCTGAGCAACCCCTCCCCCCACCTCGGACCCTCCCCCTCCCTCGGCCACCCCCTCCCTCGAACTCCCCGACCCCCACCGACGCCCCAGACCCTCAAATCCTATCCACTTACGTTAGACACTTACCTTCTCCCTGGCCTGTCAACTTCCCTGGCCCTTTAAACTTACCTGCTTTACAGCAGCAAGTGCTGTGAAAAGGGGGTGTGGCCTGCTTGAATACACTGGATCTTCTTCGCTGGGGCCTGTGGGGAGCCTTTCGATGCAGGCCCCAAGCAGCTCTGGTGAACAGAGGTGGCAACGCAATTTTCAAGACCAGGCAAGTGTGCATTTATTTCTCCTAATTTCTGTGGGCCAGCACTTTCTGATTCCGGAAGGTGCTGTTCTAAGATGAATTCTTTATCTAGGCTACCTTTGCCCATCTGATTGTTCTTGTCTATGGCCAGAATATTGCCGTTGGCATATGGGGGCTGACCTGACACGCCGACGCACAAAATGACCCGTGATGATGTCAGGCATGTGTCCCGCCGTCATTTAGATCTTTCTTCCGGCAGGAGCGTGGCAGAGGCAGCTATGTGCCCGCCGAACTGTCAAAGGCCTATTAAGGCCATTAGGGAAGTAATTTAGATAATTTACAGTGCTACCTGTCAAACCTTAAGAGCCCAGGCAACCTTCACATTTTTCAGCAAACCTCATCCATGGGCGGGATGAGATTTCCTGAAGGTTTTATAACATTATTAATTAATTTTTGCACAGCTCATGAGGGGACAGGTCTAAATCATTTTTAACTTTATATTATTTATAAACTTTTATTATGTACTTAATCTCCCTGAGACAGCTCTGTGCCTCAAGGAGATTTCTGCGGTCTTTCGGGCTTGTGCATGCGAAAGACCGCAGGCCCCAACTCTCCCTCCTCCCCCAGCCTGCACAGCGCTACCGGCCTTGTGTCACGCTGGACGGGCCTTAATTGGCCCGCCCATGTAAATTGGCGGCACGCAGCCGATCACAGGCAGCGATCGGATCCGCGCCCCTCCTCACCCAGTCCCACCCAACCCACCCAACAGAGGTAAGTTTATGGCCTATATGTGGATTAAAATCCCCCCATGATTATCACTGTACCTTTCTGACAAGCTCCCGTTATTTCTTCCTTTATACTCCATCCTCCAGTATGGTTACTGTTAGGGGGCCTATACACCACTCACACAAAGTGACTTGCCTTTATCATTTCCCATCTCTACTCAACCACTTCTGGAACCTGGTTTCCTGAACTTATCTCATTCCTTTCCAGCATTAATTAACAAAGCCAACCCTCCATTTTTTTCTAACTTCATGTACCCTTCAACATTTAGATCCAAACCTATGGCATCCTGTAGGCATGTCTCTATAATGGCTATCAGATCATATTTATTTATTTCTATTTGCGCTATCAGTTCATCTGTTTTCTTTTGAATGCTACGGTGTTTAGATACATAGCCTTTAGTTTTGTCCTTTTATTATTTTTGTAACCTCTAGACTTACTTGCTGATTTACTCTTAGATTTGTACTCTCTGGCATTCTTATCATGGTCTGTTTATTATTTCCCACATTAATGCCACTCTCACTTGCTTTGTCTCTATTCTTCTCAAATTTGATCCCTTGTCCCCATTATTTAATTTAAAACCATCTTAACTTCACTAGTTATGCAGCTTGTTAGAGCATCGGTCCCAGCACGGTTCAGGTGTAGACTTTCCCAAGGTGACAGGCACCACTTTCCCCAGAACTGGTGCCAGTGCCAAACAAACTGGAACCCACTTCAGCTACACCAATCTTTGAGCCTACGCATTCACCTCTTGAATTTTATGCAAGTTATGCCAATTTACACCTGGCTCAGGTAATATGCCAAAGATGATTATCTTTGAGATTCTGTTTTTTAGTTTAGTGCCTTGCTCTTCATACTCACTCGGACTCTTTCCTAGTACTTTATATGTTGTTGGTACCTACGTGGGCCATGACGACTGGGTCCTCCCCCTCCCACTGCAAGTTCCTCCCCAGCCCTGAGGAAATATAGCAGGCAGGCAACAAAGCCATCTGCACTTTTGTTCTTTGCTGCACAGAACAGTGTCAATCCCCCTCCCTATAATGTCCCCTACTTTTAAAAAAATCATTTATGGGATGCGGGCATCGCTGGAAAGGGCCAGCATTAATTGCCCATCCCGAATTGCTCTTGAGAAGGTGGTGGTGAGCTGCCTTCTTGAACTGCTGCAGTCCATGTGGTGTAGGTACATCCACAGTGCTGTTAGGAAGGGAGTTACAGGATTTTGACCCAGCGACAGTGAAGGAACGGTGATAGATTTCCAAATCAGGATGGTGAGCAACTTGGAGGGGAACTCCCAGGTGGTGGTGTTCCCATGTGTCTGCTGCTCTTGTCCTTCTAGATGGTAGTGGTTGTGGGTTTGGAAGGTGCTCTCTAAGGAGCCTTGGTGAGTCCCTGCAATGCATCTTGTAGATGGTACACACTGCTGCCACTGTGTGTCGGTGGTGGAGGAAGAGAATGTTTGCAGATGGGGTGCTGATCAAGCGGGCTGCTTTATCCTCGATAGTGTCAAGATTTTTGAGCACTGTTGGAGCTGCACTCATCCAGGCAAGTGGAGAATATTCCTGACTTGTGCTTTGAGGAGTCAGCAGGTGAGTTAATCGTTGCATGATTCCTAACCTCTGACCTACTCTTGTAGCCACAGTATTTATATGGCGAGTCCAGTTCAGTTTCTGGTCAATGGTAACCCCCAGGATGTTGATATTGGGGGATTCAGTAATGGTAATGCCATTGAATGTCAAGGGGTGATGGTTAAATTCTCTCTTATTTGAGATTGCTATTGCCTGGCTCTTGTATGGCGTGAATGTTACTTGCCACTTCTCAGCCCAAGCCTGGATATTGTCCAGGTCTTGCTGCATTTGGACATGGACTACTTCAGTATCTGAGGAGTCGCGAATGGTTCTGAATATTGTGTAATCATCAGCGAACATCCCCACTTCTGACCTTATGATGGAAGGAAGGTCATTGATGAAGCAGCTGAGGATGGTTGGGCCTAGAACCCTAGCCTGAGGAACTCCTGCAATGATGCCCTGGAACTGAGATGACTGACATCCAACAAATACAACCATCTTCCTTTGTGCTAGGTATTACTGCAACCAGCGGGGAGTTTTCACTTTGGTTCTCATTGACTCCAGTTTTGCAAGGGTTGTTTGATGCCATGCTTGGTCAAATTCTGCCTTGATGTCAAGGGCAGTCACCCTCACCTCACCACTGTACTACCACTGCACTCATTTTTGCTCCCCCAAACTTGAATGGGTTCCTGTACCACGGTGCCATGGTCAGTTTGCTAATCCACCCTGCAGCTCCTGCTCTCATCCAGACAAGCCAAGAAAACCTCAAACTTATTGGACAATGACAAAGGCTGAGGCTCCTGCACTTCTTCCTCTGGGTTCCCTTACCTGCCTCACTCGCAGTCGCACTCTCCCGTCCCCGACCAAATCAGAAGAGCCTATCCTAAGGAGTGTGACAGGCTCCTAGTATAAAGCATCCAGGTAGTTTTCCCCCTCTCTGATGTGTAACAGTGCCTGCAGCTTGGCCTCCAGCTCAATGACGCTGAGCCGGTGCTCTTTGAGCCACAAATACTTACTGCAGACTTGTTTTGCCCTGGATCACAATTGCATCCAGGAGCCCCCACATGCTCCAGTCGTGATGCATGATCTGTGCTACTATCTTTAATGTGTTTTAGTTAACTACCTAATTATATTATTCATTTTTTAATTTTCAATTTTATATATTTTCTTAACATTACCACCAGTTCCTGTACTATTTTAAACCTTAGGAATAGAATAGACCTTAACCACTTACCAGATCTCCCCAAACAGCTAGCTTTTTTCCCTGAAATAGAGTAAGAACTAATTCCTACAGGATGAAAAAGTTATAAAAAGCAAACTTCTCCTCCTCACCTAACATCCCCCACTCACCAAACTCCCAGGTATCCAGTCAGTATCAAGCTTCACTCCAAGGATGTTAACAGCTGAAGGGAGATGGAATGGAAATTGACAAGATTGTTTCCAGAATTGAGAATATTTGTTTCTGATGGAATATTTGAGTTCCCCCTTTCTAAGCATTGGCGTATTTCCCATCCCTCAGTTTTGGTGTTATCCAATTTTTATTCATAACACCACAGCAAACTCAAAATATGGTGAACTCAGAGGGTTAGTTCATTTGCACACAATCAAACCTGAGAGAAATATTGGAAAGTAGCCTCCTTTTCACTCATACTATAAAAGAGGGGAATAGAGAAAGAAAGATTTATAAGGAAAAGACCACAGAGAAGATAATTATTGTTTCATGTGAGTCCAGAGTCCAGAGTCAAAGTTCAATGGTGTCTTCCTTCACAGAGGTCAGCAGGTTGAAACCTGATGCTGGATAATTCACTTTTTCGGTAGAGATGACTGCCACATTGTGATAGGCACACAGAGATGAAATAGCTTTGTAGACGATGGTGCAGAACTTCAGAAGTTCCAGCAGAAAGTGTAGATGGGGATCAGGCATTCAAACCTGAACAGAGCCCAAGTAGATGGGAGATGGCAGATTGATCTGCAGTATATCCAGACAGTATAACTGGCTTTCCCAGCAAGTCGGTGGAGGGTGGGGGGGAGGGGGGTCATGTCATATGACTCCCAATTTTCCAGTTTGGCTTTGATAAAGGGTTTATATTCCTTTGTCAGGGTTCCTGAGATGGTTAATGTTCCAACCATTAAGAATTTGAAAGGAGGTTGCAAGGTCCCTTGTCCTAGCAGACAAGTAGGCTCTGGTGGCCAGGCCTGACTTATAAACTGTAGATGACCTCAGTATAATTCCCTTTCAATCTCTGCAGCCTTCAGAGATAATGATTTGTCAGTTTATCTGATACTGCCAGAAAGTTCCTTTTATTTGAAAGCCACAGCTAGACATGGCTTCAGTCATTTTGAAATCTTTGTCCAGTTTTTTAAATTTTAAAAGTTAGTATATCCATATATTCTATAAAAATATAGAGAGCGAGGTCTTAGCCCCCTGACAGCTCTTTCTTGATGGCCACATGGCACAGAAAGTTTAATTTAGTTAATGTGGCTGTCTCTGCAAATAGATGCTCCCTTGTCTCTTTCAATCCAGAAATAGTCAGCATAAATATAAGATATTTAATAAAATACATAAAATAAAGAATTTGGAAAGAATGCCTGTACAGAAAGAGTGGTTAGAATATACAATTCAATTCCGCATGGAGCAGTTGAAGCAGAAAGCAATGTTGTATTTAACAGGAGGTTTGATACATCCATGAAGGAGAAGGGAATAGAGAGATACAGGGGCAGGGTGGAAAAAGGACATTAAGTTGAGGATTTTTTCTGATAACTTGTCCACCACTGAGATTAGGCTGGCTGCCTGTAGTTACTCAGTCTATTAAACAACCATACAACATGTTCCCTGTTTATTGCTGAATTGGCTGGACTCACTGAGACAGCAGAGAGAAAAGGTCCAGAAAATCCACAGTGTCTATCCGCAATGTGAGAGGGAGATAGGCAGAATCTCCAAGGATGGTAGAGGGGGAGGAACATGCTTTCATCAAACCTCTGCTGCTTCTGTGAGTTTCCCATTTCTCTCTGTTCATTTGTAAGGCAAATTGTGGACTTGAGGGGCAGGCATGGGGATTTCCCACACCGAGATGCTCATTACTCCCCTGCAAGCTCCTGTTGGAACAGATTTGAGTTGATGACTCACCCTCCACATCAATAACCCACTTTCACTTATTACCCTGCTTGTACTTAAGGTCCAAGATCCCTGGGACTGGGTTAAGGCATTTCCAAAGCTTCACTCAGGTGCTGTAGGGGTTGGGGCAGGACCATGTTCAGTTGTAATCGCTGTCCTACTTTTTGCAACACGGGAAGTTATTTGTCACTAGTAGAAATGACTGTATAAAAATATAGAAATTACCACACAGAAATCAAAGCAAAATACTGTGAAAAAACAGAAAATGCTGGAAAAACTCAGCTGGTCTGGCAGCATCTGTGGAGAGGGAAACAGAGTTTATGTTTTCGAGTCCATAACATAGTCCTATTCTTTCTTCAGCGACTGTCTCCATCTCCGACTTCGATTTACTCACGTGGATTCCAACTGAGGTTCCATCCCTCATGTTTTGAAATCCCCCAGGATTACAGGTATCTCTGGGACATACAATGCTCCTCGGACTGCTATCCTCGCCACATCCTGAGATCCACCCTCAGTGCCATGTGCCACCATATGAACACACTCGACCTCTCCCTCCAGCAGAACAGACTCACCCTATTTAAAGCTGTCGTTCTCCTGAGTTCCATTCCACTCTTTATCTCATCTTAATGCCTTAATAACAAACTGCTCCTCTCCCTTTCAGGTGTTAAGAATTACAACAAAGAAACAAGCCACTTTTTTATAAATTCATTCGTGGGATGTGGACATTGAAGGCAAGGTCAGCATTTAGTGAACTTCCCTAATTGCCCTCCTTGAAACACTGCAGTGTGTCTCATGTAGCTAGACTTATACTGTTCAGAAAAAAGTTCAATGTGAAACTGCCCCTCACTATAATCCAATTCACATACAAGTCATGTTCATCATCTTTCTATCATCTGTAATTTATCATCTATCTCTCACAAGTCCTGTGCTGATGGGTTAGTGATGTAGCAGCAAGTGTGGATTCCCTGGGCCTGTAGCCGCGAACTTGCACACAGGCAGCTCAGGACACAGGGTGGTTTTTCATTGGAAGGAAGTGGAAGTGGAACTCGGCAGCCCCCTGAGCGACTGGGCAGCTCTTTTCAGGACCACACTGATCACCTCACCAGTATGAGGAAGGGGCTAGAAAAGGTTCCCTAAACATTGTCTGTTTCACCTCCCGGCCAGCAGGTGGCAGCAAGCAGGGGTTCTATCAACATGGTGGTAAGTCAATCTCAAATAAAAAAGTAAAGGTGACACCGGTCACCATTGGCACATAAAATGTGCTCACCCTCATGGACAACGCCACAGCCGACAGATCTGAGAGAAGATCTGCTCTTGTCAGCAGAGAGCTGGCTCAGCACAAAATCCAGATCTCTGCACTCAGCAAGACATGTCTACTTAGGAGGGGCAGCTTGAGGTAATCGGTGCAGTTTTCATGTTCGTTTGGAGTGGCTGTGGAAAAGAAGGATGATGCGAAGTTGGTGTGGGCTTTGCATCATGAACCTTTTCATAAATACGTTAACTTACCTTCCCAAGGGTGATAATGATGCTCCCATTGCCCAGCAACAGGCAAGCAACTCTCATCAGTGAGTACACCCCTCCCATGACCAACTCTAATGAGTCAAAGATAAATTCTACAATGACCTCCACTCCATTACTGCTGCTGTACCAAAATCAGAGAAGCTATTCATTCTTGGTGACTTCAGTGTAAGAGTTGGTGCAGGTCACTAGGCATGGGAAGGGGCCATCAGAAAAAAAACGGGGTTGGCAGTTGTAACAGCCTCCTCTTGCTGAAGATGTGTGCTGGGATGAGCTCCTAGTCACCAACACAGTTTTCCACCTCCCTAATCACAACATAACGTCTTGGATGCAGCCCCGTTCTATACATTAACATCTAATGGGCTATGTACTCACCAGGCAGAAGGACAGGCAGGATGTGTATGTAGTGAAAGCCATGTGCAGAGCTGACTGCTGGACTGATCACTGTCTTATCATTTCAAAGCTAAACATCAAGACCAATCCCCCTATACACCCCCAGGGCAGGAAGATCCAGAAATGTCTCAGTGTCCCAAGGCAGTCATGAAGGAAGCTCTCTCAGAGGAACTTGAGAGTCACCTGTATACAGTGAAACTAGACACTCACTGCATCGAGGATGACTGGGCGACCTTCAGGATATAATGTATTCCACTATACTAAAGACCCTTGGTCCATCAAGACTGATTCGATGAAAACAATGAGGTAATCCAGAAACTACTGGAAGAGAAACATTCCTTTTCCAGGATTTACCTCAAGGACAAGTCATCATAATCCAAGCATGATGCCTAATACAATATCCAAAGGTCTGTGCAAACTCTGAGAGGTGCAGACACTTGGCTGAATCAGAAAGCAGACAAATTTCAGTCATATGCCAACCACAAAGACTAGAAGAGATTCCACAATGGTCTGAAACCTGCCTACAAGCCCCACTCTAATGGTTGCTCACTGCCAACAGATCAACACTGCTCACAGAAAAGGTTCAAATTCTAGAAAGATGGGCAGAGCACTTTAGCCACATCCTCAATTGGCCTTCACCCATTAATGAAGAAACAATTAACAGGCTGCCATCGGTTGCTACAATTGCTCTGTTAATGACCCTCCCATACTGTTAGAAACGATGAACACAATCAAACTCCTGGCTAGTGGCAAAGCTCCAGGAACTGATTCCATTCCAGCTGAGTTCTACAAGGCTGGAGGTCAGTGCCTGAGCAAGAAGCTCACTGAACTCTTTCAGTCCATGTGGAAGCAAGGAACCATCTCATAATAACACAACGATGCCTCCATTACCCACCTGTACAAGTGGAAAGGAGCTCGCCAAACTTGCGACAATCAGAGGAATCTCAGTCCTCTCCATCATCGGCAAGATCTTCGGCAGAATCCTTCTGAACCCCTTAGTGCAACATCCCAACCAGAAGCTGCTGCCAGGAAGTCAGAAAAAGTCAAGGAACCACAGATGTGGTGTTTACAGTTAGACAGCTTCAGGGTAAATGCTACACTTTGTTTATTGACCTCATATCCCTTATCTGAGAAGAGGATTACATGCTGATACACCTCAGGGATGCTGTGATCATGACTACATTCAAGAAGGGGGGCATGTCCGATTGCGGTAACTACAGAGCCTCCTTACTGTTTGTCACAGGGAAGATTGTTGCAAGGATCCTCTTCAACTGCCTCCTACCAGTGACTGAGGAGCTCCTTCCAGAATCACAGCACAGCTTTTGCCTATCAAGAGTCATGATCTTCAGACATGATCTCCACTGTGTGGCAAATTCAAGAAAAACACAAGGAACAGAACCAACAGTTGTACATGGCTTTTTCTGATCTCACAAAACCCTTTGACTCCTTTAATCAGGAAGGCTAATGGAGTATTCTCCTTAGGTTTCATACCCTCAGGGATTTGTTACCATCCTCAGCCTACTCCACGATGACATGCAAGCTGTGATCCTCACTGACAGAACCATCACAGACCCTATCTCAAGGAAGACTGGGGTCAAACAAGGCTTCGTCATTGCACCAACTCTCTTCTCCATTTTCCTCACTGCAATCCTGCACCTCACCTCTAACAAATTACCCACAGGCATGGAGATAATCTACAGAATAGGTGGGGAAACTATTCAACATACATCGCCTTCAATCCAAAACCACTTCAATCTCAGTCATTGGGCTTCAGTATACAGACCTAGTGTGTGTACTCAATCGGCAACTGAGCTCCAGTTCCCTGTTGTCTCCTTCTCTGAAACATATGAGAAAATGGGCTTTTCACTAAACACCCAGAAAACCAAGACCCTCCTCCACCCAGCTCCCACAGCACACCACCTTTTCCCATCAATTAAGATCAACAGCAAGATCCTGGAAAATGTGGACCATTTACCACATCTTGTGAGCCTCCTCTCAGGTAAGACAGACATGGATGACAAAATTGATCATCAGCTCCAACATGCTAGTTCAGCCTTCAGCTGACTGAGGAAAATAGGAGGACTGAGGACCAGGATCTCAAACCCAAGACTAAGGTCATGGTTTACGGGACAGCAGTGATCCTTGTGTCCCTATATGCTTCAGAGACTTGAATAACCTACAGCGGACACCTCAAAGCACTGGAGAAGCACCAGCTGCAGCAGCTTTGCAAGATTCTTCAAATCCAGTAGTAGGAAAGACAGTTCAACAACAGTGTCCTCTCCCAAACCAAATTACCCAGCATCAAGGCACTGATCACTCAAAATCAGCTTCTCTGAGCAGCACATGTCGTTCATATGCCCCACGCCAGACTCACAAAAACAACTGCTCCACTTGGGAACTCAATTGTAGTAGGAGACTCCCAGGAGGACAGTGAAAATGCTTTAGGATTATCCTTGAAACATCCCCGAAGAGGCCAAACATCCCTGCAGACTCATGGGAGACCCTGGCTTGTGACAACAAAATGGAAAAGCTTCATTCAGCAAGGCACAGAGAGACTTTGTTGGGAACACACAGAGGGAAAATGGAGGGTGTTGGAGAGAGAACACAAATCTCCAAACAACCCATCTACCCAACCCTCCAAGCACCACCTGCCCCACATGTGGTAGAGTCTGTAGCTTCTACATTGGATTTATCAGCCATTTCAGAACCATCGAACCAGAGTGGAAACGAATCACCCTCAATCCCGAGGGACTGTTCAAGGAGAAGACTAGTTATGTTTATTGACCTGACCGAGGTCTTTGATACAGTCAGCCATGAGGGCCTTTGGAAGGTAGTGGAGAAATTTGGCTGCCCTGAGAAATTCGTCATAATAGTTCAACATTTCTATGCATAACGTTCGTGTGTTCTAGATGATATTGAGTCTTCTGACCCATTCCCAGTCACTAATAGAGTTAAACATGGCTGCGTTCCAGCACCAACCCTCTTCAGTATGATTTTCTCCACCATGCCCTTTAGTGCCTTCCATAGTGGTGATCCTGGCATCACAATCAGATATCACATGGACGGGAAGCTGCTCGATCTGAGACGACACCAGGCAAAGGCCAAGCTCTCCAAGGACTTGGTGATTTCCTGTTTGCCGATAACTGTGCACCAGCTGTCGGTTCAGAGCAGGACTTTCAGGGCCTTAACCTCTGAGCACCAGGACAGTGTATCTGGGGGGTATCCCAAAGATGGGCTCAGGATTCTTCTGAGGGAGATCCCCTTTCTCCTTCAGAGACACTCCCCACACTCAAGTACATACACCAGGTTCACAAATGTATGGCTTGAACAGAATGACCAGAGAGACAAGTTCCTTCAGATAATTCGCAACAGTTTTATTGAATTACCCATAGCCCTCAGAGAAGGGCTGCGTTCAGCAACCATGAAATACAGTTACAATTACAGTTATGTTACCTGGAACCCTGTCCTGTTAGAGGCTAAACCCCCACCTTGTTCCTAACTTAATACTTACAATCACCCCGCGGTTGGTCTTCCGATGATGTTGTAGGTCCCTGGGTGGAGTTGACCAGACCCTATTGACTTCCTTGACTGCCTGCAGAAACAGTGGGAGCTCCTACAATTTCTCTCCCCAGCTATATCATTTCTGCTGCTGGCCTGGCCAACTCATTTCCCAAGTTTGGCAATACTCCAAATCTTTAGTTCTGATCAGCAACCTGTGACCTCAACCTTGATATTCCCCTTTTTAAGAAGAAAGGGTTTTCAGTGAAAGACACAAATGTCCACTTGCCGCTGATAATTGACCTCAAAGATAGCATCTTTCCCACCTCTGATTCTACACCGCATTGGAGCTGATCTCCTCCCATTGTCTGGTTCTTGAGGTTACCAGGCGTTTACCTCTTCCCCCATTAGAGGTGTGGGACACATATGTTTAATGAGCCTTGCTTCTCAATTGAGCTATGCGATTGTCTGCTCCTATCAAAATGTGTAACTCCAGCAGAAACTCAAACAAGGAGTTAACCCACTGTGGTCCTTCACCGCTTCCCCTGCACCCACCTTCCCGCCTCCTCCCCTGCCCAATCCACCCCAACTACACCATCCCCAAGGCCCAGTCCAATCTCACCCCACCAAGGCCCAACCAAACCAAATTCCACCCCCAGGCCCGCCCTGACCTGACCCAAACCACCCATCTACCCCAGTCCTGACTAGACCACCCCCCCTCCCCAACCTAGGCCTGAACTCCCCTCCCCCAAATCCTAACTACTTACATTGTATAATTACCTGCCTTGTCAAAGTGGCTGGACCTTTAAATTTACCTGCTTTACGGCAGCTAATGCTGTAAAAATGGGTGCATTGCTTACTTACCCTCGACTGAGCTGCCCTCGACTGTAGGCTTTGGGAACCGGCTGCACTGCACAGATCTTGCCCGGCTTGAGTTGGAAGGTTGGGTGAGATAGGAATGGCTGGATTTCAAGGTAAGTAATTATGAGTGGAGTGGCAATCCAACTCAATTATCACCCCATCAGATGTTACAGGCTGCATTGAGCATTGGCTTGTTCTTCAATGTGTGCGACAACCCCGGCCTTATGATCAGCACGAAGAAAACTGAGTAATATACTGGTCTGCTCCACAAAAATCCCATCTCAAGCAGGGTTTTATTCCATGACCAGAATCAGCAGTGGATAAGTTCAATTATCTCGGCAGCACACTCTCTCCAGCTGTCTGTATTGGCCATGAGACAAATGCAAGAATTGCCAAAACAAGTATAGTCTTCGACAGACTTTGACCATCACTCTGGGAATGAAGAGGAGTAAGTCTGCCTACCAAACTGAAAGTCTATAGTCCTGCCCACTCTGCTCTACGCATGGGAGACTTGGACTGTGTACCAGCATCATGCCAAGAAGCTCAACCACTTTCACTTGAACTGCCTCTGGAAGCTTCTGAAGATCAGATGGCAGGACAAAATACCAGATACTGAGGTGCTCACCCACGCTGGCAATCTAAGCACCTACACTGTATTCCGGCAGTCACAACTGGCTGGTCATGTTGCCTGAATGCCTTACGCTGACTCACAAAAGTGAACCTTCTATGAAGAGCTAGATCTGGGGTTCACTCTCATTACAATCAAAGGAAGCACTGCAAGGACACTCTGAAGATTTCACTTCAGACATTTCACATCCACCTGAGTCCCGGGAGAAGCTCGCCCAGGATCACTGCACCTGGTGCAATCAAATAAAAATGGTGAGGCTTCCTGCAAAAGTAAGGAGAAGAAATCCAGAAATGGTAATTCATCCAAAACTCAATCATCTGCAATATCCTGTCCTATCTGTAGCAGCCTTTCAGGGACAGATCTGCCTCAGCAGTCACCCATGTCAAGCTTGGGAAAAGGTTACAGAGAAACAGAAACTAAAATTGACTGGAAGCTTGTGGCTGCTGTTTTAAAAGCACTATGAATAAAACTCCTGTACAGACATAGAAACTGGTATGTCATCTCTGCATATCTCTGAGGCACAAAATACAACACTTTGTTCTAAATCTCTGATGTCTAATCTCATTTCTATTGCCCTTCATTCTTGATCCTCAGCTGTTGCTCTGCTTCTACATATTCTGCTTTCATAATTATAAGTACTTGAATTATAGCACCCCAAACCTGCATTGTTCAAAAAACAGCACCAATTTTTCAAGTCTGTTTTCATCTCTGAATTTCCTCATACCAGGCAATATCCTAAAGAATCGGCGTTGTGAACCCACAGTGCTGCACACCATTTCTGACTGGGGTCAACATAAGGTTTTATGCAGTTCACTATCACCTCTTAGATTTTGTGCTCAAAGCTTCATATAATAAAAGCAAAAGTATCATTAAGTTTTTTTAAATTGCCTTGTCTAATTTTCTCTGAACCTGTCCCTAAATCTGTCTTCTCTTACACAACTCCAGCTGAATTCCATTCACAATGTAGTTACTGCTGTTATTATTTCTTACAAAAATACATCACCTCACATTACCTGACATTAAAATTTAAACACAAAATATTTTAGGTCATCATTCAGCATCCCTTCAAAACATATCTTTACTTTCCCATCAAAGGAATGATAAACTTCCAGAATTCCTACCCTGCTCCTCATATTCCCGGAAGAAAACCCAAGGAGTGCATCTTTGAGGACCATGGGTGGTTAGACTACGCAGGGAGGGCACAGGGATTTGGGCTTTGGATCACTGCCTTGCAGATGTCAGGGTGGACACCCTGAGCCAAAAAGAAGGGGAGTGTAAAACCCCAAATATTTACAATGATTAAAATGAGCGCCTTGCCTTTCTTTGAATAAACCTGTCTTCATTTATTTCCTTTTACACCAGATGAATGTCTTTGTTGCCACCTTAATGTGGTTCCAGTGAGGGTGTAGCTTACGGAGCCTGTGAACCACATCCCATCCCCCACTGATGATATCGTTGGAGCATCGCACATGAATGAGGATAATCAGTGATATTTACTGATGCTTCATGGTAGGCAACAAGTACCATGGCAATGCAGAAAGGGTAAATTACTGTTTACAGGGTTCTTAGGTTACCTGTTAAATTGGAAGGTAAGTGAAAAAAGAATCAGTTTAGACAATTTTGGAATTTGGATTTCAGCACCGACTTTATTAAAAGGCTCAAATTTCCATTCACTTAGAGCTTTAATTTACTTATAGCTTTAATTTCAATTTCTAACAACTTCTTGAGCTCACTTTCCTTGATGTTGTGTATGTTACTATTCAATAGTCAGTTCACCCTGTACCTAACCCCGTGCTATACTTGCCCTGGGAGAGTTTGATGGGGACAGTGTAGAGGGACCTTTACTCTGTATCTAACCTCATGCTGTACCTGCACTGGGAGTGTTTGATGGAGACAGTGCAGAGGGAGCTTTACTCTGTATCTAACCCCGAGCTGTACCTGCCCTGGGAGTGTTTGATGGGGACAGTGTAGAGGGAGCTTTACGCTGTATCAAACCCTGAGCTGTACTTGCCCTGGGAGTGTTTGATGGGACAGTGTGGAGGTAGCTTTACTCTGTATCTAACCCTGTGCTATACCTGCCCTGGGAGTGTGTGATGGGGCTGATCCATCTTTATTCTGTATCAAACCTTGCACCTGCCTCTCTTTCTTCTCTCTTAGATGAATTATGCCCTGAGCCAAGCCCCCCATTCGATCCAACAGCCTGGATATCTCCAATTCTGCTTCTACTTCAGCTGCTCTTTTGTTCAAACTCTTGTGTTTTCTTTTGTCACTCCTAGGCACAGCGATTCCAACACAGTCTTTAACGGCTTCACACCCACCCACCCAGCATAAAACTCAACTCATTCAAAACTCTACCACTCACATCCTATATTGAATCTCACTCAATCATCTACACTGGCAGCCTATTCCAGCACACTGGGGAAAATTATAATTCCTGGCAATGGAGTAAAATTGGTGATATTGAACCAGTTGCATATTGTGCATCATTCCCCACTCCATTGAAAGTGATAATCGGAGTAAGGATGTTAAACCATCTGCTGATTTGCTGTCATCCATTTTACACTCTCTCCAATTGTTAAACTTTCCCCCATTTAATTTTAAATCCATGTTCCCATCTTTAAATCTCTGAATTGCCTTGCCAGGCCCTATTTTGAGAGTCACCCACCAACCATAGACCCATCCCAAAATCCCTGCTTCTCTGATTCCGGCCTTCAACATCCTCTCAATATCCTCTCTTTGAGATATTTAGACATTGGTTAAAAGCTTTAGTTTGAGCAGGTTTTATTAAATAATTCCAATCAAAAAATCTAAACCCCAGTCTCGTTCAGAAGCTACTTATTGCAATTGTGACAATGCAAACAGAACATGCGGATCATGTTTAAAACCAGAATGAAAAATTCACAGATACGAAAAAGAAAATCATCAAAATATTTCCTGCAGTTATTAGCTCAGATGATGCTGTGTCCAATTAATTCGAACACTCAGTATTGAGGTGTCCATCTCTCGGGGGATGGGCTTCTTTTCATTTCACTGATAATTAGGCTGATCATTGAAGCATGCAGTCAGATCATTTTGGTCTCTTTGCTTATTTCTTTGTGAAGACTTGATGCAGAAAGCTTCTTTTCAAATTTTCTGTCAGTGCTTGGCTCTCGCCTAAAAAAACTTCTTGCTCCACCTCTGCTGATGATGTGCTCCAGAACTTGCTGCGACCCTAGCCAGGCTGATGCAGTACAGCTACAACACTGGCATATACCCCCGCAATGTGGAAAATTGTCCAGGTATGTCCTGTACACAAAAAGGTAAGTCCTATCCACTGCTGGAATCATACTGAGCACAAAGGAAGATGGTTGTGGTTGTTGGAGGTCAATCATCTCAGTTCCAGGATATCACTGCACGAGATCCTCAGGGCAAGAGTCCTAGGCCCAACCATCTTCAGCTGCTTCATCAATGATCTTCCTCCGATCATAAGGTCAGAAGTGGGGATGTTTGCTGATGATTGCACAATGTTCAGCACCATTTGCGACACCTCAGATACTGAAGCAGTCTATGTCAACATGCAGCAAGACCAGGACAATATCTGGACTTGGGCTGATAAGTGGCAAGTTATATTCGTGTCACTCAAGTGCCAGGCAATGACCATCTCCAACATGAGAGAATCTAACCATCTCCCCTTGACATTCAATTGCACTACCATCACTTAATCCCTCACTAGCAACATCCTGGGGGTTACCATTGACCAGAAACTGAACTGAACTATCCATGTAAATACTGTGGCTACAACAGCAGGTCAGATGCTGGGAAGTCTACAGCAAGTAATGCACCTCCTGGTTCCCCAAAGCCTGTCCACTATCTACAAGGTACAAGTCAGGAGTGTGATGGAATACTCTTCACTTGCCTGGATGGGTGTAGTTCCAACACCACTCAAGAGGCTTGACACCATCCAGGGCAAAGCAACCCTCTTGAATGGCACCCCATCTAATACCTAAAGTATTTGATCCCTCCACCATTGGTGTTCACTGGCAGCAGTGTGTGCTATCTACAAGATGCACTGCAGCAGTTTAAAAGGCTTCTTCAAAAACACTTTCCAAACCCACAACCACTACCACCTAGAAGGACAAAGGCAGCAGATAGATGGGAACACCACCACCTGCAAGTTCCCCTCCAAGTCACTCACCGTCCTGACTTGGAAATATATCACTGTTCCTTCACTGTCGCTGGGTCAAAATCCTGGAAAACTCCTCCTAACAGTGCTGTGGGTGTACCGCATGGACCGCAGCAGTTCAAGAAGGCAGTTCACCACCACCTTCTCAAGAGCAATTATAAATAATTGTTGGCCCAGCCAGTGACACCCACATCCCATGGATGAATGAAAAAAATCTGAATTAAAATCTAGGCCCCTTGTGCAACACAATATGAACCTAATGGATTTTTTAAGTATAAATTAATTTTTAAAATATTATTTAATGGGATGTGGATATCGGTGGCAAGGCCAGCATTTGTTGCCCACCCTTAATTGCCCTTGAACTGAGTGGCTTGCTGGGCCATTTCAGAGGGCAGTTAAGAGTGAACTACATTGCTGTGGGTCTGGAGCCACATGTAGGTCAGACCAGGTAAGGACGGCAGATTTCCTTCCCTAAAGGACATTAGTGAACCAGTTGGGTTTTTACAACAATCAACAATGGTTTCATAGCCACCATTACTGAGACTAGCTTTTTACCAATTCCATTATTAATTGAATTCAAATTCCCCAGGGCATTAACCTGGGCCTCTGGATTACTAGCCCTTATGATGGATTATCAGCCAAATCCTCATTAAATACTTAATAATCTTTGCATGCCATAGGCTGGGCATTTAGGAACATAGGAGCAGGTGCAGACCATTTAGCCCCTTGAGCCTGTTCTGCCATTCAGTGAGATCATGGCTGATGTGCACCTCAACCCTGTTTACCCATTTTTGCTCCATGTCCCTTGATAAACTTAGCCAACCAAAATCTATCAGTCTTCGTGATGATAATTTGAATTGACTGCCAGAATTCAGAACTTATTTCAGCAGAGTGCTGCACATTGCCACTACCCTTTATTTGAAAATCAAGCCGAGTTTTCACAGGAGTAATTTGATAATACATTGGCAAGGCATTCATTCAATATGCAAGTCTAGACAAGGTGTGTACCATTATTTTTCAAATGTTCAAGCATTGTGTCTTTGATCTGGTTTGATTAATAGCTCTGGGCTTGTGGACTGCAGACTGGGATAACTACTACATATTTTTGCTATGTCTTTCATTCATCCATTAGACATTATAGCTCCACAACATCACATTGAGTCAGAAGACTTCTGAAGCTTAGCAACCTGTGTTATAATTACTTGAGCCTGAGTTAAGGGTCTCTGGAAATGCAACTCCAAGAACTGCAAATTGTTTTATTTTGATTTCAGACACTGCTCTAAAGTGTCATAGAAAGTTAAATATCACACCACTTTTCATCTGCTGATATGGTTTGACAGGAACCAACACTGAGAGACACATCAGTCTTTCAATACCAGACATCAGTGAATCATTCCGTTTTATTCGTTCCATTTTGTAAATTTACAGAAGCTGACACATATACCTGTATATTGTCTGAAAGTATGCAAACTTGCTGTGTTTTCAAGCTCGTATTTTAAATCCCACATTCTTTAAAAAAAGTCAACTTCAGGAGATAAAACAGTCTGTGATATGTTTCAGGATCACTGTCAGAGAAAGACTTAAGCAGCTCAGATGATGATTAATGCTCAAGAGTGAATGGAATAAACCCAAAAGGGTCAAGTGGAAAAGGAGGAGCAGCATTTTTTATATATAATTATCTCCTCTCTCTTGAGGAGATGCCAGAAATCTCAGAATGCCTGACAGTGTTTGTAGTTCCTGGTTTTGCTCAGTGAAATGAGGGAGAAGAGAGGTAAGCTGCCGGCTTAGATTTCCAGCTTGTGGCTCGGACAATGAAACAGAAAATTGAAGTTTCCATACTGAGTGCCCAACCCATGGTACCAGTTTGGCACTTAGTGGCAAAGTTACAAATTTATCCTCGTGCTCAAATACTGTCACTCAAAATCATTAAGCATCCATATTCTAATTGTTACACTTATGGGACTGCAATCAAACTGGATTTAAAATGATTAAATTATGATGACACATTGCATGGACAAGACTTGTATTCCGTTGAGTACGTTAGCTTACGGGATGATCAAATTGAGGTATTAAAGATGATTAAAGGGTAGGCTAGAGTAGAGAGAAACCATTTTCTTTAATGGTGGAGACTAGAACAAGGGGACATACCCTGACATTAAAACTAGACCCCTCGGGGCTGATGTCAGGAAGCACTTCTTCACACAAAGGGTAGTGGAAATCTGAAAGCCTTTCCAAAAATGACTGTTGAGTTTAGGGGTCCATTGAAAATTTCAAAACTGAGACTGATAGATTTGTATTTGTCGAGGATATTAAGGAAAATGAAACCAAGTCAGAAAATGGAAGAACTTGTGTTTTTACACAGCCTTTCACAACCATCGGATGTTCTAAAGTGCTTTACAACCAATTAAATCGTTTGGAAGTACAGTCATTGTTACAACATAAGAAAGTAAATGGAATTAAGAAACAGGTCAGCCACAATCTAATTGAATGGCTTGAGGGACTGATTAGCCTTCTCCTCGGCGTTTGTAATGAAAAGTGTTTCTTGTGTGTTAGAGACATTGGGCTGGATTTTCACTGAGTTGGGCAGACTCTGGAGAATTAAAAATGACAGGTAGGACCTGGATGCTGAAGTTCCAACCCCATTTCTAGTAGATCCAATTTTTTCAGGCAGGGAGAAGGGGGGACAGTGTGCAACATATAAGGAGGTGGTGCAACTTCAGCAGGGCTGTGTTCAAACAGACCCCTTTTTCCCTGTTCCAAGGACTCTAACAAACAACGTGGAAACCACAATTTTATGAAGGAGACATAAATGCTCAAGAAGAACAGGTTTAATGCCTATGTAAGTGACATGATCTGAAG
The DNA here is from genome assembly GCF_017639515.1 of Carcharodon carcharias. Classification (NCBI taxonomy): domain Eukaryota; kingdom Metazoa; phylum Chordata; class Chondrichthyes; order Lamniformes; family Lamnidae; genus Carcharodon; species Carcharodon carcharias. Next base: position 77,381,246 of record NC_054480.1, on the reverse strand, counting down.
TGATATAAATGAAATAAAGAACAGGCTGCAGCTTTCAATTTGAGTGAAAGAGCAGACACCCACTCCTGGAGTGCATTGTTTGTCAGGCCATCTGGTGTAGCTTAGAAAAAAACATTAGCCAGTCTCTACGGTTGACATTTCCTAAGGGTTATTATTGTAGCTGAGCTCATTATGAATGCTTGACTAAGTTTCAAAAGATCCTCTTATCGTACCAGAGGGAGTGAGTTCACACTATGATCGACAGTGTTAAGACGTTATTAAAGAATTAGGAATCTTTGATGTGGTTATTGAATAGAAGTTTATTTATTTTAACAACAGGATTGACCACTTGAGGTGATATAATTTTTTTGAATAGGCTTCATGAATGAGGCTTTTTTTGCAGTGTCAAGTGCATATGAGTAAGAGTTCTCTTAGATTGTTAAACATTTAAATTCTTCCATCACCACATGGTTGCTGATATCTGCCCATAATGGATACTGGGTGAGTAGCTTTGGAGGTGACTTGGGGGTATGGAGAGCATGGAGGTGGCAAGAGTGGTATAAGGGGGCAAGGAGGTGGTATGCACAGTATGAGGGGACATGGCGGGGTGGCAGATTGAGGGTTTAGGGATAGACAGCCTAATAGCCTTTAATACAACTGGGCCAAAGTCTCATAGAATCAAGGCAAACTTCTAACCAGCCTGCCTCGGTATTTGTCCATCTCTTTGATGTCTCTGGGCTGCCTCTGGAGGTGGTAGTACAGACTCCATTCCACCCCTGCCTCCACAGAATGAAAATATGGTAGGTGGGGCCCATTCAGATGGGATGGCTGTGCCATACTCGAGCTTCCCACCTCAATGCAGAAATCCAGCCCATCATTCTCCTCTGCTAACTACAGCTTCAATTTCGAAAGGAGAATAAATATATATTTGCATTAAACCCACCAGTGAATCTGGCTGGCAATACTGGCCCATTTTGTCTCTGCTGTAGAATGTTACCCATAACGTCACGGATCTCAGGCCCACAGAGCACACCACACCATTGATAAAAGAGTCAGAGTCTCCCAATCTCTCAGGGAATCAACGTTCTGCTCTTCCAGGTTCAAACTGACTCCCTTAAGGAGAAGATAAGCTCATGCAAGGAGCCTGTAGAGGACTCTAATTAGCCCAAGTCACCTGATATACCTTTGCTGAAGCGCAAAGACAAGGCAGATTGTTTTTTAAATATGTTTCTGGTCTGTGGATGTCACTGGTAAGAATGTTCCCCTGAGAATGTGGTGGTAGGCCTTCTTCCTGACTCACTGCCCCAGCAGTTAGAAACAACTCACTGGTTTGCTAGGCCACTTGATAGGGCAGTTAAGAGTCAACCACCTTGGTGTGGGTCTGGAGTCACACATAAACCAGACTGGGTAAGGACAGGAGGTCTCACATATTCACAGCTTTGTCCCTTTATCTATTGAGCCACAGTCTTCATGGCCCGTTGAGAATGAGCCAAACATCAACCATACAAAACGACAACAACTTAAATTTATATAGCACTCTTGATGCAATGAAACATCCCAAGGTGTTTCACAGGAGCATTCCAAAACAAAGTACAACACCGAGCCACATAAGGAGATATTAGGTCAGATGACCAAAAGCTTGGTCAAAGAGGAGTGGCTTAAAAGAGGAAAGTAAGATAGAGAGGCAGAAAGGTGTAGGGACAGAATTCCAGAGCTTAAGGCCAAGCCAACTGACTTTCTGGCCACCTATTGTGGAGCAATTACAATTGGGAATGCACAAGAGGCCAGAATTAGAGGAGCACAGATATCTCAGAGGGTTGTGGAGCTGGAGGAGATTACAAAGATTAGGGGGCCAGGGAGGTGGATGGTGTGAGGCTATGGAGGAATTTGAAAACAAGGGTAAGAATGTTAAAATCAAGATGTTACTTGACCGTGAGCGTAGGTCAGTGAATACAGTCGTAATTAGGGGAACAGGCAGCAGAGTTCTGGAGACATCAAGTTTACGGAGGACAGAATGTGGCGGATGAGACAGGCATTGGAATAGTCGAGTCTAGAGGTAACAAAGCCATAAACAAGGATTTCAGCAACAGGTGATCTGAGACAGGTGTGAAGTCAGGTAACGTTATGGGATTGGAAATAGGCGGTCTTACTGATGGCATGGATATGAGGTCGGAAATTCAACTCAGGATCAAATATGACACCAAGGTTGTGAACAGACTGGCTTAATGTCAGGCTGCTGCCAAGGAGAGACTAGCTAGGGAATGGAGAATGGAGCAGGGATTGAAAACAATGGCTTCAGTATTCCCAATATATAATTGGAGGAAATTTCTGCTCATCCAGTCCTGGGTGTCAGATAAGCAGTCTGATAATTTAGAAACAGGGGAGGACTTGAGAGAGGTGGTGGTGAGGGAGAGCTGGGAGTCAGTGTACATGTGAAAACAAACGCAGTACCTTTGGATGATATCACCAAGAAGTGGTATATAAATGAGAAATGGAAAGGGGGTCAAGGATGGATCACTGGGGGACACCAGAGGTAATGTTGTGGGAGCAGGAAGTGATTCTCTGGCTGCGAATAAGTAGATTAGAATGGAACCAGGTGAGAGCAGTCCCACCCAGCTGGACAACAGTAGAGAGGTATTGGAGGTGGGTGGCGTGGTCAACTGGGTCAAAGGTTGCAGACAGGTCTAGAAGGACTAGGAGGGAAGGTTTACCTTCATCATAGTGACTTAGGATGTTACCAAATGTTTCCTGCTGTCCGCCTCCCCCTGTCTTGAATAGAAGTGTTACATTTGAGATTTTCCAGTCAGCTGGGACCTTTCCAGTTTTATAGACTGGAGGGGGATTAATTTAGAACAGCCCTGATTTCATCCGAAAACAGAAAGGTGTTTTTGATTTCCCCCTTTAATAAGTGGTGGCGTGTTTTCCCCAACCCCTCAGTCTTGGACTGACACAATCCTCTATTAACCCCACAGCAAACTCGAGATAAGGTAAAATAAGAGGGTTTGTTTATTTTGCACACACACAAAATGCAGGAAAGGGGTTCTCACAACATCTTCCTCTATTTGCTTTCATACAATAAAAGAGGGATAATGAAAGAAAGGGGTACAGGTATGATAAAAAATAAGAGCTATGATTTCATATGAGTCCAGAGTCCGGAATCAAAACAGTCCAGTGGCGTATTCCTTCAGAGGTTAGCAGGCTGAATCTGTTGCAGGATTATCTGACTTTCCAGAAGTGAGGACTTCTACAATGGAGAAGGCACGTAGAGGTGAATATGTCTTGAAGGCACAGATTCAGAAGTACCAAAGTTCCAGTAGTTCACAGTGTAGATGAGGGCCAGGCACTTCACCTGGATAGAGCTCTTTTTGCTAATGCCTGTTGGTTGATAAAATGGTAAACTGCCTGGATTCAGTTCCACACAGCAATATTACAGGTTCTAGCAGATTGGTGGAGGTTATGTGACGTACTTTCCACTTCTTCTCATGGGTATTGGACAAAGGATATATTTTCCCAGGTCTGAAATCTTGAAGTGTTTAATTGAGAAGTTCAGGATCCCTTTTGTCCTTTTGCGGACACACTGTCTCCGTTGACCGGAGCTCTGCTTTAGAATTGTGAAGGGGATGGGTGCATTTCTTTGTAATTTGATTGTCGGCCATCAAGGAGGGCATTAGCCTCTCTTTAAAGATAACAAGGTCTCTGCTGATTTCTGAAGGTTAGAAATTCCTCTGGTAAGAGTCATGGGCAGTCAGGGTTAAAGCCTTATCCATTTTAAAAATAAAAATAATAATTTTATAAAGTAATCATTTTGGCATAGAGATATATATAATAGGTATACATTTGGCTTCCTGTCTCCTGGCTGAGACACCAAAATCCAGGGAAGTTTGATAGATTATAACCAATGCATCTACTATCTCTGCAGCCACTTCTTTTAAGACCTAAGATGCAGGTGGTCAGGTCCAGGGGACTTGTCAATCTTTAGTTCTGACAGTTTTCTCAGTACTTTTTCTATTGTGACTATGATTGTTTTAAGTTCCGCCCATTTATCTCTTGATTTTTAAGTATTCTTGGGATTTTTTGTGTGTTCCACAGGTGGGCAGGAAAGGTAGCGCAGTTCCTGCCAGCTGGCATGGTGGGTTTCCATGCAAGTTTGTCTGCCTTTCACCTCATTGCAAACGCACAAACAAGCAGAATGTCGTATCCTGTGACAAGGCAGGCTGGGGTTCATCCGCTACAACATTAACAGGTCGGCTCATATTTTCAGGCTCCATATTTAAACAGTACCAGCGCACACAGTCATTCTCTGTAGCCCAGGGCAATTGTGGTGAGCGATGGCAACCAACAGAGAAAAACACTGTGTGCCTAAGGTCAGCAACAAGGCACTGACGACACTGCTCACGGCAGTCGAGGACTAGCAGGAGGTTTTTTATTACCATGATGGGAGCTGAAGATTCACCGACTTCACCGCCTAGGCTTGGGAGGAGGTTGCTAGGGTGGTCAGCACCTGCGCTCCTCGGAAGAGGACAGCTATCCAGTGCAGGAAGAGGATAAATGATCTTATCTGCTCAGCCAAGGTAAGTGAATCTTCTCAATGTCAACTCACAGTCTTACAAGGCCATCAGGCATTCGCAGGGTTATAGTCCACAGGAATCTCACACTCACAGCACAAGGCACGGTATCACTCACCCTTCGACATCTTCATGTCTTGTCACATCCTGCACAAGTTGCGTTTTCAGGCCTTACATATGTCCATGCAGCACACACACGAGGCAGAAATGCTTATCATCTGCTTTGGCATCCGTCCTGCTCACATCTGTTCATCTGCCTTTATGCAGGCAAAGATTACCCAGAACAACAGGGGGAGATCCCAGACAGGAGTGGGAGAAGCCAGAGCTCAAGCCACTCACCCCCTTTATAGAGCAGGCAGCAGAGCTGGCTGGTGAGGACAGGGACACTCCTGCGAGATTAGCATCTTCCATCAAGCCAGCAAGGCTCCATCCACTAGTTTTCACCCACCCTCTGAAACTGTGAGGGCTCTTTAATCTAGGTGACTATCTAATCAATCACTAATTATCTCTTCTCTCTATTACAGCCACCAGCAAGAAAAGGAGGTGGCACATCGGCAGCCAGCCCATCAGCTCCAGTCCCCAGAGCAACCTGGATGAGGATCCATTAGATGTAGAGCCGTCACTGCGTTCACCTCCACCAGTGCAGAGAAACACACCTCAGTGGGACCTAGTTTTAGAGCACGCTCAGGTCACCACCTGGTGAACAAAGCACAGATTCTGGTCCACAGCAGGCGGAGGCAATGACAGCCAAGGTCACCAATACTCAACGAACTGCTGAAGGCCAGGCTTCTGCTGAGTCTCAGGCAGGTGATGAGCATCTGGAATCGGCCCTTAGAGATGTTGAAGCTCCAAAGACAGGCAGGGGTTCAGCAGGCAGGGCTGTCAGAGGCCATCATCAGATTAGAGCAGAGGATGGAGGAGTCCGTCCATGTTCTGTCTGATGTTGTAGTGTCAACATGCCAGAGCATCAATTATTGGAAGGGTGCCAATCGCCATGGAGACCTTGGCCCAGTAGTTTCTGCTGGATATGCGCGTGGACCTGCACACCATCGCTTTAGCCATGAGTGGAATCCATCAGTGGTTATGTGAGAGGTATTCGGGGCACCTTGATCTCCTCCTAGGAGCCCTTCTCCTCAAGGAATCTTCTCGGGCACCCACAGGGATGTGGACCATCAGCCGGACACCCTGGAGCAATCCACCCGGAGCTCTCCTGGGCTGTCCAGCTGCTCCAAGTCCCTCTGCCCGTGAACCCAGCAACTCCAGCTGCTCAGACCGAGGACGGTGCACCTGCCCCACGGCAGGAGACCCAAAGCAGGCCTGGGCCCTCTAGGCCTCGGCCCTCCAGGGTCATCATGGACAACAGGACAAAGCAGTCAGCAGGTTGCCTCTGCCTCTGCTGTGGATGTCGGGGAAGCACCAAGATGTAGCAGTAGGGTTAGACAAATTAAGAAATACTGAGAGCATAAAGGTGGCCCAGGTGTTCACTCACTGTATATACTTTGCACATCTGTGATTGAAATTCTCATCTAGTGAATGGCTCTTCTATCTGATGCTAGGCTCTGAGGTCATACAAGTATAACAGATGTCCCCCTCCTCACTAATCTCCCATCATGTGCCTCAGGTCAATGGTGTCTCAGACAATCTCAGTGAGTCACCTTTCTGTCCACAGCAGCAACATGAGAAAAACCTCTTGCTCTATCAGCGTAGCTGATGAGCAATGCGTTTCTTAGACTTGTGTTGGAACATCATATCATGTGGCCTCATGAGTATCAATTTTCCAATTTGGTTTATTCCCCTGATGCTGCTGCACTGAAGACTGGTCTATGTGGATCTGATAGGTTTTAATGGCAACCAGCATTGGAGTCATTCTAACTCGGTGCATCTTTCAACGGCCTCCACGTAACCTCTGTCAAGCTTGACTGCAAGTGACATTTCAAGCAAAATTCGGGGACCCTGCTGCTCATGGCAGCCTGTAGTGTGATGTCGTGACTGTGTGTACAGCGAGACATCACTCCGATAGCTGTTCCCATTTTCCACCTGCACTTGGCCCTAGCTAGCATTTGGTGACTCCTGAATTGTTTGCTAGACAGCCACAACTATGTGAGGTTAGAGGTATGTGTCTAGCCTTATAATGCTGGACTATTAAATGGAAGGATGCTGCTATGCACCTGAATGTCTGGCTAGTGTGACTTGGCATAATCTCTGAGCCAGCTCTCGGATGGGATCAGAGTGAAGCTCCACTACATCTGATGTGTGCTCTTTATTATCAACGAAGTCACTAATTAATACCGAAATGCTGAGTCAAGATTGACTGGACCAGAGATAGTAAGGCATGAATTTGGGAAGCTCCTTCCCAAAGGCTGGGTCATGAGCGACTGTCAATGATCAGATGATGCTGCTGCTGAACTCTGTGCACACAGAGGTAACCTGACTCAACGGCTCACTTCCATGACTGAGGGTGACAGATCACTGTGTCTTAAAGAATGGTCTCATGCTGGGGACTCAGTGTAAGGATGAGGCCAGAACATTATTCTTGCATGAGGGATGGCCTGTGGAGAGATGCCGCAGTCCGGATTCAGATCAGACCTCAGACATTCACGTGAGAACCAGTGACAGATGATTGTAAAATAAGAGCAAAATACTGAAGATGCTGGAAATCTGAAACAAAAAGAGAAAATGCTGGAAAAACTCAGCAGGCCTGGCAGTATCTGTGGAGAGACAAAAAGAGTTAACGTTTCGAGTCCGCATGACTCTTCTTCAGAGGGTTGTCCTCATTGAGGGGCTTTGCAATGCTCCAGACATGCTGCCAGGAGTGCACTGAGGTTTGCAGTGTTGTCCTGCCTCTTGAAGGTTGCCATAGGCAGTGAAATGTTGGTGCGATGCTTGGAAAGGCTATACCCTGTCAAATTTCTTCACAGTGCGCGGTGGTCGAGTTCTTATCCCATAACAGAACCACATGCTCCACAGACTGCCTAGCCTTACAGGGGTGAGGCCACCATCATGCAAGATTGTGGCTGCTCATTCTGAGGTTGATGTCCTTCACTGAGATACTGAGGATAGCAAAGAAGGTGTTAATGTTGAGCCTGCATGGAGGGCACAGGAGGTTGGTATGAGCCAGTCACCTTCATCATCCTGGAACCTTGTGGCTATAAGGATTTCACAGGCAAGTCTGAACATAAGAAATAGGAGCAGAAGTCAGCCATTCAGCCCCTTGAACCTGCTCCACCATTCAATAGATCATGGCTGATCTGTTTGTGTTTCAGAGCTAAAGGGAAGTAGAAATGTGGTGAAATATATGCCGATTAAGAAGGGGTGGAACCAGTGAAGCTGGATAGAAGGCCAGCGATAGGTGGAGGCAAAGGAGAGATTGCAAAAAATGTCATAAAAAGGTCAAAGGATATTAATGGTGGTGATATTGGCTAAAGGAAGTGCTAACGGTGACATTAAGAGTGGAAAGCAGAATGTGATAATGGCCAAACCAAGGTGAGCTGTCTGGAAAGTGACAGATGGCCCTAGTGGCGATGGGGTGGGGGGAGGGGATGGTGGTGGGAGAAAAGATTGAGAATAGGCTAAAAGCTGGGAATAAAACAATGAATAAAAATAGATATAAATTTTAAAAATAATAATAATAAAAATGTGGAAAAAATACATAAATAAATAAAAATTTAAGAATAAAAATGAACATAGGAAAAAGGGGAATCAAAAAGGGATTGGGATGGAGGAGAGAATTCATGGTCTGAAGTTGTTGAACTCAATATTCAGTCCGGAAGGCTGTAATGTGTCTAGTCGGAAGATGAGGTGCTGTTCCTCCAGTTTATGTTAAGCTTCACTGGAACATTGCAGCAGGCCAAGGATGGACATTTGGGCATGAGAGCAGAGTGAAGTGTTGAAATGGCAAGCGACAGGGAGGTCTGGGTCAAGCTTGCAGACAGACCGAAGATGTTCTGCAAAGCATTCACCCAGTCTGCGTTTGGTCTCTCCAATGTAGAGGAAGCTGCATTGGGAGCAGAGAATGCAGTACACTAAATTGAGGGAAGTGCAAGTGAAGCGCTTGAAAGGAGTGTTTGGGCCCTGGGACAGTGAGGAGGGGGGGAAGTAAAGGGGCAAGTGTTGCACATTCTACGGTTGCATGGTAAGGTGCTGAGGGGGATGAGGTGTTGTGGGTGATGAAGGAGTGGACCAGGGTGGCCCGAAGGGAATGGTCCCTGCAGAATGCCATCAGTAGAGGTTGAAGGGAAGATGTTTTTGGTGGTGGCCTCATGTGGGAGTTGGCGGAAATGGCAGAGGATGACCCTTTGAATGCGGAGGCTGGTGGGGTGAAAAGTGAGGACAAGGAGGACCCTGTAATGGTTCTGGAGGGAGAGGAAGGGGTGAGGGCAGAGACATGGGAGATGGGCCAGACACGGTTGAGGGCCCTGTCAACCACCATGGGTGGAAAACCTCGGTTAAGGAAAAAGGAAAACATGTCAGAAGCACCGTTTTGGAAAGTGGCATCATCAGAACTGATGCGATGGAGGCAAAGGAACTGAGAGAATGGGATGGAGTCGTTACAGGAAGCAGGGTGTGAGGATCTTTAGTCAAGGTAGCTGTGGGGGTTGGTGGACTTAAAATGAATATTGGTGGACAGTCTACCCCAGAAATTGAGACAGAGAGGCCAAGGAAGGGAAGGGAAGTGTTGGAGATGGACCATGTGAAAATGATGGAGAGGTGGAAATTGGAAGCAAAATTGATAAATTTTTCCAGGTCCAGGCGAGAGCATGAAGCGGCACCGAAACAGCCATCGATGTACCAGAGAAAGAGTTGTGGCGGGGGGAGGGGTGGCCTGAGTAGGACCGGAACAAGGAATGTTCCACATACACCTTAAAGACACAGGCAAAACTGGGCCCCATGCTGGTACCCATAGCCACACCTATTATTTGGAGGAAGTGTGACAAGTTTAGAAGAAATTGTTCAGTGAGAGATCAAGTTCAGCCAGACAGAGGAGAGTAGTGGTGGATGGGTATTGTTCGGGCCTCTGTTCGAGGAAGAAGCGAAGGGCCCTCAGACCATCCTGGTGGGGGATGGAGCTGTAGAGGGATTGGACATCCATGGTGAAGAGGAGGAGGTTGGGGCCAGGGAATTGGAAATTGTTCATATGATGCAGGGCATCAGAGGAATCATGGATGTAGGTGGGAAGAGACTGGACAAGGGGAGAGAGAATGGAGTCAAGATAGGAAGAAATGAGTTCCGTGGGGCAGGAACAGGCTGACACGATCTGTTTGTGGATTTTGGGGTGGAAGTAGAAGCGGGCCGTCTGAGTTTGGGAGACTATGAGGTTGGAAGCTGCGGAGGGAAGATCTCCAGAGGAGATGAGGTCAGTGACAGTCCTGGAAACAATGGCTTGATGTTCAGTGGTGGGGCCATGGTCCAGTCAGGCACCACTGCCTTCCAGCTACTTCCGTTGCCTCTGTTGAGTCTCACCGCCTCCACCACCACACCCCCACCACCTGCCCCCCCCCCACCCCCCTCACCCCCCAACCAGGTCAATCATGAACCATACAGACCCGCTCCCACTTCCTTTCCCACTGAATTGCTTGAGCAGCCCTGGCGCAGAGTTGGAGTAGGCGCCAGCACAGCACAGTGAAAGGTAGGTAACTGCTGCACGTGCAAACCTCAAAGTCACGAGTGAAGCGCATTTCCCCAGGTGCATACCTGTTATATTCAGTCATGATTCACATCAATCTAACTATCCGCCAGTGCAGCCATTAGGGTTGGAGTGGGAGCGTGATTCCCACAGCTGGGTTTTTAATGAGCTTTCATGAGATGCAAATGTGTACTTGACATTGGCAATGGGCAACCTGACCTGCGCTGAAAGCTGGGAGTGGAAAACTGCAATCAATTTTTACGGCAGGGGGAAACTAACTTCTGGCCGCATTTTGAATTTCCCGGTCCTGCCCATCACGATGCCGGCAGCTGGTGGGACCGGAATATTCTGCCCTATATTTCTAACTAGCTTTCTAATTTCTCTCTCTTTTTTTTAAAGCCATCCTTTGCTGTTTTCTAAAATATGTGCAATCTCCTGACTTGTCACTGATCTTTGCAGCATTGTACGCCTTTTCTTTCAATTTGATGCTATCCTTAACTTCCTTAGTTAGTCACAGATGATGCATCCTTCTCCAAGAGTCCTTCCTTCTCTCTGGAATGGATCTTTGCTGAGAATTATGGAATATTTCCTTAAATGTGTGCCAATGCATCTTTACTGTCCTACCCTAGAATCTAATTTCCCAGTTCGCTTTAGCCAACTCTGTCTTCATACCCTTATGAAGGAGGTTTTGTGGTGCAGTGGGTATACTTGCCACTTCCCTGCCCTCTGGGCCAGAAGGTGTGGGTTCAAGTCCCACCCCAGAACTTGATGATAAAGGAAAGTGCATTCATAATGTGGCCAAACAGGGTATCAAACTGCAAATCCTTCCAACACACACCAATGGCAGGGGGTAAGGGTGGGAGAGATTCCTGATCAGCCATAGAAAGACAACTGGCACCTCTGCCTTCACAATCCATAGTTCCAGACTACAAAGTGCAAGTTGTCACAGCAGCTTGGACTCCTTGGCTCAGTTTGCCTCATGTTGCTCTTCCTACGAGTCATTACTGGACTCATCATCTGAGCTTGTGGGACCTGATCTTCTCCCCTCAGAGAACTGCCAAGTTGTACAGCTCACAGCAACAATCAAGAATGCATAACCTGGGGGCAACTGCAATGCACTGAGAGAGTAAGTGAGGCAATGAAATCTCACCTTGAACAGACGTATGGGTCTCGCTATGGTCACCCTGGTGAGGCATGACTGACATTGTATGTCTTGAGACTGTGGCTGCCTAATGGGCTTTGTGTGCTACCTTCCTAATGGATAGCCCCTGCCTTTGCTTAACTAGCCATCCAGCAGAGCAGGGGGTGAGAACAGCATCATGGCTACTTGCAGGGACACAAACCTGCAGGGATAACAGAAAAACTGCACATTCAAGGAACGAAAAGCTTTCTGGCTAACGAGAACCCTGTTCTGGTCTGCCTGTACCCTAATGGCCACATGTGTGCAATCAATGGCCCCTTGCAACTTCAGATAATCCCAAAGCCTCTTACACTCTCAGCCTGGCCCTCCTCATCAATGGTGAACTTTGTGAAGCTTCACATTCTCTTGAACAATGCGTCCAACATTAGTTTGATACGGTGATGTGCTGAAGGTTGAGAAACGCTGAAAGGATCCTGAAGAATTGAAGCTGAGGGCCACCATTAGCTTCAGGGCTACAGGCATTGGATGGCCACCCAAACATTTGGAACTGATCTCCCCAATAACCACGTCCAAATGGATGTCACCACTTCCCTGGAGAGATGTGGCTTTCTGGCAGTCAGTTATTGGAGTGTTTTTTTTACACTCTTCCCTCAGTGTTCCTCCACAGGCGATGATCCCTGTGTTGGCCTTCTGGCCCTCTGGTGTCACCATAATGCTCATGTTGCTGGCAGGTTGGCTGTTGCTGTTCCTGGCCAGCTGCTTTCCTCTCCCTCCTACTCTTCCCTTTTTTATCACTAGAGGAGACTCCACCAGGATGGACTAATCCCATGGCACCTTTGGCTTCTCTTTCTTTAGACTGCCTTGTAATTGGCCATGTATGGTTAGACATCGTGTTTATTAATAACAAATAACCATGTACATATATGCAACCCAAGCTATGAGTTAACTTCATGCTTGCTTCTACACAGGTCTCTGTCCAGTCCACAACTGACACTAGTCTCAGGTCATGTGTCTCTTTACATCACACTGTGGGTGGTACTGTTTCCCAGTCCCACATTAACCCTTGCTATGTGTTATGACCGGTCCCTGGGCAAGGTCCTCCAATTTGTTATCATCCTGGACGAGGTACCCCAAATTGATATGCTCTCAGGTGAGAAGGGGTGAACTGGCTCCCTTTATTCAACCTTCTCAGTTGGTCACAACAATGTTAATTTAAAAAGGATCCGTTCCCTCATGGATACCTTTCCCCAGTCCAAATGTATTTATGTTTTAAAAGGAGTCAATTTAACAAGGCTGACTTGAGTCAAAAAAAGAATATTAGTTACTAAATGTGAGGAAAAAAATAATAAAAATGCAACACATGCACACAGATTAGAAATGAGAAATTAAGTCCAAAAATAGAAGTTTAAAAGATATACAAATCAGTCCTTTGGCTTGTCCGTGAGAAGTAGATGGTGAAACGTTGTGGCCATTAAGTTGGGTGATTCTGGAGGTATTGACTTTGGCAGTTGAACAGTTGGTTTGGAGATTCTTGGTTCTGCAGGTTAGTTGAAAGAAGCTGTCCTGTTTCCTTTTTGACTGTGGCTTTTCTGACTTGTGACTTGCTTCCGGCAATCGGAGAGAGAGAGCATCTTACCTGCAAGCACGGGGCTGCTCAGTTGGTGTTCTTCAGCTGTAACCTTCACAGCACACACACACACACACACACCAGAACAGGACACCAGACTAGCATACAGAACTAGGTTTGTAGTTGGCCTTTTTAAACCCCTTTCCTTGTATATTCCTAGAAGGGAAAAAACAAACATGTCTTTTGCCCAGATCTGTTTTCTTTTCAACTCTGTTCATGTTCATAGTCTGGGATATAACTCAACAGGAGGTACTTTTGGCTGAGACAGTAATTATTTTCCATTATCTCTGTAACCACAGGAGATTACAGTTCAGTTTTTGCATTGTATCTTTTCCTTTGAAGTGCCATTGTCTGAAGAAGGCTGTGTCACAAAGAAAAATAATCTCCAAAGACAATGCAGCTTCCTGTGACTCACTCTCCTGCAAGTCAAAAGAGCTCTTACAGTGAATCTGGTAAACATTCAATAGGCAAGTTAGTGATGACATGGGAATCATGTCAGTTTCATTTAATTGGGGAAGCCCCATTAACTCCTGGCAAATTACATCTAAATTGCAATCAAATGGTTAACTTTGAATATTTCTGAGGTTCCCACAAATAATAGGTGAGTTTTTTGCTTGTTTATCCTCTCACATAATCAGGAGCTGTTTTCCTGCTGCTGGGGGCCCTGACACATAGCATCCTGGGTGATTCTCTGAGCCCACCAGCCATATTGCCCGCTCTAGCGGGGTCCACAGAATCTAGCCCATTATGTGGGTTTGGAGTCACATGTAGGCCAGACCAGGTGAGGATGGCAGATTTTCTTCTCTAAAGGGAATTAGTGAACCTGATATGTCCTTAAGGCAATCTAATAGTCTCACAATCATCATAGTTGAGACTATCTTTCAGTTTATTATTTAATTGGATTTAAATTTCACCAGCTACCATGGTGGGATTTGAACCCATGGCCCCAGAGCATTAGCTTGGGCCTCTAGATTACTAGTCCAGTGACATTACCATTATACTGCTTTCCCTCATCTCTGTACCTACTTGAATAGTCGTAATTAGAGTTGTGAGCTCTGTTGGATGTGATACTGGAGGTTTTATTACATGACCTCCCATCTGCCATCCAGCCAATCAGTATTTTGTTCCCTTCTGCAATATATTTATAAAAGAAAATGAAAAATACATGTTTTCATGCCACTATATTCTTTTCTATGGTTGCTCATAGCAGTGTCCTGGAGCTTAATCTTTAAAAGTTGGAGTCTCCTGGACAATCCTCTCAGGGGGATGTAAGATGTCCCAGGTGGTATTTTGATGAAGTCTCCTTTGGTGTCCTAGCCAACATTTAAACATAAATGTAAGTCTTTCTTTGATTCTGTCCCATTTCAACTGCTTCCTAATGTGTTAACACTCAGATGTCTGGTAATTCCTCACAACCGCTCATCCACCACCTCCCCCACACCACACATACACAGTTGCTGATATTTCCTTGAATTATGAGCTATATTCTCCTGCGCCTACATGTCTGCTTATGTCATCCTGACAAGAGCAGTTCTCTAATCATTTTCTGAACCTAGAGCTCAGGTACAAGATGCAATCACAGCAGCTAAAGGAATGTTGGCCTTCACATCAGACAGGGTGGAATACAAAGGCAAGGAAGTTATGCTTCAATTGTAGAGTTTTGACCAGACACCACCTGGAGGTAGTTCCAGGCACCACATACAGACCCTGGAGGACATGCAGCACAGACTCTCCAGAATGATACCGGACCTTGAAAGATTAAATTATAAGGGGAGGTTGGACAATCTTTGTTTGTGTTTCATTAAATTTAGTAGTGGGGCTGGGTAACTCACCTGGTAGCATGAGGTTCCAAATAATGCCAACAGTGTGGGTTCAAATCCCGTTCACACTGGAGTAGACTTGGGACCTGCCTCCTTGCCCTGCCCCTGAGAGTGGTGGGCAATGGTAAACTGCCACTGACGAAAACTGCCAAGAAAATGGCTCAGGATGAAGCATCTGCAGGCAATGAGCCAGGGAGCTATCTTCAGGCAGAGCACACATGATGGTAATGATGATGATGATGAAGTTTAGAGAGTAGATGGATAATCTGAGGTGTTTAAATATTACAGGCATTCAATAGGGTAGATAGAGAGAAATGATTTCCTCTGCAGGGGGAATCCAGAACAAGGATGCATACCCTTACAGTGAGAGCCAGGCTATTCTGGAGTGAAAGTCAGGAACCATCATTTCACACAAAGGGTAGTGGAAATTTGATATGAATGATTTGAATGTGGAGCTCACTACTCAAAGTGGATGATGTAAATGGCATAGATACATTTAAGGGGAAGCTAGCTAAGTACACATGGGAGAAAGCAATAGAAG
Organism: Carcharodon carcharias; assembly: GCF_017639515.1. Classification (NCBI taxonomy): domain Eukaryota; kingdom Metazoa; phylum Chordata; class Chondrichthyes; order Lamniformes; family Lamnidae; genus Carcharodon; species Carcharodon carcharias. The sequence goes on along the minus strand of NC_054480.1, from coordinate 77,365,950 downwards.
GTTATGTGAAGAGAGTTGGGAGGAGGCCAGAGTATAAATGCTAGCATAGGCCAGTCAAGCTGGATGGCCTGCTGTAATTTGTCTGAAGCCTGCTACAGATACCAGACCGAATTCCAAGAACAACCTCCATATTAGCAATGCCGGGGTAAATACCCATGAAGATAGTGTAATGGGATTAGACAGTCTCAGCAGTGGGTGCCTTCCCTTCGACTTTACTTCTTATTGTGTTGTGAATTCAGAGCGCAGAAACCTTCTTAATTAATCATTAAAGCAATGCACAGCTTAAAATTAAGGTAGGACAAAAATGCTTTCAATCTCAGTTTTTAAATGGTGTGTGAAATTGAACCATCAAGGGTAATAACAAGCTTTGCACATCCACCGATTCTACACACATTGTAATTTTAGATGGTTTGTGGTAAATGAACAATTAAGTCACACCCATTGAGATGCAGATATGGATCCAGTGAATGGCAATTTATTTGCGAGCCAATTCAAGCCCCAATCCTGAACTATGTTTGAATAGTTTCGAGAAAACTATTACAGAAAATCATCTGTCTCAAGTCACCTAATGTCTTCAGAAATTGTGTCAGTGGCTCTCGATACTGTAATAAAAAAGATCTGTTAATTTTGCTTTCATTATTACTTGCTGCATTTCGTCTCCTTACTGCAAAAAGCTTGCTGATTTCGAAGAAATGGTGTGATGGAGAGAGGGGGTGGGCCGGGGAGGGGGGGGGTGGGGTTTGGGGGGCTCCATTCTACGCCATGGCCCTGCTTCCAGGCAGGAAGGCGTGAAGTATAGGCTGCAGGAAGCTTTACCTTCACTCAAATGTACCATTCAAATGGAGAGAATTTTACACAACTCCTTCATGCCTCAGAGGAATCATCTGCTCTTCCCTTGGAGCATAACAACAGGAGGAGGCCAGTCAGCTCCTCGAGCCTGTTCCACCATTCCATTTGATGATGGCTGATCTGTATCTCAATAACATTTCCCAGCTTTGGTTCCATGTCCCTCAATACATTGGCCTAACAAAAACAAGCTAAACAATCAAATAAATGAAACTCAGTAAATCAGAGCAAACTGCTCAGAATAACAAATGCGGGCTAATTAAAGAAAGCCAGCATGCATTTCTTAAGGGAAATCATGTTTAACTAACTTGCTGGAGTTTTTTGAGAGAGGGTTGATGAGGGTAGTGCTATTGATGTGGTGTATTTGGATTTCCAAATGGTGTTTGATAGTGTGCCACACAACAGACTTGTGAGAAAGTTATAACTCATAGAATAAAATGAATAATAGCAACATGGATATGGAATTGGTTGAGTGACAGGAAATAGTGTTTAATGGATGTTTTTCAGGCTGGAGGAAGGTTTGTACTGAGGTTCCCCAGGGGTCAGTATTGGGAGCCTTGCTTTTCCTGATATATGTTAATGACCTGGATTTTGGTGTACAGGACACAATTTCAAAATTTGCGAATGATATGAAAACTGGAGGCATTGTGAACTGTGAGGAGGACAGTGTAGAACTTCAAAAGGTCATAGAGAATTTGGTGGAGTGGACGGACAAGTGGCAGATGAAGTTCAGTGCAGAGGTGTGTGAGGTGATTCATTTTGGTAGGAAGAAAATGGAGAAACAATATAAAATAAAGAGTACAACTCTGAATGAGATGCAGGAAGGACCTGGGTATATATATGCACAAGTTATTGAAGGTGGCAGGAAAAGTTGAGAGTGTAGTTAATAAAGCATATAACATCCTGGGTTTTATCAATAGGTTCACAGAGTATAAGAGCATGAAAGTTATATTGAACTTGTATAAGTCACAAGTTCATCCTCAGCTGGGGTATTGCATCCAGTTCTGAGCAATTTAGGAAGCATGTGAAAACATTAAAGAAGGTGCAGAAAAGATTCACAAGAATGGCTCCAAGGATGAGGAACTTTGGTTATAAAGATAGATTGAAGCAGTTAGGACTGTTTTCCTTGAAGAGAAGGCTGAAAGGAGATTTTATAGAAGTATTCAAAATCATGAGGCGTCCAGACAAAGTAGATAAGGAAAAGCTGTTATCACTTGTGAAAGGATTGAGAATGAGAGGGCATGGGTTTAAAGTAATTGGCAAAAGAAGTGAAAGTGATATGAGAAAACACTTTTTCACGCGGCGAGTAAAGTTCTGAAATGCACTGCCTGAGAGTGTGGTGGAGGCAGGTTCAGTCGAAACATTCAATAGGGAATTAAACTGTTATCTGAAAAGGAAGAATGTGCAGGGTTACAGGGAGAAGGTGGGGGAATGTCATGAGGTAAATTGCTCAATCGGAAAGCTGGTGCAGACACTATAGGCTGAATGGTCTCCTTCTGCTCCATAACAATGCTGTGATTTTTTGAGCACAATCCCTGGGGTCCCGAACACACAATCTTCCAACTGGGAGCCAAGGCCCTATCAGGGATGTTATGTCCTTCAAATGCTAAAAGGATTTGACAGGATAGATAATATTTTCTCTGGTGTACGAGGAGACATCATCTTAAAACCAGAGTTAGGCCATCCTGGAGTGAATTCAGGCAGCACTTTTTTACACCAAGAGTAATGGAAATCTGGAATTCTCTCCCCCACCTCCCCACAGGAGGCTGTGGGTGATGGGCCTTAATTGGAGTTTTCAAGGGTGAAATTTTTAGATTTTTGCAAAAACAAAATAGTGCAGATGCTGGAAATCACTGAATCTCAGAATTGCTCTGGCGCCGAAGGAGGCCGTTTCGCTTGTTGTGTTTCTCCATAGGAGAAATTTACCTCACAATCTGAAATAAAGAAACAGAAAATGCTGAAAATATGCAGCATCTGTGGAAAGGGAAATAGGGTTAATATTTCAGATCACTGATCTTTTGTAAGAACTGCTAAAAGTTTGAGATGTAACAGATTGAAGCAAGTACAAAGCAAGGGAAATGGGAAGAGAAGGGAGAAGTAAAGATAAGGCTTGTGATTAGATGAAGGCAGGAAAGGTTGAATGCTAAAAGGGATGGTGTGGAAGGCAGAAGGGGATGGTAATGGGACAGGTAGAAAAAGATGGGTCTAGAGGAGGGGTCAATGAGAATAGCACAAATTATCACCAACTGAATACACATACCAAAAAAATAGGGGGGCAGAGATTATGATCTGAAATTGTTGAACTCAGTGTTGGACCCAGAAGGCAGCAAAGTGCCTAATAGGAAGATGATATGTTGTTGTTTGTGTATTCATGGAGACAGAGAAGAAACTAGAACTAGGGGACACCATTTAAAAATAAGGGGTCTCCCATTTAAGACAGAGGTGAGGAGAAATTTTTCCTCAGGCTCGTTGATGTGTGAAATTCTCTACTGCAGAGAGCAGTGGAGGCTGAGTCATTGAATATTTTTAAGGCTGAGTTAGATAGATTATTGACTGAAAATGGAGTCAAAGGGTATAGGGATAGACAGGAAGAGCAGAGGCTGCAATCAGATCAGTCATGATCTTGTCGCATGGAAGAGCAGGCTTGAGGGGCCGAATGGCCTATTCCTGTTTTGAATTTGTATATTTGTCTGCATGTTTGTAGGTCAGAGTGGCAGCAAGGCAGAGAATTAGACAGGTGGCTGGAATCTGTCACCCTTGTGGACTGAACAGAGTTTTTTCAATCACCGGTCAACCAGTCTTTGATTGGCCTTCCCAGTGTAGAGTAGTGTGCAGAAACTTCTCAGTTTCTCTATCTTAGTCACATTTGTTCTTTCAATGCCACTGCATCCATATCAGTGCTTCTGATATGTCTTCCGTTATCCACCACTGAGGATTCTCCTTCAACATGATTGACAGGGCTCTGGGCCGTCACTGTTGCATTTCTTCTGCTCTCACTCTTTCCCTCTACTCCCAGAGACATGATATGGTTCCCCTTGTCCTCGCTTTTCACCCCACCTGACTCCAGGTTTAACAGAGCATCCTCCCTTATTTCCACCACCTCCAACATGTTGCCACATCCTTTGGTCTTGTACCATAAACCCTTGTGTCAGTTAATCGCTCCCGCCTTCACCTAATTACAGACCTTCCTTTTTGTTCTTCTTCCCCACATCCCCTCTCTTCACTTGATTAAAACATTTCTAACTTACCCCAGTTCTGATGAAGGGTCACAGACCTGAAACAATTACCGTTTCTCTCTCCACAGAGGCTATCAGAGCTGCTGAGTAATTCCAGTATTTTCTGTTTTTGTATTAGTTACACGTGATGCTGCTTGTCCTCTGACTCTGCATTCTCTGACCTTACTTCTCAGTCAGTTATGTAATACTTGATCGAAGTCTTGGAAAACCTGACTGGGGTGCCCTCCCATAAGGCCCAGTGACCTCTAAACCTCCCTCTGCGCCTCCTCCCCCCCACCCCCCCCCACCCCCCCCCCCCGGCCTAACCCTGAGCACTCCCCCTGCAGACCTTCCCTACGCTCCCCACTCTGGGACTCCTGCCACTTACCTCTCCTCCGGTTCCTGGCACTTTGTTCCAAGTAGCTCACCGCGGTGCCTCTTCCGGCCGCTGCAGCGCTGTTCCTGGAGGGACTAGAGAGCTGCGCAGCTCTCCAAGGCAGGACTTCCTCCTGGTTACAGGCAAAGTCCTGCCTTCTGCCAATTAACACTCATTAGAGTGTGAAATGGCATTGGGAATAATGTAGTCGGTGGTTATGTGTTGCTCATCAACTCTTCAGATGGTGGGGGCCAATTCTCCATCCTGAAAAATCAGGCCTATAGGATATGAGCATCACTGATTAGGCCAAAATTTTTGCCCATCCCAGGTTGCCCTTGAGAAGGTGGTGGCATGTCACTCTAGTGATTGTAAGTTAAGCTAGTTCTTACTGTTCCGGGGATCATTTGACCGTATCAACGAATCAGCCCTAAGTGCGGCGAATCTTAGGGACGGAGAGTTTTAGCCTTGGCCATGGAACAAGCACATAGCTTCATCAGGAGTCTGTAAATAAAGTTTACTGTTTCTTACAAGAAACTAGCCCTGCATTCCAAGTTTATTATAATTGGCGACGAGGCTAAATAGCACTGACGCAGTACCTCGCCTCGCTACTGTGAATATTCTGATATTTTAAAAGAAGAAAGAAAAAAAGTATACTCACCAGCAATGCCTCTCCATGGCAGAATTGATCCATATGACTCATCTGTAGAGGACTGGAGTCGATTAGGTATCTACTTTAGTCAGTCTAACCCCAGTGATGGGGAAACTATTGGAAGCAATTCTGGGGGACTGAATTAACCTACACTTGCAGTGGCAGGGATTAATCAAGCACAGTCAACATGGTTTTGTTAAGGGGAGGTCATGTCTGAAGAATTTGATTGAATTTTTCGAAGAGGTGACCAGGTGTGTAGATGATGGAAATGCATTTGACATAGTCTGATTGGACTTCAGAAGGCTTTTGATAAGGTCCTGCTTGGGAGACTGTTAATGAAGATGAGAGCCCATGGGATCCAAGGCAATTTGGCAAATTGGTTCCAGAATTGGTTGAGTGGCAGGAAGCAGAGGGTGATGGTCAAGAGGTGTTTTTGCGACTGGATGCCTTTGTCCAGTGGGGTTCCACAGGGATCAGCTTTGGGTCCCTTGCTGTTTGTGGTAGATATAAACAATTGAATGCAGGAGAGTTGATCAGTAAGTTCGCAGATGACACGAAAATTGGTGGGGTGGTATAGGAGGATATAGGCGGGCTGGTCAGATGGGCTGATCAGTGGCAAATGGAAATTAATCTAGATAAGTGTGAGGTGATGCACTTGGGCAGAACAAACAAGGCACGGGAATACACGATGAATGGTAGGACCCTGGGAATACCGAGGATCAGAGGGACCTTGGTGTGCATGTCCACCGATCCCTTAAGGTAGCAGGACAGGTAGATAAGGTGGTTAAGAAGCAATATGGGATACTTGCCTTCATTAGCTGAGACATAGAATATAAGAGCAGGGAGGTTATGCTAGAACTGTATAAAATGCTGGTTAGGCCACAGCTAGAGTTTTTCGTGCAGTTCTGGAATTTGCATTTTAGGAAGGATGTAATTGCATGAGAGAGGGTGCAGAGGAGATTTACCAGGATTTTGCCTGGGCTGGAGAGTTTTAGTTATGAGGAGAGATTAGATAGACTGGGGTTATTTTCCCTGGAGCAGAGGGGATTGAGTGGGGACATGACTGAGGTGTACAAAATAATGAGGGGCGTGGATAAGGTAGACAGGAAGGAACTTTTCCTTTTGGTGGAGGGATCAATAACCAGGGGGTATAGAGTTAAGGTAAGGGGCAGGAGGTTTAGAGGGGATGTGAGGAAGAATCTTTTCACCCAGAGGGTGGTTGGAATCTGGAACTCACTGCCTGAAAGGGTGGTAGAGGCAGAAACCCTCATAACATTTAAGAAATATTTGGATGTGCACTTGCGATGCCATGGCATACAAGGCTATGGGCCTAGTGCTGGAAAATGGGATTGGAATAGTTAGGTACTTGTTTGACCGGCACGGACTCGATGGGCCAAAGGGCCTTTTTCTGTGCTGTAGACTTCTATGACTCTATGACTTTGTAACTAACGAAATAACGTTGGAGGGGAAACATAAGGCAATTCCCCCAAGTGCCTGCAGGAGCAAAACCTATAACCTAATCTGTAGTTTGATGGCTCCAAATGCCTCAAATTCCAGATCCTTCACTGAGCTAGTAGACCTCATGAAAGGACATTTTCAGCCTAAATCCTCGGTGATCATGCAAAGATTCAAGCTTAACTTTCGAGTAAGGGCCCCTGCTGAGTCAATTGCAAAGTACATTGCATAGTTAAGACAGTTAATGGAGCACTGTGACTTCGGTGATACTTTAAATGAAATGTTGCGAGAGCATTTAGTTTGTATCATAAACAATGATGCCATTCAGCACCATTTACTTGCAGAAGTTGAGATAGATCTGAAGCACGCCATGGAGATAGCGCTAGCAATGAAGAGTGCTGAGAGGGGCTTGCAGGCTTTATAGAGTGTGCAACACAGCACCGTTTTGCAGCTAGGTTGGGAACCTGCTACAGGTATGTTGCAAAGATCAGGGAGGCTACCACGAAGTGGGACACAGTCCTTACTGCTCGTAAAATAAAAAAAAATACTGGAAGCGGCTCAACAGTAATCCAGAAGTTAAAGTGTTATTGTTGTGGGGGATTCATGTACTCAAAATCTGCAGATTCAAAGAGGCAGAATGCCACAAAAAGGGCATGTTATTGAACAGTGCAGAACTAGATAAAGACAGCCATTCAGAGATCAGGTTTAGTTGAATGAAATGCACAATATAGATGAGTCAGAAGCTAATGAGGCTGACGTTTATTCCCTACACAATCTGAAGGCCAAGAAAACTGAACCAATCACTGTTACACGTCAAGTAAATGGAAATCCTCTGCTCATGGAAGTGGACACAGGAGAATCGGCCACAGTGGTGGGAGAATACAGCTTTAAATATCACAGAGAAGGTACCCAGCCATTGAGTTTGGAGAAAACTGCTGCTCTGTTTAAAACATATACGGGAAAAGCCATACAGATGAAAGGCATTGCCTCTGTTACTTGTATCAGACAGGCAACAGACAGCTCAGTTGCCAGTAATTATTGAACCAGGAGAAGGACCTCGCATTCTGGGCCGTGATTGGTTGAAAGAAATCAAAGTAAGTTGGTCAGGAATTTTTCAGGTCAGGACAGGAGGAATTCCAGAGTTGCTGATAAAGTATGAGAGAGCATCCTGAGATGAGTTGTGGAAATCAAAGGTCTACAAGCTAAAATATACTTGGACCCTGAAGCAACACTCAGGTTTTTTAAGGCAAGACTTGTGTCTTATGCACAGAGAGATAAGATAGATGTGGAATTATGTCATTTGGAGAAGTTAATTTTCAGAATGGGCAGCACCCATAGTCCCTGTGATGAAATCGGCCCAAACAATTCGCATTCGCGGGAATTACAAATTAATGGCGAACGAAGCTGCAAAATTAGACAAATACCCAATTCCAAAGATGGGAGATCTGTACGCTAAACTCGCAGGAGAAGATCATACACTCAACTGGACATGAGTCATGTGTATTCACAGCTCAAGCTGGACAACGCATCAAGAAGTTATGTCACCATAAACACGCACAAGGGCTGTACCAATATGCACACCTACCCTTCAGGGTGTCATCTGCCTGTGCCATTTTCCAAAGAACCATGGAAACCTTACTACAAAGACTTCCCTGTGTTATAGCGTACCTGGATTATGCCCTTATCTCAGGATCCACAGAGCAGAACATGTGGCAAACCTGGAAGAGGTTCTGAAGAGATTTTTAGAGGCTGATGTTTATTACAACACAGTCAAGTGCACTTTTCAAGCAAAGTAAGTTACATATCTGGGTCATCAGGTGGATGCCCAAGGGTTACATCCATTAGAGGAGAAAGTCAGGGCCATCAAGGAAGTGCCACCCCTACCAAAGACACAAAGTTCAAGCCTTTTTTGGGCATGGAAAATTATTACGGGCAATTCTTGCCTGATCTATCTACAGTGTCAGCCCATTTACACTTATTATTTAAGAAGAACCACAAATGGTCCTGGAATGCACAGCAAGAGGAAGCTTTCAGAAGAATCAAGGAACTTTTACACTCATCATGTCTGTTCGTGCACTATGACCCATCTAAGAAATTGACACTCACTTGTGATGTATCTCCCTATGGAGTGGGAGCAGTATTGTCACACAAGATGGAGGATAGATCTGAAAGACCGATAGGATATATACCCAGAACCCTTTCTGCAGCTAAGAAAGGTTACTTACAAATTGAAAAAGGACTTACCTATCGTATTTGGAGTAAAAAGGCTCCATCAATATTTGCACAGATGACACTTCACCATGCTGTCAGCTTACAAACTACTGTCAGGATTATTTATTGAAGATAAGACAATCTCACTGATAGCCTCTGCTAGAATTCAAAGATGGGCTTTAATTTTGTTGGTATATGAGTATACTTTAATGCACGCCCAGGTGTGCAAATAACAAATGCAGATGCCCTCAGTCGTCTCCCTTTGCCAGATAGTATTACACATGTTCCAGTATCCCAAGAGGTAATGCTTGCATTGAATTTCCTGGACTCCTCACCAGGCTGCGCGAGACAGGTAAAGAATTGAATAAACCGGGATCCAATTTTAGCAAGAGTCTGTGAACAAGTATTACAAGGGTGGTCAAATGCACAATTGCCTGAAGAATTAAAAACATTCCTTGTACATATATCCGAACTGAATTGTCAGGATAGTATCTTGTTATGGGGAGCAAGAGTCATTATCCCTGTTCAAGGAAGAGAGCCATTATTGGAAGAACTTCATAGTGCGCATCCTGGTACTTCGAAAATGAAGATGCTCACATGAAGTTATATCTGGTGGCCAGTTATAGACAGTGATATAGAAAAAAAGGTGAAACACTGTCTCCAATGCAAGCAACAGCAGGCATGGCCCGTTTCAGCCTCACTGCATCCGTGGCCTGGTCGACCCTGGGTTAGGCTACATATAGACAATATAGGTCCATTTCTAGGTTCCATGTTTCTGGTGATTATTGACACACATTCCAAATGGATGGATGTGTTTGAAGTGAGATCACCAACTTCATCTGCAACCATTGAAAAACTGTGCCAGAGTTTCAGCGTTCATGGTTTACCTGAAGTTATTGTGTCAGACAATAGTACTGCTTTCACTAGCACTGAATTCCAATGATTTATGAACCTAAATGGGATTAAACACATCAGAATAGCACCATATCATCTCTCACCCAATGAGTTAGCAGAAAGAACAGTGCAAACATTTAAAACTGGCAAGAAGAAATTAAAAGAGGGAACATTAGACAAGCGCATTTCAAGATTTCAGTTCAGCTATTGCACAACTCCTCATGCAACCCCTGGTTTAACATCTTCAGAATTGTGAATGAAGCATTGACTTTGTACAAGATTGGGCCTAGTATTCCCTAATCTAGAGGTGAAGAGAAACCAGGATAGTCAGGAAGTCTATCATGATTTTCACAGTAAAGGTCGAGGGTTTTTTGTGGGAGAGACAGTTTTTGCACAAAATTTTGCAACTGGACTGAGATGGGTCCCTGATACAATCGTCTCTGAATCACAAAATCACAGTATCATAGTGCAGAAGAGGCCCTTCGGCCCATCGAGTCTGCACCGACACGTGGGAAATACCTGACCTGCCTACCTAATCCCATTTACCAGCACTTGGCCCATAGCCTTGAATGTTATGACGTACCAAGTGCTCATCCAGGTACTTGTTAAAGGATGTCAGGCAACCCGCCTCCACCACCCTCCCAGGCAGCACATTCTAGACCATCACCAACCTCGATGTAAAAAAGTTTTTCCTCACATTCCCCCTAAACCTCCTGCCCCTCACGTTAAACTTATGTCGCCTTGTGACTGACCCTTCAACTAAGGGGAACAGCTGCTCCCTATCCACTCTGTCCATGCCCCTCATAATCTTGTACACCTCGATCAGGTTGCTCCCCTCAGTCTTCTATGCTCCAACAAAAACCACCCAAATCTATCCAACCTCTCTTCATAGCAAAAATGTTTTATCCCAGGCAACATCCTGGTGAATCTCCTCTGCACCCCCTCCAGTGCAATCACATCCTTCCTATAATGTGGCAACCAGAACAGCACACAGTATTCCAGTTGTGGCCTCACCAAGGTTCTATATAACTCCAACATGACCTCAATACTTTTGTAATCTATGCCTTGATTGATAAAGGCAAGTGTTCCATATGCCTTTTTCACCACCCCACTAACATGCCCCTCTGCCTTTAGAGATCTATGGACACACACGTCAAGGTCCCTTTGTTCCTCAGAACTTCCCAGTGTCATGCCGTTCATTGAATACTTCCTTGTCAACTTACTCCTTCCAAAGTGTATCACCTCATACTTTTCAGGGTTAAATTCCATCTGCCACTTATCTGCCCATTTGACCATCCCGTCTATATCTACCTGTAGCCCAAGACACTCAACCTCATTGTTAACCACCCAGCCAATCTTTGTGTCATCCACAAACTTACTAATCCTGCCCCCCGCATAGTCATCTATGTCATTTATATAAATGATAAATAGTAGGGGACCCAGCACAGATCCCTGTAGTATCCCACTGGACATTGGCTTCCAGTCACTGGAAGCATCCTTCTGTCTCCTACAACTAAGCCAATTTTGAATCCACCTTATCAAATTACTCTGTATCCCATGTGCATTTGTCTTCTTTATAAGTTTCCCATGTGGGACCTGGTCAAAGGCTTTGCTGAAATCCATATAAACTACATCAACTGCACTACCCTCATCTACACACCTGGTCACCTCCTCAAAAAATTCAATCAAATTTGTTAGGCATGACCTCCCTCTGACAAAGCCATGCTGACTATCCCTGATCAAACCTTGCCTTTCCAAGTGGAGGTAGATTTTCTCCTTCAGAATTTTCTCCAATAGTTTGCCTACCACTGACATGAGACTCACTGGCCTGTAGCTCTCTGACTTATATCCACAACCTGAAACAGTACCTTTATCTTATTGAGTCCAAGTGGAAAACAGGATTGTTCGGAAACATGTGGATCATCTCAGAATTTGAGAAAACCTCCAACAACCACCGAAAATTGAAATAATCGACCCTGGGGTGCCAGATCGACTAAGAATAAACAGACCGGATGTTTTTGTTGAGGTAAATAATTCTGAATAGCCATTGTCTAAGGGTATCCCTGATGCTGCAGCTCCTGCACAAATTGATCTAATGGAAGAACCTCCAGTTGTAGCGTTGTGTCACTCTACACGAATCCAAAAACCTCCTCAAAGACTAAATTTATAATGGCATGGATTGTATATAATTGTATATAATATGGGTTAAGATGTTTTTATAAATAATAAGGTGAAACAAAATTAAAGGGAAGAGTGTAATGATTGTAAGTTAAACCATTTATTACTGTTATGGGGATCATGTGACTGTATAGACCAATCAGCCCTAAGTGCGGCGAATCTTAGGGGCAGAGCTTTTTAGCCTTGATCTTGGAACAAGCACATAGCCTCATGTGGGGTCTGTAAATAAAGTTTACTTTTCTTACAAGAAATTAGCCCTGCATTCCAAGTTTTTTTACAGCCACCTTCTTGAACCACTGCAGCCCATGACAAATTTGTTAGAATTCTTTGAGGAGATGATGAGTTGGTTAGACAAAGGAGAATCAATGGATATTATCTACTTGGACTTCCAGAAGGCCTTTGACAAGGTGCCGCACAGGAGGCTGCTCAGTAAGATAAGAGCTCATAGTGTTAGAGGCAAGGTACTAGCATGGATAGAAGATTGGCTGTCTTCTATCTCAGGAAGGATGTGCTGGCCCTGGAGAGGGTCCAGAGGAGGTTCACGAGAATGATCCCAGGAATGAAAGGCTTAACATATGAGGAACTTTTGAGGACTCTGGGTCTATACTCAATGGAGTTTAGAAGGATGAGGGGGGATCTGATTGAAACTTACAGAATACTGAAAGGCCTGGATAGAGTGGACGTGGGGAAGATGTTTCCATTAGCAGGAAAGACTAGGACCTGAGGGCACAGTCTTAGAGTAAAGAGAAGACCTTTTAGAACAGAGATGAGGAGGCAGAGAGTGGGGATAAGGGGGTCTTTCTCAAGATGGCATCCAGTGACTAGTGGAGTTCTGCAGGGGTTAGTGTTAGGACCACAACTTTTCACTTTATACATTAATGTTCTAGATGAAGGAACTGAGGGCATCCTGGCTAAGTTTGCAGATGATACAAAGATAGGTGGAGGGACAGGTAGTATTGAGGAGGCGGGGAGACTGCAGAAGGATTTGGACAGGTTAGGAGAATGGGCAAAGAAGTGGCAGATGGAATACAACGTGGAGAAGTGTGAGGACATGCACTTTGGTAGGAAGAATAGAGGCGTAGACTATTTTCTAAATGGGGAGAGAATTCAGAAGTCTGGAGTGCAAAGGGACTTGGAAGTCCTAGTCCAGGATTCTCTTAAGATTAACTTGCAGGTTGAGTTGGTAGTTAGGAAGGCAAATGCAATGTTGGCATTTATTTCGAGAGGACTAGAATATAAAAGTAGGGATGTGCTGCTGAGGCTTTATAAGGCTCTGGTCAGACCACATTTAGAATATTATGAGCAATTTTGGGCCCCATATCTCAGGAAGGATGTGCTGGCCCTGGAGAGGGTCCAGAGGAGGTTCACGAGAATGATCCCAGGAATGAAAGGCTTAACATATGAGGAACTTTTGAGGACTCTGGGTCTATACTCAATGGAGTTTAGAAGGATGAGGGGGGATCTGATTGAAACTTACAGAATACTGAAAGGCCTGGATAGAGTGGACGTGGGGAAGATGTTTCCATTAGCAGGAAAGACTAGGACCCGAGGGTGCAGTCTCAGAGTAAAGAGAAGACCTTTTAGAACATAGATGAGGAGAAACTTCTTTAGCCAGAGAGTGGTGAATCTATGGAATTCATTGCCACAGAAGGCTGTGGAGACCAGGTCATTGAGTGTAGATAGGTTCTTGATTGGTAAGGGGATCAAAGGTTACAGGGAGAAGGCGGAAGAATGGGGTTGAGAAACTTATCAACCATGATTGAATGGCAGAGCAGACTTGATGGGCCGAATGGTCTAATTTCTGCTCCTATGTCTTATGGTCTTATGGTCTTATGTGGTGTAGGTACATCCAGAGCGCTGTTAGAGATGGAGTTCCAGGATTTTGTGATCCAGTGACAGCGAAGGAATGGTGACATAGCTGCTATACTGGGTCTGTGGCAGGTGGTGAGGGAACCAACAAGAGGAAAAAACATACTTGGCCTCATCCTCACAAACCTGCCTGCAGTAGATGCATCTATCCATGACAGTATCAATAGGAGTGACCACCGCACAGTCATGAGGAGATGAAGACCCACCTTCAAATTGAGATACCCTCCATTGTGTTGTGTGATACTACCACCGTGTTAAATGGGATAGATTTCGAACAGATCTAGCAACTCAAAACTGGGCATCCATGAGCCACTATGGGCCATCAGCAGCAGCAGAATTGTACCTGATCACAATCTGTAACCTCATGGCCTGGCATATCCCCTACTCTACCATTACCATCAAGCCAGGGGTTCAACCCTGCTTCAATGAAGAGTGCAGGAGGACATCCCAGGAGCAGAATCAGGCACACCTAAAAATGAGGTGTCTACCTGGTGAAGTTAATTCACAGGACTACTTGTGTGCCAAACAGCATTAGCAACAAGTGGTAGGCAGGGCTAAGTGATCCCACAGCCAACAGATCAGCTCTAAGCTCTGTGGTCCTGCCACATCCAGTCATGAATGGTGGTGGACAATTAAACAATTCACTAGAGCAGGATGCTCCATAGACATCCTCATCCTCAATGATGGGGGAGCAGCGCATCAGTGCAAAAGATAAGACTGAAGCATTTGCTACAATCTTCAGCCAGAACTGCTGAGTAGTTGATTCACCTCGGCCTCGTCCAGAAGTCCCCAGCATCACAGATGCCAGTTTTCAGCCAATTCAATTCACTCCATGTTATATCAAGAAACAGCTGAAAGCACTGGTTAGTACAAAGGTTATGGGTCCTGACAATAATCTGGCAATAGTGCTGAAGACTTGTGCTCCAGAATGTGCTGTGCCCCTAGCCAAGCTGTTCCAGTACACCTACAACACTGACATTGACCTAGCTATGTGGAAAATTGCCCAGGTATATCCTGTACACAAAAATCAGGATAAATTCAACCCGGCCAATTATCACCTCATCAGTCTACTCTCAATCATCAGTAAAGTGATGGAAGGGGTCATCAACACTGCTATCAAGTGGCTATTGCTTAGCAATAACCTGCTCACTGATGCCCAGCTTAGGTTGTACTGAGCTCCTGACCTCATTACAGTCTCGATTCAAACATGGACAAAAGAGCTGAACTCCCGAGGTGAGGTTAGAGTGACTGCCCTTGACATCAAGGCAGCATTTGACCAAGTGTGACATCAAGGACCCCTAGTAAAACTGGAGTCAATAGGAATCGGGGGGAAATTCTCTGCTGGTTGGAGTCATACCTAGCACAAAGGAAGATGGTTGTGGTTGCTGGAGGTCAGTCATCTCAGTTCCAGGACATCACTGCAGGAATTCCTCAGGGTAGTGCCCTCGGCCCAGCTACCTTCAGCTGCTTCATCAATAACCTTCCTCCCATCACAAGGTCAGAAGTGGGGATGTTCGCTGATGATTGCACAATGTTCAGCACCATTTGCAACTCCTCGGATACTGAAGCAGTACATGTCGAAATGCAGCAAGACCTGGACAATATCCAGGCTTAAGCTGACAAGTGGCAAGCAACATTCACGCCACACAAGCACTAGGCAATGACCAACTGAACAAGAGAGAATCTAACCATTGCCCCTTGAAGCTCATTGGCATTACTATCACTGAATTCCACCACTATCAACGTCCTGGGGGTAACCATTGACCAGAATCTGAACTGGACTAGCCATATAAATACTGTGGCTACAAGAGCAGGTCAGGGGCTAGGAATCCTGCAGCGAATAGTTCACCTTCTGACTATCCAAAACCTGTCCACCATCTACAAGGCACAAGTCAGGAGCGTGATGGAATACTCCCCACTTGCTGGGATGAATGCAACTTCCACAACACTCAAGAAGCTTGACATCATCCAAGACAAAGCAGCCCACTTGGTTGGCACCACATCCACAAACATTCACTCCCTCTACCACTGATGCACAGTAGCAGCAGTGTGTACCATCTACAAGATGCACTGCAGGTATTTGCCTTAAACCGCACCTTCCAAACCTTCGACCACTACCATCTAGAAGGACGAGGGCACCAGATAGATGGGAATACCACCACATGGAAGTTCCCTTCCAAGTCACTCACCACCCTATCTTGGAAATGTATCGCCGTTCCTTCACTGTCACTGGGTCAAAATCTTGGAACTCCCTTCCTAATAGCACTGTGGGTGTACCACATGGATTGCAGCGGTTCAAGAAGGCAGCTCATCACCACCTTCTCAAGGACAATAGGGATGGGCAATAAATGCTGGCCCAGCCAGTGAAGCCCACATCACGTGAATGAATAAAAAAAAAGTCAGGATGTTATGTGGCATGGAAGGGAACTTACAGATGGTGATGTTCCCAAGCCCTTGTACTTCTAGGAATAGGGGCCATGGGTTTGGAAGGTGTTTTCGAAGGAGCCTTGGTGAGCTTCTGCAGTGCATCTTGTAGATGGTACACACTGCTGCCACTGTGCATCAGTGGTGGAAGGAGGGAATGTTTGTGGATGGGGTGCCAATCAGTGTTGTCCTGGATGGTGTCAAGCTTCTTGAGTGTTGCTGGAGCTGCACTCATCCAGACAAGTAGGGAGTATTCCATCACACTCCTGACTTGTACCTTGTAGATGGTGGACAGGCTTTGCGGAGTCAGGAAGTGAGTTTCTTGCCTCAGGATTCCTAGCCTCTGACCTGCTGTTGCAGCCACAGTATTTATATGGCTAGTCCAGTTCAGTTTCTGGTCAATAGTAACCCCCAGGATGTTGATAGTGGGAGATTCAGTGATGGTAATGCCATTGAATGTCAAGGGGAGATGGTTGGATTCTCTCTTGTTGCTGCTGGTCATTGCCTGGCACTTGTGTGGCGTGAATGTTACTTGCTGCTTATCAGCCCAAACCTGAATTTTGTCTTGGTCTTGTTGCATTTGGACATGGACTGCTTCAGTACTTGAGGGGTCATGAATGGTACTAAACATTGTGCAATTACCAGTGAACATCCCCACTTCTGACATTATGATGGAAGGATGTTTATTGATGAAGCAGCTGAAGATGGTTGGGCTGAAGACACTACCCTGAGGAACTCTTGTTTGAGCTGAGATGATTGGCCTCCAACAACCAAAACTATCTTCATCTTTGCTAGGCATGGCTCCAACCAGTTTTTCTAGCGTTACTTGTGATATTCTCCTGTCCATTATAAAGTGGCCCTAATCCCATTGTAATTTTCTTTTCTTGGTATGCCAATAAAATATTTTATTATTTTTCCTTATGTTCCTTAATAGTTTAATTTCATAATTCACTTTTGCCCTCTGAATTGCTTTTTTCACTTATCTTCCAAATTCTTTCTATTTTTCCTCATCTCTATAATAAACTTAGAATGTTGGACTAGTTTCTTGAAAAAAAAACAGTAAGCTTTATTTATAGACTTCAGATGAGGCTATGTGCTTGTTCCAAGACCAAGGCTAAAAGCTCCACCCCTAGGATTCCCCGCACTTAAGGCTGATTCATCTATACAGTCACATGATCTCCTTAACAATAAGAAATGGTTTAACTTATGATCATTACACTCCTCCCCCTTTTATTTTGTTTTACCTCATTATTTACAAAAACATCTTAACCCATATTATGTACAGTTATATACAGTCCATGCCTTTATAAATTTAGTCTTCGAGGAGGTTTTCGGATTCGTGTAGAGTGACACAACTCTACAACTGGAGGTTCTTCCATTGGATCAACTTGCTGCAGGAACTGCAGCATCAGGGATATCCTTAGACAATGGCTGTTCAGAATTATTTACCTCTGCAGAGACATCCGGTATGTCTATTCTTTGTCGATCTGGCAACTCAGGATCGAAGTTTTGATTTCAATTTCAGGTGGAATAACTGGTTGTTGGAGGGTTTCTCGAGTGCTGAGATGACCCACAATCCTATTTCCTAACAATCCAGTTTTCCACTTGGACTTGATAAGATAAAGGTCCTGTTTCAGAGACGATTGTATCAGGGACCCATCTCAGTCCAGTTGCAAAATTTCATATAAAAACCGTCTCTCCCATAACAAACCCTCGACCTTTACTGTGAACATCATGATACACTTCCTGACTATCCTGGTTTCTCTTCACCTCTAGATTAGGGAATACTAGGCCCAATCTTGTACAAAGTCAATGCTTCATTCACAATTCTGAAGATGTTAAACCAGGGGTCGCATGAGGAGTTGTGCAATAGCTGAACAGAAATCTTGAAATGCGCTTGTCTAATGTTCCCTCTTTTAATTTCTTCATGCCTGTTTTAAATGTTTGCACTGTTCTTTCTGCTAACTCATTGGGTGAGAGATGATATGGTGCTATTCTGATGTGTTTAATCCCATTTAGGTTCATAAATCATTGGAATTCAGTGCTAATGAAAGCAGTACTATTGTCTGACACAATAACTTCAGGTAAACCATGTACGCTGAAACTCTGGCACAGTTTTTCAATGGTTGCAGATGAAGTGGGTGACCTCACTTCAAACACATCCATCCATTTGGAATGTGTGTCAATAATCACCAGAAACATGGAACCTAGAAATGGACCTATATTGTCTATATGTAGCCTAACCCAGGGTCGACCAGGCCACGGATGCAGTGAGGCTGAAACGGGCCATGCCTGCTGTTGCTTGCATTGGAGACAGTGTTTCACCTTTTTTTTCTATATCACTGTCTATACCTGGCCACCAGATATAACTTCATGTGAACATCTTCATTTTCGAAGTACCAGGATGCGCACTATGAAGTTCTTCCAATAATGGCTCTCTTCCTTGAACAGGGATAACGACTCTTGCTCCCCATAACAAGATACTATCCTGACAATTCAGTTCGGATATATGTACAAGGAATGTTTTTAATTCTTCAGGCACTTGTGCATTTGACCACCCTTGTAATACTTGTTCACAGACTCTTGCTAAAATTGGATCCCGGTTTATCCAATTCTTTACCTGTCTCGCGCAGCCTGGTGAGGAGTCCAGGAAATTCAATGCAAGCATTACCTCTTGGGATACTGGAACATGTGTAATACTATCTGGCAAAGGGAGACGACTGAGGGCATCTGCATTTGTTATTTGCACACCTGGGCGTGCATTAAAGTGTACTCATATACCAACAAAATTAAAGCCCATCTTTGAATTCTAGCAGAAGCAATCAGTGAGATTGTCTTATCTTCAATAAACAATCCTAACAGTGGTTTATGATTTAACAACATGGTGAAATGTCGACCATGCAAATATTGATGGAGCTTTTTTATCCAAATAATATAGGAAAGTCCTCTTTTTCAATCTGTGACTAACATTTCTTGGGTGCAGAAAGGGTTCTGGGAAAAAATCCTATCAGTCTTTCAGATCCATCCTCCATCTTGTGTGATAATACTGTTCCCATTCCATAGGGAGATACATCACAAGTGAGTGTCAATTTCTTAGATGGGTCATAGTGCACGAGCAGACACGATGAGTGTAAAAGTTCCTTGATTCTTGTGAGAGCTTCCTCTTGCTGTGCCTTCCAGAACCATCTGTGCTTCTTCTTAAATAATAAATGCAAAGAGGGTAACACTGTAGATAGATTAGGCAAGAATTGAATGTAATACAAAAACAGAATTACCTGGAAAAACTCAGCAGGTCTGTCAGCATCGGCGGAGAAGAAAAGAGTTGACGTTTCAAGTCCTCATGACCCTTCAGCAGAACTGAGTAATATTAGGAGAGGGGTGAAATATAAGCTGGATTAAGGTGGGGGGGGGCGGAGAAGTGGGGGGGTTGTTGTAGGGACAAGCAAGCTGTGATAGGAGCAGATAATCAAAAGATGTCACAGACACAAGAACAAAGAGGTGTTGAAGGTGGTGATATTATCCAAACAAATGTGCTAATTAAGAATGGATGGCAGGACACCCAAGGTACAGCTGTAGTGGGGGTGGGGTGGAAAGACTAACGGGGCATAAAAGGTATAGATTTAAAAATAATGAAAATAGGTGGGAAAAGAAAAATCTATATAAATTATTTGAAAAAACAAAAGGAAGGGGGAAGAAATGGAAAGGGGGTGGGGATGGAGGAGGGAGTTCAAGATCTAAAGTTGTTGAATTCAATATTCAGTCCAGAAGGCTGTAAAGTGCCTAGTCAGAAGATGAGGTGCTGTTCCTTCAGTTTGCATTGGGCTTCACTGGAACAATGCAGCAAGCCAAGGACAGACATATGGGTAAGAGAGCAGGGTGGAGTGTTAAAATGGCAAGCGACAGGGAGGTTTGGGTCTTGCTTGCGGACAGACCGCAGGTGTTCTGCAAAGCGTTGGCCAAGTTAGGTTTGGTCTCTCCAGTGTAGAGGAGACCGCACTGGGAGCAACGAATGCAGTAGACTTAGGGGAAATGCAAGTGAAATGCTGTTTCACTTGAAAGGAATGTGTGGGCCCTTGGACGGTGAGGAGAGAGGAAGTGAAGGGGCAGGTGTTGCATCTTTAGCGTGGGCATAGGGAGGTGCCATAGGTGGGGGTTGAGGAGTAGGGGGTGATGGAGGAGTGGACCAGGGTGTCCCGGAGGGAACGATCCCTACGGAATGCCGCCGAGCAGTTGAAGGGAAGATGTGTTTGGTGGTGGCATCATGTTGGAGTTGGAGGAAATGGCGGAGGATGATCCTTTGAATGCGAAGGCTGGTGGGGTGATAAGTGAGGACAAGGGGGACCCTATCATGTTTCTGGGAGGGAGGAGAAGGCGTGAGGGCGGATGCGCGGGTGATGGGCCGGACACGGTTGAGGCCCTGTCAATGACCATGGGTGGAAAACCTCGGTTAAGGAAGAAGGAGGACATGTCAGAGGAACTGTTTTTGAAGGTAGCATCATCAGAACAGATGCAACGGAGGTGAAGGAACTGAGAGAATGGGATGGAGTCCTTACAGAAAGCGGGGTGTGAGGAGCTGTAGTCGAGGTAGCTGTGGGAGTCGGTAGGCTTGTAATGGATATTGGTGGACAGTCTATCACCAGAAATTGCGACAGAGAGGTCAAGGAAGGGAAGGGAAGTGTCAGAGATGGATCATGTGAAAATGATGGAGGGGTGGAGGTTGGAAGCAAAATTAATAAATTTTTCCAGATCCCAACGAGAGCATGAAGCAGCACCAAAGTAATCATCGATGTACCGGAGAAAGAGTTGTCAGAGGCGGCCGGAGTAGGACTGGAACAAGGAATGTTCCACATACCCCATAAAGAGACAGGCATAGCTGGGGCCCATGCAGGTCCATTGAATGTAATAGTTTACCATGCCCAAAAATTGACTTGAGTTGCGTGATGTTAGTAGGAGTGGCACTTCCTTGATGGTCCTGACTTTCTCCTCTAATGGATGTAACTCTTGGGCATCCACCTGATGACCCAGATATGTAACTTCCTTTGCTTGAAAAGTGTACTTTTTTTTTAGATGAACATCAGTCTCTAAAAATCTCTTCAGAACCTCTTCCAGGTTTGCCATATGTTCTGCTCCTGAGATAAGGGCATAATCCAGGAACACTATAATGCGGGGAAGTCCTTGTAAGGTTTCCATGGTTCTTTGAAAAATGGCACAGGCAGATGACACGCTGAAGGGTAGGTGTGCATATTGGTACGGCCCTTGTGTGTTTATGGTGACATAACTTCTTGATGTGTTGTCCAGCTTGAGCTGTGAATACACATGACTCATGTCCAGTTGAATGTATGATCTTCTCCTGCGAGTTTAGCGTATAGATCTCCCATCTTTGGAATTGGGTATTTGTCTAATTTTGCAGCTTCATTCACCATTAATTTGTAATTCCCGCAAATGCAAATGGTTTGGGCCGATTTCATCACAGGGACTATTCTGCCTCTTTAAATCTGCAGATTTTGGGTACATGAATCACCCAAAGCAATAAATCTTTAACTTCTGGATTACTGATGAGCTGCTTCCAGTATTTCCTTTTATTTTATGAGCAGTAAGGACCATGTCCCACTTCGTGGCAGCCTCCCTGATTTTCGCAACATACCTGGCAGCCGGTTCCCACCCTAGCTGCAAAATGGTGCCATGTTGCACATTCTACAAAGCCTATGAGTCCCTCTCAGCACTCTTCATTGCATTGTCATTTTTGCTGCAAACCATTTTGTTTAAAGTATCACCGAAGTCACAGTGCTCCGTTAACTGTCTTAACTTTGCAATGTACATTGCAGTTGACTCAGTTGGGGCCCTTATTCGAGAGTTAAACTTGAATCTTTGCATGATCACCGAGGGTTTAGGCTGAAAATGTCCTTTCATGAGGTCTACTAGCTCAGTGAAAGATCTGGAATTTGCCACATTCGAACACATCTATCTACGGATTAGGCATTGTTTTGCTCCCACAGACACTTAAGAGAATTGCCTTCTGTTTCTTCTCCAACGTTATTTTGTTAGCTACAAAGTAGAAACCTAAGCGCCCAATGTATTGATTCCAGTCCTCGACGGATGAATCGTAGGGGTCAACTCTACCGAAGAGTGACATTGCTGGTGAGTATACTTCTTTTCTTTCTTCTCTTAAAATATCAGAATATTCACAGTCATGAGGCAAGCTGCTGTGTCGGCATGATTTACTCTCGTCGCCAGTTGTAATAAACTTGGAATGCAGGATGGGTTTCTTGTAAGAAACAATATTTATTTACAGACTCCAGATGAGGCTACATGCTTGTTCCCAGACCAAGGCTAAAAAGCTCCCCACCTAAGACTTCCAGCACTTAGGACTGATTCATCAACACAGCCACATGAACCCCATATCAGTAAGAAATGGTTTAACTTTCAACCATTACAGCAGCCTAGGAAATAACAGAGACTGCACTTCAAAAAGGATTATATTGTTGTGAAACACTGTCTAAATGTGAGGTCTTTGGTTGTTCTCTTCTTCTCTCATCCTCGAATAACCCAGCAGTTTAAATACTCTTCTCTTTCAGATAGCCCCCCTACACCCTGCATTATTTCGCTGTTGAAATCATGATTCTTGTCTCCTATTCTGAGCCTTTCATTCCTGTGACTTCAATACCCTGATGATTCTCACATCCTTCAGTCTCTACCTCCTACACTCATACTTGACATTGCTCAGACTTATTCCTATATGTGCTCTGCCTGTTATTCCAGTCTCTTCAGCTTTTGCGCTCCCCTGCATATTTCCCCTTGACCTTAGGTTTCTCAGTGTAGTAACAGGATCATATATTATTTGTCATTGCTGAGGCAAGTTTAGGACCATTTTTGACCAAGTACATGCAACATCCAATGATCCCTGGATGTACTTACTGCTGGATGTGATTGACAAGGGATAGTTTTCTTTATCCCAGTTCTGTTTCATTATGAGTAAAATTATTTGCCTCTTTTCAAACTCCCAGAGCCCATTATTATATAGGAATTCAGGAGTAGGCAATTTGGCCCCTCGTTCCTGTTCCACGCCATTTAGTTAGGCCATGGCTGATCTGCATCTCAACTCCATTTACCAGCCTTTGCTCCAGATCCCTTGATACCCTTATCCAACAAAAATACTCCGCAGGTTAGGCAGCATCTATGGAGAGAGAAAAAGAGTTAATGTTTCAGCTTGACGAGCTTTCACCAGAGGCAGGGAAAGGGGGAAATGAGGGAAAAAGCAAAAGGGCAGCTCTGTGTTTGGGAGGAATGCAGAAGAATTTAAAGAACTGATGGTGCTATACTAAAGGAACAAAAGATGGCTCTAGAGGAGATGCAAATGGGAATGGCTGAATCATCACCAACAGTTACCTTGTGAAAAAAATGGGGGACGAGTTTATGGTCTGAAATTGCTGACCTCAGTTTAGAAGACTGTAAAGTGCCTGATCAAATGATGAGCTGCTGCTCCTTGAGCTTACGTTGAGCTTCATTGCAGCAGTATACGGGGTCGAGAGCAGAGAGACCAGAGTGAGAATTGGGGAAGGGTTAAAATAATGAGCAACTGGAAGTTCAGGGTCATGCTTGCAGACTGAATGGAGGTGTTGTGCAAAGCAGTCACCCAGCCTGTGTTTGATCTCCCCCATGCAGAGGAGACCATATCGTGGGCAGTAAATACAGTGCACTAAATTGAAAGTACATGTAAATCACTGTTTTTACCTAGCAGGGAGACATCTGGAGACTTAGATAATGAAGTAATGACCTTCTGTGACCACAGGTTACCTTGACTTTGTCCAATAGTATGTCCATCCTTTTAAAATTTAATAGATCTTTGAGAGTGTTTGCTTTGAACTCAATCTTGGTCTGCAGGCGCATGGCTTCTGACATTGTCTATATTATGATATTTACATTCCTAAAGGGATGTTGTCAGATCTTTTACAATTACCTGAAAAGGCAAAAGCAGCCTTGGATCAACATCTCAAACAAAAGCTGACAATAAGGCACTCCCTCAGTGCTGCTCTATGGTGCCAGCTTAGATTATTTGCTCAAGTAGATACTGGGGCTCTGAACCTGCAACTGTCTGTCCCCATCAAACACTCCCAGGACAGGTACAGCACGGGGTTAGATACAGAGTAAAGCTCCCACTACACTGTCTCCATCAAACACTCCCAGGGCAGGCACAGCACAGGGTTAGATACAGAGTAAAGCTCCCTCTACACTGTCTCCATAAGACATTCGCAGGACAAGTACAGTTTGAAACTGAAAAGAAAGAAACACTTGCATTTATATGGTGCTTTTCGCAACCACCAGAAGCCTCAGCCAATGAAATACTTCTGAAATGTAACCAATGTTGTCTGCAGGAAACGTGCTGGCAGCTAACTTGCACTCTGCAAACTGCCACAATTAGCAATGTGATAATGACCAGATAATCTGATTTAGTGAAGTTCATTGGAGGATAAATATTGGCCAGAACACTAGGGGTACCTCCCCTGCTCTTCAAGCTAGAGCTATGGGATCCTTTACACCCACCAAGCAGCAAGATGGGGACTTGATTTAATGTCTCATCGAAAAGACAGCACTTCTGAACCCTGCAATTCAGAGGCAAGTGTGCTACCAACAGACACACAGCTGACAGAATAAAGGCCCCTCCAGATTGTTCCATCAAACATCCCCAGGACAGGTACAGCACAGGGTTAGGTGAAGAGTAAAGTTCCCTCTACAATTCTGGGAACTCAACAGATCTTACTCAAGCAGTCAACAGACTTTCATCAGGTACATTTTTGTTTTTGTTCCTGGCAACTGTTAGGAGTGGGTATGAGAAAGAAAGTTTTGATTCTCTGGTGAAGTTGTAGGCTCTTGTATAACAGCCATAAAGAAATGAAAGTGTCTCCTCTTGCCATACCTCATTGTTGACCAGCTTCCAACTCAGCTCTTGTGGTTCCTCAAACTCACAGAGAATTTGTTACAAGTTGGAATGACAGTGTGTGATTCTATTTGTCCTTTTAATGTCGCAGTAGAGCCTGAATCTATACAAGGTGATTTACAACACAAGCTTTGCTTACTGATCAATGCTAGATTCTGTTTCTTCCACTCTTCCCCCCCCACCCACCATCCTATCTCACATACCCACCCTTCTCCCTGTCCATCACTGGGAGGAGTTGGTCCAGCTGTCAATGCTCCCCTACCCCAATCCCTTAGGTCATTGAGTCTCCAAGTGAGTAAGGCCCCCTCCTGCCTTCACAGACAGTGGGCGTTTATATACCACCTTTAACATCCCAAAGACACCTCACAGGAACATAATCAAACAAAATTTGACACCGAGCTACATAAGGAGATAGTAGACAGATGGTTAAAAGCTTGATAAAAGAGCTAGGTTTTAGTGAACAACTTAAAGGTTAGGCGATAGGCAACTGAAGGCACAGCTACAATGGTGGAGTGATGGAAATCGGGAATGTGTAAGATGCCAGAATTGAAGGAGCGCAGAGATCTCAGAAAGTTGTAGGGCTGGAGGAACTTAGGGAGAAGAGTTGGAATGAGGAACTTGAAGACAAAGCTGATCATTTTAAAATTGAGGTGTTGCTTAAATAAGAGAGTGAATGGGACTTGGTGCCAGTTCAGATATGGGCAGTAGAGTTCTGGATGAGCTGACATTGACAAAGGGTGCAATAAATTGGGAGGATGGACAGGAGAGCATTTGCACAGTCACACACAGGTGTCAGGAAAAGGGAATCCTGGCAGATTTTCACATTCATATCCCAGGAATGTTCAGACCACTCAAGGAAGCCCTGCTACCTTCCCAACTAGAACCAATAACTGATCACAGATTGGCACTGAACCCTGACATTATCCTAGTCTATACAGCGCAGGAACACATCATGAACATAAGGACACAAGAAATAGGAGGAGGAGTAGGACATTTGGCCCTTCGAGCCTGCTCCACCATTCAGTAAGATCATGGCTGATCTGATGTGCCCTTTGCTCCACTTTCTTGTCTGTCGCCCATAACCGTTGACTCCATTGTCAATCAAAAACCTGTCTAACTCAGCCTTGAATATATTCAATGATCCAGCATCCACTGCTCTCTGTGGAAGAGAATTCCAAACAACCCTCTGAGAGAAGAAATTCCTCCTCATCTCCACCTTAAATGGGAGACCTGTTGTTTTTAAACTGTGTCCCCTTGTTCTAGGTTCCTTGTCGAGGGGAATCATCTTCTCAGCATCTACCCTGTCAAGCCCCCTCAGAATCTCATATGTTTCAATAAGGTCACCTGTCAATCTTCTAAACTCTAATGGGTATAGGCACAACCTGCTCAACCTTTCCTCAATAGGTTAAACCCCTCATCCCAGGAATCAGCCTAGTGAACCTTTTCTGAGCTGCGTCCAATGCAATATGTCCCTCCTTAAGTAAGGTGACCAAAACTGTACATAGTACTCACTGATGATGGTGTTCTCACCAATATCCAGTACATTTGTTGCAAGACTTCCCTACTTTTAGATTCCATCACTTGCAATAAAGGCCAACATTCCATTTACCTTCCTAATTGCTGTATCTTTGTGCTGACGTTTTGTGATTCATTCCCAAGGACACCCAGATCCCTCTGCACTGCAGCATTCTGAAGTCTCTCTCCATTTAATTAATATTCTACTTTTCTATTCTTCCTGCCACGTGGACCACCTCACATTTTATCACACTATACTCCAAATGCCAGAGTTTTACCCACTCACTTAACCTATCCAAATCCCTTTGCAAACTCCTTGTATGCTCCTCACAACTTGCTTTCCTACCTAACTTCATGTTGTCAGCAAATTTGGCTACAATACAGTCGGTCCCTTAGTCCAAGTCATTAATGTAGATCATAAATAATTGAGGCCCCAGCACTGATCCCTGTGGCACACTGCTACTTACAGTTTTCCAACCTGAAAATTACCTATTTATCTCGACTCTGTTTCCCGTTAGTTAGCCAATCCTCTATCCATGCTATTATATCACTCCCAACACCATGATTTTTTTCTTGTGTGGTAACCTTTTATGAGGTACCTTAAAAAATGCCTTTTGGGATTCCAAATACACTACATCTACTGGTCCCCCTTTATGCACCCTGTTTGCTACATCCTCAAAGAACTCTAATAAATTTGTCAAGCATGATTTCCCTTTCAAAAAAACCATGTTGACTCTGTCTGATTGTATTATAATTTTCTAAATGCCCTGCTACTATCTCCTTAATAATAGATTCTAGCATTTTTCCTATGACAGATGTTAGAGTTATACTTATTGGCTTATAGTTTCCTGCTTTCTGTCTCCCCCATTTCTAAACAATGATATTACATTTATGGTTTTCCAATCTGCTGGGATCTTTCCAGAATCAAGGGAGTTTTAGAAGATTAAAACAATGCTTCAACTCTCTCAGCAGCCACTTCTTTTAAGACCCTAAAATTCAGGCTATCAGGTCCAGAGGATTTGTCAGCCTTAAGTTCTATTAGTTTTTATATTACTTTTTCTCTAGTAATAATGCCAAATCCACTTTAGCCAACCCTGCCTTCATACTCCTATAATTCTCTTTATTTAAGTTTAGGACGTTAGTTATGGATCCACATTTCTTATTCTTAAACTCAATGTGAAATTCTATTATGTTATGATCACTCTTGCCTCAAAGATCTTTAACTATGAGATTATTAATTAATCCTGTTTCATTACACATTACCGGGTCCAACATAGCCTGGTCCCTGTTAGGTTCTAGAATGTATTATTCTAAGAAACTGTTCTGAAAGCAGTCTATGAACTCATCCTCAAGGCTCCAATGTCAATATGATTCATCCAATTGATGTGAATATTAAAGTCACCCATGATTATTGCAGTTCCTTTCTTACAAACCCCCATTACTTCTTGCTGTGTACTCTGTCCTGCTACATAGCTGTTGTTAGAGGGTCTATAAACTACTCCCACCAGTGCCTTCTTTCCTTTGCTATTTCTTACTTCCACAGAAACTGATTCTATATCTTGATCTTCTGAACCAAGATCATTTTTGACTAACATGCCGATCTCACCTTTTATTAACAGAGCTCCTTTTCCTTTACCCCTGTCCTTTCAAGTTGTCAAATACCTTTGCATATTCAGGTCCTAGCCATGGTCACTTTGTTACCACATTTTTGTAATGGCTATTATATCATTCTCACTTAGTTCTATTTGTTATATCAATTCATCCATCTTGTGACGGAGGCTGTAAGCATTCAGATAAAGAACCTATAATTCTTTCTTTTCACCATTTTTGCCTACCTTGACCTTATTTGCTGGTGCACTCTGATGTTTGCACACTCTGGTTATCGTTACCTATATCATGACGCTGCATTATTGCTTGCTCTTTCCCTTTAGCTTTCTAAGTGTCCCCTCACATGACCCCTTACCTCACCCCAACCCCATCACTATTTAGTTTGCAGCCCTTTCTATAGTCCTAGTTATACAATTCACCATGACACTGGTCCAAGCAAAGTTCATGTGAAGACCATTCCAATGGTATAGCTCTCTCATTCCCCAGTGCTGGTCCCAGTGTCTTATGAATCAAAACTCATTTCTCACACACCAATCTTTGAGCCACACATTTAACTCTATGATCTTATTTACCCTATACTAATTTGCTCACAGCTCAGGTAGTAATCTGGTTTGCGGTTCTGCTTTTTAATTTAGTCCCTAGCTGCTCATATTCCCTCAGCAGTACCTCTTTATTACTCCTAATGATGTGATTTGTACCCACATGGACAATGGCAACTGGATCCCTCCCCTCCCACTTCAAGTCCCTCTCCAGCCCTGAAGAGATGTCTTTAGCCCTGGCACCAGCAGGCAACACAGCCTTTGGGACTCATGCTCTCAGCTAGAGATAACAGTGTCTATCTCCCTAACTATGTTGTCTCCTACTACATCCTATTTAAACTCTCCACTTGAATGGCACCCTGCACCACCACTGGGATCAGTTTGCTCATTCTCCCTGCAGCTCCTGTTCTCTTCCAGATAAGCTGAAAAAACATTAAACCTGTTGGACAATTGCAAGGGCTGAGGCTCCTCCACTTCTTCCTTCTGGATCCTCATACCTGTCCCAATTGCTGTCACACCCTCTTGTCACCGACCATGGACTAAATTTGTAGTACTTAGCCTAAGCGTGTGATGCCTCCTGGAAAAAAGTGTCCAGGTAACTTCTCCCCCACACCCCCCAACACCCTCCAATGCATTGCAGTGTCTGAAACTCAGACTCCAACTCATCAACTCTGAACCAAAGTGCAGATATGGTTGTTGTGGATGCTACATCTGCAAAATATCACCTGCCCTGCCATCTTTACTGTGCCTTTTTTAATTAATGAAGTTTGGAAATATCACTCAATGATTATCTGTAGTTATATCAAGTAGCTTAACTGGCTAAGCTATAGATGTAATGCAATACTTGTAACTTTCCAGTGCCAGTTTAAACTAATGCCCTCACTTAGAGAGAAATAACCACACCCACTAACCACTCACCTATTTGCTCACCTAATTAATACTTCAGGTCTTCAGCTCTCACATCCTGCTGCTGTTCTCTGGTTCCTTCTCTCGGCCTACTCCTTTTATGTAAAAGGTCAGTCCTGTACCACTGCCCTCACTGCACCAAATTCCCTCACTCACCAAATTCCTAAGTTCATACTCTGCCTCGAGCTGCACTCAGTGACGAGCTGCTATCTTTGTGCTTGCTCAAAGAGGTGGGGGGGTTGGTGGATGTGTGGAGGATGAGCTCTGAGAATTGCTTGATCTGCAGATCATCCCCACTGAGGTACATTAGGACAAATGTTCCTCTTCAATTATAATGGATGGCCAGATGATAACTAGATGCAAATGATAGGACATCATACCAACTATTTCCGGTTATTGAGCCTCAGCAATGTTAGAATAAAGAATATGCAACATTGAAAGACATAGAAATCACAATATGGGAACAGGTCATTCGAACCATCCAGTCTGTGTTTATGTTCACCCTCCCGCAAGCAAATAGTTATCTACCCTGTTCCCTTATCTCTTCACCCTCCTGTCCAATCTAATGTTGAACATTGGCAAATATTCTACCTCAGTCATTAACCCTAGAAGCGAATTCTACAACCTCATAACTCAATGTGAAGAGGGTTCTCCTGCCCTTTGCTCTATATATTGTTCGCCTAACCTTTTATCTATGACCCTTCATTCTAAATATTCAATGATTGGAAAGGTTCTGCTTCTATTTATCCTGCCGTATCCTTTTCTGGCATATCGAGTTGTCAGCCATTAAGTATAAATATTCCAATGGGATACTTTGATGGAGGCACTTGAATGCACAGGTTCTGACTGCTTTGATTATTGTGGTGAATTCAGGTACAAGGACAAAAAAAAACATTCCATGTAGATCTAGCCTGCCCTCCTACAGCAAGACACCCTCATCTAACTTGACTTGAGGTGAATACTGGTAGGGTTGTTCGCCAGGTCCCTGTGGCCACCCATGCAATTTAATCCATTGGAACCCGTGCAAAAGAAATAACTTGCATTTCTATAGCAGCCTTCACAATCTCAGGACCTTTGTAGTCTCTGCTGCAGTGCAGGAAATGTAGCAGTGAATTTGTGCACAGTGAGATCCCACAAATAGGGTAGAGATAACTAACAAATAATCTGTTTTATTTATGGTGATGTTGATTGGGTGTTAAATACAGGGCTCCAATAGTAACTCCCTTGCTTTTCTTCAAATAATATCATGGGATCATTTACATCTGTTTGAGGGGGCACTCAGGATCTTGGTTTAACATTTCATGTGAAAGATGGCACCTCTGACAGTGCAGCACTCCCTCAGTATTACACTGGATTGTGTTCTCAAGTTTTTGGAGTGACGTTCAAAGCCATAACCTTCCAACTTGGAGGCAAAAGTGCTACCACAGAGCAACAACTGACACTTGGGAAACAATCGATGTTGAGTTCAGAACGTTGGCAAGGGACCACTTCATGGCAGCAAAAATGAAACATCCACGGCAGCTTAAGGCAAGGGATGATTAACTCTGCAAAATTTGACTGCAACTCATAATCTTTCTGTATCCATAGCTGGCGCTCAGGCAGTTAATGTTTGAAACATAAACTAGATATAATATACTTCCTGCATGAAAAGATGATAATCTGAGCCTTTTGAGCATTAATCTCATTAATACTGTACACAGACCATGAACACAGTTTCAGGATCATCAACTGGAGACACTTTAAACAGCGTGTGTGTCGCCAAGGGGAGACCTGTATCTAGCTGCCTCTTGTATGCAAAGTTGCAGTTTCACCATTCACTTCTCATCCTCAGAGAAAGGATTTTGGTTGACTTTTAACAAACCTCTAATTGCTTTAATTACCCTGAAGCTTGACACTCGGGACACTAAGAAAGTTTCAATGCAAGAACAGTTTTTTTTGGCAGCACAACAAGCTTTTAGAAGGATCAACACAATAAAATAACAAGACAGCTCACTGAGCTGCAATCCTAAAGGGACCTGGTTGATTGCCAATGTGCACTCCATATCAGCAAGACAGGGGAATCCCTGGGAATACAAGGATTAATTTGGGGGAAAGGCAGCTGAATAATGCATTGCTCCATTCAGGACTAGCATTAAGATTGCTTCTGAAATCTCCATAATTATATGACAGAGAGTGGTGAGGATACGAAACAATGAATAGTTGAGGCAAGCAGCATAGAGGCATAAAAGGAAAAGCAAGATAAACACATGAATCACAGAATCACAGAACTTTACAGTGCAGAAGGAGGCATTGAGTCTACATTGGCTTTCTGAAAGAGTATTCTACCTTGTTCCATTCCCCTGCCTTATCCCTGTAACCCTGCGCATTCTCTCTTTTCAGATAGCAATCCAACTCCCTTTTGAATGCCTCAACTGAATCTGCCTCCACTGCTCTCTCAGGAAGTTCATTCCAGACATCAACTACCCTCTGAATGAAAAAATATTTTTCTCACATCATTTTTACTCTTTTTGCCAATTATTTTGAATCTTCTCTGTAGTTCTCATAGACTCATAGAAATTTACAGCTCAGAAGGAGGCCATTCGGCCCACTGTGTCCGCACCAGTCAACAAAGACTACACTAATCCCATTTTCCAGCGCTTGGCCCATAGCCCTGGAGGCTATGGCACTGCAAGCGAATATCTAAACACTTCTTAAATGTTACGAGAGTTTTTCACTCAGCCACCCTTTCAGGCAGTGAGTTCCAAAATCCCATCACCCTCTGGGTGAAAAAATTTCTCCTAAACTCCCGTCTTAGCCTTCTACCTCTTACCTTAAATCTATGCCCCCTGATTATTGACACGTCTACTAATGGAAAATATGCCTTCCTATCCACCCTATCTATGCCCCTCATAATCTTAAATACCTCTATCAGGTCGCCTCTCAACCTTCACTGCTTCGAGGAAAACAACCTCAGCCTATCTAATCTTCCCTCATACCTCAGACCCTCCAGCCCAGGCAGCATCCTGGTAAATCTCCTCTGCACCCTCTCCAGTGCAACCACATCCTTCCTATAATGTGGTAACCAGGACTACACACAGTACTCCAGTTGTGGCCTAACCAGTGTTTTATACAGTTCCAGCATAATCTCCCTGCTCTTGTGTTCTATGCCTCAGCTAATAAAGGCAAGTATCCCAAATGCCTTCTTAACCACCTTGTCTACCTGCCCTGCCACCTTCAGGGATCTGTGGATATGCACACCCAGGTCCCTCTGATCTTCAGTACTTTCCAGGGTCCTACCATTCATAGTGTAATCCCTTGCCTTGTTAGCCTTCCCCATGTGCATTACCTCACTTGCTATTGCTCTTGATGTTCTCTTGGCAGTTTCTCACTATTTACCCTGTAATGTCTTGAATACTTTTATCAAGTCTCCTCTCAGCTTTCTTTTCTCCAAGGAAAACATCCCAATCTCTCCAATCTATCCCCATAGCTATAGATCTTTATCCCTGGGATCATTCTTGTGAATCTCCTCTCTGTTCTCTCCAATGCCTTCACATCCGTCCTCAAGTATGACGTCCAGAATTGGATGCAGCACTCCAGGTGAGGCTTAACTAGTGTCTTATACAAGTTCAACATGAGCTCCTTGCACTTGCACTCAATGCCCCTATTAATAAAGCCTATAATTTGCTGTATGCTTTATTAACTGCGCTCTCAATATGCCTGCCATCTTCAATGACGCATGTACATTTACACTGAGGTCCCTCTGTTCCTGCACCTCCATTAGAGTTTCTCCCTTTATTTTATACCATCTCCCATATTCTTTCTGCCAAAATGAATCTCTTCACACTTCCCTGCATTGAACTTCATCTGCCACTTGTCTGTCCAATCCACCAACATGTCTGTGCCCTTTTGAAGTTCAAGACTATCCCTATCACAGTTGACAATGATTCCAATCTTTGTATCCTCTGAAAATGTTGAAATTATTGCCTGCACACCACGGCCTTTGTCAATAATATATATCAGGAACAGCAAGGGTGCCAACATTGATCCTCGAGGAGCTTAACTACAAACCTTTCTCCAGCCTGAAAAACAACCATTTATCACTACTCTCTGTTTCCTGTCACTCAGCCAATTTCTTATCCTACTTTCCCTTTTGTCCTATGAGCTAGAATTTTGCTCACAAGTCTGTTGTGTGGCACTGTATCAAATGCCTTTTGAAAATCCACATGCAGTGTTGTCCTTATCAAGCTTCTCTGTTCACTCCTCAAGAAACTTCAGCAAACATGATTTCCCCTTAATGAATCCATGCTGGCTTTCTTTAATTATCCTGCACTTGTCAAAGTGACTCTTGACTTTTCCCCAAATTATAGTTTCCAGAAGTTTCCCTACTACTGAAGTTAAACTGACTGGTCTGTAGTTGCCGGCTTTATACTTGTACCCCTTTTTTGAACAAGGGTGTAACATTCGCAATTCTCCAGTCCTCTGGCATCACCCATGTATCTAAGGAAGCCTGGAAGATTATCACTAGTGCCTCTGTAATTTCCACTCTCAGTTCCCTCAGTACCCTTGGATGCATGTCATCCAGTCCTGGTACCTTATCTATTATAAGTAAAGGTAGCCTTTCTAACATTTCCTCTTTCTCAATTGTAATTTTTTCTAGTGTACTAGCTACGTCCTTTCTCACCTTCTGGATAGCACCTTCTTCCTTTATAAAGACAAATGCAAAGTACTCACTTAATGCCTCTGCTATTTCTTCTGCCTATACATGCAAGACCCCTTTTTTATCCTTAATCGGCCCCACTCTTCCTTTACCACTTTTTTTTCATTTATACGCTTATGGAAGACCTTGGGATTCTCTTTCCTGTTAACTCCTAGTCTCTTTTCATGTTCTGTCCTTGTTTTTCTCTTATTTTCTTCACTTCCCCTCGGATCCTTCTATATTCAGCCTGATTCTCCATTGTATTTTCTATCTGACACCTGTTGTACACACATTTCTTCCTTTTCATCTTTACCTCTATCTCTCTCATCATCCAGCGTGCTCTGGATTTATTTGTCCTACCTTTCCCCTTCAAGGGAATATATCTTGCGACTGCCTGCAACACTGTTAAAGGAGAAAGGGATAGAAAACATGTTAAAAACAAAAAACAAAAAACTGCAGATGCTGGAAATACAAAATAAAAACAGAATTACCTGGAAAAACTCAGCAGGTCTGGCAGCATCGGCGGAGAAGAAAAGAATTGACGTTTCGAGTCCTCATGATCCTTCGACAGAACTAGGCGAATCCCAGGAAGGGGTGAAATATAAGCTGGTTTAAGGTGGTGGGGGGGTGGGGATGGGTGAGGGGAGAGAAGTGGAGAGGGATGGTGTGGTTGTAGGCAAAGGCAGTGATAGAAGCAGATCATCAAAAGATGTCACAGACAGCAGAACAAAAGAACACATAGGTGTTGAAGTTGGTGATATTATCTAAACGAATGTGCTAATTAAGAATGCATGGTAGCGCACTCAAGGTATAGCTCTAGTGGGGGTGGGGGGAGCATAAAAGATTTAAAAATATTTTAAAATAATGGAAATAGGAGGGAAAAAGATAAATCTATATAATTTATTGGGAAAAAAAACAAAAGGAAGGGGGAAGAAACAGAAAGGGGGGTGGGGATGGAGGGGGGAGGTCAAGACCTAAAGTTGTTGAACTCAATATTCTGTCCGGAAGGCTGAAAGTGCCTAGTCGGAAGATGAGGTGTTGTTCCTCCAGTTTGCGTTGGACTTCACTGGAACAATGCAGCAAGCCAAGGACAGACATGTGGGCAAGAGATCAGGGTGGAGTGTTGAAATGGCAAGCGACAGGGAGGTTTGGGTCATTCTTGCGGACAGACCACAGGTGTTCTGCAAAATGGTCGCCCAGTTTACGTTTGGTCTCTCCAATGTAGAGGAGACCGCATTGGGAGCAACGAATGCAGTAGACTAAGTTGGGGGAAATGCAAGTGAAATGTTGCTTCACTTGAAAGGAGTGTATGGGCCCTTGGACGGTGAGGAGAGTGGAAGTGAAGGGGCAGGTGTTACATTTTTGCGTGGGCATGGGGTGGTGCCATAGGTGGGGGTTGGGGAGTAGGGGGTGATGGAGGAGTGGACCAGGGTGTCCCGGAGGGAATGGTCCCTATGGAATGCCGACAGTGGGGGTGAAGGGAAGATGTGTTTGGTAGTGGTATCATGCTGGAGTTGGCGGAAATGGCGGAGGATGATCCTTTGAATGCGGAGGCTGGTGGGGTGATAAGTGAGGACAAGGGGGACCCTATCATGTTTCTGGGAGGGAGGAGAAGGCGTGAGGGCGGATGCGCGGGAGATGGGCTGGACACGGTTGAGGACCCTGTCAACGACCGTGGGAGGAAAACATCGGCTAAGGAAGAAGGAGGACATGTCAGAGGAACTGTTTTTGAAGGTAGCATCATCAGAACAGATGCAACGGAGGCGAAGGAACTGAGAGAATGGGATGGAGTCCTTAATGGAAGCGGGGTGTGAGGAGCTGTAGTCAAGGTAGCTGTGGGAGTCGGTAGGCTTGTAATGGATATTGGTGGACAGTCTATCACTGGAGATTGAGACAGCGAGGTCAAGGAAGGGAAGGGAAGTGTCAGAGATGGGAAAATGATGGAGGGGTGGAGATTAGAAGCAAAATTAATAAATTTTTCCAAGTCCTGACGAGAGCACGAAGCAGCACCAAAGTAATCATCGATGTACCGGAGAAAGAGTTGTGGAAGGGGGCCGGAGTAGGACTGGAACAAGGAATGTTCCACATACCCCATAAAGAGACAGGCATAGCTGGGGCCCATGCGGGTACCCATAGCCACACCTTTTATTTGGAGAAAGTGAGAGGAGTTGAAGGAGAAGTTGTTCAGTGTGAGAACAAGTTCACCCAGACGGAGGAGAGTAGTGGTTGATGGGGATTGTTCGGGCCTCTGTTCGAGGAAGAAGCTAAGGGCCCTCAGACCATCCTGGTGGGGGATGGAGGTGTAGAGGGATTGGACGTCCATGGTTAAGAGGAAGCGGTTGGGGTCAGGGAACTGGAAATTGTTGACGTGACATAAGGTGTCAGAGGAATCACAGATGTAGGTGGGGAGGGACTGGACAAGGGGAGAGAGAAAGGAGTCAAGATAACGAGAAATGAGTTCTGTGGGGCAGGAGCAAGCTGACACGATCGGTCTATCAGGACAGTTCTGTTTGTGGATTTTGGGTAGGAGGTAGAAGCGGGCCGTCCGAGGTTGGGCGACTATCAGGTTGGAAGCTGTGGGAGGAAGATCTCCAGAGGAGATGAGGTCAGTGACAGTCCTGGAAACAATGGCTTGATGTTCAGTGGTGGGGTCGTGGTCCAACGAGAGGTAGGAGGAAGTGTCTGTGAGTTGACGCTCAGCCTCCGCGAGGTAGAGATCATTGCGCCAGACAACAACAGCACCACCCTTGTCAGCGGGTTTGATGACGATGTCAGGGTTGGACCTGAGAGAATGGAGTTCAGTAAGTTCAGCAAGAGAGAGATTAGAATGGGTGAGAGGAGCAGAGAAATTGAGATGACTAATGTCGCGCCGACAGTTCTCAATGAAAAGATCAAGAGAAGGTAAGAATCCAGAGGGAGGGGTCCACGTGGAGGGAGAATATTGGAGGTGGGTGAAAGGATCCGTTGAACGGGGAGAGGACTCCTGCCCAAAGAAGTGAGCACGAAGACGGTGGAAGAAGAGTTCAGCATCGTGCCGAGCCCGAAATTCATTAAGATGAGGGCGTAGGGGTATGAAACTAAGTCCTTTGCTGAGCACTGAACGTTCAGCATCGGAGAGAGGAAGATCAGGGGGTATAGTGAATACACGGCCGGGGCTGGGATTGGAAGATGGGGTGGGGACAGAAGGACAGGCAGGCGTGGAGGGTCCTAGATGGGTGTTGGTGTCAATGAGTTGTTGGAGCTTGCGTTCCTTAGCACTTGAGAGAAAGAGAAAAAGTTTCTTGTTGAGGCGTCGCATGAGACGAAGAATAAAATGAAACTGGGGGCACGCGCAGCTTTGTGAAAGGGTACGGTGGTGCTGCTGGAGGGAGAGGTCGAGTGTGTTCATATGGCGGCGCATGGCACTGAGTGTGGATCTCAGAATGTGACGGGAACAGCAGTCTGAGGAACGTTTTATGTCCCGGAAATACCTGTAATCCTGGGTGGGTTCGAAACATGAGGGGTGGAATTTCAGTTGAAATCCACTTGGGGTAATAGAAAACATGTTGATAGGACTGGAGGAGGTTGGGCCAAATAGTTTGATTTGGTGCTGTTAATGCTATCCAGTACAGGTACGGTCAAAGTGAAAGCAATTTTAGCTGTGTAACGTGGTCTATATCCAAGCTGTGTCATGATGAGCTGATATTTGAGCCATGTCCTGGGTCATTACAGTGCAATCACAAGCAACCTTTTTTATTCTTTCATGAAATGTGGACATAGCTGGCAAGACCAGCATTTCAGAGGGCAGTTAAGAGTAGGCCACACTAGACTGAGTAAGGATGGCAGATTTCTTTCCCTAAAGGGTATTAATATACAATATGGAGTTTAATGACAAGCAACAACTGCTTCATGGTTAATATTAATTCCAGATTTTAATAATTGAATTTAAATCCACCAGCTGCCATGCTGGGATTTGAGCCCATGTCCACAGAGAATTAGCCTGAGTCTCTGAGTTACTAGTCCAGTGAGATTACCACTATGCCACAGTCCCCTCCCAATTACTGTGCAGAATGCCAGTGTGGCAGTCTGGCACTGTGTACCAATTATGCTACGATACAGCACTCTAAAGCTGGGACCAGTATTCCACTGGGACAGAACTCCAACACTGGGTGTAAGTGTTCACACTGGGAGAGTACTGCAACTGCAGGGCAGAGTATTCACTGTGAGGACAGTACTTCAACACTGAGCTGATAATATTCACTCACCAAGGAGGAAAGTGCTGTGAAAGTTGGAATGAAAGGGAAAGTAGTTTAGAAACAGGATGTGCTAAAAAAAATAAATTGATAAAGAGAAGGTATTAGAAGGGCTGGCTGTACTTAAAGCTGCTAAGTTACTAGATCAGAAGAGAGGTATCCAAGGATACCGAGAAATTGAGGAGGTTCTGGCCATAATTTTCCAATCCTCCTTAGATACAGGGGTGATGCCAGAGGACTGGAGAACTAAAACTGTTACACCCTTGTTCAAAAAAAATATAAGGATAAGCTCAGCAACTGCAGGCCAGTCAGTTTAACCTCAGAGATGGGAAAGCTTTTAGAAATGATAATCCGGAACAAAATTAACAGTCACTTGGACAAATGTGGGTTAATTAAGGAAAGCCAGCATGGATTTGTTCAGGATCTGGGCATAGGAGATGGGAGAAATTGTTCCCATTGGCAGAACGGTCGAGAACCAGAAGTCACTGGTCAATGGTGATTGGCAGTGAGTGGTCGCGATCTGGAATGCACTGCCTGAGAGTCTGGGGGAAGTGTCGAGGGGACTGAGGTTGGGTGGGGGGAGGGGGATGGTGAGAGAGTAAAGGAGGGAGGAGGGTGTAACAGGGGAGGATGCTGCAACTGGGGAGGTAGGTGTAAGGGAAGGAGCTTGGAGGGGGGAAGGAGTTTGAAGGGGCGAAGGAGTCTGGGGGAGGAAGGAGTAAGGAGGGGAATGCCCAGGTGAACATGCAAGTGATGGGTCCAGAGGGAGGGGTCCACGTGGAGGGAGAATATTGGAGGTGGGTGAAAGGATCCGTTGAACGGGGAGAGGACTCCTGCCCAAAGAAGTGAGCACGAAGACGGTGGAAGAAGAGTTCAGCATCGTGCCGAGCCCGAAATTCATTAAGATGAGGGCGTAGGGGTATGAAACTAAGTCCTTTGCTGAGCACTGAACGTTCAGCATCGGAGAGAGGAAGATCAGGGGGTATAGTGAATACACGGCCGGGGCTGGGATTGGAAGATGGGGTGGGGACAGAAGGACAGGCAGGCGTGGAGGGTCCTAGATGGGTGTTGGTGTCAATGAGTTGTTGGAGCTTGCGTTCCTTAGCACTTGAGAGAAAGAGAAAAAGTTTCTTGTTGAGGCGTCGCATGAGACGAAGAATAAAATGAAACTGGGGGCACGCGCAGCTTTGTGAAAGGGTACGGTGGTGCTGCTGGAGGGAGAGGTCGAGTGTGTTCATATGGCGGCGCATGGCACTGAGTGTGGATCTCAGAATGTGACGGGAACAGCAGTCTGAGGAACGTTTTATGTCCCGGAAATACCTGTAATCCTGGGTGGGTTCGAAACATGAGGGGTGGAATTTCAGTTGAAATCCACTTGGGGTAATAGAAAACATGTTGATAGGACTGGAGGAGGTTGGGCCAAATAGTTTGATTTGGTGCTGTTAATGCTATCCAGTACAGGTACGGTCAAAGTGAAAGCAATTTTAGCTGTGTAACGTGGTCTATATCCAAGCTGTGTCATGATGAGCTGATATTTGAGCCATGTCCTGGGTCATTACAGTGCAATCACAAGCAACCTTTTTTATTCTTTCATGAAATGTGGACATAGCTGGCAAGACCAGCATTTCAGAGGGCAGTTAAGAGTAGGCCACACTAGACTGAGTAAGGATGGCAGATTTCTTTCCCTAAAGGGTATTAATATACAATATGGAGTTTAATGACAAGCAACAACTGCTTCATGGTTAATATTAATTCCAGATTTTAATAATTGAATTTAAATCCACCAGCTGCCATGCTGGGATTTGAGCCCATGTCCACAGAGAATTAGCCTGAGTCTCTGAGTTACTAGTCCAGTGAGATTACCACTATGCCACAGTCCCCTCCCAATTACTGTGCAGAATGCCAGTGTGGCAGTCTGGCACTGTGTACCAATTATGCTACGATACAGCACTCTAAAGCTGGGACCAGTATTCCACTGGGACAGAACTCCAACACTGGGTGTAAGTGTTCACACTGGGAGAGTACTGCAACTGCAGGGCAGAGTATTCACTGTGAGGACAGTACTTCAACACTGAGCTGATAATATTCACTCACCAAGGAGGAAAGTGCTGTGAAAGTTGGAATGAAAGGGAAAGTAGTTTAGAAACAGGATGTGCTAAAAAAAATAAATTGATAAAGAGAAGGTATTAGAAGGGCTGGCTGTACTTAAAGCTGCTAAGTTACTAGATCAGAAGAGAGGTATCCAAGGATACCGAGAAATTGAGGAGGTTCTGGCCATAATTTTCCAATCCTCCTTAGATACAGGGGTGATGCCAGAGGACTGGAGAACTAAAACTGTTACACCCTTGTTCAAAAAAAATATAAGGATAAGCTCAGCAACTGCAGGCCAGTCAGTTTAACCTCAGAGATGGGAAAGCTTTTAGAAATGATAATCCGGAACAAAATTAACAGTCACTTGGACAAATGTGGGTTAATTAAGGAAAGCCAGCATGGATTTGTTCAGGATCTGGGCATAGGAGATGGGAGAAATTGTTCCCATTGGCAGAACGGTCGAGAACCAGAAGTCACTGGTCAATGGTGATTGGCAGTGAGTGGTCGCGATCTGGAATGC
Source organism: Carcharodon carcharias (assembly GCF_017639515.1). Taxonomy (NCBI): domain Eukaryota; kingdom Metazoa; phylum Chordata; class Chondrichthyes; order Lamniformes; family Lamnidae; genus Carcharodon; species Carcharodon carcharias. Next base: position 77,324,812 of record NC_054480.1, on the reverse strand, counting down.
ACTGCCTGAGAGTCTGGGGGAAGTGTCGAGGGGACTGAGGTTGGGTGGGGGGAGGGGGATGGTGAGAGAGTAAAGGAGGGAGGAGGGTGTAACAGGGGAGGATGCTGCAACTGGGGAGGTAGGTGTAAGGGAAGGAGCTTGGAGGGGGGAAGGAGTTTGAAGGGGCGAAGGAGTCTGGGGGAGGAAGGAGTAAGGAGGGGAATGCCCAGGTGAACATGCAAGTGATGGGTCTGTGGAGTTGATGACTGTCTCCTGTGGAGTGAAATGAGGGTGGGTATGGTAGGAGAAAATGGTAAGAATGAGAGGGGGCAGAGTGAGGAGGTAGGATGGGAGGGTGAGGGTGCGACTGTAGCAGTGGAAGGGATGGTGAGGGTGGTTGGTGGGGATTCAGAGGTAGGCACGGACCCTGGGGGTGGGAAGGAGGAGGTTGGGGAGCTCGATGTGGATAGGGGTGGATTCTCAGGAAGGTAAGGAATGTGCACTTTCACCTGCACACCCCGGAAAGAAAAGGGTTCTGGCTGGTAGGTGACGGTGGGGAGGTGGAAGGTGATGCCAGGGGGTCAACAGTGATGGGGGAAAGGACATGGGTAACTGGGGGAGGGGAAAAGATGGGGGAGCTAAAGACATACTTCACCAGTACTTGCAAAATCTTGCAAAATCGAAAGTGTTGGGTGGGAACAGGTGCTGCATGGGAGTGTGATCAGTAGGTGGGCGGAGATGCAGCTCAGCTCAGATGGACAACTGAAAGTGAACCCCAGCAGGCAGCATTGAAAATGCTCAGGGCATTGAGATGAGTGTGATGGAGGAAGGATTCACATGCGTGGGAGAGTGCTTGCACACACACTTCTCCCTTCAGAATCACTCATAGTCCGGCTACATGCAGCTGAACTCTAGTATGGGGGATGCAAAGGGAGGACACATGAGGCCTGTAAATGAAGCTAAAAGACAACATTACATGTTATTCTGTGAAAGTGAATATATTTTCAGATTATAAAGTGACAAAATGTGTTCACCTGTGCAACCAAGTGATCAAAAACTCTTAATTTTCCATGCCTATCACTTCTAGGTGCTGCCCTGACATCCTCACCAGGGGTGGAGACAGTCTGTGCAATGGTTGGTCCTGTTGTCTCTGATGACATCGGTGTGAGTCCTCTGGAGAGCCGAGGCCTTGAGGTCCCCAGCTTGCTTTGGCTGTCCTCCTGTGGGCCAGCTGCTCCCTCTGCGGTGATAGAGAACAAGGTTGAGGGGTCACAGGCAAAGGGGACTCAGAGGGTGAGGACAGCCTCTGAGATTCCTAAGTGGATGACCCAGGGGTGTTCAGCTGCCACTCCTCCTCCCTTTGGGTGCCCGAGGGCCCCAGCCTGACTCCTTCAGGGGAAGGAGAACCTGGGGGGACGTCAAGGTGCCCTGTTTCCCTCTCGCGTTGCCACTGCAGGAACTCACCCATGGCAACCACAATGGAGTGCAGGTCTGCACACATCTCCGTGTTCTGCTGGTCCAGGGTCTCCATGATGTCCACCATCCTTCCCATGTAGACCTCCATATAAGCACATGTGGGCACCACTTCATCAGAGAGCAGGCAGACATACTCCTCCAACTTGTGTGCCACTCTGCTGAGGGCTTCCAACAGCTCTGTGTGATGTTCCCCCACCTTCTGCTGGCTCTCCACCATGAGTTGGGAGGCTGAATCCAGAGGCTTGTCATCTGACTCGAACCTCACAGATGCCTGATCCCCAGGAGTTATCCGAGTGCCAGGGAGCTCAGCTGAACCTGCTTCCTCCTGCTGCGGAGATGTGTCCATGCAGTGAGCACCAGATTGTGAACCCAAGCCTGCCCTAGATCTAGGTCCCACCAAGGTGTATGTCACTGCGCTGGTGCAGGGTGTGGACAAGCGCTGAGATGGGTCTTCCAGGCTGCTTCTTTCCTGCTCTTCAATGGAACAGGTGTCCTATTGGTTGGAGGTGAGGATGTAGATGGAGCTGAGGGACTGGCTGGCTGAGGGTGTCGGTCACTTGGCAGAGCTCCCTGTGAACCAACATAGAGATAATTAGTGCATGGCAGCAGAGTCAAGAGCAGGTGAGAGAGCACTCACAGTTGTATTGAGAGAGGGATGATGTGGTGCAGGATCCTCATGTGGCTGTTCACCGCTGACCTCACCGTTACCACAGACAGGGTCCACGTCCTCACCAGTCAGTGCAATGGCACACTCCTCAAAGTGAGTGAGGGGCCTAGTGTGGGCCACTCCACCAAAGTTCTTGGTCCTCTCCCTCCTGCTATCAGCCAGCTTCTCCTGCATGAAAACAGATGGAGAGAGTGTAAGCAGGACACATGGCACTGGGTGGAATGTTTGTGTGGTGAGTGGAGCCATGGATGGGATGAGGACGCGAGCTCCAGAGGATATGAGCCTGATGGAGATGTGAGGGTGTGTGTGAGAGTTAGTGGTGCTGTCCCTTGAGGTGTGAGATCCTTGTGTAAGAGTGATGGGTTTGTGAGTGTGTGAGTTGAGAGTGATGAGAAGAGTGACTTACCCTGGTGGAACAGACGAGATCATTCACCCTCTTTCCACACTGGGTGACTGTCCTCTTTTGCGGGGCGTTGGCACTGATACCACTGCACCACCTCCCATGCTGGATTGGTGACTTTGCTTGCTGGTCTTTGTCCAGAGTGGGGATAGAGGATATCATGGCGGGCCTTCACAGCGTCCAAAAGGTGTTCCAGGAATGTGTCATTGAATCAGGAGCAGTCTTCTTGCTTTTCGGGGCCATGTCTTCTGTGCAGCAGTCCTGGGCTGGAAGCACTGAGAGACGTGCGCTCAGCTGCACTTTAAATATGGTGCCCAGCGTGATGAAGCAGCAGCGTGGTGACAACATGGCGGGCAAACTGGAGGCTGCCCGCCAGCAAAGCGCATGATTATTGAGACGGGATTGGGGCGATATAGCGCGTAAACCCTCCATTACAGTCAGCGGGTAAAAAGTCCTTTTTCCCGTCTGCTACTGCACTTAGTGCGAATCTGGGGCAATTCCACCCAAAGACTTTTTTCTGAACACATGCAGCATTCATAACAAGACAGATGAATTAATGACTCAAATACAAATAAACGGGCATACAAACATCTGAATTAGGAGCAGGAGTAGGCCATTCAGCCCCTCGAGCCTATTCCAACATTTGATAAGATCGTGGCTGATTTGACTGTGGCCTCAACTCTACTTTCCTGTCTACCTCCTGTACAGTTTGACTCCTTTGTCAATCAAGAAGCTGTCCAGCTCAGCTTTAAAAGGTTTCAATGACCCATCCTCCATTGCTCTCTGGGGAGGAGAAGTCCACGGGCTAACGACCCTCTGAGAGAAAAAAAATTCTCCTCATCTCCATCTTAAATTGGAGAAACCCTATTTTTAAACTGTGTCCTCAAGTTCTAGTCTCTCTCATAAGGGTAAACATCCTCTCGGCATCCACCCTGCCAAGTCCCCTTGCAATCCTATGTTTCAGTAAGATCGTCTCTCGTTCATTTAAACTCCAATAGATACACGCCGATCTGTCCAGCCTTTCCTCGTAAGATAACCTCTTCATCACAGGAGTCAGCTGAATGAAATTTTCTGAACTGCTTCTAATTTTTTAAATTCATTCATGGGATATGGGCTTCACTGGCTAGGCCGGCATTTATTGCCAACCCCATAATTGCCCTTGAGAAGGTGGTGGTGAGCTACCTGATTGCATTAAGATTTTCTAAATGCCCTGCTATAACCTTAATAATAAATTCTCGCATTTTCCCTATGACAGTTGTTAGGTTAACTGGCCTGTAGTTTCCTGATTTCTGTCTCCCTCTTTTCTTGAATAGAGGAGGTACATTTGCTATTTTTCAAACCACTGGGACCTTTCCAGGATCGAAGGAATTTTGGAAAATTACAACAATGCATTTACTATCTCAGCAGTTACTTCTTTTAAGACCCTAGGATGCGGGCCATCAGATCATGGGGACTTGTCAGCCTTTAGTTCATTACTTTTTAAATATTTCTAGCTAGCTTTCTCTCATACTCTAATTTCTCCCTCTTTATTATTTTTTAGTCATTCTTTGCTAGTTTTTAAATTCTGTCCAATCTTCTGACCTACCACTAATTTTTGCAGGATTGTACATTTTTTCTTTCAATTTAATACTATCTTCAACTCCCATATTTAGCCACAAATGGCGCATCCCTCTCCTAGAGTCTTTCTTTCTCACTGGAATAATTCTTTGCTGAGTGTGTTATGAAATATTCCCTTAAATGTCTACCACTGCATCTCTACTGTCCTACCCTTTAAGCTAACTTCTCAGCTCACTTTAGTCAGCTTTGTCTTTGTACCTTTGTAATTGCCTTTGTTTAACTTTAAACCACTAGTTTTAGACCCACACCTCTCACCCTCAAACTGAATGCAAGATTCAATCATGCTATGATCGCAACTACCCAGAGGTTCCTTTACTGCGAGGTTATTAATTAATCCTGCCGCATTGCACATTATCAGGTCTAGAATAGCCTGCTACTGTGTTCCTGGTGCCATGTTCGGCAATAGGTTCCCACTCCACATGAAGAACGGCGCCATGTTGTACCTGTTGTAAAGCCTGTGAGTCTCGCGCAGCACTTTCCATGGTGAGGGATATTTCTAGGGCGCTTTTCAAATCGATGTTGATACCTGTGAGTGAACAGCGCTGAGTGATGTCATCATGAACTCCACAAACTAATCAGTGCTGCATCATATCATTGAGTGTGTCTCTGAAGTCGCAGTGCTCAGTTAACTGCTTCAACTTCACTATATGAGTTGTGATGGACTCTTCCCAGGCCCTAACTCTGGAATTAAACTTTAACCTCTACATTATTATGGATGGCTTTGGCTGGAAATGTCCACTAATTCATTAAAGGACTTAGAATTGGGCGCGTTCAGGGCCGTCAGACTGCGGATGAGATTGTGTGTCTTGCTGCTGCAAACATTCTAAAGGATGGCTTCCTGCTTCTCCTGCATGGTAATTTTGTTCGTTACAAAATAAAAACCAAGGCGCTCTACATATTGGCTCCAGTCTTCAATAGTCGCTTCGTAATGATCGCTTCTGCTGAAGAGTGGCATGACTGGTGAGTAGTCTTTTCTTTTTTTTTAAGATTTGATGTCCTCAGGTTAACAAGGCAAGTTGCAGTGTTGGAGCTATTGTACCTTCTTCACCAAATGTAATGACTTGACGTACCGGATGAGTTTCAACAAAAAACAGATAACTTCATTACAGAGAGCTTTTCAGATGCTACATGCTTGTACCAGATCCTTGACAAGAGGTCCCACCCCCCCCAGATTACCTATGTTCAGGGCTCACTGGTCGGAACCTCCAAGAACAATCACGAGATCCCTGATAGGCAGTAGGGGAGGCTATAATTTCAGTTACTACAGTTCCATTACAGTTTTTCCTGTCAGTATTTGGTTCCATTTTACCCTGGCCAGATTCCCTCAAATCCCATTGAGGTTCACCTTCTTCCAATTTAGAAGTTTAGGTTGTCCTTTGCTCTATTGCATTATTAATCTAAACTTTATGATACAATGATCACTCTCAACCAAATGTTCCCCCACAGAAACTTGGTCCATTTGGCCCACCTCATTCCCCAGCACCAGATCCAGTGACGCGTCCTTCCTAGTTAGATTGAAAACATACTGGTCAAGGAGGTTCTCCTCAACACTTTTTAGAAATTCTTTCCCTTTCTTTCCCTTTACTCTAATCACAATAATGTAAAAGCCCTATTCAAGAAAGGAGTGGACAGAAAACAGGAAACTGAATGCCAGTTAGCCTAACACCTGTCTTTGGGACAATGTTAAAATCCTTTATTAATAAAGTAGTAAAAGGGCATTTGAAGAAAAGTAATACAATCAACCAGATACAAAAATGGATTTTGTTTAAAAAAAGGAAAGTAGTACTTCAAAAACTTCTTTGAGTTCTTTGAGGATGTAACATGCAGATTGGATAAAGTGAACCAGTCAATATAGTGTATTTGGATTTCTGAAAGGCATTCGATAAGGTCCCGCATAAAAAGTTATTGCACAGGGTAACAGCCCATGACGTTGGGGGAAATATATTAGCATGGATAGAAGATTGGCTAACTAACAGGAAACAGAGGGTTGGGATATGTTATTTTTAGGTTGTCAAACTGTAACTAGTGGAGTGTGACAGGGATCAGTGCTGGTGCCTCAACTATTTACAATCCATATTAATAAAATGGAGGAAGGGAACATGTGTATTGTAGCAAAACTTGCTGATGATACAAAGGTAAGTAGGAAAGCAAGTTGTCAGGGGGACACAAGGGGTCCGCAAAAACTGACAGATGGAATATGATGTGAAGTTATCCACTTTGGTAGAAAGAATAGAAAAGGAAAATATTATTTAGAGAGATATTGCAGAACACTGCAGTGCAGAGGTATTTGGATGTCCTCATATATGAAACACAAAAAGTTAGCATGGGGGTATGGCAAGTAATTAGAAAAGCAAATGGGATGATGGCCTTTATTTCAAGGGTGATGCAGCATAAAAGTAGGGAAGTCTTACTACAACTCTACAGAGCATTGGTGAGACCACACCTAGAGTAGCACCCAGTTAAAGTTTTTGCTTCCTTACTTAAGGAGGAGTATACTTGCATTGGAGACAGTTCGGAGAAGGTTCACTAGATTAATTCCTGGGATGAAGGAGTTGTCTTATAAGGGAACATTGAACAGATTGGGTCTATACTGATTGGAGTCTAGAAGGATGAGAGGTAATCTTATTGAGAGTGAGAGGTGATCTTAATGAGGTCTATTGAAACATATAAGATTCTGAGGGGGCTTGACAGGGTAGATACTGAGGGGATGTTTCCTCTTGAGGGGGAATTTAGATCTGGGGGCACAGTTTAAAAATAAGGGGTCACACATGAAGAGGAATTTCTTCTCTCAGAGGGTTGTGAATCTTTGGAATTCTGTAACCCAGAGAGCAGGCCCTAGGAAAGGAGGGGTTAAATCAGTGCAAAACACTGAGGCTGGGGGGGTGGTGGGGCTGGTTGCTGTTAACAGAGTTCTCATCATTGTCCAGACTTCTTCTACTGTGATTACCACCCACACAAGGCAGTCATCCTTATCAGCTGCCTTGGCAGGTGTCCTGCTCACAGCCTCTCCATTTGTCTTTATGCAGGACAAGCTCACACACAATAGGAGAGAGAGGTTCCAGACCAGGGTGGAGCAGCAGAAATTAAGGCCCTCGCTCCACTTGAGGAGCATGCCATCGCACTGGCTGGAGAGGACAGGAGCTGTGCTTGTGGCGATGGTGAGATCGGCAGCACACACCCAAGTGAGGACCTTGCACCAGCTCATCCCTCAGACAAACATACCGTGAGTTCATCGTGCTATTTTCCAGTCACTTGCCACACTTAAGTTATCTCTACTTTTTCCCATAAGCACCTCTGGAAAGTGCTTGAGGGCATCAACCAGCCAGGCCCTCATATCCAGCCCTGACGACACCTGGATGAGGAGCCAGAGGAGAGCACAGTTGAGAACCCATCACAGCACTCACCTACACCCTCCACCAGCACAGAGACACACACTTTGATGGGACCTAGTTCTAGAGTGGCCTCTGGGTCACAGCCTGGTGACAAAGCACACAATCTGGACCACAGCAGATGGAGGCAGGGGCATCCAAGGTAGCCAGCACTTGGAGAATTGCTGGAGGCCAGGATTCTGCTGAGCCCAAGTCAGATGACGAGCCTCTGGAGTTGGACCCAATCAGTTGGTGGATCTGCAGCAAAAGCCTGGGGAATGTCAGGAACGGTCGTCAACTGCTGTATACGGATTGCAACATACGATGGAGGAGTCAGTCCACATTCAGTCTGAGGTAATAGTGCCAGCATGCCAACGCAAGGAGGTCAACACTGGGGTTCAGGGCATAGGTCCTGCACTATGCCAGGAGCTGCACTTCATCAGTGTAGAAATTGGTGCCATTCATTAGCAAGATGTTGGGGGTGGGGGGCAACTTGATCTCACTCCAACTTCCCCTTCTCCTCAAAGAGTCAGTCAGGGGCCCTCGGGCACCCATAGGGAGGGAGACCAACACCCTGAGGCCATCCATTCAGGTGACTCTGGGAGTATCTAGCCAATCCCAATCTCCTCTTCCTGTGACCCTATCAGTTCCAGTTCCACAGGCTGAGGAGGGTGCACCTGTCCAACAGCAAGGGACCCAAAGCAGACCGGGGCCCTCAAAGACTCAGCCCTCCAGAGTACGCCCGCCAAAGTCATCACAGACCACAGGGCATAGCAGTCAGCAAGCTGCCTCCACCTCCACTGTGGGTGTCAGGGATGCACCAAGACATCGTGGTAGGATCAGGAAAATGAAGGAACATTAGGAATACAATGATGGCATGATGTTAACCACATGCAATTAATTTTCAGCAATGCAAATAGAATCATACCCATTTCAAATCTCCTCTGTGTATGTCTCTTTATGATGAGCTGTGTTGTCAATTAGGTGTGACATCATGGTCCGTCTCCACACTTAACACAGATGTTGTTATCTTGGGCCTCTCGTCTATGTAGTCAACTTTCATATCCCCATAGTTTGTGTCCGCTCTCAGATCATTTCGAATATTAGTGAAGCCTCGTCCTTAATGTAAAATGTGCTTGTAGTAGGAAGCTCGTTCACATGGTGTGCTGGTTCACATAATGTTCATTCTTGGCTGTTTAAGATTGAGGCTGAGGTGTTTACTGCCTCATCTGCATTATTGAAAGGTGAAGGTGTAGTGTCCAAGGAAAGATATGTAAATGCCTTGAGAAGGGTCATATATGCTGGAACTCCATGTACTCTCTGTTATCCAGCAGAGTTTTCAATCTATGAGCTCTTACTCAGAGCTTGTGCAGTTCCTGTCTGCCTTGTGCATTGCCAACTCTCCAAGCACACACCTACTAAGCTCAGCAATAAGTGTGAGCACCTTCCCACTTCAATGTGCCGGAGCTCTGCCCCTCGAAGGCACATTATTGTGCTGGTGCTAAACCCTACAACCTTCAGCCTTCACACCTTGTCTATATTGCAGTCACTAGACTCTCATCACAATGTAGGGATGCAGCACTGTGTCACACATTCTGTCTAACCTCCCCTCACCTACACCTTGGCCGAGGAGAGTGATGATTAATCCAGCTGGTGATCTGTTGTGGTCAGTGGAACCTTTGAGCATATTCTGAACACACATATGGTAATTTTGATAATGTTGACTGCAACAATGGGATAGGAGAGAGGACGTAGTGAATCTGAAGAGTGACTTTTATTATCAACGTAACATTACCTTGAGGGCTTCATGGTGTCTTTGCATTTTAGGGTTGGCAAGGGCCAGAGCTGGCCATAATTGCAGACTATCTCTTTGAACTTAGTGATCCTCAGGTGGCCCAAATCCAGAATGAATACACATCTGCATCACTAACTGAGAGTGCCAGATGTCAATGTGATGGAGGAGAAGTGGCCCAGAGGACTAGGTGATGTCAAAATGGAGTTAGACCTGGAGTTAGACCTTGGTTCAAGTGTGACCTTTCAGTTTCATCATCAAGGTGACACAGAACACATTGTCCTGTTGCTGCTGGAGACAGGTTTCCTTGAGGAGCTTTGTCAGACTGAAGGCATACAGCTACATGTCCACTGAGGATTGTAGAGCAGCTCCTGCCTCTAATAGGCTGCCATGGTGACTGGGATGCTGGAGAGACACTAGAGAGACAGTAACTACTAACATGTGATGCCAGAACACCCACATCCATTTCAACAAGTTCACATGTTCCGAAGGCTTCATCATCCTTCAGAGGATCAGGACAGTGGTTAACCTAATGTGTAAGTACTCACTCTCAGGTTAAAATGCATGGTTGCTGTGAGAGGGATAGCAATGCTGGTGTTCATGTGGGCTCATGTCCAAGAGGATGCTCACTACAACTATTCATCCTCCTCGTTGAATCTGGTGGCTATGAGGGCCTCATGTGCATGCCTGCCTCCTCTGGCCCATGTTATGGCCTCTTCCCCTGCAGCCTCAGCTTCCTCGAACTCATTGCCCTCATCGCTTTCAATGTTCTCCTCATCGGAGGTGATGTGCAGCTCCTTCATGTCAAGCTTCTGGCAAGTCTTCCCCCCTTTCAGTGCCAGGTTGTGTAGCGTGCAGCAAGGCACGATGATCCATGAGCCCTCTGGAGACTGTACTGGAGGGCTCCACCAGATCTGGCAAGGTATCGGAGTCACATCTTCAAGATGCCAATGCTCCGATACACCAACATTCGGGTAGCGGTATTGGCATCACTTGTACCTTCTCTCAGCTGGATTTTATGGCCGCCAGAAGGGCATCATCAGCCACGTCCTTTGTGCGTAGCCTTTGCAATGGAGGAGCCAACCCTGGATCCTGTGTAGTCCCCATTTCCGAGATCTGTGCCCGACTCAAGATGTATGAGTCGTGGCAGCTTCCTGGGCATCTCACACACACCTGCAGGATGGGTTTCTTGTGGTTGCAGACCAGCTGCCCACTGAGCGAATGGCAGCCTTTCCTGTTGATGATGAGGTTCTGTACACCCTCCATCTTGAAAGCTACCTATGGACAATGTTTCTGTTCACTTCATCCCCTGTGTCCAGAGGGGATCCTGCTGCCCCTTGCTCATGAGGGTGGAGCTCCTCCCTTTGGCAAGCCTGGCACTGCCATCGCAACCTTCCCTGCCTTCTCTCCTGCCTTTCTGTGATTATACAGGTAGCAACAAGTCCAGCCTCCATCTTCTTGAATTCTCCTCTCCACAGCATCAATGAGAGAAAAAAAATGAATCAGCATGAGCCGCCAAAGATCCAATTTCTGTAGGTTTCTAGTGAGTGACTGTGGGTTCAAGGGCTTGGTTCCAGTGATGGCACCTATTCATCACCGAAATCCTGGCCAGCGTTTCAAGGTGCACCTCTCCCCATCTCATTCACATAACTCACCACTATGAGATTGCTTTGGCCAGGCGCTGGGATCCTCAGTCACTGCACTGTTATATTACACTCTTTGTATTACTCAAGAAGTTTAATCATCATTGAGGACATGAGACGATTTGAAGGAGGGCTGAGACTTCTCATCTGTGAGGCTACCAGTGCCAAGACTGTGAGTTACTGCTTTAAAGATGCATCTGCAGCTGGTCCAGTCACTAAAATGCTCTAGACCTTGGTGGCGCTCTGGGTAATTGGCACACTTAGAACAAGGGGTTAAAGCAAGGAGTTCAATTAGTGCCATGACTCATCATTAACCTCGCACGAATGAGCTTCATAGCTTCACTTTCTTGATTCCCTGCATTGTCATTGAAAGGCTCCTAACATGTCTCAGCTGTGCATCTTTCCTCATTTGGCAATACATAGTTTAGTTTGGTGCCCCTTTAAATGCCACCTCCCGCCCCCCCCACCCTGTGCAGTGCCCCACTCCTCCAAATGGCCCTCTGAACTCTCACTAACTGAGTTATTCCTCAATTTAATTTTATGCACCACCATCCATTCAAGTTGCTAGATGGTGATGCTGAGAGCTCACTATCAGGCCAGCTCAGACCCTCTGATATGTGCCAGTTATAATCCCTGCCATCATCCTAGAGGAGCGTAATGTTCAAGTTTCCCTCCCTCCAATAATTCTCAAGCCTCCCCTGCCAATGCTTTATTCAGTTTTGATTGTGGAGCATATCCCTGTGTAACCCCCTGAATCGCTATGCCCCATTTGTACATTACCCCTCCCAATCTTGAGGCCTACTGCACAGTGAGATATAGACTCCCAATCCTCCCACCTCAAGACCTTCAAATGGCCCTACACTATGTTGACCCACCTACAGCCTACCCTGACTGGGATTGTGCCAGAAATCCCTCAGGCTGAGATGCCTGCTGTAACAACTACGCCCTGTGCACAACATGCTGGGCATAATTGACACTGGACTGACATACCCTCCACCTCCCTGGTCAGGGAGAAGGACAGTCTTTGCAAGGTCAGCAATGTAAACAGAAGCACTTTGTCACTCTGTCATCTTCACATTCTGGCTCCAACTCGCTTATGTCCCTCTCTGTCATCTTCCCCATTCTGGTCCAGGCTCTGCTTTAACCTACACCATTCCCTCCATCATGTCAGAGTGTAACCTTCACAATCTTCTCCTTCCTCAGTGGAGGCCTTGCCCTGCACCCCCTGCCCTTGCCTCTGTCATTTTCCCTTCTTCCCCAGTCGAGACCATGCCCTGTGACCCCCGGCTTACCGCTGGTCTGGTGGGTTGGGCCTTGCCAGTGAAAGCCTCCTGAAAGTGATGTGGTGCTGCCTGTGAAGCCTGGCATGGAGTCCGAGGTGCCATGAGCCCTGAGCGATGCAAGGCAGGAGAACAAACCTTGGAGTCATGAGCGGAGTGCAGGTCGCCAGGCGCATGTCACTTACATCTGGTTGTGAAACATGTCAGTCTAATTAGATGCCAACATGCCCTTTTGATCCAACTTTGGGGGAGGGGGGGGCGGTGGTGATTCAGGCAGGCAGCTACTATAATGAGAATGCACGATATTCAAATGCATTAATGTTAGATTCCCAACAGGGCACGGCAGGAATCACACACCGCCATGTTAGTCAGGTGTGGAAGATTACAACCTGCTTTCCCACCGACATAAATCCAATGGTTTTGTTCCTGCCCACATGACGCTCGGCACAGGCGGGGGCAGAGTATCCCAGCCTGTCTGTTTATACTGAACATGTAAACTCTCCCCGTGTACATGATCTCTGTTTTAATAGTGTCTCTGTAAGGAAATGTAATAATACCCAGGGTCTGAGTAACCTGATGTAGTTCAAATCATGCGGTGGAATTTTACGGCAGCGGGATGTTATGCTCTTGGCGAAGTCAATGGAACTTAGAATTCCTTGCCTCGTTTTACGGCCCTGTCTCCACCACAACGGGACAGTAAATTTCCTGCCATGGAGATAGTTGTACACTTCACAAAAATATATCCATCTGGTCCATTGATGCAGTCCTCACTGTTTCTATCCAGTTGAGGTTGAAGCTGCTGTTTGCTGACATGATCTGCTGGGTATATGTAAGCTGTTCCTTTTGTTCTTTTATTTCTGCTAATTTGCTTGTTAATCTGGTTTTCTGGTGGCTCTGCATGGTGTGGTGCTGACTGTTCTCCTCTCTTTATTTTATGTATGAGGAAGAAATTAATGAGTTATAGTGTATGAACAGATCTCCAGGTGTGTGTGTATTGCTGAGGGCTTTCTTTCCAAGCTCTCATGTTATCTTGCCTCAGAGTTGCTGAGATCTGTTGAATGCAATCTACTGGAGAGCCCAATGAGACAAGACAAGACTGTGCATTCAGTGCTCAAGTTAGTCATTGCTCCAGCTCCTCCAATCACAGGTTCCCAATCTTGCCACTCCTCCAGAGACAGAATCTATGATTGGAGGAGCAGCAAGGGCATGGGAGAGGGAACTTGTGATTCGAGGAGCCGGAGCACTTATTTTGGCCATTCCCGCTGGCCACCATGCAGGAGTCTTGCCTCCGGACTGAGCAATTTGTGGCATCTTCCAGAGGCCAAGACGAAGCAGAAAATGAAAAATCAGGAGGGAGTCTCTGCCGGTAACGAGGCTGGAGCAGCCTTGGGGAGCTGTCACTCAGTCTCATGCCAGGCTGGACCCAGCTGTCATCCACATCCACTGCATGAGCCACTCCCAGGGTAGCGGAACTTCACATCTAATGAGACTGAATTAGTTTGAGTGAGGTGAATGAGTGCTGTGTCAGTGTGTCCAGAGAGGTAGGAGGGGGCCTAAGCAGCAGCAAGTGAAAGAGATCATCTCCTCTCCATGCCCCCTCTCCTCCTCCTCTGTCTCCTGCCTTTCCTCCCTCCCTCTTTTCCTTCTACAACTCTCCAACAATGAAATAAGGTGACCTGCAGCTAGAGATGGTCTTTCTTTTCACTGTCAGAAAGATAATTGAAATGTATAAAACAAAGCCTGAAAGGTTTTCTTGCAATCTGAGTTGTAAGTATTGAATCTTTTACCCATAATATGAATTTACTGTCACCATGTACATACGGTGTAGTGTATAGAACATATTAATGAGGCAGTCATCGAAATCAGTGTTATCGTCTGCACAGTGTTTTAAAAATCTAATGGGATATTTTCCTGTCAAATTAACAATATTGCACAATGCTGTTGAGATAAAATGTGTACTCTCTGGTTTGTTTAATAGTTGCAGAGGGATCACCTGTAGGGCGCACACACACTAACACTGCATTATGCCATACCTGCTCCTAATACCAATGACCCATGCTGCATTTATCAGACGATATTTGTAACCAGATGCCAACAGTGGGCATTATCATTTTATGAGGACCTTTCTGTGATTTGGTGAATTGATTGGTGAATCTTGAAAAGGAAAAGAATAGCATGCATGATTGAAGGGGGAAGGTTAAAGGGCAGGGAGGGGCTAAGGGGCCCAGAATCACGGGAAGCACCGGGGCCCATGATTTTTCTCCCTGGGCTTTCCAGAGAGCAGCGGAGACCGGGCCATTGAATATATTCAAGGCCGAAGTAGACAAGATTTTTGAACTATAGGGGAGTTGAGGGTTAGGGGAGCAGGTGTTGAGGTCACAATCAGATCAGCCATGATCTTATTGAATGATGAAGTGGGCTGGATGGGCCGAATGGCCTACCCCGTTCCTATTTCTTATGTTCTTATGGAACTGGGAGCTAGTATGCATTCTGGGGCAGTGCCTCAGTGCTGGGTAGTAGCATTTTCTCTGCTGCAGTGCTCTAACACTGGGACAGTACCCATTCTGGTCCAATACTGTAACACAGGGCATCAATGTTGACCCTGGGATTTTGCTCAAACTCTAGAAGATTGTATTGTGATACTTTCAAAATGTATACACTCTTTATCGAACATACGAACATATGAACAATGAGCAGGAGTAGGCCATTCAACCCTTCGAGCCTGCTCTGCCACTTAATAAGATCATGGCTGATCTGATAGTAACCTGAAATCTGCATCCCACCTATCCCCGATAACCTATCACCCTCTTGCTTACCAAGAATCTATCCACCTCTGCCTTAAAAATATTCAAAGACTCTGCTTCCACTGATTCATATTGTTCTGACCCTGATTATTCCTCACAGTACCTACCTCATGTAAGAGATGAACTCTGCCCGTAGGAACTGAAGATATAGCCTCTTCTACTGTCTATCAGGCATCACATGATTGTTGTTGGAGCCCTTATTGTGGATAATCCAGGTGGGTGGGGTGGGACTTCTTGTGGAGGACCTGATTCAAGCATGTAACATCTGAACAGCTCTCTGTAATAAAGTCAACTGTTTCTTGTTGAAACCTGTCCAGTACGTCAAGTCATTACATTTGGCAACAAAGGTAAAATAGTTCCAACGTTGGACCTCACCTTGTTAGCCTGAGTACATCGAATCTTAAGAAAAAGAAAGGACTACTCACCAGTCATGCCACTCTTCAGCAGAATCGATCTTTACAACATGACTATGGAATACTGGGGCCAGAATGTATAGCGCCTTGGTTTTTATTTCATACCGAACGAAATTATCACAGAGGAGAAGAAGGAAGCCATCCTTTAGAGTGTTTGTGGCAGCAAAACACACAATCTCATCCGCAGTCTGATGGCCCTGACACGCCCAATTCTAAGTCCTTTAATGAGTTAGAGGACTTGGTGCAAATGCATTACTAGCCGAAGCCATCAGTAATAGTGCAGCAGTTTAAGTTTAATTCCAGACTTAGGGCCCAGGGAGAGTCCATTGCAACCTACATATTGAAGTTGAAGCAGTTGACTGAGCACTTTGACTTCAGAGACACACTCAATAATATGCTGCAGGACCGATTAGTTTGTGGAGTTCACGACGACCCTATTCAGTGCCGGTTACTTACAGGGATCAACATCGATTTGATGTGCACCCTGGAAATATCCCTCACCATGGAAAGTGCTGTGAGAGACTCACAGGCTTTACAAAAGGTACAACATGGCACCGTTCTTCATGTAGAGTGGGAACCTATCACTGGGCGTGGCACGAAATCCAGAGACACAGCAGCGAAGTGAGAGGCAATGTCCTCTATTAGAAACACAAAAAGGCCTAGTAGAAACATTTCAGCAGCGACTCCGAGGTTCATCTGTTATAGACATGGGGGTGACCACGGACCAGACACCTGCAGATTTAAGGAGGCAGAATATCATTACTGTCATAAGAAAGGTCACGTAGTAAAGTGAAAGGTTCTCAAAATTCCCACATTTTTCATATCAACAAAGATTTGACTTTTGGATGTTTAAACTGCTGACCCTGCAGACAGGAGGCTGGGCCCATGAACGCCTGGGGCTGGACATGCCCAGGCGTGTTGAGTGCAGTGTGGATTGTTTTGCCTGAAACCAGACAACGAGAGGAGACAGAATATGCATGCTTCCCTTTAATACAATCAACCCAGAGAAAGACTTCACCTCACATGAAACTGAAGCCCATCAAAAATCTTACATAAATAATCGCTACTAACTACTAAGGCAGGAAGGCACAATCAATTCAATTATGCAAACCCATCAATACTCTACACATACAATAGCTTTCAGTTCAAAACTAGTTACTAGGACAGGAAGACAATGATAAACATCATGAGAGCCCATTAAAAACAACGAGACAATAATCACCGGGGGAAGCCCACCAAAATCAAACAAAGAACTAACCTTGATTTGGATTCCGATAAGAAATTGGAAAGACAGTATAACTGGCCCGGTCAGTTACGAGAGGGAGAAACCAGCTAGCAGAAGGGTAAGCAGTTTTGAAAGCTGTCACAGGGCAGTGAGCAGTTGGAAGCGGTTGAAACAGAGTTTAAGCAAGAAGATCTGGAGGTTTGCAGGCCCACAGGCAACATCATGGCGAGGGGCACGGGGTGGCAGGCTCAACCGAAGACAACAAGGCACCCCTCCACGAAGATTGACCCCCCACAACCGCGCCCTCCACGAAAATTGACCCCCACAACCGCACCCTCCACGAAGATCGACCACCCACAACCGCGCCCTCCACAAAGATCGACCACCCACAACCGCGCGCTCAACTCAACTGAAGAACCTTCGCAGAGTCCACAGACCAGGACCACGTGGGGACGGCAGACCCCAGAGGACACAAAGAGCGTACCTCAAAACTGCAACCAGTTTACCTGGCTGGATTTTGAACTGTCAAGGAGCCCTGGTTGGTGAGCATGATCCCTGACCTCTCCTAGTTCAATTTGGTTAGGTTTTGGGGGTGGGACAAGGGTAAGGGGATTAGTAGCATGATTTTTCCCTTGTTATGCCTGTGTTCCCCATTCTAAACTAAGTGTACTTAGTAAATCTGTATAATCTCAGTGTAATCCTAATGTTATAAGTTCATTTGTGACTTCAATAAACTCAGTTTTTCTTGCACCAAAACCAGTTGTCTGCTGCACTTTGTCACAACCCCCAAATAGGTCCAAAGTCTAGAACCCAGGGAGTGGGAGCGATTCGAAACGCTCAGAAGTCAGAGGTGAATCTGACACACACCACCACCCCCTATAAAAGCAATGCAGGGTGAAGCCGAAACAGCTGATAAAACAGAAAACCAGCATGAATGAATTGAATAATACAACAGAACCTGAATCTGCCAACACCGACATTAATTCCCTGTGTAACGTCACCGCTGTAAAAACTGAGCCTATCACTGTCACAATCCAAGTTAATGGGAAGCCACTAATAACGGAGGTAGATACGGGAGCCTCAACCACATTTAAATACCGAAATGAAGGTACCAGCCACTGAATCTGGAGCAGACAACCACTAAATTGAAGACATACACTGGAGAATCTATACAGGTAAAGGGCATCACCACAGTACCTGTGTCCTATTGGCAACAGACAGCCCAGCTTCCAGTGATCATAGTGACAGGAGAAGGACCTAGTCTTCTGGGCTGAGGCTAGTTACAAAAAATCAAGATTAACTGGTCTGAAATATTTCATCTGAGAACAGGGAAAGTTCCTGAACTGCTAACAAAATACGACAGTGTATTTTGTGACACATTAGGAAAGTTAAAAGGCTTGCAAGCAAAAATGCATGCGAATTCTCAGGCGACACCAGGTTTCTCTGAGTTCAGACCTGTGCCTTATGCCTTAAAGGAGAAGGTGGATGCAGAACTGTGCTGGTTAGAAAAGCTCAGCATCAACCAACCGGGATGGGCAGCACCCATAGTCCCAGTGTTAAGCCTGGCCAAGATATACGCATTTGTGGAGACTATAAATTGACCATGAACAAGGCAGCCAAACAAGATAAATACCTGATCCAAGGATAGACGACTTATATGCAAAGCTAGCTGGAGGCAATCCTGAACAAAACTGGACATGAGCCATGCTTACCAACAGTTGGAGCTGGATAGCACATCTAGAGAATATGTAACCATCAACACACACAAGGGTCTTTATCAATATACTTGCCTACCCTTTGGAATATCATCTGCAGTGTAATCTTCCAAAGGACAATGGAGAGTCTTTTGCAAGTACTTCCCCGAGTGGTAGTAATCCTAAATGATATTCTGATCTCAGAGTTAACTGAAACCAAGGACCTGGCCAACCTGGAAGAGGTTCTAAGAAGGTTCTTGGAAGCTGGAGTATGTTTAAAGAGAAATGTACATTCTGAGCACCAGAAGTTACTTACCTGGGTCATAGGGTTGACGCCATGGGTTTGCATCTGGTAGAAGAGAAGAGAAAGTTAGGGCAATCAAAGATGCGCCCTCTCCATTCAGTTTAACCGAACTCAAGTCTTTTCTGGTTATGATCAACTATTATAGCTGCTTCTTGCCAAACTTATCAATTGTGTTGGCACCATTACACTTGTTGAAAAAGAATCATCATTGGTCATGGAATCCACAATAGGAAGAAGCCTTTGTGAAAGTAAAGAAGCTTTTACATTCATCATGTTTATTGATAAACTACAATTCATCAAAAGAATTGGCATAAACATGTGTTGCCTCTCCTTATGGTGTGGAAGCCATCACGTGGAATGGAAAATGGATCAGAAAGGTCCATTGGGTAAGTCTCCAGAATTCTCTCCGCATCCGAGATGGATTATTCCAACAACAAAAGGAAAGTTTATCAGTGGCATTTGTAGTGAAGAAATTCCACCAGTATCTGCATGGGCAACACTTCACTATTGTGTCTGACTATAAACGATTAATGGGTTTATTCAGTGAGGATAAGGCCATTCCACCAATAGCATCAATGTTGGGCTTCGATATTATCTGCATGTGAGTATACCTTTATGTATCGTCCATATTGCACATGCAGGCGCACTTAGTCATCTCCCATTACCAGGTAGCATTGTACATGCTCCAGTGCCACAAGAAGTTGTGCTTGTGCTGAATTTCTTGGATTGGTCACCTGTGTGTATGAAACAAATTAGAAATCGGATGAACAGAGATCTAATATTGTCAAAAGTCAGAGATGTTGTATTGCAAGGGTGGTCAAATTCACTAGTGTCTCAAGAGATTAAATCATTTCATGCCCAATAAACAGAGTTAAGTTGTCAAAATGGAATCTTGTTCTGGGAATCAAGAGTTGTTGTCCCTTCGCAAGGTAGAGAACCATTCTTGACAGAGATTCACTGTGCACATCCAGGCATATTGAAGATGAAAATGCTTGTGCAAAGCTATGTCTGGTGGCCAGGCATTGACAGTGACATTGAAAACATGGTCAAACACTGTCTCCATTGTCAGCAACAACAGAAGTTGCCTGTTTCAGCTCCACTGCACCCATGGGAGTGGCCTGGTCAACCTTGGGTCTTACTACATATTGATTATGTATGACCATTCTTAGGTACCATGTTTTTATTGATTGTAGATGCGCATTCTAAATGGATGGATGTGTATGAAGTCAGATCACTGACATCGAGCTCAACTAATGAAAAGCTGTGTCATTGTTTTAGTATACATGGCCTAGTGGAAGACAGCGCTTCTGATAACGGTACAGTCTTTACCAGTACAAAGTTTCAGAGATTCATGAGTTTAAATGGAATCAGTCATATTAAAACAGCTCCATATCATCCTTCATCAAATGGTTTAGCTGAGAGAACTGTGCAAACTTTCAAATCTGGAATGAAGAGGTTATCAGGAGGTGCTCTAGAAACTCAACTTTCCCACTTACTTCTCAGTTATTGTATAACGCCTCATTTGACTATGGGTTCAACACCGTCTGAATTATTGATGAAATGCCACCTACATACAAGGTTAAGTCTGGTGTTTCCAAACTTAGAGGGGAAAGTAGAGAAGAATCAGAGTAATCAAAAATCAAATCACGATATTCATAGCAAAGCTCAAAGATTCACTGTATGAGACACAGTTTGCGTGCAGAATTTTGGAAGTGGACTTTGTTGGGTTCCTGGAATAATTGTCTCAGAAACTGGTCCTTTGTCCTTCCAGGTGGAATTGGAAGACCGAATTGTTCGAAAACATGTGAGCCTCCTTAGGGACAGAGAGACATTCCAACAACCAACTATTCCGCCTGTGATTAACGTCGAATCATCAATCCCTGAGGTGACAGGTTGACCCTGAATAGACATGCCCGAGGTCTCAGTGGAGTTGCAGAACCCTGAACCGCCACTTTCTAATGAGCTATCTGGTGCTGCAGTTCCTGATCATGTCGATCCTGTGGAAGAACCTCAAATGGTAGAACAATGCTACTCTAACCAAATAGGAAACCACTTCAGAGACTTAATCTTTAATCGCCTGAGTTGTATATATGTAAATGTTGTTGGATATTCAAATGTTCTCTGTAAATAGAGACTGTAAAAAAACTAAAGGGGAAGGAAATTTAGTAACTGAAGGTATAGCCTCTTCTACTGTCTATCAAGGGTTGTGTAATTGCTCTTAGAGGCTTCAACTTATGAGCCCTAAGTGTGGGTAATCCAGTGGGGGGGTCGGGGCTTCTTGTCGAGAACCGGTTCAAGCATATAGCATCTGAAAACTGGGCGACCGCTTTGCAGAACACCTGCGGTCTGTCCGCAAGAATGACCCAAACCTCCCTGTCGCTTGCCATTTTAACACTCCACCCTGCTCTCTTGCCCACATGTCTGTCCTTGGCTTGCCGCATTGTTCCAGTGAAGCCCAATGTAAACTGGAGGAACAACACCTCATCTTCCGACTAGGGACTTTACAGCCTTCCGGACTAAATATTGAATTCAACAACTTTAGGTCGTGAGCTCCCTCCCCCATCCCCACCCCCTTTCTGTTTCCCCCTTCCTTTTTTTTCCAATAAATTATAAAGATTTTCCTTTTCCCACCTATTTCCATTATATAAAAAAACCCCCCACAAGAGCTATACCTTGAGTGCCCTACCATCCATTCTTAATTAGCACATTCGTTTAGATAATATCACCAACTTTAACTTTAACACCTATGTGTTCTATTGTACTATTGTCGTTGACATCTTTTGATGATCTGCTTCTATCACTGCTTGTTTATCCCTACAACCACACCCCCACCTCTCTCTCTCTCTATCTCTCCGCCCCCCACACACACACCTTAAACCAGCTTATATTTCAACTCTTTCTTGGACTCAAACTCAAGTTCTGTCGAAGGGTCATGAGGACTCGAAACGTCAACTCTTTTCTTCTCCGCCGATGCTGCCAGACCTGCTGAGTTTTTCCAGGTAATTCTGTTTTTGTTTTGGATTTCCAGCATCCGCAGTTTTTTTGTTTTTAGCATCTGAAAAGCTCTCTGTAATAAAGTTAACTGTTTCTCGTTGAAACCTGTCTGGTATGTCAAGTCATTACACCACCCCAGCCAGAAACAGGAATTAAATGAATCAGCATCCATTACATAACCTGGCAGCCTGTTTCAGAGTTTCGATGTTCTCTGGCAAAAGAACCTTCTCCTGACATCTAACATCGATCTGATTTTATATAACTGAATATAGTGAGCCCTGCCCTCGCAACCTATTTAAATTACAATGAATCATCAACTCAAACATAATCATCTTATAAACCTCAATCAAATCACCCCAAAGTCTATACTTGTCTAAAATATAGAGTTCCAGCTCTTTAAGCCTATCTTGATAAGTCAGGTGCTTTAAACTGCAGGTTAGTCTGGTGTCTCTCCTCTACATACTTCCCAAAGCCTCAGTATCACTAACCATGTGAGGAGATCAGAAATGGACACAAGCCTGACCAGCTCTGTACAAGGACAAAATAGCTTTGCCTTATACAAACTTCGCATTCAATAGCCTTTACACTCTAGTTCAGGTGTTCCCAACTGTGGGTCATGGGACGTGATATAGGGATCACAAGCTCCGAGGCAGCAACGGCAACTGTGGAGCTTGGACTGAATTTTGAAAACTACAAGGCCCCCTTAAATGTTTGTATTTCCCTGTCAGTGGGCATGGCTGTTCTCTGAGGTCTGATTGCTGCTACCACCACTGCCTATAAAGGCTGGCTCTTCATTTGTTTTAGGGCAAACTCGGCAAGCTTAAACTGCCCCACTCATCCCCCCCAACACCTCACCACTGAACAACTGTCTAATCACTGCCCCTCCCCCACCCTGCTATACAACCCTAACCCCCAGCCCTCCAATTATTTTAAGGAGTGTATTTAGGAGGGCAATTAGGCAGAGAGTAGAGAGGGAATTCCAGAGCTTGGGGGCTAGTATGCAGCTGTTTATCCAAGTAATGATGTAATGCATCCCTAATGACTGCCTCCAGCATCTATCCATGCACTGTTAAGACTAATGGGTCTATAGTTACTAAGGTCCATCTGGAGATAATCCATGTTGGGATGTTGAAGGACTGGATGCTGGAGCGCCCTAGGGTGGGGAGGGTCATACTGAGACAGTGAAAGTTAGGGATTAGTTTCCAAGACCCAGAGCCACCCTTACCCCTAGCTGAATTGCTCAATCTCAGGCTGATGGTGGGCTGTCTTGAGCACTAAAGCTCTGGCACCTCACATTAGAACAGTTACTGAAACCAGCCCAGGAACCAGGGCTTGGAATCAGGCCCAGAACCTATGGTTATCACCAGGCCCGAAGACCAGGAATAGGAGCTGCTCACTCAGCATTGTCAGCAGAAACCAGCCTGGGGCCATGGAGCATCCGTACCCCTGGGATACTGGAGGAGCAGGGTCCCTGGGATACTAGAGGAGTGGGACCCCCGGAGGACCTGGGATGCTGGAGGAGCAGACCTCCCGGGATACTGGTGGAGTGGGATCTGCGGAGGGCTCTAGGGTACCAGAGGGACCGACAGTTCAGTCACAGCAACAGGACATTCACATATACGCTGACACCATTCAGCTCTCCCTCACCAGCATGTCCCTCAACTCCTCCACTGTTGCTAAATTATCAGACTGTTTATCTGACATCCAATACTGGATGAGCAGAAATTTCCTCCAATTAAATATTGAGAGAGCTGAAGCCAATATTTTCGATCCGCACTCCGAACACTGTTCCCTAGCTACCAACTCCATCCCTCTCCCTGGCAACAGTCTGAGGCTAAGCCAGTCTGTTCACAATCTCATTGACCCCAAGCATGAGCTTCCGACCTCATATTCGGACCATCACTAAGACCGTTTATTTTCACCTCTGTAACATCACGCAACTTCACTCCTGTTTCAGCTCATCTGCTGCTGAAACCGTGCCTTTGTTACCTCTAGACTCAATTATTCCAGCACACTCCTGGCTGCTCTCCCACATTCTACCCTCTGTAGAGGTCTTGAGGTCATCCAAAACTCTGCTGCCCCTGTCTTAACTGGCACCAAGTCCCATTCCCCTATCACCCTTGTGCTCTCTGACTTACACTGGCTCCTGGTAAAACAATGTCTTGACTTTAAAATTCTCATCCTTGTTTTCAAATCTCTCCATGGACTTGTCCCTCCCGATCTCTGTAATCTCCTCCATCCCCACAACCCTCCGAAATATCTGTGCTCCTCTAATTCTGGCCACCTGTGCATTCCCAGTGATATTTGCTCCACCATTAGTGACAGTGCCTTCACCTGCCTGGGTCCCAAGCTCTGGAATTCCATCCCTCCACCTCTCTGTCTCTCCACCTCACTTTCATCCTTCAAGACACTCCACAAAACCTACCTCTTTGGCCAAGCTTTTGGTCATTTGACCTAATTTGTGGCTCGATGTCATACTTTCTTTTATAATGCTCCTACGAAATGCCTTGGGATGATTCATTATATTAAAGGGTTGATATAAATCTAAGTTGTTGTGAGTTTAGAACTTAGATTTATATCAATCCTTTAATATAATGAATCATCCCAAGGCGTTTCGTAGGAGGCAAATCTCACCCAAAGTTGTTGTGAGTTTAGAACGTTGGGTGAGATTTGAACACTCTGAGGTTTGAGCAGTGTTGTATGTTATCAGCTTGCCTGAATGTTAAGGATTTTACTCGGTGGCTGAGCAATAATTCTAATCTCCATAATGAGCACTCTGATGCTCCCATGTCCAAGTGACAGTGTGAAAAGGGCCTGAAATGCAACTGTCAGAACTAATTAATGTTGCATATTAATTATTCCTTCCTACATTACTCCGTTAACCATCTGAGTCAAACTAGTACTGTGTTAAAATGAGCCATCACAACTTAATTAAAATGCACTTTTTCTTCTTGTAGGTAGACCATGATATGACAGTGAGAGGATCCATTTGTTGTCATTTAAACCTTTGCTTGTGTATTCCTTGCCTTTTTCAGGTAACACTGCTTTCTACAGCACAAGCTTGTTACAGTGCATTGAGTCCTCCTGGCTGCCCTATGTCATCCAGCCATTGAGCAGTTTTTGAGAGGGCGAGTGCCATCAGGCCATTTGACCTTGGAAGGCATCCTATCTGAACACGACCTTATCCTCTTTCAGCCTGTGAACTCATGCCATGACCCTGCCACCCATCTGTCTGCACTCGCTGACCTACATTGGCTCATGTTTCATCAGCGCCTCAATTTGAAAATTCTCATCCTTGTTTTCAAATCCCACCCTGCACCATCTCTGTAAACTGCTCCAACCCCACAACCCTCCAAGATATCTGCACGCCACCAATTCTGGCCAATTCTGTACCCCTGATTTTAATCAATCCACCATTGGTGACTGTGCCTTCTGCTGCCTTGTTCCCAAGCTCTGGAATTCCCTCCGTAAGCCTTTCCCCTCTGTCTCTTTCTCCTCCTTTAAGCCGCTCATTAAAACCTTCCTTTGAGCCAAACATTTGGTCACATCATCTAATATCTCCTTATGTAGTTGAGTGTCAAAATTTGTTTCATAGCATCTCTGTTAAGCAACTTAGGATATTTTGCTCCAATATAGTTGCTTTATAAATGCAAGTTGTTCTTGTGTGCATGCCTGAAACTAACCTCTCCCCTTGTGGTTGGACATGCCCTCTGTATACTCCATGGTTAAATTCCTGCTTCCTTCCTCTATCCCTCCTTAGTTTTCGGTGATCTGGGTCGGGTAGCATGGGGCCCCTGGCACACCAGTGAAATAAAAACCAAACCCATTATGTGGTGCTGGGAGTTAGGGCTATGAGCAGGGGCTGTGCTTCCTAAGAGAGGAGAAGGCCCTATGGGCAGGAGCTATTTCTCCTCTGAGAGGGGAAGGCCCTATGGGCAGGGGCTGTGTTTCCTCAGAGAGGGGAAGGCCCCACTGGCAGGGGCTGTGCTTCCTCAGAGAGGGGAAGGCATTATGGGCAGGGGCTGTGCTTCCTCAGTGTGGGGAAGGCCCTATGGGCAGGGACTGTGTTTCCTCAGAAAGGGGAAGGCCCTATGGGCAGGAGCTGTGCTTCCTCAGAGAGGGGAAGGCCCTATGGGCCAGATTAGTGTTTCCTCAGAGAGGGGAAGGCCCTATGGGCTAGATTAGTGTTTCCTCAGAGAGGGGAAGGCCCTATGGGCAGGAGCTGTGCTTCCTCAGAGAGCGGAAGGCCCTATAGGCTAGATTAGTGTTACCTCAGAGAAGGGAAGGCCCTATGGGCAGGAGCTGTGCTTCCTCAGAGAGGGGAAGGCCCTATGGGCAGGGGCAGTGTTTCCTCAGAAAGGGGAAGGCCCTATCATGGGCTATTTTCTGACAATCAATCATTTTCTCCAATAATTAACTAAAAATGAAAAGTAATGTCTCAGCAAGGAATCGTTTTGTCAATATTATCCCTTCATCCTAAAGCAAGTATCAAATTATCCTTGGAGCTCAGCCATTCAGCAGTGAGATCAGGGAGCACTTTTTCACGCAAAGGGAAGCTCTAACTCTTTTCTTACAAGTGTATGGATGCTGGGGAGTCAGTAGAAACCTTCAAGACTGAGATCGATAACACTTTTTAAGGTAAGATGTAGGGTATGGAGCAAAGGCAGTTAAATTAGGTTGAGGCACAGATCAGCCAGGGTCTACTTAAATGGCAGAATAAGTTAAAGAGCTGAATTGCTGACCCCTGTTTCTGTATGTCCTACATCTTAGTTCATACCCTGGAAGTGGGCACCACCGGCATTTATTACCCATCCTTAATTACCCCACCACAGCCTTCTTGAATCGCTGCAGCCCATGTGGTGTAGGTACCCCCACTGCACTGTTATGAAGGGAGTTCCAGGATTTTGACCCAGTAACAGTCAATGCCTGAGTGGCAATATATTTCCAAGTCAGCGAGGCATGTGGCTTGGAGGGGAACTTACAGGTGGTGGTGTTCCCAATCTGGTAGATTCATGTGGCCATTACTGTTGCTAGCTTTTTATCCCAGATTTATTTCAGTAACTGAATTTAAATTCCCCCAACCCTGAGGTTTGAACTCATGTCATCAGATCCTTAGTCCAATAATATAACTTCCATACCACCATGTTCCACATGCATATGTCTCTATGACTCTGTATTCCTGTGTCCAGATCTTCCTATGTCCTTTTGTTTCTTTTCCAAACCTTCACTACTTCTTAATCTTCCTAATCTCCTACCACCATCTAAAACTTGACTTCCTCTTGGATTGACCTATAGCTTCAAGGCTTTTGTCACTGTCTTCTTACAAGCAGCAACCTGCTGTCCCATCCCACTCTATTAGCACATCTACTGGGAGCTAATATTTCCACCCTCCTTTCTGTCCCACCTACTCCTCCCAGTGCGGACCCTGTGGAGTCTGCCAATGGATCAGCCATTGTTATCCCTCTCCGCATCTCGATCCAGAATGCCTGTTCACTTGCGAACAGGGATCTTGCCTTCCAACTGTTTATTGCTGGTGATTGCAACAACATTATGGCCATGATGGAAACCTGGCTGAAGGGTGATGACACTTTCCTTCTTCAGGAAACCTCATTATCTGAATAAACCTTTCACTACTTGCCTTGTTTAGACCATCATGATGGCAGTGTGACTCTTATCCCTGACTCACAGCTTGGCCTGAGTCACTACCTCACTGACACTTTCTCCACCTTTGAGCAGCTCACCTTGTTCCAGCTTTCTTGCATCTTAGTAAAAATCCTCATTCCCTATCACCCACCAAAGAACCATACCACGTTTCTTATGGAGATATTGTCACTGTTTTCTTACCTCAAGTCTAAGTCGGCTCAGTTGGTTGTAATTTTGTTTCTGAACCTGGAGGTCCTGGGTTCAAGTCCCACTCCAGTATATAATTCATTTTGATATTCCAGTGCAGTACAGAGGGAGTGCTGCACTGTCGGAAGTACCATCTTCTGGACAAGATATTAAGTCAGGGTCTGGTCTAGGTGAATGCAAAAGATTGCATGACATTATGTGAGAGTTTTGGTCAACATTTATCCCTCAAACCTCATGCAAAAAAGGATAATCTGTTCATGATCTCATTGCTGTTTGTGGAACCTTGCTGTGCACTAATTGGATGCTGTGTTTTCCACATTATAGCAGAGACTACATTTCAATAAAAAAACTTCATTAACTGTAAAATGCTTTGGGACATTATGAGAGGTGCCATATAAATGCAAATTACTTATTTTATTTTTCTTTCTTAGCCTGTGCACTGAGTAATTTCCCATCCTTGGTGATTTTAACTTCCTTTTCAACTCATCTTGCCATCCCTCCTCTGAGTTCACATCTCTCTGTCCTCCCCTAACCCTCCATATAAAACCCCCGATCCACATTCCTAGTCATTCCCTTCTCACTTCACCATCTCACACAGCTTCACTACTCCCACTGAGGCCATCACAGGTAAAGCCATCTCTGATCACTCGTGTATCACTCCAATTCAAATACCCCTTTCCCCCTCCCCCTCCAGCTCCTTCCATGTCTGCTGTTGGAAACATCACTCCCTCAACTAAGTTACAAAAGAACTTTCAAATTCCCAACAGCCTAACCTTTGGTCCTCGATTTGCAATGATGGGCCGAATCTTCCATCTGATGGCAATCATCATCGGATTGCCAGTCCACTCTGACTCTTTTACCCAACACCTTATTTCTGCATTTCTAGCCCAGGTTTCCAAACCAGGCCTCTTCAGAATTGTGGAGTGAACCTGCTCTTGGAGCCCTTCCTCGTAGTGCACGATCGTTGGGGGAAGCCAAAAGGTTGCCGTATTTTGGTAAGTCCTCACATTCATGAACACAGTGAAAAGCCTTCGGATATTTAAGTAGCTTTTCAGAGTGTTAGTGAATGAGCATGAGTGATATAAATGAGTAGGGTCAGTAGAGTGGCAGGGTAGGGTGGTAGGGTGGCAGGGTAGTAGGTGGTAGGGTGGTAGGGTGGCAGGGTGGTAGGGTGGCAGAGTGGTAGGTGGTAGGGTGGTAGGGTGGCAGGGTAGTAGGGTGGTAGGGTGGCAGGGTAGTAGGTGGTAGGGTGGTAGGGTGGCAGAGTTGTAGGTGGTAGGGTGGTAGGGTGGCAGAGTTGTAGGTGGTAGGGTGGTAGGGTGGCAGGTTAGTAGGGTGGTAGGGTGGCAGAGTGGTAGGTGGTAGGGTGTTAGGGTGGCAGGGTAGTAGGTGGTAGGGTGGTAGGGTGGCAGGGTGGTAGGGTGGCAGGTTGGTAAGTGGTAGGGTGGTAGGGTGGCAGGGTAGTAGGTGGTAGGGTGCGTAGAGTGGCAGGGTGGTAGGGATAGGGTGAGTAGAGTGGCAGAGTGACAGGAGGCAATGTGGTAGGTGGTAAGGTGAGTGGAGTGGCAGGGTGGTAGGTGGTAAGGTGAGTAGAGTGGCAGGGTGGTAGGGTGAGTAGAGTGGCGGGGTGGTAGGTGGTAGGGTGAGTAGAGTGGCAGGGTGGTAGGGTGAGTAGAGTGGCAGGGTAGTAGGCAGTAGGGTGAGTAGAGTGGCAGGGTGGTAGCTGGCAGGGTGGCAGGGTGGTAGCTGGCAGGGTGGTAGGTGGTAGGGTGAGTAGAGTGGCAGGTGGCAGAGTGGTAGGTGGTTGGATGAGTAGTGGCAGGTGGTAGGGTGGTAGGTGGCAGGGTGGTAGGTGGTAGGGTGGTAGGGTGGCAGGTTGGTGGGTGGTAGGGTGGCAGGGTAGTAGGTGGTAGGGTGTGTAGAGTGGCAGGGTGGTAGGGATAGGGTGAGTAGAGTGGCAGGGTGACAGGAGGCATGGTGGTAGGGTGGTAGGGTGAGTGGAGTGGCAGGGTGGTAGGTGGTAGGGTGAGTAGAGTGGCAGGGTGGTAGGGTGAGTAGAGTGGCAGGGTGGTAGGTGGCAGGGTAGTAGGCAGTAGGGTGAGTAGAGTGGCAGGTTGGTAGCTGGCAGGGTGGCAGGGTGGTAGCTGGCAGGGTGGTAGGTGGTAGGGTGAGTAGAGTGGCAGGTGGCAGGGTGGTAAGTGGTAGGATGAGTAGTGGCAGGTGGTAGGGTGGTAGGTGGCAGGATGGTAGGTGGTAGGGTGGTAGGTGGTAGGGTGAGTAGTGGCAAGTGGTAGGGTGGTAGGTGGCAGGATGGTAGGTGGCAGGGTGGTAGGTGGTAGGGTGAGTAGTGGCAGGGTGGCAGGGTGGTAGGTGGTAGGGTAAGTAGAGTGGCAGGGTGGTAGCTGGCAGAGTGGCAGGGTGGTAGGTGGTATGGTGAGTAGAGTGGCAGGTGGTAGGGTGGTAGGTGGCAGGGTGAGTAGAGTGGCAAGGTGGTAGGTGGTAGGGTGGTAGGTGGTAGGGTGGTAGGTGGTAGGTTGTAGGTGGTAGGTGGCAGGGTGGTAGGTGGTAAGGTGAGTAGAGTGGCAGGGTGAGTAGAGTGGTTGGTGGCAGGGTGGTAGGTGGCAGGGTGAGTAGAGTGGCAGGGTGGTAGGTGGCAGGGTGGTAGGTGGTAGGATGAGTAGAGTGGCAGGTGGCAGGGTGGTAGGTGGTAGGGTGGTAGGTGGTAGGTGGCAGGGTGGTAGGTGGTAGGGTGGTAGGTGGTAGGTGGCAGGGTGGTAGGTGGTAGGGTGGTATGTGGTAGGGTGAGTAGAGTGGCAGGGTGGTAGGTGGCAGGGTTGCAGGGCGGTAGGTGGCAGGGTGGTAGGTGGTAGGTGGTAGGGTGAGTAGAGTGGCAGGGTGGTAGCTGGCAGGGTGGCAGGGTGGTAGGTGGTAGGGTGAGTAGAATGGTAGGTGGTAGCTGGCAGGGTGGCAGGGTGCTAGGTGCTAGGGTGGTAGGGTGGTAGGTGGCAGGAAGATTGCAGATCCCTTATTCACTGATACATCCCTGGGAAGTCTCCTGGACACTGTGGGGACCCATCACGATGTCCTGCAACCCCACTCTGCCCGCAGGAGACCCAACAGTGTCACCACTTCAGCTTGGGAGGCGGTGGCAGTGGAGGTCAGTGCCAATGCTGCACACAAGAGGTTAGCCATCCAGTACAGAAAACAGATGAATGATCTCATCCGTGCCGCCAGTGTATGTCAACCATCTCATCATTTTCAACTCACCCATTCACAAGCCCATCACGCATTCACTGGCATCTCACTCACTGCCAGCTCAAGGGACATCACCACTCATTCTTTCACACACACCCTCACATCTCTAGCTGGCCTCATCTCCTCTGGAAACTGCCTTCTAATCCCGCCCATGGCTCCAGTCAGCACACACACACGCCTGGCATCCTTCTTACTTGGCCGGGCATGCGCCTTGCCCACACTCTCTGCACCTGTCTTTATGCAGGACAAGATCGCACACAATCACCGGGAGAGATCCCAGTCCAGGGGTGGAGTGCCAGGCATCAAGGTCCTCAGTCCACTCGAGAGTCGAGTGTTGGAGCTGGCCAGAGAGGACGTCAACCATTCCTGCAGTGATGGAGAGGTCACCAGTGAGCACTCACATGAAGATCCTGCACCACGTGATCCCTCTCTCAATGCTACTCTGAGTCCACTGTTCTGTGCACAACACGATTGCCAAGCACTAATAATCTCCACTTTCTCTCCTAGGCACATCTGCCACATCTCCCTCAGGCAACCTTGACCCCGACTCCAGCACTGAGAGCACCTCGGATCAGGACCCTGAGGACAGCACCGTTGTAGCCCCATCATGGCGCTCACCCTCACCCTCCACCAGCACAGTGACACACACCTTGGTGGGACCTAGATGTAGAGCAGGCTCGGGATCACAATCTGGTGAGCACAGCACACAATCCGTTCCACAGCAGGCGGAGGCAGGGACATCCTTGGTCACCAGCACTAGGAGGACTGCTGGAGGCAAGAAATCTGCTGAGTCTGAGTCAGATGATGAGCCTCTGGTCTCAGTCCCCAATCAGTTGGTAGAGCTGCAAAAACAATCACAGGAACATCAGAAAGGGACGTCTGGGGCACTCCTCAGATTGCAAGGCACAATGGAGGAGTCCATACATCTTCAGTCTGAGGTGAGAGTGCCGGCACACCAACACACCAAGGTGAACACTGGCAGGATGGCAGCTGCCATGGAGACCTTGGTCCAGGACATTGGTCCTGCACAGCTGATGGGCTGATCTCCATTGCTGAGGCCTCCAGCAGTGTCAACATGAGAAGGGTGCTGGGCACCTCTATCTCACAAAAGCTTCCCCTTCTCCTCAAGGAGTCAACCATAGGGAGGAGGACCAGTCGTTTGATGCCCTGGGGCCATCCACTCAGGTGACTCCAGGAACGTCTGGCCGATCCATATCCCCTCTCCCTGTGACCCCAGTAGCTCCAACTCCACAGGCCAAGTAGCATGCATCTGGCCCACAGTGGGACACCCAAAGCAGGCTGGGGCCCTCCAGGTCTTGTCCCTCCAGAGGACGCCTGAAGTCATCACAGAGAGGGCATAGCAGAAAATCACAGAATTTTAACGGCACAGAAGGAAGTCATTTGGCCCATGACATCTGCACCAGCTCTCCAAATGATCGTTATGATTTAGTGCCATTGCCCTTCCTTTTCCTCGTACCCCTGCACATTGTTTCTATTCAAATAATCATCTAATGCCATCTTGAATACCTCAATTGAACCTGCCTCCACCACGCTTCCAGACAGTGCACTCCAGACCCGAGCCACTTGTTGTGTGAAAAAATCTTTTCTCAATTCACATTTGCTTCTTTTGTAAATTGCCCTCTCATTCTGGATCTTTTTACAAGTGAGAACATCTTCTCCCTATCTACTCTGTCCAGCCCCCTCATGATTTTGAACATCTCTATCAAATCTCCTCTTAGCCACCTTCTCTCCAAGGAGAACAGTCCCAACCTCTCCAATCTATTATCGTAACTGAAGCTTGTCATCCCTGGAACCATTCTTGTAAACCTCTTCTGCGCTCTCTCCAATGTGTTCATATCCTTCCTATAATGTGGCGCCCAGAACTGTAAACAATACTCCAGCTGAGGTCTAACCAGTGTCTTATATAAATTCAGCATAACCTTCCTGCTCTTGTACTCTATGCCCCTATTAATAAAGCCCAGGATACTATATACTTTATTAACTGCTCTCTCCACCTGTCCTGCCACCTTCAATGACCTTTGCTAATATACACCCAGGTCTTTCTGCTCCTGCACCCCCTTCAAAATTGCACCCCTTATCTTATATTTTCTGTCTATATTCTCTCTAACAAAATGCATCACCTCACACTTCTCCACATTGAACTTCATCTGCCATCTATCTGCCCACTCTACCAACTTGTCTATGTCCTCTTGAAGTTCCACACCATCCTCCTCACAGTTCACAACACTCCCAAACTTCATATCACCCACAAACTTTGAAATTGTCCCCTGCACACCAAGATCTAGATCGTTAATATAAATCAGGAAAAGCAAGGGTCCCCATACTGACCCCTGGGAACTCCACTACAAACCTTCCTCCAGCCTGAAAAATATCCACTGTCAGCAGTGTCCCTCCACCTCTGCTGTTGATGTTGGGGGAGCACCAAGAGCACCTAACTGGCAGAGTTAGGGAAGTTAAGAAGGTGTAGTTGCACAGCCTGGGCATGGGCACTTGTATGTAATGCTCATTATTGCAAATAAACTCCTAAAAATGTCTCCCTACCTATGGCTTCTTGTTCTGATGAGCAGTGTTCATGTCACTCAGATGTGAAACCTTTGGTTCCTGCACAAGATAAAGGCAGGTGTCTCAGTCCAGGGCCTTGTCCCTGTGCAGTGTGTAACCTTCAGACCATAGTGATGGTCCAGCTTCACACTCACTGGACACAGTGAAACATTACTGATGGCTACACCTCAATGGTACTTGTCATTGCTGCCAGAATGCCGTGGGCAGGCGTCACTTAGTTCCCTCATTATCTCTGTGTGCCATCAGCGCCTTTGAAGTGGGGCTGGCCCCGACATCTCATTATATGACCCTGATCACAGAGTGCAAGCGAGCTGCTCTCAGACAGACAGGAGTCAGACATTCTCAGAGTCAATGTGAAGATCTATGGAGTGTCCTCACTGCATGTCATCATCATCCTCCTGGAATCTTGCAGCCAATAGGCCTCCACTGTGTTTCCATGACATGAGCCTGAGCACTGAGGCTATGTGCACTGCCATCAGTCACACAGGAGTCAAACATTCACAGATGTAAGGTGAGGATGTCAGGACTGTCCTCACTGCATCTCGTCATCATCCTCCATGAATCTTGCGGCTATGAGGGCCTCCCGAACACATCTGCCTCATCTGGCTCGTGCAATGGCCTCATTGACAGCATCCTCGCCTTGGAGGACCTCATCACCATCATCCGCTTCCATATCCTCCCCATTGGAGGAGATGTGCAGCTCTTCCATCTCCTCCTCAGCCAGCTCCTCCCCCCTCGTTGCAGCGTCAGGTTGTGTTGCGCTCAGTAAGCTACTGTGACGCACAATACCCAACAGGGACTGTATTGCAGAGTTCCACCGGACCTGTTGAGGCACCAGAACTTCATTTTCAAAGTGCCTATCATTTGCTCCACCAAAGTCCAGGTTGCAGCATGAGCCTCATTATAGCGTTGTTCTGCTCCAGTCTGAGGCCGCCGCACGGGCATTATCAGCCACATCCTCTGTGGGTAGCCCTTGTCCCCAAGGAGCCACCCT
Source organism: Carcharodon carcharias (assembly GCF_017639515.1). NCBI lineage: Eukaryota > Metazoa > Chordata > Chondrichthyes > Lamniformes > Lamnidae > Carcharodon > Carcharodon carcharias. Next base: position 77,290,474 of record NC_054480.1, on the reverse strand, counting down.
GCAGCCTCTGTGGACCCTGGAAGATGTCAGGGATCTGAGACCTGCTGAGGATGTAGGAGTTGTGGACTCTCCCTGGGAATCATGCGCAGACCTGTAGGATGTGTTTGTGGTGATTGCAGACCAGATGAACGTTCAGCAAATGGAAGCCCTTGCTGTTGACGTATCTGACTGCTTGTTGCCATGGAGATCTGAGCACCACGTGAGTGCAGTCAATGGCTCCCTGCACCTGTGGAAAACCAGAGATCTGTGCAAATCCCAGGCTTCCTGGCTTTCCTGATCCAGGGTGAAATGCCCAAAGTTCTGTGCCTTCGTGAAGATGGTGTCCATGTCCTCCCAGATACACTTGTGTGTGGAGGCTTGTGAGATCCTGCACAGGTCACCTGTGGAGCTCTGGAGAGAGTCAGTGGGGTAAACTGGCAGTGGATGCCCTCCATGTCCCCTTGGCGCCAAATCCTGCAAGAGGTGGCATATGTGACCGACTAATTCCCTGGACATGCGCAGTATTCAGCAACACTAGTTCTCAGTCATCTGGAGGAATGACAAGCACCATCTATAGACCCTGGGTTTGGCGAAGTGCCTACGAGCAATAGCTCTCTGTGGATCTTCAGCTGCATGTGCACCAGGTCCTGCTGCACCTTCATCTTGAGGGACATACTCCGCCCTCTGCTCTCTGTAAGCCATGACGCATATTGCTAAATCACCAGGCCCCATGATGGTGATGTTCTCCAAAGGATCAAAAAAAGAGACTCGTGGGTTTGCTTATGTGTCCTAAGGACCTCTCCTAGTTAAGTCTGAAGGCCCCTTCACGTGTGCTGGAGAGTGCTGACCACCACTTGGATGGCCAGTGTGTAGTGAGTTCATGGCTGTCCGAAACACCACCCATCTCTGCCCCACTCCACCTGACCGATTGGCAGCAGCTTTGCCCACTGGACTGCATGCTGTGCTCTCAGCTCAGGCACAGACATTCTCCTAACCCACACTGCAAGGCTGCACTGTTAGCTTGAACCATGATGGATACCGGTCCAAACCTTAATAAAGACATGGCAAGGGACTGTGAGCTCCTCCGCCAGTGACTGCGCCATGGCCACCTTTCACAAGGGGATTCTACAACTTGCCCAGCTTGTGTTCTGCTGCCCCCGAAACACACATTAATTTACAGTCTGCGCCTGAGGGGTGAAAAGTTCTGGAGCATTTGGTGACACTTTCATGCTTTTGCGTTGCTTGAATGGGCAGAAAAGCTTCAGAGACCCAACTCCAAACATGTCAATGGAGCCGCTGCTGAACTTTTGACAAGTTTTTCCAAGTGCATGGCCTCTTCCCACATCCCAACCCCCGCATCACCCCCCCACCCCCCAACCTGCCCCACCACCCCCCGCAACCTCCTGCATGTGCTTATGTACTTCCCTCTTCCTTCAGTCTGTGCTGCCTGGCCCCTCACTCCACCACACTGGAGCCCTTGTCCCAGCATCGCACTGAAAGCCAGCTGGGGAATAGTGACTTGCCTGTGCCGCCCCACACCCCTGGGAAGTGCTTGTGTATTTCCTTCAGCCTGTCTGTGCTGCCTTGCCCCCTACACTCCCCCACACCAGGCTGACCCTCACTGGAGCCCTTGCTCTGCCGTCACACTGAAAGCCAGCCAGGAAAAAGCGAATTGCCAGTGACCACCCACCAAAGCGCGGCGCCTCTTCCTTGATGTCCTACGGGCGATGCTTGCGAGCGCTGCGTAAGGTTGTGTGCACTCACCTCCGAGTTCCCCTCAAAGTTTATCTCACCAGGTGCACGCCTTTGCAAGGCAGTTGTGAAGCAAGCCGTTCTGAAGTCACGGTGACGTGAGCAGGTGATCTTGGTGTGAGGGCACGATAATGAGATGCAAATACATGAAAATTAAGTTCCCAAAGTCAGACGGCCTGAAACGTGATTGCCATTGATGGGCAGAGCGGACAATCACAAACGTTCTCATCATATTGTCAGCTCATGCCAGCCATATGCCTGCTGCCAATGGGGCCGGGCGACTCCGCCCTCCGACTCTAACTCAGAGGTGGAGACTTTTTCAGAAGGTTCTGGATGCAGGGGAATTACCCATCGGAAGTTGAAACTTCTCAGGCAATTCCTGTGGAGCCTTGATTTGGGAGCCTGAGGGGGCCCCCAGCTCATCTGCCAGAGTACCTTCAGGGTGCAGCCACCCAGTGGTCAATGTTTCTGCAGTTACCAATCTGCTCAATCACGCCTTCACCTTCACCTTTGTTCCCAGTAAACTATAACTCTCTCTCACCCTGATCATTCCCCAATATGGCCCTCATCTCCACTCCATTAGGTCCAAGGGGTGACAAATAACTGACAAATGCTTTAAACATTCATCGAAAGGTCTGGCTGGCCCACATAAAGTACAATTAGTGCTATTCTCCACAGCCTAAACTGCTCACTATTCCAGGGTCATCCTAGCATGTAGAGATAACCCTGGTTCCTCTTCTCCACTACAAAGCACTTTCTTGAACCCCACTTCCCTGCCTCCTTCACCCTCATTTCCAACAAGTGTGAGGGCCTCATGAACTTCTTGTCACTGAGATTGATACTATCTGATCAGCTGCCTCTGTCACTTCTCTTGTTCTAACCCAGCAGGCCAAATGTCCCCGAATATTCCCTGCCTTAGGCCTGAACTCGCAGCTTCCTCTTATTTTTCTCATATCTCCCCTTGGAGCATCCCCGAGTTCATCTTGTTGATGACAGTCACCTTCTGCTCGCTTGATCCTTTTTCCACAGGCCAGGATTTTGCCCTCGTCGGGCGAGCTCAGCGAGCGGAAGCGGAAGGGAAGCCGACTGCTGCCTGTGATCGGAGCCTGACCGCGATTTCACGCTGGCCCGGCAATTAAAACCCATCCAGTGTGAAAGGTGTGCTGCAGGGCTCAGCACTGCCTGTCGGGGGGTGGTGAGGGCGAGCGGGGAACTTTGCGCATGCGTGAGGGTGCACACAGGAAAAGCTCCCAGAGGCACAGAGCTGCCTCAGGCAGATGAAGATTTAAACAATAAAAATAAAGAATTTCAAAATGTTAAAAATCATGACCTTACATGTGAGCAGGGACAGGTTGTTAAAGAAATATTAATATTTTATTTAGTTTTTAGTAGTTGTTGGAAACCTCATCCCACCATGGATGAGTTTTCCTAAAAATTCCAAAGATGGCCTTTTCACCTGCTTGCCTACTGTAAGGTTGGACAGGCAGCAAAATTTTAATTTAATTAGATTTTTAATGCTCTTAATAGGCCTGTTAATTGTTGGCAGGAGCTCTGCCGACTCCCATGTGTGTCGTTTTATGCTCGTCCTGATGGGGCCACACCAGGCACGGGCAGAAAATTCTGTCCATAAAACTGCTGACCAACTAGCTTCCCTGCCTGGTCCCTATGCTAGCTGATATTTTTAACTTCCTGGTCCCCATATTAATTGAAATTGATAACCCTCTGATCCCCATACTAGCTGATATTAACTTCCTGGTCCCTTTATTAACTGATATTTTTAACTCCCCGGTCCCAATGTTAGCTGATATTGTTAACTTTCTATTCCCCATAAAAGCTGATATTGTTAACATCCTCATCCTCATACTAGCTGATATTAATAACTTCCTGATCCCAATAGTAGCTGATATTGTTAACTTCATGTTCCCCATACTAGCTGGTATTGTTAATTTCCTGGTCTCCAGACTACCTGATAATGGTAACTTCCTTGTCCCCATAGAAGCTGCTATTGTTAACTTCCTGGACACCCTATTTGCTTACATTGTTAAATTCCTGATCCCCATACAAGCAGATATGGTTAAATTCCTGTTTCCCATATTAGCTTATATTGTTAACTTCCTAGTCCACATACTAGGTGATTTTGTTAACTTCCTGGTCCCCGTGTTAGCTGATATTGTTAACTTCCTCGTATCAATACTAGGTGACATTGCAAACTTCTTGGTTCCCATACTAGCTGACATTATTAACTGCCTGATCTCAATAGTAGCTGATCTTGTTAACTTCCTTGTCTCCATGCTACTGATATTGTTAACTTCCTGGTCCAGATCCTGCCTGATATTTTTAAATTCCTGGCCCCCATGCTAGCTAATATTGTTAGCTTTCTGATCCCCATACGAGCTGAGATTGTTATATTTGTGGTCACCTTACTAGATGATATTGTTAACATCCTCATCCCCATACCACCTGATATTGTTAACTTCCTGGCCTCGATCTGAGCTGATATTTTTAAATTCCTGGTCCCCGTACTGTCTGATGTTATTAATTTCTGGGTTCCCATACAAGCCAAAATTGTTAACTTCCTGGTTGTCATAGAGTCATAGAGCCATAGAAAAAGGCCCTTCGGCCCATTGAGTCTACGCTAGTCAAACAAGCATCTAACTATTCCAGTCCCATTTTCCAGCACTAGGCCCATAGCCTTGTATACCATGGCATCACAAGTGCACATCCAAATACTTCTGAAATGTTATGAGGGTTTCTGCCTCTACCACCCTTTCAGACAGTGAGTTCCAGATTCCCACCACCCTCTGGGTGAAAAAGTTCTTCCTCACATTCCCTCTAAACCTCCTGCCCCTTACCTTAAATCTATGCCCCCTGGTTATTAATCCCACCCCTAAGGGGAAAAGTTCCTTCCTGTCTACCCTATCTATGCCCCTCATAATTTTATACACCTCAGTCATGTCCCCCCTCAATCTCCTCTGTTCCAAGGAAAATAATCCCAGTCTATACAATCTCTCCTTATAACTAAAACTCTCCAGCCCAGGCAACATCCTGGTAAATCTTGTCTGCACTCTCTCTAGTGTAATCACATCCTTCCTATAATGCGGATTCCAGTACTGCACGCAATACTCTAGCTGTGGCCCAACCAGCATTTTATACGGTTCCAGCATAACCTCCCTGCTCTTAAATTCTATGCCTAGGCGCTAATAAAGGCAAGTATCCCCTATGCCTTCTTAACCACCTTACCTACCTGTCCCGCTACCTTAAGGGACAGGTGGATATATACACCAAGGTCCCTCTGTACTTCCCAGGGTACTACCATTCATCGTGTTTTCCTGTGCCTTGTTTGTCCTGCCCAAGTGCATCACCTCACACTTATCCAGATTAAATTCCATTTGCCATTGATCAGCCCATCTGACCAGCCCGCCTATATCCTCCTGTAATCTAAGGCTTTCCTCCTGATTATTTACCACCCCAACAATTTTTGTGTCGTCCACAAGCTTACTGATCAACCTTCCTACATTCAAGTCAAAATCGTTTACATGTACCACAAACAGCAAGCGACCTAACACCGATCCCTGTGGAACCCCACTGGACACAGGCATCCAGTCACAAAAACACCCCTCGACCATCACCCTCTGCTTCCTGCCACTCAGCTAATTCTGGATCCAATTTACCAAATTGCTTTGGATCCCATGGGCTCTTACCTTCATTATCAGTCTCCCATGAGGGACCTTATCAAAAGCCTTGCTGAAGTCCAAGTAGACTACGTCAAGTGCATTGCCATCATCTACCTGGTCACCTCACAGAAACACAGAATCACACAGCGCAGAAGAGGCCCTTCGGCCCATCGAGTCTGCACCGACACATGAGAAACACCTCACCTACGTACCTAATTCCATTTACCAGCACTTGGCCCATAGCCTTGAATGTTATGATGTGCCAAGTGCTCATCCAGGTACTTTTTAAAGGATGTGAGGCAATCCGCCTCCACCACCCTCCCAGGCAGCGCATTCCAGACCATCAGAACACTGGCTTCCAGTCACTAAAGCATCCTTCTGTCATCATCCCTTGTCTCCTACAACTAAGCTAATTTTGAATACACTTTATCAAATTAACCTGTATCCCATGTGCATTTGCCTTCTTTATAAGTCTCCCATGTGAGACCTTGTCAAAGGCTTTGCTGAAATCCATAAAAACTACATCTAGTTTTACTCTGGGTAAAAAAGTTCTTCCTCACATCCCCCCAAACCTCCTGCCCCTTACCTTGAACTTATGGCCCCTCGTGACTGACCCTTTAACTAAGGGGAACAGCTGCTCCCTATCCACCCCATCCATGCCCCTCATAATCTTGCACACTTCGATCAGGTCACCCCTTAGTCTTCCCTGCTCCAACATAAACAATCCAAGTCTATCCAACCTCTCTTCATAACTTAAATGTTTCATCCCAGGCAATATCCTGGTGAATCCTCTCTGTACCCCGACCAGTGCAATCACATCCTTCCTATAATGTGGCGACCAGAACAGCGCACAGTACTCCAACTGTGGCCTCACCAACATTCTATACAACTCCAACATGACCTCCCTACTTTTGCAATCTATGCCTCCATTGATAAAGGCAATTGTCCCATATGCCTTTTTCACTACCCCACTAACATGCCCCTCTGCCTTCAAAGATCTATGGACACACAGGTCAAGGTCCCTTTGTTCCTCAAAACTTCCCAGTGTCATGCCATTCATTGAATACTTCCTTGTCAAACTACTCCTTCCAAAGTGTATCACCTCACACTTTTCAGGGTTAAATTCCATCTGCCACTTATCTGCCCATTTGACCACCCCACCTATATCTTCCTGTAGCCCAAGACACTCAACCTCACTGTTAACCACCCGGCCAATCTTTGTGTCATCCGCAAACTTACTAGTTCTACCCCCCGCATAGTCATCTATGTGGTTTATATAAATGACAAACAACAGGGGACCCAGCACAGATCCCTGTGGTACGACACTGGACATTGGCTTCCAGTCACTAAAACATCCTTCTGTCATCACCCCTTGTCTCCTACAACTAAGCCAATTTTGAATCCACCTTATCAAATTACCCTGTATCCCATGTGCATTTGCCTTCTTTATAAATGTCCCACGTGGGATCTTGTCAAAGGCTTTGCTGAAATCCATATAAACTACATCTACTTCACTACCCTCATCTACACACCTGGTCACCTCCTCAAAAAGTTCAATCAAATTTGTTAGACATGACCTCCCTCTGACAAAGCCATGCTGACTACCCCTGATCAGACCTTGCCTTTCCAAGTGGTGATAGATTCTCTCCTTCAGAATTTTCTCCAAAAGTTTCCCTACCACTGACGTGAGACTAACGGGTCTGTAGTTTCCTGGCTTATCTCTGCAACCCTTCTTAAATAGCGGAACCACATTAGTTGTTCTCCAGTCCTCTGGCACCTCCCCCATGGCCAGAGAGGAATTAAAAATTTGGATCAGAGCTCCTGTGAACTCCTCCCTTGCCTCCTTCAGCAGTCTGGGACACAAAGCATCTGGACCTGGAGATTTGTCCACTTTTAAGCCTGCCAAAACCTCCAATACCTTGTCATTCCCTATATCAATTTGCTCAAGAACCTCGCAGTCTCTCTCCCTGAGTTCCATACCTTCATCCTCATTCTCTTGGGTGAAGACGGATGTGAAGTATTTGTTCAACACTCTAGCGATGTCCTCAGGCTCCACCCATAGATTGCCCCCTTGGTCACTTATGGGCCCTACTCTTTCCTTGGTTATCCTCTTCCCATTGATATCCAAAGAATATCTTGGGATTTTCCCCACTTTTACCAGCCAGAGCTTTCTCATATCCCCTCTTTGCTCTCTTAATTGCTTTCTTAAGCTCCACTCTGCACTTCCTGTACTCTACTAATGCCTCCACTAATTTACTCCCCTTGTACCTGCTAAAAGCCTCTCTTTTCCTTCTCATCGTAACCTGAATATCTCTGGTCATCCATGGTTCTCTGGGCTTGTTACTCTTTCCTATCACCCTAGGAGGAACATGTTGAGCCTGTACCCTCCCCATTTCTTTTTTGAGTGCCCCCCACTGCTCCTCTGTAGGTCTCCCCACAAGTAGCTGTTCCCAGTCTACCTTGGCCAGATCCTGCCTTATTTTACTAAAATCTACTCTCCCCCAATTCAAAACATTTTTTTGCAACTTGCCTATTTCTTTGTCCGTAACAAACTTAAACTGTACCATATTGTAGTCGCTATCACTAAAATGATCCCCCACCACCACCTCAGCCACCTGTCCGGCTTCATTCCCCAGAATTAGGTCCAGCGCTGCGCTGTCCCTTGTTGGACCTTCTACCTATTGACCTAAAAAGTTCTCCTCTACACATTTCAAGAAATCCACTCGATTCAAGCCCTTAACACTATGTCTCTCCCAATTAATGTTGGGAAAGTTGAAATCACCTAATATAATTACCCTATTGTTTTTACACACCTTTGCAAATTGTGCACATATTTGCTCCTTAATTTCCAGCTGACTATCTGGGGGTCCATAATAAACACCGAACAATGTGGCTGCCCCTTTTTTATTCCTAAGCTCTACCCAAAATCTTCATTAGATGCCCCCTCCAAGATATTATCTCTCCTTACTGCAGTAACTGACTCCTTAACTAATAATGCAATGCATCCTCCTCTTTTACCTTCCTCTCCTGATGTCTTGCCTGATGATTTTATATCCTAGAATGTTGAGCTGCCAATCCTACCCTTCCCTCAACCACATCTCAGTAATGGCTACTATATACACAACTCCACGTGTCAATCCTCACCCTTAACTCATCCGTTTTACCTGTAATACTTCTGGCATTAAAGTAGAGGCCATGCAGCCTTGCCTTACTCCCTTGAAACTTAGTGCTGTGTACTCCCTCTGATTTGATTGTTTTACTATATTATAAGGTGCCCCTATTCTGCTAACATTCTGTGTCCCCTCCCCCTGCTGAATTAGCTTAATCTCCTCCCAACAGCACCAGCAAACCTGCCCACATGGATGTTAATCCCGCCCTGGTTCAGATGTAGATCGTCCAGCTTGTACAGGTCCCACCTTCAGCAGAAACGGTCCCAATGATCCAGGAATCTAAAACCCTCCCTCCTGCACCAACTCTTCAGCCATGTATTCATCTGCACTATTCTCCTATTTCTGAGCTCGCTAGCATGTGGCACTGGGAGTAATCCAGAGATTTCAACCTGAGAGGTCTTACTTTTTAGTCTACTGCCTAACTCCCTGAATTCTTGATGCAAGGCCTCATCTCTCTTTCTATCTATGTCATTGATACCAACATGTACCATGACCTCTGCCTTATCACCCTCCCCCTTCAGGATGCCCTGCAGCTGTTCAGTGACATCCCGGACCCTGGCACCTGGGAGGCAACACACCATCCGGGAGTCATGTTGATGTCCACAGTAGTGCCTATCTATTCCCCTGACTAAAGAATCACCTATTACTATTGCTCTTCCTCTCTTCCTCCCCTTCTGTACAGACAGGCTGCTTGTGGGGCCAGAAGCTTGCTCCGTCTGCACTCTCTGGAGGAACCAGTGCCCTCATCAGCCTCCAAAATATAATACCGATTTGTGAGCGGGACCCCAGGGGACTCCTGAACTACCTGCCTGTTTCTCTTGGACTGCCAGCGGTCACCCATTCCCTTCCTTCCTCAAGTCCCTTCATCTACGGTGTGACCACCTCTCTAAACATGCTATCCAAAATGGTCTCAGACTCATGGATGATCCACAGTGTCCCTAGCCACCATTCCAGCTCCCCAAACACAAGCCATTCCAGAAACCCAATCTTCCAGGAGCTGTAGCTGGACACACTTCCTGTACACATGCTGATCCCAGACACTGGAAATGTCCCCGGTTTCCCACACGGAGCACGAGGAGCACACCATGACTTTGAGCTCTCCTGCCATGATTTTTCCCTTTAAATTAAACCTTTTAAGTCAATTACTCTAGGGCCCTTCTTTCCTGATCCTTGTTACTGTAGAATATACAAACTATAAACCACAAAATGATCTTAAACTATAAGCAATTAAAATAGTAAATACTTACCCAACCTTACCCACTACTTACCAGTCATTCCTTTCCCTTGTAGCCTCTATTGCTGCAGCAGAGCAAGACCACTCTCTGAAGATTTAAGAAGTTGGGTAGCAAAGAAAAATGCAAAGAGCACCTCTTCCCCTCTGCACCAAAATCCCACAGTCTACCAAATTGCCAATACCCACACTCACTCTGGTTGTGTTTCAAACACGATGAGCTCTCTCCCCTGTTCGTGCGCAAGCACACTGTAGTGTGCTTCTAAATAGTCCCTTTCTTAAATAGAGCTAAGGTGACTCACATTAGTTAAGCTTCAAATAGTAATTAACACCTATTCAAGCCCTAATCACCTCTTCGAAAAATTCAATCAAATTGGTCAGACACTACCGCCCCTTAACAAAACCATGCTGACTGTCCTTAATTAATCCCTGCCTCTCCAATTAATTCTGTCCCTCAGAATTTCTTCCAATAGTTTCCCCACCATTGAGGTTAGACCAACTAGCCTGTAGTTCCCTGGTTTATCCCTTCCTCCCTTTTTGAACAACGGTACCACATTGGCTGTCCTCCAGTTCTCTGGCACCTCTGCTGTGGCCAGAGAGATATTGAAAATTATTGCCAGCGCCCCCGCTATCTCTTCCCTTGCCTTAATCAACAACCTAGGATACATTTAATCCGGGCCTGGAGATTGATCTACTTTTACGCCCACCAGAGCACTTAGAACCTCCTCCCTTTCTATGCTAATTTCTTTAATTATATCACAGTCCTTTTGCTGATTTCCATACCCACATCATCCCTCTCACATGTGAACACCGACACAAAGTATTCATTTAGAACCCTACCTACGTCTTCCAGCTCCACACACAAATTAACACTAATACCCTTAATGGGCCCTACTCTTTCCCTAGTTATCCTCTTACTCTTAATGTACTTGTAAAATAACTTTAGATTTTCCTTTATTTTACTTGCCAATGTTTCTTCATGCCCCCTTTTTGCTCTCCTAATTTTCTTTTTATGTTCCCCCCTACACATTCTATATTCCTCTTGGGCTTCCGCTGTTTTGGGCCCTCAGTATCTGCCATAGGCCTCCCTTTTTCTCTTTATCCAATCCTGCATATCCCTCAACATCCAGGGCTCCCTGGATTTGTCGGTCCCACCCTTTGACTTTACTGGAATATATTGGCCTGTGGTCTCCCCATTTCCTTCATGAATGAGTCCCACTGCTCTGACACAGATTTACCTAAAAGTAGCTGCTCCCAGTCCATTCTGGCCAAATCATATCTGATCTTATTAAAGTCGGCCTTCCCACAATTTAGAACTCTGATTTCGAGCCCATCCATGTCCTTTTCCATAACAACCTTGAATATAACAGAGTTATGATAACTATCTGCAAAATGCTCCCTCATCGATACCTCTACCACTTGCCCGGCTTCATTCCCTAAAATGAAGTCCAGGACCGCCCCCTCGCTTGTAGGACCTTCTACATACTGGCTTAAAAAAGTTCTCCTGGATGCATTTTAAGAATTCCGCTCCCTCTAAACCTATCACACTATGACTAACCCACTTAATGTTGGGGAAGTTGAAATCCTCCACTATTACTACCCTATTATTTTTACACTTCTCTGAAATTTGCCTATATACCTGCTCTTCTATTTCTCTCTGATTGTCTGGGGGCCTATAGTATGCTCCCAGCAATGTGGTTGTTCCTTTTTGTTTCTCAGTTCTACCCATATGGCTTCATTTGAGGTGCCTTCTAAAATGTCATCCTTCCTTACTACTGTGATTCCTTGATCAATATTGCAATACCCCCTCCTCTGTTACCGTCTTCCCTGACTCGCCTGAAGATCCTACATCCTGGAATATTGAGCTGCCAATCCTGCCCCTCTTTCAACCATGTCTCTGTGACAGCAATGACATCATACTTCCATGTGTTAATTCGTGCCGTCAACTCATCTGCCTTATTCATCAGACTCCTTGCGTTAAAGCAAATACCATCTAACATTGCCAAACTCTCTTGTGCCTTAACTAGCCTATAATTTCTATGCCTTCCAGACTCACTTGTTCTCTCTTCTAATTTTGGCTGTACATCTCCCCCTGCTGAACCTTCTCTCAGGATCTCACCCCACCTCTGCCAAGTTAGTTTAAACCCTCCCCAACAGCACTAGCAAACCTCCCCGCAAGGATGTTGGTCCCATTCCAGTTCAGGTGCAATCTGTCCACCTTGTACAGGTCCCACTGCCCCCAGAAATGGTCCCAATGTCTCAGAAATCTAAAGCCCTCCCTCCTGCACCATCTCTCCGGCCACGCATTCATCTGGACTAACCTTCTATTTCTATACTTATTAGCGGGTGGCACTGGAAGTAATCCAGAGATTATTACCTTTGAGGTCCTGTTTTTTAACCTGTTTCCTAGCTCCCTAAATTCTGCTTGCAGGGCCTCATCTCTCTTTCTACCTATGTTGTTAGTACAATATGCACCAAGATCTCTGTCTGTTTGCCCTCCTCCTTTAGAATGCCCTGAAGCTATTCAGTGACATCCTTGACCCTTGCACCAGTGAGACAACATACCAACCTGGAGTCACGTCTATGGCCGCAGAAACACCTGTCTGTTCCCCTCACTATCGAGGCTCCTACTACCATTGCTCTTCCCTCTACCCCCTCCACCCCCCTTGTGCAGCTGAGCCATTCACAGTGCCACGAGCGTGGCTGCACTCCACAGAGGAACTGTCACTCTCACCATTTTCCAACGTAGAAAAATGGTTCTTGAGCGAGATGCACCTTGGGAATTTCCTGACTACCTGCCTGACACCTTTCTTCTGACTGATGGTCACCCATTCCCTCTCTGTCTATACTTCTGTAAGCTGTGGGGAAGCCATGTCTAAAAATGTGCTATCCATGAAACTCTCAGCCTCACGGATGCACCTCAGTGCCTCCAGCTGCTACTCAAGCTCCGAAACCCGGAGCTCAAGTAACTGCAGCTGGTGGCACTTCCTGCATTCATTGTCGGTCAGAGTGCAAGGAGCATCTAGGACTTCCCACATGTTGCAGGTGGTATATAACATGGGACTGAGCTGCCCTGCCATGCCTCTAGTTGAAAAAAAAGCCATTACTTTAAGTTAAATACAGCAAAAAAAATTTAAATTATTTATGTACTGCAATGCTGACTGCAGGATGCTCTTCCCAGGCTGCTTCACTGCAATGTTGACTTCAGGATGCACATCCAAAACTGCTTCACCATGATGCTGACTATAGGACACATTTCCCAGACTGCTTCACCATGATGCTGACTGCAGGATGCTCTTCCCAGACTGCTTCACCATGATGCTGACTATAGGAGACATTTCCCAGACTGCTTCACCACGATGTTGACTGCAGGACACACTTCCCAGATTGCTTCAACGTGATGCTGACCACAGAATGCCCTTCTCAGACTGATTCACTGCGATGCTGACTGCAGGACACTCTTCCCAGACTGCTTCACCGTGATGCTGACTGCAGGATGCTCTTCTCAGACTGCTTCAACACAATGCTAACCACAGAATGCCCTTCTCAGACTGATTCACTGCGATGCTGACTGCAGGACACTCTTCCCAGACTGCTTCACCATGATGCTGACTACAGGACACTCTTCCCAGAATGCTTCACCATGATGCTTACTGTAGGACACACTTCCCAGACTGCTTCACCACGAGGCTGACTGTAGGACACTCTTCCCAGGCTGCTTCACCGCGATAATGACTGCAGGACACACTTCCCAGACTGCTTCACCGTGATGTTGACTGCGGAATGCTGTTCCCAGACTGCTTCACCACGATACTGACTGCAGGACACAATTCCCAGACTGTTTCACCATGATGCTGATTGCTGGACACGCTTCCCAGACTGCTTCACCATGATGCTGACTGCAGGATGCTCTTCTCAGACTGCTTCACTGTGATGCTGACTGCTGGATACTCTTCCCAGACTGTTTCACCGCCATATTAGCTGATATTGTTAACTTCTTTGTTCCCGTATTATTTGATTTTGTTAACTTCCTGGTCCCCATAGTAGCTCATATTGTTAGCTTCCTCATTCTCTTACAAGCTGATATTGTTGACTTCCGGATCCGCATACCAGCTGAAATTTTTGACTGCCTGGTCCCCATATTAGCTGACATTGCTAACTTCCTGGTCAACATACCAGCTGATATTATTGATTTCCTGGTTATCATACTCAGCATGCAGGTGCAGCAGGCGGTTAAGAAGGTAAATGGTATGCTGGCCTTCATAGCCAGAGGATTCTAGTACAGGAACAGGGATGTTTTGCTGCAATTATACAGGGCCTTGGTGAGACCACAACTGGAATATTGTGTGCAGTTTTGATCTCTTTATCTGAAGAAGGATTTACTTGCTATAGAGGGAGTGCAGCAAAGATTTACCTGACTGATTCCTGGGATGCCAGGACTGACATATGAGGAGAGATTGAGTTGATTAGCATTATATTCGCTGGAGTTCAGATGATTGAGGGGGGTTCTCATAGAAACCTATAAAGTTCTAACAGGACTGGACAGGGTAGATGCAGGAAGGATGTTCTCAATGGTGGGGGAGTCCAGAACCAGAGGTCACAGTCTGAGGATATGGGGTAGACCATTTAGGACTGAGATGAGGAGAAATTTCTTCACTCAGACAGTGGTGAGCCTGTGGAATTCGTTACCACAGAAAGTAGTTGAGACCAAAACATTGTAATTTTTCAAGAAGGAGTAAGATATAGCTCTTGGGGCGAAAGGGATCAAAGGGTATGGGGAGCAAGTAGGAGCAGGCTATTGAGTTGGATGATCAGCCATGAGCATAATTAATGGCAGAGCAGGCTCGAAGGACCGAATGGCCTACTCCTACTCCTAGTTTCTATACTAGCTGGTATTGTTAACATCCTGGTCCCCATGGTAGCTGATATTGTTAACTTCCTGGTCCTCAAACTAACTGTTTTCGTTAATTTCCTGGACTGCATACTAGCCGATATTGTTATCTCCCTGGTTCCCATCCTAGCTGATATTATTAATTCCCTCATCCCTATACTACCTGATATTGTTAACTTCCTGGTCCCCATACAAGCTGATATTGTTGACTTCCTGGTTCCCATATTAGCTAATAATGTTAACTTACTGGTCCCCTTACCATCCTGGTCCCTATGGTGGCTTATATTGTTAACTTCCTCATCCAAATACTAGCTGATATTGTTAACTTCCTGGTCACCTTACTGGCTGATATCGTTAACATCCTCATCCCCAAACTACCTGATATTACTAACTTCCTGATCTCAATAGTAGCTGATATTGTTAACTTCTTGTTCCCCATAATAACTGATATTGTTAACATCCTGGCCCCCATACTAGCTGATATTGTTAACTAGGTGTTCATTATACTAGCTATTATTGTTAAATTCCTGGTCACCATATTTGCCTATATTGTTTACTTCCTGGTTCCCATAGTAGCCAATATTGTTAAATTCCTGGTCACCATACTAGCTGATATTGTTGACTTCCTGATCTCCATACCCACTGATATTGTTAACTCCCTTGTCCCCATCCAAGGTGATATTGTCAACTTCCTGATTCCTATGTTAGCTGATATTGTTAACATCCTGGTCTCCACACTAGCTGATTTGGTTAACTTCCTGTTTCCACACTATCTGTTATTGTTAACTTCCTTCCCTCCATACTAGCTGATATTGTTAACTTCCTGGTCTTCATGTTAGCTAAATTGTTAACTTCCTGGTCCCTATACTCACTGATATTGATAACATCCTGGTCCCCAAACTAGATGATGTTTGTAATTTCCTGGTCTCCTTGCTAGCTGATATTGTTAATTACCTGGTTCCCATACTAGCTGATATTATTAACTTCCTGGACACCACAATAGCTAATATTGTTGACTTCCTGGTCACCATACTAGCTGCTATTATTAACATCCTGGTTCCCACACTAGCTGATATTGCTAACTTGCTGATTCCCGTACTACCTGATATTGTTAACTAGCTGTTCATCAAACTAGCCCATATTGTTAAATTCCTCATCCCCATACTATCTGAGATTGTTAACTTCCTGGTTCCCATACCAGCTTATATTGTTAACTTTCTTGACCCCTTACTAACTGATATTGTTAATGTCCTGGTCTCTATACTAGATGACATTTTTAACTCCCTGCTCCCCATAATAGCTGATGATGTTACGATCCTGGTTCCCATACTAGCCGATATTGTTAATCTCCTGGTCTCCATTCTAGCTGATCACGTTAACATCCTGGTCCCCATAGTTGCTGATAACGTTAACTTCCTGGTTCCCACACTAGCTAATATTGTTAACATCCTTGTCTCCATACTACCTGAAATTATTAACTTCCTGACCTCAATATTGTTAACTTCGTGTTCCCTATATTAGCTAATATTGTTAACATCCTGGCCCCCATACTAGCTGATATTGTTAAGTACCTGTTCATCATACTCGCTGATATTGTTAAATTCCTGGTCCCCATACTAACTAATATTGTTATCTCCCTGGTTTCCATAGGAGCTGATATTGTTGACTTCCTGGTCTCCATAATAGCTGATATTGTTAACTTCCTGGTCGCCTTACTAATTGATATTGTTATAGTCTTGGTCCCCATACTAGCTGATCTTCTTAATTTCCTGGTCTCCACACTAGCTGATCATGTTAAATTCCTGGCCCCCATACTAGCTGATAATGTTAACTTTCAGGTCCCCATACTAAGTGATATTCTTAAACTTCCTAGTCCCCATACTAGCTGATATTGTTAACTTCCTCAGCTCCATCGTTGCTGATATTGTTAACTTCCTGGTCACCTTACTGGCTGATAATGCTAACATCCTGGTCCCCATGCTGGCTGATATTTTTCACTGTTCTCTCTCCTCAGATTTTGTCATCTTCACTTCAATTCCATCAATCTGAACCCCTTCTCAATAATCATCTGGCCTTGCAGATTACTCTTCCATCTCTTACTTTCCATTCCTCTCCAAACCACTTGAACATGTATTCATCATCAAAATATATGCCCATTTATCCTGCAACTCTCTGTTTGAGCCCTGCCAATTAGTTTTCTGCCCTGCTCTGAAAGTCACAAGAGACATTCTATGTGACTGTGACCATGATGGCTCATCCTACCTCATCCTTGTTTACCTGTCTGCACGTTTAACAAAGGTTCACCACAGTATCCCCTGCCAATGCCTCTCCTCTGCTGCCTAGTTAAGTGGGAATGCCCTCAGCTGGTTCCATTCAATTAAAGACAAAGAATCTCTTGCAATGGTTTCTCTTACTTGATCTGTTTTAGCATCACTACTATTTGGACACCATGAAGCAGTCTTGTTGAAGTTACAAGGAAATCTTTATTAGCATTACTGAACTATGTACATATCTACAATAGAGGGTAAAGGTATGGAGAGAACCCCATACTAGGTCCTTGTTGCTACCCGTCTCTCAGCTGGCCTTAGCTCTAGGTCATGTGTTTTCTTACCTCACCAGGTGGGTGATACTCAGTCCCATGTTAACCCTTGAGGTACCAGATCCTTCTATTATAGTACAGACTTGGTCAGACCGTATCTGGATTAATAGAGTCAGTCTGAGCACCACACCTCAGGAAAGATGTATTAGCCTTGGAGGGGAAGCAATGCAGTCCATAGGCTCTCTAGAATCTTTTGTCAAAGAGTAACAACAACTATATAAGAGTAACATTGGAGTGTAACTTTGCTCCAGTATGCTTACTCCCATCATGGACATCTAATGTTCAGTTAGCAACATGAATTCTGCACAGTTATTTGGTAATACAGAGCTTGAATATTGTTGAAAAGAGAGATATGTTGCTGAAACTTCTCATCTTGCACTTGTCAGGACAAACACAAGAATACCAAATTTCAAACAATCACAACAATTTATACTGCAGGAGAAAATGGCGCTGAGCGGTTGACACGTCGATTCTGATTGGCGAAAGTATATGAAAAGCTTCAGCACCATGTCTCTCTTTTCTGCTATGTTATACAATCAAGGATTGTGTAAGAGGAACAGTACCTCAGGCATGGTATTATCTGATTGGAAACAGCAGGAGAAAAAATTTTGAACTAAGCATTAGCAATAAGGTAATCAATCAGAGCTAAGATAGGATGTGATAGATTGACATTGAGAGGGGCTGGAGGTTACAGGCCAGGCAGAGTCTGTCTATTGAATAACAAGCTTTATCTTGTAGCCTCTTTGACTGATCTCCAAACACATTAATCTTAGCTCAACTCTCTGGGTTCAGGAGGAGGGCTGCGCTCCTACAAAAGGATAGTGTACACTCCAGATCAGCCAAAGCAAAGAACTATCTGTGTGGGTAGCCTTGTTCATTTGTAGGACCTGAAGATGTTTTCTGCATATATATCTTCAGCCTCTTAGTTTCCAAATAATTGGAATCATTTGGCATGGATGGTGGATTTCTCAGCTGAGAGCAGATTGTAATTCCACAACATTTCACCAGGACCCAGAAACTGGATCTTTTCAAGATGAGAATCATTTATTCCAATTTACCATCATTCGTTTCTTGCTTTGATTTTCATGTTGATCAAACTAGAAAGTAGGAACTCCAATGAGTGAGACATTTCCCAAGTGCCCTCACACAGCATATGAACAGGAGGAGGCCATTTAGCCCCTCAAGACAATTCCACCCTTCAGTTAGATCATGGCTGATCTCTATGTCACCTAAATTTACACACTTTGCTGCATGCCCTTTGATTCCCTTACCTAACAAAAATCTACCAATCCCAGTCTTGTAAATTTCAATTAATCCCAGCATCCACGGTATTCTGAGGGAGTGAGTTTCATATTTCAAATACCCTTTGTGTGAAATGTGTTTCTTTGTGTTCCTAAACGAAGGTCACAGAATCTAACAGTGTAGAAGGAGGCTATTAGGCCCATCGAGTTGGCCCTGGCTCTCTAAAAGAGCATTCTACCTGGTCCCACTCCCCTGCCTTATCCCTGCAACTTTATACATTCTCTCTTTTCAGATAGCCTGTCTTTTTCTGGATTCCCCCAGCAAAGGAAATAGTTTATCCATATCTACTCTAAAAACTTCATTTATTATTTCAAACACGTCAATTAGATCACCTGCCAACCTTCAAAACTCAAGAGAATATAAACCATGTTTATGCGACCTGTCTTCATAGTTTAAACCTTGTGTTCGTTCTGGTGAATCTGCATTGCAGCCCCTCCAAGGCCAATACATCCTTCCTAAGGTGCAGTGCCAGAGATGAACACGGTTATTCCACATGGGGTCTGACCATCTCTGTACAACTGAAGCATAACCTCTTCACTGACATAGCATTACCTCAGCAATATCGGACCCTTTTTATCTTGAGAATCCGGCCCCTTTCATGGGAGCTGAGCCTTGCCTATCCAGCATAAATAGTAAATAACCTTTTAATTTTAGCTTTAGAACTTTCCCAGTTCTAATAATCCATCTCCCAAATACAAAACAGCTGCACTCTGATACCCTTTAAACTTTGCAAACCAGTTGTATCAATGTAGCTGGTGCCTTTGGCGAACTCTGTCCTTTCTACATTTCCCACAACATCCAAATCAGAGCAGTATCTGAGATGCATTTTGCCAGAGAGAACATTACTTATTCAGGTCGAATGTGTCACTTGCTTTATTAAGCTAATTTGCCCAGATGCAAATTTTCTCATTTTCCTTTCATTAACAATTTAGTGCTAACTATTTCTTCTTTGTGTTCTCATTTGTAGGGATGAATAAATTGAGGTGGACTGGTGAAATGTTTTGAAATTATAATGATTATTAATTTTCAAAGAGAAAGACAAAGGTCCCAGTTCGGCCCAAAGGCAGCTCGCCTGACTGAAATCTCAGTTTTGAAAGTTGGACGTCACTTAATTAATTCCTTCCACAGTCTGTGTCAAACGATTCCAATTATTTGGAAACAAAGCGGCTGAAAGTACGTGTGCATAAAATATCCTACAAATAACAAGGCTACCTCTTATGTGAAACACAGTAGAAATATAAATAGTGAGAGATGTAGAATGGTGCAGTGTTCCGTTATTTTAACTATTATCTGACCCGGAGCTTATTATTTTGTCCATTCTTGAGATGTGAGCATTGTTTACATCTATTGTCCATCCCTAGTTCTCCTTGAGAAGGTAGTATGAGCCTTCTTCTTAAACCACTGCAATCCATTTGGTGAAGGACAGTGCCCTTGGTGGGGGAAGTTCCAAAAATTTGACATTGAAGGACCAGCACTATACGTCCAAGTCAAGATGTTGTATGAGTTCAAATGAAGCTTGGAGGTGTTGCTCCTGTGGCATTTCTTTTAAGATACACAGGAAAAGGCTTTTGCTTAAAAGTTTAAGAACTCATTACAAACTGATCTCATTACTCCATGAGAACACTATTACCCAAGCAAGACAAAGCTCAGAAGCAGGTGACAATGTCAATGGAGGTTGGCTTCAGTTTGAAATTTAAACAGGGAGCTCCTTGGTGCCAAATATAGAAAGTGCACATTATCTCCCTGCCAAGAAAGAAATAAACCTGGAGTAAAGAGTTAATGTCAGCAAAAGTGACCATAAAGCTGATGGATTGTTGTAAAAACCCAAATAATGTCTTTCAGGGAAGAAAAGCTGTCATCTTTACTCAGTCCTGCCTATATTATAGAATCATATAGCGTGGATATGACACAGAAGGAGGCCACTTGGTCCATCATGTCTGTGCTGGCTCTCTGCAAGTGGTTCCAGTCCCAAATTCAATGAGTTGCCTCCTAACTTCCTTCTGTAATAACCTAGGGAAGTCACTCAGTTATAAAAAGATTTGTACTCCCATAAAATCTTTCACGATCTCAGGACATCTCAAAACACTTTGCAGCCATTGAAGTACTTTTGAAGTGCAGTCAGTGTTATAAACCGGAAAAATGACGGCCAATTTACACACAGCAAGTTCCCACAAACAACAATGTGATAATGACCTGATAATCTATTGTGATGTTTGATGAGGGATAAATATTAACAAGGACATTGAAGATAACTCCTCTTCTTCAAAATAGTGCTGTAGGAGTGGTTTAACATCTAATCTAAAAGACAGTACCTCTGACCTCAATAAACCCTGCAATGTCAGCCTAATGTCTTGTGCTCAAATTTCTGGAATGAAATTGCCTTTGTTGCAAAAGGCTCAAAAAACTGCTATTAGAAATAGTATTAACTCTCTGCCAAAAAAGTACCGTATTATACATATAACATTTTTGCTAGCCTTACTTTCAGCACTGTGGTTTCTAGCTCTTCTCTGTGTGGCTGTTGTCTATACTGTTTTTGTTTCTGAGCACAGACAGCTTCAGATGAGAATGTGAGGTAGAATTGGGTCAATGATTTTGTATTGAACTCAATGGAACTGAATATTGGGTGTGGTGTTTGACGAGCAGCTGATTCAATGCCACCCAGGGTGAATGTCTGGTCCCTGTGTTAATTGAAACTTTCCTCTTGGCTTTGAGATTTACTCAGTCAGTCTGCTCTCAGAACTTTGTCAGGGCCATAGCTAATTCAGAGCCTGGAAGAACAAAGAGAGAAATCTCAGGTGACCAACTTTCTGATCTTTTCTCCCTTCCTGCAAACTCCTCCTGCTGTCTTCTCGAATCGGATATACAGGATTGAACTTTCAGTCCACCTTCTACAATTCCTTGATGAAATATGGCAGTCTGGTGTCACTCTGACATGATAGGACACAGGTAAGTCCAAGAACATGGTGTATTATACTGGAGTATTATGGCATATTCCTCACATTACACTACTTTACAGCAAAGGGGATCTGACATTAATCGGGCCTGTCCTTTTATGATGATAAAGTCAATAGGGGGAGATGGCGGCATAGTGGTAATGTCACTGGAGTAGTAATCCAGAAGTCTTCACTAATGATCCAGGGACATGGGTTCAAATCCCACCATAACAGCTGGTGGAATTTAAATTCAATTAATAAATCTGCAATTGAAAAGCTAACCTTAGTAGTAGTGAACATGAAGCCATTGTCATAAAGACCCAGCTGACCATCTAATGCCCTTTAGGGAAGGAAATCTGCCATCCCTAACTGGTCTGGCCTACATGTGACTCCAGATCCACAGCTATATGGTTGACTTGTTAAATGAAATGGTGTGGCATCCATTCAGTTCAAGGGCAATTAGGGGTGGGAAACAAACACTGGCCCTGCCAGTGATGCCCACATCCTGTGAAAGAATAAATATTTTTTAAAATACAGTAAAAAACCTAGCAGGAGATGTATGAATCCAAACAGCTCACAGAAAATTGAGGGGATCAGATTAGTTGATCATTTTATGTTCCATCCAATTTCAAACTGCACTCAGTTAAACAGGGTAATGTTGTGAATGGTGTTAAACAGACGTCTGACCTGATCCCATTACTCTTTTGCCACGTGGGTTAGCTAAAAACTGTGCTCTCTTTCAGTTTACTGCGGCCATGAACCTCCTTGGATCAGCTGCCAACACACTGTAATTCCATCAGAATTGCAACTCAAAAGCCCTGGATTTGTCCGCAAAGTCACAATGTCAGCATGCGAGGAGATTCCTGGCTCACCATTTTTTTAATTCTTTCCTTAGATATAGGCTTCACTGGCTAGGCCAGTATTTGATGCCCATCCAAAATTGCCCATGAGAAGGTGGTGGGGAACTGCATTCTTGAACCGCTGCAGTCAATGTGGTGTGGTTACACCCACAGTGCTGTTGGGGAGGGAGTTCCAGGATTTCGACCCAACGACAGTGAAGGAACGGTGATATATTTCCAAGTCAGGATAGTGTGTGGCTTAGAGGGAACTGGTCGTGCTCCCATGTGTTTGCTGCCCTTGCCCTTCTAGGCATTAAAAGTCGCAGGTTTGTTGAAGGAGTCTTGGTGAATCCCTGCAGTGCATTTTGTAGATGATAAACACTACTGCTATTGTGTGTTGGTGGGGGAGGGAGTGAATATTGAAGGTGATGGATGGAATTCCAAACAAATGGGCTGCTTTTTCCTGGATGGTGCTGAGCTTCTTGAGCATTGTTGGAGCTGTACACATCCAGGCAAGTGGAGAGTATTCAATCATACCCCTGACTTGTGTCTTGTAGATGGTAGACAGGCTTTGGGGAGTCAGGAGGTGAGTTACTCACTGCAGGATTCTTAACCTCTGACCTGCTCTTGTATGCACAGTGTTTATATGGTTGGTCCAGATAAGTTTCTGGTCAATGATAACCCCCAGGATGTTGATAGTGGGGGATTCAGTGATGGTAATGCCATTGAACATCAAGGGGTGATTGGTAGATTCTCTCTTGATGGAGATGGTCATTGCCTGACATTTGTGTGGTGCAAACATTACTTGCCACTTATTAGCTCAAGCCTGAATGTTGCCCACGTCTTGCTGTATATGGATACAGACTGATTCTGAGGAGTTGAAAATGGTACTGGACATTGTACAATCATCAGTGAACATCCCCACTTCTGACCTTATGATGAAGGGAAGGTCATTGATGAAGCAGCTGCAGATGGTTGGGCCGAGGACACTACCCTGAGGAATTCCTGCAGTGATATCCTGTAGCTAAGATGACTGACCTCCAATAACCACAACCATCTTCCTTTGTGCTAGGTATGACTCCAAGCGGCAGAGAGTTTTTCCCCAATTCCCATTGACTCCAGTTTTGCTCGGGCTCCTTGATGCCACCTTGATGTCAAGGGCAGTCACTCCCTCCTGACCTTGAGTTCAGTTCTTTTGTCCATGTTTGGACCAAGGCTGCAATGATGTTTGGAACCAAGAAGCCCTGGAAGAACTCAAACTCAGCATTGGTGTGTACCTGTTCAATTGCTGTGGCATTTGGAGCCAGTTAGTGTGAGGATGCACTGGGAGCAATTCAGGCTTTCAGCTAAAAATG
Organism: Carcharodon carcharias; assembly: GCF_017639515.1. Lineage (NCBI taxonomy): Eukaryota > Metazoa > Chordata > Chondrichthyes > Lamniformes > Lamnidae > Carcharodon > Carcharodon carcharias. Next base: position 77,266,749 of record NC_054480.1, on the reverse strand, counting down.
CCCCAGAATAAGACCCACCACATCATCCCAAACGTAACTAGGAATGGGTACTAAATGCTAGCCTTTCCAGGAATTCCAGTGTACTGAGAACGGATATTTTTTAAACAACAGGACATTGATAAGAAAAGCGGAGATGCTGTACCTGCTCATTTCTCTTTCCTTGTCTGTTTCTCTGAACATCCTTTTTTTCTCTAAATTATAAAAAGTTGCTAAAAGTATTTTTTTCTGTGGAACATTACACTAAAATTTTACTAAATTACATGCCAGCTCTATTTGAAACCAACTTAAAAATAACTGGTAAATACTGGCTAAAAGAAATGTAACAAGGGAGACTCCACACTGCACATGGCCAGATTGTGGCACCCTTGAAACAGCAAGCACATGTTCAGGAAGAGCACCTGGGAAGAATATCAACACTGATCCCACAATCTCAAACATTGCAAATTAATAAACTGTAGGAGTGAATCTTAACAACATCAGTTGCTGATCAGACTTGCCTTTGCCCATATCATCACAATGATATTTAGTGGTGGAAGTTACTGGAAGTCCAAGTGGAAAATCTCGCAGGGAGGGAAACTGGGTCCTGGGAATTGAATGAACAGGACAAGTATCTGTGCATCTCCTTAACCAATCAGATTGAAGGATTGAGAAATAAACAGCACAGCACTGAAAAGGATGTGTAAATTATAGAGGTTGAATCTAATGTCAAATAGAAAGTGTTATGGGCAGGAGTCCTGAATTCTCCTCTCACCACCCCTCCATAAACAGAAAGGTGTTTTTGATTAATGATTTCCCCCTTTATAAGTGGCTGCATATTTTCTCCAACCCTTCAGTTTGGAGTGATCCAATCCTCAATTAATAACCCCACAGCAAATTCGAGATAGGGTAAAATCAGAGGGTTAGTTTATTTTACGCACACTCAAAATGTGGGAAAGGGGCTTTGCACTCATGCAATAAAAAAGGGATAAGGGACAAAAAAAGGGGTTCTGGGCAGAGACAAAACTAAAAATAAGAACTATTGTTTCACATGAGTCCAGAGTCCAGAACCAAACTCCAATGAGGAATCCTTTTGCAGAGTTTGGCGGGATGAAGACCGATGGTGTTAGATTGGCTTTTCCGGTGGTGCTGGTGTCCTAAGATGAAGTAGGCATGCAGAGCTCAAATCATTTCTTTTTTTTATTCATTCATGGGATGTGGGCTTCACTGGCTGGGCCCATCCCAAGTTGCCATTAAGAAGGTGATGGTGAGCTGCCTTCTGGAACTGCTGCAGTCCATGTGGTGAGCCTTGGTGAGTTCTGCAGTGCATCGTGTAGATAGTACAGACTGCTGCTACTGTATGTCGGTGGTGGAGGGAGTGAATGTTTGTGGATGGGGCACCAATCAAGTGGGCTGCTTTTTCCTGGATGGTATCAAGCTTCTTGAGTGTTGTGGCAGCTGCACTCATCCGGACAAATCGAGAGTATTCCATCACACTCCTGACTTGTGCTTTGTAGATGGTGGATAGACTTTGGAGAGTCAGGAGGTAAGTTATTTGTTGCATGATTCCTAGCGTCTGACCTGTTCTTGTAGCCACAGTGTTTATATGGCTAGTCCAGTTCAGTTTCTGGTCAATGGTAACCCCCAGGATGTTGATAGTGGGGGTTTCAGCAATGGTAATGCCATTGAAGATCAAGGGGCGATGACTGGACTCTCTCTTATTGGAGATGGTCATTGCCTGACACTTGTGTGGCGCGAATGTTACTCGCCGCTTGTCAGCCCAAACCTGGATATTTTCCAGGTCTTGCTGCATTTGGACATGGGCTGCTTCAGTATTGGAGGCGTGGCGCATGGTGCTGAACATTGTGCAATCATCAGCGAACATCCCCACTTCTGACCTTTTGATGGAAGGAAGGTCATTGATGAAGCAGCTGAAGATGGTTGAACCTAGGACACTACCCTGAGGAATTCCTGAAGTGAGATGACAGACCTTCAACCAACACAACCATCTTCCAGTTGAGACCAGTTTTGCTCGGGCTCCTTGATGCCACACTTAGTCAAATGCTGCCTTGATGTCAAGGGCAGTCATTCTCACCTCACCTCTGGAGTTCAGCTCTTTTGTCCATGTTTAAACCAAGGCTGTAATGAGGCCAGGAGCTGAGTGGCCCTGGTGGAACCCAAACTGGGTGTCAGTGAGCAGGTTATTGCTAAGTTAGTGCCATTTGATAGCACTGTTGATGACACCTTCCATTACTTTACTGATGATCAAGAGTAGACTGATGGGGCGGGTTGGATTGTCCTGCTTTTTGTGTACAGGACATAACTGGGCAATTTTCCATGTTGCCGTGTAGATGCCAGGGTTGTAGCTGTACTGGAACAGCTTGGCTTGGGGTTTGGCAAGTCTGGAGCACAAGTCTTCAGTGCTATTGATGGAATATTGTCAGGGCCCATAGCTTTTGCAGTATTGAATGCCTTCAGCTGTTTCTTGATATCATGTGGAGTGTATTGAATTGGCTGAAGCCTGGCATCAGTGATGCAGGGGACCTCTGGAGGAGGCCGAGATGGATCATCTATTCGGCACTTCTGGCTGAAGATTGTTGCGAATGCTTCGGACTTATATATTGCACTGATGTCCTGGGCTCCCCCGTCATTGAGAATGGGGATATTTGTGGAGCCTCCTCCTCTAATAAGTTGTTTGATTATCCACCACCATTCACGACTGGATGTGGCAGGACTGCAGAGTTTAGATCTGATATGTTGGTTGTGGGATCGCTTAGCTCTGTCTATCACTTGTTGCTTATGCTGTTTGGCATGCAAGTGGTCCTGTGTTGTAGCTTCACCAGGTTGATACCTCATTTTTAGGTATACATGGTGCTGCTCCTGGCTTGCCCTCCTGCACTCTTCATTGAACCAAGGTTGAAACCCCTGGCTTGATGATAATGGTCTAGTGGGGGATATGCCAGTCCATGAGGTTACAGATTGTGGTTCAGGTCAATTCTGCTGCTGCTGTACAAAATAGTACAAAATCTTCCCAGCAGAGTCAGATTAGATGGGGGCCAGCTGAACAGCCTGGCCAGAGCTTGCTTCTGTGTGGCCTGCCCATCAGGTGTTAATTAGCAGGCTAAAGATGCAATCCAAAAGCAATTCAAACAGTTCAAGTCTCAGTCATGTGACAGGGTGGTTCGTGTTGAGCTATTCAGTTAATAACGCTCCCTTGGTTAAAGCCCATTGTGTTTTGAGCAGGTAACTGCCTTTTTCCATAGCTGGCTGGTGCTACTATCCTTTGTGTTTGCTTGTCTGGAATGTTTCTACAATGCAAGGACTGTTACTTTCTAAATATTTTAACTATTGTCTACGTTGAAACTGCTCAGAAACTTCCAGAGCTACCATCATGTGGTCAGTGGTGGCCAATTTATCAGTTTGGCCAATTTATCAGTCCATCCACTTGTCCATTTTAAAAGAAAATAATAAGTTTATAAAGTAACCAAGGTGATGTATATATATATATATATGTATCTTTCCTTCATGTCTTCTGATCATGACAAAAAGCATAGAAAGATTAGATTGAGATAAAATTAAAGAGGCAAAAGAATTTCTTTTTTAAAGTTTGTAAATCTCCAATAACAATTAAAATCTAAAGGAATGAGTCTCCACAGCTGTAATAATTAATTTTCATTTCAGACAAGTTGATTGTTAGTAATTAACACCTACCACTCTGATTAAAAGGGATTTAGACTGGAATGGACAAGATTTAACTTTCTGTGGTGAATTTAGCACGTACTTGCCATGTGCTTACAACAACTTCACATTACTCAATTTATTTCAATAGTGAGGCAGACAGCAAGATGGCAATTTTTCCAAGCTACCCACTGTTCAGTACATCTCTTGCCTTGAAGTCGATGAGCAATTTGCGCGTTCAGTAAAGGTGGATGATATTAGCCTCACTGTTATTTTGACAGGAAATTTTGGGCCCTTAAAGATAATATGCAAAGACACAAAAGCATCTTGCAGACAAGTTAACTTATGAGAAATCTAATATATTAATGTCTTTACCCTACTGTAAACTCTATTTTTTTGAAGCTAGAAATTTCTGCTCTTGACCAAAAAAACTGAAAAGATTTAAAATTTGTTTTGAGCAATTTCATCAGTTGAGTTTATTTTTTCATTGGTACTTCAGTATTTCCCTTACTTACTGAGTTCTAATCTGTTGAGACTGAAAGGGGTTTTGATTTAATTTTGAGTCATTTGATTAGCTCTGCTCATTTTTTTCTTGGTCAATGTTGCCTCTCAGTTATAACTGCAGCACTTTAATTCATCACTCTTATTATAAATACAAAAATTAAGATAGTCCCAGAGTGTGACACCAGAGTATGAGAAGAGGACATTACACAGTATATGTGATGCCTGAAGAATGCCAAACAGGCAGTGAGCACAGGAGGTTTATGTTGCTAACTGGAGATATGTCCCTTTAAGGCATTGAAGTCTAATTGTCATTAAGTAAACATAGGTTCAGATCACTAAGAGTGTAATGGTTTCAAATGCCAGAGGGTCAGTTGTAAATTTCAGCTGTGGGTGGAAAACAGACACTATGGGATCAACCCTCAGATTTCATAGTTACATTTGTGTGGTAAATGGAATTGATCTGATCACAATCTTTTGATCTTTTGTTGAAGGAGCTGCTTTCACTGATGTCCAACAGCAGGGGAGAACTGTACCAAGTGCAGAAGTCAACCGACACCCATTATGCCTCATCTAATCCTTTGGCTGTCAGACAGCTTCACTCAGCTCCCACAACATTCAAGAAACTCGACACCATCGAGGACAAAACAGCCGCTTGATTTTTTAAAATTCATTCACGGGGTGTGGGCGTCGCTGTCTGGGCCAGCATTTATTGCTCATCCCTAATTGCCTTTGAGAAGGTGGTGGTGAGCAGCCTTCTTGAACCGCTGCATTCCCTGTGGTGTAGGTACACCCACAGTGCTGTTAGGGAGGGAGTTCCAGGATTTTGACCCAGCGACAGTAAAGGAACCCCATGGGGTGATTAATGGGGTCATGGGCACCCCAGTCACCACCTTAAACATTCACTTCCTCCACCAGTGTGGCAGCAGTGTGTACCATCTACAAGATACACTGCAGCAACTCACTAAGGCTTCTTCGACAGCGCCTTCCAAACCCGTGACCACTACCATCTAGAAGGACAAGGGCAGCAGATAGATGGTAACACCACCACCTGGAAGTTCCCCTCCGAGCCACTCACTATCCTGACTTGTAACTATATCAACGTTCCTTCACTGTCACTGGTCAAAATCCTGGAACTCCCTTCCTAATGGCATTGTGGGTGTACCTACACCACATGGACTGTAGCGGTTCAAGAAGGCAGCTCATGACCACCTTCTCAAGGGCAATTAGGGATGGGCAATAAATGCTGGCCCAACCAGCGAAGCCCACATCCCATGAAATAAAGCTCCTTAACTCTCATGTTCTCTCTCCCTCGACTTTTGAATGCCAAGGCTGCTACAATCAGATGAGGAGAGGTTGAATGGCTCCCCTCTTCTCCCTCTGCTTGTTTGACAGCAACAGTTTTTTTTTGTTTGTAAAGAGTGTACTTGCAAATTCAATGAGTACTTAAGTGTTTACCTGCTGCAATCATAAAGGCCCCAAACAGACAGGTTTTCTTGAGTTTAACATAGAAAGAGATTAGCCTCATTATACTTAAACAGATTTAAATAAAATAATAAAGTGTGCTACAACTTTTGCACACACACACATTGGAAGTTCGCACACATACAGCGTGGGGAAGGATAGGTTGGCTGTGAAAATTGAAAAGAATATACAGTCTGCAGTTTGGTGACCTGGCTGGCTTCAGGCTGAATTCGATGGTCCCAAAGCTTCTGATTTAAAGATGTAGATGACTGAGTTAGTTGTTCTTTGGGAGATGCTAGTGCTGGGTTGGATTCTTCTAAGACATTTCTGTCAGCAGCAGGGTGTCCCTGGATGATCCCAGTCAGCAAACAGGGCTCAAAGCTTACCAGGGGGGCTGAAGGAAGAGGGAGGCAGGAGGGACCCCACTTGTGTCTTCTCTCTTAGCTTCTCAGCCGCTTGTCCTCTGTTCTGCTGAGAAAATGTACGTAAAGGGTTGGCTTGTCATGTGACCTTCCTTCTCCTACTGCCAAGGGGATCCAAAATAAGGACATTGTGTATCCCAAAGGTAACTTGACCAGCTCTTTTCTGGAAACCATCTTAGCCAAGGTCCTATTGCGCAAGTCTTAACAGCCCATTTCCAACAGTTGAATACCTCAGGTGATTGCCTTAATACCTTGCTAATAGGCCAGGAGATGGAAGGCTCATAGACTCATTGACGTCTACAGCACAGAAGGTGGCCATTTGGACCATCATGTCCGCGCTGGTCAACAGAGATCTGACTACACTAATCCCATTTTCCAGCGCTTGGCCCATAGCCCTAAATACTTCTTAAATGTTACAAGAGTTTCTGACTCAACCACCCTTTCAGGCAGTGAGTTCCAAAATCCTATTACCCTCTGGGTGAAAAAATTTCTCCCCAACTCCCCTCTTAGCCTTCTACCTCTTACCTTAAATCTATGCCCCCTGGTTATTGACCCCTCTAATATTGGAAAAAGTGCCTTCCTATCCACCCTATCTATGCCCCTCATAATCTTGTACACCTCTTTCAGGTACCCTCTCAACCATTGCTGCTTTGAGGAAAACAACCCCAGCCAATCCAATCTTCCCTCATACCTCAGACCCTCCAGCCCAGGCAGCATCCTGGTAAATCTCCTCTGCACCCTCTCCAGTGCAATCATATCCTTCCTATGGTGACCAGAACTACACGCAGTACTCCAGTTGTGGCCTAACCAGTATTTTATACAGTTCCAGCATAACCTCCCTGCTCTTGTATTCTATGCCTCAGCTAATAAAGGCAAGTATCCCACATGCATCCTTAATCACCTTACCTACCTGCCCTGTACTTCCAGGGATCTGTGGATATGCACACCAATGCCCCTCTGATCTTCAGTACTTTCCAGGGTCCTACCATTCATAGTGTAATCCCTTGCCTTGTTAGCCTTCCCCATGTGCATTACATCACATTTTCTAGGTTGAATTCCATTGACACTGCTCTGCCCACCTGACCAGTCCATTGATATCCTCTTGCAGTTTACGGCTATCCTCCTCACTATTTACCACCCTACCAATTTCCCTGTCATTCACGAATTTCTTGATCATACCCCTACATTTAAGTCCAAATCATTTATATACACCACAAACAGCAAGGGCCCCAGCACCGAGCCCTGTGGAACCCCACTGGAAACTAACTTCCAGTCACAGAAACAACCCTCTACCATCACCCTCTGCTTCCTGCCTCTCAGCCAATTTTGGATCCAATTTGCCACTTTGCCTTGGATCCCATGGGCTCTTACTTTCTTGACCAGCCTGTCATGAGGCCTGAGCTACCTCAGGCTTTGTAGGTGAGAACTCAGGAAGCTGCATTCTGTACACAGTTGAGAGCCTAGGCTGTTTGTTGTGCAAGCGGCAGCACTGACTAGTTCACTTTGTAAGCAGTAATCAGCTGCGTGTTCATCTGAAGATGTGTCTATTGCAGCAAGACCTGGTACAGCATAGAGCAGAGATCACCAGCCCTAAGGCACTTTCTCAATGGCACTGCATGACAGTGTGTCAATCTGCATAGTGTAACAGGTTTAACACATTTGGTGTAAAGTTGGATGTTGTATCATCTCCATCATTGGTCTTTTGCACCTAACATGAGAGAGATGCTGAAAGATTTCAATTAGGGTATTAATCATGCACAGCATGTAATGCAAATTAGTCTAATTAACTGTTCCACCTACGCCTTCAAACTGCAATCTTTTAAACCTGGGTGCTGAAACTTTTCATTCTAAGGAGTTTGTTTCAGGAGTCCCAGGAATTGGCTGAGGCACAAATGTTGCTAAACAGTGATTTTCACTGTCCCTGGACTTGCACATTTAACTTTTCCAAGTACATAGTTCCCCAGGGTTATTCAGGTCGATGTGTGTGACAGCTTGACAAAGGGTCCAGTGGGGGTGATCCCTGTTCTCCATGTTCTTCAGGGTCAGGTTTTATGACCCCACCACGGTGTGTCTCCCCCCGGCGGATGTGGTGAGCCTTTTAAATCTCCACTTAGTTCAGCAGGACCGTAATATCCTGCCGGGTGGGTTGGACCGTAAAATCCTGGCCCAGGCATCTTATATTTGGTGAGGAGCAGAGTTTCCAGTAGCTTCTAGAGCAATTTGAAGCTTGTTCTTTCAGGTGAGATGTTACATTGAGGCTCCATCTGCCCTCATTTTAAGAGTTTCTTTCTATTGTAACGGAAGCAGCCATTTTGAGAAGGGATGGGGAGAGGCAGTATAGACTTAATGGTACACTTCTAACGAGTTTACAGGGACAGAGGGAATATCTTTGAAGGTGGGAGGAGCGAAGCAGATTGAGGGAGATTTGATAGAGGTTTACGAGATTATGACAGTTTTATATAAGATAGACAAAGAAAATGTGTTCCCATTAGCTGATGGCACAGGACTAGGGAACACAGATTTAAGGTTTTGGGCAAGAGACACAGAAGGGAATGTGAGGAAGAACGTTTTTTACGTAGTGAGTGGGAATGACCTGAAACTTGCTGCCCAAGAGGGTGGTGGAAGTGGAGACGATCAATGATTTCAAAAGGAAATTGAAAAGACAATTGAGAAAAATAAACTTACAGGGTGGAGTGGTGGAATGGTACTGACTGGATAACTCTCCAGAGACATGGGCCTGGATTTTCACAAGGTCGGCAAGATTCCGGAGACATTTAAAAATGCTTAGTGAGAGCTTAGGCTCATAAAAGGTTTATGTGAGTGGGGAGCTGTTACGCAGCTGGAGAGAACTGTTGATTTTCTTTGATTGACATCTTTGTTTATGCTCTATTTCTCCCTTCCTAACAGCACTGTAGGTGTACCTACACCAAATGCACTGCAGCGATTCAAGAAGGCAGCTCACCACCACCTTCTCAAGGGCAATTAGGGATGGCATTAAATGCTGGCCTAGCCAGCAATGCCCACATCCTATGAATGAATATTTTTAAAAATATTTTAACAAGATTAAGAGGTGTGAAATGCTTGAAGCTTCTATTATTCATACTTCAATGGTCTGTTTGATTGACACTTTTATCAGGTTGTAGGCATTTAAAGAATTATGAATGGGCATTTTTTCTAACTGGCTTCACTTGAGCCATTGTTACTATATGGTTCATTAGTTCGATCCCTAGTGTATACTGGTCATGAGTTGGCACGGGCGGCATGAGGGGCCTTTGGGGATGGCAGGAGGCATGATTTGACATTGAATAGGCATGGGGGCATGGAGATGTCATGGGTGACAGGACGAGGGGTGTGAAGATTAGAAGGCCTAAAATGTAATCAAACAGCTGGGGTAAAGTCCCAGGGTACCAAGATGGGCCATTTAACCAGCCTGTCTTGGCAGTGAACCACCCCTGGGGCCTCCACCAATCTGCTTCCAGGGGTGACAGGCCTGACTGCATCCTGCACCCACTCATGACATCCAACCCTGCACCCCCCATACTGAGCAATGCTCCCACCATTCGAGTGCCTTTCTACTGAGGTGGTTGCAGCAACCGAGAACTTTTCCAACTCAAGCTGTTTGCCCTTGTAGAGAAAATCTAACTGATGCACTCAATGGGCCAAATGGCCTCCTTCTGTGCTGCAATGACTCTATAATTCTAAGGCTTGAATTTTCCGTGCCCGCCGGTGACGGGTGTGTTTGGTGGCATGAGCGAACAATATGGCACAATCCGTTTAACCAGTTTGCGATCGTCTGCTCAGCCCACCGATGGCAGGCTTTGTTTCCAGCCATCGGACATTGGGAACCTCACTGTAATACATTTGCATATCATTATTAGGCCAGCCCGCCAGAATCATCAGCCCCCCCACGTTGGATCATTCACGCATGTCAGCGGGAAAACACGCTGATGTGTTTCACAACAGCACATAAAAAGCGTGCACTTGGCGGGCTTCACTTTGAGGGGAACTTGGAGGTGAGTACACAGCAACGATGTGCAGCACTTGCCCGGGTCACCTGTTGGACTTCAAGCTTGTGGTGTGTTTGGGGGTGAGGGGGGTGTCAAGGGCTGCCCTGCGGCTGAGGTGATTTGAGTTGGGGGTCGGTGAGGTGACTTGGGGGACGGGCAAGGGCTGCCTTGCCATTCAATGTAGTGCACAAGCATTTGGGCTGGAGGGAAGGATGGGCAAGGGAAGCAGACATGCATTCAGAACACCTTCAGACCATTCCTCTGCAGCAGAGACAGTTCAGGCACAGCCACATTGACTTGACTGGAGTCGGGCCTCTAGCTTATCTGCCCACTCAAGCAATACAGAGGAATCAAAGTGTCACCAAATGCTCCAGAGCTTTCCACCTCTCAAGGACAGACTACAAAGTAATGAGTGGATTGCAGAACAGTTGGATGACTGGGCACGTTATACAATCTCCTTGCTAAAGCTGGCCATGGAATCACTCACAGAGATGCTCACAGCCCCTTGCAATGTCATCATCCCGGTTTGGACCAGTCTCCCCTATGGTTTAAGCTAACAGTGCAGCCTTACAGTGTGGTTTAGGAGAATGTCTGAGCCTGAGCTGAGAGCACAGCATGCAGTCCAGTGGGCAAAGCTGCTGCCAGTCAGTCAGGTGGAGTGAGGCGCAGGTGCACTAAACTCCTGGCATCCATGTGGTGGGCAGCACTCTCCGGGATGCATTAAAAATGGTCAAAGACTTAACCAAGACAAGTTCTTAGTACATCCATGTTAACCCACGCATCTCCCTCTTTCATCCTGCAGGAGGAGTACATCAGAATCATGGAGCCTGAACTAGCTGTATGCCTCGTGGCTTACAGAGAGTGAAGATGATGGAGAAGAGAGCGATGGAGGTGTCTGGCTGCACAGAGGGAGGCGCAGCCCCCTCAGAAAGAGGGGTCAGCTGGGGCTCCTGCACAGGCCACTGAAGAGCCACAGTGAGCCATTGCTGGTCAGCACCTAGCTAGACCCAGGGTCTATAGATGCTGCCTATCATTCCTGCAGATGACTGAAAATCAGTGTCACCAAAGACTGCGGTCACATCTGCCAGGATTTGGCACCACAGGGACATGGAGGGCATCCACTGCCAGTGGCCTTGAAAGTGACCCTGGAGCTCAATTTCTATGCCAGTGGCTCCTTTCAGGGTTCCACAAGCGACCTCTGTGGAATTTCACAATCCGCCACCCATTCATAAGGTCACGGATGCCATCTTCACAAGGGCACACAAGGACAGCCAGGATGCAAGAGCAATTGGATTTGCCCAGATCTTGGGCTTCCCACAGGTGCAGGGTGCCATTAGCTGCACTCTCATGGCACTCAGGTCTACATCACAACACACAGTCAACTGCTTCAACCACAAGGGATTTCATTCACTGAATGTGCTGGTGTGCAACCACCACAAACATATCCTGCAGGTCTGCGCACGGTTTCCAGGGAGTGTGCACGATGCCTATATCCTCAGTCAGCCACAGATCCCTGGAGTCTTCCAGGGTCCACAGAGGCTGCAGGGTTGGCTCCTCGGGGACAAGGGCTCCCCACAGAGGCCGTGGCTGATGACACCCGTGTGGCGGCCTCAGACTGTAGCAGAGCGACGCTATAATGAGGCTCATGCAGCAGCTCAGAACTTGGTGGAGCAAACCATCGGGATGCTGAAGATGAGGTTCCGGTGCCTGGACTGGCCTGGTGGATCCTGTAATACAGTCCACAGTGGGTGTCACCCATCGTCGTCGTCTGCTGCGCCCTTTACAACCTGGAGCTGCAATGGGGAGAGGAGCTGGCTGAGGAGGAGACTGAGGAGCTGGAGGTCACTTCGGATAAGGAGGATGCCAATGAGGGTGAAGGGGTCCTTGAAGGCAACAATGACTGGGATGAGGCCCTCGCCTGGTCAGACGAGGCATTCGGGAGGCCCTCATAACTGCTAGGTTTGTGGAAGGTGATGACGACATGCAGTGAGGAGACCCCATAGTTCCTCACATTGCACCTGTGAGCATTTGACTCCAGTCTGGCTTATGGCAGCGCACATACCCTCTGTGAGAATGCTCCTGTCATGGAGACACAGTAGAGGCCTTAATAGTCACTCAATTGCAGGAGGATGAGGACAACATGCAATGAGGACACGCTATAGATTTTCACACATCCCCTGAGAATGTCTGACTCCTGTCTGGCCGAGGGCAGCTCACTTGTGCTCCATGCTCAGGCGCATCTCAGAGATGCAGCCATGAAACTTTAGATGCACCTGATGCTGTGTCCACCTTCAGCACCTCAGCCCTTGAGGAGCTGGTGCACAGCATCACTGGTCAGATACTGAAGAGATGGGGGCCAGCCCCACCTTAAAGGTGCTGAGAGCACACAGAGAGTATGAGAGAACTCTGTGGCGCCTGCCCACTACGTTCTGGCAGCAATGACCAGTACTACCGAGGTACAAGCATCAGTAATGTTTCCAGGGAATGTGAGGCTGGACCATCACTTTGGTCTGAAGGCTGCACAGAGCACAGGGAAGAGGCCCTGGACTGAGACACCTGCCTTTATCTTGTGCAGGGCCCAAGGTTTCACATCTGAGTGACACAAACACTGCTCATCAGAACAAGGAGCCATAGGCAAAGAGACATTCTTAGGAGTTTATTGACAATAGTGAACAGTGTGTACAAATGATTAGCCCCCATGCCCAGGCTGTGCAATTACATCTTCATAATTTCCCGGAGTCACCTGGGTGGATCGCCCCAGAGTGTGCACCTGCTGATCCTCCTCCCTATGGTTGCCTGAGGGTCCCAGGCTGGAGCGAGATCCAGCTGCCCAGCACCCCTCTCATGTACACACTGTTGCAGGCCAACTGCGGCATCAGCAATGAAGTTAAGCCCGCGCAGCAGTGTAGGAGCGGCATCCTGGACCAAGGTCTCCATGGTGGCCGCCATCCTACCAGTGTTGACCTCGGTGTATTGCAATGCCGCTCTATCACCTCAGATTGAAGGCAGATGGACTCCTCCATCATGCCTTACAATCTGAGGAGTGCAGCGGACATCCCTTCCTGATGTTCCCGAGCTTGGCTTTGCAGCTCCAACAACTTTGACATGACCGAGTCCAGAGGCTCGTCATCTGACTTGGACTCAGTAAATTTCTGGCCTCCAGCAGTCCTCCGAGTGCCGGACACTTGGGAAGTCCCTGCTGCTGCCTGTTGTGGATCGGACAGTGTGATGTGCTCACCAGATTGTGATCCGGAGGCTACTCTAAAGCTAGGTCCCACCGAGGTGTATCTCTGCGCTGGTGGAGGGTGTGGGTGAGCGCTGTGACGGGACATCAGGGAGGGTGCCTCCAGATTCCTCTTCAGAGGTTTCTTTGGAGCTTGACTGGAGGCCCTGGGTCATGGACTCTGTCGGCTGTTTCCCAGGTTTACCTGCGAAAGCAAGAGGAGGTAATTAGTGCATAGCAGTACCTGTGAAAGAGGACACATCACTCACAGCATGGTTGTCTGATGGATGTTGCACCACTGGACCCTCACTTGGTAGAGCAGCGCTAACCTCACTGTCAGCACAGGACATGTCCCGGTCATCGCCGGCCAGCTGGGTGGCTCTGTTTTCTAACTCTGTTCGGACTTTCTGAGATCTCTCCCTCTTGTTTTGTGCCAATTTGTTCTGCATGAATAGAGATGGAGAGAGGGTAAGCAGGATGCCTGGCATGTGTGGGCGGTGACTGGTCCCACATATGTGGGGGTGAGTGGTTCTTTGTATGGGATGAGGACAATGATGGTGTGTTTGAGAGAGTGAATGGTGATGTCCCTTGCACTGGCAGTGAGTGAGGGCCCTGTGGGTGTGTGATGGGTTTGTGAGTGTGAGAGTTGGGAGTGATGAGAAGAGTGGCTTACCCTGGCAGAACAGAGGAGATCATTCATCCTGTTGTGGCACAAGGTAGCTGTCTTTTTTTGAAGGGCATTGGCACTGATCACAGCTGCCATCGCTTCCCAAGCCTGTTTGGTTATGCCGCTGCCCATCCTGCGGCCAGAGCGGGGGTAGAGGACATCTCAGCGGGGCTCCACGGCATCCAAATGGCATTCCAGCGATGTGCTGCTAAACCTGGGAGCTGCAGTCTTTTTGCCTTTCATGGCCATCTTCCCTGCAGTAGTCATGGGCTGGAAGCACTGAGATGTGTGCATGTGGCTGCACTTTAAATATGGCGCCCAGCGTGCTGGGAGGAGCGAGGTGATGGCAGGCGAGCGAATGAGAGCACCCCTGCCATGGAAATGCTGTGTTTCCCAGGAATGCAGAAATAGTGTGGCATATTTGAGACAATACAGCATTGAAACCCACCATCATGGCCGCCAACTAAAACGTTGTTTTACCCACCCGCTACTGCACTTAGTGCAAATCTGGGATGATTCTGGCCTAAGTAAGTTCAGCACTACCAAGTAGGTTCATACACCATTAGTGGGTCCTGTATTGGGACTAATTTCAGGTATAGATTGAGAGAGTGCAGAGAAGATTTACTAGGATGTTGCTAGGTCTTAAGGAGTTGAGTTACAGGGAGAGATTAAACAGGTTAGGACTTTATTCCTTGGAGCGTAGAAGAATGAGGGGAGATATGACAGAAGTTTACAAAATTATGAGGGGTGTAGACAGAGTAAATGTGAGTAGGCTCTTTCCACTTAGATTAGGAGAAATAAACACGAGAGGACATGGCTTTAGGTTGAAAGAGGAAAGGTTTAGGGGGAACATTAGGGGGAACTTCTTCACTCAGAGAATGGTGGGAGTATGGAACGAGCTACCATCTGAGGTGGTAAATGCGGGCTCACTGTTAAGTTTTAAAAATAAATTAGATAGATACATGGAATGGAGAGGTCTGGAGGGTTATGGACTAGGTGCAGGTCAATGGGACTAGCGGAATAATATTTTGGCACAGACTAGAAGGGCCAAATGGCCTGTTTTCTGTGTTGTAGCATTCTATGGTCCTATACAGGAGGAGTTCATGCTCCCCATATAGAACTAGGTGAATCAGTTTGGCCTTATCTGAGATTTGCTGAGGTGATATATAAATGCAAAACTCTTGTGCTCTAATACAATTTTTATTCATTCATGGGAAGTGGGTGTCACTGCCCATCTCTAATTACACTTGAGAAGGTGGTGGTGAGCTGCCTTCTTGAACCTCTGCAGTCCATGTGACATAGGTACACCCACATGCTGTTAGGGACAGAGTTACAGGATTTTGACCCAGTGATAGTGAAGGAATGGTGATTTATTTCCAAATCAGGATAGTGAGTGACTTGAAAGGGAACTTCCAGGTGGTGGTGTTCCCATCTATCAGCTGCCCTTGTCATTCTAGATGGTAGTGGCCGTGGGTTTGGAAGGCGCTATCTAAGGAGCCTTGGTGAATTCCTATAGTGCATCTTGTAAATGGTACACACTGCTGCTACTGAGATTCAATGGTGAAGGGAGTGAATGTTTGTGGATGGGGTGCCAATCAAGCGGGCTGCTTTATCCTGGATGGTGTCAAGCTTCTTGAATGTTGTTGGAGCTGCACTCATCCAGGCAAGTGGAGAGTATTCCATCATTCTCCTGACTTGTGCCCAGTAGATGGTGGACAGGCTTTGGGGAGTCAGGAGGTGAGTTACTTGCCGCAGGATTCCTTGTCTCTGACCTGCTTTTGTAGCCACAGTATTTATATGGCTAGTCCAGTCCAATGTCTCGTCAATGGTAGCCCCCAGAATGTTTAAAATGGGGGCTTCAATAATAGTAATGCTGTTGAATGTCACAGGGTAGATTCTCTCTTGCTGGAGATGGTCATTGCCTGGCACTTGTGTAGAATGAATGTTACTTGCCACTTGTCAGCCCAAGCCTGGATATTGTCTAGGCCTTGCAGTTTTTGGACATGGACTGCTTCAGTACCTGAGGAGTTGTGAATGGTGCTGAATATTGTGCAATCATCAGTGGACATCCCCACTTCTGACCTTATAAGAACATAAGAACTAGGAGCAGGAGTAGGCAATTCAGCCCTCAAGCCTGCCCCATCATTCATTACGATCTGGCTGATCTCATTTCGGCCTCAACTCCAATTTCCCGCCCTCTCCCCATAACCTTTCAACCCAATACTAATTAAAAATCTGTCTATCTACTCCTTAAATTTATTCAGCGTCCAGGCACTCACTGCAATCAGAAGTAGTGAATTCCACAGATTCATGACTCTTTGAGAAAAGTAATTCCTCCTCATCTCTGATTTAACTCTACCACCCTTTAGCCTAAAACTATGGCCTCTCATTCTAGAATGCCCCACAAGGGGAAACATCTGCTCCATGTCTACTTTGTCTGTCCCCTTTAGCATTTTATATACCTCAATTAGATCTCCTCTCATCCTTCTAAACTCTAGCGAGTATAGGCCTAAACTGCTCAATCTCTCCTCATAAGACAAGCCCCACATCTCTGGAATCAATCTAGTGAATCTTTTCTGAACCATCTCCAGTGCAAACACATCCTCCCTCAAGTAAGGGGACCAAAACTGTGCACAGTACTCCAGGTGCAGTCTCACCAATGCCTTGTACAGTTGCAAGAACACTTCCCTATTTTATATTCAATTTCTTTAGCAATAAATGCCAAAATTCCATTTGCCTTCCTTATTACCTGCTGTACCTGCATACCAGCTTTCAACGACTCATGCACGAGGACACCCAGATCCCTCTGCACTGAAGCATTCTGAAGTTTCTCTCCATTTAAATAATAAGTCGCCTTTTTATTCTTCTGACCAAAATGGATAACCTCACACTTATCCACGTTAAACTCCATCTGCCAAATTTTGGCCCATTCACCTAACCTGTCCATATCCATTTGTAAATTTCTTATTTCTTCATTGCAACTTACTTGCCCACCTATTTTGGTGCCATCTGCAAATTTAACTATAGTACCTTCTATCCCTGAATCCAAGTCATTGATATAGATTGTAAATAGTTGTGACCCAAGGACTGAACCCTGTGGCACCCCACTAGTTACAGCTTGCCATCCAGAAAAAGACCCATTTATCCCAACTCTCTGCTTTCTGTTGGTTAGCCAATCCTCTATCCAAGCTAATATATTACCCCTAACTCCGTGTGATCTTATCTTTGTGTGGCACCTTATCAAAGGCCTTCTGGAAGTCCAGATATATTACATACACAGGATCCCATTATCCACTTTGCTTGTCACATCTTCACTAATTTGCTCTAGCAAATTAGTCAAACACGATTTGTTCTTCATAAAACCATGCTGACTCTGATGGATTGCATTTTGACTTTCCAAATGCCCCATTACTACTTCCTTAATAATGGATTCCAACAATTTCCCGACAACAGACGTTAAACTAACTGGTCTATAGTTTCCTACTTTCTGCCTCCTCTCCTTTTTGATTAAGGGCGTTATATTAGCGTTTTTCTAATCCACTGGAACTTTTCTAGAATCTAGAGAATTTTGGAATATTATAGCCAATGCATCCACCATCTCCACTGCCACTTCCTTTAAGATTCTGCTTTTGGTTTACAGCACATAGCTGGGAAATTATGATGGAAGGAAGGTCATTGATAAAGCAGCTGAAGATGGTTGGGCTTAGGACACTACCCTGAGGAACTCCTGCAGTGATGTCCTGGGACTGAGATGATTGATCTCCAACAACCACAACCATCTTCCTTTGTACTAGATATGATTCCAACCAGCGGAGAGTTTTCCCCCTGATTCCCATTGACTCCAATTTTGCTAGGGCTCCTTGATGCCACACTCAGTCCAATGCAGCCTTGATCTCAAGGGCAGTCACTCTCAACTCACCTCGGGATTTCAGCTCTTTTGTCTATGGTTGAACCAAGGCTGTAATGAGGTCAGGAGCCGAGTGGCCCTGGCGGAACCCAAACTGAGCGTCACTGAGCAGGTTATTGCTAAGCAAGTCTCATTTGATAGCACTGTTGATGACCCCTTCCATCACTTTACTGATGATGGAGAGCAGACCGATGGGGCAGTAATTGGCTGGATTGAATTTATTCTGTTTTTTGTGTACAGAGCATAGCTGGGAAATTTTCCACATAGCCGGGTAGATGCCAGTGTTGTAGCTGTACTGGAACAGCTTGGCTAGGGGCTCAGTAAGTCTGGAGCACAAGTCTTCAGTACTATTGCTGGAATATTGTTAGGGCCCATAGTCTTTGCAGTATCTGGTGCCTTCAGCCATTTCTTGATATCACATGGAGTAAATTGCATTGGCTGAAGAGGGGCATCTGTGATGCTGGGAACCTCCGGAGGAGGCTGAGATGGATCATTAACTCAGCACTTCTGGCTGAAGATTGTTGCAAATGCTTGAGCCTTATCTTTTGCACTGCTGTGCTGGGCTCCTCCATCATTGAGGATGAGGATATTTGTGGAGCCTCCTCCACCAGTGAGTTGTTTAATTGCCCACCACCATTCACGACTGGATGTGGCAGGACTACAGAGCTTAGATCTGATCTGCTGGTTGCGGGATCGCTTAGATAGGTCCAACACTTGCTGTTTACACTGTTTAGCACACAAGTAGTCCTGTGTTGTAGCTTCACCATGTTGACACCTCATTTTTAGGTATGCCTGGTGCTGCTCCTGGCATGCCTTCCTGTGCCCTTCATTGAATCAGGGTTGATCCCCTGGTTTGGTGGTAATGGTGGAGTGGGGATATGCCGGGCCATGAGGTTACAGATTGTGGTTGAGTACAATTCTGCTGCTGCTGATGGCCCACAGCACCTCATGGATGCCCAGTCTTGAGTTGCAGGATCTGTTCAAAATCTATCCCATTTAGCATGGTGGTAGTGCCACACAACACGATGGAGGGTACCTTCTCTGTGAGGACAGGACTTTGTCTCCATAGTGACTCTGCAATGGTTACTGATATTGTCATGGACAGATGCATTCATGGCAGGTAGGTTGGTGAGGATGAGGTCAAGTATGTTTTTCCCTCTTGCTGGTTCCCTCACAACCTGCCACAGACCCAGTCTAGCAGCTATGTCCTACAAGACTTGGCCAGCTTGGTCAGTAGTGGTGCTACTGAGCCACTCTGGTGATGGACATTGAAGTTCCCCACCCAGAGCACATTCTGTGCCCTTGCTACCCTCAGTTTTTCCTCCAAGTGGTGTTCAACTTGGAGGAGTACTGATACATCAGCTGAGGGAGAACGGTACATGATAATCAGCAGGAGGTTTCCTTGCCCATGTTTGGCCTGATGCCATGAGACTTCATGGGGCCTGGAGTCAATACTGAGGACTCCCAGGGCAACTCCCTCCCAACTGTATACTGGGTCTGTCCTGCCAGTGGGACAGGACAAACCGAGAGATGGTGATGGCAGAGTCTGGGACATTATCTGTAAGGTTTGATTCCGTAAGTATGGCTATGTCTGCCTGTTGCTTGATTAGTCTGTGAGACAGCTCTCCCAATTTTGGCACAAGCCCCCAGATGTTAGTAGGGTGGAATTCGCAAGGTTAACAGGGCTGGGTTTGCCATTGTCATTTCCAGTGCCTAAGTCGATACTGGGTGGTCCATTGGACTTCATTCCTATGGATTTCTTAATGGTTTGATAGAACTGAGTGGCTTGCTCAGCCATTGAAGAGTCAGCCACATTGTTGTAGGGCTGGAGTCACATGTAAGCCAGGCCAAGTAAGGACGACAGATTTCCTTCCCTGAACCCGGATGGGTTTTTACAACAATCGACAATGATCATGGTCATCATTAGGCTTTATATTCCAGATTTTAACTGAATTCAAATTCCATCATCTGCCGTGATAGGATTCAAACCTAGGTCACCAGAGCATTTCCCTGGGTCTCTGGATTACTAGTCGCATGACAACACCACTATGCCATTGCCTCCCTGCAAATCTCTCCCATTCATGCTGCTTTCCTATCCCTGCTCCCGGATACTGCCTCAAACTGGAGGACAAGGAATTGAATTGAGCTCCGAGTGCTGCGGGCAGGAAGCACTGAATTTCCAGTGTCCGTTTGTAGAGATAAGTTGGATCCTGCAAATAGAACTTAGGGGAAAAACCTGGAGTGGGGCTGGGAGTGGGATTTGGAGGAGGACTGGGAGTGGGACTGAAAACGGATCCAGAAGTGGGGCTGAGATTGGGGCCGAGAGGCTGAATTTTTGCCATGGAGTGGGAAAGAGGAGCCAGGTTTGTTTTCAGTCAGAAACCTACCTGTGGTGGGAAACTGATTAATGTTCAGGTTTTCATGGGGGTGAGTCCTTAATTGATAAGGAGACAGGTTTCCTGTCCATTCAGAGTCAGTGGGGGCGGGATTGGAGGTGGGTCAGGTGAATTGTGGGACTCATTTAGACACCCTATTGCAGCCATCACTGAGGCTGCTGGTTGCCCCTAGAGAGAGATCTATGATTTGTACCGAAACCTTCCACAACACCAGAGGAGAGTGAGATATCGCAGGAAACCTGGCACCCGGGGCAGCAACAAAGAAACAAACTCCATGACTCTATGGCCTGGATGTTTGCAATGACAGGGAGCCTCTCCAGCATTGCGAAAATGGCAGAAGAGGCTGAAATTGGAAGTCCCTCCCCTGAACATGGCACCTACCATTTTTGTGGCGGTGGGAATTGGCCCGAGTAGGGATTTGCACCTGCCTGTTTCACAGAGGCAGCTGCCCATATAAAACAGCAGCTGCCTCCACTCAGGTCTCATTTTGGTGACCCAGGTGTCTGAAACATGACAAGTGCAGGTTAGACCTGGTAGGAGCTGGTCAGGTCTTTGTGGAGTCCTTTGGAGAAGTGGGGTGCCCGTTTGCAGATCTGGGTACCCCATTGGATATGGTCCCAGGACACCGTTGTGGGAGGTCAAGTGCTTTTTGGAGGAGGTCAGGTGCTCCTTAGGACTGCTCAGGTGCCCCTTGGAGTTTTTTAAATTAAGCATGAATATGCTTGAAAAGTGCATAAACTCAGTAACAGCCACGCTCATTGGAATTGTTATAAGTGTCAAAATGAACTGTCAATGATAATTATCAAGCTGTCAAGGCATTTAAAATTCCTGCCCACTCAAGCTTTGTTGACATAAACATGAGATCTACTTTTACTGGATTAGTGTTGCACAACTGATTTCACATCCTTGCATTATCACAGCAGGGTGCCTGCCATTTCACAGTTTGATTGACAGCTCAAAGTGGTTATGGCCTCTTTGAAGTGGGACTATGAACTCTAATGTATGTTTATAAGGGATTATGCACTTGGATTAAATGTCTGTTCTTATAAGGAATTATGTAGTCGAAGGACTGTAAATGTAGTAAATGGGTTTTTATGATTGAAAGTGTTTCTTTTAAAAATAAAAGCTGCAATTGACACTTAGAACTTTAGATTATTTTATTTTAACATGGCTCCTGAGGTATGCCCATAGTAGATCTGGGTGAGTTGGCTTGGTAGGTGTAGGGGCAAAGGGTAGCAGGTGAGGGGTCATGGGTTGGCATAAATTGGCACTAGGAAGGCATAGGGCAATAAAGGGCCATGGGGGTGGACAGGTTGGCACAGAGGTTATGAGGGTTCATGGGGGTGGGTGAAGCATGAGTTGGCATAGAGTGTATGAGGAGCCGGGGGGTGGGTTGGGGGGGCAGGCATGGGGACTGTGTAGGGTGGGTGTTGTGAGGGGTGAGGGCTGGAAGGCTGTTTTATGTTTTATTGTTTTTTTTCAGCTTCAACACATTGCCAGAGTACAGAGGCAGGCCTTCCGCCCAGCCCACCTCCACCCCCGCAGCCTCTGCATGTGATCCAGGCGTGGTTGGCCTGACTCCCAGAGAATCCTGACCCACCAGAATAAAAATCCCAACATCTACGGTACAAATTCACAGATTGGCTTTGCATGCCTGACCTGGGAGCAAAAATCCAGGCCTATGTCTGTGATCATCTGTCTGGAGAGTCGCAGTCTCCTGCAACAAGCATCTACAGGTAGCACCATCGATCGCAATAAATTCTGTATTGAGGGCTTGGCCTTCATTGCCTTCCTGCCCTTCTTTCCTCTCCTGTGTCCTTCTGCTGCTCAGGGTTTCACACTTTCTGCGTAGGATGTTTCACCTCATCACCACCGGGCCCAAAATCCATCATGTCCCCCAACACCAGTTGCAGCCTTTCTTATGGACAGGTAGCCACCATATTATTCTTGACAGCCTTACCCTCTGCTTTCTACCCCCATTCACTGTGACCCTCACAACAGCAAAGGCAACTTCTTACAAGTGCAGAATCCCCCTCTGTGTGTATGCAGTGGATCCATTGGTCACTCTCTTGTCTCTGACTCAAGAGGTTCAGCGTTCAAGTTGCATTCCAGGGCTTGAGTACAAAAATCAAGGCTGACACTCCAATGCAGTACGCAGAGGTTGCCACTCTAGTGGAGCTGTTGTTATTGGATGAGGTGTTAGACCGAGCTCGCATCTGCCTGCTCGGATGGATGTAACTGATCCTATGGCATAGGTTTGAAGAAGACCAGGGGAGTTCTCTCCCTAGTGTCCTGGCCAATATTTATGCTTCATTCAACATCACAAAAACAGGTGATCTGGGCATTATCACATTACTGTTTGTGGGAGTTTGCTGTGTGCAAATTGGCTGTCACATTTCTTACATTACAACGGCAAATACACCTTACTTCATTGGTTAGAAAGTACTTTGGGATATCTGGAGGCCATGAAAATTGTTATATAATTGCATGTCTTTATTTTTCAACCTTTGCCACACTCACCCTCTTATGAGGCCGGGATGATACCCTGTGTTAGCCCCATTCTATGTGTGGCAGCCATGACTAGCTCCTCTTCTATACCCACTTCCCTTCAAATGATCTGCAAGACACCTCCTGAAACTCATGCACCACCTTCAAATTCCATCTTCCCCCTCCAAAAAGCTCTTTAACGAGCTTTTTAAACCTTAAATTGGTCTCAATAAGGTGGAGAGTGGAATCCCTGTCCTGCCCTCCAGGCACCACCACCATCCACACCCCCCTCCCTATTTAACATTGCCAGTGGTGAGAATGTTGTTCTGAAACTTACCTGCCCGCTGGCACCGCTACTTTCAGCCCTCCCCTTGCTTCTCTTTCCAACTTCAAGGAGTGGGGGTGGGTCCCAAAAATTCAGCCCTTGGAGTGGCTGCTGAGACAAAGAACCAAGAGCAAGTCTGGGACCAGGAATGGTACTGAGATTAGACCCAGGAGTGAGACTGGGAACAGGACTGGGACTGGGGATCCAGGAGCGAGGCCAGGAATGGGTCCTGGAGCCAAGGTGGCAAGTAGGAATGGGAGTAGGGTTTAAGGTGAATCTAGGAGTGGTGACGGGCAGAGGAATAGAATTTTATTTCACGATAGCCCTGCTTTTGGAATCTTTCGCACTATAATGGGGAACTGTGAACAAAACCCCCATGAAACAGTGAGGAGCTGGAGCAAAATGATGCGCGGGGTCAAGGTGAGTGATCCCAGGCACAGTAAACTGGGATTCCGGCCTACCCATGTCAATCTCAACTCATAACTTTAAAAAAAAACTTATAAAGGGGGTCATGAACACGGTCCCAAAGACACAACATTCCTTTAAATGAGTGCCAAAGTGACCACGTTAATGTTCAGTTCATCTGTATCTGATTAGGTCCAATGTTTGTTTTGTAGCTTCCAGGACTGCTTAGCCTCCCACTGCCTGATGTATATTGAAGGTCTCTGACAGCAGAATAAATAGGCTGTCTCTGTAAACACACGCCAGGGGTTTCAGACAACCCATCGCCAGAATGTAAGCGACAGTATGGATGAGAAGTGGATTATACACCGAGCACTTCATGTCATAGACCATTAGTTTTATTACCTGATCTGGAGACTTGTCATTTTGTTGTTGTTGCAATAACCATCAGTTGAAATTGTGATAATTGCACGTTTTCTTTTCATTATTACAGTGCAACGATTCCAATAAATGATGCTGATATTTCAGTAGTTTGGTGAATGGAAAGGAGTCAGATTTTTCTAGTGCGTTCGACACAGAGACTGAGGTCCATGGATTGTACCCCAGGAACCAGCACCTACAGGAGAGGACAGTGGGGGCTATGGGACTGTACCCCAGAACCCAGCGCCTACAGGAGAGGGAATGGGGGCTATGGAACTGTACCCAGGAACCAGCATCTATCGGAGGGGGAGTGGGGGCTATGGGACTGTACCCCAGGACCCAGCGCCTACAGGAGAGGACAGTGGGGGCTATGGGACTGTACCCCAGGAACCAGCACCTACAGGAGAGGGAGTGGGGGCTATGGGACTGTACCCCAGGACCCAGCGCCTATGGGAGAGGGAGTGGGGGCTATGGGACTGTACCCCACGACCCAGCACCTACAGGAGAGGGAGTGGGGGCTATGGGACGGTACCCCAGGACCCAGCACCAGTAGCAGAGGGAGTGGGGTCTATGGGACTGTACCCCAGGACCTACCACCTACGAGAGAGGGAGTGGGGCCTATGGAACTGTATCCCGGGACCCAGCACCTGCAGCAGAGGGAGTGGGAGCTATAGGACTGTACCCCAGGACCCAGCATCTATAGGAGAAGCAGTGGGGGCTAAGGAACTGTAGCCCATGACCCAGCACCTATTGGAGAGGGAGTGGGGGCAATGGAACTGTACCCCAGGACCCAGCACCTACAGAAGAGGGAGTGGGGGCTATGGGACTGTACCCGAGGACCCAGCACCTATAGGAGGGGAGAAAATACCAACTTCCATGAATTAACAAGGCTGAGTTCATCTCATGAACAGTACAAACTGTTTGAGAGTTTACACTTTGATATCAGAACTTTGGGTGTAATCATGTTTTACCTTATTATATGACTTTTCACTGGGTTTTATTTTGTTTTTTCTGTGAATGAGAGGAAATGGGTTTGGAAGGTTAGGGAGTAGCTAATGACCCTGAGCTGCTGCCTGTGAGGTGACTGGACCCAAATACAGCCCTGCGGAAGTAACAGACTCACCGTGGGGAAGATAACAAAATGGAGTGGGAAAATTCTGTGTCACCTGCTGGTGTCCCCCAAAATACATCTCCTGGAAGTTCCCCTCCAAGCCACTCACCATTCTGACTTGGAAATATATCACCGTTCCTTCACTGTCACTGGGGCAAAATCCTGGAACTCCCTCCCTAACACCACAGAGAACGCAGCGGTTCAAGAAGGCTGCTCACCATCACCTTCTCAAGGGCAACTAGGGATGGGTACTAGACGCTGAAATAAGCATCCTATAAACGGGCCTGGTAGTGAGACATCATGTCGCCATCACTGCACAGTTCCAGATCAGTAATGTTTCACAGTCAAGCCTCATTAATTAGGCCATAAATAACAGGAAGTTGTGTTTTGATTATTCCTGCAGCAACAGAAAAGATCCCACTTTGACTCATTAACATTCAGCTCAGGCATTGCCAGGTTATGCACAGTCCCTCTGTTTGTCCTCTGCTCACAGGTTGTCTTATCTCCGAGACTGTCCTTGATAAAACCTTCACAAGGTGAGCCTGCTACACTCACCTGGGTGGGTCCAGACAGACGAACCTCTGTTAAAGCACTCACTTCAAGTCCTCAACCATGGATAAAATAGATGAATGAGGCATCAACAGCTGTGAAGGCTGATGAAGACTATCATGGGGTTGGCACTCTCCAGTCATCAGAGTTTGCCAGGCCACTGGGTACAGATTGGCAATCATCTAGGTAGTGTGACTGTCAATCGTGCACTGACTCCATCACTTTTAAAAATGTCCTGTGCCAGGGATCCTTAAACCTAATCCTCTTTCTCACATCCCACAATTTCCTCTAATTGAAAAGCTGCTGATGGGGTCAACTTGCATTCTGACTTCCTTATCTTCGCTCACCCCAATCAACCCAAACCTTGCCTCATTTTCCTTTCAGAACCAGAAACCTCAACCTGCCCAGGTCAGAGCAAGAAGACAGTGATTTTGAAGACACACCACCGATTCATTTCACAGTCACAACAACCAGCCCAGATACAAAAACTGTGCACCATTTACAGGGTAGAATAGAAAAGGGATCTGCATGTGGTGAGTCACCAGGCACAAGTGACTTGCAGCAAGGGCAGAGGGCAAGTGTAGCAAAGACGCCAGCTACCTGGAGGATAAGGCCACATTTGCGTCCTGCTGCAGAAGATTGACTCAGCTGAGGATTTGGATGAGCCAGGTTATACAAGAGTGCTGACAGCTGTACACAGCATGATGCCCAGGACCAGGTGGGGCAGTCTGGAGCCAAGTCTTCGAGGGCAAGAGCAGCTCTGTAAGGCCCTCGGGTAATTCTGCAAGGCAGTCAGCAGTCTCCCCCCAGTGAATATCAGCAGCTTTCCACCAGCCATGCTGCCGACACTGGGGTAACACTGTGTCGGAGAATGAGAACAGGCAAAGACAAATAGAGGGCAAGCTGGAACAAAATGGGTGACTAGTTTACTTTTATTAGTGCCATGGCATGATGTAATTGAGAAATTTGAATTGGAATATGTATTTTGTGTGGGTTATTTTTCATGAAAGAAAGGAGAATGATGAGTGCCAGTGACAGTGGGAAGGTAAGGAGTTGGGGAACTGGGGAATTAAACTTGCTGTTACTGATGTCACTCATTAATCATTTACTTAACACAGCCCAGGTAGAAAAGGGTTGTGTAGTCACAGCCTCCTTTCCACTTCCTCCTCCTCTTCCTCCTATTCCTGTTCCTCCTGTTCCTCCTCCTCCTGTTCCTACTCCTCCTCAGTTTCTCCCCTGATAGTTGTTGGAAGTTTCCATCCCCTCAGAATGGCCAGCCTATGCAGCATGCATTGTGCTAAAACATTGTTTTGATGCCCGTACAGCTTAGTAACTGCAGGTCTCTCTTCCACAGGCAGTGGAAACAGTGGGCAGAATTTTCCCAAAAAGATTAGAGTCTCAACAGCATTCACGATGGCAAATGTACAACCGGGTGGTGTGGCCTCTTCCTTAGTTTTGTGGGCGGCGGCTTGTAAACAAGCTGCTTCCATGTTTGATGTCCTGTGCAGGACGGTCACCTGATCTCCAGAGCTGGCCCAATCAGAGGGAGACGATGGCCTGAATCTTGCGTTCCAATGTAAGGTGTGCGCCCAATCCGAACACATGTAAAATTGCACAAAACGACATCAGGCGTGTGTCCCAGTGTCATCATGCACGTGCGCAGTATTGAGGTCGACGGGAGCAGGAGCAGCAATTAAGATTATTAAAAAGCCTATTGACTGCGATTCTAAGTTGCCTGTGCAATTTTTAGCCCATTTTGGGTGGGCGGAATTCATGTTTTAATCATTTCCTCATTCACAGGTGGGATTAAAGGCCCTGGAGCAGCAGCACTTTCTCTGTCATTGCTTGTCCTTTGCTGGGTGGATACAGAGTTATCCCAGAGTTTCTTGGCATCTCGTTTGATTGTCAAGCCTGCCTTTCAGCATCTCAGGTCCTTATCTTCCCTGGAAGGTTCCTCTGAGTATAGCAGCCCAGCGCTCCTTCATTTTCAAGGCACTGCTCCTCTGCATCCCATCTAATGGGGATAGTGTATTCCACTGGTAGAACCTCCTCAAAGGAGGAAGAGAGGGGCAGGAGGGAGAGGAGGCAAGGTGGAAGTGGGCAGCATCCCATGGACAGACCTTTAAGAGGAGAGGCAGGGGCTCAGTTGGTGCAGGGCCAGCAGGGAGGCCAAGGTGAGGGGCTATGCTGAAGACGCTACTTCCCAGACAGCGCTCCAACTACTTCCAAATGTCCAGGATCCAGTGCCGCAGGTGTCTCCAGGGACACAGTGACAGCAATAGGTCACATTATAAGTCTGAAAATAGCCTCCAACTGCATAGACAGACACCCAATGCTGGTGGCTTTGAAGGCCACTGGTGAGGCCACAACTGGAGTATTGTGTGCAGTTCTGGTCACCACATTACTTGAAGGACATAATAGCTCTGGAGAGAGTGCAGAGGAGGTTTACAAGAATGTTGCCAGGGTTAGAAAAGTGTAGCTACGAGGAGAGATTGGATAGGTTGGGGTTATTTTCCTTAGAACAAAGAAGGCTGAGAGGTGACTTGATTGAGGTGTACAAAATTATGAGGGGATTAGATTGAGTGGACAGGATAAAATTGTTTCCCTTGGTGGAGCATTCTAGAACCAGGGGACATAGATTCAAGATAAGTGGCAGAAGGTGTAGGGGGGACATGAGGAAGAACTTTCTAACGCAGAGGGTAGTAGGTGTCTGGAATTCACTGCCCAATTGGTGGTAAAGGCAGAAAATCTAAACTCTTTTAAAAAGTACCTTGATCTGCACTTAAAGTGCTGTAAGCTGCAGGGCTTTGGGCCAGGTGCAGGAAGGTGGGATTAGAAAGGGCATCTGGGTGTCCTCGGGCTGGCATGGAAAAGATAGGCCAAATGGCCTCCTTCTGTGCTGTAACTTTTCTGTGGTTCTTTGGTCCTATGGTCACAGTGGCCCTGACCTTCTCTGCCTCTGGTTCTCTGCAGGGTTCAGTGGGGCGTCTGTGTGGCGTTACTCAATCAGCTGCACACAGTTGTGTCAAGCCCGTGACTGATACCACCTTTAGACATGCCTGCATGTTCATCCACTTCCAGACAGACAGGCCAAGCCAGGAGGAGAGAGCACGAGGCTTCACTGCGATGGCTGGGTTCCCCCACGTCCAGGGTGCAATATATTGCACCCGCATGGCCATCAAGGTGCCAGCAGGTGAGCTGGGAGCTTTCGTGAACAGAAAGGGGTTCCACTCAATGAATGTTACAGATCCTCTGTAACTACAGGACACAGATTCTCCAAGTTTGTGCCCATTACCCTGGAAGCTCACACGATGCTTACATCTTGCAGCACTCACAGGTACCAAGGCTGATCCTGGCCCCTGGACAAGTGGATGGATGGCTCCCGGGTGAGAGCGCAATCTCTTGAAGAGGTGTCTAATGCCCCCACTCCATCACCCAAGAACAAAGGCCGAAGAGAGATACAACAGGAGTCATGCCTCCACAAGGGCGGTGGTGGAGAGGGCCATCGGGCTGCTGAAGATGTGCTTCGGATGCCTGGGTCAACTAGGGGAAGCGTTGCAGTAACCTCTGGAGTGTGTCTCTCTCATAGTCGTCGCGTGCTGTGCCCTGCACAACCTGGCTTTGGCAAGGGGGACCCGCTGGAGGCTGAGGGAAGTGAGGCAGCTCCACAGGCCATGAAGGATGACTCAAGTGATGGCTCAGAGGAAGAGCCTGGGGAGACGCAGGGTGAGGACCTCGAGGCAGAGGACAGGAACTTTCGTGGAAGCAGGGACACCAGGGATGCTTTGATCCAGTGAACCTTCTGCTGGACATCCAAGGCATTGATACCTCATCAAGCCAGTGGCACTGTCTCTTTTGCTAACAATCAATAAATGAGAACACAACCTAGTACGCCTGCACCACACAACACCATACATTTACAAGCCTGTGCGACATCTGGCACCTTATTCAAACCATCCAGCCAACTCAGCCCATTTAAATCAAATAAATATTTATGTTACTTCACATGGACAAACAAAGAACAAACAGTGTCCATCCTGAACACAAGCGTCAAAATAATTAATGCAAAACATGCCACCCACGTCATGCCTCTGCTGTGCTCAAGGTGTCTTAAATCTACATCTGCGGGTGCTGTTTCTTGGTGCCCCCTCCCTTGCTGACAGTGGCGTTGGGGGCAACTGCTGACTCTGCTGTCCTGGTAGCCCTGATGACCTTGGCGGCCATCCTCTGGCCGCCGGAGCCTGAACAGGCTCTGCCTGGGTGGATGTATCCAGCCCCATAGTTGGGCACTCCTCAATCGTCCCAGCAACATCAGATGCAACGGCCACTAGCAGAGAATTGGAGTGGCTGGTGCCCTCATCTTGGTCAGGTGGGGTGACCTTCCCTTGTCACCACTTATAAAGGGGGAAATCAAAATATCAATATACCTTTCTGTCAGGTGGTGAGAGGAGAAATCAGGGCTGTTTAAATTAATCCCAGTCCTGGCCATAACACACCATTATCCCAATCTATGTAGTCTGACAAAATATTTCCTGTTGTTTTAGCATGCCAATAGTCTGATTGATTAGATGTCTTATAGCCGAATGACTATTTGTAGGCCTACTGTACATATTGTGAATGTGGACAAGGGACGTGAGCCATGTCATGAGTGGATGACCCTTGTCATGCAGTAGCCAGCCTTTAGTTTGCTGTGATGGGTAAAAGGCAGCTGGCACAATGAACTACTGTAGAATGAATTCATCATGACTGCTGCCAGGCCATTGACCTGTATGGATCGCTGCCTATGGTCACACAGCAGCTGCATGTTGAAGGAATGGAATCCCTTTTGCTTCATTACATGGCAAAGTTGACATTAGCTGCACAAATTTTAGTGTGTGTGGAGCCACGGGGAAGGCTGCAAATCTTGCAGACTGCCTTGCTCGCTTCCCCTGCTTCCTTGAGGTGAGAGGGAATGAGATAAAGATGTCTTTCTTTGAATAGAGAGCTCAGTCACCTCTTTTGTGTGACAGTGCTGAGAGATGTTGCTAATATCTCCAACAGGAGCCTCGTACTTGACAGTTCACGGCCATTCCTTTCCTCACTCGGAGGTTGAGTTGTGACTGAAATATTAGCAGATTTCAGTCAAAAACTTTTTTGTAAAGTGCAAATGTTTCAAACATTGATCACTACTGAATTTCAGATATGACAATGACTCTCTAAATGTCCTCTGAAGATATGATCTCCTGTTGAGAGTCCTTCTTCCACTCCTCCTCCATCTTCTAGTAGCTTGTCCTGCTCTGGTTGACCTCTGCTCATTCTCCCAGTCATGCCCAGTGCCAAAATAAAGGCCTACAAGGCCAATGGCTGGAAGAAGCTAGTTTGTGAAGAAACCTTGAATTCATCAAAAAATGTGCTTCAGCACCTGCCAGCTCACTCCCTGATTGCTGAACCTTCAAATATCTATAGGAAGCATTCAAAACTCATTGAATTGCAGCAAGAACTAGAAGGAATAAATTAACAACAAACCTGTCGTAATTGACAATTGTGGGTGGTGGGGAGTGGGTACTTCATGCTGCTTACATCGTATTGAGCTGTGTGAGGGTAAGAGAGGGTATCAGCTAGAGTGTGAAGTCCCAAAAAGGCAGCACTAGGATTGGGCACTGACCTGCCTGCTCTACATACTCCTGGTGGACGTTAGATGCTAACCTTTCTACCAACATGGGTGTCCAGTGCACTTCGCATCAGATATGTGCGTGTAAGCCATGAACACCATTTTTGCACTTAAGGGGCCATGTAGCTACCAAACACTGGGTGCTACCAACGCCAATTTCACCCACCTGGAGTCCGCTTCAATCATTACTTTTGACCATACATGCTGTCTCACAAATGTCCGTATGAAATAGTCTTTCCCATTCTTCATATCCCTTTTACTTAATCTTCCACACATGTCCCCTCATTTCAGATCCTCATTCACTAGGAACAATCTGGCCCTGGAATTTGTTGGTGCCATGACCCCCATTTTACTGGTGCAAATCAGGTGTATAAATTTCCAGTGTGATCTGCAGCAAGCGTGCACACACACTCTCCTGGCCGGAAATGCTTCATACACCACCTTGATAAATGCCTCCCAGAGCTTGTGTCTGAAACCAGCATTAACACTTTTGCATGGGAAAGTAAGGGGACTAAATGCCTGCTGACACATCCTTTACAAAATCCATTGGTAGTTAAGTGGAATTGCTGGGATTTAGCTCCCATGGGACACATTTCACCTTATCGTGGAGTCGGTGATACTCCCCCCAACGCCACATTAAAACTATGATCCACTATCAGTCACTGCTCACTCTGCCCTCCTTCCTCCCTGCTCTCTCTCTCTTGCCCCCTCCCTATCCTTTCTTCTCCCCCTCCCTCTCTATCTCTCTCTCTCCCTCTCTATGTTTCTCTCATTCTCTCCCTCCCCCTCTACGTCTCTCACTCTCTCTGCCTCACTCTCTCTCCCTCACTCTCTCTCCCTCACTCTGCCCCACGCCCCACTTGTCTGTCAGTGTCGGAGTTTTCAGTTCTGGTTGGACATATTCCTGGTGTTCATCTCATGTCCTCATATCTCTAACCACCTGCTAGGTCAGATAGGCATTGTTGCCTGTCTGAACATTTTCATTTATCATAGAAGATAATTTTAAAAATGCACAGTTTTTTAAAAAAGTGCTCCTTCTTTTCTCACCTTCCCCAAATTGCAATGTGACTGTTTGTGGAGCTCCAGATGCTGTTCACAATCAGGACCTCTCACAACCTCATACATGGACTCTGCAGGACATCTCCATTGCCTGAACCAAACCCCATATGACAACTAAGATGATGGAAGTACCCAGCAGGTCAGGCAGCATCTGTGTAGAGGCAAACAGGGCAGAATTTAACATAGACAACAGGGATCACAACCACTTGCTGGAGAGCCGTCAAGTGCCCATCGTAGCCTCCTTTCAAATGCCAGACTGGCACTTAACAGGCCAGCAGTGGGACTTCTCCAAGGTCAAGGACCTCTGAGGCAGAAGTCCCTAACCCCACATTCCAGGAGCCCGCAAGCAACCATGACAGGGTTGCTTTCTGGGCTTCCCACATGGTGAGTCACTGCCTGCCCCTGGGTGAATACCAACAGCAATGAGATCAGGCCCTGAAGTGGGCTTTAATTGCCTACTTAAGGGCCTCAACTGGCAATGGGGCAGGAAGTGGTCGGTTCATGAGCCTTCTCAGAATGCATTTAATCGGGCCAGAGGCAGCAGGGTCCCAATCCTCCCATCAAATTAAATGACTCACCCGTCACCAAACTTACCATGGCGGGGGAACATTAAATTCCATGATTCAATTAATGTTTCAGGTCAATGACCTTTCATCAGAATAATAACAAATGCTGATACTTATTCAAACAGGAAAATAGTTTAGGTGCGGGAGTTGGTTATTCAAGAACAATATTTAATATTCAAGAGCGAGTTAATAACTAACATTTTTATTTATAGATTATAAATATCCACACTGGTCTGAACAAATTCCCTGTCTTGCTCTATTTTAGTGGAGTTTCCGTAGGGTACGAGAAAGAGAGGCAGAGTCAGAGTTACAAATGGAAAGAAAAGGGAGACAGTCTGACAGAGAGAAGTAGAGAGAGACTGAAAGAGAGAGACAAACTGATTAAGGCTTTAATAGAATATCAATGAACATCTGGTAAGAATTGTACATCAAGTGAAAGATTAGCAGATTATGTGCTTGTAGATAATGAATGGACCCTCATTATTGAGAGACATATTGGCAATGTCCCAGTTAACAGCCTGATCAGAGGGAGCTTTGTGAGGCTTCGGCCTGCATTAATGATTTGTGGCAAGGGCCAGGTTAGATTGGAGTGCTGGGATTTTGCTCTTGTGCATACACACACAGAAATAAAGGAAAATAAATGTATGGTCAAGGGGTATCCCACTGTGGCTGGCAATGCTGCTGCTCTTGAAGTTATAACCCATAAGGCCAAAGGTTACAATGGGCAGAAATGCTTCTGAAAAGGCCGCGGCTGTCTGCTGCAATAAACTGTTGTTGAGGTTGTAGATTGAAGTACATGATTAAATGGGAGCTTGCAATTAGATCCACGCTGCCTCATTAACTCCAGGTTTGGGTGAAGGGAAGTTCTTTGATGAATACTTGGTGCCCTGCTGTTTCACAGTGTGGTACAAATGGTATAATTACCATGATCTAATGGCTGCCTCAATGGGAAGCCTTTTGGGATGCTGCTTCCCTGTGAATTGCGTATCCTTTGTTTCCATCTAAAGAGGTTTGTGTAAACTGTGGGGTGCCTGCAAGACTGACGGCAGAGGCGTGGGTGCGTGGGGGGGTGGTGGTGAAGCACTTCAAGATGGCCGCACTGTGAACAGAGGAAGCAGCTCACAGCAATTCACTGTGCTGCCTTTCATGAGGAATGCAACAGATTGAGGGTCAATTCTCAACAAGCTCCCAGCCACTCACTGGGCGATAGACAGATGTCTGAATTAATTGTTGTAACAACCCTTGGACCCTTCCCCACCGTGCTTATGCCACGCAGAAGTGAAAGTGTTTTGGTGCCAGGTCAGATCAAGTTAGTCTAAACAACAACTCTATTTACACAAAAATGGCAGAAGAATTTTATATTGCAATATTACCTTCTGTTAGATTACCTTTTCTCTATAAAACAAGAAACTTTTTCTCTTTCTCTAAAGTGCTAAGGAGCACAAGCTCCAGTAGCTCATCGACACCAACACCCATCCAGGACCCTCCACCCCGGCCTGTCCCTCCGTCCCCACCCCATCTTCCAATCCCAGCCCCAGCTGGGTATTCACTATACCCCCTGACCTTCCCCTCTCCAACGCTGAACGTTCAGTGCTCAGCAAAGGACTTAGTTTCATACCCTTACGCCCTCATCTCAATGAATTTCGGGCTCGGCACAATGCTGAACTCTTCTTCCGCCTCCTTCGTCTCCGAGCTCACTTCTTTGGGCAGGAGTCCTCTCCCCATTCAACGGATCCTTTTACCCACCTCCAATATTCTCCCTCCACCTGGACCCCTCCCTCTGGATTCTTACCTTCTCTTGATCTTTTCATTGAGAACTGTTGGCGTGACATTAGTCGTCTCAATTTCTCTCCTCCTCTCACCCATTCTAACCTGTGTCTCTCTGAACTTACTGCATTCCGTTCTCTCAGGTCCAACCCTGACATTGTCATCAAACCCGCTGACAAGGGTGGTGCTGTTGTTGTCTGGCGCACTGACCTTTACCTCATGGAGGCTGAGCGTCAACTCGCAGACACTTCCTCCTACCTTTCCCTGGACCATGACCCCATCACTGAACATCAAGCCATTGTTTCCAGGACTGTCACTGACCTCATCTCCTCTGGAGATCTTCCTTCCACAGCTTCCAACCTGACAGTCACCCAACCTCGGACGGCCCGCTTCTACCTCCTACCCAAAATCCACAAACAAGACTGTCCCAGCAGACTGATCGTGTCAGCCTGTTCCTGCCCCACAGAACTCATTTCTCGCTATCTTGACTCCCTTCTCTATCCCCTTGTCCAGTCCCTTCCCACCTACATCCATGATTCCTCTGACACCTTACGTCACATCAACAATTTTCAGTTCCCTGGCCCCAACCGCTTCCTCTTCACCATGGACGTCCAATCCCTCTACACCTCCATCCCCCACCGGGATGGTCTGAGGGCTCTCAGCTTCTTCCTCGAACAGAGGCCCGAGCAATCTCCATCCACCACTACTCTCCTCCGTCTGGCTGAACTTGTTCTCACACTGAACAATTTCTCCTTTAACTCCTCTCACTTCCTCCAAATAAAAGGTGTGGCTATGGGTACCCACATGGGCCCCAGGTATGCCTGTCTCTTTATGGGGTATGTGGAACATTCCTTGTTCCAGTCCTACTCCGGCCCCCTCCCACAACTCTTTCTCTGGTACATCGATGATTACTTCGATGCTGCTTCATGCTCTCGTCGGGACCTGGAAAAATTTATTAATTTTGCTTCCAATCTCCACCACTCCATCATTTTCATATGGTCCATCTCTGACACTTCCTTTCCCTTCCTTGACCTCTCTGTCTCATTTTCTGGTGATAGACTTTCCACCAATATCCATTACAAACCTACCAACTCCCAGAGCCACCTCGACTACAGCTCCTCACACCCCGCTTGCTGTAAGGACTCCATCCCATTCTCTCAGTTTCTTCGCCTCTGTTGCATCTGTTCTGATGATGTTATCTTCAAAAACAGTTCCTCTGACATTCCTCCTTCTTCCTTAACCGAGGTTTTCCATCCACTGTAGTTGACAGGGCCCTCAAGATATGCAACACCTGCCCCTTCACTTCCTCTCTCCTCACTCTCCAAGGACCCAAACATTCCTTTCAAGTGAAGCAGCATTTCACTTGCATTTCCTTCAATTTAATCTACTGCATTCGTTGCTCCCAATGCGGTTTCCTCTCCATTGCAGAGACCAAACGCAGACGGGGTGACCGCTTTGCAGAACACCTTCAGTCTGTCCACAAGCATAACCCAGACCTCCCTGTCGCTTGCCATTTTAACACTCCACCCTGCTCTCTTGCCCACATGTCTGTCCTTGGCTTGCTGCATTGTTCCAGTGAAGCTCAGCGCAAACTGGAGGAACAGCACCTCATCTTCCGACTAGGCACTTTACAGCCTTCCGGACTGAATATTGAGTTCAACAATTTTAGATCTTAAACTCCCTCCTCCATCCCCATCCCCTCTCCGTTTCTTCCCCCTCCTCCTTGTTTTTTCCAATAATTTATGTAGATTTTTCTTTTCCCACCTATTTCCATTATTTTTAGATCTATACCTTTTATGCCCTTTTAGTCTTATTTCACCCCACCCCCACTAGAGCTACCTTGCTTGTCTTGCTATCCATTCTTAATTAGCACATTCTTTTAGATAATGTCACCACCTTCAACACCTCTTTGTTCTTTTGTCTGTGACATCTTTTATCTCCTCCTATCATTGCTTGCTTGTCCCAACAACCACCCTCCCTTCTCTCTCCACGCCCCCCCCTTAAACCAGCATATATTTCACCCCTCTCCTATTTTTACTTAGTTCTGTTGAAGTATCATGAGGACTCGAAACATCAACTGTACTCTTCTCCGCCGATGCTGCCAGACCTGCTGAGCTTTTCCAGGTATTTTTTATTTTTTGTTTTGGATTTCCAGCATCCGCAGTTTTTTTGTTTTTATACCTTTTCTCTATATTTGCCCCAGTTCCTTTTCTTTCAGTGATTGGTATTTTACAATTTCAAATTTAAATTTTTATTAGGGTGTCAGCTCTGGCTCTATGACAGTGCTTTCACCTGTGAGCTGGAAGGTTGTGGGTTCAAGTCCCACTTCAGCAACATGAGCATAAAATGAAGGCTGAAACTCTGCTGCAGTGCTGAGGGAGTGCTGCACAGTTGGAAATGCCATCTTTTGGGTGAAATGCTAAACTGAGGCCCCTGTCTATCCTCTTGAATGGGTGCAAAAGGTTCTTTGGCACTATTTTGAAGAAGATCATGGCAGCTCTCCTTGATGTCCTGGAAAATATTTATCTCTCAATGAACATGAGTAAAATAGATTATCTGGTCATTACCAAATTGCTGTTTGTGGGAACTTGCTGTGTAAAAATGGCTGCCACATTTCTGCTCCACTACAGTAAGCAAACACGTAAATGGCAGTGAAGCACATTGGGATGGCTTGAGGCCATAAAAGGTGCTACAGAAATGCAAGTCTTCCTCCTTTTCTCTCTCTTTCCTTTTCCCTTTCCCCCTCTTTCTTCCGTCTACTGCCTTTATATTAAGACATCGATGATAGAGGAATATATTGGCTGACATATTTGCAGCATGCGCATGAATATATTCATCACCTGCCATCACCTCTAACAGAGGAGCTAAGCTCAGCCAAGCCAGCAGAAAACAGGATTCAGCAGGACGTCCTCCAACTAGCCAGAAACCACCCAAAAACATCAATAAAGTACTGAACTCGAAAAGGCATTCAGTTTTAAAAAATCAATCCTACCCTGTTGCTTGGAATTTAGCATTTTGAACATTAGTCTGGTGGATTGGCTGACTTTTCTTTCCATTTTTGATGTTTTTCTCCTAGCTGTTTCATTTTGTGCTTGTTTCAAAGTGAGTAAGATGGAACCGGTCAGGTGCACAGTTAAAATCGCCCAAGTTACTGAACCGCTCTGGAGACACAAAGTTTCCAGTTTTTAGTTGCTCTTCTGAATTGGCAGCCAAGATGGCAGCCCAACGCTGGCGGGAATTTTCCCAGTGTCCCAATGAAATCCCAATGGAGGACCTGGTGGCAGACTTCACCAGCAGCCATGAGCAGGAGGCAGCGGTCTGTGTCCCACAAAACCCCACATCGGACTCGGCATGGGGTCAGGAAGAGCAAGATTGCAACCTACTAAATTGGCAAATCCATACACAGGAAAGTGTAATACTGCCCACAGCATCAATTTAAAGGGATTTTAGAGCTCAACTGAAGGGAATGGCCATTATCTGAGAATTTTGGCAAGGCAACCTTGCCAAATCATAGGAAGTTACACACTTAATCTCCTAAGTACATATCCTAACATTGCCAAGGATAGGATGGATTTAAGATGAAGATAACTAAGAATATAAGTGAGTAAGGAATAGGTGGTTAAGTTAATTGGGTGAGATAAAGTAGGGTGTGATGAGGTTAATGTGGAGCATAAACCTAATACCGACCAGTTGAGCTGAATGGCCTGTCTGTTCTGTAAATTCTTGGTGACTCTGATTTTCAATGTTGTGTGCTTAGTTAGAAGGATCTGCCCCAGTCACTGAACACTGTGGGAAGATTGCAGTGGTGTCACCCGCCCCCTCTCCCCCACTTGTCACAGTCTTATTTTGAACCTGTGAAATTACCCAAGGCTGAATGGAAAGGGCATCATGTCACTCAAGACCTTAAACAAGACTGGGAGCATTCAGCAGTCCTAGGTTTGCAGAACTCAATCTAGTACTCCTCCCTGGGGCAGTCTTTCTCCAGACAGCTGGCTCGTCACAGCATTCAGTCACAGAAACCAGAACATTTTGACGTAATTTGTGTTCAACAATGACAACTCATTTGACATCTGTTATGCTCAAAACCAACCATTTAGCTACCATTTGATGTCATTTGCAATCAAAAGTAGTCACTTAATTATCATTTGACATCACAAGTTGATCAACTGATATCATTGTCATCAATTACCATCAAACCTTAGGCATTCTGATACTAAAAACTATCAGTTTGTTCTCCATATTTCTGAATTGCTATAGCTTCAAACATCCTAAAATTGAGCTAATCTTTGAAGAAGCAGGCTCTGTTTTGACAAGTTATTTTTATGCTTTTATTCATAACCTATAACTAGTGCAGCATCTGCACCTCCTAGCCACCTTCCAGCACTTTTTTTCACCACCACCAACCCACCAGGTCAATTTTCTCCATAACTCCTCCAACATTCCCCCACCACTGGTTTGCAGCAGTTTTGTTCTCCCATCCCCTCGTTCTCTTTTTCTCCTGCTTCTACCCTCTCGCTCCTTCCCCGTCTCTCTTTACTCCACCCGCCCTTCGTCCACCTCCCTTCCTCCATCCTCCCCCCACCCCCAGAGAGCTCAGGCTGAAACCAGAAGTGACGGTGAAGACCTGCTCTACTGTAGCTTTCCAGCCAGTGTGGACACAAGCAATGGCAGCAGAGAGAGGCAAGTGTTTGGGTTAGGAAGTCGGGGGTAGAGACAATCATTGGGGGGTGGGAAGAGTCATTGCGGGTGGCAGTTAGCCCCAGAAGTGTGGCGGGTAGGTCCAAGACTGGATGGGTTGGGTGGGTTTGGTGGGGCGGGGGCGTGGGTGTAGTCCTGAGACTGGAGGGGTTGGGGCAAGTGGTGTAGATCGGACACTGGGGTTGGATGTTGCAGGTCTGAGACTGGGAGT
Organism: Carcharodon carcharias; assembly: GCF_017639515.1. NCBI lineage: Eukaryota > Metazoa > Chordata > Chondrichthyes > Lamniformes > Lamnidae > Carcharodon > Carcharodon carcharias. The sequence goes on along the minus strand of NC_054480.1, from coordinate 77,227,263 downwards.
TAGGGTGGATGGGGGCTGGGCTGCCAGGAGGACTTCCGGGCAGAGGAGGAAACCACCGGGAAACACCAAGGTACGTCGAGAGGAGATTGGGTGATGGGGGGCAGTCCTAAATGGTTGGCCCCTTACCCTGAGACAGTGTGCAATGTTTTAGATTCCCCAGTCAGGGGAAACTTTTTCTCAGCAGCTGCCCTGCTAAAAAACCCTTAAGGATTTTATATGATTCAATTAAATGACCTCTCATTCTTCGAAACTTCAGTTAATATAGGCCTAATCGGCTCAATCTCTCCTCATAGATAACCCCCTCATCCCAGGAACCAGTCTAGTGAAAATTCATTGCACTCCCTCTACGGCAAGTATGGTCTTCCTGAAACAAGGGACCAAACTGGAGAAATGAATGAATCAGATCCAATGGCATGGAGACCCAGGGACACTGCATTAAGAGTTAATTCACAGTTATCAAATCTCACACATGGTCATCTAACTTAGGCCTTAAAAGGACAGATCAGAACACCTCTTACTGGTGAAAAGCTAAAAAACGATAAAGGTCCAAAGAGACTCGTGTGTCCATGAACATAGATCATTAAAATGTCATGAAAAGGTACAGAAAATAATCAGAAAAGGATTTTGGAACACTGGCCCCTGTATCTAGAGGACTAGAATACAAAAGAGGGAAGTCACGCTATAGTTATACAAAGCCCTGGTTAGACCACACCTGGAATCACTGAGTATTTCTGGGCACCACACATTAGGCACCATACATTGACCTTGGAGGGCGTGCACTGCTGATTTAGAAGAATGATACTTGGACTCCAGGGGTTAAGTTATGAGGAGACATTTCACGGACTAGGATTGTAACCCTATAATTTAGAAAATTAAGGGGTGATTTGACCAAACCTTTCAAGAAATTAAAGGTTACTGAAAGGATAGATAGAATCTATTTCCAATGGTTGAGCAGACAAGGACTAGGCGAAGTAAACTAAAAACTAATCATAGAATAGAATAGTGTCCCAGCCAGAAGGCAAGAAGGAAAATATATATATATTTTTTTTTTATTTGTTCTTGGTATGTGGGTGCCATTGGCCAGGCCAGCATTTATTACCCATCCCTAACTGCCCTTGTTCAGAAGGCATTTAAAACTTAACCATATTGCTGTGGGTCTGGAGTCATATGTAGGCCAGACCAGGCAAGGACAGCAGATTTCCTTCTCTAAAGGACATTAGTGAATCAGATGGGTTTTTCCTGAAAATTGGTGATGGTTCTAGGGTCCAGTTTTTTAATTGAATTCTAATTTCACCATCTGCTGTGGTAGGATTTAAACTCAGGTCCCCAGGGCATTACCCTGGGTCTCTAGGATACAAGGCCAGCAACAATACCACTATACCACCACCTCCTCTGATGTAAATTTATCTATTTATCTATATCTCTACAACAACCTGGCTACTCTACAAAATTATTATTTTTATTTTAAAAATGGACATTGCTTTTCCCTGAGTAGCTATGACTCATACCAGAAGAATTTCTAATCTTCGGAAAGCAGAGGGACTTTGTTATCTTTAGAGAGGTGCTAATGCCCTCTGTGACAGCTGACAATCAAATTCCAAAGAAATCCACCCGCCCACTTGACACTTCTAAGGCAGAGCTAGGGCCAACAGAGACAGTATGTCCACAAAAGGACAAAAGGACATCTGATGTCCTTACCTGGTCTGGCCTGACTCCTCTATTAAACACCTCAAGATTTAAGAACTGTTAAAATACATCCTTTGTCCAACACCCAGGCAAAGAAGTTGGAATAATGCCACATGACCTCCCCCAAGCTGCTAGAACCTGTAATATTGCAGTGTGGAACTGAATCAAGACAGTTTACCAATTTATCATTTAACAGGTAGCAGCAGAAAGAGTTCTATCCAGGTGAAGTGCCTGGCCCTCACCTACACTGTGAACTACTGGAACATTGGAATTCTGTATCTGTGCCTTCAAGACTCATTCATCTCTACGTGCCTTCTCCATTGTGGAAGTCCTCACTTCTGGAAATTCAGATCACCCTGCAACAGTTTCAGTCTGCTAACCTCTGAAGGAATACACCACTGGATCTTTCTGATTCCGGACTCTGGGCTCACGTGAAACCATAACTCTTATTTTTACCCTTTTCTTTCCCTTATCCCTGTTTTACTATATGAGCGCAAAAGGGGCGAACATTCCGAAAACCCCTTCCCAATTTTGAGTGTGTGCAAAATAAACCAAACCTTTTATTTTACCTTCAAGTTTGCTGTGGAGCTATTGATAGAGGATTGGATCACAGCAAAACTGAAGGGTTGGGAGAGACATGCCATCACTTATACTGCTCTGCCTTTTCCTTGTTGCCCTGTAAGTTTTTCTTTCTCAGATAAAAATCCAATTCCCATCTGAAAGCTATGATTGAACCTGCCTCCGCCACACTCTCAGGCAGTGTATTCCAGACCCTAACCACTCGCTGTGTGAAAAGTTTTTCCTCATGTCGCCATTGCTTCTTTTGTCCATCACCTTAAATCTGTGTCCATTGGTTCTCGATCCTGCTGCCAATGGGAACAGTTTCTCTCTATCTACTCTGTCCAGACCCCTCATAATTTTGAATACCTCAATCAAATCTCCTCTCAGCCTTCTCTTCTCCAAAGAAAATAGTCCCAACTTCTCCAGCCTATCCATGTCACTTTTTTTCCCCTCATCCCTGGCATCATTCTCATGAATCTTTTCTGCACCTTCTCTAATACTTTCACATCTTTCTTAAAATGTGGCACCCAGAACTGTGCACAATACTCCAGTTGAAGCTAAATTAGTGTTTTATAGCTTTATCATAACTTCCTTGCTTTTGTACCCTATAACCCTATTTATAAATCCCAGGATCCCTTTCTTTTTATTCATTCACGGGATGTGGGCTACGCTGCCTGTGGGCCAGCATTTATTGCCCATTCCTAGTTGCCCTTGAGAAGGTGGTGGTGACCTGCCTTCTTGAACTACTGCAGTCCATGTAGTGTATGTACACTCACAGTGCTGTTAGGGAGGGAGTTCCAGGATTTTGACCCGGTGACAGTGAAGGAACGGTGATATATTTCCAGGTCAGGACGGTGAGTGACTTGGAGGGGAACTTACAGGTGGTGGTATTTCCATGTACCTGCTGCCCTTGTCCTTCTAGATGGTAATGGTTGTGGATTTGGAAGGTGCTGTCTAAGCAGCCTTGGTGACTTAATTAGCCATTTTCCCAACCTGCCCTGCCAACTTCAATGATTTGTTCCCATAAATATCCAGGTCCCTCTGCTCAAGCACCTCAATTAGAATTGTACCCTTTATTTTATATTCTCTCTGTATTCTTCCTACCAAAATGAATCATTTCACATTTCAATGCATTAAATTTCATTTGCCACTTGTCCACCCATTCCACCAACCTGCCTATGTCCTTTTGAAGATCTGCACTATCCTCCTCACAATTCACAATCGTTCCAAGTTTTGTATCATCCACAAATTTTGAAATTGTGCCCTGTACACCAAGGTCTAGGTCATTAATATATATCGAGAAAAGCAGGGGTCCCAACACCGACCCCTGGGGAACTCCACCTCAAACCTTCCTCCTGTACAAAAAACAACTGTTCACCACTACTTCGCTTCCTGTTATCCATGTTGCTACTGTCCCTTTTATTCCATGAGCTATAACTTTTTTCACAAGACATCGTGCAGCAGTTTATCAAATGCCTTTTGGAAGTCCACGTACACCACATTAACACCATTACCCTCATCAGCCCTCTCTGTTACCACATCAAAAAACTCAAGCAAGTTAAATAAACACAATTTGTCCTTAACAAAGCCATACTGGCTTTCTTTAATTAACCTACATTTGCTCAAGTGACTATTAATTTTGTCCTGTATGATCATTTCTAAAAGCTTCCGCACCACCGAAGTTAAATTGACTGGTCTGTAGTCACTGGGTTTATCCATACATCCTTTTTTAAACAAGGGTGTAACACTTGCAATTCTCCAATCCTCTGACACCACCTCTGTATCTAAAGAGGATTGATTGGAAGATAATGGCCAGTGCCTCCTCAATTTCCACCCTCACTTCCTTCAGTATCCTTGGGTACCTCTCATCTGGTCCTGGTATCAGCTTTAAGTACAGTCAGCCTATCTAATATCTTGTCCTTCTCATTTTATGGCAGTTGATGCTAGATTAATTGGTGAAGTGGGAGGGTGAGAGCGACTTTCCTTGACATCAAGGCAGCATTTGACCGAGTGTGGCATCAAGGAGCCCTAGCAACACTGGAGTCAATGAGAATCAGGGGGAAAACCCTCTGCTGGTTGGAGTTATACCTAGCACAAAAGAAGATGGTTGTGGTTGTTGGTGGTCAATCATCTCAGCCCCAGGATATCACTGCAGGAGTGCCTAAGGGTAGTGTCCTCGGCCCAACCATTTTCAGCTCCTTCATCATGACCTTCTTTCCATCATAAGGTCAGAAGTGGGGATATTCATCGATTGCACAATGTTCAGCACCATTCGCGACTCCTCAGATACTGAAGCAGTCCATGTCCATATGCAGCCTGACCTAGAAAACATTCAGGCTTGGGCTACTAAGTGACAAGTACCATTTGCATCATGTAATTGCCAGGTAATGACCATGGCCCACCAAGAAAAAATCTAACTGGAGTGCTTAATGATTCAATTGATCTATGTTTGATTATGTTTAGTCTCTTGACTGATCTATGTTGACTGTGTTTAATTGATTAAGCCTGAGTGCAGGCTATATAAGAACTAATGCAAAGAGAAGCTTCCAGAAAGACCTGAGAAGCCTGAGCTGTGAACATGTGTGTAGAAATCCTGTGAGCATTTTATTTTAAACCACTGTAAATAAACCTGGTGTAGATTTAGAACTAGTGTCATCCCTTCATTGCTCTGAGGTAAATCAGATAGATATAATATATAACATACCTGCGAATACACAACAAAATTGGCGACAAGGAAAGTTGAGAAAAGTTTAACTTTACCAGCTCCAGTAGTGTTTCTTTCATCTGCAGAAGATCCTTCCATGTTGTGGGGTCGATGAATTTCGGGGTTCAAGATCTACTTGCTTGTTACAGGTATGGGTAGTCTGGGAAACAACGATCTGCAAGAAGGTGATACTCATACCTTGTTTCGGAGCAGAAGACCAATGAATTTTTGAGCAGCATATACTGGAGATACATCTACATTTGATAAGGCAGTAAGTGCTCTCAGACAATATTTTTGCCAAAAAAAGATTTGATGATCAAATGATATATATTCTGCCAAAGATATTAGGGAGCCCATTAAACAATACATGGCAGCGTAGGGACAAGTGGCTTCAACATGTAAATTTGGCATACTAACCAACTTACTAATTTGTACCCGATGAATTGAAAAGACTTGAATTCTGTGAATTTGGGAACATCTCCTCATGGAGGATGCTAATTTAGCCTTGGGAAAAGCCACAACCTGTCTAAATTGAATCTACCATGTTAGATTCAAGGAGGTTACACAGGAATGAACCCTTAGACTCAAGGTTGCAGACACAGCTTGCCCAGCCAGCTCAAGTGAAAGGAGACAGACAAAGAGACCTTAGAATTCTCATCAATACATGCTCCATCATGGTCAGATACCTTCAAAACTGTGCCCAAAGTGTGAAAATGCTCATCAAGTCACAAGACTATCATTGGCTCAAGGGGAAAAATGTAACTAATTTTTAAAGTGGCACCATTTTGCAAACATCTACGTCGAAGAAGAAGACTCCATTGGTTCAACACATGGAGGGGCCTCCTCCTGACAGTGAGATAACACCATGTATATGCCATCACAAACAGTAAAGCACCAGGTCATTTTAAGGAATGTTCAGTTGAGATTGCAGGCATCTCAGACTCGCTTCTTATCGAAATAAAAACAGAAAGTGCTGGAAAAACTCGGCAGGTCTGGCAGCATTTTTGCAGAGAGAAACAGAGTTAATGTTTCAAGTCCAAGATGACTCTTCTTCTTTAGCTTGTTATCGATGTTGATGCAAAAGCATCTATTTTAATGACTAGCTCAACCTTTGGTATTTTTCGCCACTTTCTCTCACTCCTGCAACTCTTCAAGTTTGTGACAACTCAGTTATTCCAGCTTTGGGAATGATCACAGTTCCAGTACACTACAAAAACATCTCCCTAGACAGGTTCACTTTCCATGTAGCTAAAGGCAGAAATCTTATAGGAGCAAACCTTTTTGATAGGCTTGGATTCAAACCAGAGGGCCCCAGCAGAGCGTACATTAATGTGATCGATGATGCAAATCACACACACCAGTGTCCTTCCTTATATACTGATTTGGGGAGATTAAGGGGTACTTTCATCCTCCGTGTGTCAACACATCAACTCCGCCACTTTCACAAAATTTGAGATGGTTGCAGTTTGCAACACTTGCCAAAGTGTCAATGCAACAGAAAAGGCTAGAAGCAGACAGTGGCATTGAACGAATCAACTCATCACCGTGGATATCGAACCCAGTCATTGTATCTTGGGAAAAGGTAAATTTAGACTATACGTCGACCTTAAGGTGGTCAACAAAGCTATTATTCCAGACAAGTATCCACCTGCAACAATCCAAGAACTGTCAGCATCATCTCATGACTCTATGTTCTTCACAAAGCTCGAAACGTGATGGAGTTATCTTCAGGTGCCTCTAGCAGAACAAAGCCTATGTCTAACAGCTTTTGTTACTCATGAAGGTGTGTTTCAGTACTGCAGAATGCCTAACGGACTTATGTTTTTGTGTGTGGATTGAAATGTATCAGGACTGGCAGAGATGCTATTTTCACCTTTAACATGTCAAACGCTGTTTGCTGTGTGATTGTCCATTCCCATTGTGCATCTTTGCACAGTAGCTTTCAAAAAGGCTCCATGATCTCTGTACTTAGGGATGAATTTGTGATAAAAGTTCCAGAAGATTGTTTATTCAGTCTTGTCAGAGTTTGATGGGATGGTCAACCTATCTGACGGCCTCATTGTCCACAGAAGGGATGAAGCAGAACATAATCAACTATTATAAATGGTGCTCAAATCACTCACAAAACACAATTTGATGCTCAACAAGGATAAATGCACATTCATGGCATGTGGGATTGACTTCCAGGATACAGAGTGACAGCAGCTGGAGTACAGCTGACACATGACAATGTCAAAGCCATTCTTGTGCTTCCAACCCTGGTAATGTGAAAGTGTTGGCATCATTCTTCAGTACTATCAATTTTTATCACAAATTCATCCCTAAGTACAGAGATCATGGAGCCTCTTTGAAAGCTACTGTGCAAAGATGCACAATGGGAATGGACAATCACACAGCAAACAGCGTTTGACACGTTAAAGGTGAAGATAGCATCTCTGCCAGTCCTGATACATTTCAATCCACACACAAAAACATAAGTCACAACAGAAGCATCAGGAAATGTGATTGGGGCTGTACTCTCACAGTACATTGAAGGAATCAAATGACCAATCGCTTATGCCTGAAACTGAACACAAATACTGCACTGGAGAGTGGGGAGATCTAGCTTGTGTCTATGTATATGAGCATTGGCTCTATGATAGAAAGTTCATTCTTTGTACCGATCATCAAGCACTGACTACATTGTTAACCACGTCAAAATCTGGTCATTAACCTCTACACATTTACACTTGGTCAGATCATCTTCATCAGTACAACCTACAGGTGAAGTAACTTGCAGATTCACACAGTTGAGTGGCTGACATGCTGAGCCATACTACTATCGCAGACGGCATCAGTGATAGCGAAGTAAGTGGTTTAACACACAACCACATATCTTATTATTGAAGAGGAGTTGAGGGCAGAATCGGAGACAGCCAGCGTACTGCAGAAAGTAAACCAGCATCTAAAAACATAGTGACCTCGTGAAGTAGAGCAAGAACTGATCCTGTACTATAGAGTATGCAATGAATTCACATTGGTTGATGACAACTGTATTATACACGGAACTTATCAGCTCTCTCTGTCTCTAGCGAATGCACTGCCTAAGAGTGTGGTGGAGACAGGTTCAACTGAAGCATTCAAAAGGGAATTAGACTGTTATCTGAAAATGAAGAACATGCAGGGTTACAGGGTTACAGGGAGAAGGCAGGGGAATGGCACTGGGTGAGTTGCTTATTCGGAGAGCCGGTGCAGACACAATGGGCCAAATAGCCTCCTTCTGCACCATAACAATTCTGTGATTCTCTTATTGTTTCCAGTCAGTTCACAGGGTCCCCAGCAAGCTACAGCCTTCATCACCATCTGACATCAAATGGTGGCATGGAACGATTCAACAGTGTAATAAAGGACAGACTGAAAGCTGGTAAGTCAAGGGGAAAACTTTTGAACAATTCATTCATATCCGACTTCACACCCCTGACTTGTGCCTTGTAGATGGTAGACAGGCTTTGGGGAGTCAGGAGGTGAGTTACTCACTGCAGGATTCCTAGTCCCTGACCTGCTCTTGTAGCTGCAGTATTTATATGGCTAGTCCAGTTCAGATTCTGGTCAATGGTAACCCCCAGGATATTGGTGGTGGGAGATTCAGTAATGGTAATGCCATTGAATGTCAAGGGGAGATGGTTAGTGTTGTGACATTCTCTGACCAGAACAATAGCAGCTGAACTAACGATAGGCTGTCACTTCCACGTGCTGTTGACCATTCTTAAGCTATCGCTGCCAATCAATAAGAATGTCAAAGTAAAAGCAGAAGAAATAACAAAGCAACAAATAATGAAAAAGCATACTTTAACAAGCAAACAGGTGCAAGGGAACCATGATTTGAACTTGGAGATTGGGTTCATGTAAAATGGCCAAATCACAACCATAAACTTGCATCATCTCTGTCGGGCCCAAAGCAGATAAAGCAGTTGCCCGGTACCAATACTTATCTGTTGGATGATAACACAAAGTGGAACATGAGATGATTTCACTTTGAGTCGACCAGGATATTTTGAGGACAGTGATTATGAGGACACATTTCCTTTTTCTATGAGCAATATTGACCATCTACCTCATCAAGTTGATCACACAAAACTATAAGTTCAAATTAATAAATCTAATTGCAGACCTCAGAGATCTTCATATCGTAAAGATTATTTCTGTACTTGGGAAAAACAGACATGTTGAACACAAAAAATGACTTATGTATAGGTATTTGTTGTTTAGGATGATTTAATTTACAATAAGGTCTTTAGTTAAAGGAGGGAAAATAAATAGTGTTCAATGATTTAATTCTTCTGTATTTGATTATTTTTGTTCGTTGATTGATCTATGTCCATGGTACTTGATTGATTAATCTTGGGTGGGGACTCTGATAGCTTAAATAAATATGAGCTTCCAGAAAGACATGAATTTTGAACATGTGTTTAAAAATCCCATGATTGCTGAGAATTTTAAAGCATTATAAATACATCTTGTGTAGACTTAGAACTAGTGTCATCTCTTCATTGCTCTGAGTTAAATCAGATATGCATAATATACATCAAATTGGTGAATATACAACACTAACCATTTCCCCTTGACATTCAATGGCATTGTCAATGCTAAATCCCCCACTATCAACATCCTGGGGGTTACCATTGACCAGAAGCTGAACTGGACTAGCCATATAAATACCCTGGCTACAAAAGCAGGTCAGGGGCTAGGAATTGCAGCAAGTAACTCACCTCCTGACTCTCCAAAACCTGTCCATGATCTACAAGCCACAAGTCAGGAGTGTGAGAGAATACTCTCCACTTGCCTGGATGAGTGCAGCTGCAACAGCACTCAAGAAGCTTGACACCATCCAGGACAAAGCTAGATTGGCACCACATCCACCACCTTCAACATTCACTCCCTCCACCAGAGTGGTAGCATTATGCACCATCCACAAGATGCATAGCAGCAACTCACCAAGGCTCCTTCAGCAGGACCTTCCAAACCCACAACCTCTACCATCTAGAAGGACAAGGGCAGCAGACACTTGGGAACACCACCACATGGAAGTTCCCCTCCAAGCCACTCACAATCCTGACTTGGAAATGTGTCGTTCCTTCACTGTTGCCTGGTCAAAATCCTGGAACTGCCTCCCTAACAGCACTGTGGGTGTACCTACACCACATGGACTGCAGTGGCTCCAGGAGGCAACTCATCACCAACTTCTTAAGGGCAATTAGAGATGGGCAACAAATTCTGGTCTAGCCAGCGATGCTTGCATCTTGTGAAAGAGTTTTTTTAAATGTTAATTTTAGTTTTAAATCTAAATTGATAGGTTTTTGTTAACCGAAGATATTAAAGGAACTGAGGCAAGGTGGATATGTGATCATGATCTCTATGAATGGTGGAACATGCTTGAGGTGATAAATAGCCTATTCCTGTTTCTACGATTCTACGTTCCCATTGAATTTCCCTTTACCCTTCTCTGCTACAAGAAGAGAATGTCAGTTTCTCAAGTCTCTCCATAGGCTGATTTTTATGTTTATTGGCAGGTTGGGGATGGTTGTCCTGGAGGTGCACCGTCTGCCAACTACCCCCCACTACAGTTCTTCATGCGTATCTCGGCCAATTACTCTTCAACCCTGTCTGTCTCTCCAAGCAGGGGGCTCTCAACCTGCACAGTTTGAGCACTGTCACATCCTCAGCTGCAACGAAGATTGGAGGCAGAGCAAATGGAGCAGCCCAGACCAAGACCCAGGTTCGACGATGACTCCCTGTGGGTCCTGCTCCACGCTGTGGGTGATCAGTGGGAGGTCCTCATGCCAAGTGATGGAAAGAAGAGACTTTTCTGCCAGACCTAAACTGCCTGGATGGAGATTGGAGAGCCCAACAGCATGGGATCATCCAAAGGACTTGGCTACAGTGCTATAAGAACCTGAATGAACTCTTACATTTGGCCAGGGTGAACGTCCAACCATCTTGCAGATGGATCTATATGGGAGGGTCTGAGGGTGTTATGTGTGTCACATCCTTACATAGCATCTAGCTCCAGCACAGCTCAGTGAGTATGCATGATTTGACTGAAAGGAATCCATTCACTGGTGCAAGCACATTACAGTCACCAGAGCAGCTGTCGGAGACTGGGAGCAGGCCTCTGACACTCGGAGGAGTGCTGGAGGCAACCTAGATGGTGAGCCCCTGACAGAAGACAAGTCTCTGGAGTCGTCCATCAAGCAGCAAGTGCTAGGCATAAGTGATGTAGGTGGAGATGTGGAAGAGCTTCCAAAGGAGTTATGGGCACTGGTACAGACAGTGGAAAAGTCCAACCAGGCCATGGACGCTGCGATTATCCACTCTTCAGAACACAAGTCTTCCCCCATTGAGAGACTAGTGACTGCCATGGAAGGCCAAACCTAGCTGCTCACTGATTGGATACTGGGTTTGTGTTCTTCCCTGCTGTCCATCACCTCATCTCTGAGCTTGGGGGCCAAGAGCCAAAGCGGGAGAGGGCGAGGAGCCTGGAGTCACTTCAGGTCCTGGTTTCTCTCAGGAAAGCGAGGAGGGTCAAATGGACCTTAAGGCAGCGAATGGGCAGCTGCTGTTGCCATCAGGGGGCACCTCTCCGGTGATTCTGATGGGACAGCCCCTTCTCTGCCCCTCTCCCATTGACACCAATACTTCCGGATGCCACGGCGACTGGTAAGACTCCTGCCACTGTGCAGGAGACCACACCATGCTGGCGCCTCATGACCTCTGGTAACCCCATGAAAGTCATCCCAGGCAAAGCAACATAAGGGTCAGGAACATTCCCCCAACACAGCTGGTGACGAGGAGGGAGCACCACACCGTGGTACCGGGAAAAGATTTAAGAAAACAGCAGCCACACCCGAGTTCACAAGGATGACTGTAGTTTACTTTGGTTGCTAATATTTTGTTTATATTACATATTCAATATTTATTTTGTGTTCTTGCTGCTCTGGTTTAATTTGTGAATGATGCGTATGTTGCCCTGGTTTGGATTTTGATTGAATGACAGGTATAAGGGGAGTTGGTGCTCGTGTGGGGCCCTCTAAATGGTTTCATTTGATGCCTCACCATTGGCACATGCATGGGCGGCCCTGGTCTTGATGCATGGGAGATAGCAAGAAGAGGTGAGTATGGAAAAGATGTTATTGTTGAGTGAATTACTCATTATCAGTTAAATCTTCACATAATTCGAGACTCCCGCGTCCCTTTGGCATCCAAATTCTGTTATACACTGGCTCCACAGCTGACTGGCATGGCTCACCTTCCCCATCATCAGACTCATCCTCAGACTCCACTACAGAGGATGCAACTGGCTCTGCATCATCCCCTCTCTGAAACAGCAGATTGTATAAGGCACAGCAAGTCATGGCGATGAGTGAGACATGAGTAGGGAATATTGCAATGTGCCACCTACTCAATCCAAGCATTGAATTCTCATTTGAGCAGACCTGCTCGATGATGGCTCTGGTTGATGCATGGCTCTCATTGCATCTCAGCCTCTGTACATGGATGTCTGACTGGAGTCATTGAGCGGGTATTTCTTGTCTGCCAGAAACCAGCCATCCAACAGTTCTAATGCCCCGGACATTCCTGGCACCTGGGACTGCCGAAGTATGTAAGAGTCATGACCCCTCACAAGATAGCAGGCACACACCGCAAAATCCTCTTGTCAATGATCACAAACAAGCTGGACATTGATTGAATGGAACCCTTTTCTGTTGACAACGGCCTTTAGCTGTCCCAATGATGCTTTTATTGCTACATGGGTGTAATCTATAACCCCTTGTACTTTGGGGAATTCAGCTATACTTGAAGTCTCTGGCTCTCTCAGCTTGACTGGCATTATCTTTGCTGAACATGATGAATTCATTGGTGTGCCTGAAGATTGCGTTTGTCACAATCTTTGATGCAATGATGGGCTGCTGGCTGCAAGGTGCCACCAAGGTCCCTAGTTTGTGCCTCCAAGGACCCAGATGCAAAATAAATCAAGGCCATTGTTACCTTCAAAGCAACAGGCCATCAACACAATTGAATCTATCTCCCCAGCCACCATGTCACAAAGTGACATGACTGTCTCCCTGGAGAGACACTACTTTGAAGGCACTGGTGTTCTGACACCTGCAGGTATGTCAACCTTGGCCTAGACACTCTTGGCAGGATAGTGTCATCTCCTACCTTTGGGTGTCTGCTGCCTCTTGCCTCTCATGTGCAGACCCCTGTGCAGCAGCAGATCCCTCACTAGCCTGGACCACAGGACGCATCTGTCCATGGACAATTGCCTACCTCTGTCTCCCCTTTTCCCCCTCATTGGAGGAGGAGCCTCCTCCAGACTGCATGATGCCCATGAGGGACAGCAAGCTCTGGGTGCTATACTGGAGTCCTCAAAGATCCCTGTAGCCCTGTCTGCAGGCCCTCTCTCTCCTAATGAAAGGCTGAGAGAAATAAATCTATAAAGGAAAAACACATGCAAACATCCCACCTTCACTTGCAGACTCTTCTGCTAAACAAAGCCATAATACCATTTGCAGCCCTTTTAACGGTCTCTTGTACCTCCTCCTTATACCTGGTGTGACTCAAATCCTCAAACTCAAATTTCTTGTGCACCTAGTGGAAAATGGAGTGAGCCACATAGAGTCTCAGTTACTTGCCTTGTTAAGCTGAAATTGTTCATTCGCTTTTTTAAAAAACTGGCACGGGCCTTCCATATTACTCCAGACTGGCACGATGATGTCACCTGATGACATCATGCCAACTTTTCCGTCAGAGCCATGGTGTGCCCAATTTGGCAATGTATAATCCAGGCCCAAGTAACTGAATTCCCTTATCCTGGATACCATCCCTGTCCAAATGCAATGTCCAGAATAGAAAACAATGATCCAGATGATGCTTCACCAGTGATTTATAAAGATTTACCAAACCTTCCCTTCTTTTGTACTTTATACCTCAATTTATAAAACTAAGGATCCTATAAGACTTTTAACAATTTGTCCTACCCACTTCCAAGATTTGTATATATCAACTCCCAGGTCTCTTTGCTCCAGCATCCCCTTTAAAATTGTATCATTTAGTTAATATTGCCTTTCCTCATTCTTCCTACCAAAATGTATCACTTCACCCTGCTCTGTGCCAACTTTCATCTGCCATGTGTCTGCCCATTTCACTGGCAGCCTATGTCTGTTACCATCCTTTCATCATTTACTACATTTCTGATTATCATTTCAGCTGCAAAATTGGAATTATTCCCTCTGCCTGTCATTAATATGTATCATAAAAAGCAGATATCCAAATACCGACCCCTGGGACTGAGATGATTGGCCTCCAACAATCACAACCATCTTTATTTGTGCTAGGTATGACTCCAACCAATGGGGAGTTTTCCCCCTGATTCCCATTGACTCCAGCTTTGCTAGGGCTCCTTGATGCCACACTCGGTCAAATGCTGCCTTGATGTCAAGGGCAATCACTCTCACTCTCACCAGATTGGAAACCCTCGTGTGAAAGGCAGAGTTTAGCGAGACCAGTTGGGGGACATCGAGGAGAGATTCACAGCATCTGTTTGGGGCGGCACCTGTCACTTGGTTTCAGAGTGTGGTGTGCCTGTTGCCTATTGGTTTACATGGACTGTGTACTTACTGTGAACATTAGGGTATAAGATAGCTTTTGTAACTTGTGTTATCTGTGGATGTGCATGGATGAGTCTGTGGGTATATGTGGTTGTTTGTGTATGCGTGCAGGTGTTTTCTAGGTGTGTACAGATGTCTGTGTGTATATGCATGTATGACTATGTCTCTGTGTGTGTGTGAGGTTATTTGTCTATGCTTATCTATGTGTGTCTATGTAGGTATGATTGTGTGTGTATGTGGGTGTGTGTGTGTGTGTCAATGTGCATCTGTGTAGGTGTGTATATCCATGTGTGTATGACTGTGTGTTGTAATCCCCGCTTAGGTTACCCCCGGACAAGTCAGATCCCAGAGTGGAACCCAGCTTGATAGATCCTAACTTTTAATTTGTTTGTTCAGATACATAGAGAGTAGCTACTGAACAGAGTCACAGGAGTCAGCTGATGAACTGTTAACAAAGAATAAAACGTTTATTCAACAAGATGAACTATATTACAATACTCCTTTACCCACAACCATACCTCCACAGGTATATACAGATATGTAAGGATAACACAAGTTACAAAAGCTATCTTATACCCTAATGTTCACAGTGAGTACACAGTCCATGTAAACCAATAGGCAACAGGCACACCACACTCTGAAACCAAGTGACAGGTGCCACCCCAAACAGATGCTGTGAATCTCTCCTCGATGCCCCCCAACTGGTCTCGCTAAACTCTGCCTTTCACACGAGGGTTTCCAATCTGATGAGAGTGAGAATGATTGCCCTTGACATCAAGGCAGCATTTGACCGAGTGTGGCATCAAGGAGCCCTAGCAAAGCTGGAGTCAATGGGAATCAGGGGGAAAACTCCACATTGGTTGGAGTCATACCTAGCACAAATAAAGATGGTTGTGATTGTTGGAGGTCAATCTTCTCAGTCCCAGAACATCACTGCAGGAGTTCCTCATGGTAGTGTCCTAGGCCCAGCCATTTTCAGCTGCTTCATCAATGACCTTCCTTCCATCATAAGGTCAGAAGTGGGGACGTTCGCTGATGATTGCACAATGTTCAGCACCATTCGCGACTTTTCAGATACTGAAGCAGTCCGTGTCCAAATGCAGCAAGACCTGGAGAATATCCAGGCTTGGTCTGACAAGTGGCAAGTAACATTCATGCCACACAAGTGTCAGGCAATGACCAGCTCCAACAAGAGAGAATCCAACCATCGCCCCTTGACATTCAATGGCATTACCATCACCGAATCTCCTACTATGGACATCCTGGGGGTTACCATTGACCAGAAACTGAACTGGACCAGCCATATAAATACTGTGGCTACAAGAGAAGGTGAGAAGCTAGGAATCCTGCTGCGAGTAACTCATCTCCTGACTCACCAAAGCCTGTCCACCATCAACAAGGCACAAGTCAGGAGTGTGATGGAATACTCCCCACTTGCCTGGATGAGTGCAGCTCCCACAACACTCAAGAAGCTTGACACTGTTCAGGACAAAGCAGCCAGCAGATTGGCATCACATCCACAAACATTCACTCCCTCCACCACTGACGCACAGTGGCAGCAGAATGTACTGCCTACAAGATGCACTGCAGGAATTCACCAAGGCTCCTTAGACATCACCTTCCAAACCCACAAACACTACCACCTGGAAGGACAAGGGCAGCAGATACATGGGAACACCACCACCTGGAAGTTCCCCTGCAAGTCACTCACCATCCTGACTTGGAAATATATTGCCGTTCCTTCACTGTCACTGGGTCAAAATCCTGGAACTGCCTTCCTAACAGCGCTGTGGGTGTATCTACATCACATGGACTGCAGCGGTTCAAGAAGGCAGCTCATCACCACCTTCTTAAGGGCAACTAGGGATGGGCAATAAACGCTGGCCTAGCCAGCGAAGCCCACATCCTGTGAATGAATAGAAAAAAAAAATCTCCACTTTGAAGAACTTCCTTTGGAATCTTCTCCCAAGCTGATGCTTTCTCACAGATGCCTTCCATAAGGGTTCAGCTTCAGGGTTTCAAACTTTCCTTCCGATGTTCCTCTTCCTTGGGTCACCACATGCTTTCAAACTGTCTTCCAAGCACTCTCTTCCCAAGGATACAACAATCCCCAACCTGGAGCTGATATCTTTACCCAAAGTTCCTGGGGCTGGAGAGATTGGAAGGCCTGATATCTGCCTATGCAGGAAGGAGGGTGGAATTTGCAGCAAGTCCATTTACTCTGAGACCCTGCACTATTGGCAGTCCCCATCCATCTGCTGCCTCCATATCAAGGGAGCATGTTGGGGGGCAGTGTGGGGGGGGCAGAGGATATGGGGGAGCACTCCCCTTCCCCCAGGGAATTCTGCCTTATATGGCATCCGCAGAACTCCAGCCAGCTGATGAAAAGGCCTCTCGAAACCCTTCCATGCTGACGGGAGCAGAAGGATTTCTTTTGAGCTTCAGGTTAAACATCTATGAGCAGTCTCACCTTCCCAGGGCAGCTCCAGGTGAGTGCACCTGCTGCACATTTGTGACCCACCCTGGCCGTGCAGTGGATCCCACCTCCAAGATTTGGGATGGTATGTGTCTCCAGCCTAGGGATAAGATGAGGAGGGTTCTGCTGTACCTGAACAGAACACCCACCCCTCCCCAAGCCCCGCTACCCCGCTGATTGCACACTTGTTCCTGCGAATCCTGAAATTTCATCTTCCTCCTTCCTCCTTCCTGGTTACTCGCCGTGCTATCTCGTACTCCAACTCATCATCCCAAAACTTGGACCTCAGTCCCTCTTTTCTCCTGTATTCTTCTTCATTGACTTTTCAAATCCAAACCTATCACTTTCTCATTACATCACGGGCAGAATCTTGCCCTTGTTGGTCAGGCGGGGGGTGGTCAGGAAGCCGACCAGCGCCCGCGATCGAGGCCAGAAGGTGATTCCACTCCTGTGCGGGTGGCGGAGTAGTTGAAGAGGAGGCGGTGAGTGAGAGCAGGGTGAGCTTGAACTTTGCGCATGCACATGAGTGAGCACCTGATAATCTCCCTGGGGCACAGAAGCTGCCTCAGGGAGATGAAGAGTTTTTAAAAAATAATAATAAAGAAATTTAAAATGTTATAAAATATGTCCCCTCATGTGACTCTATTGCATGAGTAGGGACATGTTATTAATTAAATTTTAAAATTTTTATTTCATTTTTATTTGCTTTAGGAGACCTCATCCCACCCATGGATGAGGTTTCCTAAACTTTTTCACTTGCCTGTCAACCGCCGAAAGTAGTCCCGGGAAGCAATATCTTCCAAATGGTGTTCTGAATGTGGTGACCTCCTGAGATTCCTTCGCTAAGTGAACCAAACAATACTCATGTTTGGCATCCAGCTTGGAGAAGAATTTAGTCCTGGGAATCTGGGATTCAGTTCCTTCAGTGTTGCAATCTTGAGTGGGAATCTCTTTAGGGAGAGGTTTCGATGTCTCGGGCCTAGACATACTCTGATTGCAACATCCTTCTTTAATTGAACTACACCAGTCTGTGTGCTGATGCAGACAGCAGATGATGCCATTGCGTTCCATGTCATCCAGCTGGCACTTAAGCTTTCCTTGTATGTGAATGCAGCACTTTCTGGGAGGGTCAATTGATGGAGTTCTTTCTTCTTAGAGTTGCAGTACAGCATCTTCCATGGTGTCGGACCTGCCCAGGTACAATCATAGCTCCTGGACCGACTCAATGCAAGGGTTCTTGGTCTCTTCTGCTGCCGTTGGTACCTTGGTGATCTCATGGATAGTCACATACGAACATATGAATTAGGAGCAGGAGTAGGCCACTCGGCCCCTTGAGCCTGCTCCACCATTCAATATCTGACCTGAATGTAACCTCAACTGCACATTCCCGCCTACCCCTGATAACCTTTCACCCCCTTGTTAATCAAGAATCTATCTAGCTCTGCCCTAAAATACTCAAAGACTCTGCTTCCACCGCCTTTTGAGAAAGAGAGTTTCTCAACCCTCTGAGAGAAAAAAATTCTCCTTTTTCGGTCTTAAATGAGCAACCCCTTATTTTTAAACAATGATCCCTTGTTCTTGATTGCCCCACAAGAGGAAACATATTCTCCAAAACCATCCTATCAAGGTCCCTCAGGATCTTAAAGGTTTCGATCAAGTCACCTCTTACTCTTCTAAACTCCAGTGGGTACAAGCCTAAGCTGTCCAACCTTACCTCGTAAGACCACCCACCCATTCCAGATATTAGTCTAATAAACCTTCTCTGAAATGCTTCTGACACCTTTGCATCTTTCCTTAAATAAGGAGACCAATACTGTACACAGAACTCCAGATGTGGTCTCACCAATGCCCTGTACAACTGAAGCATAACCTCCCTACAGTATTCAATTCCCTCGCTATAAACAATAACATTCTACTAACTTTCCTAATTACCTACTATTTCTGCATACTAGCCTTCCATGATTCATACACTAGGACACACAGATCCCTCTGAATCTCAGAGCTCTGCAATTTCTCACCATTTACATAATATGCTTCTCTTTTATTCTTCTAGTCAAAATGGACGGTTTCACATTTGCACACATTATACTCCATTTGTTAGTCTTTACCTACTCACTTAACCTATCTAGGTCACTTTGTAGCCTCCTTGCGTCTTCCTCACAATTTATTTTCCTGCCCATCTTTGTGTCATCAGCAAATTTAGCAACCATACTATCTGCCCCTTCATTCAAGTCATTTATATGAATTGTAAAAGGTTGAGGGCCCAGTACTGACCCTTGTGGGACAACACCCATTATGTCCTGCAAACCAGGAAAAGACTTATTTATGATTACCCTCTGTTTCCTGTTAGCCAGCCAATCCTCTATCCATGCCAACATGTTACCCTCCACACCATGAGCTTTTATTTTCCGCAATAACCTTTGATGTGGCACCTTATCAAATGCCTTCTGGAAATCTAAGTATAGTGCATCCACTTTTATTCACTGCACCATGTGACTCCTTTAGTGAAATCCAATGAATTGGTGAAACGTGATTTCCATTTCACAAAACCTCATTGACTCTGCCTGATTGTCTTGAATTTTTCTAAGTGCCCTGCTATAACATACTTAATAATAGCTTCTAACATTTTCCCTATGACAGGTGTTAAAGCTAACTGGCCTATAGTTTCCTGCTCTCTGTCTCCCTCCTTTTTTGAATAAAGGAGTTACATCTGCTATCTTCCAATTTAATAAGACCTTCCCCAAATCTAGGGAATTTTGGAAAATTAAAACCAACGCATCAACTATCTCACCTAGCCACTTCTTTCAAAACCCTAGGGTGAAGTCCATCCAGACCTGGGGATTTGTCAGCCTGCAGCTCCAACAGTTTGCTCAATACCACTTCTCTGATGTTTGTAGTTTTCCTGAGTTCCTCCCTCCCTTTTATTTCCTGAGTTACAGCTACTTCTGGGATGCTACTTGTATCCTTTACAATGAAAACTAATGCTAAATACCTGTTCAATTCATTTGCCATCTCCTTGCTTTCCATTATTAATTCCCCGGGCTCACTTCATAGAGGATCAACGCTCACTTTGTTAGCTTTTTTCTTATTAAAATATCAATAGAAACTCTTACTAGCTGTCTTTATATTTCCAGCTAGTTTTTTCTCGTACTATAATTTTTCCCTCGTTATTAATCTTTTTGTCATTCTTTGCTATTCTTTATATACTTTCCAATCTTCTGACCTGCCACCAACCTTTGTGCAATGATATGCATTTTCTTTAAGTTTGATACTGTCTTTAACTTTTGTAGTTAACCACAGATGGGTTCTCCTATTGGAATTTTGCTTTCTCATTGGAATGTATCTATTCTGTATATTCTGAAATACCCCTTTAAAAGTCTGCCGCTGCGTCTCTATGGACCTATCCCTTAATTTAATTTGCCAGTTCACTTTCATGCTCTCACAACTGCCCTTATTTAAGTTTAAAATATTAGTCTTGGACCCACTCTTCTCTCCCTCAAACTGAATATAAAATTCAATTATATTGTGATCACTGTGACCTAGGGATGCCTTCACTATGAGGTTATCAATTAATCCTATCTCATTGCACAGTACCAGGTCTCATATAGCCTGCCCTCTGGTTGGCTCCAGAAACTATCCTGAAAACATTCCATGAACTTCTCATCTAGGCTGCCTTTGCTCATCTGATTTTTCTAGTTTATATGTACATTAAAACTTCCCGTGGTTATTGCTGTACCTTTCTGACAAGCTCCCATTATCTCTTCCATTATACCCTGGACCGTAACCTCCAACTAGCATTAGAAAGAGATGGCCCACAAGAATTAGAAGAACTAAATACATATTTACATGTGCTAGAAAATTGCGTTGTGTTATCACCCACCCCCAGGTGAGGTTCCCCAGAGAACCAGGTGAGACCCCCCAATTTGTCATTGTCTGGCTGGGACATCCCCAAATTTTTATGCCCTGGGTGAGGAAGAATGAACTGGCTCTCCTTCTTTATTCAGCACCCCCAACCCCCACCCATCCCCCCACCCCAACTCTGTTGGTCACAACAGGATTTAATCTTAAAAGGATCTTTTTGCGGATACCTTTCTCCCAGACCCAGTTGCTCTGGTTTTGAAGGAGCCAATTTGATCAGACTTTCTTGATTTAAAGGAAAGAGTAAATTTATTAACTAGTAAAGGCAAGAAAAAGATAAAATACATGCATATATGGTCATGCAGTTTAAAGTAAGAATTTAGCTTGATGTAAGTGAATGTATACATTAAAAAAAGGTACATAGAAGAGTCCTTGACTCATGGGGAGGAGGTGATTTGAGCATTGCAGATGTTGTGATTTGAGATTCCAATAGAATTGACTCCAATAGATGAATAGTCAGTTTCGAGGTTCCAGTAGAATTGACTCTAGTAGATGAATAGTTGGTTTCGAGGTTCCAGTAGTGTTGAATTTGGTAGAGAGGGAGGGAGATCGGGATACCTGCAAAATGGTGATTAGCAGGGATACTGGGTGTGGTAGTTACTTCAAACTACCAGCACTTGCTTTTTCTCAGAATGTCCATTAACAAACAGACCCTGGGGCAGCTTTTAACTCTTTTTTTTGTGTATGCCAAGTGGAAAGTGAATTCACAAATCTGTCTAGCCTTTACTCACAGGATTTCTTGATGAGTTGATGCTCATCTCCTATTATGTCCTATTGTCTCTACCGGAGGGACCAATTAGTTTCTGGATGTCTTTAGAAGTACCTTGTCTGGCAACAGGGTGGGGTTACATTACCTCTTAAGGTGTCACCCTGCAGCACTCCAGCCAATGGTTGTGTGCATTTTTAAAAACTCAGACCTTAGTTTTAAAGTCCAATATTTCCGGACTCAATTCAGTGTTTTTCCTTCATTATCATGACAGTTGACATCTCTGTTCACCGGAGTTGCTTGGGGCCTGCATCAAAAGACTCCTCACAGGCCCCAGTGAAGTGCAGCTCTGGAGGATTCAAGGAGGACACGCTCCCTTCTTTACAGCACTATCTGCCGTAAAGCAGATAAGTTTAAAGGGCCAGGGTAATTGAGAGGCTAAGGAGAAGGTAAGTGTCTAAGGCAAGTGGATAGGATAAGGGAGGCTGGGGGAATCAGAGGACAGTGGCATTGGGGGGATCGGAGGGTGCGGAGGGTGGACAGGATCAGAGGACATGGAAGGTGGGGGGATCAGAGGGCATGGGGGTTTGGGGGTTTGGAAGACAGGTGGTGGGGGTTTTGGAAGTCGGGGGTAGGAGCATGGGAGGTCAGGGGGCTGGGGGGTTCGGAGATCGGGGTGGGGAGATCATGGGTGGGGGTCAGAGGTTTAGGGTCAAAGGCCTAGGGGTGGGTGGGGTGGGGATGTCGGATATCAGGGACAGTGAGGGGTGTGGGATGGTCAGAGGAAGTGGGGTGGGGGATGTCAGAGGTCAGGGGGTTGGGGGGTGGCAGGGGTCAGAGCTCTGGGCGTGGCAGGGAATCTTTGTGGGGAGTGGTCGGGGTGTGGAGAGAGTCCCATTGCGGGGGCTCAGGGGTATCCTGTGGGGGTCGGTCTGGGTGTTTACAATAGCTACTTGGAAGTTAGAAGCTTTAACTCTTCTTTCTTTATCTGGGTAGCTATTGATGTAATCCTGGCAGAACTATCCAAAGTTGGTGATTTAAATTGCATTTTTGGATAGTTCCCAGAGCAGGGCAATTGTCCAGGGGAAATTAGCACTTCTGGGCAATTGTGGGGCAAACCCCTACTTGGGAACTTCCAAGAGGGATTCCCCAGTACATTTTTGGCGTACCCCCCACAACCCCAAATTCCAACGCTGGGGAGCTTGGAGCTTATGGCCATCTGTCCTACCATGTACTAAAAATTGGGGGCCTGTACACCATTCCCACAAGTAACTTCTTGCCTTTATAATTTCTTATCTCAGCCCAAACTGCTTCTACATTATGGTTTCCTGAACTTAGGACATCCCTCTCTAATGTGTTAATATCATCACTAATTAACAGAGCAACCCCTCAACCTATTCCTAACTTCCTGTCCTTCCTAAATGTCATGTAACCTTCGACATTCAGGTCCCAATCAATGTCACCCTGCAACCATGTCTCTGTAATAGCTATCAGATCGTTCTTATTTATTAATATTTGCACTATCAGCTCACCTGTTTTGTTTTGAATGTTACGTTTATTTAGGTACTGAGCCTTTAATTGTGTCCTTTTTTATTTTTGTAAAGTCTGGCCTTATCTGCTGATTTACTCTTAGATTTATACTCGCTGTCCCTTCCTGTCACGTTCTGTTTATCATTTCTCTCTTGCCTTATCACATCTTCCCAACTTTGATCTTTTGCCCCAACTATTTCGTTTAAAGCCCTCTCCACTTCAGTCAGCCCAGTTCCCGAAGAACATGGCCTCGCTCTTCCCATGATTTACCTTTGCTCCTGAGGTTAGTTCGAACTAGTCGCAGATGTGGATCAGTCTGCGCACCAACAGTGGATCCGAGCAGAAGACGGCGACATCATCCATGTACAGGGAGGCTTTGATCTGAGTGCCTCCACTACCTGGGATCGTCACTCCTCTTATGCCCGGATCCTTCCTGATGGACTCAGCAAAGGGCTCTATGCAACACACAAAAAGAACAGGCGAGAGAGGACAGCCCTGCCTGACTCCAGATTTAATCAGAAAGCTATCTGATTCCCACCCATTGATTGAGATTGTGCTACTGATGTTAGTGTAGAGCAGTTGGATCCAATTGCGAATTCCCTCCCCAAACCCCATTTTGGAGAGCACATCCACCATGTAGGTGTGAGATATTCTGTCAAAGGCCTTCTCCTGATCCAAGCTGATGAGGCAGGTGTGCACACCCCTGTCCTGTACATAGGTAATCGTATCCCTGAGCAGCGTGAGGCTGTCAGAGATCTTCTTGCCCGGCACAGTGCAGGGCTCGTAAGGGTGGATCACCAATTCCAGAGTAGACTTGACCCGATTGGCGATGACCTTGGACAGAATCTTATAGTCCACATTCAACAGTGAAATCGGTCGCCAATTTCTAATTTCCTCCCTTTCCCCCTTGTGCTTGTAGATGAGGGTGATAATGCCTTTTCTCATGGATTCTGACATACTGCCGGCCAGGAGCATACTCTCATACACTTACAGCAGGTCTGGGCCGATCCAGTCCCACAGAGCCGAACAGAACTCTGCCGGCAAGCCGTCGCTTCCAGGAGTTTTACACTTCTCAAAGGACTCAAGGGCCTTAGTCAGTTCATCAGGAAATAGTGGTTTGTCCAGGCTCTCCCGTGTACTGTCGTCTAAGACATCCGTGATAGAGGACAGGAAGGACTGGGAGGCCATGCTGTCTGTGGACTTCACGTCATACAATCTGGCATAAAAGGATTTGCTGATCCTCAAGATGTCCGACTGCGATGACTTTACTGAGCCGTCTTCTTCCTTCAGGCTGCTGATCACAGAGCTCTCTCTGCGTATCTTTTGGAAGAAGAAACGTGAGCACATCTCATCCTGCTCCACGGAGCGGACTCTGGAATGGAAGATGATCTTGGAGGCCTCCGAGGCAAAGAGCGAGGCTTGCTGGCTCTTCACCTCTTGAAGTTCCTCCTTGACATTGACCCCCATCGACTGCAGCTGGAGCAGATTCTGCATGTTTTTCTGGAGTCGGGACATTTCCCTCTGTTCCTTTCTAGCTTTCTGGGTGCCTTTGAGGATGAAAAACCTTTTGATGTTTCCCTTGATCGCTTCCCACCAGTGTGTCAGGGACTCAAAGCGGGGTTTCACGGTTCTCCAACCTTTGTAATCCTTCTTGAGCTCCTCAATGTTCTCTGGGGTCAGCAGTTGTACGTTTAGCTTCCATGCCCCCCTGGCCACCCTCTGGTCCTTCTCTAAGTGGCAGTCAGCCAGTAGGAGGCAGTGGTCAAAGAAAAACACCGGCTTGACGTCGGTGGATCTGACTGCAAACGCACAGGACACAAACAGGAAGTCTATCCTGGAACGGATGGACCCGTCTGGCCGTGACCAGGTGTATCGACGCTGCGCTCTGACTGCAAGGTTGTTGAAGACATCGCGCAGCTTGGCATCCCTAACTGTTTCCATCAGGGATCTGGACGTAGCGTCCAATCTGCTGTCGGCCCTGCCGGATCATCCAGCCGCATCAATGGTGCAGTTGAAGTCACCACCCAGGCTGACCAGCCTGGAAATGGCCAGCAGCAGTGGGAGCTGCTGAAAAACCTCCAGCCACTCGACCCCTTGTACCGGGGCATACACGTTAATTAACCGGTGTGGAGCGTTCTTGGACATTACGTCTGCTATGATGAGGTGCCCGCCCACCACCTCCTTAACCTGAGAGACGGTGAAGTTGCCTCCCCGCAGCAGAATACCCAAGCCGGAGGAACGAGAGTCATTTCCGCCCAACCAGATCGATGGCCCATGGGACCACCATCGTGCCCATTGCCTGTAGGAGCTGAGGTGCAGTATCACACACTCCTGCAGAAACAACAGGTCAGCTTTGACCTTGGCAAGGTAGTCCAAGGTCGAAACACATCGCGTAGTAGGTTTAATGCTATGCACATTTATGGATACAATCTTTACACCCATTGTAAAGCATTTATTCTCTTACCAAACCTGTTATCTCTGAAAGTCCCAGACCTTTGGTCTGCTCCTGCAAACCCGTAGTGTTCACAAATTGCCTCACTTTGGATGGGCTGAGGAAACTATCCTGAACCACCCCATTGGAGATGTTCTGCTCAGGTGGCATCTGGAGGTTCAAGCAGAGAGCAGGATTTGAATTGTTCTCTGTTGGAGAAGCTTCTCCAATCCTCTCCCCCTCTGGGGCATTGCTGCTCTCGGCTTCCTGGAGCTGGGGTGTGCTGAGCACCTCACTGCTCCCAGATTCCTGGGGTTGGGGTATGCTGGCCTCTTCGGGTTTTGGGCAAAGTTGGGGTGCGCTGGTCTCCTCATTGTCTCCAATTTTCTGGAGCTCAGATGTCTCATCCTCCAACTCCCTAGAGCTTTGCCGCTTCTTCTGTAGGTGCCGCCCTGGCACTTCTTCATCCGAAGAGCAGCAGTCCTTGTCATCCGTGTTGGATGGGAGACGCCTCTTGCCACTTGTCTGGGAAGTGGCTTGGTCCCTTCTTAGCCCCTTCTTCCTTTTGGCTCTCTTCACCAGCTGCCACTCCCCCTGCTGATTTTCCGCTACTGCCTCCTCCTCCATTGATTCGCTCTCCTGAGGAGTGGGAGTTTCAGAGGGCAGTGCTGTTGATTGGCTGTCTGTTGCTTAATCTTTTTCTCTACCTTGTCTCCCTCTGTGTCCCCCTTTGTCCTGTTGTTCTCACTGGGGACCTTGGTGGTTGGATTGACACGAAGCATTTCTTCTGCCTCACGCTCATTGGCTTTGGCTGCCTGTGCATAAATGAGGCAGCGTTGGGGGCAGGTCCTGTAGAGGTGGCCTGCCTCACCACACAGGTTGCAGCACTTAGTCTGTTTGCAGTCCTTTGTCTGTCGCCTTTCCTGTTTGCAGTTCTTGCAGAGGGCAGCGCTGCAGTTGGCCACCACATGACCAGACTTGCCGCATGAGCGACAAAGTTTGGGTTGCCCAGCGTAGACAAGGTAGCCACGGCTTCCCCCGATAGCGAAGCTGGAAGGGGGGTGGAAGATGGCTCCCTTACCGTCGGTCTTGAGCGTGACCTTAACCTGATGTTTGCATGTCCAAATCTCAAAGGCATCTCTAACCTCAGTGCAGCTCCCAACATTGTCGACGTACCTGGCGAGGAAGGTGAGCACATCAGTGATAGGGACGTAGGGGTTGTAGAGATGCACCGTCACCACATGGTCCCGTTGCAATGGCAGAGCAAAGAGCAGCTCCACCGTCAGGATCTTCATCTCCAGTTGGTCTCTATTCTCCTTGAATACCTTCAGGAACTTGACGCAAGCTGCCACTCGCTTGAAAGGCACATTGAAATATCCAGCGCTGGGGAAGTCTTGCAGGGAGTAGATCTCCTCCGCTTCAAATCCACATGCCTTCAACAGGATCCGCTTGATGAAGAAGGCCCAATCTATGGGTGCTCCTCCTTCGCTGTCCTTCACCGTGACTTGGACGGTGTTAGGTACCCCATGGTATGGGGCTCGACCGGTTATAGCCATCACTTCACGACCTTGTCCTGGGAGAACCATGGTCATGGTCTCTCCCCTGCCAGGTAAGTCCAGCTAGCTCTCCCACTCCTTGATGTGACACAGTGTCTGCAGCTCAGCCTCCAGCTCAATGACCCTGAGCCAAAGTTCCTCAAGGTACAGACACTTACTGCAGACGTGTCTGCCCTGGGTCACACTGGCAGTCAGGAACTTCCACATGCTGCAGCCTTGACATAGCACCTGTCCTGCCATGTTTATATGATTTAATTAATTACTTTATTATTTCATTCAAGTATTTATTTTATTTTATGTAAATTATAAATCTCACCACGAATTCCAATACTATATTGAACCTTAGGAATAGAATTGACTCATCCACTTACCAGATACTTACCAAACAGTTAACTTCTTTCCCTCTAGTAGGGCAAGGACCAGTTCCTGCAGGGTGAAAAAAATTCGAAAAAGAACAAATGGGGTTCCTTCTTCCCCTCCTCACTGAAGTCCCTCAGCTCACCAAACTCTCACACTCTTTTAAAGTCGCACTCAGTGCTGGTCGTACTGAGGATGTCTGAATTTACACATTCTGAAACAAAG
Source organism: Carcharodon carcharias (assembly GCF_017639515.1). Taxonomy (NCBI): domain Eukaryota; kingdom Metazoa; phylum Chordata; class Chondrichthyes; order Lamniformes; family Lamnidae; genus Carcharodon; species Carcharodon carcharias. Next base: position 77,199,466 of record NC_054480.1, on the reverse strand, counting down.
GAACTGAGCCCAGGTACTGACCAAACCAATTTGAGTCAGTTCCCTTAATTAACTATTTCAGCTGCTACCAATGGATAGCTTCTATCTCCCTGTTTAGGCACTTGGATAAGACTTAGAATTTAAACAGCACTTGCAGTTAAATGTTAAATCTATACAATATTTGATTTTTAGAAAGAGATTTTAGATTCCCTCAACTTACCAATACTCACACTCTGTTGAGGTAGTTCTGGTCACACTGAAAATGTCTCAAATGTCTCACATTGTTGAGATCTATACACGATGGTAGTCCTGCCCTGGCTGGTCCACTCGTGTCAACCATGTGGTTTCCATGCCGAATTGCCGTATCTGCACTGCATTGTTAGTGTAACGATACAAGGGATCAGTAACCCAATGTGTGCAGTCAATTTAGCAAGTGTCGGTAGTACCATTGATTTCCAATGACTCAGTACATGTTCTTCAGGGTTCAGATTGGTAGGGTATATGCGCCAGCTCCCATATCAATCTTGATCTTGAGTTTAAGTTTGCCAACTTTCTTTAGGCATATCACTGATAGTGCCAAAAACTTCCAGTGGCCTGACTTCATCCACACGATGTGTAAATTCACAATGTGGAAAGTCTAATCATCCTCTGGTAGAAAGCTGTTCCACTCCAGGTCTCAACTCGGGTCTATCTTGCTGTGAACTTTGTGTATCGGCTTGTGTTTGCACAGGTCTCTGGTTCTCTCCTTGCTGCTATTACCATGCAGCTGTGCCAGTCATCAGTTTGTTTGTGTCCTGTTGTGCCCTCTGGCTGTGTCTATGGAGCTACATTTCTAGGCCTAGGCGTGCATGGTGTCCTTTCGGCACTGCACACATACCACAGATCTTGCTTGATTTTTGTGGCCTATCATGCCGATACTGTTAGCTGCTCCTAGTGCTTGCAGATGCTGCTATCCAACTACAATGGCTTTGTACTGCCTGCCATCTTCTTGCGGCGCATCAATGCTGTGACCTTTCATTTTTCCAAGAGGTCTTTTTGGAACGCTTCAATAGGTGTTGAAGCAACCACCGACTCCATTATTTGCTCTGACTATTCGATCTTTGGAAATTCACAATCGTTGCCCCTAATGATGAACTGGTCTATTGATTCCTGTGAGTGTTGCCTGTAGGACATCAATTCTAGGTGATGAATTTTAAGATTTGCTCTTACCTGAAGCTGATCCTCTAGCACTTTCCCATTCTTTGTGGGGTAAAGATAAAGCCAATGTATTAGCTCTGTGTAACCCCTCATTACCAACTGCTATCCGTATTTTCACAGCTTGCTTATCCAGTTCTGCAACTGCTTGGTCTATGAAGCATAGCTGCATTCCTTGCTTAAAAAGTTTGAATTCAGATAGGACATAGGTGGCCTTCCAGTTCATGCTGGGGGCTATGGTATCCATTCTTCTGCTGTTCTTTAGCCTTTTTTCAGACACAATTGATATGCAGGAATGTTTTATGTGCAGGAGCGTCCTGATGTCATTGCGCATTCTCGCCATCTTTCAGTCAGCAGGCACATGCAAGAGTCAACAGCATGCCCACCAACAGTTAACAAGCCTATTAAGGCCTTTAAACAAGTAATTACTTTGTATTTTTTGCTGCCTGCCCAGCAGTTCAGTTGGCAGGCGGGCGAATTGGCCAGGCAGCCTTTGGATTTTTTATGAAACTTCATCCACAGGCGGATGAGGTTTCCAGAAGTAATTAAAAATAAATTAACAATGTTTGAACATCATTTTAACATGTCCCTCGTCATGTGAATGAGTCACATGTGGGGACATGTTTCTCTCATTTTTAAAATGTTTATTCTTGTGTCCACCATTCTTCAGCTCCCTGAGGCAGCTCTGTGTGCTCAGGGAGCTTTCAGTGCGTGCTCTCCCGTGCATGCACAGACTTCTGCACTCGTATTCCTCCCACACCAACCCCTGCAGCGCTGAACTCCTCAGCATGCCTTTCACACTAGCTGGCCAATTAACAGCCAGACAGTCTGAATTCACGGTCAGGGCCCAATTGCAGGCACTGGATAGTTTTGTGGCTGCCCCCAGGCCTACCTGCTCGACAACCAGAAAATCATTCCCTAAGTCTCTGAGGTGCTTTCCTTATTGGGTTAGAGAGGCATAGCTCTACCACTTGAGATTCCTCCACAGGATCGACATGATCAGGAACTGCAACCTGACACACATTATTAGAAAGTGGCAGTCCTGAGTTAGGCAACTCTACAGAGACATCAGGCATGTCTATTCTAGGTCAATCTTTCAATTCAGGGATTGATGGTTTGATGCTAATCACAGGTGGAATAGTTGGTTATTGGAATGTCTCTCTATCACATATGATCCATATGTTTTTGAACCATTCCGTCTTCCACTTCCACCTGGAAGGATAAGGGATCAGTTTGGAGACAACGGTTCCACAAACCCAACAAGGTCCACTTCCGAAGTTCCGCACAAATACTGTATCTCCTTTAAGTGAATGTGCGAGCTTTTCTATGAATATTGTGATTCAATTTTTGATTACTCTGATTCGTCTCTATCCTCCCCTCTAAGTTTGGAAACACCAAACTTAACCTTGTACATAGGCAGCATTTCATCAATTATTCAGACGGTGTTGAGCCGTAGTCAAATGAGGCGTTATACAATAACTGAGAAGAAAGTGGGAAAGTCAAGTTTCTAGAGCACCTCCTGCTAACCTCTTCATCCCAGATTTGAAAGTTTGCACAGTTCTCTCAGCTAAACCATTTGATGAGGGATGATATGGGGCTGTTTTAATATGTCTTATTTCATTTAAACCCATGAATCTCTGAGACTCTGTACTGGTAAAGTCTGTACCGTTATCAGAAGCGCTGACTTCCGCTGGGCCATGTATACTAAAACATTGATGCGCTTTTCAATAGTTGAGCTCGATGTCGGTGATCTGACTTCATACACATCCATCCATTTAGAATGCGCACCTACGATCAATAAAAACATGGTACCTAAGAATGGTCATACATAATCAATATGTAGCCTAACCTAGGGTAGACCAGGCCATCCCATGGATGCAGTGGAGCTGAAATAGGCAACTTCTGTTGTTGTTGATAATGGAGACAGTGCTTGACCATGATTTCAATGTCATTGTCAATGCCTGGCCACCAGACATAGCTTCTCACAATCATTTTCGTCTTCGATATGTCCAGATGAGCACAGTGAATTTCTGTCAAGAGTGGTTCTTGATCTCCACAACAAGATTCCATCTTGACAGCTTAACTCTGTTTTTCCAGAATGGAATTATCTCATTTCTTCAGGTACAGGTGAATTTGACCACCCTTGCAAAACAAGGTCTCTGACTTTCAACAAAATTGAATCTCTGCTCATCCAATTTGCAACACAGGCGAAGAATCCAAGAAATTCAGTCCAAGCACAACTTCTTGTTATGCTGGAGCATGTACAATGCTATCTGGTATTTTTGATTACTCTGATCCTTCTCTACCTTCCCCTCTAAGTTTGGAAACACCAGGCTTAACCTTGTACGTAAGCAGAGTTTCATCAATAATTCAGATGGTGTTGAGTCCGTAGTTGAATGAAGCGTTGTATGATACCTGAGAAGAAAGTGGGAAAGTCAAGTTTCTACAGTACCTCCTGATAACCTCTTCATTCCAGATTTGAAAGTTTGCACAGTTCTCTCAACTAAACCATTTGATAACGGATGATATGGGACTGTTTTAATATGACTGGTTCCATTTAAACTCTGTACTGGTAAAGACTGTACTGGTATCCGAAACAATGATTTCAGGTAGGGAATCTGGGCGACAACTGAGTGCGTTTGCATTTGTGATGTGTAAGCCTGGATGGCACATAAAGGTATACTCATACACAGATAATATCAAGACAAACATTGTATTCTTGCTGATGCTATTGTTGGAATGGCCTTATCCTCACTGAATAAACCCATTAATGGTTTATGGTCAGACACAATGGTGAAATGTCATCCATATAGATACTGGAATTTCTTCACTCCGAAAACCTTCAACAAACCTTCTTTTTCTCGTTGGGAATAACCCTTCTCAGCTGTGGAAGGGTTCTCAAGACATAGCCAATGGGTCTTTCTGATCTGTTTTCCATTCTATGTGATAATACAGTTCTTACACCTTAAGGAGAGGCATCACATGTCAATACCAAGTCTTTCGATGGGTCATAGAACACCAATAAACACGACAAATGCAATAGTCTCTTTAATTTCACAAAGGCTTCTTCCTACTGTTAATTCCATGACGAATGGTAATTCTGTTTTAATAATAAGTGTAATGGTGCCAACACGGTTGATAAGTTTGGCAAAAAGTGGCTGTAGTTGTAGTTCATACCCAGGAAAGACTTAAGTTCAGTTACATTGGATGGTGAGAATGTATCACTTATTGCCCAAACTTTCTCTTTACCAGATGCAAACCCATGGCATCCACCCTGTGACCAAGGTAAGTATCTTCTGGCACTTAAAATGTGAATGTTTCATTCTTTAACCGTACGCCGGATTCCATGAATCTGCTTATCACCTCCTCCAAGTTGGCCAAGAGCTCGATTTCAGTTAAGCCTGTGATCAGAGCATCATCTAGGTATACTACTACTCGGGGAAGTCCTTATAAGAGACTCTCCATTGTCCTTTGGAAGATTATACAAGCAGATGATACTCCAAAGAGTAGGCGACTATGTTGATAAAGACCCTTGTGTGTGTTGATGGTTACGTATCCCCTCGACATGTTATCCAGTGTACGTCTTCAATTTAGTGGTTGTCCGCTCCAGATTTAGTGGCTGGTACCTTAATTTCGATATTTAAATGTGTGCTCTCCCACCATTGTGGTTGAGACTCCCGTATCTACCTCCGTTATTAGTGGCTTCCCATTCACTTGGATTGTGACAGTGATAGGCTCAGGTTTTACAATGGTGTCATAGATGTCGGTGTCGGCAGCTTCAGGTTCGGTTGTATTATTTAATTCAGTCATTTTGGTTTACCGCTTTATCATCTGTTTCGGCTTCACCCTACATTGCTTTACTATGTGACCTTTCTTATGGCAGTAATGACATTCTGCCTCCTTAAATCTGCAGGTGTCCAGTCCATGGTCACTCCCATGTCTATAACAGATGAATGTCGGAGTCGCTGCTGAAATGTTTCTACTAGGCCTTTTTGTGTTTCTAATAGAGGACATTGCCTCTCACTTTGCTGCTGTGTCTCTGGATTTCATGCCACACCCAGCGATGGGTTCCCGCCCCACATGAAGAACGGTGCCATGTTGTACCTGTTGTAAAGCCAGTGAGTCTCTCACAGCACTTTCCATGGTGAGGGATATTTCCAGGGTGCACATTAAATCGATGTTGATCCCTGTAAGTAACCGGCACTGAATGGGGTCGTCGTGAACTCCACAAACTAATCAGTCCTGCAGCATATTATTGAGTGTGTCTCTGAAGTCACAGTGCTCAGTCAACTGCTTCAACTTCACAATGTAGGTTGCAATGGACTCTCCCTGGGCCCTAGCTCTGGAATTAAGTTTAAGCCTCTTCATTATTACTGATGGCTTCGGCTGGTAATGCATTTGCACAAAGTCCACGAATTCATTAAAGGATTTAGAATTGGACACGATCGGGGCCGTCAGGCTGCGGATGAGATTGTGTGTCTTGCTGCCACACACACTCTAAAGAGTGGCTTTCTGTTTCTCCTCTGTGGTAATTTCATTCGCTGCAAAATAAAAACCATGCTGACTCCAGTCTGCCTTAGTCGCATCATAAGGATCGATCCTGTTGAAGAGTGGCATGACTTGTGAGTATTTCCTTTTTCCTTAAGATTCAATGTACTCATGGTAACAAGGCGAGGTCCAGCATTGGAGCTATTTTACCCTCGTCACCAAATGTAATGGCTTGATGGACCAGACAGGTTTCAACAAGAAACAGATAAACTTTATTACAGAGACCTTTTTAGATGCTCCATGTTTGATCAGGACCCTCATCAGGAAGCCCTCCCCCCAACCCCCAAGATTCCCCACGCTCATTGGTCAGAGCCTCCACCAACGTCACGTGACCCGATAGACAGCAGAGGCCATACCTTCAGTTATTACAGGCGTCGTCCCTTTTGTTTGTTTTCAGACTACCTTTCTACCCAAGTCCTCCCCTTCATTTATTAACTTAAAATTGTTGCGACTGCCCTTATATCCTTTCAGCAGTGACCCTGGTCGCAGCCCCATTCAGATGATGGTCATCTCAATGGTACAGTTCCTTCCTGTTCCAATACTGGTGTCCAATGAAATGGAACCCCTCCTCACCACACACTCCCTCACTCCCTAATTTGCATTTTCAAATGCCAGTTTGCATGTGGCACCTGAGCTCTTGTTCTTTACATTCAGCTCCTTTTCCTGGTACTTTCCAACAGCTCCTCTTGCCTTCTCTTTCCTATGTTGTAGTCCCAACATCGATCCTCCCCCTCTCTCTCTGATTGATTGGAGGCCCTGGGTTGTGGACTCTCTCAGCCATTTCCCAGATATGCCTGTGAAGGCAAGGCGAGATAATTAGTGCATGGCAGTGACCTGTGAAAGAGGACACATCAGTCACAGCATGGTTGTCTGATGGATGTTGCACTGCTGGATCCTCACTTGGTTGAGCAGCGCCGACCTCACCGTCAGCACAGGACCAATCCTGGTCATTGCCGGCCAGCTGGGTAGCTCTGTTTTCAAAGTCCGTAAGGAACTTGATTTTAGGTGTTCCTCCGCCAGTATGTGACCTGTCCCTTTGTTGTGAACCAGTTTGTCCTGCATGGATACAGATGGAGAGAGTGTAAACAGGACACTGGCCAGGCCAGATGATAAGTATGCCTGGCCTGTGTGGGTGGTGAGTGGTCCCATGGATGGGATGAGGACAATGGCGGTATGTGTGAGAGAGTGAATGGTGATGTCCCTTCAACTAGTAGTGAGTGAGGGCCCTGTGGTTGTGTGATGGGTTTGTGAGTGTGAGAGTTGAGAGTAATGAGAAGAGTGACTTACTCTGGCGGCACTGGGTGGCTGTTCTCTTTTGTAAGGTGTTGGTGTTGACCATCGCTGCCCCCACCTCCCATGCTGAATTAGTGATGTTGTTGCCCCTAATGTGGCAAGAGTAGGGGTAGAGGACATCATGGTGGGCCTCCATGGCATCCAAAAGGCACGCGAGGGATGCATCATTAAGCGGCTGCAGTCTTTGCAGCAGTACTGGGCTGGAAGCACTGGGAGGTGTTAGTGCGACTGTACTTTAAATATGGCACCCAGCATGATGAAGCAGTGAGATGATGGCGTGGTAGGCGAATGAGAGCCTGCCCACCATCGAAATGGCATGTTTCCTGGGAATGCATGAATAATGAGGCGAGGTTGGGTGGAGGGTAAAACGTCCTTTCTCTCGCTCACTACCACATTTATTGTAAATCTGGGATGATTAGGCCCATAGAATCAGTTTAGGTTGAGATAAAAAATAGCAAAGGAAAGAAGTCACTTGTGGTAGTGGTTTATAGGCCCCCTAACAGTAACAGTCAAGGTACACAGGAAGAAATAATGGGGGCTTGTGAGAAAGGTAAGTCAATAATCATGGGTGGTTTTAATCTACATATAGATTGGACCAACCAGATTGGCAAAGGTAGCCTGGAAGATAATTTCATAGAGTGTTTGCACAACAATTTCTTAGAACTGCACATTCTACAGCAAATCAGAGAGCAGGCTATTCTAGTAATGTGTAATGAGGCAGGTTTAATTAATTATCTCATGGTAAAGAAGTCTCCAGGTAGCAAAGATCATAATATGAATGGATTTCACATTCAGTTTGAGGGAGAGAAGGGTGAGAAGTATGGGTCTAAGATGAGTGCTTTAAACTTAAAGGAAATTACAAGGGCATGAGGACAGAGTTGGCTAAAGTGAACTGCAAAATTAGGTTAAAGGGTAGGACAGTAGAGATGCAGTGGTAGACATTTAAGAAGACACTTCATAACACCTCAGCAAAGATACATTCCAGTGAGAAAGAAAGACTCTAGGGGCAGAATTTTTCATTTGACGTGCAGGGGATGGGCCCCGCACGTCTGCATATAAAATGATGCACGTTGATGTCGGGAAGCGTCCCAACATTACCGAGCACCATCGTGATATTTCACTGGGCGGGCGCGCAATGAAGTCTGATGCCTGCCCGCCATTAATTAACGGGCCATGGAGACCAGGCCAAGCATAGCCTCATGTATCTCCACCAGATGCTCCCGCGCACCCGGCCACATTTCCTGCACCTGCTGTATCGTGGACGACTCCAGAGGCACACCGTCAGGCACCGACTGAGCGTGTGCCTGGTCCCCTGCAGTCCTCTGACTGCTGGCGCCATGGGCACTGTCTGTCTCTGCCAGCTCCTCCAGCGAATGTGAAGTGCCCTCACCACTGTGCCCTGGGACGCTAATCAATGTTTGAATTCCCACCAAGGTGCTAGTATCTGCGCTGGTGCCTACCTGGCAGAGATGGTGTGATGCTGGTGAGGTTTCAGGGCCCTCAGATGTGAGAGGGGGCCTCTGCTGCTCCTCCTCCTGGCCGTGCTCTGATGATGCTGAAAGGAAGAACAAGGACAGTGGATCAGTTAGTGTGCAGACAATGACAAAGTTCATCCCTGTTCCCCCAGCTCATTATGCTCTCAACCTTCCAGAGCCTATGGCCCTGTAATGTTGCAACAATAACTAATTTAACAATCATCAGTGCCATGGCTGTTGGGAGGACAATATGGATCTCACTGTTGGCCTTAAATACTTGGCCATGCTACCCCAGCCTCACAGACACATGTACACCTGGGTGCATGGTGCCTCCCCAATTCAAGGGCCTCCTGCTCGAACCAGCTTAATATGAAGAGCTGTGCCTGTCTGCCTCCAGTCCTCACACGCTCTGCCGTTATGAGCATTCTTCTCCTGAAAAAGAGAAAAGACCATTGAATAGGACAAATTGCATATGGACGCTGCTCGCGCACGCCACACCCCAACCAGAGTAGGACATATCAGGCCTCCAGTGCCTCCTCACCCCACTGCTGACAACTCAGACAAAGATGCTAGGCCTGCTCCCCACCCCCCCAACATCCCCTTGGACACATGCTGCCTACATCACATTAGGAACCACACAGTATTTCCTCGCATAGCAAGGAGGCGCAACCACGTACAATGTAGAGGGCAGCAGATGGTTCGTTGCCACGACACCTTAAGGCCCTCCTTCCACCATCTCATCAAACTGACTAGGACATATCCTGGAGTTCTGAGTATGCGCCTAGGTGCTGCTCCTCCAGGTTACCCCCAAACCAGTCATGTGTGACTAAGAACAACACATGGTGGGGAGGAGAACTCATCTCCTCATGACTCATTCAGGCTGACCTCAGCATCGGCACTATCTGCTTAGCCAACCAGCAAAGGAAAAATTCCCTAAGTGATTCAATGCAGTCATGACAGTAAGACTTGGGGGGGAGAGGGGCCTTAGAGTGTAAGGCTACCTGCTGGGTTAAATGCCCAGTGCCAACATGGTACGCACCCTGCCAGCGTGCAACAAATCGTTGAAGCACTTGCGACACTGGATCTAGGTGTGCCGCACCACATCGTGGAAGCTCAGCACTTCCGCCACCTCCTTCCAGGCATGTTTGGTCATGTGGGGGGGCCTCCTCCTCCCATCCTGGAGGACCTCCTGCCATGCTGCCACCTCCTCGAGGAGGTCAGCAAGGCAGTCATCAGAGAAATGAAGAGCACTCTGGCCCCCGCTGGCCCATCCTCCAAATTGGCCTGCTCACCCGAACCCTTCTGATGCAGCCTGGAATTGGCCACTGTGAGCAGCTTACAAAAGGCTGCCAGGCCTTCTTTTAAACAGACTGCTGGGTCACCACTGGACCCGGCGGCCTGTGCACGCTCGCCTCTGCCCGCACACTCCCGCTATCCGCGGGAGTCGGCAAATACGCTGGACGGGCATTAATTGGCCCGCCCACGTAAAATGGCAGAGCAGACCCGATTATGGGTGACAATCAGGTCTGCGCCTGCCCTCACCCGCTCCCACTTTGCCCCCCCTGCCAAATGGAAAATCCTAGCCTGGGAGAAGGATGCACCATCTTTGGATAACTAAGGCACCACTGCCTGTACCACTCTACAAAGAATGACTGAAGTCTGGAGTACATTGTTCACATACAGCTCCCCTCCCTTATGTGTGTGGGTCAATATCACATGAGTGCATCAATTTACAAAAGGAGCTACCAGGGAACTGATACTGTGCATGTTGAGAAAGAAAGAGTTGGAGTTCAAGATGGTGCATACGCAAGAAGAAATTGAAGAGAATATTTGAAGATGAGATGGAGTAATGGCAAAATCAGATTAGAAGTTTATATGGAAACTGCTGGACCCACACAGAATAACTCGATATGATCCATGGTCTGTCATTCTTCATCATCCTTATGCTTTATTTTATTAGTAGAGTGTATTAACCCTTTCCATGGATTTCCATTGAGATGTTGACCAGATGTTGGACACTTGGAGATGCAGCTGTTTTCTGTAATCTGATCAAATATATTCAGTGGCTTTAAACTTCAATTTGATGTGAACACAGTTGTTCCTTATTAAAAAATCACTCCCTCCCAATGGTGTGAACTAAAAGGATGCAAATTCTATGCAGTGCCAAAGCCTTCACGCATCAGTTGAGTACCTGCTCCGAGGCATCTTGTTTGGCGTGAATCTGACATACATGTCTCCGCAGCCACACAATCAAAACAGCCTTCCTACAAAATGTTGAGCTGTGATTCTTGACAAGTGTAGTTGGCACAGGGTGTTAAACTCCAAACTGTGTCTGCCTCAGACACATTGCTTGATGTGTCTTCACCACTTGTCCTGGCCCACAAATATCTGATTGTAAACAGAAAAATATTCTTGGAAAATATATTCAGTCTAAGTTATAATTAAACTTTGCCCCTGGTGGGAGGTCCCTGGTGGCTCCATTTGTAAATGAACTTGGCACTAATCCACACAGACCAAGGGGGTTCCAGGTTCAATTCCCAGTCTAAGGTGACTTCGCTGATCTCAACTGAGACACCACTCAGATCTCTATAACTGAACTCAATGCCCTTAGGCGAGGAAGTGAAATAACAGCCAGCTTTCCTGCTCCTGATTACTCTAGCTTTCAATGTGACTTTACGAGTAGAATATCAAATTAAGGGAATTGTATCTGCGTACATCTTGTGAAAACAGAACTGGATCAAATGCTAGCCTGCACCTACCCACATGAGCAAGCTGGACTGTTTAATTCAATTCCATTGTGACTTTTCAATATAGCTCTAATAAGGGACACACATTCCTCAGACCCTGAGACCGAGTAGTTCACATCCAGCCTGGAATGATAGAAAGAAAATATGCTTGAGCTGTAAAGGGAAGTGAAGATGTCCTAGACCCAAATGTCCCCACCCCACCTCCCATTTGACATTACATTGGCAGTGCTACCCTGAGAGGCCATGAGGTGCTTAAAGTGAGAAAAGGTCATCTGGTCCAGTAGGGGTAATATTTTGAAACTGGGCTTGAGAATCCAGGTTTGGGCAGAATAGTAAGGTTGCCAACCTTCCAGGATTGGCCTGGAATCTCCAGGAATTGAAGATCAATCTCTAGGACACTGTTGTGTGCAACCCTGGAGAAAAATCATCAGGGCATTACGAAAGCTGGTTGTTTTCTTAATTTTGTTCTAACATTTCTCTTCACTAGATATAAAAATATTGAAAATGGGGGAAAGGGCTGCTTTGCAGACTGTCAAGCATCATCCAATTGGGTATTAAGTCTTGTTGCTTTCCAATTGGTGTAGGAAGGCCGTATGTCACAAGGATGGATGTGTTGGCGATTAATGGCTGGAGCATGAGGTCAAGTCATGTGATGAAACCTCTAGGAATACATTCAATCACAGTTGGCAACCTAACAGATGAGAGAGCTGCAGGCAGTGCCACACCTTAGCTGACACAGGGCAGAACAAAGGGCAATGTGCTATATCAATTGAGAGTGATGCCCCTCACCATGCAATAGGGTGACCAGATTTTCAAAAGTTAAAATCCAGACACTTTAAAAAGCCTTGGAAAGGCAGGTCTCCATGGTAATTGACATGTCAGGCAACCAATGCATGGAGTCTGGGGGTGGAGCAGTTTAAGGCAGGGGGTCATGTGATGATATGTCCCACAAGGAGATGGCAGCCCTATAAATACACCCAGTAATTACAGACAATGGCAAACCCACTAATACACCCAGTTATTACAGACAGCAGCAACCCCATTAATACAACCAGTTATGACGGACAGCGCAACCCTATTAATACACCCAGCTATTACAGACAGTGGCAACCCTGTTACTACACCCAGTTAGTACAGACAGCGGCACTCCCATTAATATGGCCAGTTATTACAAACAGCGCAACCCTAGTAATACACCCAATTATTACAGACAGTAGCAACCACTTTAATACACCCAGTTATTAGAGACAGAGACGATCCCATTAATATGCCCAGTTATTACAGACAGTGGCAACCCCTGTAATATACCCAGTTATTACACACAGTGCAGCACTATTAATAAGCCCAGTTATTACAGACATCGCAACACTAATAATCCACCCAGTTATTACAGAACAGGGCACCCCTACTAATGCACACACAGCTACAGCCCCATTAATACACCCAGCTTTACCGACAGCGCAACCACATTAATGCACCCGGTTATTACAGAAAGTGGCAACCATATTAATGCACCCAGTTATAACAGACAGTGCAATACTATTCATACACCCAGTTATTACAGACTGCGCAACCCTATTAATACACACAGTTATTACAGGCAGTGGCAACCCTATTAATGCAACCAGTTATTACAGACAGTGGCAACCCCATTAATACACCCAGTTATTGCAGACAGTGGCAACCCCATTAATTCACCCCGTTATTACAGACAGCGGCAACAATATCACTACACCCAGCTATTACAGACAGTGGAAACCCCAATAAAATACCGAGTTATTACAAAGAGTGCAGACCTATCAATACACCCAATTATTACAGACAGTGGCAACCCCAATACCATGCCTACTTATTATAGACAGTGGCAACCTTATTAATACATCCAGTTATTACAGACAGTGGCAATCCCATTAATACATCCAGTTATTAAAAACAGTGGCAACCCTATTAATACACCCAGCTATTAAAGACAAGCTGCAACCCTATTAATACACCCAGCTTTTTCTGACAGCGGCAACCCCATTTATACACCCAGTTATTACAGGCAGCGGCAAACCCCATGAATACACCCAGTCATTACGCATAGCGGCAATCCCGTTAATACACCCAATTATTGCAGACAGCAGAAACCCCATTAACACACCCAGTTATTAGAAACATCGCAACCCTATTAATACACCTGGTTATTACAGAAAGTGGCACCCATATTAATACACCCAGTTATTACAGACAGTGTCAATCCCATGAATACGTCCAGCAATTACAGACATTGGCAACTCTATTAATGCATCCAGTTATTACAGAGAGCGTAACCATATTAATACACATAGTTGTTACAGGCAGTGTCAACCCTATTAATACACCCAATTATAACAGACAGCTGCAACCCAATTAATAAACCCAGTTATTAGAGACAGCAGCAAACCAATTAATACACCCAATTATTACAGACAGTGGCAACCCCAATACCATGCCTACTTATTATAGACAGTGGCAACCTTATTAATACATCCAGTTATTACAGACAGTGGCAATCCCATTAATACACCCAGTTATTAAAAACAGTGGCAACCCTATTAATACACCCAGCTATTAAAGACAAGCTGCAACCCTATTAATACACCCAGTTTTTTCTGACAGCGGCAACCCCATTTATACACCCAGTTATTACAGGCAGCGGCAAACCCCATGAATACACCCAGTCATTACGCATAGCGGCAATCCCGTTAATACACCCAATTATTGCAGACAGCAGAAACCCCATTAACACACCCAGTTATTAGAAACATCGCAACCCTATTAATACACCTGGTTATTACAGAAAGTGGCACCCATATTAATACACCCAGTTATTACAGACAGTGTCAATCCCATGAATACGTCCAGCAATTACAGACATTGGCAACTCTATTAATGCATCCAGTTATTACAGAGAGCGTAACCATATTAATACACATAGTTGTTACAGGCAGTGTCAACCCTATTAATACACCCAATTATAACAGACAGCTGCAACCCAATTAATAAACCCAGTTATTAGAGACAGCAGCAAACCAATTAATACACCCAATTATTACAGATAGCGCAAACCCCATTAAAATACCCAATTATTACAGACAGTGCAGCCCTATTAATACACCCGGTTATTACAAAAAGTGGTAACAATTTTAATACACCCAGTTATTACAGAAAGTGGCAACCCTATTAATACACCCAGTTATAACAGACAGCTGCCAACCTCATTAATACACCCAGTTATTACAGACAGTGTCAACCCCATTAATACACCCATTTATTACAGACATTGGCAACAACATTAATACACCCAATTAGCACAGACAGCGGCAACCATATTAATAGACTGAGTTGTTATGGACAGCGCAACCCCAGTTATTACAAACTGCGAAACACTATTAATACACCCAGTTATTACAGACAGCAGCAAGCCTACTAGTACACCTAGTTATTTCTGACTGCAGAACATTATTAATACACCCAGTTATTACAGGCAGTGGCAACCATATTAATATGCCCAGTTACTACAGACAGTGGCAACCCTTTTAATACATCCAGTTATTACAGACAGTGGCAGCCCTATTAATGCACACAGTTATTACAGACAGCAGACAACCCCATTAATACGCCAAGTTATTACAGACAGTGGTAACTCCATTAATACACCCAGTTATTACAGGCAGCGGCAACCCCATGAATACACCCACTTATTACACACAGCAGCAATCTTATTAATATGCCCAGTTATTGCAGAGAGCAGAAGCCCCAATAAAAAACACCCTGTTATTACAGACAGTGTAACTCCCATTAATACACACAGTTATTACAGACAGTGGCAACCCCATTAATACACCCAGTTATTGCAGACAGCAGCAACCCCATTAACACACCCTGTTATTACAGATAGTGCAACACTATTAATACACCCAATTATTACAGAGAGCGCAACCCAATAATACACACAGTTAAAACAGACAGTGACAACCCAATTAATACATACAGTAATTACAAACAGTGCAACCACTTTAAAACACCCAGTTATTAGACAGCGCAACCCTGTTAATACACCCGGTTATTACAGAAAGTAGCAATCCCATGAGTACACCCAGTTATTACAGAGAGCGCAACACAATTAATACACCCAATTATTACAGACAGTGCCACCCTATTAATACAAGCAGTTATTACAGACCGCACAATCCTATTAGTATACCCAGTCATTACGCATAGCGGCAATCCCATTAACACATCCAGTTATTGCAGACAGCAGAAACCCCAATAACACACCCAGTTATTAGAAACATTGCAACCCTATAAATACACTTGGTTATTACAGAAAGTGGCAACCATATTAATACACTCAGTTATTACAGTGTCAATCCCATGAATACGCCCAGCAATTACAGACAGTGGCAACTCTATTGATGCACCCAGTTATTACAGACAGCGCAACACTATAAATACATGCAGTTATTACAGAAAATAGCAACAATATTAATACAGCCAGATATTGCAGACAGTTGCAATCCCATGAAGACACCTAGCAATTACAGACAGTGGCAACTCTATTCATTCACCCAGATAACCAACACTATTAATACGCCCATTTATTACTGACAGCACAACCTTATTAATACACCCAGTTATTACAGGCAGTGGCAACCAAAATAACACACACAATTATTACAGACAGCGCAACCCTATTAATACACCTGGTTATTGCAGCTAGTGGCAACTTTATTAATACACCCAGTTATTAGAGACAGCAGAAAACCAATTAATACACCCAATTATTACAGACAGCGCAAACCCCATTAATGTACCCAATTATTACAGACAGTGCAGCCCTATTAATACACCCGGTTATTACAAAAATTGGTAACAATTTTAATACACACAGCTATTACAGACAGTGGCCGACCTCATTAATACACCCAGTTATTACAGACAGTGTCAACCCCATTAATACACCCATTTATTACAGACATTGGCAACAACATTAATACATCCAATTAGCACAGACAGCTGCAACCATATTAATAGACTGAGTTGTTATGGACAGCGCAATCCTATCATTACACCCAGTTATTACAAACTGCGAAACACTATTAATACACCCAGTTATTACAGACAGCAGCAAGCCTACTAGTACACCTAGTTATTTCTGACTGCAGAACATTATTAATACACCCAGTTATTAGAGGTAGTGGCAACCATATTAACATGCCCAGTTACCACAGACAGTGGCAACCCTATTAATACATCCAGTTATTACAGACAGTGGCAGCCCTATTAATGCACACAGTTATTACAGACAACGGATAACCCCATTAATACACCCAGTTATTACAGACAGTGGCAACCCCATTAATACACCCAGTAATTACATACAGTGGCCACCTCATTCATACACCCAGTGATTACAGACAGCGGAAAACCTATTAATACACACATCTTGTACAGACAGTGACTACTTTACTAATGTACCCAGTTAATACAGGCAGCGACAACCCCCATTAAAACATCCAGTTATTACAGACAGTGGCAACCTCATTCATACGCCCAGTGGTTACAGACAGCGGCAAACCTACTAATACACACAGTTATTACAGACAGTGGCAACCCCATCAATATACCCAGTTTTTATATACAGTGGCAACTCAATTAATACACCCAGTTATTAGAGGTATTGGCAACCTCATTATTACATCCAGTTATTACAGAAAGTGGCAATCCCATTAATACACCTAGTTATTATATACAGTGGCAACCCTATTAATACACACAGTTATTACTGACAGTGACAACCCTTTAATACACCCAGTTATTGCAGACAGTGGCAACCCCATTAATTCACCCAGTTATTACAGACAGCGGGAACACTATTACTATACCCAGCAATTACATACAGTGGAAACCCCAATAAAATACCGAGTTACTACCAGCAGCGGTAACTCAATTAACAGATCCAGTTATTACAGAGAGTGTCAACCTCATTCATACACCCAGTAACTAAAGACAGTGGCAACCCTATTAATACACACTGGTATTACAGACAGTGACAATCCCCTTAATACATCCAGTCGTTATAGACAGTGGAAACCCTATTAGTACACCCAGCTATTACAGACAGCTGCAACTCTTTTAATGCACTCAGTTATTACAGGCAGGGGCATCCATATTAAAACACCCAATTTTTACTAACAGTGGCAACCCCATTAATACACACAGTTATTACATAAAGTGGCAACCTCATTCATACACCCAGTGATTACAGACAGCAGCAAACCTATTAATACACACAGATTGTACAGTCAGTGGCTACCTTATTAATGCTCTCGGTTAATACAGGCAGCGACAGCCCCCATTAAAACATCCAGTTATTACAGAAAGTGGAAACCTCATTAATAAACCCAGTGATTACAGACAGTGACAACCCTATTAATAGACCCAATTATTACAGGCAGTGGCAACCTCATTAATACATCCCCTTATTACAGACAGCGGCAAACCTATTAATACACACAGTTATTACAGACAGTGGCAACCCCATTAATATACCCAGTCATTACAGACAGTGGCAACCCCATTAATGCACCCAGGTATTACGTACAATGGCAACCTCATTCATAGACCCAGTGATTACAGTCAGCGCCAAACCTATTAATACACACAGTTATTACAGACAGTGGCAACCCCATTAATATACCCAGTCATTACAGACAGTGACAACCCGATTAATACACCCAGTTATTATGGACAATGGCAACCCATTAATACACCCAGTTATTACAAACAGTGGCAACACTATTACTATACCCAACTATTACAGACAGTGGAAACCCCAGTAAAATACCGATTAGTACAAACAGTGCAGCCCTATTAGTAAACCCAGTTATTACGGACAGCGGCATCCTTACTAATATACATAGCTCTTACAGACAGTGGCAACCATATTAATACACCCAGTTAATGCAGAGAGTGACAACCTGATTAATACACCAAGTTATTACAGACAGTGCAACCCTATTAATACATCCGGTTGTTACAGACAGTGACAACTCAATTAATGCACCCAATTATTACAGACAGTACAACCCTATTAATACACTCAGTTATTACAGACAGCGCAGCCCTGTTAATACAAACAGTTGGTACAGACTGTGCAAACCCTATTAATGCATCCAATTATTACACCTTGCCAATCCTGTTAATACACACTGTTATTACAGACAGCTGCAATCTTATTAATACACCCAGATTTTACTGACCGTGGCAACCCTGTTAACCTACCCAATTATTTCAGACAGTGGCAACCCAATTGATACACCCAGTTATTAAGGACAGTGGCAAAGCCATTAATACACCCAGTTATTATAGACAGTTATAACCCCATTAATACACCCAGTTACTACAGACAACGGCAACAATATTACTATACCCAATTATTACAGGCATGGGCATCCATATTCAAACACCTAGTTTTTATTTACAGCGGCAACCCTATTTATACACCAAGTTATTTCAGACAGTGGCAACCCCATTAATACACCCAGTTATTACATACAGTGGCAACCTCATTCATACACCCAGT
Source organism: Carcharodon carcharias (assembly GCF_017639515.1). NCBI lineage: Eukaryota > Metazoa > Chordata > Chondrichthyes > Lamniformes > Lamnidae > Carcharodon > Carcharodon carcharias. Next base: position 77,180,621 of record NC_054480.1, on the reverse strand, counting down.
GATTACAGACAGCAGCAGACCTATTAGTACACACAGTTATTACAGACAGTGACAACCCTATTAATATACCCAATTATTACAGGCAATGGCAACCTCATTAACACATCCCCTTCTTACAGACAGTGGCAACCCGATTAATACTCCAGGTTATTATAGACCGTTCCAACATCATCAATACACCCAGTTATTACAGACAGCTGCAACCCATCACTACACCCAGTTATTATATAGATTGGTAACTCAATTAATACACCCAGGTATTACAGGCAGTGGCAACCCCATTAATACATCCAGTTATTACAGGTAGCTGCAACTCTATTAATACACCCAGTGATTATATACAGTGGCAACTCAATTAATACACCCAGTTATTAGAGGTAGTGGCAGCCCCATTATTACATCCAGTTATTAGAGGCAATGCAAACCCTATTAATATATCCAATTATTGCAGACAGTGGCAACCCCATTAATGCACCAAGTTATTACAGATAGTGGCAACCTGATTAATACACCAGGTTATTACAGATCGTTCCAACCCCATCAATACACCCAGTTATTACAGACAGGGTAAACTCTATTAATACACCCAGTTATTACAGACAGCTGCAACACTTTTAATGCACTCAGTTATATATAGGCAGGGGCATCCATATTAAAACACCCAATTTTTACTGACAGTGACAACCCCATTAATACACCCAGTTATTACAAATTAATACACACAGGTTGTACAGACAGTGGCTACCTTATTAATGCACCCAGTTAATACAGGCAGCGACAACCCCCATTAAAACATCCAGTTATTACAGACGTGGCAACCCTATTAATATACCCAATTATTGCAGGCAGTGGCAACCTCATTAATACTTCCCCTTATTACAGACAGTGGCAACCCGATTAATACACCAAGTTATTACAGACTGTTCCGACACCATCAATAAACCCAGTAATTACACACATCTGCAACCCCATCATTATACCCAGTTATTATATACAGTGGCAACTCAATTAATACACCCAGTCATTACAGGCAGTGGCAACCCCATTAATACGTCCAGTTATTACAGAGAGCTGCAACTCTATTAATACACCCAGTGATTATATACAGTGGCAACTCAATTAATACATCCAGTTATTACAGATAGTGGCAACCCCATTAATACATCCAGTTATTACAGGCAGTGGCAACCCCATTAATACATCCAGTTATTACAGAGAGCTGCAACTCTATTAATACACCCAGTGATTATATACAGTGGCAACTCAATTAATACACCCAGTCATTACAGGCAGTGGCAACGCCATTAATACATCCAGTTATTACAGAGAGCTGCAACTCTATTAATACACCCAGTGATTATATACAGTGGCAACTCAATTAATACACCCAGTCATTACAGGCAGTGGCAACGCCATTAATACATCCAGTTATTACAGAGAGCTGCAACTCTATTAATACACCCAGTGATTATATACAGTGGCAACTCAATTAATACACCCAGTCATTACAGGCAGTGGCAACCCCATTAATACATCCAGTTATTACAGAGAGCTGCAACTCTATTAATACACCCAGTGATTATATACTGTGGCAACTCAATTAATACATCCAGTTATTACAGATAGTGGCAATCCCATTAATACATCCAGTTATTACAGGCAGTGGCAGCCCGATTAATACACCAGGTTATTACAAACAGTTCCAACCTCATCAATACACCTAGTTATTACAGACATCTGTAACCCCATCATTACACCCAGTTATTATATACAGTGGCAAGTCAATTATTACACCCAGGTATTACAGGCAGTGGCAACCCATTAATTCACCCAGTTATTGCAGACAGCGGCAACACTAACACTATACCCAGCTTTTACAGATAGTGGGAACCCGAATAAAATACCGAGTTATTCCAAAGAGCGCAGCCCTATTAATATATCCAGTTATTACAGACTGTGGCAACCACATCATTACATCCAGTTATTATATACAGTGGCAACTCAATTAATACACCCAGTTATTAGAGATAGTGGCAACCTCTTATTACATCCAGTTATTACAGATAGTGGCAACCCCATTAATACATCCAATTAATACAGGCAGTGGCAACCTGATTAATACACCAGATTATTACAGACAGGTCCAACCTCAGCAATACATCCAGTTATTACAGACATCTGCAACCCCATCATTGCACCCAGTTAATTTATACAGTGGCATCTCAATTAATACACCCAGTTATTACAGGCAGTAGCAACCCCATTAATACGTCCAGTTATTGCAGACAGCGGCATCCCCATTGCTTCACCCAGTTATTACATACAGCGGGAACACTAATATTATACCCAGCTGTTACATACAGTGGAAACCCCAATAAAATACCGAGTTATTACAGGCAGCAGCAACCCAATTAACAGATCCAGTTAATACAGACAGTGTCAACCTCATTCATACACCCAGTAGCTACAGACAGTGGCAACCCTATTAATACATCCAGTTATTATAGACAGTTGCAACACCATTAATACACCCCCTTATTACAGACTGTGGAAACCCTATTAGAACACCAACTTCTATCAGACAGCTGCAACCTTTTTAATACACTCAGTTATTACAGGCAGGGGCATCCATTTTAAAACAGCCAATTTTTACTGACAGTGGCAACCCCATTAATACACCCAGTTATTACATACAGTGGCAAACTCATTCACACACCTCGTGATTACACACAGTGGCAAACCTATTAATACACACAGCTTGTACAGACAGTGGCTACCTTATTAATGTACCCAGTTAATGCAGGCAGCGACAACCCCCATTAAAACATCCAATTATTACAGACAGTGGCAACCTCATTCATACAGTGATTACAGACAGCGGCAAATATTTTAATACACGCAGTTGTTACAGACAGTGGCAACCCTACTAATATACCCGATTATTACAGGCAGTGGCAACTCAATTAATACACCCAGTTATTACAGGCAGGAGCAACCCCATTAATACATCCAGTTATTACATAGAGCGGCAATATCATTAATACACCAAGTTATTATATACAGTTGCAACTCAATTAATACACCCAGTCATTAGAGGTAGTGGCAACCCCATTATTACATCCAGTCATTACAGATAGTGGCAACCCCATTAATACATCCAGTTATTACAGGCAGTGGCAACCTGAATAATACACCGGGTTATTACAGACTCTTCCAACCCCATCAATAAATCCAGTTATTACAGACAACTGCAACCCCATCATTACACCCAGTTATTATATACAGTGGCAACTCAATTAGTACACCCGGTTATTACAGGCAGTGGCAACCCCATTGATATGTCCAGTTTTTACAGAGAGCTGCAACCCCATTAATGCACTGAGTTATTATCTGCAGTGGCAACTCAATTAATACACCCAGTTATTAGAGGTAGTGGTAACCCCATTATTACATCCAGTTATTAGAGACAATGCAAACCCTATTAATATACCCAATTATTACAGACAGTGGCAACCTGATTAATACACCAAGTTATTACAGACCGTTCCGACCCCATCAATACACCCAGTTATTACAGACAGTGTAAACCCTATTAATACACCCAGTTATTACAGACAGCTGCAACACTTTTAATGCACTCAGTTATATACAGACAGGGGCATCCATATTAAAACACCCAATTTTTACTGTCACTGACAACCCCATTAATACACACAGTTATTACAAATTAATACACACAGATTGTACAGACAGTGGCTACCTTATTAATGCACCCAGTTAATACAGGCAGCGACAACCCCCATTAAAACATCCAGTTATTACAGACGTGGCAACCCTATTAATATACCCAATTATTGCAGGCAGTGGCAACCTCATTAATACTTCCCCTTATTACAGACAGTGGCAACCCGATTAATACACCAAGTTATTACAGACTGTTCCGACACCATCAATAAACCCAGTAATTACACACATCTGCAACCCCATCATTATACCCAGTTATTATATACAGTGGCAACTCAATTAATACACCCAGTCATTACAGGAAGTGGCAACCCCATTAATACGTCCAGTTATTACAGAGAGCTGCAACCCCATTAATGCACCCAGTTATTATCTACAGTGGCAACTCAATTAATACACCCAGTTATTAGAGGTAGTGTCAACCCCATTATTACATCCAGTTATTAGAGACAGTGGCAACCCAATTAATATACCCAATAATTACAGACAGTGGCAACCCCATTAATGCACCCAGTAATTACATACAGCTGCAACCCCATCATTACACTCAATTATTATATACAGTGGCAACTCAATTAATACACCCAGTCAGTACAGGCAGTGGCAACCCATTAATACACCCAGTTATTATCTACAGTGGCAACTCAATTAACACACCCAGTTATTAGAGATAGTGGCAACCCCATTATTACATCCAGTTATTACTGACAGTGGCAACCCGAGTAATACACGAGCTTATTACAGACTGTTCCAACCCCATCAATACACCCATTTATTACAGACAGTGGGAACCCTATTAATACACCCAGTTATTACAAACAGTGGCAACCCTTTTAATGCACTCAGTTATTACAGGCAGGGGCACCCATATTAAAATACCCAATTTTTACTAACAGTGGCAACCCCATTAATAAACCTAGATATTACATACAGTGGCAACCTCATTCATACACCCAGTGATTACAGAAAGTGGCAAATCTATTAATACACACAGCTTGTACAGACAGTGGCTACCTTATTAATGCACCCAGTTAATACAGGCAGTGACAACCCCCATTAAAACATCCAGTTGTTACAGACAGTAGCAACATCATTCATAAACCCGGTGATTACAATCAGCGGCACACCTATTAATACACACAGTTATTACAGACAGTGGAAACCCTATCAATTTACCCAAATATTACAGGCAGTGGCAACCTCATTAATACATCCCCTTATTACAGACAGTGGCAACCCAATTAATACAGCAGGTTATTACAGACAGTGGCAACCTCATTAATACATCCATTTATTACAGGCAGTGGCAACCCGATTAACACCCCAGGTTATTACAGACCGTTCGAACCCCATCATTACACCCAGTTATTATATACAGTGGCAACTCAATTGATACACCCAGTTATTACAGGCAGTGGCAACCCCATTAATACATCCAGTTATTACATACTGTGGCAACCCTACTAACAAGACCAGTTATTACAGATTGTGGCATTCCCATTTATACACCCAGTTATTGCAGACAGTGGCAACCCCATTAATTCACCCAATTATTACAGACAGTGGCAACTGTATTAATGCAACCAGTTATTATAGGCGGCAGCAACCCCATTAAAACCTCCTGTTATTACAGACAGTGGCAACCCGCTTATTAAACCCAGTTATAACAGAGAGTGCAACACTGTCAATACATCCAGCTATTACATACGGTGGCAACTGTATTAATACACCCAGTTATTACAGGCAGTGGAAACCCAATTAATAGATCCAGTTATTCCAGACATTGTCAACCTTATTCATACACCCAGTAATTACAGACAGTGGCAACCCTATTAATACACCCAGTTATTATAGACAGTTGCAACACCATTAATACATCCAGTTATTACAGACAGTGGAAACCCTATTAATACGCCTAGTTATTACAGATAGCCGCAACCTTTTCAATGCACTCAGTTATTACAGGCAGGGCATCCATATTAAAACACCCAATTTTTACTGACAGTGGCAACCCCATTAATACACCCAGTTATTACATACAGTTGCAACCTCATTCATACACCCAGTTATTACAGACAGTGACAACCCGATTAATACACCCAGATATTATGGACAGTAGCAACCCATTAATACACCCGGTTATTACAAACAGTGGCAACACTAATACTATATTATTACAGAGGAAACCCCAATAAAATACCAAGTTAGTACAAACAGCGCAGCCCCTTTAATACACGCAGCTATTACAGGCAGCCGCATCCCTATTAATATATATATAGCTTTTTCAGACAGTGTCAACCTCATTCATACACCCAGTGTTAATATGGCAACCATATTAATAGACCCAGTTATTGCAGAGAGTAACAACTCGATTAATACACCCAGTTATTACAGAGAGTGACAACCTGATTAATATACCCAGTTACTACAGACAGCACGGCCCTATTAATACATCTAGTTATTACAGATAGCGAAACCCTATTAATATATGCAGTTGTTACAGACAGCGGCAACTCAATTAATGCACCCAATTATAACAGACAACACAAACCTATTAATACACCCAGTAATTACAGACAGCGCAGCCCTGTTAATACAAACAGTTGGCACAGGCTGTACAAACCCTATTAATACTTCCAATTATTACACGATGCCAACCCTGTTAATACACACAGTTATTACATACACCGCAGCCCTGTTAATACAAACAGTTAGTACAGACTGTGCAAACCCTATTAATACATCCAATTATTACACAATGCCAACCCTGTTAACACACACAGTTATTACAGACAGCTGCAATCTTATTAATACACCCAGTTTTTACTGACAGTGGCAACCCTATTAATATGCCCAGTTCTTTCAGACAGTGGCAACCCAATTGCTACACCCAGTTAATAAAGACAGTGGCAACCCATTAATACACCCAGTTATTAAAGACAGTTACAACCCTATTAATACATCCAGTTATTACAGACAGTGGCAACCCATTAATTCACCCAGTTATTACAGTCAGCAGCAAAAATATAACTATACCCAGCTATTACCCAGTGGAAACCCCAACAAAATACTGAGTTATTACAAAGAGCACAGCCCTACTAATATACCCAGTTATTACAGACAGTGGCAACCGCATTACCACGCCCAGATATTAGAGACAGTAGCAACCCCATTAATAAACCGAGTTATTACAGACAGTGGCAACGCTATTAATACACCGAGATATTACAGGCTGTGGCAACCCCATTAATACACCCAGTTATTAAAAACAGTGGCAATCCTACTAATACACCCTTTTATTACTGACAGCGGTGACCCTATTAATACACCCAGTTTTTAGAAACAGCGGCAACCCTATTAATACACCCTTTCATTACAGACAGTGGCAACTCCATGAATACATCCAGTTATTCCAGAGAGTGGCAACCCATCAATACTCCCAGTTATTGCAGGCAGCGGCAACCCCATTAATTCACCCAGTTATTACAGTCAGTGGCAACACTATCACTATTCCCAGCTGTTACAGACAGTGGAAACCCCAATAAAATATCAAGTTATTACAAGCAGTGGCTACCTTATTAATACACACTGTTATTATAGACATCGGCAACCCCATTAATACACCCAGATATTACATGCTGTGGCAGCCCCATTAATATACCCAGTTATTACAAACAGTGGCAATCCTATTAATACACCCTTTTATTACAGACAGTGGCAACCCTATTAATATAACCAGTTATTAGAAACAGCAGCAACCCTATTAATACACCCTTTCATTACAGACAGTGGCAACCCCATGAATACATCCAGTTATTCCAGACAGTGGCAACCGATTAAGACACCCAGTTATTGCAGGCAGCGGCAACCCAATTAATATACCCAGATATTACAGGCTGTGGCAACCCCATTAATACACCCAGTTATTACAAACAGTGGCAATCCTATTAATGCACCCTTTTGTTACAGACAGTGGCAACCCCATGAATATATCCAGTTATTACAGACAGTGGCAACCCAGTTATACACCCAGTTATTACAGACAGCAGCAACACTATTACCATACCCAGCCATTACAGACAGTGGAAACCCCTATAAAATAACAAGTGATTACAAACCACCCAGCCCTATTAATTTATTCCATTATTACAGACAGTGGCAACCTTTTTTAATACACCCAGTTATTACAGACAGCGCAACCCAATCAATACACCAAGTTATTACAGACAGTGGGAAACCTATTAATGCACCCAGTTATTACAGGCAGTAGCTACCTTACTAATACACACAGTTATTACAGACAGTGGCAACCCCATTAATATACCCAGTTATTACAGACAGTGACAACCCGATTAATACACCCAGTTATTACGGACAATGGCAATCCTATTAATGCACCCTTTTGTTACAGACAGTGGCAACCCCATGAATACATCCAGTTATTACAGACAGTGGCAACCCATTAATACATCCAGTTATTACAGACAGCGGCAACACTATTACCATACCCAGCCATTACAGACAGTGGAAACCCCAATAAAATACCAAGTGATTACAAACCACCCAGCCCTATTAATTTATTCCATTATTACAGACAGTGGCAACCTTTTTAATACACCCAGTTATTACAGACAGCACAACCCAATCAATACACCAAGTTATCACAGACAGTGGGAAACCTATTAATGCACTCAGTTATTACAGGCAGTGGCTACCTTACTAATACACACAGTTATTACAGACAGTGGCAATCCCATTAATATATCCAGTTATTACAGACAATGACAACCCGATAATACACCCAGTTATTACAGACAATGGCAGCCCATTAATACACCCAGTTGTAACAAAAGTGGCAACACTATTACTATACCCAACTATTACAGTCAGTGGAAACCCCAATAAAATACCGAGTTAATACAAACAGCGTAGCCCCATTAGTACACGCAGTTATTACAGACAGTCGCATCCCTATTAATATACACAGCTTTTTCAGACAGTGTCAACCTCATTCATACACCCGGTATTAATATGGCAACCTTATTAATACACACAGTTATTACAGACAGCGGCAACCCTATTAATACACAAAGTTATTACAGACAGTTCCAACTCCATTAATACACTCAATTATTACAGACAGTGGCAACCCTATTAATACATTCAGTTATTACAGCCATTGGCAGCCAAATTAATATAGCCAGTTATTGCAGACAGTTGCAAAATGTCAAGTTATTTCAGACATCGGAGACCCCATTAACACACCCAGTTATCACAGCCAATGGTAACCCTATTAATACACTCAGTTATTACAGACAGCGGCAACCTTATTAATACACCCAGTTATTACTGACAGTGGCAACCCCATTAATACACTCAGCTATTACAGACAGTGGCAACCCCATTAATTCACCCAGTTATTGAATTCAGCGCAACCCTGTTAATTAACCAAGTTATTACAGATAGCAGCATCCCTATTAATACAGTCAGTTATTACACGCAGCATCAACTGCATTAATATACCCAGTTATTACAGACTGTGCAAGCCCATTAATACCCCAGTTATTAGAGACAGCGGCAACTCCATTAATACACCCAGTTATTACAGACACTGGCAATCCCATTAATACACCCAGTTACTGCAGGCAACGGCAACCCCATTAATTCAACCAGTTATTACAGTCAGCAGCAACACTATCACTATACCCAGCTATTACAGACAGTGGAAACCCCAATAAAATACTGAGATATTACAAAGGGCACAGCCCTATTAATATAGCCAGTTATTACAAACAGTGGCAACCTATTACCACACCCAGTTATTATAGACAGTTGCAACCCCATTAATAAACCCAGCTATTACAGACAGTGACAACCCTATTAATACATACAGTTATTACAGACAATGGCAACCGATTAAGAAACCCAGTTATTGCAGGCAGCGGCAACCCAATTAATACACCCAGATATTACAGACAGCGGCAACACTATTACCATACCCAGCCGTTACAGACAGTGGAAACCCCTATAAAATAAGAAGTGATTACAAACCACCCAGCCCTATTAATTTATCCCATAATTACAGACAGTGGCAACCTTTTTAATACACCCAATTATTACAGACAGCGCAACCCAATCAATACACCAAATTATTACAGACAGTGGGAAACCTCTTAATACACCAAGTTATTACAGGCAGTGGCTACCTTATTAATACATACAGTTATTACAGACAGTGGCAACCCCATTAATATATCCAGTTATTACAGACAGTGACAACCCCATTAGTATACCCAGTTATTAAGGACAATGGCAGCCCATTAATACACCCAGTTATTTCAAACAGTGGCAACACTATTACTATACCCAACTATTACAGACAGTGGAAACCCCAATAAAATACCAAGTTAGTACAAACAGCGTAGCCCCATTAATACACGCAGTTATTACAGACAGCCGCATCCCTATTAATATACGCAGCTTTTTCAGACAGTGTCAACCTCATTCATACACAGTGTTATTATGGCAACCATATCAATAGACCCAGTTATTGCAGAGACTAACAACCCGGTTAATACACCCAGTTATTACAGAGAGTGACAACCTGATTAATACACCCAGTTACTACAGACAGCACGGCCCTATTAATACATCTAGTTATTACAGACAGCACAACCCTATTAATACATGCAGTTGTTACCGACAGTGGCAACTCAATTAATGCACCCAATTATTATATACAGCACAAATCTATTAATACTCCCAATTATTACAGACAGCGCAGCCCTGTTAATACAAACAGTTGGTACAGACTGTGCAAACCCTATTAATACATCCACTTATTAGAGGCAGTGGCAACCTTATTAATACACACAGTTATTACAGACAGTGGCAACCCTATTAATACACAAAGTTATTACAGACAGTTCCAACTCCATTAATACACCCAATTGTTACAGACAGTGGCAACCCTATTAATACATTCAGTTATTACAGCCATTGGCAGCCATATTAATATAGCCAGTTATTGCAGACAGTTGCAAAATGTCAAGTTATTTCAGACATCGGAGACCCCATTAATATACCCAGCTATCACAGCCAGTGGTAACCCTATTAATACACCCAGTTATTACAGACAGCAGCGACCCTATTAGTACACCCAGTTATTACTGACAGTGGCAAATCCATTAATACACTCATTTATTACAGACAGTGGCAACCCCATTAATTCACCCAGTTATTGAATTCAGCGCAACCCTGTTAATTAACCCAGTTATTACAGATAGCGGCATTCCTATCAATATATTCAGCTATTACAAGCAGCATCAACTGCATTATTACACCCAGTTATTACAGAAACTGGCAATTGTTTTAATATACTCAGTTATTGCAGACTGCACAAGCCCATTAATGCCCCAGTTATTAGAGACAGCGGCAACCCCATTAATACACCCAGTTATTACAGACACTGGCAATCCCATTATTACACCCAGTGATTGCACCCAGCTCTCTCATTCTCCTCCACTGTCCTAGAGCTCTCTCACTATCCCTCACCAGCCTCCAGGTCTCTCACTCTCCCCCACTGTCCTCCAGCTCTGTCACTCTCCCCCACTGTCCTCCAGCTCTCTCACTCTATGCCACTGTCCTCCAGCTCTCTCACTCTCTCCTACTGGCTTCCAGCTCTCTCAATCTCCCCCACTGTCCTCCAGCTCTCTCACTCTATCCCACTGTCCTCCAGCTCTCTCACTGCCCCCACTGTCCTCCAGCTCTCTCAATCTACCCCACATTCCTCCAGCTCTGTCACTCTCCCCCACTGTCCTCCAGCTCGATCACTCTCTCCTACTGGCCTCCAGCTCTGTCAATCTCCACCACTGGCGTCCAGCTCTCTCACTCTCCCCCACCATACCCCAGATCTCTCATTCTACCCCACTGTCCTCCAGCTGTCACACTCTCCCCCACCGTCCTCCAGCACCCTCACTCTCCACCGGAGGCCTCCAGCTCTCTCTCTCGCCTCCACTGTCCTCCAGCTCCATCAATTTCCCCCACAGGCCTCCAGCTCTCTCAGTCTCACCAACTGTCCTCAAGCTCTCTCACTCTCCTTCAATCTCCTCCAGCTCTCACAATCTCCCCTACTGTATTCCAGCTCTCTCGCTCTCCTCTACTGTCCTCCAGCTCTCCCACTCACACCCACAAGCCTCCAGCTCCCTCAATCTCCCACACTGTCCTCCAGCTCTCTCACTCTCTCCCACCGTCCACCGGCTCTCACACTCTCCACCATAAACCGCCCTCTCTCTTACTCTCACCCACTGTCCTCCAGCTCTATCACTCTCCTCCCGAGGGCACCAGATCTCTCACTCTCCCCCACTGCCTCCAGCTCACTCACTCTCCCCCACTGCCTCCAGCTCACTCACTCTCCCCCACAGTCCTCCAGATCTCTCCCTCTCCCCCACAGTCCTCCAGCTATCTCAATCTCCCCCACTGTACTCCACCTCTCTCGCTTTCCTCGACTATCCTCCAGCTCTCCCACTCGCCCTCACAAGCCTCCAACTCTCTCAATCTCTCCCACTGTCCTCCAGCTCTCACACTCTCCCCCACAAACCGCCCTCTCTCTTCCTCTCACACACTGTCCGCCAGCTCTATCACTCTCCTCCCGAGGGCACCAGTTCTCTCACTCTCCCCCACTGCCTCCAGCTCTCTCACTCTCCCCCACTGTCCTCCAGCTCTCTCACTATCTCTCACCATAATCTAGCTCTCTCACTCTCCCCAACCGTCCTCCAGCTCCCTCACTCACCCCACTGCCCTGCTGCTCTCTCAATCTCCCCCCCAACTGTCCTCCAGCACTCTCACTCTACCCGACATTCCTCCAGCTCTCTCACTCTCCCCCAATGTCCTCCTGCTCACTCACTCTCTTTCACTCTCCTCCAGCTCTCTCAATCCCCCCCACTGTCCTCCAGCTCTCTCGCTTTCCTCTACTGTCCTCCAGCTCTATCACACTCCTCCCGAGGGCACCAGATCTATTACTCTTCCCCACTGCCTCCAGCTCTCTCACTCTCCCCCACTGCCCTCCAGCTCTCTCACTCTCCCACACCATCCTCCAGCTCTCTCACTCTCCCACATCGTCCTCCAGGTCTCTCAATCTCCCACTCTGTCCTCCAGCTCTCCCACTCTCCCCCACTGTCCTCCAGCTCTCTCACTCTCCCACACAGGCCTCCAACTCTCTCACTCTCCCCCACAGTCCTCCAGCTCTCTCTCTCTACTCCACAGGCCTCCAGATCTCTCGTTCTCCTCCAGTGTCGTATAGCTCTATCACTATCCCTCACCTTTCTCCAGCTCTCTCACCCTCCCCAACCGTCCTCCAGCTCCCTCACTCTTCCCCAATGTCCTGCAGCTCTCTCAATCCCCCCCACTGTCCTCCAGCTCTCTCACACAACCCCACAGTCCTCCAGCTCTCTCACTCTCCACCACCGTCCTCCAGCTCTCTCACTGTCCCCCATTGGCCTACAGCTCTCTCACTCTGCCCCACCGTCCTGCAGCTCTCTCACTCTCCCCCACTGTCCTCCAGCTCTCTCATACTATCCTACTGTCCTCCAGCACTCTCACTCTCCCCCACTGTCCTCCAGGTCCCTCACTCTCCCCTACAGCCCTCTCACTCTCCCCCACCATCCTCCAGCTCTCTATCTCTCCCCCGGAGGCCTCCAGCTCTCTCAATCTCCCCCACAGGCATCCAGCTCTCTCACTCTCTCCCAATGTCCTCCTGCTCACTCACTCTCTTTCACTCTCCTCCAGCTCTTTCAATCTCCCCCACTGTACTCCAGCTCTCTCGATCTCCTCGAATGTCCTCCAGCTCTCCCACTCGCCTCCACAAGCTTCCAGCTCTCTCAATCTCTCCCACGGTCCTCCAGCTCTCACACTCTGCCCCTCAAACCGCCCTCTCTCTTACTCTCACACACTGTCCACCAGCTCTATCACTCTCCTCCCGAGGGCACTAGATCTCTCACTCTTCCCAACTGCCTCCAGCTCTCTCACTCTCCCACACTGTCCTCCAGCTCTCAATCTCCTCCACATGCCTCCAGCTCTCTCACTATCACTCACCATCCTCCAGCTCCCTCACTCACCCCACTGTCCCACAGCTCTCTCACTCTCCCCCAATCTCCCACAGAGGCCTCCAACTCCCTCACTCTCCCCCACAGTCCTCCAGCTCTTTCACTCTCCCCCACTGTCCTCCAGCTCTCTCACTCTCCCCCACTGTCCTCCAGCTCTCTCACTCTCCCCCACTGTCCTCCAGCTCTCTCACTATCTCTCACCATCCTCCAGCTCCCTCACTCTCCCCCACTGTCCTGCAGCTCTCTCAATCCCTCCCCCACCCGACTGTCCTCCAGCTCTCTCCCTCTACCCCACAGTCCTCCAGCTCTCTCAATCTAACCCAATGTCCTCCAGCTCAGACACTCTCTCCTACTGGCCTCCAGCTCTCTCACTTTCCTTCACTCTCCTCCAGCTCTCACAATCTCCCCTACTGTACTCCAGCTCTATCGCTCTCCTCTACTGTCCTCCAGCTCTCTCACTCGCCCCCACAAGCCTCCAGCTCCCTCAATCTCCCACACTGTCCTCCAGCTCTCTCACTCTCCCACACTGTCCTCCAGCACTCTCACTCTCCCCCAATATCTCCAAGCTCTCTCACTCTCCCCCACCGTCCTCCAGCTCTCTCAGACTCCCACAGAGGCCTCCAACTCCCTCACTCTCGCCCACAGTCCTCCAGCTCTCTCAGTCTCCTCCACAGGCCTCCAGCTCTCTCATTCTCCTCCACTGACCTACAGCTCTCTCCCTCTACCCCAATTTCCTCCAGCTCTCTCACGCTACCCCACTGTCCTCCAGCTCGGTCACTCTCTCCTACTGTCCGCCAGCTCTCTCACTCTCACCAACTGTCCACCAGCTCTCTCACTTTCCTTCACTCTCCTCCAGCTCTCTCGCTCTCCTCTAGTGTCCTCCAGCTCTCCCACTCGACCCCTCAAGCCTCCAGCTCCCTCAATCTCCCACACTGTCCTCCAACTCTCTCACTCTCCTCCACCATCCTCCAGCTCTCTCACTCTTCCCCACAGGCTTCCAGCTCTCTCATTCTCCTCCACTGTCCTACAGCTCTCTCACTATCCCTCACCTTACTCCAGCTCTCTCACTCTCCCCAACCGTCCTCCAGCTCCCTCACTCTTCCCCAATGCCCTGAAGCACTCTCAATCCCCCAACTGTCCGCCAGCTCTCTCACTCTATCCCACAGTCCTCCAGCTCTCTCACTCTCCCCAACTGTCCCCCAGATCTCTCACTCTATCCCACAGTCCTCCAGCTTTCAAACTCTCCCCCACCATCCTCCAGCACTCTCACTATCCCACACAGGCCTCCAGCTCTCTCACTCTCCCCCACCATCCTACAGCCCTCTCACTCTCCCCCACCATCCTCCAGCTCTCTCACTCTACCCCACTGTCCTCCAGCTCTCTCACTCTACCCCAATGTCCTCCAGCTCTATCACTCTCCACCACACTCCTCCAGGTCTCTCACTCTCCCCCAATGTCCTCCAGCTCTCTCACTCTCCCCCGCAGTCCTCCAGCTCTATCACTCTCCCCCAATGTCCTCCAGCTCTTTCATTCTCCCCCACAGTCCTCCAACTCTCTCACTCTCTTGTACTGTCCTCCAGATCTCTAACTCTCCACTACCGTCCTCCAGCTCTCTCACTCACCCACACCATCCACCAGCACTCTCACTCACCCCACTGTCCTACAGCTCTATCACTGTCCCCCACTCTCCTCCAGCTCTCTCACTCTCCCCCACAGGCCTCCAGCTCTCTCATTCTCCCCCACAGTCCTCCAGCTCTATCACGCTCCCCCACTGTCCTCCAGCTCTTTCATTCTCCCCCACAGTCCTCCAACTCTCTCACTCGCTTGTACTGAACTCCAGATCTCTAACTCTCCACTACCGTCCTCCAGGTCTCTCACTCTCTCGTAAAGTCTCCGGCTCTCTCACTCTTCCCCGGAGGCCTCGCGCTCCCTTTCTCTACCACACAGGCCTCCAGATGTCTCACTCCCCCCAAAAGGCCTCCAGCAATCTCACTCTCCCCCATGTCCTCCAGCTCTCCTAATCTCACCCACAGGCCTCCTGCACTCACACTCTCCCCCACAGGCTTCCAGCTATCTCAGTCTCCCCCACTGTCCTCCAGCACTCCCACTCTCCCCCACTGTCCTCCAGCTCTCTCACTCTCCCCCACCGTCCTCCAGTTCTCTCACTCACCCCCACCGTCCTCCATTTCTCTCACTCTCCCCCACCATCCTCCAGCTCTCTCACTCTCCCGCTCAATCCTCCAGCTCTGTCAATCTCCCAAGGCGTCCTCCAGCTCTCTTCCTCTCCCCTACTATCCTTCAGCTCTCTCACTCTCCCCTAATGTCCTCCAGATCTCTCACTCTCCCCCACATGCCTACAGCTCTCTCACTCTCCCCCACTGTCCTCCAGCTCTCTCACTCTCCCCCACAGGCCTCCAGCTCTCTCACTCTCCCCCACTGTCCTCCAGCTCTCTCACTCTCCCCCACAGGCCTCCAGCTCTCTCACTGTCATGACAAGCTTCCAGCTTTCTCACTCTCACCTCTGTCCTCCAGCTCCCTCACTCTCCCCCTCTGTCCTCCAGCTCTCTCACTCGCCCTTCTGTCCTCCAGCTTTCTCACCCTCCTCCACTCTCCTCGAGCTCTCTCACTCTCCCCCACTGACCTCCAGCTCTCTCACTTTCCCCCACCGTCCTCAAGCACTCTCACTCTCTCCTACTGTCCTCCAGTTCTCTCTCGCACCCCACCATCCTCCAACTCTCTCACACTCTCCTACTCGCCTCCAGCTCTCTCACTCTACACCGCCGTCCTCCAGCTCTCTCACTCTATCCCACAGTCCTCCAGCTCTCTCACTCTCCCCAAGTGTCCCCCAGATCTCTCACTCTATCCCACGGTCCTCCAGCTTTCAAACTCTCCCCCACCGTCCTCCAGCCCTCTCACTATCCCCCACAGGCATCCAGCTCTCTCACTCTCCCCCACCATCCTCCAGCACTCTCACTCTCCCCAACTGTCCTCCAGCTCCCTCACTCTCCCCCACTGTCCTCCAGCTCCCTCACTCTCCCCCACTGTCCTGCAGCTCTCTCATTCTCCCCCACTGTCGTCCAGCTCTCTCACTCTCACCTTCTGTCCTCCAGCTCTCTCAATCTCCCCCACTGTCCCCCAGAACTCTCAGTCTAACCCACTGTCGTCCAGCTCTCTCACTCAACCCCACTGGCCCCCAGCTCCCTCACTCTCCCCCACCGTCCTCCAGCTCGCTCCCTCACCCGCACTGCCTTCCAGCTTTCTCACACTCTCCTTCTGTCCTCCAGCTCTCTCACTCACCCCCACCATCCGCCAGCACTCTCACTCTAAGCCACTGTCCTCCAGCTCTCTCACTCTGCCCCACTGTCCTCCAGCTCTCTCACTCTACCCCACTGTCCTCCAACTCTATCACTTTCACCCACACTCCTCCAGCTCTCTCACTCTCAACCACAGTCCTCCAGCTCTCTCACTCTCCCCCACTGTCCTCCAGCTCTTTCACTCTCCCCCACAGTCCTCCAACTCTCTCACTCGCTTGTACTGTCCTCCAGATCTCTAACTCTCCACTACCGTCCTCCAGCTCTCTCACTCACCCCCACCATCCACCAGCACTCTCACTCACCCCACTGTCCTACAGTTCTATCACTCACCCCCACTCTCCTCCAGCTCTCTCACTCTCCCCCACAGGCCTCCAGCTCTCTCATTCTCCCCCACAGTCATCCAGCTCTATCACTCTCCCCCACAGTCCTCCCTCTCACTCTCTTGTACTGTCCTGAAGATCTCTAACTCTCCACTACCGTCCTCCAGGACTCTCACTCTCTCCTACTGTCTCCAGCTCTCTCACTCTTCCCCGGAGGCCTCGTGCTCCCTTTCTCTCCCAAACAGGCCTCCAGATGTCTCACTCCCCCCAAAAGGCCTCCAGCAATCTCACGCTCACCCACCGTCCTCCAGCTCTCCTAATCTCCCCCACAGGCCTCCAGCATTCTCACTCTCCCCCACAGACTTCTAGCTATCTCACTCTCCCCCACCGTCCTCCAGCTATCCTAATCTCACCCCCAGGCCTCCAGCACTCACACTCTCAACCACAGGCTTCCAGCTATCTCAGTCTCCCCCACTGCCCTCCAGCTCTCTCACCCTCCCCTCTGTCCTCCAGCTCTCTCACTCACCCTTCTGTCCTCCAGCTTTCTCACCCTCCTCCACTCTCCTCGAGCTCTCTCACTCTCCCCCACTGACCTCCAGCTCTCTCACTTTCCCCCACCGTCCTCAAGCGCTCTCACTCTCTCCTACTGTCCTCCAGTTCTCTCTCTCACCCCACCATACTCCAACTCTCTCACACTCTCCTACTCGCCTCCAGCTCTCTCACTCTCCACCACTGGCATCCAGCTCTCTCACTCTCCCCCACCGTGCCCTATGTCTCTCACTCTACCCCGCCGTCCTCCAGCTCTCTCACTCTCCCCCATTGACCTGCAGCTCTCTCACTCTCCTGCATTGACCTTCAGCTCTCTCACTCTCCAACACCGTCCTCCAAATGTCACATTCTCCCCCACGGTACTCCAGCTCTCTCACAAACTCGACAACCCTCCAGCTCTCTCAGTCCCTATTACTCTCCTCCAGCTCTATCATTCTCCCTCACTGTCCTTCAAATCTCTCACTCTCCCCCTCTGTCCTCCAGCTTCCTAACTCTCCCCCACCATCCTCCAGCTCTCTCACTCTCCCCCACCATCCTCCAGTTCTCTCACTCTCCCCCACCGTCCTCCAGCTCTCTCACTCTCCCCCACATTCCTCCAGCTCTCTGTCTCCTGCTCAGTCCTCCAGCTCTCTCAATCTCCCAAGGCGTCCTCCAGCTCTCTTACTCTCCCCAACACTACTTCAGCTCTCTCACTCTCCCCCAATGTTCTCCAGCTCACTCACTCTCCCCCACAGGCCTCCAGCTCTCTCACTCTCCCCCACAGGCCTCCAGCTCTCTCACGCTCCCCACTGTCCTCCAGCTCTCTCACTCTCCCCCACAGTCCTCCAACTTTCTCACTCTCTTGTACTTTCCTCCAGATCTCTAACTCTCCCCTACCATCCACCAGGTCTCTCACTCTCTCCAAATGTCTCCGGCTCTCTAACTCTCTCCCGGAGGCCTCGTGCTCCCTTTCTCTCCCACACAGGCCTCCAGATATCTCACTCCCCGCAAAAGTCCTCCAGCACTCTCACGCTCCCCCACCGTCCTCCAGCTCCCTCACTCTCCCCCACAGGCCTCCAGCACTCTCACTCTCCCCCACAGACTTCTAGCTATCTCACTCTCCCCCACTGTCCTCCAGCTCTCTCACTGTCCCCCACTGACCACCAGCTCTCTCACTCTCCCCCACTGTCCTCCAGCTCTCCTAATCTCCCCCACAGGCCTCAATCACTCTAACTCTCCCCCACAGGCTTCCAGATATCGCACTGTCCCCCAGTGTCCTCCAGCTACCTCACTCTCCCCCACCGTCCTCCAGCTCTCCTAATCTCACCCACAGGCCTCCAGCAATCACACTCTCCCCCACAGGCTTCCAGCTTTCTCAGTCCCACCCACTGTCCTCCAGCTCTCTCACCCTCCCCTCTGTCCTCCAGCTCTCTCATCCTCCCCTCTGTCCTCCAGCTCTCTCACTCTCCCCCTCTGTCCTCCAACTCCCTAACTCTCCCCCACCGTCGTCCAGCTCTCTCACTCTCCCCCACTGTCCTCCAGTTCTCTCACTCTCCCCCACCTTCCTCCACCTCTCTCACTCTCCCCCACTGTCCTTCAGCTCTCTCACTCTCCCCCACAGGCCGCCAGCTCTCTCGCTCTCCCCTACTGTCCTCCAGCTCTCTCACTCTCCCCCACAAGCCTCCAGCTCTCTCACTCTCACCCAAAAGCTTCCAGCTTTCTCATTCTGACCTCTCTCCTCCAGCTCCGTCACTCGCCCTTCTGTCCTCCAGCTCTCTCACTCTCCTCTAATCTCCTTGAGCTATCTCACTCGCCCCCACTGTCCAACATCTCTCCCACTCTCCCCCACTGACCTCCAGCTCTCTCACTTTCCACGACCGTCCTCAAGCGCTCTCACTCTCTCCTTCTGTCCTCCAGTTCTCTCTCTCACCCCACCATCCTCCAACTCTCTCACACTCTCTTACTGGCGTCCAGCTCTCAGACTCTCCACCACTGGCATCCAGCTCTCTCACTCTACCCCGCCGTCCTCCAGCTCTCTCACTCTCCCCCATTGACCTGCAGCTCTCTCACTCTCCCGCACTGACCTTCAGCTCTCTCACTCTCCAACACCGTCCTCCAACTTTTACACTCTCCCCCACTGTACTCCAGCTCTCTCACACGCCCAACAAGCCTCCAGCTCTCTCAGTCCCTACTACACTCCTGCAGCTCTCTCACTCTCCCCCACTGTCCTCCTACTCTCTCACTCTCATCTACTGTCCTCCCGGTCTCCAGCGTTCCCCACCGTCCTCCAGGTCTCTCATTCTCTCCTAATGTCTCTTGCTCTCTCACTCGCCCCCGGAAGGCCTCCAGCTCCCTTTCTCTCCCACACAGGCCGCCTGATGACACACTCCCAACAAAAGGCCTGCAGCACTCTCACGCTCCCTCACAGGACTCCATCCATCACACTCTCCCCCACAGGCTTCCTGCTATCTCAGCCTCCCCCACTGTCCTCCAGCTCTCTCACCCTCCCCTCTGTCCTCCAGCTCTCACACTCTCCCCCACCGGCCTCTAGCACTCTCATGCTCCCCATCTGTACTCCAGCAGCCTCACTCACCCCCACCGTCCTCCAGTTCTCTCACTCTCCCCCACTTTCCTCCAGCTCTCTCACTCTCCCCCACAGGCCTACAGCTCTCAAACTCTCCCCCACTGTCCTCCAGCTCTCTCACTTTCCCCCACAGGCCTCCAGCTCTCTCACTCACCCCTAATGTCCGCCAGCTGTCTCACTCTCCCCCACAGGCCTCCAGCTCTCTCACTTTCCCCCACAAGCCTCCAGCTCGCTCACTCGCCCCCACAGGCCTCCAGCTCTCACACTCACCCCCACTGTCCTCCAGCTCTCTCACTCACCCTTCTATCCTCCAGCTCTCTCACTCTCCCCCACAGGCCTACAGCTCTCTCACTCTCCCCCACTGTCCTCCAGCTCTCTGAATCTCACCCACAAGCTTCCAGCTTTCTCACTCTCACTGTCTGTCCTCCAGCTCTCTCACTCACTCTTCTGTCCTCCAGCTCTCTCACTCCCCTCCACTCTCCTTGAGATCTCTCACTCGCCCCCACTGTCCAACATCTCTCTCACTCTCCCCCACTGACCTCCAGCTCTCTCACTTTCCCCGACCGTCCTCAAGCGCTCTCACACTCTCCTTCTGTCCTCCAGTTCTCTCTCTCACCCCACCATCCTCCAACTCTCTCACAGTCTCCAATTGGCCTCCAGCTCTCAGACTCTCCACCACTGGCATCCAGCTCTCTCACTCTACTCCGCCGTCCTCCAGCTCTCTCAATCTCCCCCATTGACCTGCAGCTCTCTCACTCTCCAACACCGCCCTCCAACTCTTACACTCTCCCCTACTGTACTCCAGCTCTCTCACACGCCCAACAAGCCTCCAGCTCCCTCTGTCCCTTCTACTCTCCTGCAGCTCTCAATCTCCCCCACTGTCCTCCAGCTCTCTCACTCTCCCCCACAGTCCTCAAACTCTCTCACGCTCGCCTACTGTCCTTCAGGTCACTCACTCTCCCCAAATGTCCTGCAGCTTTCTCATTCTCCCCCACAGGCCTCCAACTCTCTCACTCGCCCCCGGAAGGCCTCCAGCTCCCTTTCTCTCCTACACAGGCCGCCTGATGACACACTCCCAACAAAAGGCCTGCAGCACTCTCACGCTGCCTCACAGGCCTCCATCCATCACACTCTCTCACACAGGCTTCCCGCTATCTCAGTCTCCCCCACTGTCCTCCAGCTCGCTCACCCTCCCCTCTGTCCTCCAGCTCTCTCACTCTCCCCCACCGGCGTCTAGCACTCTCACGCTCCCCCTCTGTACACCAGCAGCCTCACTCACCCCCACCATCCTCCAGTTCTCTCACTCTCCCCCACTTTCCTCCAGCTCTCTCACTCTCTCCCACAGGCCTACAGCTCTCAAACTCTCCCCGACTGTCCTCCAGCTCTCTCACTCTCCCCCACAGGCCTACAGCTCTCTCACTCTCCCCCACTGTCCTCCAGCTCTCTCACTTTCACCCACAGGCCTCCAGCTCTCTCACTCACCCCTAATGTCCGCCAGCTGTCTCACTCTCCCCCACAGGCCTCCAGCTCTCTCACTTTCCCCCACAAGCCTCCAGCTCTCTCACTCGCCCCCACAGGCTTCCAGCTCTCTCACTCACCCCCACTGTCCTCCAGCTCTCTCACTCTCCTACACTGTCCTCCAGCTCTCTCACTTTCCAGCACAGGCCTCCAGCTCTCTCACTTTCCCCCACAAGCCTCCAGCTCTCTCACTCGCCCCCACAGGCTTCCAGCTCTCTCACTCACCCCCACTGTCCTCCAGCTCTCTCACTCACCCTTCTATCCTCCAGCTCTCCCAATCTCCTCCATTCTGCTTGAGCTCTCTCACTCGCCCCTACTGTCCAACATCGCTCTCACTATCCCCCACTGACCTCCAGCTCTCTCACTTTCCCCGACCGTCCGAAAGCGCTCTCAGTCTCTCCTTCTGTCCTCCAGCTCTCTATCTCACCCCACCATCCTCCAACTCTCTCACTCTCCCCCTCTGTCCTCCAGCTCTCTCACTCTCCCACACTGTCCTCCAACTCTCTCACTCTCTTCTACTGTCCTCCCAGTCCCCAGCTCTCCCCACCGTCCTCCAGGTCTCTCACTCTCTCCTAATGTCTCCGGCTCTCTCACTCTCCCCCGGAAGGCCTCCAGCTCCCTTTCTCTCCCACAAAGGCCTCCAGCTGTCTCACTCTACCACATAGGCCTCCAGCACTCTCAATCTCCCCCACGACTTCCATTTATCTCGCTCTCCCCCACTGTCCTCCAGCTTCTCCCTCTCCCCCACTGACCTCCAGCTTTCTCACTCGCCCCCACCATCCTCCAGCTTTCTGACTCTCCCACACTGTCCGCCAGTTCTCCTACTCACCCCCACAGGCCTCCAGCAATCTCACTCTCCCCCACAGGCTTCCAGCTATCTCACCCTCCCCCTCTGTCCTGCAGCTCTCTCAATCTCCCCCTTTGTCCTGCAGCTCTCTCACTCTCCCCCTCTGTCCTCCAGCTCTCTCAATCTTGCAAACTGTCCTCCAGATCCCTTAGTCTCCCCCACTGTCCTCCAACTCTCCCAATCTTCCAAACTGTCCTGCAGCTCTCTCACTCTCCCCCACTGTCCTCCAGCACTCTCATTCTCCCCCACAGGCCGACAGCTCTCTCATTCTCCCCTACTGACCTCCAGCTCTCTCACTCTCCCCTACTGTCCTCCTACTCTCTCAATCTTCCAAACTGTCCTCCAGCTCTCTCACTCTCCCCCACAGGCTTCCAGCTATCTCACCCTCCCCCTCTGTCCTGCAGCTCTCTCAATCTCCCCCTCAGTCCTGCAGCTCTCTCACTCTCCCCCTCTGTCCTCCAGCTCTCTCACTCTCCCCCTCTGTCCTCCAGCTCTCTCAATCTTCCAAACTGTCCTCCAGATCCCTTAGTCTCCCCCTCTGTCCTCCAAGTCTCTCAATCTTCCATACTGTCCTCCAGCTCTCTCACTCTCCTACACTGTCCTCCAGCTCTCTCACTTTCCCCCACAGGCCTCCAGCTCTCTCACTCTCTTCCACTGACCTCCAGCTCTCTCACTCGCCCCCAACGTCCTCCAGCTTTCTGACTCTCCCACACTGTCCTCCAGTTCTCCTACACTCCCACCAATGCCTCCAGCAATCTCACTCTCCCCCACAGGCTTCCAGCTATCTCACCCTCCCCCTCTGTCCTGCAGCTCTCTCACTCTCCCCCACTGTCCTCAAACGCTCTCACTCTCTTCTACTGTCCTGGCGGTCACCAGCTCTCCCCACCGTCCTCCAGGTCTCTCACTCTCTCCTTATGTCTCCGGCTCTCTCACTCTCTCCCGGAAGGCCTCCAGCTCCCTTTCTCTCCCACACAGTCCTGCAGCTGTCTTATTCTACACCATAGGCCTCCAACAATCTCAATGTCCCCCACGACTTCCATCTATCTCACTCTCCCCCACTGTCCTCCAGCTTCTCCCTCTCCCCCACTGACCTCCAGCTCTCTCACTCGCCCCCACCGTCCTCCAGCTTTCTGACTCTCCCACACTGTCCTCCAGTTCTCCTACTCTCCCCCACAGGCTTCCAGCAATCTCACTCTCCCCCACAGGCTTCCAGCTATCTCACCCTCCCCCTCTGTCCTGCAGCTCTCTCAATCTCCCCCTTTGTCCTGCAGCTCTCTCACTCTCCCCCTCTGTCCTCCAGCTCTCTCAATCTTGCAAACTGTCCTCCAGATCCCTTAGTCTCCCCCTCTGTCCTCCAACTCTCCCAATCTTCCAAACTGTCCTGCAGCTCTCTCACTCTCCCCCACTGTCCTCCAGCTCTCTCATTCTCCCCCACAGGCCGACAGCTCTCTCATTCTCCCCTACTGACCTCCAGCTCTCTCACTCTCCCCTACTGTCCTCCTACTCTCTCAATCTTCCAAACTGTCCTCCAGCTCTCTCACTCTCCCCCACAGGCTTCCAGCTATCTCACCCTCCCCCTCTGTCCTGCAGCTCTCTCAATCTCCCCCTCAGTCCTGCAGCTCTCTCACTCTCCCCCTCTGTCCTCCAGCTCTCTCACTCTCCCCCTCTGTCCTCCAGCTCTCTCAATCTTCCAAACTGTCCTCCAGATCCCTTAGTCTCCCCCACAGGCCTCCAAGTCTCACAATCTTCCATACTGTCCTCCAGCTCTCTCACTCTCCTACACTGTCCTCCAGCTCTCTCACTTTCCCCCACAGGCCTACAGCTCTCTCATTCTCCCCCACTGACCTCCAGCTCTCTCACTCTCCCCCACAGGCCTCCAGCTCTCTCACTCTCTTCCACTGACCTCCAGCTCTCTCACTAGCCCCCAACATCCTCCAGCTTTCTGACTCTCCCACACTGTCCTCCAGTTCTCCTACACTCCCACCAATGCCTCCAGCAATCTCACTCTCCCCCACAGGCTTCCAGCTATCTCACCCTCCCCCTCTGTCCTGCAGCTCTATCACTCTCCCCCACTGTCCTCAAACTCTCTCACTCTCTTCTACTGTCCTCGCGGTCACCAGCTCTCCCCACCGTCCTCCAGGTCTCTCACTCTCTCCTTATGTCTCCGGCTCTCTCACTCTCTCCTGGAAGGCCTCCAGCTCCCTTTCTCTCCCACACAGTCCTGCAGCTGTCTTATTCTACACCATAGGCCTCCAACAATCT
This sequence comes from Carcharodon carcharias, assembly GCF_017639515.1. Taxonomy (NCBI): domain Eukaryota; kingdom Metazoa; phylum Chordata; class Chondrichthyes; order Lamniformes; family Lamnidae; genus Carcharodon; species Carcharodon carcharias. The sequence goes on along the minus strand of NC_054480.1, from coordinate 77,155,401 downwards.
CAATCTCCCCCACGACTTCCATCTATCTCACTCTCCCCCACTGTCCTCCAGCTTCTCCCTCTCCCCCACTGACCTCCAGCTCTCTCACTCGCCCCCACCGTCCTCCAGCTTTCTGACTCTCCCACACTGTCCTCCAGTTCTCCTACTCTCCCCCACAGGCTTCCAGCAATCTCACTCTCCCCCACAGGCTTCCAGCTATCTCACCCTCCCCCTCTGTCCTGCAGCTCTCTCACTCTCCCCCTCTGTCCTGCAACTCTCTCACTCTCCCCCTCTGTCCTCCAGCTCTCTCAATCTTCCAAACAGTCCTCAAGATCCCTTACTCTCCACCTCTGTGCTCCAGCTCACTCAATATTCCAAACTGTCCTCCAGCTCTCTCACTATCCCCCACAGGCCTCCAGATCTCTCACTCTCTTCCACTGACCTCCAGCTCTCTCACTCGCTCCCACCCTCCTCCAGCTTTCTGACTCTCCCACACTGTCCTCCAGTTCTCCTACACTCCCACACAGGCCTCCAGCAATCTCAATCTCCCCCATAGGCTTCCAGCTATCTCACCCTCCCCCTATGTCCTGCAGCTCTCTCACTCTCCCCCTCTGTCCTGTAGCTCTCTCACTCTCCCCCTCTGTCCTCCAGCTCTCTCAATCTTTCAAACTGTCCTCCAGATCCCTTACTCTCCCCATCTGTCCTCCAGCTCTCTCAATGTTCCAAATTGTCCTCCAGCTCTCTCACTCTCCCCCACAGGCCTCCAGATTTCTCACTCTCTTCAACTGACCTCCAGCTCTCTCACTCACCCCCACCGTCCTCCAGCTTTCTGACTTTCCCACAATGTCCCCAGTTCTCCTACACTCCCAGACAGGCCTCCAGCAGTCTCACACTCCCCCACAGTCTTCCAGCTATCTCACCCTCCCCCTCTGTCCTGCAGCTCTCTCACTCTCCCCCTCTGTCCTGCATCTCTCTCACTCTCCCCCAATGTCCTCCAGCTCTCTCACTCTCCCCCTCCAGCTCTCTCAATCTTCCAAACTGTCCTCCAGTTCCCATACTCTCCTCCACTGTCCTCCAGTTCCCTCAATCACCCCCACAGGCCTCCAGCTCTCTCACTCTCCTCCACTGTCCTGCAGCTCTCTCAATCTCCTCCACAGGCCTCCAGTTCTCTCACTCTCCCCCAATGTCCTCCTGCTCGCTCATACTCCTTCACTCTCCTCCAGCTCTCTCAATCTCCCCCACTGTACTACAACTCTCTCGCTCTCCTCTACTGTCTTCCAGCTCTCCCTTTCGCACTCACAAGCCTCCAGCTCTCTCAATATCTCCAACTGTCCTCCAGCTCCCACACTCTCCCCCACAAACCACTCTCTCTCTTCCTCTCACACTCTGTCCGCCAGCTCTATCATTCTCCTCCCGAGGGCACGAGATCTCTCAATCTCCCCCACTGCCTCCAGCTCTCTCATTCACCACCACTATCCAACATCTCTCTCACTCTCCCCCACTGACCTCAAGCTCTCTCACTTTCCCCCACTGTCCTCAAGCGCTGTCACTATCTCCTTCTGTCCTCTAGTTCTCTCTCTCAGCCCACCATCCTCCAACTCTCTAACACTCTCCTACTGGCCTCCAGCTCTCTCACTCTACCCCGCCGTCCTCCAGCTCTCTCACTCTCCCCCATTGACCTGCAGCTCTCTCACTCTCCCGCACTGACCTTCAGCTCTCTCACTCTCCAACACCGTCCTCCAGCTCCCACACTCTCCCCCACTGTACTCCAGCTCTCTCACACACCAGACAAGCCTCCAGCTCTCTCAGACCCTACTACTCTCCTCCAGCTCTGTCACTCTCCCCCAATGTCCTCCAGCTCTCGCAATCTCCCCCAAAGTCCTCCAGCGCTCTCACATTCCCAAACCGTCCTCCAGCTCTCTCACGCTCCCCCACTGTCCTCCAGCTCTTTCACTGTCCCGCACAGTCCTCAAATTCTCTCACTCTCTTGTACTGTCCTCCAGTTCTCTCACTCTCCCCTACCGTCCTCCAGGTCTCTCATTCTCTCCTAATATCTCCGGCTCTCTCACTCACCCCCCGAGGCCTCGCGCTCCCTTTCTCTCCCACACAGGCCGCCTGATGTCTCACTCCCCGCAAAAGGCCTCCAGTACTCTCAAGCTCCCCCCCTGTCCTCCAGTTCTCTCACTCTCCCACACTGTCCTCCAACTCTCTCACTCTCTTCTACTGTCCTCCCAGTCCCCAGCTCTCCCCACAGTCCTCCAGGTCTCTCACTCTCTCCTAATGTCTCCGGCTCTCTCACTCTCCCCCGGAAGGCCTCCAGCTCCCTTTCTCTCCCACAAAGGCCTCCAGCTGTCTCACTCTACCACATAGGCCTCCAGCACTCTCAATCTCCCCCACGACTTCCATTTATCTCGCTCTCCCCCACTGTCCTCCAGCTTCTCCCTCTCCCCCACTGACCTCCAGCTTCCTCACTCACCCCCACCATCCTCCAGCTTTCTGACTCTCCCACACTGTCCGCCAGTTCTCCTACTCAACCCCACAGGCCTCCAGCAATCTCACTCTCCCCCACAGGCTTCCAGCTATCTCACCCTCCCCCTCTGTCCTGCAGCTCTCTCAATCTCCCCCTTTGTCCTGCAGCTCTCTCACTCTCCCCCTCTGTCCTCCAGCTCTCTCAATCTTGCAAACTGTCCTCCAGATCCCTTAGTCTCCCCCTCTGTCCTCCAACTCTCCCAATCTTCCAAACTGTCCTGCAGCTCTCTCACTCTCCCCCACTGTCCTCCAGCTCTCTCATTCTCCCCCACAGGCCGACAGCTCTCTCATTCTCCCCTACTGACCTCCAGCTCTCTCACTCTCCCCTACTGTCCTCCAGCTCTCTCAATCTTCCAAACTGTCCTCCAGCTCTCTCACTCTCCCCCACAGGCTTCCAGCTATCTCACCCTCCCCCTCTGTCCTGCAGCTCTCTCAATCTCCCCCTCAGTCCTGCAGCTCTCTCACTCTCCCCCTCTGTCCTCCAGCTCTCTCACTCTCCCCCTCTGTCCTCCAGCTCTCTCAATCTTCCAAACTGTCCTCCAGATCCCTTAGTCTCCCCCTCTGTCCTCCAAGTCTCTCAATCTTCCATACTGTCCTCCAGCTCTCTCACTCTCCTACACTGTCCTCCAGCTCTCTCACTTTCCCCCACAGGCCTACAGCTCTCTCATTCTCCCCCACTGACCTCCAGCTCTCTCACTCTCCCCCACAGGCCTCCAGCTCTCTCACTCTCTTCCACTGACCTCCAGCTCTCTCACTCGCCCCCAACGTCCTCCAGCTTTCTGACTCTCCCACACTGTCCTCCAGTTCTCCTACACTCCCACCAATGCCTCCAGCAATCTCACTCTCCCCCACAGGCTTCCAGCTATCTCACCCTCCCCCTCTGTCCTGCAGCTCTCTCACTCTCCCCCACTGTCCTCAAACTCTCTCACTCTCTTCTACTGTCCTCGCGGTCACCAGCTCTCCCCACCGTCCTCCAGGTCTCTCACTCTCTCCTTATGTCTCCGGCTCTCTCACTCTCTCCCGGAAGGCCTCCAGCTCCCTTTCTCTCCCACACAGTCCTGCAGCTGTCTTATTCTACACCATAGGCCTCCAACAATCTCAATGTCCCCCACGACTTCCATCTATCTCACTCTCCCCCACTGTCCTCCAGCTTCTCCCTCTCCCCCACTGACCTCCAGCTCTCTCACTCGCCCCCACCGTCCTCCAGCTTTCTGACTCTCCCACACTGTCCTCCAGTTCTCCTACTCTCCCCCACAGGCTTCCAGCAATCTCACTCTCCCCCACAGGCTTCCAGCTATCTCACCCTCCCCCTCTGTCCTGCAGCTCTCTCAATCTCCCCCTTTGTCCTGCAGCTCTCTCAATCTCCCCCTCTGTCCTCCAGCTCTCTCAATCTTGCAAACTGTCCTCCAGATCCCTTAGTCTCCCCCTCTGTCCTCCAACTCTCCCAATCTTCCAAACTGTCCTGCAGCTCTCTCACTCTCCCCCACTGTCCTCCAGCTCTCTCATTCTCCCCCACAGGCCGACAGCTCTCTCATTCTCCCCTACTGACCTCCAGCTCTCTCACTCTCCCCTACTGTCCTCCTACTCTCTCAATCTTCCAAACTGTCCTCCAGCTCTCTCACTCTCCCCCACAGGCTTCCAGCTATCTCACCCTCCCCCTCTGTCCTGCAGCTCTCTCAATCTCCCCCTCAGTCCTGCAGCTCTCTCACTCTCCCCCTCTGTCCTCCAGCTCTCTCAATCTCCCCCTCTGTCCTCCAGCTCTCTCAATCTTCCAAACTGTCCTCCAGATCCCTTAGTCTCCCCCACAGGCCTCCAAGTCTCACAATCTTCCATACTGTCCTCCAGCTCTCTCACTCTCCTACACTGTCCTCCAGCTCTCTCACTTTTCCCCACAGGCCTACAGCTCTCTCATTCTCCCCCACTGACCTCCAGCTCTCTCACTCTCCCCCACAGGCCTCCAGCTCTCTCACTCTCTTCCACTGACCTCCAGCTCTCTCACTAGCCCCCAACATCCTCCAGCTTTCTGACTCTGCCACACTGTCCTCCAGTTCTCCTACACTCCCACCAATGTCTCCAGCAATCTCACTCTCCCCCACAGGCTTCCAGCTATCTCACCCTCCCCCTCTGTCCTGCAGCTCTATCACTCTCCCCCACTGTCCTCAAACTCTCTCACTCTCTTCTACTGTCCTCGCGGTCACCAGCTCTCCCCACCGTCCTCCAGGTCTCTCACTCTCTCCTTATGTCTCCGGCTCTCTCACTCTCCCCTGGAAGGCCTCCAGCTCCCTTTCTCTCCCACACAGTCCTGCAGCTGTCTCATTCTACACCATAGGGCTCCAACACTCTCAATCTCCCCCACGACTTCCATCTATCTCACTCTCCCCCACTGTCCTCCAGCTTCTCCCTCTCCCCCACTGACCTCCAGCTCTCTCACTTGCCCCCACCGTCCTCCAACTTTCTGACTCTCCCACACTGTCCGCCAGTTCTCCCACTCTCCCCCACAGGCCTCCAGCAATCTCACTCTCCCCCACAGGCTTCCAGCTATCTCACCTTCCTCCTCTGTCCTGCAGCTCTCTCACTCTCCCCCTCTGTCCTGCAGCTCTCTCACCCTCCCCCTCTGTCCTCCAGCTCTCTCAATCTTCCAAACTGTCCTCCAGATCCCTTAGTCTCCCCCTCTGTCCTCCAACTCTCTCAATCTTCCAAACTGTCCTCCAGCTCTCTCACTCTACCCCACAGGCCTCCAGCTCTCTCACTCTCCCCTACTGTCCTTCAGCTCTCTCACTTTCCCCGACCATCCTCAAGCGCTCTCACTCTCTCCTTCTGTCCTCCAGCTCTCTCACACGCCCGACAAGCCTCCAGCTCTCTCAGTCCCTACTACTCTCCTGCAGCTCTCTCACACTCTCCTACTGGCGTCCAGCACTCAGACTCTCCACCACTGGCATCCAGCTCTCTCACTTTACCCCGCCGTCCTCCAGCTCTATCACTCTCCCCCATTGACGTGCAGCTCTCTCACTCTCCCGCACTGACCTTCAGCTCTCTCAATCTCCAACACCGTCCTCCAACTCTCTCACTCTCCCCTACTGTCCTTCAGCTCACTCACTCTCCCCCAATGACCTCCAGCTCTCTCATTCTCCAACACAGGCCTCCAACTCTCTTACTCTCCCCCACAATCCTCCAGCTCTCTCACTCACACCTATGTCCTCCAGCTCTCTCAATCTCTCCTTCTGTCCTTCAGTTCTCTCACTCTCCCCCCCTGTCCTCCAGCTCTCTCACTCTCCCCCACTGTCCTCAAACTCTCTCACTCTCTTCTACTGTCCTCCCGGTCTAAAGCTCTCCCCACCATCCTCCAGGTCTCTCACTCTCCCCTTATGTCTCCGGCTCTCTCACTCTCTCCCGGAAGGCCTCCAGCTCCCTTTCTCTCCCACACAGTCCTGCAGCTGTCTCATTCTACACCATAGGCCTCCAACAATCTCAATCTCCCCCACGACTTCCATCTATCTCACTCTCCCCCACTGTCCTCCAGCTTCTCCCTCTCCCCCACTGACCTCCAGCTCTCTCACTCGCCCCCACCGTCCTCCAGCTTTCTGACTCTCCCACACTGTCCTCCAGTTCTCCTACTCTCCCCCACAGGCTTCCAGCAATCTCAATCTCCCCCACAGGCTTCCAGCTATCTCACCCTCCCCCTCTGTCCTGCAGCTCTCTCACTCTCCCCCTCTGTCCTCCAGCTCTCTCAATCTTCCAAACAGTCCTCAAGATCCCTTACTCTCCACCTCTGTGCTCCAGCTCACTCAATATTCCAAACTGTCCTCCAGCTCTCTCACTAGCCCCCACAGGCCTCCAGATCTCTCACTCTCTTCCACTGACCTCCAGCTCTCTCACTCGCCCCCACCCCCCTCCAGCTTTCTGACTCTCCCACACTGTCCTCCAGTTCTCCTACACTCCCACACAGGCCTCCAGCAATCACACTCACCCCCACAGGCTTCCAGCTATCTCAGTCTCCCTCACTGTCCTCCAGCTCTCTCACCCTCCCCTCTGTCCTCCAGCTCTTTCACTGTCCCCCACCGGCCTCCAGCACTCTCACTCTCCCCTTCTGTCCTCCAGCAGCCTCACTCTCCCCTACCGTCCTCCAGTTCTCTCACTCTCCCCCACTTTCCCCCAGCTCTCTCACACTCCCCCACAGGCCTACAGCTCTCTCATTCTCCCCCACTGACCTCCAGCTCTCTCACTCTCCTCCACAGGCCTCCAGCTCTCTCACTCTCCCCTACTGTCCTCCAGCTCTCTCACTTTCCCCGACCGTCCTCAAGCGCTCTCACTCTCTCCTTCTGTCGTCCAGCTCTCTCACAAGACCGACAAGACTCAAGGTCTCTCAGTCCCTACTACTCTCCTGCAGCTCTCTCGCTCTCCCTGACTGTCCTCCAGCTCTCTCACACTCTCCTACTGGCGTCCAGCTCTCAGCCTCTCCACCACTGGCATCCAGCTCTCTCACTCTACCCCACCATCCTCCAGCTCTCTCACCCTCCCCCATTGACCTGCAGCTCTCTCACTCTCCCGCACTGACCTTCAGTTCTCTCACTCTCCAACACCGTCCTCCAACTCTTACTCTCTTCCCCCACTGTACTCCAGCTCTCTCACACGCCCAACAAGCCTCCAGCTCTCTCAGTCCCTTCTACTCTCCTGCAGCTCTCTCATTCTCCCCCACAGGCCTCCAGCTCTCTCACTTTCCCCCACAAGCCTCCAGCTCTCTCACACACCCCCACAGGCCTCCAGTTCTCTCACTCACCCCCACTGTCCTCCAGCTCTCTCACTCTCCTCCACTCTGCTTGAGTTCTCTCACTCGCCCCCACTGTCCAACATCTCTCTCACTCTCCCCCACTGACCTCCAGCTCTCTCACTTTCCCCGACCGTCCGAAAGCGCTCTCAGTCTCTCCTTCTGTCCTCCAGTTCTCTATCTCACCCCACCATCCTCCAACTCTCTCACACTCTCCCCCTCTGTCCTCCAGCTCTCTCACTCTCCCACACTGTCCTCCAACTCTCTCACTCTTTTCTACTGTCCTCCCGGGCTCCAGCTCTCCCCACCGTCCTCCAGGTCTCTCACTCCCTCCTTATGTCTCCGGCTCTCTCACTCTCCCCCGGAAGGCCTCCAGCTCCCTTTCTCTCCCACAAAGGCCTCCAGCTGTCTCACTCTACCACATAGGCCTCCAGCACTCTCAATCTCCCCCACGACTTCCATCTATCTCACTCTCCCCCACTGTCCTCCAGCTTCTCCCTCTCCCCCACTGACCTCCAGCTCTCTCACTCGCCCCCACCGTCCTCCAGCTTTCTGACTCTCCCACACTGTCCGCCAGTTCTCCTACTCACCCCCACAGTCCTCCAGCAATCTCACTCTCCCCCACAGGCTTCCAGCTATCTCACCCTCTGTCCTGCAGCTCTCTCAATCTCCCCCTCTGTCCTGCAGCTCTCTCACTCTCCCCCTCTGTCCTCCAGCTCTCTCAATCTTGCAAACTGTCCTCCAGATCCCTTAGTCTCCCCCTCTGTCCTCCAACTCTCCCAATCTTCCAAACTGTCCTGCAGCTCTCTCACTCTCCCCCACTGTCCTCCAGCTCTCTCATTCTCCCCCCCAGGCCAACAGCTCTCTCATTCTCCCCTACTGACCTCCAGCTCTCTCACTCTCCACCACAGGCCTCCAGCTCTCTCACTCTCCACTAATGTCCTCCTACTCTCTCAATCTTCCAAACTGTCCTCCAGCTCTCTCACTCTCCCCCACAGGCTTCCAGCTATCTCACCATCCTCCTCAGTCCTGTAGCTCTCTCAATCTCCCCCTCAGTCCTGCAGCTCTCTCACTCTCCCCCTCTGTCCTCCAACTCTCTCAATAATCCCTACTGTCCTCCAGCTCTCTCACTCTCCTACACTGTCCTCCAGCTCTCTCACTCTCCTCCACAGGCCTACAGCTCTCTCATTCTCCCCCACTGACCTCCTGCTCTCTCACTCTCCCCCACAGGCCTCCAGCTCTCTCACTCTCCCCTACTGTCTTCCAACTCTCTCAATCTTCCAAACTGTCCTGCAGCTCTCCCAATCTCCCCCACAGGCCTCCAGTACTCTCACTCTCCCCCAATGTCCTCTTGCTCGCTCATACTCATTCACTCTCCTCCATCTATCTCACTCTCCCCCACTGTCCTCCAGCTTCCACCTCTCCCCCACTGACCTTGAGCTCTCTCACTCACTCCCACCGTCCTCCAGCTTTCTGACTCTCCCACACTGTCCGCCAGTTCTGCTACTCTCCCCCACAGGCCTCCAGCAATCTCAATCTCCCCCACAGGCTTCCAGCTATCTCACCATCCCCCTCTGTCCTGCAGCTCTCTCACTCTCCCCCACTGTCCTCCAGCTCTCTCACTCTCCCCCTCTGTCCTCCAGCTCTCTCAATCTTTCAAACTGTCCTCCAGCTCCCATGCTCTCCTCCACTGCTCCAGCTCCCTCACTCTCCCCCACAGGCCTCCAGCTCTCTCACTCTCCTCCACTGTCCTGCAGCTCTCTCAATCTCCCCCACAGGCCTCCAGTTCTCTCACTCTCCCCCAATGTCCTCCTGCTCGCTCATACTCCTTCACTCTCCTCCAGCTCTCTCAATCTCCCCCACTGTACTACAACTCTCTCGCTCTCCTCCACTGTCTTCCAGCTCTCCCTTTCACCCCCACAAGCCTCCAGCCTCTCAATATCTCCAACTGTCCTCCAGCTCTCACACTCTCCCCGACAAAACGCTCTCTCTCTTCCTCTCACACTCTGTCCGCCAGCTCTATCACTCTCCTCCCGAGGGCACCAGATCTCTCAATCTCCCCCACTGCTTCCAGCTCTCTCACTCTCCCCCACTGTCCAATATCTCTCTCACTCGCCCCCACTGACCTCAAGCTCTCTCACTTTCCTCCACTGTCCTCAAGCGCTGTCACTATCTCCTTCTGTCCTCCAGCTCTCTCTCTCACCCCAACATCCTCCAACACTCTAATACTCTCCTACTGGCCTCCAGCTCTCTCACTCTCCACCACTGGCATCCAGCTCTCTCACTCTCCCCCACCGTTCCCTAGTTCTCTCACTCTACCCCGCCATCCTCCAGCTCTCTCCCTCTCCCCCACTGACCTCCAGCTCTCTCACTCGCCCCCACCGTCCTCCAGCTTTCTGACTCTCCCACACTGTCCTCCAGTTCTCCTACTCTCCCCCACAGGCCTCCAGGAATCTCACTCTCCCCCACAGGCTTCCAGCTATCTCACCCTCCCCCTCTGTCCTGCAGGTCTCTCACTCTCCCCCTCTGTCCTGCAGCTCTCTCACTCTCCCCCACTGTCCTCCAGCTCTCTCATTCTCCCCCTCTGTCCTCCAGCTCTCTCAATCTTCCAAACTGTCCTCCAGATCCCTTAGTCTCCCCCTCTGTCCTCCAGCTCTCTCAATCTTCCAAACAGTCCTCAAGCTCTCTCACTCTCCCCCACTGTCCTCCAGATCTCTCACTCTCCCCCACAGGCCTACTGCTCTCTCATTCTCCCCCACTGACCTCCAGCTCTCTCACTCTCCCCCACAGTCTTCCAGCTATCTCACCCTCCCCCACTGTCCTGCAGCTCTCTCACTCTCCCCCTCTGACCTGCAGCTCTCTCACTCTCCCCCACAGGCCTACAGCTCTCTCACTTTCCCCGACCATCCTCAAGCGCTCCCACTCTCTCCTTCTGTCCTCCAGCTCTCTCACACACCCAACAAGCCTCCAGCTCTCTCAGTCCCTACTACTCTCCTGCAGCTCTCTCACTCTTCCCCACTGTCCTCCAGCTCTCGCACACTCTCCTACTGGCGTCCAGCTCTCAGACTCTCCACCACTGGCATCCAGCTCTCTCACTCTAGCCCGCCGTCCTCCAGCTCTATCACTCTCCCCCATTTACCTGCAGCTCTCTCACTCTCCCGCACTGACCTCCAGCTCTCTCACTCGCCCCCACCGTCCTCCAGCTTTCTGATTCTCCCACACTGTCTTCCAGTTCTCCTACTCACCCTCACAGGCCTCCAGCAATCTCACTCTCCCCCACAGGGTTCCAGCTATCTCACCCTCCCCCTCTGTCCTGCAGGTCTCTCACACTCCACCTCTGTCCTGCAGCTCTCTCACTCTCCCCCTCTGTCCACCAGCTCTCTCAATCTTCCAAATTGTCCTCCAGATCCCTTAGTCTCCCCGTCTGTCCTCCAGCTCTCTCAATCTTCCAAACAGTCCTCCAGCTCTCTCACTCTCCCCCACTGTCCTCCAGCTCTCTCACTCTTCCCCACAGGCCTACAGCTCTCTCATTCTCCCCCACTGATCTCCAGCTCTCTCACTCTTCCCCACAGGCCTACAGCTCTCTCATTCTCCCCCACTGATCTCCAGCTCTCTCACTCTCCCCCACAGGCCTACAGCTCTCTCATTCTCCCCCACAGTCCTCCAACTCTCTTACTCTCCCCTACTGTCCTTCAGCTCACACTCTCCCCCAATGTCCTCCAGCTCTCTCATTCCCCCCACAGGCCTCCAACTCTCTCACTCTCCCCCACAATCCTCCAGCTCTCTCACTCACCCGTCTGTCCTCCAGCTCTCTCACTCTCTCCTCCTGAACTCCAGTTCTCTCACTCTCCCCCTCTTTCCACCAGCTCTCTCACTCTCACCCACTGTCCTCCAACTTTCTCACTCTCTTCTACTGTCCTCCCGGTCTCCAGCTCTCCCCACCTTCCACCAGGTCTCTCACTCTCTCCTAATGTCTCCGGCTCTCTCACTCTCCCCCGGAAGGCCTCCAGCTCCCTTTCTCTCCAGCACAGGCCTCCAGCTGTCTCATTCTGCCTCATAGGCCTCCAGCACTCTCAATCGCCCCCACGACTTCCATCTATCTCACTCACCCCCACTGTCCTCCAGCTTCTCCCTCTCCCCCTCTGTCCTCCAGCTCTCTCACTCTCCCACACTGTCCTCCAACTCTCTCACTCTCTTCTACTGTCCTCCCGGGCTCCAGCTCTCCCCACCGTCCTCCAGGTCTCTCACTCTCTCCTAATGTCTCCGGCACTCTCACTCTCCCCCGGAAGGCCTGAGGCTCCCTTTCTCTCCCAAAAATGCCTCCAGCTGTCTCACTCTACCCCATAGGCCTCCAGCACTCTCAATCTACCCCATGACTTCCATCTATCTCACTCTCCCCTACTGTCCTCCAGCTTCTCCCTCTACCCCACTGACCTCCAGCTCTCTCACTCGCCCCCACCGTCCTCCAGCTTTCTGACTCTCCCACACTGTCCGTCAGTGCTCCTACTCTCCCCCACAGGCCTCCAGCAATCTCACTCTACCCCACCGACTTCCAGCTATCTCACCCTCCCCCTCTGTCCTGCAGCTCTCTCCATCTCCCCCTCTGTCCTGCAGCTCTCTCACTCTCCCGCACTGACCTTCAGCTCTCTCACTCTCCAACACCATCCTCCAACTCTCTCACTCTCCCCTACTGTCCTTCAGCTCACTCACTCTCCCCCAATGACCTCCAGCTCTCTCATTCTCCCACACAGGCCTCCAACTCTCTCACTCTCGCCCACAATCCTCCAGCTCTCTCACTCACCCCTATGTCCTCCAGCTCTCTCAATCTCTCCTTCTGTCCTTCAGTTCTCTCACTCTCCCCCTCTGTCCTCCAGCTCTCTCACTCTCCCCCACTGTCCTCAAACTCTCTCACTCTCTTCTACTGTCCTCGCGGTCACCAGCTCTCCCCACCGTCCTCCAGGTCTCTCACTCTCTCCTTATGTCTCCGGCTCTCTCACTCTCCCCCGGAAGGCCTCCAGCTCCCTTTCTCTCCCACACAGTCCTGCAGCTGTCTCATTCTACACCATAGGGCTCCAACACTCTCAATCTCCCCCACGACTTCCATCTATCTCACTCTCCCCCACTTTCCTCCAGCTTCTCCCTCTCCCCCACTGACCTCCAGCTCTCTCACTTGCCCCCACCGTCCTCCAACTTTCTGACTCTCCCACACTGTCCGCCAGTTCTCCCACTCTCCCCCACAGGCCTCCAGCAATCTCACTCTCCCCCACAGGCTTCCAGCTATCTCACCTTCCTCCTCTGTCCTGCAGCTCTCTCACTCTCCCCCTCTGTCCTGCAGCTCTCTCACCCTCCCCCTCTGTCCTCCAGCTCTCTCAATCTTCCAAACTGTCCTCCAGATCCCTTAGTCTCCCCCTCTGTCCTCCAACTCTCTCAATCTTCCAAACTGTCCTCCAGCTCTCTCACTCTACCCCACAGGCCTCCAGCTCTCTCACTCTCCCCTACTGTCCTTCAGCTCTCTCACTTTCCCCGACCATCCTCAAGCGCTCTCACTCTCTCCTTCTGTCCTCCAGCTCTCTCACACGCCCGACAAGCCTCCAGCTCTCTCAGTCCCTACTACTCTCCTGCAGCTCTCTCACACTCTCCTACTGGCGTCCAGCACTCAGACTCTCCACCACTGGCATCCAGCTCTCTCACTTTACCCCGCTGTCCTCCAGCTCTATCACTCTCCCCCATTGACGTGCAGCTCTCTCACTCTCCCGCACTGACCTTCAGCTCTCTCAATCTCCAACACCGTCCTCCAACTCTCTCACTCTCCCCTACTGTCCTTCAACTCACTCACTCTCCCCCAATGACCTCCAGCTCTCTCATTCTCCAACACAGGCCTCCAACTCTCTTACTCTCGCCCACAATCCTCCAGCTCTCTCACTCACACCTATGTCCTCCAGCTCTCTCAATCTCTCCTTCTGTCCTTCAGTTCTCTCACTCTCCCCCCCTGTCCTCCAGCTCTCTCACTCTCCCCCACTGGCCTCAAACTCTCTCACTCTCTTCTACTGTCCTCCCGGTCTCCAGCTCTCCCCACCGACCTCCAGATCTCTCACTCTCTCCTTATGTCTCCGTCTCTCTCACTCTCTCCTGGAAGGCCTCCAGCTCCCTTTCTCACCCACACAGTCCTGCAGCTGTCTTATTCTACACCATAGGCCTCCAACAATCTCAATCTCCCCCACGACTTCCATCTATCTCACTCTCCCCCACTGTCCTCCAGCTTCTCCCTCTCCCCCACTGACCTCCAGCTCTCTCACTCGCCCCCACCGTCCTCCAGCTTTCTGACTCTCCCACACTGTCCTCCAGTTCTCCTACTCTCCCCCACAGGCTTCCAGCAATCTCACTCTCCCCCACAGGCTTCCAGGTATCTCACCCTCCACCTCTGTCCTGCAGCTCTCTCACTCTCCCCCTCTGTCCTGCAGATCTCTCACTCTCCCCCTGTGTCCTCCAGCTCTCTCAATCTTCCAAACAGTCCTCAAGATCCCTTACTCTCCACCTCTGTCCTCCAGCTCACTCAATATTCCAAACTGTCCTCCAGCTCTCTCACTATCCCCCACAGGCCTCCAGATCTCTCACTCTCTTCCACTGACCTCCAGCTCTCTCACTCGCCCCCACCCTCCTCCAGCTTTCTGACTCTCCCACACTGTCCTCCAGTTCTCCTACACTCCCACACAGGCCTCCAGCAATCTCAATCTCCCCCCTTAGGCTTCCAGCTATCTCACCCTCCCCCTATGTCCTGCAGCTCTCTCACTCTCCCCCTCTGTCCTCCAGCTCTCTCAATCTTCCAAACTGTCCTCCAGATCCCTTACTCTCCCCATCTGTCCTCCAGCTCTCTCAATGTTCCAAATTGTCCTCCAGCTCTCTCACTCTCCCCCACAGGCCTCCAGATTTCTCACTCTCTTCAACTGACCTCCAGCTCTCTCACTCACCCCCACCGTCCTCCAGCTTTCTGACTTTCCCACACTGTCCCCAGTTCTCCTACACTCCCAGACAGGCCTCCAGCAGTCTCACACTCCCCCACAGTCTTCCAGCTATCTCACCCTCCCCCTCTGTCCTGCAGCTCTCTCACTCTCCCCCTCTGTCCTGCATCTCTCTCACTCTCCCCCAATGTCCTCCAGCTCTCTCACTCTCCCCCTCTCTCCTCCAGCTCTCTCAATCTTCCAAACTGTCCTCCAGTTCCCATACTCTCCTCCACTGTCCTCCAGTTCCCTCAATCACCCCCACAGGCCTCCAGCTCTCTCACTCTCCTCCACTGTCCTGCAGCTCTCTCAATCTCCTCCACAGGCCTCCAGTTCTCTCACTCTCCCCCAATGTCCTCCTGCTCGCTCATACTCCTTCACTCTCCTCCAGCTCTCTCAATCTCCCCCACTGTACTACAACTCTCTCGCTCTCCTCTACTGTCTTCCAGCTCTCCCTTTCGCACTCACAAGCCTCCAGCTCTCTCAATATCTCCAACTGTCCTCCAGCTCCCACACTCTCCCCCACAAACCACTCTCTCTCTTCCTCTCACACTCTGTCCGCCAGCTCTATCACTCTCCTCCCGAGGGCACGAGATCTCTCAATCTCCCCCACTGCCTCCAGCTCCCTCATTCACCACCACTATCCAACATCTCTCTCACTCTCCCCCACTGACCTCAAGCTCTCTCACTTTCCCCCACTGTCCTCAGGCGCTGTCACTATCTCCTTCTGTCCTCTAGCTCTCTCTCTCAGCCCACCATCCTCCAACTCTCTAACACTCTCCTACTGGCCTCCAGCTCTCTCACTCTACCCCGCCGTCCTCCAGCTCTCTCACTCTCCCCCATTGACCTGCAGCTCTCTCACTCTCCCGCACTGACCTTCAGCTCCCTCACTCTCCAACACCGTCCTCCAGCTCCCACACTCTCCCCCACTGTACTCCAGCTCTCTCACACACCAGACAAGCCTCCAGCTCTCTCAGACCCTACTACTCTCCTCCAGCTCTGTCACTCTCCCCCAATGTCCTCCAGCTCTCGCAATCTCCCCCAAAGTCCTCCAGCGCTCTCACATTCCCAAACCGTCCTCCAGCTCTCTCACGCTCCCCCACTGTCCTCCAGCTCTTTCACTGTCCCGCACAGTCCTCAAATTCTCTCACTCTCTTGTACTGTCCTCCAGTTCTCTCACTCTCCCCTACCGTCCTCCAGGTCTCTCATTCTCTCCTAATATCTCCGGCTCTCTCACTCACCCCCCGAGGCCTCGTGCTCCCTTTCTCTCCCACACAGGCCGCCTGATGTCTCACTCCCCGCAAAAGGCCTCCAGTACTCTCAAGCTCCCCCCCGTCCTCCAGCTCTCCTACTCGCCCCCACAGGCCTCCAGCAATCACACTCACCCCCACAGGCTTCCAGCTATCTCAGTCTCCCCCACTGTCCTCCAGCTCTCTCACCCTCCCCTCTGTCCTCCAGCTCTTTCACTGTCCCCCACCGGCCTCCAGCACTCTCACTCTCCCCTTCTGTCCTCCAGCAACCTCACTCTCCCCCACCGTCCTCCAGTTCTCTCACTCTCCCCCACTTTCCCCCAGCTCTCTCACACTCCCCCACAGGCCTACAGCTCTCTCATTCTCCCCCACTGACCTCCAGCTCTCTCACTCTCCTCCACAGGCCTCCAGCTCTCTCACTCTCCCCTACTGTCCTCCAGCTCTCTCACTTTCCCCGACCGTCCTCAAGCGCTCTCACTCTCTCCTTCTGTCGTCCAGCTCTCTCACAAGACCGACAAGACTCAAGGTCTCTCAGTCCCTACTACTCTCCTGCAGCTCTCTCGCTCTCCCCGACTGTCCTCCAGCTCTCTCACACTCTCCTACTGGCGTCCAGCTCTCAGACTCTCCACCACTGGCATCCAGCTCTCTCACTCTACCCCACCATCCTCCAGCTCTCTCACCCTCCCCCATTGACCTGCAGCTCTCTCACTCTCCCGCACTGACCTTCAGTTCTCTCACTCTCCAACACCGTCCTCCAACTCTTACTCTCTTCCCCCAATGTACTCCAGCTCTCTCACACGCCCAACAAGCCTCCAGCTCTCTCAGTCCCTTCTACTCTCCTGCAGCTCTCTCACTCCCCCCCACAGTCCTCCAACTCTCTCACTCACCCCTATGTCCTCCAGCTCTCTCACTCTCTCCTTCTGTCCTTCAGTACTCTCACTCTCCCCCTCTGTCCTCCAGCTCTCTCATTCTCCCACACAGGCCTCCAACTCTCTCAATCTCTTCTACTGTCCTCCCGGTCTCCAGCTCTCCCCACCGTCCTCCAGGTCTCTCACTCTCTCCTAATGTCTCTGGCTCTCTCACTCTCCCCCGGAAGGCCTCCAGCTCACTTTCTCTCCCACACAGGCCTGCAGCTGTCTCACTCTACCCCATAGGCCTCCAACATTCTCAATCTGCCCCACAACTTCCATCTATCTCACTCTCCCCCACTGTCCTCCAGCTTCTCCCTCTCCCCCACTGACCTCCAGCTTTCTCACTCGCCCCCACCGTCCTCCAGCTTTCTGATTCTCCCACACTGTCCTCCAGTTCTCCTACTCTCCCCCACAGGCCTCCAGCAATCTCACTCTCCCCCACAGGCTTCCAGCTTATCTCACCCTCCCCCTCGGTCCTGCAGCTCTCTCACTCTCCCCCTCTGTCCTGCAGATCTCTCACTCTCCCCCTCTGTCCTCCAGCTCTCTCAATCTTCCAAACAGTCCTCAAGATCCCTTACTCTACCCCTCTGTCCTCCAGCTCTCTCAATCTTCCATTCTGTCCTCCAGCTCTCTCACTCTCCCCCACAGGCCTCCAGATCTGTCACTCTCTTCCACTGACCTCCAGCTCTCTCACTCGCCCCCACCGTCCTCCAGCTTTCTGACTCTCCCACACTGTCCTCCAGTTCTCCTACACTCCCACACAGGCCTCCAGCAATCTCACTCTCCCCACAGTCTTCCAGCTATCTCACCCTCCCCCTCTGTCCTGTAGCTCTCTCAATCTCCCCCTCTGTCCTGCTGCTCTGTCACTCTCCCCCTCTGTCCTCCAGCTCTCTCACTCTCTCCCACTGTCCTCCAGCTCTCACTCTCCCCCTCTGTCCTCCAGCTTTCTCAATTTTGCAAACTGTCCTCCAGCTCCCATACTCTCCTCCACTGTCCTCCAGCTCCCTCAATCACCCCCACAGGCCTCCAGCTCTCTCGCTCTCCTCCACTGTCCTCCAGCTCCCTCAATCACCCCCACAGGCCTCCAGCTCTCTCACTCTCCTCCACTGACCTGCAGCTCTCTCACTCTCCCCCACAGGCCTCCAGATCTCTCACTCTCCCCTACTGTCCTCCAGCTCTCTAACTCTCCCACACAAGCTTCCAGTTTTCTCACTCTCACCTCTGTCCACCAGCTCTCTCACTCGCCCTTCTGTCCTCAAGCTCTCTCACGGTCCTCCACTCTCCTTGAGCTCTCTCACTCTCCCCCACTGTCCTCTAGCTCTCTCGCTTTTCCCCACAGTCCTCCAACTCTCTCACTCTCCCCTACTGTCCTCCAGCTCTCTAACTTTCCCACACAAGCTTCCAGCTTTCTCACTCTCACCTCTGTCCACCAGCTCTCTCACTCGCCCTTCTGTCCTCAAGCTCTCTCACGGACCTCCACTCTCCTTGAGCTCTCTCACTCTCCCCTACTGTCTTTCAGCTCACTCACTCTCCCCCAATGTCCTCCAGCTCCCTCATTCTCCCCCACATGCCTCCAACTCTCTCACTCTCCCCGACAATGCTCCAGCTCTCTCACTCACCCCTCTGTCCTCCAGCTCTCTCACTCGCCCCCACTGTCCTCAAACTCTCTCACTCTCTTCTACTGTCCTCCCGGTCTCCAGATCTCTCCACCGTCCTCCAGGTCTCTCACTCTCTCCTAATGTCTCCGGCTCTCTCACTCTCTCCCGGAAGGCCTCCAGCTCCCTATCTCTCCCACACAGTCCTCCAGCTGTCTCACTCTACCCCATATGCCTCCAGCAGTCTCAATCTCCCCCACGACTTCCATCTATCTCACTCTGCCTCACTGTCCTCCATCTTCTCCCTCTCCCCCACTGACCTCCAGCTCTCTCACTCCCCCCCACCGTCCTCCAGCTTTCTGACTCTCCCACACTGTCCTCCAGTTCTCCTACTCTCCCCCACAGGCCTCCAGCAATCTCACTCTACCCACAGGCTTCCAGCTATCTCACCCATCCCCTCTGTCCTGCAGCTCTCTCACTCTCCCCCTCTGTCCTGCAGCTCTCTCTCTCCCCCTCTGTTCACCAGCTTTCTCACTCTCCCCCTCTGTCCTCCAGCTCTCTCAAACTTCCAAACTGTCCTCCAGCTCTCTCACTCTCCCCCACAGGCCTCCAGCTCTCTCTCTCTCTTCCATTGACCTCCAGCTCTCTCACTCGCACCCACCGTCCTCCAGCTTTATGACTCTCCCACACTGTCCTCCAGTTCTCCTACTCTCCCCCAAAGGCCTCCAGCAATCTCACTCTCCCCCACAGGCTTCCAGCTATCTCACCCTCCCCCTCTGTCTGCAGCTCTCTCACTCTCCCCCATCTGTCCTGCAGCTCTCCCACTCTCCTCCACTTTCCTCCAGCTCTCTCACTCTCCCCCACAAGCTTCCAGCTTTCTCACTCTCACCTCTCTCCTCCAGCTCTCTCACTCGCCCTTCTGTCCTGTAGCTCTCTCACTCTCCTCCACTCTCCTTGAGCTCTCTCACTCACCCCCACAGTCCAACATCTCTCCCACTCTCCCCCACTGACCTCCAGCTCTCACTTTCCCCGACCGCCCTCAAGCGCTCTCATTCTCTCCTTCTGTCCTCCAGTTCTCTCTCTCACCCCACCATCCTCCAACTCTCTCACGCTCCCCTACTGGCGTCCAGCTCTCAGACTCTCCACCACTGGCATCCACCTCTCTCACTCTACCCCGCCGTCCTCCAGCTCTCTCACTGTCCCCCATTGAGCTGCCGCTCTCTCACTCTCCAACACCGTCCTCCAACTCTTACACACTCCCCGACTGTACTCCAGCTCTCTCAAACGCCCGACATGCCTCCAGCTCTCTCAGTCCCTACTACTCTCCTGCAGCTCTCTCACTCTCCCCCACTGTCCTCCAGCTCTCTCACTCTCCCCCACAGTCCTCCAACTCTCTCACTCTCCCCTACTGTCCTGCGGCTCTCTCACCCTCCCCTTCTGTCCTGCAGAACTCTCACTCTCCCCTTCTGTCCTGCAGCTCTCTCACTCTCCCCCTCTGTCCTCCAACTCTCTCAATCTTCCAAACTGTCCTCCAGATCCCTTACTCTCCCCCTCTGTCCTCCAGCTCTCTCAATCTTCCAAACTGTCCTCCAGCTCTCTCACTCTCCCCCACAGGCCTCCAGCTCTCTCACTCTCTTCCACTGTCCTGCATCTCTCTCAATCTCCCCCACAGTCCTCCAGTTCTCTCACTCTCCCCCAATGTCCTCCTGATCGCTCATACTCCTTCACTCTCCTCTAGCTCTCTCAATCTCCCCCACTGTACTACAGCTCTCTCACTCTCCTCTACTGTCCTCCAGCTCTCCCACTCGCCCCCACAAGCCTCCAGCTCTCTCAATCTCTCAAACTGTCCTCCAGCTCTCACACTCTCCCACACAAACCGCCCTGTCTCTTCCTCTCACACTCTGTCCGCCAGCTCTATTATTCTCCTCCCAAGGGCACCAGATCTCTCCATCTCCCCCATTGCCTCCAGCTCTCTCACTCTTCCCCACTGTCCAACATCTCTCCCAATCCCCCCCACTGACCTCAAGCTCTCTCATTCTCCTCCACTGTCCTCCAGCTCTCTCACTCTCCCCAACCGTCCTTCAGCTCCCTCACTCTCCCCCACTGTCCTGCAGAACTCTCAATTCCCCCCCCCTCCACTCTCCTCCTGCTCTCTCACTCTCTCCTACTGGCCTCCAGCTCTCTCACTCTCCCCCACCGTCCCCCAGATCTCTCACTCTACCCCACTGTCCTCCAGCTCTCACACTCTCCCCCACCGTCCTCCAGCTCCCTCACTCTCCCACGGAGCCCTCCAGCTCTCTCTCTCTCCTTCATTCTCCTCCAGCCCTCACAACCTCCCCTACTGTACTCCAGCTCTCTCGCTCTCCTCTACTGTCCTCCAGCTCTCCCATTCAACTCCACAAGCCTCCAGCTCCCTCAATCTCCCAAACTATCCTCCAGCTCTCTCACTCTCCTCCCGAGGGCACCAGATCTCTCACTCTCCCCCACTGCTTCCAGCTCTCTCGCTCTCCCCCTCTGTCCTCCAGCTCCCATACTCTCCCCCACCGTCATCCAGTTCTCTCACTCTCACCCACTTTCCTAAAGCTCTCTCACTCTCCCGCTCAGTCCTCCAGCTCTCTTACTCTTCCCCACTGTCCTCCAGCTCTCTCACTCTCCCCCAATGTCCTGCAGCTCGCTCACTCTCCCACACAGGCCTACAGCTCTCTCACTCTCGCCCACAGGCCTCCAGCTCTCTCACTCTCACCCACCGTCCTCAAGCTCTCCCACTCACCCCCTCAGGCCTCCAGCTCTCTCACAATCCCTCACCTTCCTCCAGCTCTCTCACTCTACCCCACTGTCCTCCAGTTTTCACACTCTCTCCCACTGTCCTGCAGCTCTGTCATTCTCCCCCAGTGTCCTCCAGCTTACTCATTCTCTGCTCCTGTCCTCCAGCTCTCTAACTCAGCCCCACCATCCGCCAGCACTCTCAGTCATCCAAACTGTCCTCCAGCCCTCTCACTACCCCCACAGTCCTCCAGCCCTCTCACTCCCCCCACAGTCCTCCAGCTCTCTCACTATCCCCCACTCTCCTCCAGTTATGTCATTTTCCCCACTGTCCGCCAACTCTCTCACTCTCCCCCACAGGCCTCCAGATCTCTCACTGTCCCCCACTGTCATCCAGCTCTCACAATCTCCCCTATTGTACGCCAGCTCTTTCACTCTCCTCTACTGTCCTCCAGCTCTCCCCCTCACCTCCACAAACCTCCAGCTCCCCCAATCTCCCACACTGTCCTCCAGCTCTCTCACTCTCACCCACTGTCCTTCAGATCTATCATTCTCCTCCCGAGGGCTCCAGATCTCTCACTCTCCCCAACTGCCTCCAGCTCTCTCACTCTCCCCCACTGTCCTCCAGCTCTCTCCCTCTCCCCCACAGGCCTTCATTTCTCTCACTCTCCCCCAATATCCCCCAGCTCTCTGACACTCCCCCACTGTCCTCCAGCTCTCTCACTCTCCCCCACCGTCATCCAGCTGCCTCACTCTCCCCCACTGTCCTGCAGCTCTCTCACTCTACCCCAGAGTCCGCCAGATATCTCACTCTCCCCCACTGTCCTTCAGCTCTCTCACTCTCCCCAGCGTCCCCCAGATCTCTCACTCTACCCCACTGTCCTCCAGCTCTCACACTCTCCCCCACTGTCCTCCCGCTCTCCCACTCATCCGCACTGCCTTACAGCTCTCTCACTCTCTCCATCTGTCCTCCAGCTCTCTAATTCTCTGCCGCAGCCCTCCAGCTCTCTGATTCTCTCCTTTTGTCCACCAGCTCTCTAACTCACCTCCAAATCTCCTCCAGAGCTCTCACTCTTCCCCACTGTCCTCCAGCTTGCTCACTCTCTCCCACCATCCCCCAGCTCTCTCACTCTCCCCCGCAGTCCTCCAGCTCTCTCACTCTCTCCTACTGGCCTCCAGCTCTCTCACTCTCACCTCTGCCCTCCAGCTCCCTCACTCTCCCCCTCTGTCCTCCAGCTCTCTCACGCGCCCCTCTGTCCTCCAGCTCTCTCACTCTCCCCCACTGTCCAACATCTCTCTCACTCTCCCCTACTGACCTCCAGCTCTCACTTTCCCCCACCACCTTCAAGCGCTCTCACTCTCCACCACTGGCATACAGTTCTTTCACTCACCCCCACCGTCCCCCAGCTCTCTCACTCTACCGCGCCGTCCTCCAGCTCTCTCACTCTCCCACACTGACCTTCAGCTCTCTCACTCTCCAACACCTTCCTCCAACTCTCACACTCTCCCCCACTGTACTCCAGCTCTCTCACACGCCCGACAAGCGTCCAGCCCTCTCAGTCCCTACTACTCTCCTCCAGCTCTCTCACTCTCCCCCACAGTCCTCCAGCTCTCTCACACTCCCAAAACGTCCTCCAGCTCTCTCACTCTCCCCCACTGTCCTCCAGCTCTCCCACTCGCCCCCACAAGCCTCCAGCTCTCTCACTCTCCCGCACTGTCCTCCAGCTCTCCCACTCGCCCCCACAAACCTCCAGATCTCTCACTCTTCCCCAGTGTCCCCCAGTTCTCTAACTCTCCTCCATTGTCCTCCAGCTCTCACTCTCCCCCACTGTCCCCCAGCTCTCTCACTCTCCTCCACTCTCCTTCAGCTCTCACTCTGCCCCACAGACCTCCAGCTCTCTCACTGTCCCCCACCGTCCTCCAGGACTCTCACTCTCCCACTATGTCCTCCAGCTCTCTCAATCTCCCATAGAGGCCTCCAACTCCCTCATTCTCCCCCACAGCCCTCCAGATAACTCACTCTCCCCCACTGTCCTCCAGCTCCCTCACTCTCCCCCACAGACTTCCAGATATCTCACTCTCCCCTACTGTCCTCCAGCTCTCTCACTCTCCCCCACAGACTTCCAGATATCTCACTCTTCCCCACTGTCCTCCAGCTCTCTCACTCTCCCCCACAAGTCTCCAGCTCTCTCACTCTCACCTCTGTCCTCCAGCTCCCTCATTCTCCCCCTCTGTCCTCCAGCTCTCTCACTCTCCTCCACTCTCCTCGAGCTCTCTCACTCTACCCCACTGTCCAAAATCTCTCTCACTCTCCCCCACTGATCTCCAGCTCTCTCACTTTCCCCCACCGTCCTCACGCGCTCTCACTCTCTCCTTCTGTCCTCCAGTTCTCTCACTCTCCCCTACTGTCCTTCAGATCACTCACTCACCCACAATGTCCTCCAGCTCTCTCACTCTCCACCACAGGCCTCCAGCTCTCTCACTCTCCCCCACAATCCTCCAGCTCTCTCACTCTCCTCCACTGTCCTTCAGCTCTATCACTAACCCTCACCATCCTCCAGCTCTCTCACTCTCCCCTAATATCCGCCAGCTCTATCACTCTCCCCCACTGTCCTCCAGCTCTCTCATTCTCCCCCACTGTCCTCCAGCTCCCTCACTCTCCCCCAATGTCCCCCAGCTGTCTCACTCTCCACATCTCTCCTCCAGCTCTCACCTTCTCCCCCAATGTCCTCCAGGTCTCTCACTCTCCCACTCTGTCCTCAAGCTCTCCCACTCTCCCACACAATCCTCCAGCTCTCTCACTCTCCGACAC
This sequence comes from Carcharodon carcharias, assembly GCF_017639515.1. Classification (NCBI taxonomy): domain Eukaryota; kingdom Metazoa; phylum Chordata; class Chondrichthyes; order Lamniformes; family Lamnidae; genus Carcharodon; species Carcharodon carcharias. The sequence continues at coordinate 77,131,799 of NC_054480.1, read as the reverse complement.
AATCCTCCAGATCTCTCAATCTCCACAACTGTCCTCCAGCTCCCTCATTCTTCCCCAATGTCCTGAAGCTCTCTCAATCTCCCCCACTGTCCTCCAGCTCTCTCACTCTATCCCACCATCCTCTACCTCCCTCACTCTCCCCCACTGTCGTCCAGCTCTCTCAATCTCTCCTATAGGCCTCAAGCTCTCTCACTCTCCCCCACCGTCCTCCAGCTCTCTCCCTCACCTGCACAGTCCTCCAGCTCTCACACTCTCTCCTTCTGTCCTCCAGCTCTCTAACTCACCCCCCTGTTCTCCAGCTCTCTCACTATCCCTCACTGTCCTCCAGTTCTGTCATTTTCCCCACTATCCGCCAGCTCTCTCACTCTCCCCCAAAGGCCTCCAGCTCTTTCACACTCCCCCACTGTCCTCCAGCTCTCTCACAATCCCGCACTGCCTTCCAGCTCTCTCATTCTCTCCTTCTGTCCTCCAGCTCTCTAACTCTCCCCCACAGTCCTCCAGCTCTCTCACTCTCTTGTTTTATCCTCCAGATCTCTAACTCTCCCCTGCCATCCTCCAGGTCTCTCACTCTCTCCTAATGTCTCCGGCTCTCTCACTCTTCCCCGGAGGCCTCGAGCTCCCTTTGTCTCCCACACAGGCCTCCAGATGTCCCACTCGCCCCAAAATGCTTCCAGCTCTCTCACTCTCCCCCACCATCCTCCAGCTCTCTCACTCTCCCCCACAGGCTTCCAGCTATCTCACTTGCCCCCACAGTCCTCCAGCTCTCCTAATCCCTCCCACCGGCCTCCAGCACTCACACTCTCACCCACAGGCTTCCAGCTCTCTCATTCTCCTCCATTGTCGTACAGCTCTCTCACTCTCCTCCATTGTCGTACAGCTCTCTCACTCTCCCTCACCTTCCTCCAGCTCTCTCACTCTCCCCAACCCGTCCTCCAGCTCCCTCACACTTGCCCAATGTCCTGAAGCTCTCTCAATCCCTCCCACTGCCCTCCAGCTCTCTCACTCTCCCCAACCCGTCCTCCAGCTCCCTCACTCTTCCCCAATGTACTGAAGCTCTCTCAATCCCCCCCACTGTCTTCCAGCTCTCTCACTCTACCCCACAGTCCTCCAGCTCTCTCACTCTACCCCACAGTCCTCCAGCTCTCTCACTCTACCCCACAGTCCTCCAGCTCTCTCACTCTCCCCCACTGTTCTCCAGCTCGCTCAATTTCTCCAACTGCCATCCAGCTCTCTCACTCTCCCCCACCATCCCCCAGATCCCTCACTCTATCCCACTGTCCTCCAGCTCTCTCACTCTCCCCCACCTTCCTCCAGCACTCTCACTCACCTGCACTGGCCTCCAACTCTCTCACTCTCCCCCACAGGCCTCCAGCTCTCTCACTCAAACCCACTGGCCTCCAGCTCTCACACGCTCCCCCACCATCCCCCAGATCCCTCACTCTATCCCACTGTCCTCCAGCTCTCTCACTCTCCCCCACCTTCCTCCAGCACTCTCACTCACCTGCACTGGCCTCCAACTCTCTCACTCTCCCCCACAGGCCTCCAGCTCTCTCACTCTCCCCCACTGTCCTCCAGCTCTCTCATTCTCCCTCACAGGCCTCCAGCTCTCTCACTCTCACCCACTGTCCTCCAAATCTCTCACTCTCTTGTACTGTCCTCCAGATCTCCAACTCTCCCCCACCGTCCTCCAGGTCTCTCACTCTCTCCGAATGTCTCCGGCTCTCTCACTCTCCCCCGGTGGGCACGAGATCCCTTTCTCTCCCACATAGGCCTCCAGATGTCTCACTCCCCCCAAAAGGCTTCCAGCTCTCTCACATTCCCCCACCGTCCTCCAGCTCTCTCACTCTCCCCCACAAGCTTCCAGCTTTCTCACTCTCACCTCTGTCCTCCAGCTCTCTCTCTCTCCCCCACCGTCCTCCAGCTCTCTCACTCTCCCCTACTGTCCTTCAGCTCTCTCACTCTCCCCCTCTGTCCTCCAGCTCTCTCTCTCTCCCCCACCATCCTCCAGCTCTCTCATTCTCCCCTACTGTCCTTCAGCTCTCTCACTCTCCCCCTCTGTCCTCCAGCTCTCTCTCTCCACCACTGTCCTCCAGCTCTCTCACACTCCCCCACAGGCCTACAGCTCTCTCACTCTTCCCCACAGGCCTCCAGCTCTCTCACTCTCCCCCACCGTCCTCCAGCTCTCCCACACTCTCCTAATGTCTCCGGCTCTCTCACTCTCGCCCGGAAGGCCTCCAGCTCCCTTTCTCTCCCACACAGGCCTCCAGCTCTCTCAATCTCCCCCACGACTTCCAGCAATCTCACTCTCCCCCACTGTCCTCCAGCTCTCTCACTCTCCCCGACTGACCTCCAGCTCTCTCACTCTCCCCCACAGGCTTCCAGCTAACTCACGCTCCTCTCTCTCCTCCAGCTATCTGACTCTCCCCCACCGTCCTCCAGCTCACTCACTCTCCCCCACCGTCCTCCAGCTTTCTCGATCTCCCCTACTGTCCATCAGCTCTATCACACTCCCCCAATGACCTCCAGCTCTCTAACTCTCCCGCACTGTCCACCAGTTCTCCTATTCTCCCACACAGGCTTCCGGCTCTCTCACTCTCCCCCACTGTCCTTCAGCTCTCTCACTCTCCCCCTCTGTCCTTCAGCTCTCTCTCTCTCCCCCACCGTCCTCCAGCTCTCTCACTCTCCCCTAATGTCCTTCAGCTTTCTCACTCTCCCCGAATGTCCTCCAGCTCTCTCACTCTCCCCCACAGGCCTACAGCTCTCTCACTCTTCCCCACAGGCCTCCAGCTCTCTCACTCTCTCCTAATGTCTCCGGCTCTCTCGCTCTCGCCCGGAAGGCCTCCAGCTCCCTTTCTCTCCCCCACCGACCTCCAGCTCTCTTACTCTCCCCCACAGGCTTCCAGCTAACTCACTCTCCTCTCTGTCCTCCAGCTATCTGACTCTTCCCCACCGTCCTCCAGCTCTCTCACTCTCCCCCGCTGTCCTCCAGCTATCTCACTCTCCCCCTCTCTCCTCCAGCTCTCTCACTCTCTCCCACAGTCCTCCAGCTTTCTCAATCTCCCCCACTGTCCTCCAGCTCTCTGAATCACCTCAATGACCTCCAGCTCTCTCACTCTCCCCCACAAGCCTCCAGCTCTCTCACTCTCTCCTACTGCCCTCCAGCTTTCTCACTCTCACACACTGTCCTCCAACTCTCTCACTCTCCCGCAGCATCCTCCAGTTCTCTCTCTCTCCCCCACTGTCCTCCAGCTCTCTCACGCTCCCCCCCAGGCCTACAGCTCTCTCACTCTTCCCCACAGGCCTCCAGATCTCTCACTCTCCCCCTCTTTCCTCCAGCTCTCTCTCTCTCCCCCACTGTCCTCCAGCTCTCTCACACTCCCCCACAGGCCTATAGCTCTCTCACTCTCCCCAACCGTCCTTCAGCTCTCCCACTCTCTCCTAATGTCTCCGGCTCTCTCACTCTCGCCCGGATGGCGTCCAGCTCCCTTTCTCTCCCACACAGGCCTCCAGCTCTCTCAATCTCCCCCACGACTTCCAGCAATTTCACTCTCCCCCACTGTCCTCCAGCTCTCTCACTCTACCCCACAGTCCTCCAGTTCTCTCACTCTACCCCACAGTCCTCCAGCTCTCTCACTCTCCCCCACTGTCCTCCAGCTCTCTCACTCTACCCCACAGTCCTCCAGTTCTCTCACTCTATCCCACTGTCCTCCAGCTATCACACTCCCCCACCTTCCTCCAGCACTCTCACTCACCTGCACTGGCCTCCAACTCTCTCACTCTCCCCCACCTTCCTCCAGCACTCTCACTCACCTACACTGGCCTCCAACTCTCTCACTCTCCCCCACAGTCCTCCAGCTCTCTCACTCAAACCCACTGGCCTCCAGCTATCACACGCTCCCCCACTGGCCTCCAGCTCTCTCCCTCACCTGCACTGCCTTCCAGCTCTCTCACTCTCTCCTTCTGTCCTGCAGCTCTCTTACTCACCCCCACATCCACCAGCACTCTCACTCTTCCCCACTGCCCTCCAGCCCTCTCACTCCACCCACAGGCCTCCAGCTCTCTCACTCTCCCCTACTCCCCTCCAGCTCTCTCACTCTCCCCCACTGTCCTCCAGCTCTCTCACTCTCCCTCACAGGCCTCCAGCTCTCTCATTCTCACCCACTGTCCTCCAACTCTCTCACTCTTCCCCACCGTTCTCCAGCTCTGCTACTCTCCCCCACAGGCCTCCAGCTCTCTCACTCTCCCCCACAGACTTCCAGCTATCTCACTCTCCCCCACTGTCCTCCAGCTCTCTCACTCTCCCCCACAGGCCTCCAGCTCTGTCACTCTCCCGCACGGTCCTCCAGCTCTCTCACTCTCCCCCACAGGCCTCCAGCTCTCTCACTCTCCCCCACAAGCTTCCAGCTTTCTCACTCGCCCCTCTGTCCTCCAGCTCTCTCACTCTCCTCCACTCTCCTCGAGCTCTCTCACTCTCCCCTACTGTCCAAAATCTCTCTCACTCTCCCCCACTGATCTCCAGCTCTCTCACTTTCCCCCACGGTCCTCACGCGCTCTCACTCTCTCCTTCTGTCCTTCAGATCACTCACTCTCCCCCAATGTCCTCCAGCTCTCTCATTCTCCCCCACAATCCTCCAGCTCTCTCACTCTCCCCCACCATCCTCCAGCTCTCTCACTCTCCCGCAGCATCCTCCAGCTCTCTCACTCTCCCCCACCGTCCTCCAGCTTTCTCAATCTCCCCTACTGTCCTTCAGCTCTCTCACACTCCCCCACTGTCCTCCAGCTCTCTCACTCTCCCCCTCTGTCCTCCAGCTCTCTCACTCTCCCCGAATGTCCTCCAGCTCTCTCACTCTCCCCGAATGTCCTCCAGCTCTCTCACTCTCCCCCACAGGCCTCCAGCTCTCTCACTCTCCCCCACCGTCCTCCAGCTCTCCCACACTCTCCTAATGTCTCCGGCTCTCTCACTCTCGCCCGGAATGCCTCCAGCTCACCTTTCTCTCCCACACAGGCCTCCAACTCTCTCAATCTCCCCCACGAATTCCAGCAATCTCACTCTCCCCCACTGTCCTCCAGCTCTCTCACTCTCCCCCACCATCCTCCAGCTCTCTCACTCTCCCCCACTGTCCTCCAGCTCTCTCACTCTCCCCCACCATCCTCCAGCTCTCTCACTCTCCCCCACCGTCCTCCAGCTCTCTCACTCTCCCCCACAGGCCTCCAGCTCTCTCACTCTCACCCACTGTCCTCCAGCTCTCTCACTCGCCCCTCTGTCCTCCAGCTCTCTCACTCTCCTCCACTCTCCTCCAGTTCTCTCACTCTCCCCCACCGTCTTCCTGTTCTCCCACTCTCCCCCACAGGCCTCCAGCTCTCTCACTCTCCCCCACAGTCCTCCAGCTCTCTCACTCTCACCCACTGTCCTCCAGCTCTCTCACTCGCCCCTCTGTCCTCCAGCTCTCTCACTCTCCTCCACTCTCCTCCAGCTCTCTCACTCTCTCCCACTGTCCAACAGCTCTCTCACTCTCCCCACTGACCTCCAGCTATCTCACTTTCCCCCACCGTCCTCAAGCGCTCTCACTCTCTGCTTCTGTCCTCCAGTTCTCTCACTCACCCCACCATGCTCCAGCTCTCTCACACTCTCCTACTGGAAACCAGCTCTCTCACTCTCCACCACTGGCATCCAGCTCTCTCACTCTTCCCCACCATCCCACAGCTCTCTCACTCTCCCCCACTGTACTCCAGCACTCTCACACACCCGACAAGCCTCTAGCACTCTCACTCTCCCCTACTGTCCTTCAGCTCTCTCACTCTCCCCCAATGTCCTCCAGCTCTCTCATTCTCCCCCACAGGCCTCCAGCTCTCTCAATCTCCCCCAAAAGCCTCCAGCTATCGCACCCTCCCCTCTGTCTTCCAGCTCTTTCCCTCTCCCCCTCTGTCCTCCAGCTCTCTCACTCTCCCCCACAGGCCTACAGCTCTCTCACTCTCACGCACTGTCTTCCAGCTCTCTCACTCGCCCCTCTGTCCTCCAGCTCTCTCACTCGCCCCTCTGTCCTCCAGCTCTCTCACTCTCCTCCACTATCCAATAGCTCTCTCAATCTCCCCCTCTGTCCTCCAGTTCTCTCACTCACCCCACCGTCCTCCAACTCTCTCACACTCGGCTACTGGCCTCTAGCTCTCTCACTCTCCCCCATTGACCTGCAGCTCTCACTCCCCCACACTGATCTTCAGCTCTCTCACTCTCCCGTTCAGTCTTCCATCTCTCTCAATCTCCCAAGGCATCCTCCAGCTCTCTCACTCTCCCCTACTCTCCTTCACCTCTCTCCCTCTCCCCCACTGTCCTCCAGCTCTCTCACTCTCCCCCACAGGCATCCAGATCTCTCACTCTCACCCACAACCTTCCAGCTCCCTAATTCACCCAAACTGTCCTCCAGCCCTCTCAAACTCCCGCACTGTCCTCCATCTCTCTCACTCTCCACCATTTTCCTCCAACTTTCTCAAACTCCCCCACTGTCTTGCAGCTCCCCCCAACTCTCCTGCATTGTCCTCCAGCTCTCTTAATCTCCTCCTCAGACCTCCAGCTCTCTCACTCTCCACCACTGTCCTCCAGCTCTCTCACTCTCCCCCACTGCCCTGCAGCTCTCTCACTCAATCCTAATGGCCTCCAGATCTCTCATTCTCCCCCACAAGCCTCCAGCTATCTCACACTCCCCCACCATCCTCCAGCTCTCTCATTCTCCCCCACTGGCCTCTAGGTCTCTCACTCTCTCCTAATGGCCGAGCTCGCTCACTCTCCCCCACTGTCCTCCAGATCAATCGCTCTCCCCCATTGTCCTCAAGCTCTCTCACTATCCCCCAAAAGCCTCCCGCTATCTCACTCTCTCCCAAAAGCCTCCAGTTCTCGCACTCTCCTGCATTGTCCTCCAGCTCTGTTACTCTCCTCCTCAGGCCAGCAGCTCTCTCACTCTCCACCTCTGTCTTCCAGCATTCTCAGTCGCCCCCACAATCCTCCAGCTCTTTCACTCTCCCCAACTCTCCTCCAGCTCTCTCACGCTCCCCCACTGTCCTTCAGCTCTCTCATTCTCCCCAACTGTCTGCCGGCTCTCTCAAACTCCCCGACTCTCCTCCAGCTCTCTCACTCTCCCCAATTATCCTCCAACTCTCAAACTCCCTCACTGTCTTGCAGCTCTCTCACTCTCCACCACTGTCCTCCAGCTCTCTCATTCTCCCCCTCCGTCCTTCAAGTGTGGATCTCTTCCCACAGACCTCCAGTTCTCTCGCTCTCACCCACCGTCCTCCAGCTCTCTCACTCTCACCCACCGTCCTCCAGCTCTCTCACTCTCACCCACCGTCCTCCAGCTCTCTCACTCTCCCCAATTATCCTACAACTCTCAAACTCCCGCACTGTCTTGCAGCTCTCTCACTGTCCTGCACTGTCCTCCAGCTCTCTTACTCTCCTCCTCAGGCCTCCAGCTCTCTCACTCTCCACCACTTTCCTCCAGCTATCTCATTCTCCCCCTCCGTCCTTCAGCTGTGGAAGTATTCCCACAGTCCTCCAGTTCTCTCGCTCTCACCCACCGTCCTCCAGCTCTCTCACTCTCCCCCACTGTCCTCCAGCTCTCTCACTCACCGCCACCATCCTCCAGTTCTCTCACTCTCCCCCACTCGCCTCTAGGTCTCTCACTCTCTCCTACTGGCCTCGAGCTCGCTCACTGTCCCCCACTGTCCTCCAGCTCTCTCACTCCCCACCACTGTCCTCCAGCTCTCTCAATCTCCACCACTGTCCTCCAGCTTTCTCACTCTCCCCCACTGTCCTACAGCTCTCTCACTCACTCCTAATGGCCTCCAGTTCTCTCATTCTCCCCCTCCGTCCTTCAGCTGTCAAACCCTTCCCACTGTCCTCCAGTTCTCTCGCTCTCACCCACCGTCCTCCAGCTCTCTCACTCTCCCACATTGTCCTCCAGCTCTCTAAAATTCCCCCACTATCCTGCAGCTCTCTCATTCTCCCCCACAAGCCTCCAGCTATCTCACTCTCCCCCATTGTTCTTCAGCTCTCTCACTCTCCACAATGACCTCCAGCTCTCTCAAACTCCCCCACTGTTCTCCAGCTCTCTAACTCTCCTACTCAGGCCTCCAGCTCGCTCAATCTCCACCACTGTCCTCCAGTTCTCTCACTCTCCCCCACCGTCTGCCTGCTGTCTCACTCTCCCCCACTCTCCTCCAGCTCTCTCACTCTCCCCCACTGCCCTGCAGCTCTCTCACTCACTCCTAATCGCCTCCAGCTCTCTGATTCTCCCCCACAAGCCTCCAGCTATCTCACTCTCCCCCACCGTCCTCCAGCTCTATCACTCTCCCCCACTGTCCTCCTGCTCTCTCATTCTCCCCTACAGGGCTCCAGCTCTCTCATTCTCCCCCACTGTGCTCCAGCTCTCTCACTCTCCCCAATGGCCTCCAGCACTCTCACTCTCCCCAACTGTCCTCCAGCTCTCTCATACTCCCCCACTGTCCTCCAGCTGTCTCACTCTCCCCCACAGTCTTCCAGCTCTCTCACTCTCCCCCACTGTCCTCCAGCTCTCTCACTCTGCGCACAGTCCTCCAGCTCTCTCACTCTCCGCCACTGTCCAACAGCTCTCTCAATCGCCCCCACTGTCCTCCAGCTCTCTCACTCTCCCACTCTCCTCCAGCTCTCTCACTCTCCCCAATTATCCTCCAACTCTCTCAAAGTCCCCCAATGTCTTGCAGCTCTCTCACTCTCCCCCACAAGCCTCCAGCTCTCTCACTCTCCTGCACTGTCCTCCAGCTCTCTTACTCTCCTCCTCAGGCCTCCAGATCTCTCACTCTCCACCACTGTCCTCCAGCTTTCTCAGTCTCCCCCACAAGCCTCCAGCTCTCTCCCTCTCCCCCACTGTCCTCTAGCTCTATCACTCTTCCCCACCATCCTCCAGCTCTCTCACTCTCTCCCACTATCCTGAAGCTCTCTCACTCGCCCTTCTCTTCTCCAGCTCTCTCACTCTCCTGCACTCTCCTCCAGCTCTGTCACTCTCCTTCACTGTCCTGCAGCTCTCTCACACTCGCCCACTGGCCTCCAGCTCTCTCACTCGCCCACACCATCCTGCAGCTCTCTCACTCTCCCCCAAAAGCCTCTGGCTCTCTCACTCTCTCTCATTGCCCTCCAGCTCCTCACTCTACCCCACCGTCATTCAGCTCTCTCACTCTCCCCCACTGGTTTCCAGCTCTCTCAATCTTTCGTACTGTGCCCCAGCTCTCTCACTCTGCCCCACTGTCCTCCAGATCACTCACACTCCCCCAATGTCCTGCCACTCTCTCACTTTCCCGCACAGAACTCCAGCTCTCTCACTCTAGCCAACTGTCCTCCAGCTCTCTCAAACTCCCCCACTCTCCTCCAGCTTTCTCACTCTCCCCAATTATCCTCCAACTCTCTCAAACTCCCCCACTATCCTCCAGCTCTCTTACTCTCCTCCTCAGGCCTGCAGCTCTCTCTCTCTCCCCAACTGTCCTCCAGCTCTCTCACTCTCCCCCACTCTCCTCCAGCTCCCACATTTTCCCCCACTGTCCTGCAGCTCTCTCACTCACTCCTAATGGCCTCCAGCTCTCTCATTCTCCCGCTCTCTCCTTCAGCTGTCGAACTCTTCCCACTGTCCTCCAGTTCTCTCACTCTCACCCACCGTCCTCCAGCTCTCTCACTCACCCCAATGGCCTCCAGCTCTCTCACTCTCCCCCACTGTCCTCCAGATCACTCACTCGCCCCCACGGACCTCCAGCTCTCTCACATTCCCTCACTATCCTGCAGCTCTCTCATTCACCCCCACAAGCCTCCAGCTATCTGGCTCTCCCCCACAGGCCTCCAGCTCTCTCACTCTCCCCCACAGCCCTCCAACTCTCTCACTCTCTCCAACTGTCCTCCAGCTCTCTCACTCTCCCAATGACCTCCAGTTCTCTCACTCTGCCCAACTGTCCTCCAACTCTCTCAAACTCCCCCACTGCCTTGCAGCTCTCTCACTCTCCTGTATTGTCCTCCAGCTCTCTTTCTCTCCTCCTCAGGCCTCCAGCTCTCTCACTCTCCACCACTGTCCTCCAGCTCTCACAGTCTCCCCCAACATCCTCCTGCTGGCTCACTCTCCCCCACTCTTCTCCAGCTCTCTCTCTCCCGCACTGCCCTGCAGCTCTCTCACTCACTCATAATGGCCTCCAGCTCTCTCATTCTCCCCCACAAGCCTCCAGGTCTCTCACTCTCCCAATGACATCCAGTTCTCTCACTCTCCCCAATGTCCCCCAGCTCTCTCACTCTCCCCTACTGTCCTCCCGCTCTCTCACTCTCAACTATTGTCCTCCAACTCTCTCAAACTCCACCACTGTCTTGCAGCTCTTTCACTCTCCTCCATAGGCCTCCAGCTGTCTCACTCTCCCCAACTGACCTCCAGCTCTCTCACTCTCCCCAACCGTCCTACAACTCTCTCACTCTCTTCTACTGTACTCCAGCTCTCTAACTCTCCCCCACTGTACTCCAGCTTTCTCACTCTCTCCTATTGTCTCCAGCTCTCTCACTCTCCCCCACTGTCCTCCAGATCTCTCACTCTCCCCCACAGGCTTCCAGTTCCCTTTCTCTCCCACACATGCCTCCAGCTCTCTCACTCTGCCGCACAGTCCTCCAGCTCTCTCACTCTCCAACACTGTCCACCAGCTCTCTCAATCTCCCCTACTGTCCTCCAGCTCTCTCACTCTCCCCCACTGTGCTCCAGCTCTCTCACTCTCCCCAATGACCTCCAGCTCTGTCACTCTCCCCAACTGTCCTCCAGCTCTCTCAAACTCCCCCACTCTCCTCCAGCTCTCTCACTCTCTCCAATGTCCTCCAGCTCTCTCACTCTCCACAATGACCTCCAGCTCTCTCACTCTCCCCAACAGTCCTCCTGCTCTCTCAAACTCCCCCACTCTCCTCCAGCACTCTCACTCCCCCCATTATCCTCCAACTCTCTCAAACTCCCTCACTGTCCTCCAGCTCTCTTACTCTCCTCCTCAGGCCTCCAGCTCTCTCACTCTCCACCACTGTCCTCCAGATCTGTCACACTCCCCCACTGTCCTCCTGCTGTCTCACTCTCCCCCACTCTCTTTCCAGCTCTCTCACTCTCCCCCACTGCCCTGCAGCTCTCTCACTCAATCCTAATCGCCTCCAGCTCTCTGATTCTCCCCCACAAGCCTCCAGCTATCTCACTCTCCCCCACCGTCCTCCAGCTCTATCACTCTCCCGCACCGTCCTCCAGCTCTCTCATTCTCCCCCACAGGCCTCCAGCTCTCTCACTCTCCCCAACTGTCCTCCAGCTCTCTCATACTCCTCAACTGTCCTCCAGCTGTCTCACTCTCCCCCACAGTCTTCCAGCTCTCTCACTCTCCCCCACTGTCCTCCTGCTCTCTCACTCTCCCGCACAGTCCTCCAGCTCTCTCATTCTCCGCCACTGTCCAACAGCTCTCTCACTCTACCCCAATGTGCTCCTGCTCTCTCACTCTCCGCCAATGATCTCCAGCTCTCTCACACTCCCCAGCTGTCCACCAGCTCTCTCCAACTCCCCCACTCTCCTCCAGCTCTCTCACTCTCCCCAATTATCCTCCAACTCTCTCAAACTCCCCCACAGTCTTGCAGCTCTCTCACTCTCCCCCACGCCTCCAGCTCTCTCACTCTCCTGCACTGTCCTCCAGCTGTCTTAATCTCCTCCTCAGGCCTCCAGCTCTCTCACTCTCCACCACTGTCCTCCAGCTTTCTCAGTCTCCCCCACAAGCCTCCAGCTCTCTCACTCTCCCCAACTCTCCTCCAGCTCTCTCACACTCCCCAGCTGTCCACCAGCTCTCTCCAACTCCCCCACTCTCCTCCAGCTCTCTCACTCTCCCCAATTATCCTCCAACTCTCTCAAACTCCCCCACAGTCTTGCAGCTCTCTCACTCGCCCTTCTCTTCTCCAGCTCTCTCACTCTCCTGCACTGTCCTCCAGCTCTCTTACTCTCCCCCTCAGGCATCCAGATCTCTCACTCTCCCTCACTGTCCTCCAGCTTTCTCAGTCTCCCCTACTGTATTCCAGCTCCCTCATCTCCCGCATGGCCCTCCAGCCCTCTCACTCTCCTCCACTCTCCTCCAGCTCTGTCACTCTCCCTCACTGTCCTCCAGCTCTCTCACTCTCGCCCACTGGCCTCCAGCTCTCTCACTCGCCCACACCATCATGCAGCTCTCTCACTCTCCCCCAAAAGCCTCCAGCCACTCAATCTTTCGTACTGTGCTCAAGCTCTATCACTCTGCCCCACTGTCCTCCAGATCACTCACTCCACCCCACCATGCTCCAACTCTCTCACTGGCCCCCACAAACCTCCAGCTCACACACTATCCTCCACTGTCCTCCAGCTCTCTCGCTCTCCCCACCATTCCTCCAGCTCTCTAACTCTCCCCACCATTCCTCCAGCTCTCTCACTCTCCCCCAATGGCCTGCTGCTCTCTCACTCTCCCGCACAGACCTCCAGCTCTCTCACTCTAGCCAACTGTCCTCCAGCTCTCTCACTCTCCCGCACAGACCTCCAGCTCTCTCACTCCAGCCAACTGCCCTCCAGCTCTCTCAAACTCCCCCACTCTCCTCCAGCTCTCTCACTCTCCCCAATTATCCTCCAACACTCTCAAACTCCCCCACTTTCCTCCAGCTCTCTTACTCTCCTCCTCAGGCCTCCAGCTCTCTCACTCTCCCCCACCATCCTGCAGCTCTCTCACTCACTCCTAATGGCCTCTAGCTCTCTCATTCTCCCCCTCTCTCCTTCAGCTGTCGAACTCTTCCCACTGTCCTCCAGTTCTCTCACTCTCACCCACCATCCGCCAGCTCTCTCACTCTCCCCCACTGTCCTCCAGCTCTCTCACTCTCCTCCACTGTCCTCCAGTTCTCTCACTCACCCCCACCGTCCTCCAGCTCTCTCACTCTCCCCAATGGCCTCCAGCTCTCTCACTCTCCCCCACTGTCCTCCAGATCACTCAATCTCCCCCACTGTCCTCCAGATCACTCACTCGCCCCCACAAGCCTCCAGCTCTCACACTCTCCCCCACGGGCCTCCAGCTCTGTCACATTCCCTCACTATCCTGCAGCTCTCTCATTCACCCTCACAAGCCTCCAGCTATCTGACTCTCCCCCACAGGCCTCCAGTTCTCTCACTCTCCCCCACTGCCCTCCAACTCTCTCACTCTCTCCAACTGTCCTCCAGCTCTCTCACTCTCCCAATGACCTCCAGCTCCCTCACTCACCCCAACTGTCCTCCAGCTCTCTCAAACTCCCGCATTGTCCTCCAGCTCTCTCACTCTCCCCAACTGTCCTCCAACTCTCTCAAACTCCCCCACTGTCTTCCAGCTCTCCTTCTCTCCTGCATTGTCCTCCAGCTCTCTTACTCTCCTCCTCAGGCCTCCAGCTCTCACACTCTCCACCACTGTCCTCCAGCTCTCACACTCTCCCCCAACGTCCTCCTGCTGGCTCACACTCCCCCACTCTTCTCGAGCTCTCTCACTCTCCCGCAATGCCCTGCAGCTCTCTCACTCACTCATTATGGCCGAAGATCTCTCATTCTCCCCCACAAGCCTCCAGCTCTCTCACTCTCCCACTGTCCTCCAGTTCTCTCACTCTCACCCACCGTCCTCCAGCTCTCTCACTCACCCCCACCGTCCTCCAGCACTCTCACTCTCCCCCACTGTCCTCCAGCTCTCTCACTCTCCTCCACTGTCCTCCAGGTCTCTCACTCACCCCCACCGTCCTACAGTTCTCTCACTCACCCCCACCGTCCTCCAGCTCTCTCACTCACCCCCACTGTCCTCCAGATCACTCAATCTCCCCCACTGTCCTCCAGATCACTCACTGGCCCCCACAAGCCTCCAGCTCTCTCACTCACCCCCTCAGGCCTCCACCTATGTCACATTCCCTCACTATCCTGCAGCTCTCTCATTCACCCCAACAAGCCTCCAGCTATCTGACTCTCCCCCACAGGCCTCCAGCTCTCTCACTGTCCCCCACAGGCCTCCAGCTCTCTCACTCTCCCCCACAGCCCTCCAACTCTCTCACTCTCTCCAACTGTCCTCCAGCTCTCTTACTCTCCCAATGACCTCCAGCTCTCTCACTCTCCCCAACTGTCCTCCAGATCTCTCAAACTCCCGCACTGTCCTCCAGCTCTCTCACTCTCCCCCATTCTCCTGCAGCTCTCTCACTCCCCCCAATTATCCTCCAAGTCTCTCAAACTCTCCCACTGTTCTCCAGCTCTCTTACTCTCCTCCTCAGGCCTCCAGATCACTCACTCTCCATCACTGTCCTCCTGCTGTCTCACTCTCCCCCAACGTCCTCCTGCTGTCTCAATCTCCCCCATTCTCCTCCAGCTCTCTCACTCGCCCACACTGCCCTGCAGCTCTCTCACTCACTCCTAATTGCTCCAGCTCTCTGATTCTCCTCCACAAGCCTCCAGCTATCTCACTCTCCCCCACCGTCCTCCAGCTCTATCACTCTCCCCCACTGTCCTCCAGCTCTCTCATTCTTCCCCACAGGCCTCCAGCTCTCTCACTCTCCTCCAGTGTGTTCCAGCTCTCTCACGCTCCCCAATGGCCTCCAGCTCTCTCACGCTCCCCAACTGTCCTCCAGCTCCCTCATACTCCTCCACTGTCCTCCAGCTCTCTCACTCTCCCGCACAGTCCTCCAGCTCTCTCACTCTCCCCCACTGTCCTCCAGCTCTCTCACTCTCCCGCACAGTCCTCCAGCTCTCTCACTCTCCGCCACTGTCCAACAGCTCTCTCAATCTCTCCCACTATCCTCCAGCTCTCTCACTCTCCCCCAGTGTGCTCCAGCTCTCTCACTCTCCCCAATGATCTCCAGCTCTCTCACTCTCCCCAACTGTCCACCAGCTCTCTCCAATTCCCCCACTCTCCTCCAGCTCTCTCACTCTCCCCAATTATCCTCCAACTCTCTCAAAGTCCCCCACTGTCTTGCAGCTCTCTCACTCTCCCCCACAAGCCTCCAGCTCTCTCACTCTCCTGCACTGTCTTCCAGCTCTCTTACTTTCCTCCTCAGGCCTCCAGCTCTCTCACTCTCCACCACTGTCCTCCAGCTTTCTCAGGCTCCCCCACAAGCCTCCAGCTCTCTCACTCTCCCCAACTCTCCTCCAGCTCTCTCACTCTCCCCCACCGTCCTCCAGCCCTCTCACTCTCCCCCACTGTCCTCCAGCTGTCTCACTCTCCCCCACTGTCCTCCAGCTCTCTCACTCTCCCCAACCGTCCTACAACTCTCTCACTCTCTTCTACTGTACTCCAGCTCTCTCACTCTCTCCCACTGTCCTCCAGATCTCTCACTCTCCCCCACAGGCTTCCAGTTCCCTTTCTCTCCAACACATGCCTCCAGCTCTCTCACTCTGCCGCACAGTCCTCCAGCTCTCTCACTCTCCAACACTGTCCACCAGCTCTCTCAAACTCCCCTACTGTCCTCCAGCTCTCTCACTCTCCCCCACTGTGCTCCAGCTCTCTCACTCTCCCCAATGACCTCCAGCTCTGTCACTCTCCCCAACTGTCCTCCAGCTCTCTCAAACTCCCCCACCCTCCTCCAGCTCTCTCACTCTCCCCAATGTCCTCCAGCTCTCTCACTCTCCCCAATGACCTCCAGCTCTGTCACTCTCCCCAACTGTCCTCCAGCTCTCTCAAACTCCCCCACTCTCCTCCAGCTCTCTCACTCTCCCCAATGTCCTCCAGCTCTCTCACTCTCCCGCACAGTCCTCCAGCTCTCTCACTCTCCGCCACTGTCCAACAGCTCTATCAATCTCCCCCACTGCCCTCCAGCTCTCTCACTCTCCCCCAATGTGCTGCTGCTCTCTCACTCTCCCCAATGATCTCCAGCTCTCTCACTCTGCCCCACTATCTTCCAGATCACTCACACTCCCCCACCATGCTCCAGCTCTCTCAGTGGCCCACACAAGCCTCCAGCTCACACAGTCTCCTCCACTGTCCTCCAGCTCTCTCACTCTCCCCACCACTCTTCCAGCTCTCTCACTCTCCCCCACTGTCCTCCAGCTCTCTGAATCGCCTCAATGAACTCCAGCTCTCTTACTCTCCCCAACTGTCCTCCAGCTCTCTCAAACTCCTCCACTCTCCACGAGCTCTCTCACTCTCCGCAATTATCCTCCAACTCTCTCAATCTCCTGCACTGTCTTGCAGCTCTCTAACTCTCCTGCACTGTCCTCCAGCTCTCTTACTCTCCTCCTCAGGATTCCAGCTCTCTCACTCTCCACCACTGTCGTCCAGCTCTCTCACTCTCCCCCAATGTCATCCTGCTCTCTCACTCTCCCCCAATGTCCTCCAGCTGTCTCACTCTCGCACACAGTCCTCCAGCTATCTCATTCTCCCCCACTGTCCTCCAGCTCTCTGAATCGCCTCAATGACCTCCAGCTCTCTCATTCTCCCCAACTGTCCTCCAGCTCTCTCAAACTCCCCCACACTCCTCCAGCTCTCTCACTCTCCCCAATTATCCTCCAACTCTCTCAAACTCCCGCACTGTCTTGCAGCTCTCACACTCTCCTGCACTGTCCTCCAGCTCTCTTATTCTCCTCCTCAGGCCTCCAGCTCTCTCACTCTACACCACTGTCGTCCAGCTCTCTCACTCTCCCCCAGTCTCCTCCTGCTCTCTCAATCTCCCCCATCGTCCTGCAGCTCACTCACTCACTCCTAATGGCCAGCAGCTCACTCATTCTCCCCCTCCGTCCTTCAGCTTTCGAACTCTTCCCACTGTCCTCCAGCTCTCTCACTCTCCCCCACTGTCTTCCAGCATTCTCAGTCTCCCCTAGTGTCTTCCAACGCCCTCAATCTCCCCCACTGTCCTCTAGCTCTCTCAGTCTCCTCCACTCTCCTCCAGCTCTGTCACTCTGCCGCACTGTCCTCCAGCTCTCTCACTCTCTCCTACTGACCTCCAGCTCGCTCACTCTCCCCCACTGGCCACCAGCTCTCTCACTCGCCCCCACCATCCTGCAGCTCTCTCACTCTCCCCCGCTGGACTCTAGCCCTCTCAATCTTTCGTACTGTCCTCCAGCTCGCTCACTCTGCCCCACTGTCTTCCAGATCACTCACACTCCCCCACCATGCTCCAGCTCTCTCAGTGGCCCACACAAGCCTCCAGCTCACACAGTCTCCTCCACTGTCCTCCAGCTCTCTCACTCTCCCCACCACTCTTCCAGCTCTCTCACTCTCCTCCAATGTCCTCCAGCTGTCTCACTCTACTGCACAGTCCTCCAGCTCTCTCAATCTACCCCATTGTCCTCCAGCTCTCTGAATCGCCTCAATGACCTCCAGCTCTCTCACTCTCCCCAACTGTCCTCCACCTCTCTCAAACTCCCCCACTCTCCACAAGCTCTCTCACTCTCCCCAATTATCCTCCAACTCTCTCAAAGTCCTGCACTGTCTTGCAGCTCTCTAACTCTCCTGAACTGTCCTCCAGCTCTCTTACTCTACTCCTCAGGCTTCCAGCTCTCTCACTCTCCACCACTGTCGTCCAGCTCTCTCACCCTCCCCCAATGTCCTCCAGCTCTCTCACTCTCCCCCACTGTCCTCCAGCTCTCTGAATCGCCTCAATGACCTCCAGCTCTCTCATTCTCCCCAACTGTCCTCCAGCTCTCTCAAACTCCCCCACACTCCTCCAGCTCTCTCACTCTACCCAATTATCCTCCAGCTCTCTCAAACTCCTGCACTGTCTTGCAGCTCTCACACGCTCCTGCACTGTACTCCAGCTCTCTTTTTCTCCTCCTCAGGCCTCCAGCTCTCTCACTCTACACCACTGTCGTCCAGCTCTCTCACTCTCCCCCACTCTCCTCCTGCTCTCTAAATCACCCCCATCGTCCTGCAGCTCACTCACTCAATCCTAATGGCCACCAGCTCACTCATTCTCCCCCTCCGTCCTTCAGCTTTCGAACTCTTCCCACTGTCCTCCAGCTCTCTCATACTCCCCCACTCTACTCCAGTTCTCTCACTCTCCCCCATTATTCTCCAACTCTCTCAAACTCCCCGACGGTCTTGCAGCTCTCACGCTATCCTGTAGTGTCCTCCTGCTCTCTTACTCTCCTCCTCAGGCCTCCAGCTCTCTCACTTTCCACCACTGTCCTCCAGCTTTCTCACACTCCCCCACCGTCTTCCTGCTATCTCACTCTCCCCCACGCTCCTCCAGCTCTCTCATTCTCCCCCACAAGCCTCCAGCTCTCTAAATCTCCCCCACTATGCTCCGGCTCTCTCTCTCCCCAAGGTCATCCAGCTCTCTCACTATCCCCAACTGTCCTCCAGCTCTCTCAAACTCCCCCACTGTCCTACAGCTCTCTCACAAACCCCCATTGTCCTCCAACTCTCTCAAACTCCCCCACTGTCTTGCAGCTCTTTCACTCTTCTGCACTGCCCTCCAGCTCTCTTACTCACCTCCTCAGGCCTCCAGCTCTCTCACTCTCCCCCACTGTCCTCCAGCTTTCTCTCTCCCCACACCGTCCTCCAACTCTCTCACTCTCTTCTACTGTACTCCAGCTCTCTAACTCACCCCCACCGGACTCCAGCTCTCTCACTCTCTCCTACTCTCTCCAGCTCTCTCAAACTCCCCCACTGTCCTCCAGCTCTCTCACTATCCCCCATTCTCCTCCAACTCTCTCAAACTCCCCCTCTGTCCTCCAGCACTCTTACTCTCCCCCACAGTCCGCCAGCTCTCTCACTCTCCCCAACTTTCCTCCAGCTCTCTCACTCTCCCCCTCTGTCCTCCAGCTCTATCACTCTCCCCATTGTCCTACAGCTCTCTCACTCTCCACCACAGGCCTCCAGCTCTCTCACTCGCCACTCTGTCCCCAAGCACTCTCACTCTCCCCCACAGGCCTCCAGCTTTCTCACTCTCACACACTGTCCTCCAGCTCTCTCACTTGCCACTCTCTCCTCAAGCTCTCTCAATCTCCTCCACTCACCTCCAGCTCTCTCACACTCACACACTGCACTCCAGCTCTCTTACTCTCCACCCTGTCCTCCAGCTCTCTCACTCTCCCCCACCATTCTCCTGCTCCCTTACACTCCTCCTCAGGCCTCCAGCTCTCTCACTCTCCACCACTGTCCTCCAGCTCTCTCACTCTCCCCCAACATCCTCCTGCTGTCTCACATTCCCCCACTCTCCTCCAGCTCTCACATTCTCCCACACAAGCCTCAAACTATCTCACTCTCCCCCACTGTGCTCTAGCTCTCTCTCTCTCCCCAATGTCCTCCAGCTCTCTCACTATCCCCAACTGTCCTCCAGCTCTCTCAAACTCCCCCACTGTTCTACAGCTCTCTCACTATCCCCCATTTTCCTCCAACTCTCTCAAACTCTCCCAATGTCTTGCAGCTCTCTCACACTTCTGCACTGCCCTCCAGCTCTCTTACTCACCTCCTCAGGCCTCCAGATCTCTCACTCTCCATCACTGTCCTCCAGCTTTCTCTCTCCCAACACCGTCCTCCAACTCTCTCACTCTCTTCTACTGTACTCCAGCTCTCTAACTCACCCCCACCGTACTCCAGCTCTCTCAAACTCTCCTACTCTCTCCAGCTCTCTCAAACACCCCCACTGTCCACCAGCTCTCTCACTATCCCCCATTGTCCTCCAACTCTCTCAAACTCCCCCTCTGTCCTCCAGCACTCTTACTCTCGCCCACAGTCCGCCAGCTCTGTCACTCTCACTCACTGTCCTCCAGCTCTCTCACTCTCCCCCACTGACCTCCAGCTCTCTCACTCTCCCATTTGTCCTGCAGCTCTCTCACTGCCCCCCACAGGCCTCCAGCTCTCTCACTCGCCGCTCTCTCCCCAAGCACTCTCACTCTCCCCCACAGGCCTCTAGCTCTCTCACTCTCACACACTGTCCTCCAGCTCTCTCACTTGCCACTCTCTCCTCAAGCTCTCTCAATCTCCTGCACTCACCTCCAGCTCTCTCCCACTCACCCACTGTTGTCCAGCTCTCTCATTCTGCCCCACTGACCTCCAGCTCTCTCACTCTCCACCCTGTCCTCCAGCTCTCTCACTCTCCCCCACCATCCTCCAACTCTCTCCCTCTCCCCTCTGTCCTCCAGCTCTCTCACTCTCCAACATTGTCTTCAGCTTTCTCACTCTCCCCTCTGTCCCACAGCTGTCAAACTCTTCCCATTGTCCTCCAGTTCCCTCAATCTCCACCGCCATCCTCCAGCTCTCTCACTCTCCCCCACTGGCCTCCAGCTCTCTCACTCTCTCCTATTGCTCTCCAGCTCCTCACTCAACCCCACCGTCCTTCAGCTCTCTCACTCTGCCCCACTGTATTCCAGATAACTCACACTCCCCCACCATGCACCAGCTCTCTCACTGGCCCACACAAGCCTCCAGCTCTCTCACTCTCCCCCAATGTCCTCCAGGGGTCTCACTCTCCCGCACAGTCCTCCAGCTCTCTCACTCTCCCCCACTGTCCTCCAGCTCTCTGAATCGCCTCAATGACCTCCAGCTCTCTCACTCTCCCCAACTGTCCTCCAGCTCTCTCAAACTCCCCCACTCTCCTCCAGCTCTCTCACTCTCCCCAATAATCCTCCAACTCTCTCAAACTCCTGCACTGTCTTGCAGCATTCACACTCTCCTGCACTGTCCTCCAGCTCTCTTTTTCTCCTCCTCAGGCCTCCAGCTCTCTCACTCTCCACCACTGTCGTCCAGCTCTCTCACTCTCCCCCACTCTCCTCCTGCTTTCTCACTCTCCCCCACTGTCTTGCAGCTCTCTAACTCACCCCCACTCTCCTCCTGCTCTCTCAATCTCCCCCATCGTCCTGCAGCTCACTCACTCAATCCTAATGGCCACCAGCTCACTCATTCTCCCCCTCCGTCCTTCAGCTTTCGAACTCTTCCCACTGTCCTCCAGCTCTCTCATACTCCCCCACTCTACTCCAGTTCTCTCACTCTCCCCCATTATTCTCCAAATCTCTCAAACTCCCCGACGGTCTTGCAGCTCTCTCACTATCCTGCAGTGTCCTCCTGCTCTCTTACTCTCCTCCTCAGGCCTCCAGCTCTCTCACTTTCCACCACTGTCCTCCAGCTTTCTCACACTCCCCCACCGTCTTCCTGCTATCTCACTCTCCCCCACTCTCCTCCAGCTCTCTCACTATCCCCAACTGTCCTCCAGCTCTCTCAATCTCCCCCACTGTCCTCCAGCTCTCTCACAATCCCCCATTGTCCTCCAACTCTCTCAAACTCCCCCACTGTCTTGCAGCTCTTTCACTCTTCTGCACTGCCCTCCAGCTCTCTTACTCGCCTCCTCAGGCCACCAGCTCTCTCACTCTCCCCCACTGACCTCCAGCTTTCTCTCTCCCCACACCATCCTCCAACTCTCTCAATCTCATCTACTGTACTCCAGCTCTCTAACTCACCCCCACCGGACTCCAGCTCTCTCACTCTCTCCTACTCTCTCCAGCTCTCTCAAACTCCCCCACTGTCCTCCAGCTCTCTCACTATCCCCCATTCTCCTCCAACTCTCTCAAACTCCCCCTCTGTCCTCCAGCACTCTTACTCTCCCCCACAGTCCGCCAGCTCTCTCACTCTCCCCCACTGTCCTCCAGCTCTCTCACTCTCCCCCTCTGTCTTCCAGCTCTCTCACTCTCCTCTTTGTCCTCCAGCTCTCTCACTCTCACACACTGTCCTCCAGCTCTCTCACTTGCCACTCTCTCCTCAGGCTCTCTCACTCTCCTCCACTCACCTCCAGCTCTCTCACACTCACATAATTACTCCAGCTCTCTCACTCTCCACCCTGTCCTCCAGCTCTCTCACTCTCCCCCACCTTTCTCCTGCTCCCTTACACTCCTCCTCAGGCCTCCAGCTCTCTCACTCTCCACCACTGTCCTCCAGCTCTCTCACTCTCCCCCACCGTCCTCCTGCTATCTCACATTCCCCCACTCTCCTTCAGCTCTCACATTCTCCCACACAAGCCTCAAACTATCTCACTCTCCCCCACTGTGCTCTAGCTCTCTCTCTCCCCAATGTCCTCCAGCTCTCTCACTATCCCCAACTGTCCTCCAGCTCTCTCAAACTCCCCCACTGTCCTACAGCTCTCTCACTATCCCCCATTTTCCTCCAACTCCCTCAAACTCTCCCAATGTCTTGCAGCTCTCTCACACTTCTGCACTGCCCTCCAGCTCTCTTACTCACCTCCTCAGGCCTCCAGCTCTCTCACTCTGCATCACTCTCCTCCAGCTTTCTCTCTCCCAACACCGTCCTCCAACACTCTCACTCTCTTCTACTGTACTCCAGCTCTCTAACTCACCCCCACCGTACTCTCCTACCCTCTCCAGCTCTCTCAAACACCCCCACAGTCATCCAGCTCTCTCACTATCCCCAACTGTCCTCCAGCTCTCTCAAACTCCCCCACTGTCCTACAGCTCTCTCACAAACCCCCATTGTCCTCCAACTCTCTCAAACTCCCGCACTGTCTTGCAGCTCTTTCACTCTTCTGCACTGCCCTCCAGCTCTCTTACTCACCTCCTCAGGCCTCCAGCTCTCTCACTCTCCCCCACTGTCCTCCAGCTTTCTCTCTCCCCACACCGTCCTCCAACTCTCTCACTCTCTTCTACTGTACTCCAGCTCTCTAACTCACCCCCACCGGACTCCAGCTCTCTCACTCTCTCCTACTCTCTCCAGCTCTCTCAAACTCCCCCACTGTCCTCCAGCTCTCTCACTATCCCCCATTCTCCTCCAACTCTCTCAAACTCCCCCTCTGTCCTCCAGCACTCTTACTCTCCCCCACAGTCCGCCAGCTCTCTCACTCTCCCCAACTTTCCTCCAGCTCTCTCACTCTCCCCCTCTGTCCTCCAGCTCTATCACTCTCCCCATTGTCCTACAGCTCTCTCACTCTCCACCACAGGCCTCCAGCTCTCTCACTCGCCACTCTGTCCCCAAGCACTCTCACTCTCCCCCACAGGCCTCCAGCTTTCTCACTCTCACACACTGTCCTCCAGCTCTCTCACTTGCCACTCTCTCCTCAAGCTCTCTCAATCTCCTCCACTCACCTCCAGCTCTCTCACACTCACACACTGTACTCCAGCTCTCTTACTCTCCACCCTGTCCTCCAGCTCTCTCACTCTCCCCCACCATTCTCCTGCTCCCTTACACTCCTCCTCAGGCCTCCAGCTCTCTCACTCTCCACCACTGTCCTCCAGCTCTCTCACTCTCCCCCAACATCCTCCTGCTATCTCACATTCCCCCACTCTCCTCCAGCTCTCACATTCTCCCACACAAGCCTCAAACTATCTCACTCTCCCCCACTGTGCTCTAGCTCTCTCTCTCTCCCCAATGTCCTCCAGCTCTCTCACTATCCCCAACTGTCCTCCAGCTCTCTCAAACTCCCCCACTGTTCTACAGCTCTCTCACTATCCCCCATTTTCCTCCAACTCTCTCAAACTCTCCCAATGTCTTGCAGCTCTCTCACACTTCTGCACTGCCCTCCAGCTCTCTTACTCACCTCCTCAGGCCTCCAGATCTCTCACTCTCCATCACTGTCCTCCAGCTTTCTCTCTCCCAACACCGTCCTCCAACTCTCTCACTCTCTTCTACTGTACTCCAGCTCTCTAACTCACCCCCACCGTACTCCAGCTCTCTCAAACTCTCCTACTCTCTCCAGCTCTCTCAAACACCCCCACTGTCCACCAGCTCTCTCACTATCCCCCATTGTCCTCCAACTCTCTCAAACTCCCCCTCTGTCCTCCAGCACTCTTACTCTCACCCACAGTCCGCCAGCTCTGTCACTCTCACTCACTGTCCTCCAGCTCTCTCACTCTCCCCCACTGACCTCCAGCTCTCTCACTCTCCCATTTGTCCTGCAGCTCTCTCACTGCCCCCCACAGGCCTCCAGCTCTCTCACTCGCCACTCTCTCCCCAAGCACTCTCACTCTCCCCCACAGGCCTCTAGCTCTCTCACTCTCACACACTGTCCTCCAGCTCTCTCACTTGCCACTCTCTCCTCAAGCTCTCTCAATCTCCTGCACTCACCTCCAGCTCTCTCCCACTCACCCACTGTTGTCCAGCTCTCTCATTCTGCCCCACTGACCTCCAGCTCTCTCACTCTCCACCCTGTCCTCCAGCTCTCTCACTCTCCCCCACCATCCTCCAACTCTCTCCCTCTCCCCTCTGTCCTCCAGCTCTCTCACTCTCCAACATTGTCTTCAGCTTTCTCACTCTCCCCTCTGTCCCACAGCTGTCAAACTCTTCCCATTGTCCTCCAGTTCCCTCAATCTCCACCGCCATCCTCCAGCTCTCTCACTCTCCCCCACTGGCCTCCAGCTCTCTCACTCTCTCCTATTGCTCTCCAGCTCCTCACTCAACCCCACCGTCCTTCAGCTCTCTCACTCTGCCCCACTGTATTCCAGATAACTCACACTCCCCCACCATGCACCAGCTCTCTCACTGGCCCACACAAGCCTCCAGCTCTCTCACTCTCCCCCAATGTCCTCCAGGGGTCTCACTCTCCCGCACAGTCCTCCAGCTCTCTCACTCTCCCCCACTGTCCTCCAGCTCTCTGAATCGCCTCAATGACCTCCAGCTCTCTCACTCTCCCCAACTGTCCTCCAGCTCTCTCAAACTCCCCCACTCTCCTCCAGCTCTCTCACTCTCCCCAATAATCCTCCAACTCTCTCAAACTCCTGCACTGTCTTGCAGCATTCACACTCTCCTGCACTGTCCTCCAGCTCTCTTTTTCTCCTCCTCAGGCCTCCAGCTCTCTCACTCTCCACCACTGTCGTCCAGCTCTCTCACTCTCCCCCACCCTCCTCCTGCTTTCTCACTCTCCCCCATTGTCCTGCAGCTCTCTCACTCAATCCTAATGGCCTCCAGCTCACTCATTCTCCCCCTCCGTCCTTCAGCTTTCGAACTCTTCCCACTGTCCTCCAGCTCTCTCATACTCCCCCACTCTACTCCAGTTCTCTCACTATCCCCCATTATCCTCCAACTCTCTCAAACTCCCCGACGGTCTTGCAGCTCTCTCACTATCCTGCAGTGTCCTCCTGCTCTCTTACTCTCCTCCTCAGGCCTCCAGCTCTCTCACTCTCCACCACTGTCCTCCATCTTTCTCACTCTCCCCCACCGTCCTCCTGCTATCTCACTCTCCCCCACGCTCCTCCAGCTCTCTCATTCTCCCCCACAAGCCTCCAGCTCTCTCATTCTCCCCCACTGTGCTCCGGCTCTCTCTCTCCCCAATGTCCTCCAGCTCTCTCACTATCCCCAACTGTCCTCCAGCTCTCTCAAACTCCCCCACTGTCCTACAGCTCTCTCACAATCCCCCATTGTCCTCCAACTCTCTCAAACTCCCCCACTGTCTTGCAGCTCTCTAACTCACCCCCACTCTCCTCCTGCTCTCTCAATCTCCCCCATCGTCCTGCAGCTCACTCACTCAATCCTAATGGCCACCAGCTCACTCATTCTCCCCCTCCGTCCTTCAGCTTTCGAACTCTTCCCACTGTCCTCCAGCTCTCTCATACTCCCCCACTCTACTCCAGTTCTCTCACTCTCCCCCATTATTCTCCAAATCTCTCAAACTCCCCGACGGTCTTGCAGCTCTCTCACTATCCTGCAGTGTCCTCCTGCTCTCTTACTCTCCTCCTCAGGCCTCCAGCTCTCTCACTTTCCACCACTGTCCTCCAGCTTTCTCACACTCCCCCACCGTCTTCCTGCTATCTCACTCTCCCCCACTTTCCTCCAGCTCTCTCACTATCCCCAACTGTCCTCCAGCTCTCTCAATCTCCCCCACTGTCCTCCAGCTCTCTCACAATCCCCCATTGTCCTCCAACTCTCTCAAACTCCCCCACTGTCTTGCAGCTCTTTCACTCTTCTGCACTGCCCTCCAGCTCTCTTACTCGCCTCCTCAGGCCACCAGCTCTCTCACTCTCCCCCACTGACCTCCAGCTTTCTCTCTCCCCACACCATCCTCCAACTCTCTCACTCTCATCTACTGTACTCCAGCTCTCTAACTCACCCCCACCGGACTCCAGCTCTCTCACTCTCTCCTACTCTCTCCAGCTCTCTCAAACTCCCCCACTGTCCTCCAGCTCTCTCACTATCCCCCATTCTCCTCCAACTCTCTCAAACTCCCCCTCTGTCCTCCAGCACTCTTACTCTCCCCCACAGTCCGCCAGCTCTCTCACTCTCCCCCACTGTCCTCCAGCTCTCTCACTCTCCCCCTCTGTCTTCCAGCTCTCTCACTCTCCTCTTTGTCCTCCAGCTCTCTCACTCTCACACACTGTCCTCCAGCTCTCTCACTTGCCACTCTCTCCTCAGGCTCTCTCACTCTCCTCCACTCACCTCCAGCTCTCTCACACTCACATAATTACTCCAGCTCTCTCACTCTCCACCCTGTCCTCCAGCTCTCTCACTCTCCCCCACCTTTCTCCTGCTCCCTTACACTCCTCCTCAGGCCTCCAGCTCTCTCACTCTCCACCACTGTCCTCCAGCTCTCTCACTCTCCCCCAACGTCCTCCTGCTATCTCACATTCCCCCACTCTCCTTCAGCTCTCACATTCTCCCACACAAGCCTCAAACTATCTCACTCTCCCCCACTGTGCTCTAGCTCTCTCTCTCCCCAATGTCCTCCAGCTCTCTCACTATCCCCAACTGTCCTCCAGCTCTCTCAAACTCCCCCACTGTCCTACAGCTCTCTCACTATCCCCCATTTTCCTCCAACTCCCTCAAACTCTCCCAATGTCTTGCAGCTCTCTCACACTTCTGCACTGCCCTCCAGCTCTCTTACTCACCTCCTCAGGCCTCCAGCTCTCTCACTCTGCATCACTCTCCTCCAGCTTTCTCTCTCCCAACACCGTCCTCCAACACTCTCACTCTCTTCTACTGTACTCCAGCTCTCTAACTCACCCCCACCGTACTCTCCTACCCTCTCCAGCTCTCTCAAACACCCCCACAGTCCACCAGCTCTCTCACTATCCCCCATTGTCCTTCAACTCTCTCAAACTCCCCCTCTGTCCTCCAGCACTCTTACTCTCGCCCACAGTCCGCCAGCTCTGTCACTCTCACTCACTGTCCTCCAGCTCTCTCACTCTCCCCCACTGTCCTCCAGCTCTCGCACTCTGCCCCTCTGTCCTCCAGCTCTCTCACTCTCCCCTTTGTCCTGCAGCTCTCTCACTCTCCCCCACAGGCCTCCAGCTCTCTCACTCGCCGCTCTATCCCCAAGCACTCTCATTCTCCCCCACAGGCCTCCAGCTCTCTCACTCTCACATCTGTCCTCCAGCTCTCTCACTTGCCACTCTCTCCTCAAGATCTCTCAATCTCCTGTACTCACCTCCAGCTCTCTCACACTCACCCACTGTTGTCCAGCTCTCTCACTCTGCCCCACTGACCTCCAGCTCTCTCACTCTCCACCCTGTCCTCCAGCTCTCTCACTCTCCACAATTGTCTTCCAGCTTTCTCACTCTCCCCTCTGTCCCCCAGCTGTCGAACTCTTCCCATTGTCCTCCAGTTCTCTCAATCTCCACCGCCATCCTCCAGCTCGCTCACTCTCCCCACTGTCCTCCAGATCTCTCACTCTCCCCCACTGGACTCCAGCTCTCTCACTCTCTCCTATTGCTCTCCAGCTCCTCACTCAACCCCACCGACTTTCAGCTCTCTCACTCTGCCCCACTGTCTTCCAGATCACTCCCACTACCCCACCATGCACCAGATCTCTCACTGGCCCATACAAGCCTCCAGCTCACACATTCTCCTCCACTGTCCTCCAGCTCTCTCACTCTCCCCACCACTCTTCCAGCTCTCTCACTCTCCCCCAAAGTCCACCAGCTGTCTCATTCTCCTGCACAGTCCTCCAGCTCTCTCACTCTCCCCCACTGTCCTCCAGCTCTCTGAATCGCTCAATGACCTCCAGATCTCTCACTCTCCCCAACTGTCCTCCAGCTCGCTCAAACTCCCCCACTGTCCTACAGCTCTCTCACAATCCCCCATTGTCCTTCAGCTCTCTCAAACTCCTCCACTCTCCTCCAGCTCTCTCACTCTCCCCAATAATCCTCCAACTCTCTCAAACTCCTGCACTGTCTTGCAGCTCTCACACTCTCCTGCTATGTCCTCCAGCTCTCTTTTTCTCCTCCTTAAGCCTCCAGCTCTCTCACTCTCCACCACTGTCATTCAGCTCTCTCACTCTCCCCCACTCTCCTCCTGCTCTCTCACTCTCCCTCTATGTCCTCCAGGGGTCTCACTCTCCCGCACAGTCCTCCAGCTCTCTTTTTCTCATCCTCAGGCCTCCAGCTCTCTCACTCTCCACTACTGTCGTCCAGCTCTCTCACACTCCCCCACTCTCCTCCTGCTCTCTCACTCTCCCCCATTGTCCTGCAGCTCTCTCACTGAATCCTAATGGCCTCCAGCTCACTCATTCTCCCCCTCCATCCGTCAGCTTTCGAACTCTTCCCACTGTCCTCCAGCTCTCTCATAATTCCCCACACTACTCCCGTTCTCTCACTCTCCCCCATTATCCTCCAACTCTCTCAAACTCCCCGAGGGTCTTGCAGCTCTCTCACTATCCTGCAGTGTCCTCCTGCTCTCTTACTCTCCTCCTCAGGCCTCCAGCTCTCTCACTCTCCCCCACTGTCCTCCTGCTCTCTCACTCTCCCCCTCTGTCCTCCATCTCTCTCACTCTCCCCTTTCTTCTCCAGCTCTCTCACTCTTCACCACAGGCCTCCAGATCTCTCACTCGCCACTCTCTCCCCTAGTACTCTCACTCTCCCCCACAGGCCTCCAGCTTTCTCATTCTCACACACTGTCCTCCAGCTCTCTCACTTGCCACTCTCTCCTCAAGCTCTCTCATTCTCCTCCACTCACCTCCAGCTCTCTCACTCACCCCCACTGTCCTCCTGCTCTCTCACTCTCCCTTTATGTCCTCCAGGGGTCTCACTCTCCCGTACAGTCCTCCAGCTCTCTTACTCTCCTCCTCAGGCTTCCAGCTCTCTCACTCTCCACCACTGTCGTCCAGCTCTCTCACTCTCCCCCACTCTCATCCTGCTCTCTCAGTCTCACTCTATGTCCTCCAGGGGTATGACACTCCCGCACAGTCCTTCAGCTCTCTCACTCTCCCCCACTGTCCTCCAGCTTTCTCAGTCTCCCCCAAAAGCCTCCACCTCTCTCACTCTGCCCAACTCTCCTCCAGCTCTCTCAAACTCCACCACTGTCCTCCAGCTCTCTCACTATCCCCCATTCTTCTCCAACTCTCTCAAACTCCCCCTCTGTCCTCCAGCACACTTACTCTCTCCCACAGTCCGCCAGCTCTCTCACTCTCGCCCACTGTCCTCCAGCTCTCTCACTATCCCCCATTGTCCTCTAACTCTCTCAAACTCCCCCACTGTCTTGCAGCTCTCTGACTCTTCTGCACTGCCCTCCAGCTCTCCTAATCGCCTCCAAAGTTCGCCAGCTCTCTCACTCTCCCCCACTGTCCTCCAGCTCTCTCTCTCTCCCCCTCTGCCCTCCAGATCTCT
This sequence comes from Carcharodon carcharias, assembly GCF_017639515.1. Lineage (NCBI taxonomy): Eukaryota > Metazoa > Chordata > Chondrichthyes > Lamniformes > Lamnidae > Carcharodon > Carcharodon carcharias. The sequence continues at coordinate 77,102,313 of NC_054480.1, read as the reverse complement.
CACTCTCCCCTTTCTCCTCCAGCTCTCTCACTCTCCACCACAGGCCTCCAGCTCTCTCACTCGCCACCCTCTCCCCTAGCACTCTCACTCTCCCCCACAGGCCTCCAGCTTTCTCATTCTCACACACTGTCCTCCAGCTCTCTCACTTGCCACTCTCTCTTCAAGCTCTCTCACTCTCCTCCACTCACCTCCAGCTCTCTCACACTCACCCACTGTACTCCAGCTCTCTCACTCTCCCCCACTGTCCTCCAGCTTTCTATCTCCCCACACCGTCCTCCAACTCTCTCACTCTCTTCTACTGTACTCCAGCTCTCTAACTCACCCCCACCGTACTGCAGCTCTCTCACACTCTCCTACTCTCTCCAGCTCTCTCAAACTCCCCCACTGTCCACCAGCTCTCTCACTATCCCCCATTGTCCTCCAACTCTCTCAAACTTCCCCTCTGTCCTCCAGCACTCTTACTCTCCCCCACAGTCCGCCAGCTCTGTCACTCTCACCCACTGTCCTCCAGATCTCTCAAACTCCCCCACTCTTCTCCAGCTCTCTCACTCTCCCCAATTATCCTCCAACTCTCTCAAACTCCCGCACTGTCTTGCAGCTCTCTCACTCTGCTGCACTGTCCTCCAGCTTTCTTACTCTCCTCCTCAGGCCTCCAGCTCTCTCACTCTCCACCACTGTCGTCCTGCTCTCTCACTCTCCCCTTTCTCCTCCAGCTCTCTCACTCTCCACCACAGGCCTCCAGCTCTCTCACTCGCCACTCTCTCCCCTAGCACTCTCACTCTCCCCAACAGGCCTCCAGCTTTCTCATTCTCACACACTGTCCTCCAGCTCTCTCACTTGCCACTCTCTCCTCAAGCTCTTTCACTCTCCTCCACTCACCTCCAGCTCTCTCACACTCACCCACTGTACTCCAGCTCTCTCACTCACCCCCACTGTCCTCCTGCTCTCTCACTCTCCCTCTATGTCCTCCAGGGGTCTCACTCTCCCGCACAGTCCTCCAGCTTCTTACTCTCCTCCTCAAACCTCCAGCTCTCTCACTCTCCACCACTGTTGTCCAGCTCTCTCACTCTCCCCCACTCTCATCCTGCTCTCTCAGTCTCCCTCTATGTCCTCCAGGGGTCTGACTCTCCCGCACAGTACTTCAGCTCTCTCACTCTCCCCCACTGTCCTCCAGCTTTCTCAGTCTCCCCCAAAAGCCTCCACCTCTCTCACTCTGCCCAACTCTCCTCCAGCTCTCTCAAACTCCCCCACTGTTCTCCAGCTCTCTCACTATCCCCCATTCTCCTCCAACTCTCTCAAACTCCCCCTCTGTCCTCCAGCACACTTACGCTCCCCCACAGTCCGGCATCTCTCTCACTCACCCCCACTGTGCTCCAGCTCTCTCACTATCCCCCATTGTCCTCCAACTCTCTCAAACTCCCCAACTATCTTGCAGCTCTCTCACTCTTCTGCACTGCCCTCCAGCTCTCTTACTCGCCTCCACAGTCCGCCAGCTCTCTCACTCTCCCCCACTGTACTCCAGCTCTCTCAAACTCCCCCACTGTCCACCAGCTCTCTCACTCTCCCCAATTATCCTCCAACTCTCTCAAACTCCCGCACTGTCTTGCAGCTCTCTCACTCTGCTGCACTGTCCTCCAGCTCTCTTACTCTCCTCCTCAGGCCTCCAGCTCTCTCACTCTCCACCACTCTCGTCCGGCTCTCTCACTCTCCCCCGCTCTCCTCCTGCTCTCTCTCACTCTCCCCCATTGTCCTGCAGCTCTCTCACTCACACCTAATGGCCTCCAGCTCACTCATTCTCCCCCTCCGTCCTTCAGCTTTCGAACTCTTCCCACTGTCCTCCAGCTATCTCATACTCCCCCACTCTACTCCAGTTCTCTCACTCTCCCCCATTATCCTCCAACTCTCTCAAACACCCCGATGGTCTTGCAGCTCTCTCACTATCCTGCAGTGTCCTCCTGCTCTCTTACTCTCCTCCTCAGGCCTCCAGTTCTATCACTCTCCACCACTGCCCTCCAGCTCTCTCACTCTCGCCCTCTGTCCTCCAGCTCTCTCACTCTCCCCTTTGTCCTCCAGCTCTCTCACCCTCCACCACAGGCCTCCAGCTCTCTCACTCGCCACTCTGTCTCCAAGCACTCTCACTCTGCCTCATAGGCCTCCAGCTTTCTCACTCTCACACACTGTCCTCCAGCTCTCTCACTTGCCACTCTCTCCTCAAGCTCTCTCACTCTCCTCCTCTCACCTCCAGCTCTCTCACACTCACCCACTGTACTCCAGCTCTCTCAATCTCCCCCACTGACCTCCAGCTTTCTATCTCCCCACACTGTCCTCCAACTCTCTCACTCTCTTCTACTGTACTCCAGCTCTCTAACTCACCCCCACCGTACTGCAGCTCTCTCACCCTCTCCTACTCTCTCCAGCTCTTTCAAACTCCCCCACTGTCCACCATCTCTCTCACTATCCCCCATTGTCCTCAAACTCTCTCAAACTCCCCCGCTGTCCTCCAGCACTCTTACTCTCCCCCACAGTCTGCCAGCTCTGTCACTCTCACCCACTGTCCTCCAGCTCTCTCAAACTCCCCCACTCTCCTCCAGCTCTCTCACTCTCCCCAATTATCCTCCAACTCTCTCAAACTCCTGCACTGTCTTGCAGCTCTCACGCTCCTGCACTGTCCTCCAGCTCTCTTAGTCTCCTCCTCAGGCCTCCAGCTCTCTCACTCTCCACCACTGTCGTCCTGCTCTCTCACTCTCCCCCACTCTCCTCCTGCTCTCTCACTCTCCCCCATTGTCCTGCAGCTCTCTCACTCACACCTAATGTCCTCCAGCTCACTCATTCTCCCCCTCCATCCTTCAGCTTTCGAACTCTTCCCACTGTCCTCCAGCTCTCTCATACTCTCCCACTCTACTCCAGATCTCTCACTCTCCCACATTATCCTACAACTCTCTCAAACACCCAGACGGTCTTGCAGCTCTCTCACTATCCTGCAGTGTCCTCCTGCTTTCTTACTCTCCTCCTCAGGCCTCCAGCTCTCTCACTCAACAGCACTGTCCTCCAGCTTTCTCACTCTCCCCCACCGTCCTCCTGCTATCTCACTCTTCCCCACTCTCCTCCAGCTCTATCATTCTCCCCCACAAGCCTCCAGCTCTCTCACTTTCCCCACGGTGCTCCGGCTCTCTCTCTCCCCAATGTTCTCCAGCTCTCTCACTATCCCCAACTGTCCTCCAGCTCTCTCAAACTCCCCCACTGACCTACACCTCTCTCACAATCCCCCATTGTCCTCCAACTCTCTCAAACTCCCCCACTGTCTTGCAGCTCTCTCACTCTTCTGCACTGCCCTCCAGCTCTCTTACTCGCCTCCTCAGGCCTCCAGCTCTCTCACTCTCCCCCACTGTCCTCCAGCTTTCTCTTTCCCCATACCTTCCTCCAACTCTCTCACACTCTTCTACTGTACTCCAGCTCTCTAATTCACCCCCACCGGACTCCAGCTCTCTCACTCTCTCCTACTCTCTCCAGCTCTCTCAAACTCCCCCACTGTCCTCCAGCTCTCTCCCTATCCCCCATTGTCCTCCAACTCTCTCAAACACCCCCTCTGTCTTCCAGCACTCTTACTCTCCCCCACAGTCCGCCAGCTCTTTCACTCGCTCCCACTTTCCTCCAGCTCTCTCACTCACCCCCTCTGTCCTCCAGCTCTCTCACTCTCCCCTTTGTCCTCCAGCTCTCTCACTCTCCACCACAGGCCTCCAGCTCTCTCACTCGCCACTCTGTCCCCAAGCACTCTCACTCTCCCCCACAGGCCTCCAGCTTTCTCATTCTCACACACTGTCCTCCAGCTCTCTCACTTGCCACTCTCTCCTCAAGCTCTCTCACTCTCCACCACTCACCTCCAGCTCTCTCACACTCGCCCACTATACTCCAGCTCTCTCACTCACCCCAACTGTCCTCCTGCTCTCTCACACTCCCTCTATGTCCTCCAGGGTTCTCACTCTCCCGCACAGTCCTCCAGCTCACTTACTCTCCTCCTCAGGCCTCCAGCTCTCTCACTCTCCACCACTGTCGTCCAGCTCTCTCACTCTCCCCCACTCTTGTCCTGCTCTCTCACTCTCCCTCTATGTCCTCCAGGGGTCTCACTCTCCCGCAAAGTCCTCCAGCTCTCTCACTCTCCCCCACTGTCCTCCAGCTTTCTCAATCTCCCCCCAAAGCCTCCACCTCTCTCACTCTCCCCAACGTGCCTCCAGCTCTCTCAAACTCCCCCACTCTCCTCCAGCTCTCTCACTATCCCCCATTGTCTTCCAACTCTCTCAAACTCCCCCTCTGTCCTCCAGCACTCTTACTCTCCCCGACAATCCGCCAGCTCTCTCACTCTCCCCCACTGTCCTCCAGCTCTCTCACTCTCCCCCTCTGTCCTCCAGCTCTCTCTCTCTCCCCTTTGTCCTCCAGCACTCTCGCATTACACCACAGGCCTCCAGCTCTCTCACTCGCCACTCTGTCCCCAAGCACTCTCACTCTCCCCCAATGGCCTCCAGCTTTGACACTCTCACACACTGTCCTCCAGCTCTCTCACTTGCCACTCTCTCCTCAAGCTCTCTCACTCTACTCCACTCACCTCCAGCTCTCTCACACTCACCCACTGTACTCCACCTCTCTCACTCTCCCACACTGTCCTCCAGCTTTCTCTCTCCCCACACCGTCCTCCAACTCTCTCACTCTCTTCTACTGTACTCCAGCTCTCTAACTCACCCCCAACGTACTCCAGCTCTCTCACTCTATCCTACTCTCTCCAGCTCGCTCAAACTCCCCCACTGTCCACCAGCTCTGTCACTCTCACCCACTGTCCTCCAGCTCTCTCAAACTCCCCCACTCTCCTCTAGCTCTCTCACTCTCCCCAATTATCCTCCAACTCTCTCAAACTCCCACACTGTCTTGCAGCTCTCTCACTCTCCTGCACTGTCCTCCAGCTCTCTTACTCTCCTCCTCAGGCCTCCAGCTCTCTCACTCTCCACCACTGTCGTCCAGCTCTCTCATTCTCCCCTACTCTCCTCCTGCTCTCTCACTCTCCCCCATTGTCCTGCAGCCCTCTCACTCACTCCTAATGGCTTCCAGCTCACTCATTCTCCCCCAACGTCCTTCAGCTTTCGAACTCTTCCCACTGTCCTCCAGCTCTCTCATACTCCCCCACTGTACTCCAGTTCTCTCACTCTCCCACATTATCCTCCAACTCTCTCAAACACCCAGACGGTCTTGCAGCTCTCTCACTATCCTGCAGTGTCCTCCTGCTTTCTTACTCTCCTCCTCAGGCCTCCCGCTCTCTCACTCTCCACCACTGTCCTACAGCTTTCTCACTCTCCCCCACCGTCCTCCTGCTATCTCACTCTTCCCCACTCTCCTCCAGCTCTCTGACTCTCTCCAGCTCTCTCAAACTCCCCCACTGTCCTCCAGCTCTCTCACTATCCCCCATTGTCCTCCAACTCTCTCAAACTCCCCCTCTGTCCTCCAGCACACTTACTCTCCCCCACCGTCCGCCAGCTCTCTCACTCTCCCCCACTGTCCTCCAGCTCTCTCACTCTCCCCCTCTGTCCTCCAGCTCTCTCACTCTCCCCTTTGTCCTCCAGCTCTCTCATTCTCCCCCACAGGCCTCCAGCTTTCTCATTCTCACACACTGTCCTCCAGCTCTCTCACTTGCCACTCTCTCCTCAAGCTCTCTCACTCTCCTTCACTCACCTCCAGCTCTCTCACACTCACCCACTTTACTCCAGCTCTCTCACTCTCCCCCACTGTCCTCCTGCTCTCTCACACTCCCTCTATGTCCTCCAGGGGGCTCACTCTCCCGCACAATCCTCCAGATCTCTTACTCTCCTCCTCAGGCCTCCAGTTCTATCACTCTCCCCCACTCTCCTCCTGCTCTCACACTCTCCCTCTATGTCCTCCAGCTCTCTCACTCTCCCGCATAGTCCTCCAGCTCCCTCACTCTCCCCCACTGTCCTACAGCTTTCTCAGTCTCCCCCAAAATCCTCCACCTCTCTCACCCTCCCCAACTCTCCTCCAGCTCTCTCAAACTCCGCCACAGTCCTCCAGCTCTCTCACTATCCCCCATTGTCCTCCAACTCCCTCAAACTCCACCTCTGCCCTCAGCACACTTACTCTCCCCCACAGTCTGCCAGCTCTCTCACTCTCCCCCACTGTCCTCCAGCTCTCTCACTCTCCCCCTCTGTCCTCCAGCTCTCTCACACTCCCCTTTGTCCTCCAGCACTCTCACTCTCCACCACAGCCCTCCAGCTCTCTAACTCGCCAATCTCTCCCCAAGCACTCTCACTCTCCCCCACAGGCCTCCAGCTTTCTCAAACTCACACACTGTCCACCAGCTCTCTCACTTGCCACTCTCTCCGCAAGGTCTCTCACTCTCCTCCGCTCACCTCCAGCACTCCCACACTCACCCACTGTACTCCACCTCTCTCAAACTCCCCCACTCTCCTTCAGCTCTCTCACTCTCCCCAATTATCCACCAACTCTCTCAAACTCCCGCACTGTCTTGCAGCTCTCTCACTCTCCTGCACTGTCCTCCAGCTCTCTTACCCTCCTCCTCCGGCCTCCAGCTCTCTCACTCTCCCCCACTATCCTCCTGCTCTCTCACCCTCCCCCATTGTCCTGCAGCTCTCTCACTCACTCCTAATGGCCTCCAGCTCACTCATTCTCCCCCACCATCCTTCAGTTTTCGAACTCTTCCCACTGTCCTCCAGCTCTCTCACTCTATCCTACTTTCTACAGGTCTCTCAAACTCCCCCACTGTCCTCCAGCTCTCTCACTATCCCCCATTCTCCTCCAACGCTCTCAAACTCCCCCTCTGTCCTCCAGCACCCTTACTCACCCCCACAGACCGCCAGCTCTCTCACTCTCTCCCACTGTCCTCCAGCTCTCTCACTCTCCCCCTTTGTCCTCCAGCTCTCTCATTCTCCACCACAGGCCTCCAGCTCTCTCACTCGACACTCTGTCCCCACGCACTCTCACTCACCCCCACAGGCCTCCAGCTTTCTCACTCTCACACACTGTCCTCCAGCTCTCTCACTTGCCACTCTCTCCACCTGCTCTCTCACTCTCCCCCATTGTCCTGCAGCTCTCTCACTCACACCTAATGGCCTCCAGCTCACTCATTCTCCCCTTCCGTCCTTCAGCTTTTGAACTCTTCCCACTGTCCTCCAGCTCTGTCATACTCCCCCACTCTACTCCAGTTCTCTCACTCTCCCCCTTTACCCTCCAACTCTCTCAAGCACCCCGACAGCTTGCAGCTCTCTCACTATCCTGCAGTGTCCAACTGCTCTCTTACTCTCCTCCTCAGGCCTCCAGCTCTCTCACTCTCCACCACTGTCCTCCAGCTTTCACACTCTCCCCCACTGTCCTCCTGCTATCTCACTCTCCCCCACTCTCCTCCAGCTCTCTCATTCTCCCGCACAAGCCTCCAGCTCTCTCACTCTACCCCACTGTCCTCAAGCTCTCTGAATCGGCTCAATCACCTCAAGGTCTCTCACTCTCCCTAACTGTCCTCCAGCTCTCTCAAACTCCCCCACTCTCCTCCAGCTCTCTCACTCTCCCCAATTATCCTCCAACTCTCTCAAACTCCCACACTGTCTTGCAGCTCTCTCACTCTCCTGCACTGTCCTCCAGCTCTCTTTTTCTCCTCCTCAGGCCTCCAGCTCTCTCACTCTCCACCACTGTCGTCCAGCTCTCTCACTCTCCCCCACTCTCCTCCTGCTCTCTCACTCTCGCCCATTGTCCTGTAGCTCTCTCACTCACTCCTAATGGCCTCCAGCTCACTCATTCTCCCCTTCCATCCTTCAGCTTTCGAACTCTTCCCACTGTCCTCCAACTCTCTCAAAGTCCCCCACACTCCTCCACCTCTCTCACTCTCCCCCATTATCCTCCAACTCTCTCAAACTCCCCGACGGTCTTGCAGCTCTCTCACTGTCCTGCAGTGTCCTCCTGCTCTCTTACTCTCCTCCTCAGGCCTCCAGCTCTCTCAATCTCCACCACTGTCCCCCAGCTTTCTCACACTCCACCACCGTCCTCCTGCTATCTCACAATCCCCCACTCTCCTCCAGCTCTCTCATTCTCTCCCACATGCCTGCAGCTCACTCAATCTCCCCCACTGTGCTCCGGCTCTCTCTCTCCCCCATGTCCTCCAGCTCTCTCACTATCCCCAACTGTCCTCCAGCTCTCTCAAACTACCCCACTGTCCTACAGCTCTCTCACAATCCCCCATTGTCCTCCAACTCTCTCAAACTCCCCCCCTTTCTTGCAGCTCTCTCACTCTTCTGCACTGCCCTCCAGATCTCTTACTCGCCTCCTCAGGCTGCCATTTCTCTCACTCTCCCCCACTGTCCTCCAGCTTTCTCTCTCCCCACACAGTCCTTCAACTCTCTCACTCTCCTCTACGGTACTCCAGCTCTCTAACTCACACCCAACGGACTCCAGCTCTCTCACTCTCTCCTACTCTCTCCAGCTCTCTCAAAATCCCCCACTGTCCTGCAGCTCTCTCACTATCCCCCATTGTCTTCCAACTCTCTCAAACTCCCCCTCTGTCCTCCAGCACTCTTACTCTCCCCCACAGTCCGCCAGCTCTCTCACTCTCCCCCACTGTCCTCCTGCTCTCTCACTCTCCCCCTCTGTCTTCCAGCTCTCTCCCTCTCCCCTTTGTCCTCCAGCTCACTCATTCTCCAGCACAGGCCTCCAGCTCTCTCACTCGCCATTCTGTCCCCAAGCACTCTCACTCACCCCCACAGGCCTCCAGCTTTCTCACTCTCGCACACTGACCTCCAGCTCTCTCACAATCACCCGCTGTACTCCAGCTCTCTCACTCTCCCCCACTGTCCTCCTGCTTTCTATCTCCCCACACTGTCCTCCAACTCTCTCACTCTCTTCTACTGTACTCCAGCTCTCTAACTCACCCCCACTGTACTGCAGCTGTCTCACTCTCTCCTACTCTCTCCAGCTCTGTCAAACTCCCCCACTGTCCACCAGCTCTCTCACTATCCCCCATTGTCCACCAACTCTCTCAAACTCCCCCTCTGTCCTCCAGCACTCTTACTCTCCCCCACATTCCGCCAGCATTGTCACTCTCACCCACTGTTCTCCAGCTCTCTCAAACTCCTCCACTCTCCTCCAGCTCTCTCACACTCCCCAATTATCCTCCAACTCTCTCAAACTCCCGCACGGTCTTGCAGCTCTCTCACTCTCCTGCACTGTCCTCCAGCTCTCTTACTCTCCTCCTCAGGCCTCTAGCTCTCTCACTCTCCACCACTGTCATTCAGCTCTCTCACTCTCCCCCACTCTCCTCCTGCTCTCTCACTCTCCCTCTATGTCCTCCAGGGGTCTCACTCTCCCGCACAGTCCTCCAGTTCTCTCACTCTCCCCCACTGTCCTCCAGCTCACTGAATCGCCTCAATGACCTCCAGCAGTCTCACTCTCCCCAACTATCCTCCAGCTCTCTCAAACTCCCCCACTCTCCTCCAGCTCTCTCACTCTCCCCAATTATCCTCCAACTCTCTCAAACTCCCGCACTGTCTTGCAGCTCTCACAATCTCCTGCACTGTCCACCAGCTCTCTTTTTCTCCTCCTCAGGCATCCAGCTCTCTCTCTCTCCACCACTGTCGTCCAGCTCTCTCACTCTACCCCACTCTCCTCCTGCTCTCTCACTCTCCCCCATTGTCCTACAGCTCTCTCACTCACCCCTAATGGCCTCCAGCTCACTCATTCTCCCCCTCCGTCCTTCAGCTTTCGAAATCTCCATCACTGTCCACCAGCTCTCTCATACTCCCCCATTCTACTCCAGCTCTCTCACTCTCCCCCATTGTCCTCCAACTCTCTCAAACTCCCCGACGGTCTTGCAGCTCTCTCACTATCCTGCAGTGTCCTCCTGCTCTCTTACTCTCCTCCTCAGGCCTCCAGCTCTCTCACGCTCCACCACTGTCCCCCAGCTTTCTCACTCTATCCCACTGTCCTCCTGCTAACTCACTCTCCCCCACTCTCCTCCAGCTCTCTCATTCTCCCCCACAAGCCTCCTGCGCTCTCACTCTCCCCCACTGTGCTCCGACTCTCTCTCTCCCCAATGTCCTCCAGCTCTCTCACTATCCCCAACTGTCCTCCAGCTCTCTCAAACACCCCCACTGTCCTCCAGCTCTCTCAAACTCCCGCACTGTCCTACACCTCTCTCACAATCCCCCATTGTCCTCCAACTCTCTCAAACTCCCCCACTGTCTTGCAGTTCTCTCACTCTTCTGCACTGCCTTCCAGCTCTCTTACTCGCCTCCTCAGGCCTCCAGCTCTCTCACTCTCCCCCACTGTCCTCCAGCGTTCTATCTCCCCACACAGTCCTCCAACTCTCTCACTCTCTTCTACTGTACTCCAGCTCTCTAACTCACACCCACGGGAATCCATCTCTCTCACTCTCTCCTACTCTGTCCAGCTCTCTCAAACTCCCCCACTGTCCTCCTGCTCTCTCACTCTCCCCCTCTGTCTTCCAGCTCTCTCACTCTCCCCCTTTTTCCTCCAGCTCTCTCATTCTCCACCACAGGCCTCCAGCTCTCTCACTCGACACTCTGTCCCCAAGCAATCTCACTAACCCCCACAGGCCTCCAGCTTTCTCACTCACACACACTGTCCTACAGCTCTCTCACTTGCCACTCTCTCCTCAAGCTCTCTCACTCTCCTCCACTCACCTCCAGCTCTCTCACACTCACCCACTGTACTCCAGCTCTCTCAATCTCCCCCACTGTCCTCCAGCTTTCTCTCGCCCCACACCGTCCTCCAACTCTCTCACTCTCTTCTACTGTACTCCAGCCCTCTTACTCACCCCCACCGTACTCCAGCTCTCTCACTCTGTCCTACTCTCTCCAACTCTCTCAATCTCCCCCACTGTCCACCAGCTCTCTCACTATCCCCCATTCTCCTCCAACTCTCTCAAACTCCCCCTCTGTCCTCCAACAGTCTTACTCTCCCCCACAGTCCGCCATTTCTGTCACTCTCACCCACTGTCGTCCAGCTCTCTCATTCTCCCCCATGGTCCTCCTGCTCTCTCACTCTCCCCCACAGGCCTCCAGCTCTCTCACTCGCCACTCTATCCCCAAGCACTCTCACTCTGCCCCACTGACCTCCAGCTCTCTCACTCTCCACCCTGTCCTCCAGCTCTCTCACTCTACCCACCATCCTCCAACTCTCTCACTCTCCCCTCTGTCCTCCAGCTCTCTCACTCTCCACCATTGTCTTCCAGCTTTCTCACTCTCCGCTCTGTCCTCCAGCTGTCGAACTCTTCCCATGGTCCTCCAGTTCTCTCAATCTCCCCCACCATCCTCCAGCTCTCTCACTCTCCACCACTGTCCTCCAGCTTTCTCACTCTCCCCCACTGTGCTCCGGCTCTCTCTCTCCCCAATGTCCTCCAGCTTTCTCACTATCCCCAACTGTCCTCCAGCTCTCTCAAACTCCCCCACTGTTCTACAGCTCTCTCACAATCCCCCATTGTCCTCCAACTCTCTCAAACACCCCCACTGTCTTGCAGCTCTCTCACTCTTCTGCACCGCCCTCCAGCTATCTTAATCGCCTCCTCAGGCCTCCAGTTCTCTCACTCTCCCCACTGTCCTCCAGCTTTCTATTTCCCCACACCGTCCTCAAACTCTCTCACTCTCTTCTACTGTACTCCAGCTCTCTAACTCACCCCCACTGGACTCCAGCTCTCTCACTCTCTCCTACTCTTTCCAGCTCTCTCAAACTCCCCCACTGTCCTCCAGCTCTCTCACTGTCCCCCATTGTCCTCCAACTCTCTCCATCTCCCCCTCTGTCCTCCAGCACTCTTACTCTCCCCCACAGTCCGCCAGCTCTGTCACTCTCCCCCACTGTCCTCCAGCTCTCTCACTCTCCCCCTCTGTCCTCCAGCTCTAGTACTCTCCCCCACAGTCCGCCAGCTCTGTCACTCTCCCCTTTGTCCTCCAGCTCTCTCACTCTCCACCACAGGCCTCCAGCTCTCTCACTCGACACTCTGTCCCCAAGCACTCTAACTCTCCCCACAGTCCGCCAGCTCTCTCACTGTCCCCCATTGTCCTCCAACTCTCTCAAACTCCCCCTCTGTCCTCCAGCACTCTTACTCTCCCCCACAGTCCGCCAGCTCTGTCACTCTCCCCCACAGGCCTCCAGCTTTCTCACTCTCACACACTGTCCTCCAGCTCTCTCACTTCCCACTTTCTCTTCAAGCTCTCTCACTCTCCTCCACTCACCTCCAGCTCTCTCACACTCACCCACTGTACTCCAGCTCTCTCAATCCCCCCCACTGTCCTCCAGCTTTCTCTCTCCCCACACCGTCCTCCAACTATCTCACTCTCTTCCACTGTACTCCAGCTCTCTAACTCACCCCACCATACTCCAGCTCTCTCACTCTCTCCTACTCTCTCCAGCTCTCTCAAACTCCCCCACAGTCCACCAGCTCTCTCACTATCTCCCATTGTCCTCCAACTCTCTCAAACTCCCCCCTGTCCTCCAGCACTCTCACTCTCCCCCACAGTCCGCCAGCTCTGTCACTCTCACCCACTGTCGTCCAGCTCTCTCATTCTCCCCCACTGTCCTCCTGCTCTCTCACTCTCCCCCACAGGCCTCCAGCTCTCTCACTCGCCATTCTATCCCCAAGCGCTCTCACTCTGCCCCACTGACCTCCAGCTCTCTCAATCTCCACCCTGTCCTCCAGCTCTCTCACTCTCCACCTCTGTCCTCCAGCACCCTTACTCTCCCCCACAGTCCGCCAGCTCTGTCACTCTCCCCTTTGTCCTCCAGCTCTCTCACCCTCCACCACAGGCCTCCAGCTCTCTCACTCGACACTCTGTCCCCAAGCACTCTAACTCTCCCCACAGTCCGCCAGCTCTGTCACTCTCCCCCACTGTCCTCCAGTTCTCTCACTCTCCCACTCTGTCCTCCAGCAGTCTTACTCTCCCCCACAGTCCGCCAGCTCTGTCACTCTCCCCTTTGTCCTCCAGCTCTCTCACTCTCCACCACAGGCCTCCAGCTCTCTCACTCAACACACTGTCCCCAAGCACTCTCACTCTCCCCCACAGGCCTCCAGCTTTCTCACTCTCACACACTGTCCTCCAGCTCTCTCACTTCCCACTTTCTCTTCAAGCTCTCTCACTCTCCTCCACTCACCTCCAGCTCTCTCACACTCACCCACTGTACTCCAGCTCTCTCACTCCCCACCACTGTCCTCCAGCTTTCTCTCTCCCCACACCGTCCTCCAACTCTCTCACTCTCTTCTACTGTACTCCAGCTCTCTAACTCACCCCCACCGTACTCCAGCTATCTCAGTCTCTCCTACTCTCTCCAGCTCTCTCAAACACCCCCACTGTCCACCAGCTCTCTCACTATCTCCCATTGTCCTCCAACTCTCTCAAACTCCCCCTCTGTCCTCCAGCACTCTTACTCTCCCCCACAGTCCGCCAGCTCTCTCACTCACCCCCACTGTCCTCCAGCTCTCTCACTCTCCCCCTCTGTCCTCCAGCTCTAGTACTCTCCCCCACAGTCCGCCAGCTCTGTCACTCTCCCCTTTGTCCTCCAGCTCTCTCACTCTCCACCACAGGCCTCCAGCTCTCTCACTCGACATTCTGTCCCCAAGCACTCTAACTCTCCCCACAGTGCGCCAGCTCTGTCACTCTCCCCCACTGTCCTCCAGTTCTCTCACTCTCCCACTCTGTCCTCCAGCAGTCTTACTCTCCCCCACAGTCCGCCAGCTCTGTCACTCTCCCCTTTGTCCTCCAGCTCTCTCACTCTCCACCACAGGCCTCCAGCTCTCTCACTCGACACACTGTCCCCAAGCACTCTCACTCTCCCCCACAGGCCTCCAGCTTTCTCACTCTCACATACTGTCCTCCAGCTCTCTCACTTCCCACTTTCTCTTCAAGCTCTCTCACTCTCCTCCACTCACCTCCAGCTCTCTCACGCTCACCCACTGTACTCCATCTCTCTCACTCCCCACCACTGTCCTCCAGCTTTCTCTCTCCCCACACCGTCCTCCAACTCTCTCACTCTCTTCTACTGTACTCCAGCTCTCTAACTCACCCCCACCGTACTCCAGCTATCTCAGTCTCTCCTACTCTCTCCAGCTCTCTCAAACTCCCCCTCTGTCCTCCAGCACTCTTACTCTCCCCCACAGTCCGCCAGCTCTGTCACTCTCACCCACTGTCCTCCAGCTCTCTCAAACTCCCCCACTCTCCTCCAGCTCTCTTACTCTCCCCAATTATCCTCCAAATCTCTCAAACTCCCACACTGTCTTGCAGCTCTCTCACTCTCCTGCACTGTCCTCCAGCTCTCTTACTCTCCTCCTCAGGCCTCCAGCTCTCTCAGTCTCCACCACTGTCGTCCAGCTCTCTCAATATCCCCCACTCTCCTCCTGCTCTCTCACTCGCCCCCATTGTCCTGCAGCCCTCTCACTCAATCCTAATTGCCTCCAGCTCACTCATTCTCCCCCTCCGTCCTTCAGCTTTCGAACTCTTCCCACTGTCCTCCAGCTCTCTCATACTCCCCCACTCTACTCCAGTTCTCTCACTCTCCCGCATTATCCTCCAACTATCTCAAATTCCCCGACGGTCTTGCAGCTCTCTCACTATCCTGCAGTGTCCTCCTGCTCTCTTACTCTCCTCCTCAGGCCTCCAGCTCTCTCACTCTCCACCAGTGTCCTCCAGATTTCTCACTCTCCCCCACCGTCCTCCTGCTATCTCACTCTCCCCCACTCTCCTGCAGCTCTCTCATTCTCCCCCACAAGCCTCCAGCTCAATCACTCTCCCCCACTGTGCTCCGGCTCTCTCTCTCCCCAATGTCCTCCAGCTCTCTCACTATCCCCCAACTGTCCTCCAGCTCTCTCAAACTCCCCCACTGTCCTACACCTCTCTCACAATCCCCCATTGTCCTCCAACTCTCTCAAACTCCCCCACTGTCTTGCAGTTCTCTCACTCTTCTGCACTGCCTTCCAGCTCTCTTACTCGCCTCCTCAGGCCTCCAGCTCTCTCACTCTCCCCCACTGTCCTCCAGCGTTCTATCTCCCCACACAGTCCTCCAACGCTCTCACTCTCTTCTACTGTACTCCAGCTCTCTAACTCACACCCACGGGAATCCATCTCTCTCACTCTCTCCTACTCTGTCCAGCTCTCTCAAACTCCCCCACTGTCCTCCAGCATACTTATTATCCCCCACAGTCCGCCAGATCTCTCAAACTCCCCCACTGTCCTCCTGCTCTCTCACTCTCCCCCTCTGTCTTCCAGCTCTCTCACTCTCCCCCTTTTTCCTCCAGCTCTCTCATTCTCCACCACAGGCCTCCAGCTCTCTCACTCGACACTCTGTCCCCAAGCAATCTCACTAACCCCCACAGGCCTCCAGCTTTCTCACTCACACACACTGTCCTCCAGCTCTCTCACTTGCCACTCTCTCCTCAAGCTCTCTCACTCTCCTCCACTCACCTCCAGCTCTCTCATCTCCCCCACTGTCCTCCAGCTCTCTCACTATCCCCCATTCTCCTCCAACTCTCTCAAACTCCACCTCTGTCCTCCAGCAGTCTTACACTCCCCCACAGTCCGCCAACTCTGTCACTCTCACCCACTGTCGTCCAGCTCTCTCATTCTCCCCCACTGTCCTCCTGCTCTCTCACTGTCCCCCACAGGCCTCCAGCTCTCTCACTCGCCACTCTATCCCCAAGCACTCTCACTCTGCCCCACTGACCTCCAGCTCTCTCACTCTCCACCCTGTCCTCCAGCTCTCTCACTCTCCCCCACCATCCTCCAACTCTCTCACTCTCCCCTCTGTCCTCCAGCTCTCTCACTCTCCACCATTGTCTTCCAGCTTTCTCACTCTCCGCTCTGTCAACCATCTGTCGAACTCTTCCCATGGTCCTCCCGTTCTGTCAATCTCCCCCACCATCCTCCAGCTCGCTCACTCTCCACCACTTTCCTCCAGCTTTCTCACTCTCCCCCACCATCCTCCTGCTATCTCACTCTCCCCCACTCTCCTCCAGCTCTCTCATTCTCCCCCACAAGCCTCCAGCTCTCTAACTCTCCCCCACTGTGCTCCGTCTCTTTCTCCCCAATGTCCTCCAGCTCTCTCACTATCCCCCATTGTCCTCCAACTCTCTCAAACTCCCCCACTGTCTTGCAGTTCTCTCACTCTTCTGCACTGCCCTCCAGCTCTCTTACTCGCCTCCTCAGGCCCCCAGCTCTCTCACTCTCCCCCACTGTCCTCCAGCTTTCTCTCTCCCCACACTGTCCTCCAACTCTCTCACTCTCTTCTACTGTACTCCAGCTCACTAACTCACCCCCACCGGACTCTAGCTCTCTCACTCTCTCCTACTCTCTCCAGCTCTCTCATCTCCCCCGCTGTCCTCCAGCTCTCTCACTATCCCCCATTCTCCTCCAACTCTCTCAAACTCCCCCTCTGTCCTCCAGCAGTCTTACAATCCCCCACAGTCCGCCAGCTCTCTCACTCTCAACTTTGTCCTCAGCTCTCTCACTCTCCACCACAGGCCTCCAGCTCTCTCACTCGCCACTCTCTCCCCAAGCACTCTCACTCTGCCCCACAGGCCTCCAGCTTTCTCACTCGACACTCTGTCCCCAAGCACTCTCACTAACCCCCACAGGCCTCCAGCTTTCTCACTCGCACACACTGTCCTCCAGCTCTCTCACTTGCCACTCTCTCCTCAAGCTCTCTCACTCTCCTCCACTCACATCCAGCTCTCTCACACTCACCCACTGTACTCCAGCTCTCTCACTCTCCCCCACTGTCCTCCAGCTTTCTCTCTCCCTACACCGTCCTCCAGCTCTCTCACTCTCTTCTACTGTACTCCAGCTCTCTAACTCACCCCCACCGTACTGCAGCTCTCTCACTTTCTCCGACTCTCTCCAGCTCTCTCAAACTCCCCCACTGTCCACCAGCTCTCTCACTATCCCCCATTGTCCTCCAACTCTCTCAAACTCCCCCTCTGTCCTCCAGCACTCTTACTCTCCCCGACAGTCCGCCAGCACTGTGACTCTCACCCACTGTCCTCCAGCTCTCTCAACCTCCCCCACTCTCCTCCAGCTCTCTCACTCTCCCCAATTATCCTCCAATTCTCTCAAACTCACGCACTGTCTTGCAGCTCTCTCACTCTCCTGCACTGTCCTCCAGCTATCTTACTCTCCTCCTCAGGCCTCCAGCTCTCTCACTCTCCACCACTGTCGTCCAGCTCTCTCACTCTCCCCCACTCTCCTCCTGCTCACTCACTCTCCCCCACTGTCCTCCAGCTCTCTGAATCGCCTCAATGACCTCAAGGTCTCTCACTCTCCCCAACTGTCCTCCAGCTCTCTAAAACTCCCCCACTCACCTCCAGCTCTCTCACTCTCCCCAATAATCCTCCAACTGTCTCAAACTCCCGCACTGTCTTGCAGCTCTCACACTCTCCTGCTATGTCCTCCAGCTCTCTTTTTCTCCTCCTTAGGCCTCCAGCTCTCTCACTCTCCACCACTGTCGTCCAGCTCTCTCACTATCCCCCACACTCCTCCTGCTCTCTCACTCGCCCCCATTGTCCTGCAGCCATCTCACTCAATCCTAATTGCCTCCAGCTCACTCATTCTCCCCCTCCGTCCTTCAGCTTTCGAACTCTTCCCACTGTCCTCCAACTCTCTCAAAATCCCCCACTCTACTCCAGTTCTCTCACTCTCCCCCATTATCCTCCAACTCTCTCAAACTCCCCGACGGTCTTGCAGCTCTCTCACTATCCTGCAGTGTCCTCCTGCTCTCTTACTCTCCTCCTCAGGCCTCCAGCTCTCTCAATCTCCACCACTGTCCCCCAGAATTCTCACACTCCACAACCGTCCTCCTGCTATCTCACTCTCCCCCACTCTCCTCCAGTTCTCACATTCTCTCCCACATGCCTGCAGCTCTCTCACTCTCCCCCACTGTGCTCCGGCTCTCACTCTCCCCCATGTCCTCCAGCTCTCTCACTGTTCCCAACTGTCCTCCAGCTCTCTCAAACTCCCCCACTGTCCTCCAGCTCTCTCAAAATCCCCCACTGTCCTGCAGCTCTCTCACTATCCCCCATTGTCTTCCAACTCTCTCAAACTCCCCCTCTGTCCTCCAGCACTCTTACTCTCCCCCACAGTCCGCCAGCTCTCTCACTCTCCCCCACTGTCCTCCAGCTCTCTCACTCTCCCTCTCTGTCTTCCAGCTCTCTCCCTCTCCCCTTTGTCCTCCAGCTCTCTCATTCTCCACCACAGGCCTCCAGCTCTCTCACTCGACACTCTGTCCCCAAGCACTCTCACTCACCCCAAAAGGCCTCCAGCTTTCTCATTCTCACACACTGTCCTCCAGCTCACTCACTTGCCACTCTCTCCTCAAGCTCCCTCACTCTCCTCCCCTCACCTCCAGCTCTCTCACACTCACCCACTGTACTCCAGCTCTCTCACTCTCCCCCACTGTCCTCCAGCTTTCTCTCTCCCAACACCGTCCTCCAACTCTCTCACTCTATTCTACTGTACTCCAGCTCTCTAACTCACCCCCACCGTACTCCAGCTCTCTCACTCTCTCCTACTCTCTCCAGCTCTGTCAAACTCCCCCACTGTCCACCAGCTCTCTCACTATCCCCCATTGTCCTCCAACTCTCTCAAACTCCCCCTCTGTCCTCCAGCACTCTTACTCTCCCCCACATTCCGCCAGCACTGTCACTCTCACCCACTCTCCTCCAGCTCTCTCACTCTCCCCAATTATCCTCCAACTCTCTCAAACTCCCGCACTGTCTTGCAACTCTCACAATCTCCTGCACTGTCCTCCAGCTCTCTTTTACTCCTCCTCAGGCCTCCAGCTCCCTCACTCTCCACCACTGTCCCCCAGCTTTCTCACTCTCCCCCACTGTCCTCCTGCTATCTCACTATCCCCCACTCTCCTCCAGCTCTCTCATTCTCCCCCACAAGCCTCCAGCTCTCTCACTCTCCCCCACTGTGCTCCGGCTCTCTCTCTCCTCAATGTCCTCCAGCTCTCTATTTATCCCCAACAGTCCTCCAGCTCTCTCAAACTCTCCCACTGTCCTACAGCTCTCTCACAATCCCCCATTATCCTCCAACTCTCTTAAACTCCCCCACTGTCTTGCAGATCTCTCACTCTTCTGCACTACCATCCAGCTCTCTTACTCGCCTCCTCAGGCCTCCAGCTCTCTCAATCTCCCCCACTGTCCTCCAGCTTTCTCTCTCCCCACACCGTCCTCCAACTCTCTCACTCTCTTCTACTGTACTCCAGCTCTCTAACTCACACCCACCGGACTCCAGCTCTCTCACTCTCTCCTACTCTCTCCAGCTCTCTCAAACTCCCCCACTGTCCTCCAGCTCTCTCACTATCCCCCATTGTCCTCCAACTCTCTCAAACTCCCCCACTGTCCTCCTGCTCTCACACTCTCCCCCTCAGTCCTCCAGCTCTCTCACTCTCCCCTTTGTCCTCCAGCTCTCTCATTCTCCCCCACAGGCCTCCAGCTTTCTCACTGTCACACACTGTCCTCCAGCTCTCTCACTTGCCACTCTCTCCTCAAGCTCTCTCACTCTCCTCCCCTCACCTCCAGCTCTCTCACACTCGCCCACTGTACTCCAGCACTCTCACTCTCCCCCTCTGTCTTCCAGCTTTCTCTCTCCCCACACCGTCCTCCAACTCTCTCACTCTCTTCTACTGTACTCCAGCTCTCTAACTCACACCCACCGTACTCCAGCTCTCTCACTCTCTCCTACTCTCTCCAGCTCTCTCAAACTCCCCCACTTTCCACCAGCTCTCTCACTATCCCCCATTGTCCTCCAACTCTCTCAAACTCCCCCATTGTCCTCCTGCTCTCACACTCTCCCCCTCAGTCCTCCAGCTCTCTCACTCTCCCCTTTGTCCTCCAGCTCTCTCATTCTCCCCCACAGGCCTCCAGCTTTCTCACTGTCACACACTGTCCTCCAGCTCTCTCACTTGCCACTCTCTCTTCAAGCTCTCTCACTCTCCTCCCCTCACCTCCAGCTCTCTCACACTCGCCCACTGTACTCCAGCACTCTCACTCTCCCCCTCTGTCTTCCAGCTTTCTCTCTCCCCACACCGTCCTCCAACTCTCTCACTCTCTTCTACTGTACTCCAGCTCTCTAACTCACCCCCACCGTACTCCAGCTCTCTCAATCTCTCCTACTCTCTCCAGCTCTCTCAAACTCCCCCACTTTCCACCAGCTCTCTCACTATCCCCCATTGTCCTCCAACTCTCTCAAACTCCCCCTCTGTCCTCCAGCACTCTTACTCTCCCCCACAGTCCGCCAGCTCTGTCACTCTCACCCACTGTCCTCCAGCTCTCTCATTCTCCCCCAATGTCCTCCTGCTTCTCACTCTCCCCCACAGGCCTCCAGCTCTCTCACTCGCCACTCTATCCCAAAGCACTCTCACTCTGCCCCACCATCCTCCAACTCTCTCACTGTCCCCTCTGTCCTCCAGCTCTCTCACTCTCCACCATTGTCTTCCAGCTTTCTCACTCTCCCCTCTGTCCTCCAGCTGTCGAACTCTTCCCATTGTCCTCCAGTTCTCTTAATCACCCCCACCATCCTCCAGCTCTCTAACTCTCCTCACTGTCCTCCAGCTCTCTCACTCATCCCCACTGTCCTCCAGCTCTCTCACTCTCTACCACTGGCCTCTGGGTCTCTCACTCTCTCCTACTGGCCTAGAGCTCGCTCACTCTCCCTCACTCTCCTCCAGATCACTCGCTCTCCCCAACTGTCCTCCAGCTCTCTCACTCGCCCCCAGAAGCCTCAAACTCTCTCAAACTCCCCCACCGTCTTGCAGCTCTCTCACTCTCCTACACTGTCCTCCAGCTCTATTACTCTTCTCCTCAGACCTCCTGCTCTCTCACTCTCCACCACTGTCCTCCAGCTTTCTCAGTCTCCCCCAAAAGCCTCCACCTCTCTCACTCTCCCCAACTCTCCTCCAGCTCTCTCACTCGCCCCCACAAGCGTTCAGCTCTCTCACTCTCATCCAATGTCCTCCATCTGTCTCACTCTCCCCAACTGTCCTCCAGCTCTCTCAAAATCCCCCACTCGACTCCAGCTCTCTCACTCTCCCCAATTTTCCTCCAATTCTCTCTAAATCCCACACTCTCTTGCAGCTCTCTCACTCTCCTGCTCTGTCCTCCAGCTCTCTTACTCTCCTCGTCAGGCCTCCAGCTCTCTCACTCTCCTCCACTGTCATCCAGCTCTCTCACTCTACACCACCTCCTCCTGCTGTCCCACTCTCCCCAACTCTCCTCCAGCTCTCTCACTCTCCCCTTTGTCCTCCAGCTGTCGAACTCTCCCCCACAGGCCTCCAGCTCTCTCACTCGCCACTCTATCCCCAAGCACTCTCACTCTCCCCCACATGCCTCCAGATCTCTCACTCTCACACACTGTCCTCCAGCTCTCTCACTTGCCACTCTCTCCTCAAGCTCTCTCAATCTCCTCCACTCACCTCCAGCTCTCTCCCACTCACCCACTGTAATCCAGCTCTCTCACTCTGCCCCACTGACCTCCAGCTCTCTCACTCTCCACCCTGTCCTCCAGCTCTCTCACTCTCCCCCACCATCCTCCAGCTCTCTCACTCTCCACCATTGTCTTCCAACTTTCTCACTCTCCCTTCTGTCCACCAGCTGTCGAACTCTTCCCGTTGTCCTCCAGTTCTCTCAATCTCCCCCACCATCCTCCAGCTCTCTCACTCTCCCCACTCTCCTCCAGCTCTCTCACTCATCCCCACTGTCCTCCAGCTCTCTCACTCTCCACCACTGGCCTCTGGGTCTCTCACTCTCTCCTACTGGCCTAGAGCTCGCTCACTCTCCCTCACTGTCCACCAGATCAATCGCACTCCCCAACTGTCCTCCAGCTCTCTCACTCGCCCCCACAAGCCTCCAACTCTCTCAAACTCCCACACCGTCTTGCAGCTCTCTCACTCTCCTACACTGTCCTCCAGCTCCCTTACTCTCCTCCTCAGGCCTCCAGCTCTCTCACTCTCCACCACTGTCCTCCAGCTTTCTCAGTCTCCCCCAAAAGCCTCCACCTCTCTCACTCTCCCCAAATCTCCTACAGCTCTCTCACTCGCCCCCACAAGCCTTCAGCTCCCTCACTCTCACCCAATGTCCTCCATCTGTCTCACTCTCCCCAACTGTCCTCCAGCTCTCTCAAACTCCCGCACTGTCTTGCAGCTCTCCCACTCTCCTGCTCTGTCCTCCAGCTCTCTTACTCTCCTCCTCGGGCTTCCAGCTCTCTCACTCTCCACCACTGTCGTCCAGCTTTCTCACTCTACACCACCATCCTCCTGCTGTCTCACTCTCCCCAACTCTCCTCCTGCTCTCTCACTCTCCCCCATTGTCCTGCAGCTCTCTCACTCACACCTAATGGCCTTCAGCTCACTCATTCTCCCCGTCTGTCCTTCAGCTTTCGAACTCTTCCCACTGTCCTCCAGCTCGCTCACTCTCCCCCACTGTCCTCCAGTTCTCTCACTCTCCCCCTCGGGCTTCCAGCTCTCTCACATACCCCCACTATCCTGCAGCTCTCTCATTCTCCCCCACAAGCCTCCAGCTATCTCATTCTCGACCATAGGCCTCCAGCTCTCTCACTCTCACCCACTGTTCTCCAGCTCTCTCACTCTCCCCAATGACCTCCAGCTCTCTCACTCACCCCAACTTTCCTCCAGCTCTCTCAATCTCACACATTATCCTCCAACTCTCTCAAACTCCCCCACTGTCCTGCAGCTCTCTCATTCTCCTGCACTGTCCTCCAGCTCTTACTCTCCTCCTGAGCCCTCCAGATCTCTCACTCTCCACCACTGTCCTCCAGCTCTCTCAATCTCCACCACTGTCCTCCAGCTCTCTCCCTCTCCCCCACCGTCCTCCTGCTGTCTCAATCTGACCCACTCTCCTCCAGCTCTCTCACTCTCCCCCACTGCCCTGCAGCTCTCTCACTCACTCAAAATCGCCTCCAGCTCTATCACTCTTCCCCACTGTCCTCCAGTTCTCTCACTCTCCCCAACATTCCTCCAGCTCTCTCACTCTCCCGCACAGTCCTCCGGCTTTCTCAGTCTCCCCCACAAGCCTCCAGCTCTCTCAAACTCCCCAACTCTCCCCCAGCTCTCTCACTCTCCGCCACTGTCCTCTCGCTCTATCATTCTACCCCACCGTCCTCCAGCTCTCTCACTCTCTCCCACTAACCTGAAGCTCTCTCACTCGCCTTTCTGTTCTCAAGGTCTCTCACTCTCCCCCTCAGACATCCCGGTCTCTCACTCTCCCCCACTGTCCTCCAGCTTGCTCAGTCTCCCCTAGTGTCTTCCAACGACCTCAATCTCCCCCACTGTCCTCTAGCTCTCTCACTCTCCTCCACTCTCCTCCAGCTCTGTCACTCTCCCTCACTGTCCTCCAGCTCTCTCACTCTTTCCTACTGGCCTCCAGTTCTCTCACTCTCCCCCACTGGCCTCCAGCTCTCTCACTCGCCCCCACCATCCTGCAGCTCTCTCACTCTCTCCTATTGCTCTCCAGCTCCTCACTCACCACCACCGTCCTTCAGCTCTCTCACTCTCCCCCGCTGGACTCTAGCTCTCTCAATCTTTCGTACTGTCCTCCAGCTCTCTCACTCTGCCCCACTGTCTTCCAGATCACTCACACTCCCCCACCATGCACCAGCTCTCTCAGTGGCCCACACAAGCCTCCAGCTCACACATTCTCCTCCACTGTCCTCCAGCTCTCTCACTCTCCCCACCACTCTTCCAGCTCTCTCACTCTCCCCCAATGTCCTCCAGCTGTCTCACTCTACTGCACAGTCCTCCAGCTCTCTCACTCTCCCCCAATGTCCTCCAGCTCTCTGAATCTCCTCAATGACTTCTAGCTCCCTCACTCACCCCAACTGTCCTCCAGCTCTCTCAAACTCCCCCACTCTCCTCCAGCTCTCTCACTCTCCCCAATTATCCTCCTACTCTCTCAAAGTCTCCCACTGTCCTCCAGCTCTCTTACTCTCCTCCTGAGGCCTCCAGCTCTCACAATCTCGACCACTGTCCTCCAGCTCTCTCACTCTCCCCCACTGCCCTGCAGCTCTCTCACTCGCTCCTAATCGCCTCCAGCTCTATCACTCTCCCCCACCGTCCTGCTGCTGTCTCACTCTCCCCCACTCTCCTCCAGCTCTCTCACTCTCCCCCACTGCCCTACAGTTCTCTCACTCACTCCTAATCATCTCCAGCTCTACCACAGGCCTCCAGCTCTCTCAATCTCCCCCACTGTGCTCCAGCTCTCTCACTCACCCCAATGGCCCCCAGCTCTCTCACTCTCCCCCACAGTCTTCCAGCTCTCTTACTCTTCCCCACTTTCCTCCAGCTCTCTCACTCTCCCGCACAGTCCTCCAGCTCCCTCACTCTCCGCCACTGTCCTCCAGCTTTCTCAGTCTCCCCCACAAGCCTCCAGCTCTCTCACTCTCTCCGCCAGCTCTCTCACTCGCCCCCACAAACCTCCAGCTCTCTCACTATCCACAATTCTCCTCCAGCTCTCTCACTCGCCCCCACAAGCCTCCAGCTCTCTCACTCTCCGCCACTGTCCTCTAGCTCTATCATTCTTCCCCACTCTCCTCCAGCTCTCACACTCTCTCCTACTATCCTGAAGCTCTATCACTCGCCTTTCTGTTCTCCAGCTCTCTCAAAGTCCCCCGCTGTCCTCCAGCTCTCTCACTATCCCCCATTGTCCTCCAACTCTCACAAACTACCCCTCTGTCCTCCAGCACTCTTACTCACCCCCACAGACCGACAGCTCTCTTACTCTCCCCCACTGTCCTCCAGCTCTCTCACTCTCCCCCTCTGTCCTCCTGCTCTCTCACTCTCCCCTTTGTCCTCCAGCTCTCTCAACCACCCCCACAGGCATCCAGCTCTCTCACTCGCCACTCTGTCCCCAAGCACTCTCACTCTCCCCAAAAGGCCTCCAGCTCGCTCACTCTCCCCCTCTGTCCTCCAGCTCTCTCACTCTCCCCTTTGTCCTCCAGCTCTCTCACCCAGTCCCACAGGCATCCAGCTCTCTCACTCGCCACTCTGTCCACAAGCACTCTCACTCTCCCCAAAAGACCTCCAGCTCTCTCACTCTCACACACTGTCCTCCAGCTCTCTCACTTGCCACTCTCTCCTCAAGCTCTCTCACTCTCCTCCACTCACCTCCAGCTCTCTCACACTCACCCCCTGTACTCCAGCTCTCTCACTCTGCCCCACTGACCTCCAGCTCTCTCACTCTCCACCCTGTCCTCCAGCTCACTCACTCTCACCCACCATTCTCCTGCTCTCTTACTCTCCTCCTCAGGCCTCCAGCTTTCTCACTCTCCACCACTGTCCTCCAGCTCTCTCACTCTCCCCCACCATCCTCCTGCTATCTCATTCTGCCCCACTCTCCTCCAGCTCTCTCATTCTCCCCCACAAGCCTCCAGCTATCTCACTCTCCCCCACGGTGCTCTAGATCTCACTCTCCCAAATGTCCTCCAGCTCTCTCACTATCCCCAACTGTCCTCAGCTCTCTCAAACACCCCCACTGTCCTCCAGCTCTCTCAAACTCCCCCACTGTCCTACAGCTCTCTCACTATCCCCCATTGTCCTCCAACTCTCTCAAATTCCCCCAATGTCTTGCAGCTCTCTCACTCTTCTACACTGCCCTCCAGCTCTCTTACTCGCCCCCTTAGGCCTCCAGCTCTCAGACTCTCCACCACTGTCCTCCAGCTTTCTCTCTCCCAACACCGTCCTCCAACTCTCTAACTCTCTTCTACTGTACTCCAGCTCTCTAACCCACCACCACCATCCTCCAGCTCTCTCACTCTCCCCCACTGTCCTCCAGCTTTCTCTCTCCCAACACCGTCCTCCAACTCTCTCACTCTCTTCTACTGTACTCCAGCTCTCTAACTCACCCACACCGTACTCCAGTTCTCTCACTCTCCCCCACTGTCCTCCAGCTCTCTCACTCTCCCCCACTGTCCTCCAGCTCTCTCACTCTCCCCCACTGTCCTCCAGCTCTCTCACTCTCCCCCACAGGCCTCCAGCTCTCTCACTCTCCCCTTTGTCCTCCAGCTCTCTCACTCTCCCCCACAGGCCTCCAGCTCTCTCACTCTCACACAGTCCTCCAGCTCTCTCACTTGCCACTCTCTCCTCAAGCTCTCTCACTCTCCTTCCACTCACCTCCAGCTCTCTCACACTCACCCACTGCACACCAGCTCTCTCACTCTCCACTCTTTCCTCCAGCTCTCTCATTCTCCCCCACAAGCCTCCAGCTCTCTCAGACTCCCCGACTGTGCTCCAGCTCTCTCTCTCCCCATTGTCCTCCAGCTCTCTCACAATCCCCCATTGTCCTCCAACTCTCTCAAACTCCCCCACTGTCTTGCAGCTCTCTCACTCTTCTGCACTGCCCTCCAGCACTCTTACTCGCCTCCTCAGGCCTCCAGCTCTCACTCTCCACCACTGTCTTCCAGCTTTCTCTCTCCCCACACTGTCCTCCAACTCTCTCACTCTCGTCTACTGTACTCCAGCTCTCTAACTCATCCCCACCTTAGTCCAGCTCTCTCACTCTCTCCTGTCTCCTGCTCTCTCAAAGTCCCCCACTGTCCTCCAGCTCTCTCACTATCCCCCATTGTCCTCCAACTCTCACACACTACCCCTCTGTCCTCCAGCACTCTTACTCACCTCCACAGTCCGCCAGCTCTCTTACTCTCCCCGACTGTCCTCCAGCTCTCTCACTCTCCCCCTCTGTCCTCCAGCTCTCTCACTCTCCCCTTTGTCCTCCAGCTCTCTCACCCACTCCCACAGGCGTCCAGCTCTCTCACTCGCCACTCTGTCCCCAAGCACTCTCACTCTCCCCAAAAGGCCTCCAGCTCTCTCACTCTCACACACTGTCCTCCAGCTCTCTCACTTGCCACTCTCTCCTCAAGCTCTCTCACTCTCCTCCATTCACCTCCAGCTCTCTCACACTCACCCACTGTCCTCCAGCTCTCTCACTCTCACCCACCATTCTCCTGCTCTCTTACTCTCCTCCTCAGGCCTCCAGCTTTCTCACTCTCCACCACTGTCCTCCATCTTTCTCACTCTCCCACACCATCCTCCTGCTATCTCATTCTGCCCCACTCTCCTCCAGCTCTCTCAAACTCCCCCACTGTGCTACAGCTCTCTCACAATCCCCCATTGTCCTCCAAATCTCTCAAACACCCCCACTGTCCGACAGCTCTCTCACTATCCCCCATTGTCCTCCAACTCTCTCAAATTCCCCCAATGTCTTGCAGCTCTCTCACTCTTCTACACTGCCCTCCAGCTCTCTAACCCACCCCCACCATCCTCCAGCTCTCTCACTCTCCCCCACTGTCCTCCAGCTTTCTCTCTCCCCACACGGTACTCCAACTCTCTCACTCTCTTCTACTGTACTCCAGCTCTCTAACTCACCCCCACCATACTCCAGCTCTCTCACTCTCTCCTACTCTCTCCAGCTCTCTCACTCTCCCCCACAGGCCTCCAGCTCTCTCACTCGCCACTCTCTCCCCAAGCACTCTCACTCTCCCCCATGGGCCTCCAGCTCTCTCACTCTCACACAGTCCTCCAGCTCTCTCACTTGCCACTCTCTCCTCAAGCTCTCTCACTCTCCTTCCACTCACCTCCAGATCTCTCACACTCACCCACTGCACACCAGCTCTCTCACTCTGCCCCACTGACCTCCAACTCTCTCACTCTCCACCCTGTCCTCCAGCTCTCTCACTCTACCCCACCATCCTCCAACTCTCTCAATCTCCCCTCTGTCCTCCAGCTGTCTCACTCTCCACCATTGTCTTCCAGCTTTCACACTCTCCCCTCCGTCCTCCAGCTGTCGAACTCTTCCCATTGTCCGCCAGTTCTCTCAATCTCCCCCACCATCCTCCAGCTCGCTCACTCTCCCCCACTGTCCTACAGATCTCTCACTCTCACACACTGTCCTCCAGCTCTCTCACTTGCCACTCTCTCCTCAAGCTCTCTCACTCTCCTCCACTCACCTCCAGCTCTCTCACACTCACCCACTGTCCTCCAGCTCTCTCACTCTCACCCACCATTCTCCTGCTCTCTTACTCTCCTCCTCAGGCCTCCAGCTTTCTCACTCTCCCCCACTGTCCTCCTGCTTTCTCTCTACCCACACGGTACTCCAACTCTCTCACTCTCTTCTACTGTACTCCAGCTCTCTAACTCACCCCCACCATACTCCAGCTCTCTCACTCTCTCCTACTCTCTCCAGCTCTCTCACTCTCCCCCACAGGCCTCCAGCTCTCTCACTCGCCACTCTCTCCCCAAGCACTCTCACTCTCCCCCATGGGCCTCCAGCTCTCTCACTCTCACACAGTCCTCCAGCTCTCTCACTTGCCACTCTCTCCTCAAGCTCTCTCACTCTCCTTCCACTCACCTCCAGATCTCTCACACTCACCCACTGCACACCAGCTCTCTCACTCTGCCCCACTGACCTCCAACTCTCTCACTCTCCACCCTGTCCTCCAGCTCTCTCACTCTACCCCCACCATCCTCCAACTCTCTCAATCTCCCCTCTGTCCTCCAGCTGTCTCACTCTCCACCATTGTCTTCCAGCTTTCACACTCTCCCCTCCGACTGTCCTACAGATCTCTCACTCTCACACACTGTCCTCCAGCTCTCTCACTTGCCACTCTCTCCTCAAGCTCTCTCACTCTCCTCCACTCACCTCCAGCTCTCTCACACTCACCCACTGTCCTCCAGCTCTCTCACTCTCACCCACCATTCTCCTGCTCTCTTACTCTCCTCCTCAGGCCTCCAGCTTTCTCACTCTCCACCACTGTCCTCCATCTTTCTCACTCTCCCCCACCATCCTTCTGCTATCTCATTCTGCCCCACTCTCCTCCAGCTCTCTCAAACTCCCCCACTGTGCTACAGCTCTCTCACAATCCCCCATTGTCCTCCAACTCTCTCAAACACCCCCACTGTCCGACAGCTCTCTCACTATCCCCCATTGTCCTCCAACTCTCTCAAATTCCCCCAATGTCTTGCAGCTCTCTCACTCTTCTACACTGCCCTCCAGCTCTCTAACCCACCCCCACCATCCTCCAGCTCTCTCACTCTCCCCCACTGTCCTCCAGCTTTCTCTCTCCCCACACGGTACTCCAACTCTCTCACTCTCTTCCACTGTACTCCAGCTCTCTAACTCACCCCCACCGTACTCCAGCTCTCTGACTCTCTCCTACTCTCTCCAGCTCTCTCAAACTCCCCCACTGTCCTCCAGTTCTCTCACTATCCCCATTGTCCTCCAACTCTCTCAAACTCCCCCTCTGTCCTCCAGCACGCTTACACCCCGCACACTCGACAGCTCTCTCAGTCTCACCCACTGTCCTCCAGCTCTCTCACACTCCCCCACTGTCCTCCAGCTCTCTCATTCTCCCCCACTGTCCTCCAGCTCTCTCACTCTCCCCTTTGTCCTCCAGCTCTCTCACTCTCCCCCACAGGCCTCCAGCTCTCTCACTCGCCACTCTCTCCCCAAGCACTCTCACTCTCCCCCATGGGCCTCCAGCTCTCTCACTCTCACACAGTCCTCCAGCTCTCTCACTTGCCACTCTCTCCTCAAGCTCTCTCACTCTCCTTCCACTCACCTCCAGCTCTCTCACACTCACCCACTGCACACCAGCTCTCTCACTCTGCCCCACTGACCTCCAGCTCTCTCACTCTCCACCCTGTCCTCCAGCTCTCTCACTCTACCCCACCATCCTCCAACTCTCTCAATCTCCCCTCTGTCCTCCAGCTGTCTCACTCTCCACCATTGTCTTCCAGCTTTCACACTCTCCCCTCCGTCCTCCAGCTGTCGAACTCTTCCCATTGTCCGCCAGTTCTCTCAATCTCCCCCACCATCCTCCAGCTCACTCACTCTCCCCCACTGTCCTACAGTTCTCTCACTCTCCCCCTCGGGCTTCCAGCTCTCTCACATACCCCCACTATCCTGCAGCTCTCTCATTCTCCCCCACAAGCCTCCAGCTATCTCATTCTCGACCATAGGCCTCCAGCTCTCTCACTCTCACCCACTGTTCTCCAGCTCTCTCACTCACCCCCACTGTCCTCCACCTCTCTCACTCTCCACCACTGGCCTCTGGGTCTCTCACTCTCTCCTACTGGCCTAGAGCTCGTTCACTCTCCCTCACTGTCCTCCAGATCAATCGCAATCCCCAACTGTCCTCCAGCTCTCTCACTCGGCCCCACAAGCCTCCAACTCTCTCAAACTCCCCCAACGTCTTGCAGCTCTCTCACTCTCCTACACTGTCCTCCAGCTCCCTTACTCTCCTCCTCAGGCCTCCAGCTCTCTCACTCTCCACCACTGTCCTCCAGCTTTCTCAGTCTCCCTCAAAAGCCTCCACCTCTCTCACTCTCCCCAAATCTCCTCCAGCTCTCTCACTCGCTCCCACAAGCCTTCAGCTCCCTCAATCTCACCCAATGTCCTCCATCTGTCTCACTCTCCCCAACTGTCCTCCAGCTCTCTCAAACTCCCGTACTGTCTTGCAGCTCTCCCACTCTCCTGCTCTGTCCTCCAGCTCTCTTACTCTCCTCCTCGGGCTTCCAGCTCTCTCACTCTCCACCACTGTCGTCCAGCTTTCTCACTCTACACCACCATCCTCCTGCTGTCTCACTCTCCCCAACTCTCCTCCTGCTCTCTCACTCTCCCCCACCATCCTCCAGCTCACTCACTCTCCCCCACTGTCCTCCAGTTCTCTCACTCTCCCCCTCGGGCTTCCAGCTCTCTCACATACCCCCACTATCCTGCAGCTCTCTCATTCTCCCCCACAAGCCTCCAGCTATCTCATTCTCGACCATAGGCCTCCAGCTCTCTCACTCTCACCCACTGTTCTCCAGCTCTCTCACTCTCCCCAATGACCTCCAGCTCTCTCACTCTCCCCAACTTTCCTCCAGCTCTCTCAATCTCACACATTATCCTCCAACTCTCTCAAACTCCCCCACTGTCCTGCAGCTCTCTCATTCTCCTGCACTGTCCTCCAGCTCTTACTCTCCTCCTGAGCCCTCCAGATCTCTCACTCTCCACCACTGTCCTCCAGCTCTCTCAATCTCCACCACTGTCCTCCAGCTCTCTCCCTCTCCCCCACCGTCCTCCTGCTGTCTCACTCTGACCCACTCTCCTCCAGCTCTCTCACTCTCCCCCACTGCCCTGCAGCTCTCTCACTCACTCAAAATCGCCTCCAGCTCTATCACTCTTCCCCACTGTCCTCCAGTTCTCTCACTCTCCCCAACATTCCTCCAGCTCTCTCACTCTCCCGCACAGTCCTCCGGCTTTCTCAGTCTCCCCCACAAGCCTCCAGCTCTCTCAAACTCCCCAACTCTCCCCCAGCTCTCTCACTCTCCGCCACTGTCATCTCGCTCTATCATTCTACCCCACCGTCCTCCAGCTCTCTCACTTTCTCCCACTAACCTGCAGCTCTCTCACTCGCCTTTCTGTTCTCAAGGTCTCTCTCTCTCCCCCTCAGACATCCCGGTCTCTCACTCTCCCCCACTGTCCTCCAGCTTGCTCAGTCTCCCCTAGTGTCTTCCAACGACCTCAATCTCCCCCACTGTCCTCTAGCTCTCTCACTCTCCTCCACTCTCCTCCAGCTCTGTCACTCTCTCTCACTGTCCTCCAGCTCTCTCACTCTCTCCTACTGGCCTCCAGTTCTCTCACTCTCCCCCACTGGCCTCCAGCTCTCTCACTCTCTCCTACTGGCCTCCAGTTCTCTCACTCTCCCCCACTGGCCTCCAGCTCTCTCACTCGCCCCCACCATCCTGCAGCTCTCTCACTCTCCCCCAAAAGCCTCCAGCTCTCTCACTCTCTCCTATTGCTCTCCAGCTCCTCACTCACCACCACCGTCCTTCAGCTCTCTCACTCTCCCCCGCTGGACTCTAGCTCTCTCAATCTTTCGTACTGTCCTCCAGCTCTCTCACTCTGCCCCACTGTCTTCCAGATCACTCACACTCCCCCACCATGCACCAGCTCTCTCAGTGGCCCACACAAGCCTCCAGCTCACACATTCTCCTCCACTGTCCTCCAGCTCTCTCACTCTCCCCACCACTCTTCCAGCTCTCTCACTCTCCCCCAATGTCCTCCAGCTGTCTCACTCTACTGCACAGTCCTCCAGCTCTCTCACTCTCCCCCAATGTCCTCCAGCTCTCTGAATCTCCTCAATGACCTCCAGCTCCCTCACTCTCCCCAACTGTCCTCCAGCTCTCTCAAACTCCCCCACTCTCCTCCACCTCTCTCACTCTCCCCAATTATCCTCCTACTCTCTCAAAGTCCCCCACTGTCCTCCAGCTCTCTTACTCTCCTCCTGAGGCCTCCAGCTCTCTCACTCTCGACCACTGTCCTCCAGGTCTCTCACTCTCCCCCACCGTCCTCCTGCAGTCCCACTACCCCCCACACTCCTCCAGCTCTCTCACTCTCCCCCACTGCCCTGCAGCTCTCTCACTCGCTCCTAATCGCCTCTAGCTCTATCACTCTCCCCACCATCCTGCTGCTGTCTCACTCTCCCCCACTCTCCTCCAGCTCTCTCACTCTCCCCCACTGCCCTGAAGCTCTCTCACTCACTCCTAATCGTCTCCAGCTCTATCACTCTCCCCCACAGGCCTCCAGCTCTCTCAATCTCCCCCACTGTGCTCCAGCTCTCTCACTCGCCCCAATGGCCCCCAGCTCTCTCACTCTCCCCCACAGTCTTCCAGTTCTCTCACTCTTCCCCACTGTCCTCCAGCTCTCTCAATCTCCCGCACAGTCCTCCAGCTCCCTCACTCTCCGCCACTGTCCTCCAGCTTTCTCAGTCTCCTCCACAAGCCTCCAGCTCTCTCACTCTCCCCAACTCTCCGCCAGCTCTCTCACTCGCCCCCACAAGCCTCCAGCTCTCTCACTCTCCACAATTCTCCTGCTGCTGTCTCACTCGCCCCCACAAGCCTCCAGCTCTCTCACTCTCCCCCACTGTCCTCTAGCTCTATCATTCTTCCCCACTCTCCTCCAGCTCTCACATTCTCTCCTACTATCCTGAAGCTCTCTCACTCGCCTTTCTGTTCACCAACTCTCTCAATCTCCCCTACAGGCTTCCAGCTCTCTCACTCACCCCACTGTGCTCCAGCACTCTCACTCTCCTCCACACTCCTCCTGCTCTCTCACACTCCCCCACTGACCTCCAGCCCTGTCACTCAAACCCACTGTCCTCCAACTCTCTCACTCCCCCCAACTGTCCTCCAGCTCTCTCACTCACCACTACTGTCCTCCAGCTCTCTCACTCTCCCCCACTGTCCTCCAGCTCTCTCACTCTCCCCTCAGTCCTCCAGCTCTCGCACTCACCCCCACTGTCCTCCAGCACCCTCACTCTCCCCCACTGAACTCCAGCTCTCTCATTCACCCCCACTATCCTCCAGCTCTCTCACTCACCCCTCTGTCCTCCAGCTCTCTCACTCTCCACTCTTTCCTCCAGATCTCTCATTCTCCCCCACAAGCCTCCAGCTCTCTCACTCTCCCCGACTGTGCTCTAGCTCTCTCTCTCCCCAATGTCCTCCAGCTCTCTCAATATCCCCAATGTCCTCCAGCTCTCTCAAACTCCCCCACTGTCTTGCAGCTCTCTCACTCTTCTTCACTGCCCTCCAGCTCTCTTACCCGCCTCCTCAGGCCTCCAGCTCTCACTCTCCACCACTGTCCCCCAGCTCTCTCACTCACCCCCACCATACTCCAGCTCTCTCACTCTCCACTCTGTCCTCCAGCTCTCTCACTCTCCACCACCATCCTCCAGCTCTCTCACTCTCCCCCACTGCCCTGCAGCTCTCTCACTCGCTCCTAATCACCTCCAGCTCTATCACTCACCCCCACCGTCCTGCTGCTGTCTCACTCTCCCCCACTTGCCTCCAGCTCTCTCACTCTCCCCCACTGCCCTGCAGCTCTCTCACTCACTCCTAATTGTCTCCAGCTCTATCACTCTCCACCACTGTCCTCCAGCTCTCTCAATCTCCACCACTGTCCTGCAGCTCTCTCCCTCTCCCCCACCGTCCTCCTGCTGTCTCACTCTGACCCACTCTCCTCCAGCTCTCTCACTCTCCCCCACTGTCCTGCAGCTCTCTCACTCACTCAAAATCGCCTCCAGCTCTATCACTCTTCCCCACTGTCCTCCAGTTCTCTCACTCTCCCCAACATTCCTCCAGCTCTCTCACTCTCCCGCACAGTCCTCCGGCTTTCTCAGTCTCCCCCACAAGCCTCCAGCTCTCTCAAACTCCCCAACTCTCCTCCAGCGCTCTCACTCTCCGCCACTGTCCTCTCGCTCTATCATTCTACCCCACCGTCCTCCAGCTCTCTCACTCTCTCCCACTATCCTGAAGCTCTCTCACTCGCCTTTCTGTTCTCAAGGTCTCTCACTCTCCCCCTCAGACCTCCCGGTCTCCCACTCTCCCCCACTGTCCTCCAGCTTGCTCAGTCTCCCCTAGTGTCTTCCAACGCCCTCAATCTCCCCCACTGTCCTCTAGCTCTCTCACTCTCCTCCACTCTCCTCCAGCTCTGTCACTCTCTCTCACTGTCCTCCAGCTCTCTCACTCTCTCCTACTGGCCTCCAGTTCTCTCACTCTCCCCCACTGGCCTCCAGCTCTCTCACTCTCTCCTACTGGCCTCCAGTTCTCTCACTCTCCCCCACTGGCCTCCAGCTCTCTCACTCGCCCCCACCATCCTGCAGCTCTCTCACTCTCCCCCAAAAGCCTCCAGCTCTCTCACTCTCTCCTATTGCTCTCCAGCTCCTCACTCACCACCACCGTCCTTCAGCTCTCTCACTCTCCCCCGCTGGACTCTAGCTCTCTCAATCTTTCGTACTGTCCTCCAGCTCTCTCACTCTGCCCCACTGTCTTCCAGATCACTCACACTCCCCCACCATGCACCAGCTCTCTCAGTGGCCCACACAAGCCTCCAGCTCACACATTCTCCTCCACTGTCCTCCAGCTCTCTCACTCTCCCCACCACTCTTCCAGCTCTCTCACTCTCCCCCAATGTCCTCCAGCTGTCTCACTCTACTGCACAGTCCTCCAGCTCTCTCACTCTCCCCCAATGTCCTCCAGCTCTCTGAATCTCCTCAATGACCTCCAGCTCCCTCACTCTCCCCAACTGTCCTCCAGCTCTCTCAAACTCCCCCACTCTCCTCCAGCTCTCTCACTCTCCCCAATTATCCTCCTACTCTCTCAAAGTCCCCCACTGTCCTCCAGCTCTCTTACTCTCCTCCTGAGGCCTCCAGCTCTCTCACTCTCGAACACTGCCCTCCAGGTCTCTCACTCTCCCCCACCGTCCTCCTGCTGTCTCACTACCCCCCACACTCCTCCAGCTCTCTCACTCTCCCCCACTGCCCTGCAGCTCTCTCACTCGCTCCTAATCGCCTCTAGCTCTATCACTCTCCCCACCATCCTGCTGCTGTCTCACTCTCCCCCACTCTCCTCCAGCTCTCTCACTCTCCCCCACTGCCCTGAAGCTCTCTCACTCACTCCTAATCGTCTCCAGCTCTATCACTCTCCCCCACAGGCCTCCAGCTCTCTCAATCTCCCCCACTGTGCTCCAGCTCTCTCACTCGCCCCAATGGCCCCCAGCTCTCTCACTCTCCCCCACAGTCTTCCAGTTCTCTCACTCTTCCCCACTGTCCTCCAGCTCTCTCAATCTCCCGCACAGTCCTCCAGCTCCCTCACTCTCCGCCACTGTCCTCCAGCTTTCTCAGTCTCCTCCACAAGCCTCCAGCTCTCTCACTCTCCCCAACTCTCCGCCAGCTCTCTCACTCGCCCCCACAAGCCTCCAGCTCTCTCACTCTCCACAATTCTCCTCCAGCTCTCTCACTCGCCCCCACAAGCCTCCAGCTCTCTCACTCTCCGCCACTGTCCTCTAGCTCTATCATTCTTCCCCACTCTCCTCCAGCTCTCACACTCTCTCCTACTATCCTGAAGCTCTCTCACTCGCCTTTCTGTACACCAACTCTCTCAATCTCCCCCACAGGCTTCCAGCTCTCTCACTCACCCCACTGTGCTCCAGCACTCTCACTCTCCTCCACACTCCTCCTGCTCTCTCACACTCCCCCACTGACCTCCAGCCCTGTCACTCAAACCCACTGTCCTCCAACTCTCTCACTCCCCCCAACTGTCCTCCAGCTCTCTCACTCACCACTACTGTCCTCCAGCTATCTCACTCTCCTCCACATGCCTCCAGATCTCTCACTCTCACACACTGTCCTCCAGCTCTCTCACTCTCCCCCACTGTCCTCCAGCACCCTCACTCTCCCCCACTGACCTCCAGCTCTCTCATTCACCCCCACTGTCCTCCAGCTCTCTCACTCACCCCTCTGTCCTCCAGCTCTCTCACTCTCCACTCTTTCCTCCAGCTCTCTCATTCTCCCCCACAAGCCTCCAGCTCTCTCACTCTCCCCGACTGTGCTCTAGCTCTCTCTCTCTCCAATGTCCTCCAGCTCTCTCACTATCCCCAATGTCCTCCAGCTCTCTCAAACTCCCCCACTGTCCTACAGCTCTCTCACAATCCCCCATTGTCCTCCAACTCTCTCAAACTCCCCCACTGTCTTGCAGCTCTCTCACTCTTCTGCACTGCCCTCCAGCTCTCTTACTCGCCTCTTCAGGCCTCCAGCTCTCACTCTTCACCACTGTCCCCCAGCTCTCTCACTCACCCCCACCATACTCCAGCTCTCTCAATCTCCCCCACTGTCTTCCAGCTTTCTCTCTCCCCACACTGTCCTCCAACTCTCTCACTCTCGTCTACTGTACTCCAGC
Organism: Carcharodon carcharias; assembly: GCF_017639515.1. Lineage (NCBI taxonomy): Eukaryota > Metazoa > Chordata > Chondrichthyes > Lamniformes > Lamnidae > Carcharodon > Carcharodon carcharias. The sequence goes on along the minus strand of NC_054480.1, from coordinate 77,065,524 downwards.
TCTCTAATTCATCCCCACCTTAGTCCAGCTCTCTCAGTCTCTCCTGTCTCCTGCTCTCTCAAAGTCCCCCACTGTCCTCCAGCTCTCTCACTATCCCCCATTGTCCTCCAACTCTCACAAACTACCCCTCTGTCCTCCAGCACTCTTACTCACCCCCCCAGTCCGACAGCTCTCTTACTCTCCCCCACTGTCCTCCAGCCCTCTCACTCTCCGCCTCTGTCCTCCAGCTCTCTCACTCTCCCCTTTGTCCTCCAGCTCTCTCACCCACCCCCACAGGCGACCAGCTCTCTCACTCGCCACTATGTCCCCAAGCACTCTCACTCTCCCCAAAAGGCCTCCAGCTCGCTCACTCTCCCCCTCTGTCCTCCAGCTCTCTCACTCTCCCCTTTGTCCTCCAGCTCTCTCACCCACTCCCACAGGCGTCCAGCTCTCTCACTCGCCACTCTGTCCCCAAGCACTCTCACTCTCCCCAAAAGGCCTCAAGCTCTCTCACTCTCACACACTGTCCTCCAGCTCTCTCACTTGCCACTCTCTCCTCAAGCTCTCTCACTCTCCTCCACACACCTCCAGCTCTCTCACACTCACCCACTGTACTCCAGCTCTCACACTCTGCCCCACTGACCTCCAGCTCTCTCACTCTCCACCCTGTCCTCCAGCTCTCTCACTCTCACCCACCATTTTCCTGCTCTCTTACTCTCCTCCTCAGGCCTCCAGCTTTCTCACTCTCCACCACTGTCCTCCAGCTCTCTCACTCTCCCCCACCATCCTCCTGCTATCTCACTCTCCCCCAATGTCCTCCAGCTGTCTCACTCTACTGCACAGTCCTCCAGCTCTCTCACTCTCCCCCAATGTCCTCCAGCTCTCTGAATCTCCTCAATGACCTCCAGCTCCCTCACTCTCCCCAACTGTCCTCCAGCTCTCTCAAACTCCCCCACTCTCCTCCAGCTCTCTCACTCTCCCCAATTATCCTCCTACTCTCTCAAAGTCCCCCACTGTCCTCCAGCTCTCTTACTCTCCTCCTGAGGCCTCCAGCTCTCTCACTCTCGAACACTGCCCTCCAGGTCTCTCACTCTCCCCCACCGTCCTCCTGCTGTCTCACTACCCCCCACACTCCTCCAGCTCTCTCACTCTCCCCCACTGCCCTGCAGCTCTCTCACTCGCTCCTAATCGCCTCTAGCTCTATCACTCTCCCCACCATCCTGCTGCTGTCTCACTCTCCCCCACTCTCCTCCAGCTCTCTCACTCTCCCCCACTGCCCTGAAGCTCTCTCACTCACTCCTAATCGTCTCCAGCTCTATCACTCTCCCCCACAGGCCTCCAGCTCTCTCAATCTCCCCCACTGTGCTCCAGCTCTCTCACTCGCCCCAATGGCCCCCAGCTCTCTCACTCTCCCCCACAGTCTTCCAGTTCTCTCACTCTTCCCCACTGTCCTCCAGCTCTCTCAATCTCCCGCACAGTCCTCCAGCTCCCTCACTCTCCGCCACTGTCCTCCAGCTTTCTCAGTCTCCTCCACAAGCCTCCAGCTCTCTCACTCTCCCCAACTCTCCGCCAGCTCTCTCACTCGCCCCCACAAGCCTCCAGCTCTCTCACTCTCCACAATTCTCCTCCAGCTCTCTCACTCGCCCCCACAAGCCTCCAGCTCTCTCACTCTCCGCCACTGTCCTCTAGCTCTATCATTCTTCCCCACTCTCCTCCAGCTCTCACACTCTCTCCTACTATCCTGAAGCTCTCTCACTCGCCTTTCTGTACACCAACTCTCTCAATCTCCCCCACAGGCTTCCAGCTCTCTCACTCACCCCACTGTGCTCCAGCACTCTCACTCTCCTCCACACTCCTCCTGCTCTCTCACACTCCCCCACTGACCTCCAGCTCTGTCACTCACCCCCACTGTCCTCCAACTCTCTCACTCCCCCCAACTGTCCTCCAGCTCTCTCACTCACCACTACTGTCCTCCAGCTATCTCACTCTCCTCCACATGCCTCCAGATCTCTCACTCTCACACACTGTCCTCCAGCTCTCTCACTCTCCCCCACTGTCCTCCAGCACCCTCACTCTCCCCCACTGACCTCCAGCTCTCTCATTCACCCCCACTGTCCTCCAGCTCTCTCACTCACCCCTCTGTCCTCCAGCTCTCTCACTCTCCACTCTTTCCTCCAGCTCTCTCATTCTCCCCCACACGCCTCCAGCTCTCTCACTCTCCCCGACTGTGCTCTAGCTCTCTCTCTCTCCAATGTCCTCCAGCTCTCTCACTATCCCCAATGTCCTCCAGCTCTCTCAAACTCCCCCACTGTCCTACAGCTCTCTCACAATCCCCCATTGTCCTCCAACTCTCTCAAACTCCCCCACTGTCTTGCAGCTCTCTCACTCTTCTGCACTGCCCTCCAGCTCTCTTACTCGCCTCTTCAGGCCTCCAGCTCTCACTCTTCACCACTGTCCCCCAGCTCTCTCACTCACCCCCACCATACTCCAGCTCTCTCAATCTCCCCCACTGTCTTCCAGCTTTCTCTCTCCCCACACTGTCCTCCAACTCTCTCACTCTCGTCTACTGTACTCCAGCTCTCTAATTCATCCCCACCTTAGTCCAGCTCTCTCAGTCTCTCCTGTCTCCTGCTCTCTCAAAGTCCCCCACTGTCCTCCAGCTCTCTCACTATCCCCCATTGTCCTCCAACTCTCACAAACTACCCCTCTGTCCTCCAGCACTCTTACTCACCCCCCCAGTCCGACAGCTCTCTTACTCTCCCCCACTGTCCTCCAGCCCTCTCACTCTCCGCCTCTGTCCTCCAGCTCTCTCACTCTCCCCTTTGTCCTCCAGCTCTCTCACCCACCCCCACAGGCGACCAGCTCTCTCACTCGCCACTATGTCCCCAAGCACTCTCACTCTCCCCAAAAGGCCTCCAGCTCGCTCACTCTCCCCCACTGTCCTCCAGCTCTCTCACTCTCCCCTTTGTCCTCCAGCTCTCTCACCCACTCCCACAGGCGTCCAGCTCTCTCACTCGCCACTCTGTCCCCAAGCACTCTCACTCTCCCCAAAAGGCCTCAAGCTCTCTCACTCTCACACACTGTCCTCCAGCTCTCTCACTTGCCACTCTCTCCTCAAGCTCTCTCACTCTCCTCCACACACCTCCAGCTCTCTCACACTCACCCACTGTACTCCAGCTCTCACACTCTGCCCCACTGACCTCCAGCTCTCTCACTCTCCACCCTGTCCTCCAGCTCTCTCACTCTCACCCACCATTTTCCTGCTCTCTTACTCTCCTCCTCAGGCCTCCAGCTTTCTCACTCTCCACCACTGTCCTCCAGCTCTCTCACTCTCCCCCACCATCCTCCTGCTATCTCATTCTCCCCCACTCTCCTCCAGCTCTCTCATTCTCCCCCACAAGCCTCCAGCTATCTCACTCTCCCCCACGGTGCTCTAGATTTCTCTCTCCCCAATGTCCTCCAGCTCTCTCACTATCCCCAACTGTCCTCAGCTCTCTCAAACACCCCCACTGTCCTCCAGCTCTCTCAAACTCCCCCACTGTCCTACAGCTCTCTCACTATCCCCCATTGTCCTCCAACTCTCTCAAATTCCCCCAATGTCTTGCAGCTCTCTCACTCTTCTACACTGCCCTCCAGCTCTCTTACTCGCCCCCTTAGGCCTCCAGCTCTCTGACTCTCCACCACTGTCCTCCAGCTTTCTCTCTCCCCACACAGTCCTCCAACTCTCTAACTCTCTTATACTGTACTCCAGCTCTCTAACCCACCCCCACCATCCTCCAGCTCTCTCACTCTCCCCCACTGTCCTCCAGCTTTCTCTCTCCCCGCACGGTCCTCCAACTTTCTCACTCTCTTCTACTGTACTCCAGCTCTCTAACTCACCCCCACCGTACTCCAGCTCTCTCACTCTCTCCTACTCTCTCCAGCTCTCTCAAACTCCCCCACTGTCCTCCAGTTCTCTCACTCTCCCCCACTGTCCTCCAGCTCTCTCACTCTCCCCCACTGTCCTCCAGCTCTCTCACTCTCCCCCACTTTCCTCCAGTTCTCTCACTATCCCCCATTGTCCTCCAACTCTCTCAAACTCCCCCTCTGTCCTCCAGCACTCTTACACCCCGCACAGTCGCCAGGTGTCTCACTCTCACCCACTGTCCTCCAGCTCTCTCACTCTCCCCCACTGTCCTCCAGCTCTCTCACTCTCCCCCACTGTCCTCCAGCTCTCTCACTCTCCCCCACAGGCCTCCAGCTCTCTCACTCTCCCCCACAGGCCTCCAGCTCTCTCACTCTCACACAGTCCTCCAGCTCTCTCACTTGCCACTCTCTCCTCAAGCTCTCTCACTCTCCTTCCACTCACCTCCAGCTCTCTCACACTCACCCACTGCACACCAGCTCTCTCACTCTGCCCCACTGACCTCCAGCTCTCTCACTCTCCACCCTGTCCTCCAGCTCTCTCACTCTACCCCACCATCCTCCAACTCTCTCAATCTCCCCTCTGTCCTCCAGCTGTCTCACTCTCCACCATTGTCTTCCAGCTTTCACACTCTCCCCTCCGTCCTCCAGCTGTCGAACTCTTCCCATTGTCCTCCAGTTCTCTCAATCTCCCCCACCATCCTCCAGCTCGCTCACTCTCCCCCACTGTCCTGCAGATCACTCACTCTCCCCCACTGTCCTCCAGATCTCTCACTCTGCCCAACGGGCTTCCAGCTCTCTCACATTCCCCCACTATCCTGCAGGTCTCTCATTCTCCCCCACAAGCCTCCAGCTATCGCAATCTCCCCCACAGGCCTCCAGCTCTCTCACTCTCACCCACTGTGCTCCAGCTCTCTCAATCTCCTCAATGACCTCCAGCTCTCTCACTTTCCTCCAACTCTCTCAATCTCCCCCACCCTCCTCCACCTCTCTCACTCTCCCCATTATCCTCCAACTCTCTCAAACTCCCCCACTGTCCTCCAGCTCTCTCATTCTCCTGCATTGTCCTCCAGCTCTCTTACTCTCCTCCTGAGTCCTCCAGATCTCTCACTCTCCACCACTTTCCTCCAGCTCTCTCACTCTTCCCCACCGTCCTCCTGCTGTCTCACTCTCCCCCACTCTCCTCCAGCTCTCTCACTCTCCCCTACTGCCCTGCAGCTCTCTCACTCACTCCTAATCGCCTCCAGCTCTATCACACTCCCCCACAGGCCTCCAGCTCTCTCACTCCCCCCACAGTCCTCCAGCTCCCTCACTCACCCCTCTGTCCTCCAGCTCTCTCACTCTCCACTCTTTCCTCCAGCTCTCTCATTCTCCCCCACAAGCCTCCAGCTCTCTCACTCTCCCTGACTGTGCTCCAGTTCTCTCTCTCCCCAATGTCCTCCAGCTCTCTCAATCTCCCCGACTGTGCTCCAGCTCTCTCTCTCCCCAATGTCCTCCAGCTCTCTCACAATCCCCCATTGTCCTCCAACTCTCTCAAACTCCCCCACTGTCTTGCAGCTCTCTCACTCTTCTGCACTGCCCTCCAGCTCTCTTACTCGCCTCCTCAGGCCTCCAGCTCTCACTCTCCACCACTGTCCCCCAGCTCTCTCACTCACCCCCACCATACTCCAGCTCTATCACTCTCCCCCACTGTCTTCCAGCTTTCTCTCTCCCCACACCGTCCTCCAACTCTCTCACTCTCTTCTACTGTACTCCAGCTCTCTAACTCATCCCCACCTTAGTCCAGCTCTCTCACTCTCTCCTGTCTCCAGCTCTCTCAAAGTCCCCCACTGTCCTCCAGCTCTCTCACTATCCCCCATTGTCCTCCAACTCTCACAAACTACCCCTCTGTCCTCCAGCACTCTTACTCACCCCCACAGTCCGCCAGCTCTCTTACTCTCCCCCACTGTCCTCCAGCTCTCTCACCCACTCCCACAGGCGTCCAGCTCTCTCACTCGCCACTCTGTCCCCAAGCACTCTCACTCTCTCCAAAAGTCCTCCAGCTCTCTCACTCTCCCCTTTGTCCTCCAGCTCTCTCACTCTCCCCCACAGGCCTCCAGCTCTCTCACTCTCACACAGTCCTCCAGCTCTCTCACTTGCCACTCTCTCCTCAAGCTCTCTCACTCTCCTCCACTCACCTCCAGCTCTCTCACACTCACCCACTGTACTCCAGCTCTCACACTCTGCCCCACTGACCTCCAGCTCTCTCACTCTCCACCCTGTCCTCCAGCTCTCTCACTCTCACCCACCATTTTCCTGCTCTCTTACTCTCCTCCTCAGGCCTCCAGCTTTCTCACTCTCCACCACTGTCCTCCAGCTCTCTCACTCTCCCCCACCATCCTCCTGCTATCTCATTCTCCCCCACTCTCCTCCAGCTCTCTCATTCTCCCCCACAAGCCTCCAGCTATCTCAATCTCCCCCACGGTGCTCTAGATCTCTCTCTCCCCAATGTCCTCCAGCTCTCTCACTATCCCCCATTGTCCTCCAACTCTCTCAAATTCCCCCAATGTCTTGCAGCTCTCTCACTCTTCTACACTGCCCTCCAGGTCTCTTACTCGCCCCCTTACGCCTCCAGCTCTCTGACTCTCCACCACTGTCCTCTAGCTTTCTCTCTCCCCACACGGTCCTCCAACTCTCTAACTCTCTTCTACTGTACTCCAGCTCTCTAACCCACCCCCACCATCCTCCAGCTCTCTCACTCTCCCCCACTGTCCTCCAGCTTTCTCTCTCCCCACACCGTCCTCCAACTCTCTAACTCTCTTCTACTGTACTCCAGCTCTCTAACTCACCCCCACCGTACTCCAGCTCTCTCACTCTCTCCTACTCTCTCCAGCTCTCTCAAACTCCCCCACTGTCCTCCAACTCTCTCACTCTCTTCTACTGTACTCCAGCTCTCTAACTCACCCCCACCGTACTCCAGCTCTCTCACTCTCTCCTACTCTCTCCAGCTCTCTCACTCTCCCCCTCTGTCCTCCAGCTCTCTCACTCGCCACTCTGTCCCCAAGCTCTCTCACTCTCCCCCACAGGCCTCCAGCTCTCTCACTCTCACACACTGCCCTCAAGCTCTCTCACTTGCCACTCTCTCCTCAAGCTCTCTCACTCTCCTCCACTCACCTCCAGCTCTCTCACACTCACCCACTGTACTCCAGCTCTCTGACTCTGCCCCACTGACCTCCAGCTCTCTCACTCTCCACCACTGTCCTCCAGCTCTCTCATTCTCCCCCACAAGCCTCCAGCTATCTCACTGTCCCCCACTGTGCTCTAGCCCTCTCTCTCCCCAATGTCCTCCAGCTCTCTCACTATCCTCAACTGTCCTCCAGCTCTCTCAAACTCCCCCACTGTCCTACAGCTCTCTCACAATACCCCATCGTCCTCCAACTCTCTCAAACTCTCCCAATGTATTGCAGCTCTCTCACTCTTCTGCACTGCCCTCCAGCTCTCTTACTCGCCTCATCAGGCCTCCAGCTCTCTTACTCTCCAAAACTGTCCTCCAGCTTTCTCTCTCCCCACACCGTCCTCCAACTCTCTAACTCTCTTCTACTGTACTCCAGCTCTCTAACTCACCCCCACCATACCCCAGCTCTCTCACTCTCTCCTACTCTCTCCAGCTCTCTCAAAATCCCCACTGTCCTCCAACTCTCTCACTCTCTTCTACTGTACTCCAGCTGTCTAACTCACCCCCACCGTACTCCAACTCTCTCACTCTCTCCTACTCTCTCCAGCTCGCTCAAACTCCCCCACTGTCCTCCAAATCTCTCACTCTCTTCTACTGTACTCCAGCTCTCTCACATTACCCCACTATCCTGCAGCTCTCTCATTCTCCCCCACAGGCCTCCAGCTCTCTCACTCTCACCCACTGTGCTCCAGCTCTCTCACTCTCATCAATGACCTCCAGCTCTCTCACTCTCCCCAACTTTCCTCCAACTCTCTCAAAATCCCCCACCGTCCTCCACCTCTCTCACTCTCCCCCATTATCCTCCAACTGTCTCAAACTCCCCCACTGTAATGCAGCTCTCTCATTGTCCTGCATTGTCCGCCAGTTCTCTTACTCTCCTCCTTAGGCCTCCAGCTCTCTCACTCTCCCCCACTGCCCTGCAGCTCTCTCACTCACTCCTAATCGCCTCCAGCTCTATCACTCTCCCCCACAGGCCTCCAGCTCTCTCAATCTCCCCCACTGTGCTCCAGCTCTCTCACTCTTCCCCACACTCCTCCAGCTCCCTCACTCTAAACTACAGTCCTCCAGCTCCCTCACTCTCCGCCACTGTCCTCCAGCTTTCTCAGTCTCCGCACAAGCCTCCAGCTCTCTCACTCTCCCCAACTCTCCGCCAGCTCTCCCACTCCCCCCCACAAGCCTCCAGCTCTCTCACTCTCCCCCTGTGTCCTCCAGCTCGCTCACTCTCCCCTTTGTCCTCCAGCTCTCTTACTCTCCCCCACAGGCCTCCAGATCTCTCACTCGCCACTCTGTCCCCAAGCACTCTCACTCTCCCCCACAGGCCTCCAGCTCTCTCAGTCTCAAACACTGTCCGCCAGCTCTCTCACTTGCCACTCTCTCCTCAAGGTCTCTCACTCTCCTCCACTCACCTCCAGCTCTCTCACACTCACCCACTGTACTCCAGCTCTCTCACTCTGTCCCACTGACCTCCAGTTCTCTCATTCACCCCCACTGTCCTCCAGCTCTCTCACTCAGCCCACTGTCCTCCAGCTCTCTCATTCTCCACCACAAGCCTCCAGCTCTCTCACTCTCCCCCACTGTGCTACAGCTCTCTCACTCACCCCACCATACTCCAGCTCTCTCACTCTCCCCCACTGTCCTCCAACTTTCTCTCTCCCCACACCGTCCTCCAACTCTCTCACTCTCTTCTACTGTACTCCAGCTCTCTAACTCACCCCCACCGTACTCCAGCTCTCTCACTCTCTCCTACTCTATCCAGCTCTCTCAAACTCCCCCACTGTCCTCCACGTCTCTCACTATCCCCCGTTGTCCTCCAACTCTCTCAAACTCCCCCTCTGTCCTCCAGCACGCTTACTCTCCCCCACAGTCCGCCAGCTATCTCACTCTCCCCCACTGTCCTCCAGCTCTCTCACACTCCCCCTCTGTCCTCCAGCTCTCTCACTCGCCACTCTGTCCCCAAGCACTCTCACTCTCCCCCACAGGCCTCCAGCTTTCTCACGCTCACACACTGTCCTCAAGCTATCTCACTTGCCACTCTCTCCTCAAGCTCTCTCACTCTCCTCCACTCACCTCCAGCTCTCTCACACTCACACACTGTACTCCAGCTCTCTCACTCTCCACCCTGTCCTCCAGCTCTCTCACTCTCCCCCACCATCCTCCTGCTATCTCACTTTCCCCCACTCTCCTCCAGCTCTCTCATTCTCCCCCACAAGCCTCCAGCTATCTCACTCTCCCCCACTGCGCTCTAGCTCTCTCTCTCCCCAATGTCCTCCAGCTCTCTCACTAATCCCAACTGTCCTCCAGCTCTCTCACTATCCCCCATCGTCCTCCAACTCTCTCAAACTCCCCCAATGTCTTGAAGCTCTCTCACTCTTCTGCACTGCCCTCGAGCTCTCTTACTCGCCTCATCAGGCCTCCAGTTCTCTTACTCTCCAAAACTGTCCTCCAGCTTTCTCTCTCCCCACACCGTCCTCCAACTCTCTTATTCTCTTCTCCGGTACTCCAGCTCTCTAACTCACCCCCACCGTACTCCAGCTCTCTCATTCTCTCCTACTCTCTCCAGCTCTCTCAAAATCCCCACTGTCCTCCAACTCTCTCACTGTCTTCTACTGTATTCCAGATCTCTAACTCACCCCCACCGTACTCCAGCTCTCTCACTCTCTCCTCCTCTCTCCAGCTCTCTCAAACTCCCCCAATGTCCTCCAACTCTCTCACTCTCTTCTACTGTACTCCAGCTCCCTAACTCACCCCCACTCTCCTGCAGCTCTCTCATTCTCCCCCACAAGCCTCCAGCTATCTCACTCTCCCCCACAGGCCTCCAGCACTCTCACTCTCACCCACTGTGCTGCAGCTCTCTCAGTCTGCTCAATGACCTCCATTGGAACTCTCTCAAACTCCCCCACTGTCCTGCAGCTCTCTCATTCTCCTGCATTGTCCTCCAGCTCTCTTACTCTCCTCCTGAGGCCTCCATTTCTCTCACTCTCCACCACTCTCCTCCAGCTCTCTCACTCTCCCCCACTGCCTTGCAGCTCTCTCACTCGCTCCTAATCGCCTGCAGCTCTATCACTGTCCCCCACAGGCCTCCAGCTCTCTCAATCTCCCCCACTGTGCTCCAGCTCTCTCACTCAACCCCACTGTCCTCCAGCTCTCTCACTCTCCCGCACAGTCCTCCAGCTCCCTCACTCTCCGCCACTGTCCTCCAGCTTTCTCCGTCTCCCCACAAGCCTCCAGCTCTCTCACTCTCCCCAACTCTCCGCCAGCTCTCTCATTCCCCCCCACATGCCTTCAGCACTCTCACTCTCCCCCTGTGTCCTCCAGCTCTCTCACTCTCCCCCACAGGCCTCCAGCTCTCTCACTCGCCACTCTATCCCCAAGCACTCTCACTCTCCCCCACAGGCCTCCAGCTCTCTCACTCTCACACACTGTCCTCAAGCTCTCTCACTTGCCGTTATCTCCTCAAGGTCTCTCACTCTCCTCCACTCACCTCCAGCTCTCTCACACTCACCCACTGTACTCCAGCTCTCTCACTCTGCCTGACTGACCTCCAGCTCTCTCACTCTCCACCCTATCCTCCAGCTCTCTCACTCCCCCCCACCATCCTCCTGCTGTCTCACTCTCCCCCACTCACCTCCAGCTCTCTCACTCTACCCCACTGCCCTGCAGCTCTCTCACTCACTCCTAATCGTCTCCAGCTCTATCACTCTCCCCCACAGGTATCCAGCTCTCTCAATCTCCCCCACTGTGCTCCAGCTCTCTCACTCGCCCCAATGGCCCCCAGCTCTCTCACTCTCCCCCACAGTCTTCCAGCTCTCTGCCTCTTCCCCACTGTCCTCCAGCTCTCTCACTCTCCCGCACAGTCCTCCAGCTCCCTCACTCTCTGCCACTGTCCTCCAGCTTTCTCAGTCTCCCCCACAAGCCTCCAGCTCTCTCACTCTCCCCAACTCTCCGCCAGCTCTCTCACTCGCTCCCACAAGCCTCTAGCTCTCTCAATCTCCCCAACTCTCCACCAGCTCTCTCACTCGCCCCCACAAGCCTCCAGCTCTCTCAATCTCTGGCACTGTCCTCCAGCTCTATCATTCTTCCCCACCGTCCTCCAGCTCTCTCACTCTCTCCCACCATCCTGAAGCTCTCTCACTCGCCTTTCTGTTCACCAGGTCTTTCACTTTTCCCCTCAGGCCTCCTGATCTCTCCCTCTCCCCCACTGTCCTCCAGCTTTCTCAGTCTCCCCTAGTGTCTTCCAACGACCTCATTCTCCCCCGCTGTCCTCCAGCTATCTCACTCTCCTCCACACTCCTCCAGCTCTCTCACTCACCCCCACTGTCTTCCAGCTCCCTCACTCTCACCCACTAACCTCCAGCTCTCTCACTCTCCCCTCTGTCCTCCAGCTCTCTCACTCTCCCCCTCAGGCCTCCAGACCTCTCACTCGCCCCTCAGTCCTCCAGCACTCTCACTCTCCCCCACCGTCCTCCAGCTCTCTCCCTCTCTCCCACTATCCTCAAGCTCTCTCACTCACCTTTCTGTTCTCCAGGTCTCTCACTCTCCCCCTCAGGCCTCCCAATCTCTCACTCTCCCCAAATGTCCTCCAGCTTTTTCAGTCTCCCCTAGCGTCTTCCAATGCCTTCACTCTCCCTCACTGTCCTCCAGCTCTCTCACTCTCTCCTACTGGCCTCCAACTATCTCACTCTCCCCCACTGGCCTCCAGCTCTCTCACTCGCACCCACCATCCTGCAGCTCTCTCACTCTCGCCCAAAAGCCTCCAGCTCTCTCACTCTCTCCTATTGCCCTCCAGCTACTCACTCACCCCCACCGTCCTTCAGCTATCTCACTCTCCCCCGCTGTACTCTAGCTCTCTCAATCTTTCGTACTGTCCTCTAGCTCTCTCACTCTGCCCCACTGTCTTCCAGATCACTCACACTCCCCCACCATGCTCCAGCTCTTTCAGTGGCCCACACAAGCCTCCAGCTCACACTCTCCTCCACTGTCCTCCAGCACTTTCACTCTCCCCACCATTCCTCCAGCTCTCTCACTCTCCCCCACTGTCCTCAAGCTCTCTCACTCTCCACCAATGTCCTCCAGCTCTCTCACTCTCCCCCACTATCCTACAGCTGTCTCACTCTCCCCCACAGGTGTCCAGCTCTCTTTCTCTCTCCCATAGGCCTCCAGCTCTCTCACTCTCCCCCAATGACCTCAAGCTCTCTCAATCTCCCCCAATGTCCACCAGCTTTCACACTCTCCCCCAATGTCCTCCAGCTCTCTCTCTCTTCCCCAATGTCCTCCCACTCTCTCACTCACCCCCACTGTCCTCCAGGTCTCTCACTCTCTCCCACCGTCCTCCAGCTCTCTCACTCTCCCCCACTGGCATCCAGCTCTCTCACTCGCCCCCACCATCCTGCAGCTCTCTCACTCTCCCCCACTGGCCTCCAGCTTTCTCACTCGCCCCCACAATCCTGCAGCTCTATCACTCTCCCCCAAAAGCCTCCAGCTCTCTCACTCTCTCCTATTGCCCTCCAGCTCCTCACTCACCCCCACAGTCCTTCAGCTCTCTCACTCTCCCCCGATGGACTCTAGCTCTCTCAATCTTTCGTACTGTCCTCCAGCTCTCTCACTCTGCCCCACTGTCTTCCAGATCACTCACAATCACCCACCATGCTCCAGCTCTCTCAGTGGCCAACACAAGCCTCCAGCTCACACTCTCCCCCAATGTCCTCCAGCTCTCCCACTCTCCCCCAACTCCTCCAGCTCTCTCACTCGCCCCCACCGTCCTCCAGCTCTCTCATTCTCCCCCACAATCCTCCAGCTCTCTCATTCTCCCCCACTGGCCTCCAGCTCTCTCATTCTCCCTTACTGCCCTCCAGCACTCTCACTCGCTCCCTCTGTCCTCCAGTTCTCTCACTCTTCCCTACTCTCCTCCAGCTCTCTCACTCTCCCCCACAGTCCTCCAGCTCTCTCACTCTCTCCCTCTGTCCTCCAGCTCTCTCATTCTCTCCCACCGTCCTCCACCTCTCTCACTCTCCCCCACTGTCCTCCAGGTCACTCACTCTCCCCCATTGTCCTCCAGCTATCTCACTCTCTCCCACCGTCCTCCACCTCTCTCACTCTCCCCCAACTCCTCCAGCTCTCTCATTCTCCCCCACTGTCCTCCAGATCACTCACTCTCCCCCACAGGCTTCCAGCTCCCTTTCTCTCCCACAAAGGCCTCCAGCTCTCTCACTCGCCCCTCAGTCTTCCAGCAATCTCACTCTCCCCCACAGTCCTCCAGCTCTCTCACTCTCACCCTCTGTCCTCCAGCTCTCTCACTCTCCCCCACTGTACTCCAGCTTCCTCACTCTCCCCCACTGACCTCCAGCTCTCTCACTCTCCCCTCTGTCCTCCAACTCTCTCACTCTCCCCCATCATCCTCCAACTCTCCCCCACGGTCCTCCAGCTCTATCACTCTCCACCATTGTCCTCCAGGTATCTCATTCTCCCCTCTGCCCTCTGGCTTTCTCACTCTCCCCAACTCTCCTCCAGCTCTCTCACACCCCCCGCAGTCCTCCAGCTCTCCCAACCTCCCCCACAGACCTCCAGCTCTCTCACTCGCCCCCACTATCCTCCAGCTCTCTCATTCTCCTACACAATCCTCCAGCACTATCACTCTCCCCAATGTCCTCCAACTCTATCAAACTCCCCCACTGTCTTGCAGCTCTCTCACTCTCCTCCTCAGGCCTCCAGTTCTCTCACTAGCCCCCTCCGTCCTCCAGCTCTCTCACTCTCCCCCAACTCCTCCAGCTCTCTCGATCACCCACACTGGCCTCCAGCTATCTCACTCTCCCCCGCAATCCACCAGCTCTCTCACTCTCTCCCAATGTCCACCAGCTCTCTCACTCTCCCCCACTGGCTGCTAGGTCTCTCATACTCTCCAATGGCCTCGAGCTCGCTCACTCTCCCCCACTGTCCTCCAGATCACTCACTCTCCCCCACTGGCATCCAGCTCTCTCACTCGCCCCCACCATCCTGCAGCTCTCTCACTCTCCCCCACCGGCCTCCAGCTCTCTCACTCGCCCCCACCATCCTGCAGCTCTCTCACTCTCGCCCAAAAGGCTCCAGCTCTCTCACTCTCTCCTATTGCCCTCCAGCTCCTCACTCACCCCCACAGTCCTTCAGCTCTCTCACTCTCCCCCGATGGACTCTAGTTCTCTCAATCTTTCGTACTGTCCTCCAGCTCTCTCACTCTGCCCCACTGTCTTCTAGATCACTCACAATCCCCCACCATGCTCCAGCTCTCTCAGTGGCCCACACAAGCCTCCAGCTCACACTCTCCTCCACTGTCCTCCAGCTCTCTCACTCTCCCCACCATTCCTCCAGCTCTCTCACTCTCCCCCAATGTCCTCCAGCTCTCCCACTATCCCCCAACTCCTCCAGCTCTTTCACTCGCCCCCACCGTCCTCCAGCTCTCTCATTCTCCCCCACAATCCTCCAGCTCTCTCATTCTCCCCCACTGGCCTCCAACTCTCTCACTCTCTCTTACTGCCCTCCAGCACTCTCACTCTCTCCCTCTGTCCTCCAGTTCTCTCACTCTTCCCTACTCTCCTCCAGCTCTCTCACTCTCCCCCACAGTCCTCCAGCTCTCTCACTCTCCCCCACTGGCCTCAAGCTCTCTCACTCTACCCCACTGTCCTGCAGCTTTCTCACTCTCCCCCACTACCCTGCAGTTCTCTCACTCTCCCCCAATGACCTCCAGCTCTCTCAATCTCCCCCACTGTCCACCTGCTTTCATACTCACCCCCAATGTCCCCCAGCTCTCTCTCTCTTCCCCAATGTCCTCCCGCTCTCTCACTTTACCCACTGTCCTCCAGCTCTCTCACTCTCCCCCACTGTCCTCCAGGTCTCTCACTCTCCCCCATTGTCCTCCAGCTCTCTCACTCTCTCCCGCTGTCCTCCAGCTCCCTCATTCTCTCCCACCGTCCTCCACATCTCTCACTCTCCCCCACTGTCCTCCAGGTCACTCACTCTCCCCCATTGTCCACCAGCTCTCTCACTCTCTCCCACCGTCCGCCACCTCTCTCACTCTCCCCCAACTCCTCCAGCTCTCTCACTCTCCCCCACTGTCCTCCAGATCACTCACTCTCCCCCACAGGCTTCCAGCTCCTTTTCTCTCCCACAAAGGCCTCCAGCACTCTCACTGTCACCCACTGTCCTCCAGCTCTCTCACTCGCCCCACTGTCCTCCAGATCTCTCACTCACCCCTCTGACCTCCAGCTCTCTCACTCTCCCCCACTGTACTCCAGCTTCCTCACTCTCCCCCACTGACCTCCAGCTCTCTCACTCTCCCCCATCATCCTCCAACTCTCCCCCACAGTCCTCCAGCTCTATCACTCTCCACCATTGTCCTCCAGGTATCTCATTCTCCCCTCTGCCCTCTGGCTTTCTCACTCTCCCCAACTCTCCTCCAGCTCTCTCACACCCCCCACAGTCCTCCAGCTCTCCCAACCTCCCCCGCAGACCTCCAGCTCTCTCACTCGCCCCCACTATCCTCCAGCTCTCTCATTCTCCCACACAATCCTCCAGCACTATCACTCTCCCCAATGTCCTCCAGCTCTATCACTCTCCCCAATGTCCTCCAGCTCTATCAAACTCCCCCACTGTCTTGCAGCTCTCTCACTCTCCTCCTCAGGCCTCCAGTTCTCTCACTAGCCCCTACCGTCCTCCAGCTCTCTCACTCTCCCCCAACTCCTCCAGCTCTCTCACTCTCCCCCAACTCCTCCAGCTCTCTCAATCCCCCACACTGGCTTCCAGCTATCTCACTCTCCCCCGCAATCCACCAGCTCTCTCACTCTCCCCCACTGTCCTCCAGCTCTCTCACTCTCCCCCACTGTCCTCCAGCTCTCTCACTCTCTCCCACTGTCCTCCAGCTCTATCAATCTCCCCCACTGTCCTCCAGCTCTCTCACTCTCCCCCACTGTCCTCCAGCTCTCTCACTCTCTCCCACTGTCCTCCAGCTCTCTCACTCTCCCCCACTGTCCTCCAGCTCTCTCACTCTCTCCCACTGTCCTCCAGCTCTATCACTCTCTCCCACTGTCCTCCAGCTCTAACAATCTCCCCCACTGTCCTCCAGCTCTCTCACTCTCTCCCACTGTCCTCCAGCTCTCTCATTCTCCCACACAATCCTCCAGCACTATCACTCTCCCCAATGTCCTCCAGCTCTATCAAACTCCCCCATTGTCTTGCAGCTCTCTCACTCTCCTCCTCAGGCCTCCAGTTCTCTCACTAGCCCCCACCGTCCTCCAGCTCTCTCACTCTCCCCCAACTCCTCCAGCTCTCTCACTCTCCCCCAACTCCTCCAGCTCTCTCAATCCCCCACACTGGCCTCTAGCTATCTCACTCTCCCCCGCAATCCAACAGCTCTCTCACTCTCCCCCACTGTCCTCCAGCTCTCTCACTCTCCCCCACTGTCCTCCAGCTCTATCAATCTCTCCCACTGTCCTCCAGCTCTCTCACTCTCTCCCACTGTCCTCCAGCTCTATCAATCTCCCCCACTGTCCTCCAGCTCTCTCACTCTCTCCCACTGTCCTCCAGCTCTCTCACTCTCTCCCACTGTCCTCCAGCTCTATCAATCTCCCCCACTGTCCTCCAGCTCTCTCACTCTCCCCCACAGGCCTCTAGCTCTCTCACTCTCCCCCACCATCCTCCAGCTCTCTCACTCTCCACTCTGTCCTCCAGCTCTCTCACTCTCCCCCACTGTCCTCCAGCTCTCTCACTCTCCACTCTGTCCTCCAGCTCTCTCACTCTCCCCCAGTGTCCTCCAGCTCTCTCACTCACTCCTAATGGCCTCCAGCTCTCTCATTCTCCCCCACAAGCCTCCAGCTCTCTCACTCTCCCCCACTGTCCTCCAGCTCTCTCACTCACCCCCACTATCCTCCAGCTCTCTCATTCTCCCACACAATCCTCCAGTTCTATCACTCTCCCCAATGTCCTCCAACTCTCTCAAACTCCCCCACTGTCTTGCAGCTCTCTCACTCTCCTCCTCAGGCCTCCAGTTCTCTCACTCGCCCCCACCGTCCTCCAGCTCTCTGACACTCCCCCAACTCCTCCAGCTCTCTCACTCCCCCACACAGGCCTCCAGCTATCTCACTCTCCCCCGCAATCCACCAGCTCTCTCACTCTCCCCCACTGTCCTCAAGGTCCCTCACTCTACCCCACTGTCCTCCAACTCCCTCACTCTCCCCCACTATCCTACAGCTGTCTCACTCTCCCCCACAGGCATCCAGCTCTCTTTCTATCTCCCATAGGCCTCCACCTCTCTCACTCACCCTCAGTGACCTCCAGCTCTCTCAATCTCCCCCACTGACCACCAGCTTTCACACTCTGCCCCAATGTCCCCAGCTCTCGCTCTCTCCACCATTGTCCTCCAGCTCTCTCATTCTCCCCCACTGTCCTCCAGCACTCCCACTCTCCCCCACAGTCCTCCAGCTCCCTCATTCTCCGCCACAGTCCTCCAGCTCTCCCACTCACGCCCCCTGCCCTCCAGCTCTCTCACTCACCATTCTGTCCTCCAGCTCTCTCACTCTCCCCCACCATCCTGCAGCTCTCTCACTCTCCCCCATTGTCCTCCAGCTCTCTCACTCTCCACTCTGTCCTCCAGCTCTCTCATTCTCCCCCACAAGCCTCCAGCTCTCTCACTGTCCCCCTCTGTCCTCCAGCTGTCAAACTCTTCCCACTGTCCTCCAGATAACTCGCCCTCCCCCACTGTCCTCCAGCTCTCTCCCTCACCCCCACAAGCCTCCAGCTATCTAACTCTCCCCCACTGTCCTCCAGCTCTCTCATTCTCCCCCACAAGCCTCCAGCTATCTCACTCTCCCCCTCTGTCCTCCAGCTGTCAAACTCTTCCCACTGTCCTCCAGTTCTCTCATTCTCCCCCACCGTCCTCCAGCTCTCTCACTCTCCCCACTGGCTGCTAGGTCTCTCACACTCTCCAATGGCCTCGAGCTTGATCACTCTCCCCCACTGACCTCCAGATCACTCGCTCTCCCCCACTGTCCTCCAGCTCTCTCACTCGCCCCCACAAGCCTCCAGCTATCTAACTCTCCCCCACTGTCCTCCAGCTCTCTCATTCTCCCCCACAAGCCTCCAGCTATCTCACTCTCCCCGACAGGCCTCCAGCTCTATCAATCTCCCCAATGTCCTCCAGCTGTCTAACTAACATTCCCGCACTATCCTCCAGCTCTCTCATTCTCGCCCACAAGCCTCCAGCTCTCTCACTCTCCCCCACTGTCCTCCAGCTCTCTCACTCTTCCCATTATCCTCCAGCTCTCTCATTCTCCCACACAATCCTCCAGCTCTATCACTCTCCCCAATGTCCTCCAACTCTATCAAACTCCCCCACTGTCTTGCAGCTCTCTCACTCTCCTCCTCCGTCCTCCAGCTCTCTCACTCTCCCCCAACTCCTCCAGCTCTCTCACTCTCCCCCAACTCCTCCAGCTCTCTCGATCCCCCACACTGGCCCCCAGCTATCTCACTCTCCCCCGCAATCCACCAGCTCTCTTACTCTCCCGCAATGTCCACCAGCTCTCTCAATCTCCCCTACTGTCCTCCAGCACTCCCAGTCTCCCCCACTGTCCTCCAGCTCTCTCACTCTCCGCCAATGTCCTCCAGTACTCTCACTCTCCCCCACAGGCCTCTAGCTCTCTCACTCATCATTCTGTCCTCCGGCTCTCTCACTCTCCCCCACCATCGTCCTGCTCTCTCACTCTCTCCCATTGTCGTCCAGCTCTCTCACTCTCCACTCTGTCCTCCAGCTCTCTCACTCTCCCCCACCATCCTCCAGCTCTCTCACTCTCCCCCACTGCCCTGCAGCTCTCTCACTCACTCCTAATGGCCTCCAGCTCTCTCATTCTCCCCCTCAAGCCTCCAGCTCTCTCACTCTCCCCCTCTGTCCTCCAGCTGTCAAACTCTTCCCACTGTCCTCCAGTTCTCTCACTCTCTCCCACCGTCCTCCAGCTCTCTCACTCTCCCCCACTGGCCTCTAGGTCTCTCACACTCTCCAATGGCCTCGAGCTCGCTCACTCTCCCCCACTGTCCTCCAGATCACTCGCTCTCCCCCACTGTCCTCCAGCTCTCTCACTCGTGCCCACAAGCCTCCAACTATCTAACTCTCCCCCACTGTCCTCCAGCTCTCTCACTCGCCCCCACTATCCTCCAGCTCTCTCATTCTCCCACACAATCCTCCAGCTCTATCACTCTCCCCAATGTTCTCAAGCTCTATCACTCTCCCCAATGTCCTCCAACTCTCTCAAACTCCCCCACTGTCTTGCAGCTCTCTCACTCTCCTCCTCAGGCCTCCAGTTCTCTCACTCACCCCCACCGTCTTCCAGCTCTCTCACTGTCCCCCAACTCCTCCAGCTCTCTCACTCCCCCACACAGGCCTCTAGCTATCTCACACTCCCCCGCAATCCACCAGCTCTCTCACTCTACCCCACTGTCCTCAAGCTCTCTCACTCAACCCCACTGTCCTCCAACTCCCTCACTCTCCCCCACTATCCTACAGCTGTCTCACTCTCCCCCACAGGCGTCCAGCTCTCTTTCTATCTCACATAGGCCTCCAGCTCTCTCACTCAACCTCAATGACCTCCAGCTCTCTCAATCTCCCCCACTGACCACCAGCTTTCACACTCTGCCCCAATGTCCCCAGCTCTCTCTCTCTCCCCCAATGTCCACCAACTCTCTCACTCTCCCCTCTGTCTTCCAGCTCCCTCACTACCCCCCATTGTCCTCCAGCTCTCTCACTCTCCACTCTGTCCTCCAGCTCTCTCAATCTCCCCCAATTTCCTCCAGCTCTCTCACTCTCCCCCAATTCCCTGCAGCTCTCTCACTCACTCCTAATGGCCTCCAGTTCTCTCACTCTCCCCCACTGTCCTCCAGCTCTCTCACTCTCCCCCACTGGCCTCTAGGTCTCTCACACTCTCCTAATGGCCTAGAGCTTGCTCAGTCTCCCCCACTGTCCTCCAGATCACTCGCTCGCCCCCACAAGCCTCCAGCTATCTAACTCTCCCCCACTGTCCTCCAGCTCTCTCATTCTCCCCCACAAGCCTCCAGCTATCTCACTCTCCCCGACAGGCCTCCAGCTCTATCACTCTGCCCAATGTCCTCCAGCTCTCTCACTCTAACCAATGTCCTCCCGTTCTCACACTCTCCCCACTGTCCTTCAACTCTCTCAAACTCCCCCACTGTCTTGCAGCTCTCTCACTCTCCTGCACTCTCCTCCAGCTCTCTTACTCTCCTCCTCAGGCCTCCAGCTCCCTCACTCTCCCCCACTATCCTCCAGCTCTCACATTCACCCTCACATGCCTGCAGCTCTCTCACTGTCTCCAACTGGCCTCCAGCTCTCTCACTCTCCCCCACTGTCCTTCTGCTCTCTCAATCGCCACCGCAATGCTCCAGCACTATCACTCTCCCTCCTGCCCTGCACCTCTCTCAATCTCTTCTACTGCGCTCCAGCTCTCCCAACCTCCCCCACAGTCCTCCAGCTCTCCCAACCTCCTCCACAGATCTTCAGCTGTCTCACTACCCCCCACAGGCCTCCAGGTCTCTCACTCGCCCCCACAGTCCTCCAGCTCTCTCATTCTCCCCCATTGTCCTTCAGCACTCTCATTCTCCCCCACTGGCCTCCAGCTCTATCCCTCATTCTTACTGCCCTCCAGCACTCTCACTCGCCCCCTCTGTCCTCCAGTTCTCTCACTCTTACCTACTCTCCTCCAGCTCACTCACTCTCCCCCACTATCCTACAGCTGTCTCACTCTCCCCCACAGGCGTCCAGCTCTCTTTCTATCTCCCATAGGCCTCCGGCTCTCTCACTCTCCCCCATTGACCTCCATCTCTCTCACTCCCCTACTGTCCTCCAGCTCCCTCACTCTCTTCCACCGTCCTCCGGTTCTCTCACTCTCCCCCACCGATCTCCAGTCTCTCACTCTCCCCCACCGTACTCCAACTCTCTCACACTCTCCAACAGTCTCCAGATCTCTCACTCTCCCCCACACTCCTACAGCTCTCTAACTCTCCAATACTCTCCTCGATCTCTATCACTCTCCCTGACTGTCCTCCAACTCTCTCACTCTCTCCTACTGACCTCCAGGTCTCTCAAGCTCCCCCACTGGCCTCGAGCTCTCTCATTCTCCCCTACTGGCCTACGGTTCTCTCAATCTCCCCCACTGTCATCCAGCTCTCTCACAGTCCCCCACCGCCCTCCAAATCTCTCACTCTATCCTAATGTCCTACCGATCGCTCACTCTCCCCCACTGCCCTGCAGCTCTCTCACTCTCTCCTACTGTCCTACAGCTCTCTAATTTCCCTCGCTGTCCTCCAGCTCCCTCACTCACCCCCAATGTCCTCCAGCTCTCTCACTCACCCCCACTGTCCTCCAGCTTTCACACTCTCTCCCACAGGCCACCAGCTCTCTCACTCTCCCCCACAAGCCCCCAGCTCTCTGACTCTCCAGCACTCACCTCCAGCTCTCTCACTCTCCACCACTCACCTCCAGCTCTCTCACTCTCCCCCACCGTCCTCCACCTCTCTCACTCTCCCCTACTGTCCTCCAGCTCTCTCATTCTCTTCTGTCCTGCAGCACTCTCACTCTCTCCTCCTGGCCTCCAGCTCCCTTACTCTACCCCACCGTCCTCCAGCACTCTCAATCTCCCCCACTGTCCTCCAGATCGCTCACTCTGCTCCACTGTCCTCAAGCTCTCTCACACTACCCCACCATCCTCCAGCTCCCTCACTCTCCCCCACCATCCTCCAGCACACTCACACTCCCCCTTTTTCCTACAGCTCTCTCACACTCGCCCACTGTCCTCAAGCTCTCTCACTCTCCCCTACCGTCCTCCAGCTCTCATACACTCCCCCACTGTCCTCCAGCTCTCTCACTCAATCCTAATGGCCTCCAGCTCACTCATTCTCCCCCTCCGTCCGTCAGCTTTCGAACTCTTCCCACTGTCCTCCAGCTCTCTCATAATTCCCCACACTACTCCCGTTCTCTCACTCTCCCCCATTATCCTCCAACTCTCTCAAACTCCCCGAGGGTCTTGCAGCTCTCTCACTGTCCTGCAGTGTCCTCCTGCTCTCTTACTCTCCTCCTCAGGCCTCCAGCTCTCTCTCTCTCTCCCACTGTCCTCCAGCTCTCTCACTCTCTCCACTGTCCTTCCAGCTCCCTCAATCTCCCCCACTGTCCTGCAGCTCTCACACTCTCCCTCAGTGTCCTGCAGCTCTCTCACTCTACCACACAAGCCTCCACTTCTCTCACTCTTCCCCACTGTCCTCCAGCTCTCTCACTCTCCCCTACAGGTCTCCAGCTCTCTCACTCTCCCCCACAAGGCTCCAGCTCTCTCACTCTCCCCAACTCTCCTCAAGCTCTCTTACTCTCCTATACTGTCCTACAGCCCTCTCACTCTCCCCCACTCACCTCCAGCACTCTCGCTCACCCCCACCGCACTCCAGGTCTCTCACTCTCCCCTACTCTCCTCCAGCTCTCTCACTCTCCCCCACTAACCTCCAGTCTCTCACTCTCCCCCACCATCCTCCAACTCTATCACTCTCTCCAACAGTCCTCCAGATCTCACACTCTCCCCCACAGTCCTACAGCTCTCTAACTCTTCACCACTCTCCTCGAGCTCTATCACTCTCCCTCACTGTCCTCCAACTCTCTTACTCTCTCCTACTGACCTCCAGCTCTATCAAGCTCCCAAACTCGCCTCCAGCTCTGTCACTCTCCCCCACTGTCCTCCTGCTCTCTCACTCTCCCCCACGCGCTTCCAGCTCTCTCAATCTGCCGTACAATCCTCCAGTTCAATTGCTCTCCCTCCGAGGCCTCCAGATATCTCCCTCTCACCCACGGTCCTCCAGCTCTCTCGCTCTCCCTCCGAGGCATCAAGCTGTCTCACTCTCCCCCACCGTCCTCCAGTTCCCTCACTCTACTCCACTGTCCTCCAGCTTTCTCACTCTCCCCCACAGGCCTCCAACTCTATCACTCTCTCCAACTGTCCTCCAGATCTCTCAAAGTCCCCCACGCTCCTCCAGCTCTCTCACTCACCCCCACTGTCCTCCTGCACTCTCACTCTCCCCCACAGGCCTCCAGCCCTCTCACTCACCCCCATTCTCCTCCAGCACTCTCACTCTCCCCCACTGCCCTCCATCTCTCTCACTCCCCTACTGTCCTCCAGCTCTCTCACTCTCTTCCACCGTCCTCCGGTTCTCTCACTCTCCTCCACCGATCTCCAGTCTCTCACTCTCCCCCACCGTCCTCCAACTCTCTCACACTCTCCAACAGTCCTCCAGATCTCTCACTCTCCCCCACACTCCTACAGCTCTCTAACTCTCCATCACTCTCCTCGATCTCTATCACTCTCCCTCACTGTCCTCCAACTCTCTCACTCTCTCCTACTGACCTCCAGGTCTCTCAATCTCCCCCACTGTCATCCAGGTCTCTCACATTCCCCCACTGCCCTCCAACTCTCTCACTCTATCCTAATGTCCCACTGATCACTCACTCTCCCCCAATGTCCTGCAGCTCTCACACTCTCTCCTACTGTCCTCCAGCTCTCTAATTTCCCTCGCTGTCCTCCAGCTCTCTCACTCACCCCCACTGTCCTCCAGCTCTCTCACTCTCCCCCACAGACCACCAGCTTTCACACTCTCCCCCAGAGGCCCCCATCTCTCTGACTCTCCAGCACTCACCTCCAGCTCTCTCACTCTCCACCACTCACCTCCAGCTCTCTCACTCTCCCCTACTGTCCTCCAGTCTCTCACTCTCCTCTTCTGTCCTGCAGCTCTCTCATTCTCTCCTCCTGGCCTCCAGCTCCCTTACTCCACCCCACTGTCCTCCAGCACTCTCGCTTCCTGCACTGTCCTCCAGCTCTCTCACTCTCCCCCACCCTCCTCCAGCTCTCTCAATCTCCCACACTGTCCTCCAGATCGCTCACTCTCCTCCATTGTCCTCAAGATCTCTCACACTCCCCCACCATCCTCCAGCACACTCACTCTCCCCCATTTCTTCCAGATCTCTCACACTCGCCCACTGTCCTCAAGCTCTATCACTCTCAACCCAAAAGCCTCCAGCTCTCTCAAACTCCCCCACTCTCCTCCATCTGTATCACTCTCCCCTACTGTCCTTCAGCTCTCTCACTCTCCCCCACAAGGCTCCAGCTCTCTCACTCTCCCCCACCATCCTACAGCTCTCTCACTCTCCCCCACTGTCCTCCAGCTCTCTCACTCTCCCCCACCGTCCTACAGCTCTCTCACTCTCCCCCACCGTCCTCCAGCTCTCTCACTCTCCCCCACTGACCTCCAGCTCTCTCACTTTCCCCACCGTCCTCCAGCTCTCTCACTCCCCTCTTCTGTCCTGCAGCTCTCTTACTCTCTCCTCCTTTCCTCCTGCTCCACATTCTCCCCCATTTTCCTCCAGCTCTCTCTCTCTCCCCCACTGTCCTCTAGCTCTCTCACTCTCCCCCACCGTCCTCCAGCTGTCTCACTCTCCACTACAGTCCTCCAGCTCTCTCACTCTCCCACACTGTGCTCCAACTCCGTCACTCTCCCTCAGTGTCCTGCAGCTCTCTCACTCTCCCACACAAGCCTCCACTTCTCTCACTCTCCCCCACCGTCATCCACCTCTCTCACTCTCCCCCACATCCTCCAGCTCTCTCACTCCCCCCCTCAGGCTTCCAGCTCTCTCACTCTGCCCTACAATCCTCCAGCTCAATCGGTCTCCCTCCGAGGCCTCCAGATATCTTACTCTCACCCACTTTCCTCCAGCTCTCTCACTCTCCCCCACTGTCCTCCAACTCTCTCATTTTCCCGCATAAGCCTCCAGCTCTCTCACTCTCCCCTACTGTCCTACAGCTCTCTCACTGTCCCCCACTGTCCTCCAGCTCTCTCACTCTCCCCCACTGTCCTACAGCTCTCTCACTGTCCCCCACTGTCCTCCAGCTCTCTCACTCTCCCCCACTGTCCTACAGCTCTCTCAATATCCCCCACTGTCCTCCAGCTCTCTCACCCTCCCCCACAGGTCTCCAGCTCTCTCACTCTCCCCCACTGTCCTCCAGCTCTCTCACTCTCCCCCACTTTCCTCCAGCTCTTTCACTCTCCCCCACTGTCCTCCAGCTCTCTCACTCTCCTCCACAGGCCTCCAGCTCTCTCACTCTCCCCCACTGTCCTACAGCTCTCTCAATGTCCCCCACTGTCCTCCAGCTGTCTCACCCTCCCCCACAGGCCTCCAGCTCTCTCACTCTCCCCCACTGTCCTCCAGCTCTCTCACTCTCCTCCACAGGCCTCCAGCTCTCTCACTCTCCCCCACAAGCCTCCAGCTCTCTCACTCTCCCCCACTGTCCTCCAGCTCTCTCACTCTCCTCCACAGGCCTCCAGCACTCTCACTCTCCCCCACTGTCCTCCAGCTCTCTCACTCTCCTCCACAGGCCTCCAGCTCTCTCACTCTCCTCCACAGGCCTCCAGCTCTCTCACTCTCCCCCACTGTCCTCCAGCTCTCTCACTCTCCTCCACAGGCCTCCAGCTCTCTCATTCTCCCCCACTGTCCTCCAGCTCTCTCACTCTCCTCCACAGGCCTCCAGCTCTCTCACTCTCCTCCACAGGCCTCCAGCTCTCTCACTCTCCCCCACTGTCCTCCAGCTCTCTCACTCTCCCCCACTGTCCTCCAGCTCTCTCACTCTCCTCCACAGGCCTCCAGCTCTCTCATTCTCCCCCACTGTCCTCCAGCTCTCTCACTCTCCTCCACAGGCCTCCAGCTCTCTCATTCTCCCCCACTGTCCTCCTCCATGGAATCCCTGATTGGCCAATCAGTGCCTAGGTCATGAGAATTCGTTCCATTATTATCCATTCTTTTTTGGGGGCAAAACTTTCACCACCAGCACCAGCTCTGGATGCCTGTCTGAAGCATATCTGTGCATTTGGGAGCTTTCTGGCAATTGGCCAGCATTCCTATTCACAGGGTGCAGCTGAGAGGGTTTCTTTGGGGTTCTCAACAGTAGTTGCAGTGTGAGCTTAAGGGGAAGGGAGGGAAGATAAGAGAAGATATGCTGGTGTTCTGTGAAAAGGCAGAATGCTGATGGAAATCTCTGGTATGGTTCATATAAAGATAGAAAAGCTACACACTAGGACACCTGAGCTATTTTGATGGCTGGGGACTAGGAACATGCTCAGTCGGTGGCTGATGATGGGCCTTTGGAGTTGTCCATGAAGCAGCAGATGCTGGATGTCCAGCAGGGTGTGCAGGAGGATCTGGCGGAGATACATGAGGGAATATGTGCCAATGGTCTCTTTTGTGGAGGAGTCCTTGCAGAGCGTGAGCAATGCAATGAGCCTCATGGCCGAGCGCACTGCTTCCTCCATGGAGAGAGCTGCGATTCTCATGGAGAGGCTCCTCCAGGAGAACAATCAGGGCTTCCTGGGGATGCACTCGGATCTGCAAGCCCTAACACCGGCAATGACCTCAGCTGGTCAGTGTCAGTGTGGGAGATGGATTGGGCACCCAGTATTCCAGCTCGGTGCCCGTCCATCAATGGTGAGCAGGGAGGTCCGAAGCGACCTGACGTTGGTGCACAAGCTGCCTGTTGTCTCTGCGGGCTCCTCTTGGGGCATTCCGGATGAGGGCAGCAGCTCCTCCGCCTCTCTGCCAGTGACCATGGTATCCGATGAGTCTGCGGCGACTGGGGAGGTGCCAGCTGTGGCACTGGCCGTTCCCTCCCAGGTGGGACCAGCACAGGCTCCACAGGCCAGAGGGCGACCACCAAAATTATCAAGGCCAACAGGGCAGCAGGCTGTCTCCAATGCTGGTGCCAGCGAGGGGGGAGCATCTAGACGTAGCACCCGGAAACGAAAACTTAAAGCACCTTAATCACAACACAGGCTTATCACGGGTGAAATTTGTTTCCCCCATTTTTCCGTTCAGTGTTTATTAGTGTGATTGAAAACGCCTGCCAATGTTAATTTGTAGAATGTTTGCCAGGCACCATTTAATTAAATGTGTTTTTGTGCAACTGGCCTCTGGATGCTGCATTTGCTCTGCAGGTGTAGGGTAAGCCATGATGCTATGATGGACATGTGTCTCCTTAAACTTTATTGCAGTGGCACATAGTGTATGTTGTTGATCAAGGAACTGGTCCCGTCAGGACTCGAGGATGGAGCCTACAGCCCTGACATGTGGTGGTTGTTCTTATTTGGTAGGCTAGCTGAAGGAGTGTTGGATCAAAGCCTCCCGGATGTCCCTGCCTCCCTGGAGGTTTCCCAGGTCAGCATCTATCCCCTCAGCATTCTCCTGACCGTGCTCATCCTCGGACTCACTACCGGACTCATCGTCTGCTGCCAGAGCAGCTGCGTCAACATCTTCTTCCTCCACTGTGTCCCCCCTTTCCAGTGCCAGATTGTGGAGAGCACAGCATGCAACCACTATCAGTGACACATGATCTGGGGGGTACTGGAGTGCGCCCCCTGAGCTGTCAAGATATTGGAAGCGCACCTTCAGAAGACCGTTGTTTCTCTCTACTACAGCCCTTGTGGAGGCGTGGCTCCTATTGTACCGCTGCTCAGCCTCTGTTCTTGGATGGCAGAGAGGCGTCATGAGCCAGCTTCTGAGGGGTTAACCCTTGTCACCCAGCAGCCATCCATCCAACCGGGCTGGAGCACTGAAGAGCCTCGTCACCTGGGAGTGTCTGAGGATGTAGGCATGGTGGGAGCTGCCTGGGTACCTTGCACAGTTTTGCAGAATCTGCATCCTGTGATCACACACTATCTGCACATTCATGGAGTGGGAGCCCTTCCTGTTGACGAAGGCACCGGGCTCACCTGCTGGCGCCTTGATGGCCATAAGTGTGCAGTCTATAGCACCCTGGATGTGGGGGAAGCCAGTGATTGCGACAAAGCCTCTGGCTTGCTCTGCCTGGCTGGCCTCGTCCATATGGTAGTGAATGAAAGTCAATGCATGCCTGAACAGAGCGTCTGTCACCAGCTTGACACAACTGTGGACAGTTGGGAGATTCCACACAGATCCCCCACTAAGCCCTGGAAGGAGTTGGAGGCATGGAAGTTGAGGGCCACTGTGACCTTCAGATCCACTGATATGGAGTGTCCACCCACACAGTCGGAGCTGATCTCAGGCCCGATTTTTTTACAAATGGAGGTCACCGTCTCCCTTGAAAGGCTGTTAGCATTGCACCTCGGACATATTGTATCGCTACCTGTAAACCCTGGCAGCAGGATAGTGGCATCTTCTGCGGCCCCTTTTGCCTTGGACTTCCTATTGGCCCTGCGCCCTTTGTGCCTGTGCCCCTCCTCCCACAGGTCACTCCCCTAGAGGCTGAATAATGACACCTGGCCTCCTCCCCTTTCTCCTCTCTTCCTCCTCAGAGGAGATGCCTCCAGCAGAGACCACAATCCCCATTCCCAGGGTCAGGGAAGGCTGTCTGAAACCTGCAAGGCTCCAAGTGTTACGAATCCTCCGGGGGCCTGGAAAACAACATTGAGTCGTGAACTTATTTCTGTCAAAGCAGCTCTGAAGTGAAATGAAGCTGTCCTGTTCACACAAGCGGGCAGTGGCAAGTTATATCCTAAACTACAAACTACTTGCATTTACAAGTCCACTCACCCCTCTTATCCCACCTGTGGATAAGGTTTTGAAATTGTGGCCCGTCTGCCTGCCCGTTTAGCCCATGTGACAGCCTGAAAATCACACAGGCCATGTAAACTCCGGGACGATTGGTGTCTCAAGGACCTTAATTAATGGTGGGCACGCCCCCGTGTTCATTGTGCACCCGCCTAGCAAAATATTGCGAGAGTGCACATTGACATCACGCACACTCAGCCAACATCAATGCACTTTATTTCACGCTCAGGTGTGTTGGGCATGCGCCTGCATACCAAGCTAAAAATTCTGGCCTCAGTCCCTTTAATTTTGTAAGGACTCATCTAAACTGTGCAAACATGATAACTAGACTCAGCTTCATTTGACCAATACTCTATACATCATGATGCAGAGAAAGAAGTTCAGAATACATTGTATAGAGCACCACAGTGTATTATATTATCAATATGGACTTAAATGGTTCTCTACTTCTACCTTTCCTCGTATCCATCTTGTGGATAATTCTTGTTTAAGTATCATTTCTCCCTACAACAACAACATAGCACCTTTAAGTAATAAAACATCCTAAGGTACTTCACAGGAATGTTATGAAGAAATGTTTGACATTGAGCCACATGAGGTGATATTAGGGCTAATGGTCAAAAGCTTGGTCAAAGAGATAGGTTTTAAGAATGCAATAAAGGAGGAAAGCGAGGGAGAGAGGTAGACAGGTGTGGGGGGGCAGGGGGGTAGGGGGGGTCACGGGGGTGTTGGGGTGGGGGGCACGGATTCCAGAGCTAGAGGCCAAGGCAACTGAAGGCAAGGCCACCAATAGTGGGGCAGTTATAATTGGGCATGCTCAAGAGGCCAGAATTAGACAAGCAAAGGTATCTTGGAGGATTGTTGTGCTGGAGGGGATTACAGAGGTAGGCAGGAGTAAAAAGAAGAGAATCTTAAAATTGAGATGATAGTTGATCAGGAGCCAATGTAGGTCAAGAAGCACAGGGGTGTTAAGCAAATGGGACTTGGTGCAAGTAAGGATATGGGCAGCCAGGTTTTGGATGACCTCAAGTTTACAGAAGGTAGAATGTGGGTGTCCAGCCAGGAGTGCGTTGGAATAATCAAGTGTAGCAGTAACAAAGGCATGAATGAGGGCTTGGGTAGCAAATGGGCTGAGACAAGGGCAGAGTTAGACTATGCTACGGGGATAAAGGTAGGTGTTCTTAGTGATAACATGGATGTTAGGCCAGACGTTTACCTTGGGGTCAAATATGACAGCAAGTTTGCAAACAGTCTGGTTCAGCCTCAGGCAGTTGCCAGGGAGTTACTGGAGTCAGTAACTGGGGAATCACGTTGGTGGCAGAGACTGAAGGCAATGGCTTCAGTTTCCCCAATATTATTTGGAAGAAATTTCTGCTCATCCAGTCTGATAGTTCAACAATAGTGGAGGAGTGAAAAGAGGGGATGGTGAGGTAGAGCTAGATGTCATCAGCGTAAACTAATGCTATGTTTTTGGATGATGTTGCCAAAAGGCAGCATGCAGATAAGAAATCCTTGGGGGACACCATATGTAATGATACAGGAGCAGGAAGAGAAGACATTGCAAGTAATTTTCGATTAGATAGATAGAAATGGGGCCAGGTGAGAGCAGTCCCACCCAATTGGATGACAGTCAAGAGCAGTCGGAAGAGTATGGTGTGGTCAACCATGTCAAAGGTGGAAGAAGGATAAGGAGGGATAGTTAACCTTTGTCACAGTCACATAGAATGCCATTTGTGACTTTGATAAGAGCTGGTTCAGTACTGTGATAGGGGTGCTTACCTCATCAAAGGCATTCAAACATGGAGTTCAGGGAATGATGGCAACAGATTTGGGAGGTGACAACATGTTCACCTGGAGAGGAATGGGAGTTTGGAAATGAGGTGATAGTTTTCAAGGATGGGAGTGTTAAAGGTTTTTTATTTAAGAGGAGAGGTGCATGGCAGCAGTATTAAAGGATAGACTGTACCTGAAGAGGGAGAACAATATCAACTAACATGGGAGCCAGGAAGGGAACACAAAAGCAAAATACTGTAGGTGCTGGGAATCTGAAATAGGAACAGAAGATGCTGCATATATTCAGCAGGTCTGGCAGCATCTTTGGAGAGAGAAACAGAGTTTCTGTTTCAGTTTGATGGCCTTTCATTAGTTCTGACAAAAGGTAATCAACCTGAAATATTAATCAGGAAGGCAAGATGGGTGATGTGCAGTTTAGTGGGCATTGGTCTGAGAAAGCAGGAAGTGGATCTTATGGACAAGAGGAGCTCAGAGAGGACATGAGGCAAGAGAAGAGAAACTAGAGAGGGAGACCGCTAATGTCCCAAGTTCATTGTTAGTCCAAAGGAACCCAAGCTGAAATATTGTTCACCTAAACTCTATATCCTTCTTTAATTTCACTTCCTCTGGCATTATGTTTAATAATATCCTGATTGTTTCATTAAGAAGTTGGTTTCTCCGTTGGGCATGTGTCAATGCCTTTACCAGAAGGTTCTCTCACTGTCCTGAGCCTTACTAACCATTTCATGTTGTGGCGTTGTCAAGCAACTGATGTGTCTAAGTTCCATTTTTCAATGCATTTTCATCAGGACTTTCTGCATGCTAGTTACCTCAGACACAACATCACATTTGCACACACAAACTGGTATCCTAATATGCTACACATAGGCTGGATGTTCATGCTGAACTCAGGAAATATGATTTCAGCCATTTCCCAAATTCAGAAACTGAACCTGTCACCTCTGCCCACACCCGCCATATTTTTATCTCCTGGTTCGGGTTTTCCAAGGCCCATGATAGCATTGGAGGAATGCGGGTGCTGAGGTGGGCTGGTTGGTTCGCTGGGGCATCATCCTAACTCCCAACATAGTTCCTGTGCCATCTAGCCCTCACCCCCTTGCCTCCCACCGACGCCTCCTTTCCTCCTTATATTCCATATGCCCCCTCCATGCTCCCTCATATTCCCCACAGCCATTCATAATGAAAAGAAAATTCTGACCCAATGAAAAAATTGTTAATCCATTCAAGTGGCCACTCAGTTGTAAAAACAAACAAATTTCTATTCAATAACTGCATCAAAGGTAGTTAACACTTTAACAACCTCTTAAAATTGTCAATCAATCTGTGGACACAGCCCACTACTGAGATAAGTGGTTATATAACTTTTGAAACTCAGCCAAACATTCATAATGGCCCTAGCTATCAAAACAAATCACTACAGCTGCAGACAATGGAGCCTATTGAATCAGCAAAAACCGATAGCCCTGTTTTTTCTAAGCTACACCAGATATCCTGTCAATCAAAGTAGTCCAAGTGTCTATTTTCCCCTAAGTGAAGATTTCAGGCCTTTTTTCTCAAATTTAAAGGGTTTTAGATATTTAAATCATTTCAGATCATGACCCTAGAGTGCCTAAGTGCTGTTTTCTTTAGTATTGAATGCATAATAGTACTTTTCCAAATGGGAAAAATACTGTTACACATCTCAACATTTACACAATGCTGATCAGTGTAATAGTCAACCTACCTTTGCAGGACATAGCCCTATGATCAATCACTGCATTAAAGCACATCTAATTTACAGTACAGCATCTAATAATGAGATTTCAAGCTTCCAAACCATTTCATACATAGCTGTCAGAATATTCCCAATTCCATTGCAAGCTTCCTCCAAAGTTTACAAACTGTCAAACAAGGCAGTTTTTCAGAAGCTTTCCAAAATCCGTCCAACCTGATAAAAATACTGGGGGAAACCTGGGGCTGTCAATGGCAACCCCGATGCCACCACACCCAAGGCATTCCCAACCCATGAAATGGCCATAAGAAAATGGCATGGGGTCAGAATGGCACAGGAAATACAAAATCCCAGCAAAAGAAACAACATTTTTGCCATTCCCGACCCCATTCCCACTTGGGATGAAAATGGGTTGAAAATTGTGACTTGTGACATTGATACAAGGCATTCTTGGGGTTTCAGGTTACCTTATCAAGAGACTGTGAGGGCGACAGGTGGAGGTTCGGACATATTTGTTCACATTTCACCACATGGTCCTAACGTCTTGAGTAGTGGCCAGGCTATCAAACTTAGTTTTCTTATTGTTTAGCATAGGAAAGGACACAAAGATCTTCAAGAGAAAGCTATCAATTAACTTTACTTAACTGCGCTTTACAGGCTTTCACTCATTGTTAGTGGATCAATATATTCTGGTGAATTGTGTTCAGGTGGTTTCTGTCACTGGTAGAAGTCCTCACACATCTTTTCCACTATGCGTTTGGATTGATTTCAATTCACTCATTATCACCTAAGAAAATTATTTCAAAAATTCCCATTAGATTGTGTAACTTTCCTACTTCTAGATGAAATCCTTGATTATTTACTCATTCATTTTTACACAATAATTGCCACTTCACCTCAGTAATGAGCCCTGAAGGAACTTTACGGTTCAATACAATATTATTATACTGCGGGAGAATTTGAGCTCTAGAGCGCTCTTTTTTTTAAAGTATTAATTGGTCACATAAAGATTTTAAAAATGGGGCCCTAGATGTGTATGCACAGTTCCTGAAAAATGCATCTGACACCATCATGATAGTGGTTTGCCTGCATGTACCTGGCAGCATGCAGTTCAAGTCAATCATAGTATTAGAGTGCAGCACTGATTGATGCTTCCACTACCATTTTCTAACATCATGCTAAAACTAATGTGCTCTTTAGCTCCACAGCTGATCACACATTCAATGGCATGAAGGGCCTCCTCAACAATGCTGCTTGAAGGAATCACCAACTACTTACTAGTTGCTGGCCTATTTCCTCTGGTTCTAGTGCAATTCCATATGTTTTTGGAGCCTTGCTTCACCTGCCCAAAATTTCAAAAAACGCGGAGGGTGTAGCATGGTCGGTGCTGAAGTAGTCTTTTTTTCCTTTAGAAACTTGACCTGAAACAATTGGTTTATTGACATGAGAGCCTGGTAAGCTCTCTCTTGGATTTGAACAAGACAGGGAGAATAAAGAGAGGTCAAGCAGAGCAGGACAAATTGCTAAAAGAGGGAGGAGGAGGACAGGAAGAAGGGCTCTCAGCAGGAGGCAATAACTCCAAAGGGTCTTTAGGAAGTAATTCTCTTAGCTCAACTTTGAGATATATTCACTTCAGTTGTGACTGAAACTGCCAACTACAGTGACTTATAACTTATACACCTGGCTCCTTGCAGGTTGCTGCAGGAGATATTAGCAAATCTCACAGTTTACAGGGCATTACTGTATTAGGAAAGTTATTTAGACTCTATATACACAGCGAGACAGCTGTATCTCTTGCCAGAGACAAGCAGATGGATTAAGCATGAGAGTTTACATGGATTACAGGCCTTCCCTTGATACAGGGGGGCATTGACTGCACACACATTGCTTTGTTTGCATCTCATGTGAATTTGGCCATTTTCCTGAATGGAAAAGGTTTTTGCTCCTTCAGCTGGTGTGTGACCACACACAGTGCATCATGCAGGTCAATGCCCATTACCTTGGCAGTAGTCATGGTCATTCTTTCTGCGGCAGTCCTCTGTGCTACCTGTATGTGACCCACCCGTGGCAAGTCAAAGCCTAGTTACTGGGTGACAAATGTTGACATGACTTATAACGTGTGTACAGAAGGCCTACTAGAAGACCTGTGCTGCTGCAATGAACATTCTACAGAACGCATGCGCATCATCTAGCAATGTTTCCACCACCTGGACTGCTCTGGCCGAGTCCTGCAGTTGCTCAGCTGAGTGGGTATCAAGAATTGTGGTAGTCTACTGCACAAGCCAGCCATCCTGTGGGAACAGCCCTTGTCACCACCTGCCAGGCACGAAGCTGGGGAGGAGGAGCACAAAGATATGAAGGAGGAAATGGAGGAAGAGGAAGTGTGACAGAATGTGGAGGAACAGGAGGAGAAAGGGGGGCTACAAAATTGCCAGCTTTCTTCTGCCTGGGCTCTATGTAAGTAAATAATTAATAAGTGATACCAGTAACATCAGCCACATCTCCCCATTCTTCTCGAGTTCCACACTCCTTACCTTCCCTCTGTCACTGACCAACATGTCATTCTCCTTCTGACAAAAATAAAACTAAAAACCACCAGAAAGTTCACATTCCAATTCAAATTTATAAATTCAATCAACACATAATGTTTATAAAAATAAACAGTGTGCAATCCCTCCTGTTGCCTGTCAGTGGCTGCAGGTGCCTGGGGATAGGCTGCTGACTTTCAGTGTGGGAGATTGCAGAGAAGCTTGGAGGACGACCTCGAAGAGTATTGGGTCCAGAAGGCTTGATTGTGGACTTCAACACGTTGGAGTGGATGGTATCAGTGTAGGCTGGCTTTCTGACAGGCATCAGCAAGGATAGCAGCCGAGTAGCAACGGGAGGGTGAATACTGTCAGCTTGAGAGGGGAAAGCAGGTCATGATCCATGCAGCCACTGCCACCCTCCTGGGGTGTTGCCTCAGTGATCCTCATAACTTTTTGGAGGGTAGATTTATGGGCTGCTGTGATACCTGGAAGGCTCTTTGAGTACGAGTATCCAGACTCATGATGACAGCAGCCTGAGCCAGCATGGCGCCAGTGTCTGAGCTTCCACTGCATCACTCAGGTTCTTTCCACTGTGCTGCACTGGAAGCTGCCACACTGGCTATTTGACACTGCATCATGGATCGAGCTGGCCAGGACTTCCACCCTGGAAAGGATCGGTTCCAGGCTCTGTGCGAAACCCTGTGCCAGGTTCATGCTGAACTCCCCCATGCTTCGTGACATTGAGCATAGGCTTCCAAAGCATTTGGGCGTGGCCACCCATCAGCCTTCTTCTGTAATTTGGATCTCAATGTCCTCATCTGACTCATCTGCAGCAGAACTAGTGTGAAACCCAGCTCTCTGGTGAGGTGGCACTTGTCCTATTGTTGCCTTCCAGCAGGGCTTGGCATCTCACCATTGGTCACTCCTCATTGCTCACCTTTAAAGGACATGCAGCAGCAATATCTGAGCTGGTGGCTGCGAGTGTGAAGTCGAGTGATGGCGTTGGGCCTTCATCATCACCATTTTTCCTCCATTGCCTGGATAGTTTCTAGTTCTTGGGAATCTGAAATCAAACATCTGTCAAGAATTGGGTTGCAGTGAGGGGAGAGGAGAAACTAAAAAGTGTGTGCTTGAACCCTCAGAGAGAGAGGGATGAAAGCAAAGTGAACTTTAAGAAGAAGGGGTAGATGTGAGGATACCGTCGTTATCAATCGCTTCAGCCCCAAAGGTGGACACAGCCCCAGTGATACTCCTTTAAATAATCGCCAACACCATTGCCTCAATGGGGGTTAGAAAATACAGGCACACCTCCGGTTAGTCCCTGTGGTCTCCAGTGCACCACCTTCTCCTGCAGGAAAGAGGGAAATGCAAGTGGGGTGCACTTCTATGCAATCTGCATGAGTGATGTGGCTATCATGGTTAAATAGCTGCTTGTGTGTGCAAACTGTTTGAGGCTTGCAATAGTGCTCAGTGTACAAGGATGAGGTAAACCGTATGAATGTTAGATTTGAGTTCATATTTACAGAGATTGTGGGTGAGTGAGTGATGACATTGCAGTAGATTGAGCCGTGCATGAGGCTGGTATTGCAGGTGGCACCATCTGGCAGTAATTGTCTTTGAGAAGGTGATGGCAAGCCACCATCTTAAACCACTGCTGTCCATATGGTGTAGATAAACCCACAGTTTTGTTAGCAGGGGCAGGAGCGGGGGGAAGAGTTCTAGGTTTTTGAGTGACAGTGAAGGAATTGCATAATGATGGAAGGAAGGTCATAGATGAAGCAGCTGAAGATGTCTGGGCCTAGGACACTACCCTGAGGAACTCCTGCAGTGATGTCCTGGGACTGAGATGAATGTCCTACACGACGATCTTCCTTTGTGTTAGGTATGACCCCAGCCAGTGGAGAATTTTCGCCCCCCACCTGCCAAATCCCCATTGACTTCAGTTTGCCAAGCTTCCTTGATATCACATTAGGTCAGATTTTGCCTTGATGTCACGGCAGTCACTCTCACTTCACCTCTTGATTTCAGCCCTTTTACAATGGCAGTATGGCTCTTATTGTACGCCTGTTGTCCTCCTGTGGTCAGGTAGCAGAGGGGTCATCAGCCTGCTGTACAGGGAACTCCCTTGTCTCCAAGAAGCCACCATCTGGTTCTTCATGGTTGCCCAAGGATGGTGGGAACAGCAGATTAACTCAGGATGATGGCACTGTGGCTGCAGCCAGGATAGGGGGCATTCACCAACCTGAGGATTTAGGCATGGTCACACACAAACTCAACTTAATGGAGTGGAGCACTTTGTGATTGCTGTACCTCTCCCTAAACAAGGGGCGGAGTAAGGGACCCATAAAGTCATGTGCAAACAGTCAATGGCTCACTGCACCATTAGGAATCCTGCCATCTTGATAAAGCTGCCTGCCAGCTGATCCTGCTTCTGTCTGCTTTGAGAGAAAACAATGAATTCATCTCTCCTTGCATACAGGCCCTCTGTCACCTCTCAGATGTAGCGACTGATGGCATACTGACATACTTGCTCTGTCACCTGCTCCCACCTGGAAATAACCAATCGCATTAAAGTTTCAGCAGTGACCTTGATGGTCATTGGCAGTGCCATCCTTGCCTCATTGTGACATTGAAGGAGCTGGCATGTCATTAGTGAATCTCAAGCTCCTCAGGCATTGCTCCTGGATGGTGAAGGTAGGTGAAGTGCCCCCTAAAGGCCAGAAGACCTCTGTGATGAGCCTTCCCCCTTCACCCTCTGCTCACAACTTCCCTTCTTTGCAGTCTCAGCTACAAGTGTCTGTCATGTTGAAGATCCAGAGGCACTGCAACTAGAGCCTCCAAAGAGGTTTTGTGTGAACAGGTCACCAAACTCCTCTGCCCTCCCTATAACAATGCAGCAAACACTCCCTGCCAAATCCAGCAATTCACCGCAACACCTCCAAAAACATTTCACAGCTATTCCACAAGCTTTGCAATGGCAGAAGTAAGTCAAAAAGCACCTCAGTGGTAAGGTGGATATCTAGCCATGATCTTATTGAATGGCGGAGCCAGCTCGAGGTGCTGAATGGTCTACTTCTGTTCCTACTGTTTATTTCTTATGGTCCTTAAAATAGGGCAGGTTTTGGGGCGGGTAAGGGTAGGGGGAGGCAGGTGTCTCGCTTTTAGCCAGGAGAGATTAGCACAGACATTCACTGGTCCTGCATGACCCAGGTTTCCTGAAAGCGTATACAATCAGCCAGAATGGCTGTTCACCATCATGAGCTGCCCACTGTGCCAATGCCTTTCCTAGCATGGGGCATCCCACAGGCCATGCTGCTCATGGCTGGATATTCTGGGTGTGTATTGTCTCACTTCAAAGGACTTCTTTAGTGTTGGCACCAGCAGTGCAATGGAGCCAAATTTCATGGCCTTAGTTCCCAACCTTGGTCACCACGTAACCATATCTCTATAATGCTATCAGATCAAACCCATTTATCTCTATTTTTGCCACTAACAGCATTAATCTATACAGCACCTTTAACAGAATAAAACATTCCACAGCATTTCACAGGAGCATCATAACAGAAAATACGACAGCAAACAATATAAGGAGATATTGGAGTGTCTTAAAGGAGGAGAGCAAGGAAGAGAGATGTACAGAGGGGAATTCCAGAGCTTGGGGCCTAGGCTGTAAGGTCAAAATTAGCGGAGCAATTATAATCAGGGATGCTCAAAAGGGCAGAATTAGAGGAGTGCAGATATGAGGCTTGTGGGGCTGGAGGAGATTACAGAGAAAGGGAGGTGAGACCATGGAGGGATTTGAAAACAAGGATGAGAATTTAAAATTAAGATGTTAGTTGTCCGGGAGCCAATGTAGGTCAATGAGCACAGGGGTATTAGGAATTGGACTTGTTATGTGTAAGGACACGGGCAGCAGTTTTTGATGATCTCATGTTTACGTAGGGTAAAATGTGGAGCTTGGTCAGGAGTGTGTTGAAATAGTCGAGTCTAGAGGTAGCAAAGGCATGAATGAGGGTTTCAGCAGCAGCTGAGCTGAGGCAGAGGTGAAATCAGATGATGTTTCATAGGTGGAAGTAATCAGCCTTAGTGATGGTGCAAATTAGTGTTTGGAAACATATCTCAAAGTCAAATATGACACCAAGGTTACAAATAGTCTGTTCAACATCAGACTTGCCAGGGAGATGGATAGAATTGATAGCTAGGGAAGGGAGTTTGTGATAGGGGACTGAAGACAGTGGTTTAGGTCTTCCCAATATTTAAATGGGGGACATTTCTACTCATCCAGCACTGGATGGTGGGTAAGCAGTCTGTTATGGCACAGCCAGTGGTAAACACTGAGCTGTTGAAATCCCAAAGGGAAACTTGAACAACTGCCACAAATTGTTTTGCAATTTGTATAAATTTTGAGATGCATGCCCTGAATTCAGTAGTAATAAGACCACCAAGTCTTATAGCTTTTTACAAAACTAGATTAAACATTTATTAATAAGAAAAATTATTTTTAAGCGCACACATAGATCTACAAATTGCTGCAATGTTAACTTCTAAATCCCCTAATTATTCTAAGTCCCAGTTACACTTTCGTTAAGGCAACAGTAAGACACACAGATTTTAAAAGTCCCAGGCAAAGTGAAACACAATACCCTGAACCAGTCGAATTCAAAGTGAGTTTTCCTAACTTGAGTTCTTTGAAGACAGCAGTTTGAGGCATAGATGCTGAAGGCTTTTCACACTTGTTAGATCATAGAATACCTACCCTTACACACAACCTTCACTCCTTCATACACATTTTCCCCTTTGAATGGAAATTCCCATTGTTTCACTATGTCTTTGGACTTTGCATTTCTGATAATAAAAATCTCTCATAATCTTTGGGAAAAATAAACGCACTGGGCAGAATTTTTTGTCCCACCAGCAGGCGTGATTCCAAACTAGTCAGGAGTAAAATAATGCGCATTGACATCCAGTGAGCAACCCAACATCATTGCGTACTCGCACGTTATTTCGCTCGGTTGGCACGGGCGGGTGCCGGAGCGGTGCCCGCCATTAATTAAGCAGCCACTTAAGGCCCTTAAAAGTCCAATTGACTGTGATTTTTTCTTGCCTGTGTGATTTTCTGTTTTTTGCAAAGGCAAGATGGGCAGGCAGCCAGACGACATTTTCACAAACCTCATCCAAGGGTAGGATAAAAAGGGTCAGCAGCATTGCCAGTGTGAGTAGTGAGGAGTTTAGTAGATAGTTTGCTGCTGGTGACTTATTGGTATTTGACAGCTTCATCTCTGTTCGGGGCTTCATTCTTAGTATTTCCAGGCTTCATTTCAGGACTCATTGCTGCCTGCCAGGCCCCTGAATGATTCAGACCGTGTAGACCCTTCCAGGAATCAGACAGATTTCCCTCACCCTGGTAATGCGAGATTGTGGTGTCTGCTGGAGGCACCTCCTCTGAGGAAGAAGAGAGGGGAAGAAGGGAGAGGGAGGCCAGATGTCCCAAAGCAGCTTCCAGGGGAGGTACCTGTGAGAGGAGAGGCGCAGGTACCAGGGGCGCAGGGCCAGCAGGTAGTCCAAAGCAGAAGGGGCGGCAGAAGATGCCACTATCCTGCTGCCAGGGTTTACAGGCGGTGACGTAGCTACCTCAATGTGTCTGAGGTGCAATGCTGAAGGAGAGCTCAAGGGAGAGCGTGACCTCCATTTGCCAGGTGATTGAGCCTGAGATACACTCTGACTGTGTGGGTGGACACCCCATGCCAGTGACGCTCAAGGTAACAGTGGCCTCAACATCTATGCCTCCGGCTCTTTCCAGGACTCAGTGGGGGATCTGTGTGGAGTCTCTCAATCAGCTGTCCACAGTTGCGTCAAGCTGGTGACAAAGCTCTGTTCAGGTGGGTACTGACCTTTATTCTTTACCATACGGAGGAGGCTGAGCAAGCCAGAGGTTTACAGTCCAAGTGCAACCCCAGGAACCCTTTATTCTGTCCTTGGAGTGGCCTCTCCATGAGAGTCGCCACTTTCTCAATGGAGGAGGCATTGTGCTTGGCCATGAGGGTCAACGCAGTGCTCATGCTCCTCCATCATGGCACACAGACCCTCATGGGTCTCCGCCAGATCCTGCCACACATCCCGTTGGGCATCCAGCATCTGCCGCCTAATGGAGTACTCCAGAGGCTCATCATCTGCCTTTGACTGAGCATCGTCCTGGTCCCCAACTGCCGCCACCCTGGGGACTCTCTGCCTCCGCCCACACCTCAGGCGAGTGTGAAGTGCCCTCACCGCTGTGCTCCAAGATACTAGCCACTGAATGCTCATCGAGGTGTTGGCATCTGGGCTGGTGCCTGGTTCAGAGAGAGGGTGTGACTCAGGTGCAAATGACGCCCGGTGGTCTTCCCATGTCAGGGGTGGCCCTTCAGGGTCTGGAGAGCGAGTGCGTGCTTACGAATCTAAGGAAGAAGAAGGACATGTCATTAGTTAAAGTCATCACACTGTCACTGTGCAGGCCAGGCACCCTGGTGAGACAATGGAGATCAGCATCATGGTGCCCTCGTCTTTCAATGATCAATGGGGACTCCAGGTTCGAGGCTCACATCAATGAAGGGACTGCACTAGAATGGTTGCACAAGCTGAAACTCTTACCTTTCTGCACTGCCCGCTTACCTTCACCTGGCACCCCCACCTCTCCACGCCCGGTTGCACATGGGGCGTGTTGGCTCTCCAGCTCCAGGGCATCCTGCTGATACCTCGCGAGGATTAGGAGGCTAGCAGGGCCTCCGCCAGTCCGCAACCTTTCTATTATGTTGTGGGCTGTCTTCTCCTGAAACAACAGAGGAGCATTGATTAGTCCACTCGGTACCTGCAGCGCCATTGCAGCCTGGCCAACTCCACCTGAGGAACACCTGGCAGGGCAAATCTGAATCATGGCCCTTGAGGCACAAGGCACTGAGTCCAAGCAGCCAGGGCTCAGCCCCTTGGCCAAATTCAGCATGATTGACAGTTGGCACTCAGACTCTAGAACCCCTGAGGTCCACGGGGGTTAGCCAGACCTTAAAATTCAGCACACTGACCCATGCCAACACAGTACTCACCCTTCCTGAGCGCAGCAGGTCATTGAAGCGTTTCTGGCACTGTGGTCAGGTGCGCCGCACCACGCCACGGCTGCTGACCAGCACTGCCGCCTCTTCCATTGCCTTGAGAACAAGGGTGTCCCTCCTGGCAGCAAACTCCTGCAGGAGGATGGCGAGGCACTCATCAAAGAAGCAGGGGGCTGAGTGTCCACCTGACCTGCCCCTCCACCTGCCGTGTCCAGCTGCACTCGGGTCCATGGTGTCGGCTCAGTGTACATCCTCCATGGCAGCCTTCCAGAGTCTGCCTGGACCGCTTTAAACCAATGGCAACCCAGCGGCCAACACGGCCCCGCCCCTGCACCCGCTCGGCCCTTCCCAGCCAATGCAGAGCTGCGTTTCATGCTGGGTGGGCCTTAATTGTCCTGCCAGCATGAAATCGCAGTCGGGGCCCGATCACGTGTGGTGGTCTGTTTCACGGACACTCCCAGGCCAGCCCACCTGCGCACCCCGCCTGCCTGACGAAGGGGAAATCCTGCTCACTGTCTCTGAACTCACCTGGGTAGGTGACACATTTCACTCCCTCTTTTGAAAACAATCTAATTTGACTTATTTAAAAATGCAAATATTCCCTTGACACCTATGTTTACCTACTTAACATTTCAAATCTAGTTCATCTTTTACCACATCAAGGCCTTCAGACCAGTTGCCTTTAATCCAGTTAAGTCTCAGACACACACAGACACATATAGACACAGGTACCATTATTTTACAATGTATTCCAATAACATTATTATACCTTCATGACAAGTCTGAAAATTTAGCAACAGTGGAGGAGTTGAGGGAGATGCTGGTGAGGTAGAGCCGGGTGTTGTCAATGTACATGT
The DNA here is from genome assembly GCF_017639515.1 of Carcharodon carcharias. Classification (NCBI taxonomy): domain Eukaryota; kingdom Metazoa; phylum Chordata; class Chondrichthyes; order Lamniformes; family Lamnidae; genus Carcharodon; species Carcharodon carcharias. The sequence continues at coordinate 77,022,825 of NC_054480.1, read as the reverse complement.
GAAAACTAATATTGTGCCATTGGATGATGTTGGCTAGGGGGAGCACGTAGATGAGAAATAGGAGGGGGCCAAGGATTGATCCTTGGGGGACACCAGAGATAACGGTACGGGAACAGAAAGACAAGACATTGTGAGTGATTCTCTGGCCACAATTAGATAGATAAGAAGGGAACCAGGTGAGAGCAGTCCCACCCAGCTGGACAACCGTGGAGAGGCCTTGGAGGAGGATGGTGTGGTCACCCACATCAAAAGCTGCAGACAGGCCGGGAAAGATGAAGAGTAATAGTTGACCTCAGTCACAGTCATTAAGTTGTTATTTGTCACTTTGATAGGAGCTGTTTCGATACTGTGATGAGCATGGAAACCTGACTGAAAGGATTCAAACATGGAATTCCAGGAAGGACAAGCAGGGATTTGGGAGGTGGCAACATGTTCAAGGACTTTGGAGAGGAATGGTCAGTTTGCCTTTCCCTGCCAAAAATATTAAATCTGTCTTTGTCCCAACAGCCAATGGGGACAGTATTGTCTTGTCTGTCTTATCTAATCCTGTCGTACTCCTGTACACCTCTATCAAATCTCCTTCAACCTCACTTGCACCAAGGAGGACAACCCCAGCTTCTCTGGCCTAACCTTGTAGCTGAAGTCCCTCATCCTGGAACCATTCTGGTAAATCTCCTCTACACTCTCTCAAGGAACCTCACATCCTTTCTGAAGTGTGGTGACAGAATTAGACACAATACTCCAGTTGGGGCCTAAAAAAGCTTTGTAAAGATTCAGTATAACGTTGCTGCATTTGTATTCGATACCCTTATTTATATGAACCCAAGATCGTGGAGAAGATGAGCCCGGAGAGGCTGCGAGGGGAGATGGGAGAGAAGCTAGAGAAATGTGCAAATTCAGGGTTTGGGCCTGAGGTAACATTGGAGAAATTTTGGCCCAGTGGGCTAGTAGAAAAGAGGGATGTGGCACAGGGAACTGCTCGGATGCTCTCAATTTTAGTGACTAAGAAGTTCACGAGTTCCTTGCATTTATTGTTGGAGTTAAGGGTGAAGGGGACAAGACAGAGAGTGGTTTAAGAAGGTGGTTTACAGTGAAGGAAAGAAGAAGAGGTTTTTCTTTGCATTCCCGGGTGACCCTGGAATATTGAGCAGTTTTAGCAGACAAGAGCAGGATCCAATCGTGTTTCTCAGGAAGCTTTTTCAAACGTATCGACTATGGTAGTTCTACGACTTTAGATGGTTTATCTGAGACCTCCCTCTCAGGCGTTACCTGCTCACAAGGCTCCCCAGTAGGAACGTACGTTTGCCTCTTCAACCCTCTGAGGCTCAACAGGTCCTATAGGTATTTCCAAAGCCAGAGGAGCTCCTTCTACCTGTGCTGTAGACTCCAATGGGAATGTTTTATGCATCCAGTCAGATCTGGTAGTGAGCGGCGAAACCAGTTATCCACAGCATTTTTTCAAGCCTCTGTCCCTTGGTCTTAAGGGAGTGCAGATGAGGGACATACTGGGATGGATGGCCAGGGTAAGAGAGAGGATTGCGTAAATCACCCATCACTATCTCTGCACCTGTTTTTAGGCACTTTCCGATCATTAGCCCTTCGATCCCTATTCCACTCAGATCAACTGTTCTTTTCAAGTTTGGAGACCATCAGATTTTCATATTGATGGGAAAGGTTCTCATTGCTATAGATTGCAATAGTGATGCGTGTACTGAAGGGAGCCCAGCTCATAGTAAGTCATATCTTAAAATGACCCATTTGAAAGAACAATTAACAAATTAACATATTTCCAAAGGTGACAATCAGTCAGTTAATTTGTATAATTTGTTTCCGAGCCCTTTCACCATCACACGCCTATATTTAGATTGACCCTACTGCATTCAGTTAGAAATAACCTAGATTCCAGTTTCTTTCCCATCCAGTTAGACTCATACTTTAACTGCTCACTATATAGTTTACAACCAACTTCAACTTTTCACTTTTGTGAAACTCTTGAACAATATCCATCGTCACTCTTCCCCTCTCCCCATACCCATGCTGCCCACTCACCCATCTCCACTCTGCCCCATTCCCCACCCCCACTCTGCTCACTCCCCCATCCCCATTCTGCCCTCACCCCATCCCCACCCTGCCCCTCTCCCCATCTCCACTCTACCAACTTCCCATCCCCAGTCACGCCATCCCTACTCTTCCCATCCCCACTCAACCCCTCTCCCCATCCACATTCTGCACTGTACCCCAATCCCACTCTGCCCCTCTCTGTCCCTCACTCCATCCCCACTCTGCCCCACTCTCCATTCCCACTCTACCCTTCTCCCCATCCGCACTCTGCCCACTCCCCATCCTCATTCTGCCCTCACCCCATCCCTACTCTTCCCTTCACCCCATTCCCATTCTACTCCTCATCCCATCCTCACTCTGTCCCTCACCCCATCCCCACTCTGCCCCTCACCCCATCCCCACTCTACCCTTCTCCCCATCCACACTCTGCCCACTCCACCATCTACACTCTGCCCCTTTCCCCATCCCCATGCTGCCCATCTCCACTGTGCCCTCATTCCACCCCACCCTGCCCCTCAAACCATCCCCAAGGTGTCCCTCTCCCCATCCTCACTCTGCCCTCACCCTAAACCGACTCTTCCCCTCACTCCATTCCCATTCTACTCCTCTCACTATCCCCACTCTGCACCTCTCCCCATCCCAACCATCCCATCCCCACGCTGCCCACTCCCTATCCCCACTCTCCCCATCCCCACTCTCCCTGTCCCCATTCAGCCCACTGTCCCATCTCCACTCTGCCCACTTCCCATCCAACTTCTCCCTATCCCCACTCTTCCCCTCACCATGTTCCCACACTACTCCTCTCCCTATCTCCACTCTACCCCTCTCCCCATCCCCACTCTGCCTCTCTCCCCATCCCCACTCTACTCCTCTCCCCATCCCCACTCTCCCATCCCCTCTCTGCCCAGTCTCTCCATCCCCACTCTCCCCATCCCTACTCTCCCCATCCCCACACTGCTCCCACCCCAAGCCACTCCCCCATCCCCACTCTGCCCCTCTCCCCATCCCCACTCTGCCCCCTCCCCATCCCCACTCTCCCCATCCCCACTTTACCCCTCTCCCCATCCCCACTCTCCCATCCCCACTCTGCCCCTCTCCACATCCCCACTCTGCCCCTCTCCCCATCCCCACTCTCCCCATCCCCACTTTACCCCTCTCCCCATCCCCACTCTCCCATCCCCACCCTGCCCCTCTCCCCATCCCCACTCTCCCCATCCCCAGTTTACCCCTCTCCCCATGCCCACTCTCCCATCCCCACCCTGCCCCTCTCCCCATCCCCACTCTCCCCATCCCCAGTTTACCCCTCTCCCCATGCCCAATCCCCCATTCCCACTCTGCCCCTCTCCCCACTCAGCTCATTCCAACTCTGCCCTTCTCCCCATCCCACTCTCCCATCCCCACTCTGCCCCCACCCCGCTCTGCCCATCCCCATTCTGCCCCTCTCCCCATCCCCGCTCTGCCCCTCTCCCCATCCCCACTCTGCCCATCCCAACTCTGCCTTTCTCCCCATCCCACTCTCCCATCCCCACTCTCCCATCCCCAATCTGCCCACTCTCTTGATCCAAACCTTGCCCACTCTCTCCATCCCAATCCTACCCAATCTCTATACTTTCAACTTCCATCCCATTACAGCCATCAATAATCTTCCTCCCCAAGTTTCCATTATCCAGCCTCCTCCTCTCCCAATGTTATCTACCCTGACTCTTACCCCCCCCAGTGTTCCATTAATTCGTACTTTTGGCCCCAATGTTATATTAATGCTCACATCATAAACTCAGGATGTCCAAAAGTGCTTTGTAACCAATAAAGTGCAATTACTGTGGGAATAGGAAACAAGACAGCAAATAGGTGTAGATGAAGATTCCACAGATTGCAATTACCGATTTGTAATCTTTTAAAATGGCATGGGTTAGGGGATACACATTGGCTGGGATACAGGGGAGTACTCCCTTGTTCTTCAAATATTGCCTTTGGATAACTTTCTTTATCGGACAGACAATCCCTCAGTCACATGCCAGCCTGGAATATGTAATCAATCGCTAAAATCAAAATAAATACTGTGGATGCTGGAAATCTGAAATTAAAACAGAAAATGCTGGAAATACTCAGTTGGTGGAGAGAGAAACAGAGTTAATATTTCGAGTCCAATGTGTACTTTAAATGTTAACTCTATTCCTCTCTCTATGGATGCTGCCAGACCTGTTGAGTATTTCCAGCATTTTCTGTTTTTATTATGTAATCAATCCTCTGGAATGGGACTTGAACCCACAAGATTCTAACTCAGGCACAAGAATGCAACCACTGAGCCACAACAGACAACTGTGCTCCTATTTTCAAAAACAGAGAAGAATCAAAACAGTTGGCACAGAATGATCTATAAAAAGATGAGTGTCTTGCTCATTACAGAATTCGACAGTAATCCTAAAGTAGATTCAGTTGTAGGCCAAGCTGAACAGATGTCACCACTAGGCCACCTGCCAAGCTCCTGAGCGAACAGCAATATCAACTACTGAAGATGAAGAAACAGCTTTAACACCTCAACCCATCAAATATGAATGAGCCTTTCTTGGCAGGCCTCGCAGTATCCTCGTTGGAAGAGGAAAAAGTGTGTGTCAATTAGACACAGTAATAAACATTTGACACAATAAAAGGGACAGGGAACAGAGTTCAGTTCCTTCTGTTGGCTGAGACTGGTGAATAGCAGTCCTCCGGGAGACGGGATTTTGGAAGTTAATCAGCTGAATAATGTAAGGCATATTGGGACAGCCCTGGGATCAATCTCATTTTCCACGTGCAATGATTAATATTGGATGTTTCTGGTCACCTTGCTCTCCTTACTGGCTCCCAATCAATTGTTAAAATATAGACAAATTTGTCAGGGCAGTGTTGGAGGGGGTAGTAGGCGGTGGGGGGTGGTGGGGGGTTGTTAGGGGCTATGGGAGAATGGGGGAGTGGGGTGTGCAGAGGGCGGAGGCAGCATTTGCTGTGCACCTGCACTAATAACCAAGGCCTCATTGTGATTTTACTGAGATCTCAGGCAAGATTTTCTGTTTTGGATCTGGAACAATAAGGGATAACTCAGGGGAGAATTTCCCCCCGTCGGGGGGGTTGTGCAGGGGCAGGCAGGAGCGGGTGGGGGCAGGCGTGGACCCGATTGGTGCCCCCGATCAGGTGCGTGCTACCATTTTATGTGGGTGAGCCAATTAAGGTGCAAAGAGCACAGAAATCTCCCTGAGGCACAGAGCTGCCTCAGGGAGATTAGTTTAAGCTATAAAAAATTAAATAAAGGAAAGAAAAAATTTTAAGACAAGTCCCCTCATGTGACTGTGTCTCATGAACAGGGACATGTCAATTAATGGAAAAATTTATTTAATTTATAAAACTTTCATGAAACTCTTGAACAATATCCATCGTCACTCTTCCCCTCTCCCCATACCCATGCTGCCCACTCACCCATCTCCACTCTGCCCCATTCCCCACCCCCACTCTGCTCACTCCCCCATCCCCATTCTGCCCTCACCCCATCCCTGTAAATCCCATTGTTTCAACCTTTCTTTGGAAGTTACTTTTCCCAGAATATAAAATATTTTATGTTGTCCTTATGGCCAGAACTGTCAGGAAGAATTAACAATAACTTTGCTTTACAAAAACAGAAATACCTGGAAAAACTCAGCAGGTCTGGCAGCATCGGCGGAGAAGAGCAAAGTTGACGTTTCGAGTCCTCATGACCCTTCAACAGAACTGTAAAAATAGGAGAGGGGTGAAATATAAGCTGGTTTAAGGTGGTGGGGGGGGGGGGGGTGTGTGGAGGGAGAGAAGTCGGGGGGGGTGGTGGTTGTAGGGACAAGCAAGCAGTGATAGGAGCAGATAATCAAAAGATGTCACAGACAAAAGAACAAAGAGGTGTTGAAGGTGGTGATATGATCTAAAAGAATGTGCTAATGTATGGCAGGACTCGCAAGGTACAGATAGCTCTAGTGGGGGTGGTGTGAAATAAGACTAAAAGGGCATAAAAGGTATAGATTTAAAAATAATGGAAATAGATGGGAAAAGAAAAATCTATATAAATTATTGGAAAAAACAAAAGGGAGGGGGAAGAAATGGAAAGGGGGTTGGGATGGAGGAGGGAGTTCAAGATCTAAAGTTGTTGAACTCAATATTCAGTCTGGAAGGTTGTAAAGTCCATAGTCGGAAGATGAGGTGTTGTTCCTCCAGTTTGTGTTGAGCTTTACTGGAACAATGCAGCAAGCCAAGGACAGACATGTGGGCAAGAGAGCCGGGTGGAGTGTTAAAATGGCAAGCGACAGGGAGCTCTGGGTCATTCTTGCGGACAGACCGAAGGTGTTCTGCAAAGCGGTCGCCCAGTTTACGTTTGGTCCCTCCAATGTAGAGGAGACCGCATTGGGAGCCACGAATGCAGTAGACTAAGTTGGGGGAAATGCAAGTGAAATGCTGCTTCACTTGAAAGGAGTGTTTGGGCCCTTGGACGGTGAGGAGACAGGAAGTGAAGGGGCAGGTGTTGCATATTTTGCATATGCATGGGGAGGTGCCGTAGGTGGGGGTTGAGGAGTAGGGGGTGATGGAGGAGTGGACCAGGGTATCCCGGAGGGAATGATCCCTATGGAATGCAGCCGGGGGGGGTGAAAGGAAGATGTGTTTAATGGTGGCATCATGCTGGAGTTGGTGGAAATGGTGGAGGATGATCCTTTGAATGCAGAGGCTGGTGGGGTGATAAGTGAGGACAAGGGGGACCCTATCATGTTTCTGGGAGGAAGGAGAAGGCGTGAGGGTGCCTTTGCTTTATTTATCTTGCCAGTTGTAAACATCTTATCATGTGCCTTTGAAAACCAACCTCTCAACTTATCTAAAAATGCAAATTCTATTCACATCGAATCGGCTGGAGCAGGAGTCCTTGGTCACACCATCAGCAGCTTACTCATCATGCCAGTTCACAGAATGAGGGTGATGAGGGAATTGAGAAGGGGCATGAGGATGGAACATGTTGTCATCCTCAATGTTCTCAGTGATGTTGGGTGCCACGGGTTCCATCGTAGCTGGATCCATGATGCTGAGAACCATCTCCTCCTGAGGGTTCAGGAGATGCAGGTGAACTTATCCCTCACAGGATTTGCAGATCCTGTAACAGTACATCCTCAGGAAAACTCAGCTCCTTTGAGAATTCACCATTACCCACAACATGGACCACCTCCTACTGAACTAGTGAAGGACTGATTGTAAATAAAAGTATCAGATTGAATAGACACTGAAAACAAGTGTGGCAATTGCATTGCAAGGTTAACCTGTAGTTATTGAGTGTGTAGCAGGCAGCAGGCCAACCTGGTGCTGTCTGGCCAATATAACGATGTCTGCCTGCAGCCAGCACTCACCATTCCACACACATCAGCAAGGGGCCCAAAATGAATACTTCCCAACACTACTGTGATTATTAAAGGCGAGATACATTGTGACTGCTAGAGGTATTGAGATGATTGGGTACAGTGTTGGGCAACAACTGAAAATGATTTACCATGGGAGAACACGGACAGCAAGGCCTTCAGAGGCTGTACTGCAGGTCTTGCTGGACAAGTTTGAAAGGAGTTGAGATCTCCTGTGGACAGAGGCCCTCCACAGACATTTTTTGATGCAGTGCTGAGAAAATCATTCTAATATACCACCACTTGTGGGAGTCCTTGCAAAAGACTCCCCATTGTTCTCTGGAAAATAGCACATGCTGACGAGACTCCAAAGGGTAGACAGGTGTACTGATAGAGACCCTTGTGTGCTAATATTCACATATTCTCTGGACATGCTATCCAGTTCTAATTGTTGGTAGTCATGGCATATATCCAATTTTGTATAGGACTTACCTCCAGCCAGCTTTGCATATAAGTTGTCTATCATTGGAATGGGGTACTTGTCTAGTTTTGCTTCAGTTTATAGTCTCCACAGATGCTTATGGTGTGGTCAGGCTTAACCACTGGAACTATGGTTGTGGCCCACTCCGAGAACTGGACAGGTTGGATGATGCCCAGCTTTTCTAACTGACACAGTTCTGCATCCACCTTCTCTTTCAAAGTATAAGGTATAGGCCTGGCCTTAAAGAAACATGGAGTCGCCTGAGGATCAACATGCATCTTGGCATACACGTCTTTTAACTTCCCTAACTCATCCCCAAAAAAACAAGTTGTATTTCCTTAGAAGTTCTGGGATTTCATATGATTTTAGGTAAAATACCTCAGACCAGCCAAGTTTGATCTTCTGTGGACAATACCAACCTAAAAGACTGGGTCTCTCTCCTTTCACTATTATTACAGGCAGTTGTGCTGTCTGTCACTAGTAAGAGACTGGGACAGTGGTGATGCCCTTTACTTTAATAGATTCTCCTGTCTAAGTTCTTAATTTAGCAGTTATCTGCTCCAAGGTTATTGGTTGTCTTCTTTCACTGAGGAACCTGAAAGTGTGCTCTCCTATCACTGTAGTTGAGGCATGAGTGTCAGCTTCCATTGTCAGTAGCTTCTCATTCACTTGTAATGTCACTGTAATAGGCTCAGTCTTCACAGCAGTCACATTATATAAGGAGTAAACATCCAAGAGCAGCAGCTTCAGCCTTTGCTGTGCCCATTACTTCTATCATGTTTGTTTGCTGTCTTGCAGGTTGCTTCAACTTTGTTCAGCATTGCCTAACCACATGTCCCTTCTTATGACAGTTATGACATTCTGCTTCTTTGAATTTACAGGTGTCTGCTTCGTGGTCACCTCCACATCTAAAGCAATTTTGTCTTGAAACCGATGATGAAGCGTTTCTGTTAGGCTGCTTAATGTTTCTCATAGTGGCCATTCAACCGCGCTTTAATTCGGCAGGTCTGGTTTTCACACCACACTTGGCAGCAGGTTCCCACTCAACATGAAGTATGGTGCCATTATCCTTGTGTTGCAAAGCCTGCCAGTCTCTCACAGTATTTTCCATGCTGAGGGAGATTTCTAGGGCACACTTAAAATCAATATTAACCTCAGCAAGCAATCGGAGCTGAATGGCATTGCTCATGATTCCACATAACAATCGGTCCTGCAGCATATTGTTTAAAACGTCTCCGAAGTCGCAGTATCCTGTTAACTGCTTGAGGTTCACCTCAGAAGCTGCAATAGACTCTCCTGGGGCCTGAACTCTTGAATTAAATTTAAGACGCTGCATTATCACAGACGGCTTTGGCTGGAAGTGTGTTTTCACTAGGTCCATTAACTCACTATACGACTTGGAATCAGGCTCGGATCAGTCAGGTTGCGAATCAGGTTGTATGATTTACTGCCACATACACACGAGAGGATCGCTTTCTGCTTTTCATCAGCGGTTATTTCATTTGTGATGAAGTAAAATCCGAGGCGCTCAACGTACTGGCTCTAATCTTCAATATTGGCATCATATGGATCGATTCTTCCAAACAGCAGCATTTTAAAATTCAAATTACTCACAGTAACAGGGCGAGGTACACAGTCGAAGTTGATTTTACTTTCGTCACCAAATGTGATAACTCTATGGTTTCGCCTAGAAACAATTAAACTTTATTACAGAAACATTTTCAGTGCTTGCACGCTCGGCCAGATCTCTCATTGGAAAAGCCCCGCCCTGTGCATTTCCCATGATAACAGCTCACTGGTCGGAGACCCCGCAGTACATCACATGAACCGTGATTGGCAGGAGGGAGTGACTATACATCCAGTTACCACAGTAATTAAATGAAGTTAACTAAATAACCTAAGTTAGAATGGCAGGACAGGTGTTATGTTGTAGCTGTGGAATGTGGGACTCTTGGACGCCAAGGCGATCCAGGACAAACACGTCTGAAGGAATTGCAAGCAGCTTGAGGAATTCCGGATCTGGAAGACGAGCTGCAGACATTGTGCAACATAAGGGAGGGAGAGAAATACCTGGATACTTTTTTCCAGAAGGTGATCACATCTCTTAGAAGAGGGTCATCTGTTTTGGTCAGCAGTGAGGGACAGGAGCATGTGACCATGAGTGAGGCAGGTAATGGGACCAAGCAGACAGTAGTGGGAGAGCCTCAGACTTTGCAATTGTCAAACAGGTTTGAAGTGCTGTGTGGGCGAAAGCAAGGCCTGCAAGGTGGATGAGCTGGCTGGCCATGGCACCATACTATGGGGAGCCATTCAAGCAGGGGAGAAAACAGGAATATGGTGGTAGTAGAGGACGGTATAGTGAGGGGGGTTAGAAACATAGAAATTAGCAGCAGTAGGTCATTTGGCCCTTCAAGCCTCCTCCACCATTCAATGTGATCATGGCTGATCCTCTATCTCAACACTATAGGCTGTCTACCCACTGTTCTCTACAGCAAAGACTGAGAGTTCAGAAGGCTGTGTTGCCTGCCCAGTGCCAGAGTTCAGGACATCTGCTCAGGGCTGGAGAGGAACTTGCAGTGGGAGGAGAAGCATCCAGTTGTCATGGTCCACGTAGGTACCAACAGCATAGGCAGGACAAGGAAGGAGGTTCTGCATAGCCAGTATGAGGAACCAGGCACCAAATTAAGAAGCAGAAGCTCACAGAGGATTACTTAAACAGAGAACGGCTGCAGAATTCCAAGGTGCAGAGGGATCTAGGTGTTCTTGTGCATGAGTCACAAAAAGTTAGCCAGCAGGTACAGAAAGTAATTAAAAAGGCTAATGGAATGCTATTTTTTATTATGAGAGGAATTGAACATAAAAGTAAGGAGTTAGTAAGACCACATCTCGAACACTATGTGCAGTTTTAGTCTCCTTAAATAAAGATGGCTGTAAATACATTGCAGGCAATTCAGAGAAAGTTTACTAGATTGACACCTAGAATGAGTGGGTTGTCTTATGAGGAAAGGTTGGACAGACTGGACTTGTTTCCACAGGAGTTTAGAAGAGTGAGGGGTAATTTGATTGAAGTATACAAGATCCTGAATGACCTTGACAAGGTGGACGTCAAAAGGACGTTTCCTCTTGTGGGTGAGTCCAGCACTAAGGGGCACTGTTTTAAAATTAGGGGTCGCCCTTTTAGGACAGCGATGAGGAGAATTTTTTTCTCTCAGAGAGTTGTGCAATTTTGGAATTCTCTGCCTCAGAAGGTGGTGGAGGTGGTGTCATTGAATATTTTTCTCTCGGAGTTCGATAGATTCTTGCTAGGCAAGGGAACCAACAGTTATCGGGGGCAGATGGGAATGTGGAATTCAAAGCACAAATAGATCAGCCATTATCTTATTGAATAGCGGAGCAGGCTCGAGGGGCCTAATGACCTATTTTTGCTCCTATTTTGCATGTCCCTATGTTCTCAAGGATCTGAGAGAAGTAAAAATAGAAACTGCGGAGGCACTGGCCATAATTTTTCAGTCTTCCTTAGACTCGGTGATGGTTCCAGAAACTGGAGAACTGCAAATGTTACACCTTTGTTCAGAAAAGAGTGTAAAGATAAGCCCATCAACTACAAGCCAGTCAGTTTAACTTCAATGACGGGGAAACTCCTATAAACGATAATTAGGGACAAAGCTAATAGTCACATGGACAAATGTGGGTTAATTAAGAAAAGCCAGCATGGATTTCTTAAGGGAAAATTGTGTTTAGCTAATTTACTTGAGCTTTTTTAAGAGGTGACAGTGAGAGTTGATGAGGGTAATGCTGTTGATGTGGTGTACATGGACTTCCAAAAGGCCTTTGATACAGTGCCACACAACAGACTTGTGAACAAAGTTATAGCTCATGTAATAAAAGGGACAGTAGCAACATGGAAACAGAGTTGGCTGAGTGACAGGAAACAGAGCAGCGGTTAATGGATATTTACGGGCTGGAGGAAGGTTTGTACTGGAGTTCCCCAGGGGTCAGTGTAGGGTTCCTTGCTTTTCCTGATACATGTTAAAGCTCTAGACCTTGGTGTACAAGGCAAAATTTCAAAATTTGTGCATGATACAAAACTTGAACTGTGAGGAGGATAGTGTAGAATTTCGGAAGGACATAGACAAGTCCGTGGAATGGGCAAGCAGCAGATAAAGTTCAGTGCGGAGAAATGTGAAGTGATTCATTTTGTTAGGAAGAACATGGAAAGACAATAAAAAATAAAGGATACAACTCTAAAGTGGGTGCAGGAACAGAGGGGCCTAGATATATACATGCATAGGTTACTGAAGGACTGATTGAGAGAGTAGTTAAAAAGCATACTTTTATACATAGGGGCACAGTATACAAGAGCAAGGAGGTTACGTTGAACTTCTATAAGAGGCTAGTTTGGCCTTGGCTGGAGTATTGTGTCCGGTTCTGGGCACTGTGTTTCGTATACTGGCTGCATGGCATATCTTATCCAGAATAAATGTAGTCTGACTCAGCTAGTTACTTCAGACTAGTTTACTTACATTACATGCACAACATACATGATGAACTATGAGGTAGGCACATCTCTCTTGAGTGCAGTCTATTCCATCTGTTGTGTTATGTTTTATTCATTCACGGGATGTGGGCTTCACTGGCTGGGCCAGCATTTATTGCCCATCATTAGTTGCCCTTGAGAAGGTGGTGATGAACTGCCTTCTTGAATCGCTGCAGTCCATGTGGTGCAGGTACACCCATAGCGCTGTTAGAGAGGGAGTTCCAGGATTTTGACCCAGCGACAGTGAAGGAACGGCAATATATTTCTAAGTCAGGATGGTGTGTGGCTTGGAGGGGAACTTCTAGGTGGTGGTGTTCCCATGTGTCTGCTGCCCCTGTCCTTCTAGATGGTGGTGGTTGTGGGTTTGGAAGGTGCTGTTGGAGGAGCCTTGGTGAATTCCTGCAGTACATCTTGTAGATGCCACTGTGCATCGGTGGTAGAGGGAGTGTATGTTTGTGGATGTGGTGCCAATCAAGCAGGCTGCTTTGTCCTGGAAGGTGTTGAGCTTCTTGAGTGCTGTGGGAGCTGCACTCATCCAGGCAAGTAGGGACTGTTCCATCACACTCCTGACTTGTGCTTTGAGGATGTTGGGGGGCTTTGGAGAGTCAGGAGGTGAGTTACTCGCTGCAAGATTCCCAACCTCTGACCTGCTCTTGTAGCAACAGTATTTATATGGCTAGCTTCTATCACTGCTTGTTTGTCCCTACAACCACACCCCCCCCCCCCACCTCTTTGTCTCTCTATCTCTCCGCCCCCCACACACACACCTTAAACCAGCTTATATTTCAACTCTTTCTTGGACTCGAACGCAAGTTCTGTTGAAGGGTCATGAGGACTCGAAATGTCAACTCTTTTCTTCTCCGCCGATGCTGCCAGACCTGCTGAGTTTTTCCAGGTAATTCTGTTTTTGTTTTATATGGCTAGTCCAGTTTCTGGTCAATGGTAACCCCAGGATGTTGATAGTGGGGGATTCAGCAATGGTAATGACATTGAATGTCAAGGGGCGATGGTTATATTCTCTCTTGTTGGATATGGTCATTGTCTGGCACTTGTGTGGTGTGAATGTTACTTGCCACTTGTCAGCCCAAGCCTGGATATTGTCTAAGTCTTGTTGCATTTGGACATGGACTGCTTCAGTATCTGAGGAGTCACGAATGGTGCTGAACATTGTGCAATCATCAGTGAACATCCTTACTTCTGACCTTATGATGGAAGGAAGATCATTGATGAAGTAACTGAAGATGGTTGGGCCTCGGACTCTGCCCTGAGGACCTCCTGCAGTGATGTCCTGGAGCTGAGATAACTGACCTCCAACAATCACAGCCATCTCCCTTTATGCTAGGTATGACTATAACCAGCAGAGAGTTTTCCCCCTGATTCCCATTGACTCCAGTTTTGCTAGGGCTCCTTGATGCCACACTCAGTGAAATGTTGCCTTGATGTCAAGAGCAGTCACTCTCACCTCACCTCTGGAGCTCAGCTCTTTTGTCCATGTATAAGCCAGGGCTGTAAGACATCGGGAGCTGGGTGGCCTTGGCAGAAACCAAACTGAACACCAGTGAGCAGGTTATTGCTCAGTGTAAAACTGCTGATGTGATTATTACATCATGATCTATACCACTCATTATTATAACTACTCTATTAACCCATTGTACTATACCTCAATACTGTCAACATTTTTAAATAATAACGTTGAACTATTTTTTAAACAACTTACATTGCCTTTGCCCTACCACCTCCTCCCCCCAAAGTCCACTGGTCACAAGTTAAGCCTTTGTGGTGCCTTCGCAACTCTCCCTGATCTCATTCTTGTGACTGCTGAGCAGGGATAATGATCTTGAACTGGGTCATTGGGCGGGTCAACATTCTGCAAGCTGCTCGAGGCATCCTTGGAACCTTCATTCCAAATCGTGTGGTACTCGAAGACCTGTGTCTTCGTGGGGGTTAATGAAACCAGGGCTCACCTGCATCTGAAAGTACCTGATGGTGCTTGGACCAGGTCGGAACATGGATGTTCCGTGCTTTGAAGGACCACACCTTCAGATTTATGATCCCAAATCCAAGCACTGTGGCCCAGTTTTAAGGGGGCTAGAGACTTGACCCTATGTATGGAGTTGGCCTCCATATCCCTCACCTTTTTATGGGCAGCTGCAGTAACATTGGACTGCAGGCTCTGTGGCAGCAGAAGGACATGTATCTTCAGCCATCAGCCCATGAGCAGTTCCACTTGTGAAAAACCATTCGTCAAAGGTGTAGTTGTGTGGTCAAGCAGGGCTGAATTCCAGTCAGAATTCTTGGTCATTCACATCTTGATGGTTTTCAAAGTTCTTTCAGCCTTTCCGTTGGCCTGTGGGTGGAGAGGGGAACTGGTGACTTGAGTGATCCCAGAGAAGTTAGTAAATTTTCTGAAGTGGTCATTGACACAATCAGGCCCGTTATCCAAGACAATTTCATCTGGAAATCCTTACGTGGGGAGTTTTGCGGATCACTGATCACAGCTTCAGCTGCTGTGATGTGGAATCTGACAGCTTCCAAACACCTGGAGTAGCAGTCAACAGCAACGAGGTAGGCTTTGTTTTGAAAATTGAAGAGGTCAAGTCCCAGTTTCCACCAAGGTCTATCTGGGAAGTGGAAAGATAATAGAGGCTCGGTGGGTGGCTGGCTATTTTCCAAGTGTGGCAGGACAAGGCAAAATTCTGGGTAGCTTGCGGAATGCCTGGCCACCACACAGATTGCGCTTCTTCTGCACTTTCCAATTCCCAGGTGGCCTCCATGGAGTCTCTGGAGTATCTCTTCCCACATCGACTTAGGAATGACCAAGTGGTGGCTGCCAGACCGGAGGATCATTCACTATCATTAGATGCCAGCTTTGTTCATGATATTTCCTGGTCAGCAGAAATGTATTTGGACCAACCTTCTCAGCAAATTTCTTGGACTTGGGCACACTCCACGTCCTCTTTCTGTGCTTTCTGAACCTCTTGCAGCTTTATTGCAGAGACTGGCAGGGCATTCATTATGGTCGAGGAAAATGCTTCCATCTCGGAAACAACATGAAATCCTGGCTAAGAGCTTGATCCACCATAGCTCTGGAGAGGGCATCAGCCTGATAACAGGGCACCAGTACATGGCCGTGTACAGCCATTTACTGGTAATGCATCAACTGAAGCTTGAACCTTTGAATGCGTAGGGGCATTTTAGCAACCTCTGTGGAATTCAAGAGGATGATTAATGATTTATGGTTGGTCTCAATATGGAAAGGTAAACCCACCATGTAGTTGGAGAATCTCTCTACTGCCCTTGTCACAGCCAATGCTTCCTTTTCTATGGCAGCATAGTATTGCTCCATTGTTGCTAATGATCTGGAGGCAAATCATAGAAGCTTTCTGGTTGCTATTCTCCTGAGCTTGAATGAGTACAGCTCCAAGGCCTATAGAGGATGCATCAGTGGCCATCACCGCGGGCAATGTTAGATAGGAATGTCTTTCCTTGGTGCAATGAAATGCATTGATTTGCTCAATGCCCCAAAATCACTGTTGGTCCCTTCATAAAAGATCTCTTAAAGGCTCCATAATAGTGACTAGATTTGGTACAAATGCGCCAAACTGATTGACCATTCCGAGGAGCCGCTGGACTTGAGTGACACACTTTGGTTGTGGAAAGTCGCTGATGGCTTTCGTTTTTTGATGGTCTACCATGATACCCTGTCATTGGATGATGTGCCCATAAACTTGATAGTGGTTTTGGTGAATTCACATTTCTCATTTAAGGCTCCCCTGCCTCTTGTACGGCTTTGAGAATCCCTTGAACCTAGTGGTCATGATCCTCTCTTGTGGGTCCATGGATAAGGATGTCATCCGTGTGACAAACTGTGGTAACTACATGCATTGTCCCTCCCTCCTGTCAAGCATGGGTCATGTGATGTACTGTGGGGGCTTCGACCAGTGAACTCTTAGTGTGGGCAATCCGGGGGCAGAGCCTTTCGGATGAGGGATCGGATCTTGGTACAAGCAAAGGACAAAGAACAAAGAGAAGTACAGCACAGGAACAGGCTCTTCGGCCCTCCAAGCCTGCGCTGATCATATTGCCCGTCAACTAAAACATTTTGCACTTCCGGGGTCCGTATCCCTCTATTCCCATCCTATTCATGTATTTGTCAAGCTGCCTCTTAAACATCCCTATCGTATCCGTTTCCACCACCTCTCTGGCAGCGAATTCCAGACACTCGCAACCCTCTGTGTAAAAAAACTTGCCCCACACATCTCCTCTATAGCTTTCTCCTCTCACCTTAAAATATGTCCCATAGTAATTGATTTTTCTACCCTGGGATAAAGCTTCTGACTATCTACTCTGATCGTGCCACTCATAATTTTGTAAACTTCTATCAAGTTGCCCATCACTCCGAGATGTCTCTGTAATAAAGTTTTACTGTTTCTTTACAAAGCTTGACTGTTCCATCAAGTCATCACATTTGGTGATGAGAGTAAAATCGACTTCCACTGTGTACCTCGCCCTGTTACTGTGAGTAACTTGAATTTTAAAAACTACTCACCAGCCATGCTGCCGTTTGGAAGAATCGATCCATATGATGCCAATATTGAAGATTGGAGCCAGTACGTTGCGCGCCTCTGGTTTTACTTTATAGCATATTAACTAACCACTGAAGAGAATCACACAGAATCACAGAATCACAGTGCAGAAGAGGCCCTTCGGCCCAATACAGTCTGCACTGACATGTGAGAAACACCTGACATACCTAACTATTCCCATTTATCAGCACTTGGCCCATAGCCTTGAATGTTATGACGTGCCAAGTGCTCATCCAAGTACTTTTTAAAGGACGTAAGGCAACCCACCTCCACCACCCTCCCAGGCAGCATATTCCAGACCATCATCACCCTCTGGGTAAAAAAGTTTTTCCTCACATCCTCCCTAAACCTCCTGCCCCTCACCTTGAACTTATGTCCCCTTGTGACTGACCCTTCAACTAAGGGGAACAGCTGCTCCCTATCCACCCTGTCCATGCCCCTCGTAATCTTGTACACCTCGATCAGGTCACCCCTCAGTCTTCTCTGCTCCAACAAAAACAACCCAAGTCTATCCAACCTGTCTTCATAACTTAAATATTTCACCCCAGGCAACATCCTGGTGAATCTCCTCTGCACCCCCTCCAGTGCAATCACATCCTTCCTATAATGTGGCGACCAAAACTGCACACAGTACTCCAACTGTGGCCTCATCAAGGTTCTATACAATTCCAACATGACCTCCCTACTTTTGTAACCTATGCCTCAATTGATAAAGGCAAGTGTCCCATAAGCCTTTTTCAACAGCCCACTAACATGCCCCTCTGCCTTCAGAGATCTATGGACACACATGCCAAGGCTCCCTTGTTCCTCAGAACTTCCTAGTGCCATGCCATTCATTGAATACTTCCTTGTCAAATTATTCCTTCAAAAGTGTATCATGTCACACTTTTCAGGGTTAAATTGCATCTGCCACTTATCTGCCCATTTGACCATCCCATCTATATCTTCCTGTAGCCCAAGACACTCAACCTCACTGTTAACCACCCGGTCAATCTTTGTGTCATCCGCAAACTTACTAATCCTACCCCCCACATAGTCATCTATGTGGTTTATATAAATGACCTCTTGCACCAACTCTTAAGCCATGTATTCATCTGCACTATTCTCCTATTTCTGAGCTCGCTAGCACGTGGCACTGGGAGTAATCCAGAGATTACAATCCGAGAGGTCTTGCTTTTTCGTCTACTGCCTAACTCCCTGTATTCTTGATGCAAGACCTCATCCCTCTTTCTGCCTATGTCATTGGTACCAACATATACCATGACCTCTGCCTTATCACCCTCCCCCTTCAGGATGCCCTGCAGCCGTTCAGTGACATCCCGGACCATGGCATCAGGGAGGCAACACACCTTCCTGGAGTCACGTTGATGGCCACAGTAGCATCTATCTGTTCCCCTGACTATAGAATCCCCTATTACTATTGCTCTTCCTCTCTTCCTCCCTTCCTGTACAGAAAGGCTGCTTGTGGTGCCAGAATCTTGGTTCTGTCCGCACACCCTGGAGGCTCTCATCAGCCTCCAAAACAGAATACCAATTTGCAAATGGGTCCCCAAGGGACTCCTGAACTACCTGCCTGTTTCTCTTGGACTGCCTGGTGGTCACCCATTCCCTTCCTTCCTCAAGTCCCTTCAGCTTCGGTGTGACCACCTCTCTAAACATGCTATCCACGATGCCCTCCGACTCGCGGATGCTCCACAGTGTCCCCAGCCGCCGTACCAGCTCTGAAACTCGAGCTTCCAGGAGCTGCAGCTGGACACACTTCCTGCACACATGCTGGTCCCAGGCATTGGAAATGTCCCTGGTTTCCCACATGGAGCATGAGGAGCATACCATGGCTTTGAGCACTCCTGCCATGACTTATCCCTTTAAATTAAACCTTTTAAGTCAATTACTCTAGGGCCCTTCTTTCCTGATCCTCGTTACTGCAGAGTATACAAACTGTTAACCACAAAAAGACCTTAAACTATAAGCGATTAAAGTAGTAAATACCTTACCCACTACTTACCAGTGATTCCTTTCCCTTGCAGCCTCTCCTGCTGCAGCATGCTCTGAAGATTTAAGAAGTTGGATAACAAGGAAAAATTCAAAGAGCACCTCATCCCCTACGCACCGAATTCCGGCTTTGCACCAAATTGCCAATACCCACACTGGCTGTGCCCCACTCGGGATGTGCTCTCTCTCCTGTTCATGTGTAAGCGGAAAGCAATCTTCTTAAATGTATGTGGCAGTAAAACATACAACCTGATTCGCAACCTGACTGCTCCGAGCCTGATTCCAAGTCATATAGTGAGTTAGTGGACCTAGTGAAAGCAATCCTCCAGCCAAAGTCGTCTGTGATAATGCAGCGTCTTAAATTTAATTCAAGAGTTCAGGCCCCGGGAGAGTCCATTGCAGCTTCTGTGGTGAATCTCAAGCAGTTAATGGAACATTGTGACTTTGGGGGTGCATTAACCAATATGCTGTGGGACTGACTGCTATGTGGAGTCAAGGACGATGCCAAACAGTGCGACTTACTAGCTGAAATCAATATCAAATTTAAGCGCACCCTGGAAATCTCCCTCACCACAGAAAGTGCTGTGAGAGACTTGGAGGCTTCATTACACATGGTAATGGCACCGTACTTGATGTGGTGTGGGAACCTGCTGCTGAGCATGGCTTAAAAACCAGACCTGCAGAATTAAAGCGTGGTTCAATGGCCACTGTGAAGAACACTAAGAAGCCTAACAGAAGCGCTTCATCATCGGTTTCAAGACAAAATTGCTATAGATGTGGAGGTGACCATGGAGCAGATACCTGTAAATTCAAAGGGGCAGAATGTCATTACTGTCATAAGAAGGGAAACGTAGTCAGGCAATGCTGAACAGAGATGAAGCAGCCTACAAGACAGCAAACAAACATGATCGACTTAACGGGTACAGCAAAGATCAAGAGTTGTGGTCCCATCACAACGTACAGAACTACTCTTGACAGAACTCCACTGTATGCATCCAGGCATATCGAAGATGAAAATGATTGTGCCAAGCTATGTCTGGTGGTCAGGCATTGACAGTGACATTGAAAGCTTGGTCAAGCACTGTCTCCATTTTCAGCAACAACAGAAGTTGCCTGTTTCAGCTCCACTGTATACGTGGGAATGGCCTGGTCGACCTTGAGTTCGACTACATATCGATTATGTAGGACTATTCTTAGGTACCATGCTTTTGTTAATTGTCGATGCACATTCAAAACGGATGGATGTGTACGAAATCAAATCACCAGCATCAAAAGCAACAAAAGAGAAGCTGCGTCACTGTTTCAACATATATGGCCTACCTGAAATTGTCAGTTCTGATAATGGTACAGCGTTACCAGCATCGAGTTTCAGAAATGTATGGATCTGAATGGAATCCGGCATATTAAACTGCCCCTTGGCAACCCTCATCGAATGGTCTAGCCAAGAGGGCAGTACAAATTTTTAAGTCTGGTATGAAAAAGTTATCGGAAGGCACTCTGGAATCTCAACTCTCCCGGTTTCTCCTCAGTTATCGCACAATGCCAATTTGACTACGGATTCAACACCATCGTCTGTGTACACATTTACACTTGGTGTTCCTGAATTGAGAGCGGATGGTAGCACGGAACCAGGGTAATCAGAAATTTAACCATGATATACACAGTAAAGTTCACAAATTCAGTGTAGGTGACACGGTATACGTGTAAAATTTCGGCATTGGACCCTGCTGGGCTCCAGGACCCATTGTTTCAGAGACTGGTCCATTATCTTTCCAAGTGGGAGAAAGAATCGTCCATAAGCACATAGAGCCAAAGATCCATTCCAACAATTAACTGATTAACCTGTGATTAACGTTGGACCAACAATTTCTGAGGTGAACAGACATTCCAGATGTTTCAGAACAGTTGCCAAATCCTGAACTGCCCAGTTCCAATGATGTGTCTCATAGTGCAGCTCCAGATCCTGTTGATCATGTGCAGGAATCTCCAGTAGTAGAACCACGCCACTCTATATATAAAGAACATCTCAAAGACTTGATTTATAATCACCTGAAGTTGTATATTTGTTTGTTGGATGTTCAAATGTATTTTGTAAAGAGTGATTGTAAAAAGCAAAAGGGGGAGGAAATGTGGTAACTGCTTGTATTGTCCCTCCCTCCAGTCAATCGCAGGTCATGTGATGTACAGCAGGGGCTTTGGCCAGTGAATTCTTAGCATGAGCAACCCGGGTTGGGGGGGGGTGAGGAACCGAGTCTTTCGGATGAGGTGTCGGGACTAGGGGCAAGCACTCCTAGATGTCTCCATAATAAAGTTTTACTGTTTCTTTATGAAACCAGCCTGCTCTATTGAGTCATCACACAAATGATTCCTTGTTTACCTTCTAGCATATTCAACATGGTTTGCTGGAAGGTCTCTGGAGCTGATGAGATCCCAAAGGGATGGTGGTTAAAACAAAAGCATCCACAGGGCATGATAAATGTTGCTACAGCCTGGATCCTGGTCGAGGGGCATGTGCCAAAAGCTGCTATTAGCATCAAGTTTAGTGAAGAGGACATTGTTGGCAATTCAGCCAAGCTGTCATCCACTGATGCTTTCAGATGGATTTCCCTCAGGACTGCTTTGTTTAAATGCATGAGGTCTACACAAACTCTGAGCTGACCATTCAGTTTGGGGACTGTTACAAGCCCCGATCACCACCAGGTTGGCTACATGACAGGTGATATGGCTCCTCTCCGTAGCTTTCTGATGAGTTCCTCTGATGTTTGACAGCAGTGGATGTAGTCCCTTCCTGGGAGTAAGTAAGTACACCCACATGGCATCTGGAAGCAATGTAATATAGTGTTTGTGTTTGAGCTTACCGAACCCCTGGAAGAGCTGTGACAATTCTTCATGGAATTCAGTCCTGTTGTCTAGTTATAGGCCTGTCCCCACTTCTGCAGAAAGCCCAGTTGCATGCACACATTCCTGCTGAGTAAAGAAATGCTTTGATAGCGTTAGATAGCGAGGGTCTCTGTGATCTGTCTCAGCTTGTGGCAAAGAGTGGCAGTGATCTGACCTTTCACCTGCAGATCCATTCCACCTGGACCTTGAAGTTTGATGTTTGATGGTGGGACAGGAATTGTGTTGGGTAATGCCGGGTGATCAGCCAGTGTTGAAATGTCAACACCAGCACCAAGGTAAAGCCAATTTTAAAACCTTTAACTTCCAAAAGTGATGGACTAGAAGCCTTGTTTATGGACCTTTACTTCTCCAAGAAAATCAGTGATGGTGTCTGTTTGTTTATGCCCAATTTTTGGAGCGATCCATGTGTTGCACCTATTTTGTTGCTTTCTTCCCTTATTATTGGTTCTGTAAAAATTACAGAACCGCAGTGTCCCATCCTCCCATGTCAGAAACACTCTGCGCCCTCTGCTGGGCTACCCTGATGTAGGTGCTGTTTCTTTGCCCTGCAATGTAAGGATTTCAAGATGGTTGCCGTGGGTTTCCTGGCCTTTTGGCAGGCTTTTGAATGGGCGGGGCTGCTGTCTTTGGGTCTAAGTGAATAGCAGGTTTCTCCGACACCTCGGTGTGTCAGTGGATGAGAGGCTGATTGCGCTTCGTAAATTCAACCTGGCTGACATATTGAAGCATTCAATCAAGCGGGAGGTCATCTTTCATCTGTAAGAAATCTGTCAGTTCATTGCCACAGCCTCCAACAACAATACAGCTGCAAATAAATTCATCTTTCAATGCCCCATACTCCCAACAACTAGCTATCCTGTATGGGTCAGGGAGGGACGATTCTACAGATTCCCTGGCCTTTGGGATTTCTGATCGAATCACTCGCTCAATGATGAGGTTTCATTTCGGAGTAAAATGCACATCGAAGGCTTTAAGGACAGAAACAAAGCCTGTGGAGGTCCCTTCTACTCCTTGTCTCAGGAAGGCCTTGTTGGCAATAGGCCCTACAGTATAGAAGGATGAACTGATCTGGTGCTTCTGTTTTTCAGAAGGGAAACATGAGGCTATTCGATACCTTAGGAAGTAAGATACCTCTCTCACCACGACTTCCAATGTTGCCCTCTGTGTTGGCCCTCGAGACTTTCAAACGGGCAGGGTCGGGGCAATGACTGCTTGCCTGGTCCTGTCATTGCTACCACTTTCCTGTACGTTTTGCCTAGGTACATTTGCAAATCTTTGCTTCGAACAAGTTTTGCTTCAGTTTCACGCTGAGGTTGTTCCATCGATGGAACCAATGCTTTGATAGATTTGTGTCACTGCAGCTGCTACCATGTTTCGCATATCTTATCTACAGTACCTGCAGTCTGACTCAGGTAGTTATTTCAAACTGGTTTAGTTACACTATATACACGATAAACTACTAGGCAGGCACATCTCCCTGGAGATAAAATCAAAAATAAAAACAGAATACTGCGGATGCTGGAAATCTGAAACAAAAACGAAAATTGCTGGAAAAACTCAACAGGTCCGACAACATCTATAGAAAGGAAGACAGTTAATGTTTCGAATCCATATGACTCTTCAACAGAAGTAAAGAGAAATAGAAATGTGGTGAAATATAAGATGATTAAGGCGGGTGGGACAGGTGAAGCTGGATAGAGGGCCAGTGATAGGTGGAGGCAAAGGAGAGATTGCCAAAGATGTCATAGACAAAAGGACAAAGGCATGTTGATGGTGGTGATATTATCTAAAGGATGGGCTAATGGCGACATCAAGAATAGAAAGCAGGATGAGCAAGTAACAGATAGTCCTAGTGGGGCAGGGTGGGGGGAAGGGATCAAAATAGACTAAAAGGTTGAGATAAAACAATGGATGGAAATAAATTTTAAAATAGGTGGGAAAAGAAAAATATATTTAAATAATATTGGAAAAAAAGGGATCGGAAAGAGGGTGGAGATGGAGGACAGAGTTCATGATCTGAAGTTGTTGAACTCAACATTAAGTCCGGAAGGCTATGGAGTGCCTAATCGGAAGATGAGGTGCTGTTCCTCTAGTTTGCAGTGAGCTTCACTGGAACATTGCAGCAGGCCAAGGACGGAGATGTGGGCATGAGAGCAGGGTGGAGTGTTAAAATGGCAAGCGACAGGAAGGTCTGGGTCATGCTTGCAGACAGACCAAAGGTGTTCCACAAAGCAGTCACCCAGTCTGCATTTGGTCTCTCCAATGTAGAGGAGACCGCATTGGGAGCAGCGAATGCAGTAGACTAAATTGAGGGAAGTGCAAGTGAAGTGCTGCTTCACTTGAAAGGAGTGTTTGGGACCTTGGACGGTGAGGAGGGGGTAAGTAAAGGGGCAGGTGTTGCACCTTTTGCGGTTGCATGGGAAGGTGCCGTGAGAGGGAGTTGAGATGTAGGGGGTGATGGAGAAGTGGACCAGGGTGTCCCAGAGGGAACAGTCCCTATGGAATGCCATCTCTCTTGAGTGCAGACTATTCCATCTGCTGTACAGTGTCTCTGGCACATGACTGCTGATGTCACTGCCACTTCATGATCTCCATCCCTCATTACCATAATTATTCTATTAACCCATTATACCACACTGCACTTTAGGAAGGATGTGAAGGTGTTGGAGAGAGTGCAGAAAAGATTCATGAGAATGGCCCAAGGGATGAGAAACTTCAGTTGCATGGATAGATTGGAGAAGTTAGGACTATTTTCCTTGGAGAAGAGGAGTCTGAGAGGAGATTTGATAGAAATATTCAAAATCATGAGGGGTCTTGACAGATTGGATAGGGAGAAACTGTTCCCACTCATGAAAGGATCAAGGATGAAAGGGCACAGATTCAAAGTCATTTGCAAAAGAAGCAGCAGCGATATGGGAAAAATGTCTTCACGCAGCAAGGGGTTAAGGTCTGGAATGTAGTGCCTGAGAGTGTAATGGAGGCAGGTTCAATCGAAGCATTCAAAAGGGAATTAAACTGTTTTCTGAAAAGGAAGAACGTGCAGGGTTACAGGGAGAAAGCAGGGGAATGGCATTAAGTGAAATGTTCATTCAGAGAGCCAGTGAGGACACAATGGGTGGAGTGTCCTCCTCCAGCTCTGTAACAATTCTGTGATTCCGTGGTAAGAAATAGAAGCAGGAGCAAAGCACCTTCTCAAGGGCAATTAAGGATGGGCCATAAATGCTGGCCCAGCCAGTGACCAGAAGCTGAACTGGACTAGCCATATAAACATTGTGGCTTAAAGAGCTGGTCAGAGGCTGGCAATTCTGTGCCAAGTAACTCACATCCCGACAACACCCCTCCTCCCCACACCCCCCCTACCCACCCCCCCCCTCCCCCCGCCCCCACCACCCACCCCCCCCCCCCCCACCCACCCCAACCCCCTCCACCCAAAGCCTCTCCAGCATCTACTAGGCTCAAGTCTAAAGTGTGACCGAATACGCTCCACTTGCCTGGATGAGTGCAGCTTCAACAACACTCAAGAAGTTCAATGCCTGTGAACATCCCATGAAAGAATATAAAAATAACACATTATACACAGCTAGAGTACTGTTTGCAGTTTTGGTCACTTCACGAAGGATGTGATTGCACTAGAGAGGGTACAGAGGAGATTTATGGGATTTGCAAGGAATGGAAAATTTTAGCTATGATGAAAGATTCAACAGGCTGGGATTTTTCTCTTTAGAACAGAGGAGGTTGAGGGAAGATTTGATTGAATTATATAATATTATGAGGGGCCTCGATCGAGCGGATAGGAAGGACCTATACACAGAGAGATCAATAATTAGGGGACATAGCTTTAAACTAATTGGCAAAAGGATTAGAGGGGAAATAAAGAGATTGTTTTTACCCATAGGATAATAGGAGTCAGGGACTCACTGCCTGAAAGGGACATAGAGGCAAAAACGCTCTTCACATTTAAAAAGCAGTTGGTATTGTGATGGAACAGAACTAACTCTATGGCTGACCCTCTGTGAGTCTCCAGAACAAAATAATTCTCTTTTCAGTTTCGGGCTTGTCAAACCTCGTAATGTCTAAAGAGCTTCTACCAGACCACCTAGGGACTGCACAGCCCACATTCAAAGGGACCTATTTGAAGGCCATTTACATTTAACAAACCAGGTTTGCTAGCAGAGCCTGTGAGTCTAAGAAGACAATGACTTCCCAATCACCAGATCATTAAATAAAGCATCTCTTTCAACCCATAATGGCTGAGACGTTATCAGCCTGGAACACAAAGCCAATTTCCAGACACTGGCTAAACATCCTTTGTTGAAGATATTGTGGCAAGGTAAGACCACATGACCTAAGGCTCTGGCTTGTTGAACAGGTTAATATTGCCTTCCTGCACTGCAAGCTCCAGTCTGCTGTCTAACATCTGAATGGCAGGCCACACCGAAGCAAGCCCTGGTCAGGCTGGACAACAGGCCCCCATCTAACCTGGCTCTGCTGGAAGTTTTATATTATTGCCTGCAAATCTGATTCATCTCTGTGTGCCTACTTCAGCTTGTGATGTCAACACCACCAGAAAAGCAAATTTTACAACACCAGTTTCCAGCCAGCTGAGCTCCATTAAAGAATTTCTCATTAGACTTTGATTCCAGAACTCACGTGAACCAATATTCAGTCTCTCTGTGGTCTCCATACTGTAAAACCTTCTTTACTCTATCCCTCTTTTACTGTATAAGGGAAGTTGCGGACCCTCCTTTTCAGTTTTTGAATGTGTGCAATAAGCTAACCTTCTGAGTTAATCCTACCTCGAATTTGCTGTGGGGTTATTAGTAGAAATCAGAACACACAAAAACCGAGGGGTTTGGAAATATGCCACTGCTTATTCGAAACCAAAACAATTCAATACACCTGTTTATGGACAGATGGTAAGCAGAAAGATCAGTGCTGTTTGAGCTGACCCCCATCCCCTCCTGTCCATAACAGTATTCATTTCAGGTACTGGAACCTACAGGGCTACAGACCAAGAGCTGAAAATTGGGGTTAGGCTGAACAAATCTTTGTCAGCTGGCACAGACATGATGGACTCAATAGTCCCCCCTCTGCCATAATTTTTTTCACAGGATTTTTCGCTAGGCGGACGGGTGCACGCCCAAGCGTGAATTGCTCAGCCAATGTCAACATGCAGTTACGCGTTAGTTTGGTCGGCAGGCATGCACCGGAGTCGACAGTGCCTCCACTGACAATTAAAAGGCCTGCTAAGATCATTAAATAACCAATTAACTTAATTTTTCGTTGCCCGTCCAACCAAACGATTGGCGGGCAGACGAAAAGGCCAAGCGGCCTTTGTATTTTTTTGGAAACCTCATCCATGGGCGGGATGAGGTTTTTAAAAGCAAATACAAATAAAATAAACGTTTTAAAATTTAATTGATAGCATGTCCCTGCTCATGTGACAGGGTCACATGAAGGACATGATTTATTACATTTTTATTTTCTTTATTTTATTTTTTTAACAATGCTTCATCTCCCTGAGGCAGCTCTGTGCCCAGGGAGATTGTCGAGTGCTCACTCGGGCGCATACGCGAAGTTTGCTCTTGGCCCCCTCCCCTTCCTTCACCCCCTCTCCCCCCACAACTCCGCACGGGCAGCGCTGAGTGCTGCTGCTAGCATTTCACGGTGGGGGGTGGGGCTTAATTGGCCTGCCAACATGAAATCAGGGTCCAGTCCCAATCAGGGGTGGCGGTCAGCTTCCTGACCGCTCTGCCCTTCCCCACCACGCCCATCCATCCATGGCAAAATGCTGCCCTATGTTTCTAACTTGTGTTTACTGTCTGTCATCATCAAATTGGCCCTCCTTAAAAGACTTAGCTTTGCTACTTCAGAACGCAACACAAGAAATAGAGTAGGAGTAAACCATACAGTCTGGCGAGCCTGTTCCACCATTCAATAAGTTCATTGCTGATCTTGGGCTTCAGGTCCACTTTTTCCTCCGCTCCCCATATCACTCAATTCTTGAGAGACTAAAAATCTGTCTATCTCAGCTTTAAATATATTCAACAATAGAGCATCCACAGCTCTCAGGGCTAAAGAATTTCAAAGATTCACAACCCCTTGAGTGAAGTAATTTCTCATCATCTCAGCCCTAAATGACGGGCCCCTTATCCTGAGACTGTGCCCCCATGTTTTAGATTCCCCTTCAGAATCTTGTAGGTTTCAATGAGACCGTCATTGTTTATACTCCAGAGAATATAAGACCAATTTACTCAGCCTCTCATCATAGGACAGCCCCCTCATCCCAGGGACCTTTACTGTACCACTTCCGATGAAAGTACATCCTTTCTTAAATGAGAAAACCAAGGTTGCACATAGTGTTCCAAATGCGGCCTCACCAAAATCCTGTGCAATTGGAGCAAGACTTCTTTATTCCTGACCTCTAATCCCCTTGCAATAAAGACCAACATGCTATTTGCCTTCCTAATTGCTTGCTGTACCTCCATGCTAACTTTATGTGTTGCTTGTACGAGCACACTCAAGTCTCTCTGAACATCAACACTTCCAAGTTTCTCACCTTTTAAAAAATATTCTGTTTTTCTATTCTTACAACCAAAGTGAATAACCTCACACTTACCTACAGTATACTCATCTGCCATCTTGTTGCCCACCCACTAACCTGTCTATATCTCTTTGGAGCCTTGCTGAGTTCTCCCCACAGCTTACTTTTCCACCCAAGTTGGTATCATCAGATATCCTTTGATACATCACTCTCTATCTCTTCATATAAACCATTAACATAAATTGTAAATAGCTGAAGCCCCAGCACCGACCCTTGCGGCTCTCCATTATTCACTCACTACCTGCCAACATGAAAATAACCTGTTATGCTGACTCTCTGTTTCCTGTCCATTAACCAACCCTTTATCCATGCAAATATATTACTCCCACCTCCATGAGCCCTTATCTTGCCTATTAAATTTTAGTGTGGCATCGTATCGAATGCCTTTTGGAAATCTAGGTATACATCTACTGGTTCCCCTTTATCTACCCTACTACTTACGCCCTCAAAAGACTCTAAAAAATTTGTCAAACAGGGATTCCCTTTAGTGAAACTATGCCTTTGTTCTAATCATACTATGCTTTTCTAATTGCATTGTTAAGGCTTCCTCAACAATAGATTCCAGCATTTTCCCAATGCTAGGCTAGGCTATTATTTCCCCAATATTAGGCTAACTGACCTGTGTTTCATTGTTTTCTCTCTCCCTCCTTTCTTGAAAAGCAGTGTAACATTTGCCAACTTCTAATCTGATGGGGCATTTTCCGAATCTAAGGAATTTGGGGAAATCATAGCAAATGCATCTACCATCTCTGCAGCTGTCTCTTTTAGAACCCTAGGGTGTAGGTCATCAGGTCCTGGGAATTTGTCAGATATTACTCCCTTACGTTTCTCCAGTACTTTTTCTCTGCTGATATGAATTTCCTTAATTTTTTCACTCTTTTTAGCCTCTAGGATGCTGTCAGTTTCTGGTATGAAACTGGTCTTCTATTGTGAAGACAGACACAAAATATTTGCTCATTGTTTCCGCCATTTCCTCATTTCTCTGGATAATTTCTCCTATCTCTGCTTCTAATGTTTACTTTAGTTACTCTTTTCCTTTTTATATTCTTGTAAAAGCTCTTACAATCATTTTTTTATGTTTCTAGCTAGTTTACTCACACATTCTATTCTTTTCCCTTTTTGGTGGCCCTTTGCTGGTTTCTAAAACACCCCCAATCCTTGGAGTTGCCACTATGTTTTGCAACATTGTAAGCCTCTTCTTTTAATCTAATGCTATCCTTAACTTCATGAGTGAGTCACAGATGGTCTTACTTGCTGAGTTTCTGCTTTTCAGTGGAAAGTATTTTTGCTGAACATTTTGAATTGTTTCACTAAATGTCTCACACTGTTAATTTGCCTTCATAGCTTTTGGTCTATTTACCTAATTCTCTTTTCATACCCACTTAATTGGCTTTGTTTAAGTTTAAGATTCTGGTTTGTGATTGGAGTATGTCATTTTCAATGTTATTATGATCACTATTTCCCACAGAAACTTTTGCTATGACATTACTAAGTAACCCTGCTTAATTACACAATACTAGATCTAAGATAGTTTTATTCCCTAGTTGATTCCACAATGTATTGGTCCAAGAAACTGTCAATGTTTTCAAACATTCCACAAACTCATCTTCTAGACCACTCTTGCCAATTTGTTAGTCCCAGTCTATATGAAGATTAAAGCCCCCCCAAAATTATTACATTGCCTTTGTTAGAAGCTCCAATAATTTATTGTTTAATGCTCTATCCAATGGTTTAACTACTATTAGGGGCCTCTAAACTACTTCCACCAGTGTTTTCTGACTCTTGCTATTCTCCACCCATACTGATTTTTTTAACTGTGCATTTGGTCACTTCCCCTCTTGGTGTGATTTGGATTTTCTCTCTCCTCATGAAACAGCTCAGGATGTATATTAGTTTAAGAACACTATATGAATAAACTGGTTGTTGTAAGTGTTGGTGGCCCATTAAAACACAGGAAGAATTTCAGACAAATGCAGGTCCGTCCTCATTCAATCTCAAAACACATGCATCTTTTAGCAATAATCATTGGACACTAATCAAGATCAAGAGTTCTGGCCAATTATTCCCCTTTCCAAGCCAGTTGTCGCCTCTTTGCCACCTGAATTGAGTTCAGCAAAGATAAGCGATCTGGGACCTTTGGCTCAGTAAAGAAAGTTCTTCGCTAAGTAAAGTGTGAATCTGAATGATCTGTCCTTCCTTCCCAGGCTTTCATTTAACAGGAACTGAACGGAGTGGTTAAACATATTTCTGAAAGGCTGTGACCAAAATATTATTAATTCATTTTAGGAAGGGGGTTATCAGGTAGTAGGGTCCCATCAACTGAAGGCTCAGGTCACCATCGATAAATAGAAGTGAACATGGTAAGAACAAGTTAGACGTAATGTTTCTGTACTCAACACAGTATGGCAGATACAATGGTGCCACGAGGTTATGCCCCTTTATTTTTGAAAATATGATTTTTCATCTTTCAACTGACTGAAACTTTTCAATTTGAATTGAGCCAGAGAAATCTGCTTAAAATGCAAGACTGCATTCTAAGTAAGAAGGTAAGAAACAAACAAATCACTCCCAGGGGAGTGTGAAGAGAGAGACATTTCCTATAACCTAGACACCAGTGAAACACAAAACTGTCTAATGAAGTGACATTAAAAATGCAAAGTATGGGATGTTGAAACAATGGCTACCAGAAATAGACACACACAAAATCTCTTGGAAGTACACAATGGGTAAAGTGTTTTAAGGCAAGGCTGCCAAGCCACAAGAGAGAGATTGCAAGTGACACAGGTGGTGTCCAGAAAGCTCGCAGCGGACAAAACTAGCTGAGGGCTGCTCACGCTCTCCCTCTCTCTCTTTTGGAATAAACATGTTGCCCAGTTAGAGAAGCCAACTCTACCAGAAACCTACCAGCGAACTGAGATCTCCTAAGAATTGCGCTATTTTCTCCGTCTGACCATATCCACGAAACCAGATAACCTAAATCAGCCACAACGTTTAAAATCTATGGCCTAAATTGTCCATTAGGCTGACGAGCGGAGCTGATGCTGACGTGGCCCGCGCCGCCATTTTGCGCAGATGGGCCAATTAAGGCCTCCCCAGCACATTTCCCACTCCCGTGGAGAGCAGGAGTCTTAAATTTGCGGTGGACGTATATAGACCACCGGGTGCAATGGCGACCCAGCAGTCTATATAAAAAAAGGCCAGGCAGCCTCCTTTACAATGGCCAGCTGCAGGTGGCACCGCAGGGGTCTGCACAGCAGGCCAATGTAGAGGGAAGGCCAAAGGAGGAGGGCAGGCTGCAGGGTAGGTAGCTGGGGGGCCAATGTGCCACTCGCTTTTCCGATGACTGCCTTGCTGCCCTTATGGAGGAGGTGGCAGCACAGCTGGGGGGTCCTGTGTCCCCAGGATGGTAGGAGGAGGCCCCCCACATGATGAAGCGTTCCTGGGAGGAGGTGGCGGAGGTGATGAGCTCCCGGGACGTGTTGCGCCGAACCTGGATCCAGTGCCGTAAGCGCTTCAACGATTTGTTGTGCTCTGGAAGGGTGAGTACCATGTTGGCCTTGGCCATTTAACACAGCAGGTAGCCTTAGACTTTGAGGGACCCCCGCCCCACGTCTTAGTGTCGTGACCACAATGACTCATGTTGGGCATTTGTCGCACACTGGGTGGTCAAGCAGAGAGTCACCATGCTTACATCAGCTTTAGTGGTTCATGAGGAGATGGGTTCTCCCTGCACCATGCGTTGGTCTTAGTCACACATGAATAGTCTGGGGGCAACCTGCAGGAGAGGCAGCTAGGTGCATACTCATCACTCCAACACATGTCCTATTCACAGTGATGAGATGGTGGAAGGGGAGCCTCAAGGTGTCATGGCCAAGGCCATCTGGTGCCCTTGGCGCTGCACCTACTTGCATCTCTTTGCCATGGGAGCTAAGACTGTGCACTTCTGAAAGTGATGGACGCAGAATGTGTCCAAGGTGGCCGATGGAGGGGGTGGGTGGTTTTGGGAGCAGCCGTACTATATTTTGGTGACTGATCACCAGTAGCGTGAACAGGAGGCACTGGAGGCCTCAGGTGGGCCACTGTGGTTGGGGTGCGGTGTGCACGTGCAGAGTACATGAGCTATCAGCCCCAATAAATGGTGTTCCCTGTTCTGCAGAAGAAAAATGCGCACAACACGTACAAACGTTCACGCACTGGATGCGGCCAGGCCCAGCTCGTCATCCTGAGCCATTTCGAAGAGCAGGCCCTGGAGTTAGAAACTGCCGTGAACCCAGGTCCACAGGTGTCGGTGAGGCTGGGGTGGAGTGGCCAGGTATTTGAGGCCCACAGTCCCATCCGCTCTGTCTTCCCACCATCCAAAGTACTGATGATTGTTGCAATCGTTAATGCAGCAACACTGCTCATTCACACACTGATAGAGTCAGACATGTGGGTCATACACAAAGGTCCCTCGGCCCTTCGAAGATGCACGTCTCTAGCACCTTCCAAAGTCGCCTTATCCCATTTCTGACCACTATCCCCATGGTCTTGTATGCCATGGCATCGCTGCTGCACATCCAAATACTTATTACCACTTGGGAGGGTTTGTGCCTCCACCACCCTTTCAGCCAGTGCGTCCCACATTACTCAAACAAAAGTTCCTCAACACCTCACCTGTCAACCTCATGCCCCTTAACTTAAATAAATGCCACCAGCTTGGTCATCCCTGCACCAAGGAGAAATGTTGCTTTCTGTTCACCTGATCTATGTCCCTTATAATGTTATGAAGCTCAATAATGTCAACTGTCAACCTCCTGTGCCATACAGCGAATGTCACCAGTGTATTCTGTGTTTCCTCATAACCCCAACTCTCCAGGCCAGCATGCATCCTGGTCATGAACCTCTGCACTCTCTCCACTCCAATCCCATCCCTCCCATGAAGTGCTGAACACAACTGAATGCAGAAGTGTAGCTGTGGCTTTGACAGCGTTTTCTGCACTTGCAACATGATCTCCCTGTTCCTACATTCTATACCTCGGCTAATAAAGGCAAGTCTGGCTTTTACCTTGTTAAACGCCTTATGTTCCTGTCCTGCTACCTTTACGGGCCTGTCCACATGCCCAGCAAGGTCCCTCTAATCATCCTTACTTTCCACGGTCCTACAGTTCTCATGTATTCCCGTACCTTGTTTATCCTGCCCAAGTGCATCACCTCACACTTATCCACATAACATTCCATGTGGTATTCCTTAGGCCATCGGACCAGCCCATCTGTATCCGCCTGTAATGTTTGGGCCTCCTCCTGACTATTTGCTAACCCAACAATGATCGTCTCCTTAGGTTCTGGAAGGTTGAGCACATTATGAGTCTGGGGGAAAGGGATGAATTGTGTTACTGAGTGCAAGCTAACTGATCCACTGTCCATGTTGTTAATTTCAGCACCATCAGAGCATGGCCAGCAGGAGGAAGTGCAGATGCCCCTTCTCACACCTGAGGGGCCTGAACTGTCACCTGCATCACACCATTTCAGTGAGGCAGGCACCAGCACAAGACTACCACATCGGTGGGAATTGTAACATCAGCTAGTGTCCCAGGGCATAGTGGAGAGGGCACTTCACAATCGCTGGAGGAGTTGCCAGAGACAGAGAGTGCCAATGGTACCAGCAGCTGGAGGACTGCAGGGGACCAGGCACATGCTGAGTCAGGCCGTGATGATGTGTCTCTGGAGATGTCTGCCATGCAGCAGCTGCAGGAAAAGCGGCCAGGTGTGCGGGAGCATCTGGGAGTGCTTCATGAGAGTGTGCTTTGCTTGGTCTCCGTGGTGGAGGAATCCACGCAGAGCATCAGTGATGCCATGAACATCACGTCAGAGCATCAGGCTTCCTCCCTGGAGAGATTGGCAACTCTCCTGGAGAGGGGCTTCCAGGAGAACAAGCAGCTTCTCCTGGGGATACGTTCGGACCTGCAAACCCTCACAGTGCCAGTGGC
This sequence comes from Carcharodon carcharias, assembly GCF_017639515.1. Classification (NCBI taxonomy): domain Eukaryota; kingdom Metazoa; phylum Chordata; class Chondrichthyes; order Lamniformes; family Lamnidae; genus Carcharodon; species Carcharodon carcharias. Next base: position 76,988,322 of record NC_054480.1, on the reverse strand, counting down.
CACAGCTGGTCATTGACAATGTGGGAGATGGTCTGGGCACCAAGTTTCCCAGCTCGGTGCCCATCCATCCATGGTGAGAAGGGAGGTCCGAAGCGACCTCATGTCGACGCAGCAGCTGCCTGTCATCTTTGCGGGCTCCTCTCAGGGCGCTCTGGATGAGGGCAGCTGCTCCTCCGCCCCTCTGCCAGTGACCATTGCATCCATTGAGGCTGCAACAACTGGGGAGATACCAACTGTGGAACTGGCCACTCCCTCCCAGGTGGGGCCAGCACAGGCTCCACGGGCCAGAGAACGTCCGCCAAGGTCATCGAGGCCAACAGGACAGCAGAGTCAGCAGGATGTCTCACAAGCCACTCCAAGCGATGGGGCGGCACCTAGATATAGCACCTGAAAACGTAAACAGAACGCACCTTAGGCACTCCATGGGTGTTGGCCCTAGATTAGGGAATTTATATTGTTTCACGTGGCAACAACGTTAGGAATTAATTTTGTTGCACCATATGATGGATAAAAATAAAATCCACATGTGTTACCATGGCTGAGGGTGGCTCCTTTGTGCTGCATTTGTATGTTTCACAGATACATCATGAGTGTTTGAGTGGACATTGAGGTTTATGTACAAAGCCCTTAGTTGCAGCTGATGAAGTGGAAGATGTAGCACTTAAGTGCAGCATATCGATGCGCCAGGCAATACTGGTCCTGCAGATCCATTTGTGTGGAGCTAGCTGAAGGTTTGTTGGATTAAAGTGTCCCGGGTGTCCCTGCCTCCTTGGTATAGTTCCAGATCGGGCTGCAGCCCCTCATCATTGCCCTGTGCTTCCTCATCCTCTGAGCCACTGCTGGATTCATCATGTGCAGCCTCATCCACTGCGTCAAGGTCTTCATCGTCAACTGTATCCCCCCTTTCCAGGCAACGGAAGCGCATCTTGAGAAGACCACTCGTTCTCTCCAGCTTGTGGAGGCGTGGCTCCTATTGTACTGATGCTCAGCCTCTGTTCTTGGATGGCGGAGAAGCGTCATGAGCCACCTTCTGAGGGGATAGCCCTTGTCATCCAGCAGGCATCCATCCAGTCGGGCTGAAGCACTGAAGAGCCCCAGCACCTGGGAGTGTCTGAGGATGTAAGCGTGGTGGGAGCTGCCTGGGTACCTTGCATAGACTTGTAGAATCTGCATCCTGTGATCACACACTATCTGCACATTCATGGAGTCAAAGCCCTTCCTGTTGACGAAGGCACCGGGCTCATCTGCTGGTGCCTTGATGCCCACGTGTGCAGCCTATTGCACCCTGGATGTGGGGGAAGCCAGCAATGGCTGCGAAGCCTCTGGTTCACTTTCCCTGTCTTGCCTGGTCACGGTGGAAGTGGACGAAGATCAATGCCCGTCTGAACAGAGAGTCTGTAACCTGCTTGACACAAGTGTGGACAGCTGATTGGGAGACACTGCAAAGATCATCCACCAAGCCCTGAAAGGAGGCAGAGGCATAGAAGTGGAGGGCAACTGTGAGCTTCACAGTTGCTGGCATGGGGTGCCCACCCACACAGTTAGGGGAGATCTCAGTGCCAATCATGTGACAGATATAGTTGACTGTCTCCCTTGAGAGTCGGAGCCTCCTTCAGCACTGCACATCAGTAATATTGAGGTAGCTGCTTTGCCACCTGTACACCCTGGCAGCAGGAAAGTGGCTTCTTCTGCGGCCCCTTCTATCTTGGACTACCTCTTGGCCCTGCCCCCCTTGTGCCTGCACCTGTACTCCCAAAGGTAGCTCCCCTGAAGGCTGAATGTCCACTGCTGGCCACCTCCTTATTCTATCCCTCCCTTCCTCCTCAGAGGAGCTGCCTCCAGTGGAGATGTTAGAACCCATACCCCCAGGCTAAAGGGAGGCCTCCAGAAAGCTGCAAGCCTGATAAGAGTTACTGCCTGCAGACTGCTGAGCTGAAGCTTCAAAGTACAGAGAACCTGCTGGAATTTGTTCTGAACTGCTGCCGATCACACAGGCAAGTTTAAAACATTTACTGCAATACTCACAGACCAGATTGACAACCCCGCTGAGCCCACATATCCTGCCCGGGGATGCGTTTTGTTAAAAAGTCACTTGCCCGCCTGCCCGTTGTGCCCATGCACCGAGCTGAAGATCGCACGGGCGCCTGAAAATCAGCATCAATTGCTGAGCTAAGGGCCTCAACAAGCCCTTTAATTAATGGCGAGTGCACATCGCACTTCATCGCGCACCCGCCCAGCCAAATATCGCGATGGCGCATGGTGACGTCGGGACACTCGCACAATGTCACCGTGCGCTATTTTAGACAGTGACTTGCGGGGCCCAACCCCTGCATATCACCCAGAAAATTCTGCCCATGTCTCAAGGACAATCAGAGGACACTTAACTATATATTATTTTACCATTTCTTTTAATTAAACTCTAACTCCCCTTATTTCTGATACCTGTGTGTATGCATGTGTGTATGTTTGTGTGTGTGTGTGTGTGTGTGTGTGTGTGTGTAGGGGTGGGGGGGTTGTTGGAGGAGGGGATGACTGCATGAAGGCTGAATGCTTGACATCATGTTTTTATTATTTTTCTCGGGTTTAGTGGTTAATAAATTTGCTCTTTGACTCAAGAAAACCTTGTTTGATTGGTTCCTTAACACCCACAGCTTAAATAGTTAAACACATTCTAATTTGGAAAAGGCATTTCATAGAAACTAGGAGCAGGCCTTCAAGCCTGCTCCGCCATTCATTATGATCATGGCTGATCATCCAACTCAATAGCCTGCTCCCGCTTTCTCCCCATACCCTTTGATCCCTTTCGCCCCAAGAGCTATAGCTAACTACTTCTTGAAAGCATACAATGTTTTGGCCTCAATTATTCTCTGTGGTGAATTCCACAGGCTCACCACTCTCTGGGTGAAGAAATTTCTCCTCATCTCAGTCCTAAATGGTCTACCCCATATCCTCAGACTATGACACCTGGTTCTGGACTCCCCTTGTAAAAAGAAATTAAACTTTTGTTGTGACCAGCCAAAGAGGTTGAATAGATGGGAGCCAGTTCACCCTTCTCGCCTGGTCATATAAAATGGTCCAGTTGCTGCATTACTGGACTATTAAGTCTGATAGCTGAATTAATAATGCAAAGAATGTAAATTCAAATCCCACCTTGACAATTTGAGAATGAGTTCCATTTAAAATTTTTGATAACAGTTATGTTGTTAATAACAAAATAAGTTTCCTGACATTAACCATAAAATATACTGAGTCAATTCAGAAAATTAAAAGAAGGGATTCAGCAAAAATGAAGCTATCAGGTTGTTATAAAACCTCTACTAGTTCACTAACATCCTTTAGGCAAGGAAACCTAACATCTTCACCCACTCTGGTCTATATGTGACTTCAGCAACACTCCAAGGGAGTTGACTCTTCACTGGCCTCTGAAATGGCCTCGTGAGCCACTCAGTGTCTAACCAGGATGCTCACCACCACTGTCTCAGGGCAACTTAGGGATGGGCACTAAATGCTGCCACATACTGAGAATGAATTCTAAAAACATACACAGTACAAAGATTGATTAAAAATTCTAGTTGTAGAAGCCATGAGCAATCCCCGCTCCTTTCCTCCAGCCCGTGTGTTATCCATGGTTTCCAGGCCAATTTAGAAGTAACCATCGCTTCTCTGGGAGAGTTAATGGAGTTGTAATAAATTGGTCTATATCATAGTTTATGGAGACCAACATCACCAGAGTCCCAGTCCTACACCTGAGGCTGAAGCCTGGGTTAAAGGCCCCTGCCAAACAGATTACAAACACTGATGCTGCACTTCATCCAATCAAAAGGCTGGAGTGAGATTGTGAAGCAATGTTTCCTGTAACAAGGCAAATATTTTATTGGATGTATAAATTTGAAAAGCTGAGGATAGAAGATTGTCAAGGGCAGCTGCAGTGAGAGCAATCAATCCTGAGATCATTCCCTCTGTATATTCATTCTCTTCATTTAAAGTAATTATTAATTTATTTCCTAATAGCCTACAAGGACACAACAAACTAATTAGAATTAGAATACGGTCCTCCCTGTTTTATTGACTTTTCCCACCCCTTCAATAATTAACAAAGCAGCAAGTTAATGAGCTGTGCCAATCACTCAATGTATCTCTATTAACACGGGAATTAATTATTCAAAACTAGATATAATGTCCTTTTAGATTAAAAAAAGATCTAATCTGTTTGGTAGTCTTCAAAGTCTAACGCTGCCAGTAAAAAGTGAAAGGCTTGCTTCTTGCCAAACCCCTGCCTGCAATCACAGTACATTCTGAATTATTCACTATGTTCATTCTGGCGATTCAACACCTTCAATCAAGTGCTACCAGCTTTCTCTGCTAAACTGTCTGGAAAGAATGTATTTAAACCCTTGGACTGCTGACTAAGCCAGGAAAAGATATGCCTTCCTGTGTCAGCCTGCTTCTCCGATCTTGCACTCCATTTACACAGAAACTCAATTTGCAAGAAAGTTACTCAGATCAGGAATGGATCTAATGCATTTTTGTTTAAAAATTGAACATTTTAAATGCTCTTTATTTGGCCTCTCAATTGTCTCTTTCTATTATTTAGCTTTATTGAATCATAGAATTTTACAGCACAGCAGAGGCCATTCAGCACATTATGCCTATGCCAGCATTTTGAAATAGTGAATTTGTCCCATGACGTCTCTCTCCTGTCTTTACTTTTTGAAAAAGGATTTTTTAAAAAACCTTCAAATGAAATTCTGGAATCTGAAATGAGACAGAACAAAACTACTTTAAAACGCAAGGTCACCTTCCAAGGTGAAGGTGAGGAAAGCAAACAAGACTCCCTCCCCCCATCAAGGAAGTGTGAAGAGAGACGGAGAGACACCGAAATCAACACTAAGGAAGATATTAAAATGCAAAATTAACTGTAATCCTATTAAGACAATGGGGAGAGCTGCTCACCAGCCCAGCTATACAACCAACAGACCCTCAAACTCTCTGTGGAGGATGAAAGAGCCCCAGGCAGAATTTTACACCAGCAGGATTTTACAGTCCCACCAAAGTCAATGGACTTTTGAACAGCTCGCCTTTTCCTGCCACAATGGCTTCTACTATCCTGAAATGTGTCAAAAGTTTCTGAGATGAAATTTTAAAAAATGATTTCTTGATCTACAACAATGACTACTGCAGACATAGTAATCAAATTCCTTTGGAATGTACATCTACAGCAGAGCATTAAGAACTGGTATAAAAATAAAAAAACTGCGGATGCTGGAAATCCAAAACAAAAACAAAATTACCTGGAAAAACTCAGCAGGTCTGGCAGCATCGGCGGAGAAGAAAAGAGTTGACGTTTCGAGTCCTCATGACCCTTCGACAGAACTTGAGTTCGAGTCCAAGAAGGAGTTGAAATATAAGCTGGTTTAAGGTGTGTGTGTGGGGCGGAGAGATAGAGAGACAGAGAGGTGGAGGGGGGGGTGTGGTTGTAAGGACAAACAAGCAGTGATAGAAGCAGATCATCAAAAGATGTCAACGACAATGGTACAATAGAACACATAGGTGTTAAAGTTAAAGTTGGTGATATTATCTAAACGAACGAATGTGCTAATTAAGAATGGATGGTAGGGCCCTCAAGGTATAGCTCTAGTGGGGGTTTTTTTTTATATACTGGAAATAGGTGGGAAAAGGAAAATCTTTATAATTTATTGGAAAAAAAAGGGAAGGGGGAAACAGAAAGGGCGTGGGGATGGGGGAGGGAGCTCACGACCTAAAGTTGTTGAATTCAATATTCAGTCCGGAAGGCTGTAAAGTCCCTAGTCGGAAGATGAGGTGTTGTTCCTCCAGTTTGCGTTGGGCTTCACTGGAACAATGCAGCAAGCCAAGGACAGACATGTGGGCAAGAGAGCAGGGTGGAGTGTTAAAATGGCAAGCGACAGGGAGGTTTGGGTCATTCTTGCGGACAGACCGCAGGTGTTCTGCAAAGCGGTCGCCCAGTTTACGTTTGGTCTCTCCAATGCAGAGGAGACCACATTGGGAGCAACGAATGCAGTAGACTAAGTTGGGGGAAATGCAAGTGAAATGCTGCTTCACTTGAAAGGAGTGTTTGGGTTCTTGGACGGTGAGGAGAGAGGAAGTGAAGGGGCAGGTGTTGCATCTTTTGCGTGGGCATGGGGTGGTGCCATAGGAGGGGGTTGAGGAGTAGGGGGTGATGGAGGAGTGGACCAGGGTGTCCCGGAGGGACCGATCCCTATGGAATGTCGATAAGGGGGGTGAAGGGAAGATGTGTTTGGTGGTGGCATCATGGAGTTGGCGGAAATGGCGGAGGATGATCCTTTGAATGCGGAGGCTGGTGGGGTGATAAGTGAGGACAAGGGGGACCCTATCATGTTTCTGGGAGGGAGGAGAAGGCGTGAGGGCGGATGCGCGGGAGATGGGCCGGACACGGTTGAGGGCCCTGTCAATGACTGTGGGTGGAAAACCTCAGTTAAGGAAGAAGGAGGAGATGTCAGAGGAACTGTTTTTGAATGTAGCATCATCGGAACAGATGCGACGGAGGCGAAGGAACTGAGAGAATGGGATGGAATCCTTACAGGAAGCGGGGTGTGAGGAGCTGTAGTCGAGATAGCTGTGGGAGTCGGTGGGTTTGTAATGGATATTGGTGGACAGTCTATCACCAGAGATTGAGACAGAGAGGTCAAGGAAGGGAAGGGAAGTGTCAGAGATGGACCACGTGAAAATGATGGAGGGGTGGAGGTTGGAAGCAAAATTAATAAATTTTTCCAAGTCCTGACGAGAGCATGAAGCGGCACCGAAGTAATCATCGATGTACCGGAGAAAGAGTTGTGGAAGGGGGCCGGAGTAGGACTGCAACAAGGAATGTTCCACATACCCCATAAAGAGACAGGCATAGCTGGGGCCCATGCGGGTACCCAAAGCCACACCTTTTATTTGGAGGAAGTGAGAGGAGTTGAAGGAGAAATTGTTCAGCGTGAGAACAAGTTCAGCCAGACGGAGGAGAGTAGTGGTGCATGGGGATTGTTCGGGCCTCTGTTCGAGGAAGAAGCTAAGGGCTCAGTGCTCAGCAAAGGACTTAGTTTCATACCCTTACGCCCTCACCTCAATGAATTTCGGGCTCGGCATGACTTCCGCCTTCTTCGTCTCCGGGCTCACTTCTTTGGGCAGGAGTCCTCTCCCAGTTCAACGGATCCTTTTACCCATCTCCAATATTCTCCCTCCACCTGGACCCCTCCCTCTGGATTCTTACCTTCTCTCGATCTTTTCATTGAGAACTGTCGGCGAGACATTAGTCGTCTCAATTTCTCTGCTCCTCTCACCCATTCTAACCTGTCTCTCTCTGAACCTACTGCACTCCATTCTCTCAGGTCCAACTCTGACATTGTCATCAAACCCGCTGACAAGGGTGGTGCTGTTGTTTTCTGGCGCACTGACCTCTACCTCGCGGAGGCTGAGCGTCAACTCGCAGACACTTCCTCCTACCTCTCCCTGGACCATGACCCCACCACTGAACATCAAGCCATTGTTTCCAGGACTGTCACTGACCTCATCTCCTCTGGGGATCTCCCTCCCACAGCTCCCAACCTGATAGTCGCCCAACCTCGGACGGCCCGCTTCTATCTCCTACCCAAAATCCACAAACAGAACTGTCCCGGTAGACCGATCGTCTCAGCTTGCTCCTGCCCCACAGAACTCATTTCTCATTATCTTGACTCCCTTCTCTCTCCCCTTGTCCAGTCCCTTCCCACCTACATCCGTGATTCCTCTGACACCTTACGTCACATCAACAATTTCCAGTTCCCTGGCCCCAACCGCTTCCTCTTCACCATGGACGTCCAATCCCTTTACACCTCCATCCCCCACCAGGATGGTCTGAGGGAGGTTTGGGTCATTCTTGCGGACAGACCGCAGGTGTTCTGCAAAGCGGTCGCCCAGTTTACTTTTGGTCTCTCCAGTGTAGAGGAGACCACATTGGGAGCAACGAATACAGTAGACTAAGTTGGGGGAAATGCAAGTGAAATGCTGCTTCACTTGAAAGGAGTGTTTGGGTCCTTGGATGGTGAGGAGAGAGGAAGTGAAGGGGCAGGTATTGCATCTTTTGCGTGGGCATGGGGTGGTGCCATATGAACCTATGTGTTCTATTGTACTATTGTCATTGACATCTTTTGATGATCTGCTTCTATCACTGCTTGTTTGTCCCTACAACCACACCGCCCCCCCCTCCACCTCTCTCTCTCTCTATCTCTCCGCCCCCCACACACACACCTTAAACCAGCTTATATTTCAACTCTTTCTTGGACTCGAACTCAAGTTCTGTCGAAGGGTCATGAGGACTCGAAACGTCAACTCTTTTCTTCTCCGCCGATGCTGCCAGACATGCTGAGTTTTTCCAGGTAATTCTGTTTTCATTAAGAACTGGTTTTCAGATGGGAAAGGTTATTTGGTGCATTAAGATTCTGCCTTCCCCCCATTGCAACACTTACATGGTAATTAAACGTTTCCGAAGATTTTCATCTCTGCCAATCCATCTGAGGGTTAGTTACCCTCTGTGTGAGAGAAATTCCTGATATCACCTCTATATTCCCATTTTTCTATCTGAAGCTATGTCCTCGTCTCCCAGTATAAGTTAGCTATATTCCAGGCTGACACTTTCTATACCATTTATTATCTTCTGCCGCTCTACAAGATCATCTTTTCGACACATCCTCTCCAGCCTGAAATAGTCAATATTCTCCAGCCTTTCCTCATAACTCAATCCCTGACAGTAGACAAGGTTCGCCATCTCTGGTTGAACAGATTCCTAAGGTTTCACCACATGATCTCCCACCTCCAATGACTCACACTGTTGGTCCATCTTCCAGTGTACAGTCTTCCCAAAACCAAGTGAACAGTTAGATTAATCTGGACTGTTTGATTAATAATGGCATCATTAAGACTGCCTATTTTAACCTCCACAAAATTGTATAAAATCACTCGTCTCAGCTCATGTGCTGCTGAAACCCTCATCAATGTCTTTGTTACCTCTAGGTTCAACGGTTCTAACACACCCCTGCCTGCTCTTTTATTCTACCCTCTGTAAACTTGAGGTCATCCAAAACTCTGCTGCCCATATCTTAACTGGCACTGAGTTCCATTCCCCTATCACCCCTGTGCTCTCTGACCTCCACTGGCTCCCGGTAAAACAATGTCTTGATTTAAAAATTCTCATCCTTGTTTTCAAATCTCTCCATGGCCTCATCCCCTATTTGTCTCTATAATTTCCTCCATCCCCACAACCCTCCGAGATATCTGCTCTCCTCTCACTCTCGTCTTGTGAGTATCCCCAATTATAATTGCTTCATCATTGGTGGCCTTGCCTTCAGTTGCCTAGGCCCCGAGCTCAGGAATTCACTCCCAACACCTCTCTGCATCTCTACCTCATTTGTCTCTTCTAAGACACTCCTTAAGACCTACCACTTTGACCAAGGGCAGAATTTTTCCAGGCTCGTTGTGGCGGGACACGTCACAGGAGGTTCGGTGACCCAGACAAAAGTCCACTGACTTTAGGTGGAAACGAACAATCCCAGTGGCAGGAAGGGCCGGAAAATCCCACCCCAGGATTTTGGTCATCTGAATTAATATCTCCTTATGTGGCTCAGTGTTATATTTAGTTTTATAATGCTCCTGTGAAGTAACTTGGAACGTTTCATTACATTAAAGATAAGATAGAAATATGAGTTATTGTTGTAGTTTGGGAAGCAGTCTTCTTCCTATCTCCAATGATGTTACAATTAATGAGCAAAAGTGTTTGAAGGAAATTTCAATACCATTTTACCTTTTTTATTTTTCTTACAGGTGTGCAAGAGATTAATCTTCAATCCTGTCAACCCTAGAGGTCAACTCTGTGGGTCTCCTGTGCACTGTCTCCAGCATTGGACATCTACATCAGCAGCTAAACCTGGACCCAGTACTCAAGTCGTGCTGTGACTGGAGGCCTGTACAGTTTAATGGTATTTAGTGATTTGTATCTGACTGTCGTGACTACGGATTTCAACATTCTTTTAGCCTTGTTGATTTCTGATGTTCATTGATTGAACACATTGTGGGGATGGTGGGGGAGTGGTTTATGGGACCTGTATGGGAGTGGGAAATGTGGTGGGGAAGGAGGCTTGACTAGGAGGGAGCTGAAATTTCAGTTTCCCAACAGTCGGTAAAGATGCAGAGATTAAGTCAGTGGCGTTTCAGTGGAGTTCCAGGCCTCATGCTTCGTCTGGCAGGTTCCTCCTTGTCATAGAGATAAAAACAAAAAACTGCGGATGCTGGAAATCCAAAACAAAAACAGAAACAAAAATACCTGGAAAAACTCAGCAGGTCTGGCAGCATCGGTGGAGAAGAGCACTGTTGAAGGGTCATGAGGACTCGAAACGTCAACAATGCTCTTCTCCACCGATTCTGCCAGACCTGCTGAGTATTTCCAGGCATTTCTGTTTCTGTTTTTGTCCTCCTTGTCATACATTTTGCATGCCATGAATACTCATTATATCACGACTTTTTGAACTTACATCCTACCTTCTAAATTAATTCAGTGGTACATGGGAGCCTCGTGGCACCCAGTTTATGTTTGTTTAAAGGTGGCAGGCAACAGTCAGTTTTGCGCAGTTGTGTATGAGGTCAGTGGTTTGCCTTGTTGAATTCTGTGACACAAGGGGAGAAAGGCAGTTTGCATGGAGGCTCTGGACCAGCAAGGGGAGAGTGAGTGGTGAGGGGTTGAGGTTGGGGGTAAAAAGATTAGGGTTCGGGTGCATGAAGGAGCAGAACAGCGATACAGGGGAGGACAGAGGGTGGGGTTGGGGGCATGGAGGAGTGACATGGGAAGGGCCCGGATATGGTGGAACAGTGGGTCAGAGAGTGGTGGATGACAGTAAATAATAAGGTAGAGAGTGAAATAGCGGCAAGTTTGGGGAGGGGCATGAGGGTTATGACCTGTTGAACCAAAAAGAAAGTGAGTTCTGAGGCAATGGAGTTTGGCAGGTGTGTTGTGGCTGTGGTGAAGAGCCTCCCTGTTTGACCTGGAGACTCTTTTATAACCTGTCCATGCCTACTGCCTTGTTAGCTATGGTGGACTTCACCACTGTACCTCTGCCGAGTGATCGTGTCTCCCGTACACATCACTGGCACTGTAAATTTTAATTAGAATTACATGGAGCTGGCTCCCGACACGAGAGCAGAAGTGCTGCCGACTTCTGATTCTGCCATTGTGAACAGCGCACCACAGATAAACTATCACCCATTGGGCGTTAACCCTATCATTGCAACATAGAAATTAACTAGGATTGTTCTTTTGTAAAACATTTCATCAAGCACAGTTTGGAAAATTTTGTAGTGCATCTGAGCTTTTATTTTTATATATTTATTTACCCTAGCTGGCACTCAGTGTTGAAACTCAGCTGCAACAAACAGGAGGCCACTGGCTGCGGTTACCTGGCAACCAGCAGAGGCTTTGAAGTCAGCCTGAGGTGTGATCATCCAGCACTGGTTACAGAGCGAGCTTTCAGAAAGTGACAACAGCAGGAACCAAACTTACCCTGTTAACTCAAACACACAATAACAGTGAGCAGCTATAAATCAGATAAATCCAGAGATAATGAGCTTAGAAGAAAAACATGGGGACTCCCTGCTGACTAATTTTATCAGCTGCCATCAATGTCCAGACTGAATTGCTTGGCTAATTTAATTTTAGGAGGATCATTTGTGAACATGCTTTGAACTAGGTTGACACGAAGCTTCTTCAGAAAATGACAATCCAGACAGGGACACACATAGTTTAAACCTTTGATTTGCATAGCAATCCAGTTTAATTTCTCCATAGATTAAATCATCAAAGATTCCGTGGGTGCACAGGAACAGGAGGCCATTCAGCCCCTCAAACCTGTTCTGCCATACAATTAGATCATGGCTGATCGGTGACTTATCCATCTTACCCACCTTTGATCCCTACATTTGTGAATACAAAAATCTATCAATCTCATTCTGAATCCAACATCCACTTTTGGAAGAGAGAGTTCTATATTCCCATGGTGTGAAGAAAAACTTCCTGATTTCATTGCTGAACTGCCTGACTCTAATTTTAAGGTTATACCCCTTTTTTCTACTTCCGCACCATAAGACATAGTTTGTCTTCATCTACCTCATTGAATCCTTTTATCATTTTAAACACCTCAATTAAATCAGCCTTATAAACTCAAGGGGATACACAAACCAAATCTATGCAAGCTCAAATCATAAAATGGTACAATACAGAAGGAGGCTATTAAGGCCATTGTGCCTGTACCAGGTGTCTGAAAGAACTGTCAAATGGTTCCACTCTTCTGATGCCCTGGAACTTTATTTTCAAATATTTATTGAGTTTCTTTTTGAAAGCTGCTATTGAAACTATCCTCGTAATTTAATCTCCCTATCCCCTGTATCATCCTGGTGAATCTGTGCTACACTCCAAGGTTAATATATCCTTCCTGAGGTCTGGTGCCCAGGGTTGAACTCAGTCCTCCAGAAGGGGTCTGAGTAAGCCTCTGTACAACTGAAGCATAATCTCCTATTCTTTGTATTCTAGTCTTATTGAGATAAAGGCCAACGTTTTGTTACCTTTTTTTGATTTTTCAAATCATTTTCATCCTACACAGTTCCCTTTCATTGTATTTGTGCTCAATATTTCTTGTACTCAAAGACTACACACTTATCAAATTCCATTTACCATTTCTAAGACTCACTCACCTGTATTGTGCCTCCCGGCATCATGTCATCTGCAAACTTAAAGCTCTCTATTCCTTCATCTAAGTCATTAGTAAACATGGTGAGCAGTTGAGGTTCCAGGACAGTTCAATGGGGAGCACCACTTTTCACATACACCTTGTCAATCAGAGTACATACCCTTTATCTCCACTCCCTGTTGCCTAACTCCTAACCAATTTCCAACCCATTTTGCAAGGGTAAATATTAATTTACAGCCACTAACCTATGCCAGTATGGAGTAGATGAATCAGGACTGGAGTGGGTGAATCAGGCCTGGAGTGGATAAGTCAGAACTGGAGTGGATAAGTCAGGATTGGTGTGAGTAAGTGGGTATGTTTCCATTATTTTGGGCCAACTGATTGAATCTGAAAACCAATATATCAAAAGAAATAATTGTATCAGTCACATCCTCAGCATCTCTGCAAATACCTTACAGTCAGTAAATACTTTTCCAGAACAAAAGAGAACAGTAAAGACTGGGAAATAAGAATACTGGCCTGAACTGGTCTTGTATACCTTAAAATGGAACACCAGCAAAAACTGGGAAATAAGAGCACTAGTCCGAATTGTTTTTTCCTCCTGGGTTTGAAATGTGGTCACTGTTGTATTGTAGGAAGAGGAACAGTCAATTTGTACACAGCAAGCTCCCACAAAGAGCAGTGTGGTAATGACCAGAGAATCTCTTTTTGACATGTTGGTTGAGGGGTAAATATTAGCCAGAAAACCAAGGATAACTCCCCTGCTATTCTTTGAAATAGCACCAAGGGATCTTTTACACCCACTCAAACAAGGTGATGGGGCCTCAGTTTAATGGAGTGTCAGCCTTCATTTTTCAATTCAAGCCCTGGAATGGGACTTGAACCTGGAACCTTGTGACTCAGAGGCAAAAGTTGAATGTTAGGGGAAGATATTTAGATTCTCTCTTGTTGGACAGAGTAATTGCCCGGAAAAGTTAATTTGTAAGGCAAAGAAAGGTTATGATCAAATAAAGGATTAGCAGTCAACATTAGACTGAACCGTCAAACATTTTGTGAGCATATATAATGTAAACAGTTAGCTAGGGGACAAGTTGCACCTATTAAGGACCCAAAGAGAAATCTTCATGTCAAGGCAGAGGAATAGTAAATGACTACTTTGCATTTGTCTACACAAAATAAGCAGAGGATGTAAAGATTACTCTAAAGGAGGAGAAAGAGGTTATGGACAAATTAGTAATAAGAAGAGATAATGCAGAAAAGAGAATAGCATTACTGATAGTAAGTCACCAGCTGGTCCAGGTGGAATGCACCCTCATTTGGTGAAAGAAGCAAAGGCATTGGTCACAACCTTCCAATCCTCTTTGGATACAGGGGTACTCTGAGGACTGGAATGTTGTTAATATCGTACCGCTGTTCAGAAAAGGAGAGAGGCTAAATGAGGAAACCACACACCCTTCAGCCTAGTATTGGCAGGAGGGAAATTATTGGAAACCGCTATTGGAGGCAAAATAAACTTTCATTTGGTGTGGGTTAATCAAGGAGAGACAGCATGGATTTGGTAATAAGTATAGTTCAATCTGACTAACATGATTGAATTGTTTGATGAGACAATAGAAAGGGTTGATTGAGGTAATGCAGCAGATATTGTATATATGGACTTTCAGAAGACATTCACCAAAATGCCACACCGTAGGCTTATTAAAAAGGTGCAAGTCCATGGAATTAAGGGGACAGTGGTGGTTTGGATAGGGAACTGGTTCAGTAATAGGAAGCAAAGTGTGATGAATGTGTGTTTCTCAGACTGGGAGGTGCGGATCCCCAACGGTCAGTTTTTGGCCTGTTATTCTTTTCAATTTTTATAAATAACCTAGACTGGGTTGTAAGGAGCAGCATTATAAAGTTTGCAGATGATATGAAACTTGACAAAATAGTGATAAAAATAGATACCGGTTTTGGGATGACATTAATCAGTGAAATGAGCTGACACATGGGACATTTTGGGAAGGCCAATATGGAAAGACAGTATGCTGGAAGGGGAATGATTGCAGAGAGACTTTGGTCTCCATCTCTCTCTCTCTCTTCAGGTACCATGCCCTAAGAAGGTATTGGCAGCCATGGACCTCCATGTTAATCTTGCTCTGGAGGCATGGATCATCTTCATTGTTGATACATTCATTCAGTTTGTGAGGCTCTTTAGAAAGATTGTTCTTTGTCTATCTTGATATATTTTACCATCAATCTTTCCCATCTGCATCAGACTTTCTAAATCATGATTTCTTATTACATGCCCAAGAATTTCCAACTGTCTTGTCCTGATCTTGGCCAGCAGAGTTCTTTTGGTCTCAGATTTTACCAGCACCTCTTCATTGATAATATGACTTGTCCAATATATCTTCATTATCCACCTTAGATAGCATGGCCTGTAAATCAAATGGATAAACAAGCATATGTGTTGCTTGGGTTTGTAAATAGAGAAATAGAATATAACACACAAAGAACACATAATTACACACATAGAACACATACAAAATATAAAAACAAAGAGATTGTGTTGGAGCTTTATTAGGTGAATACATGTTTTGATAGAATAGCTGAAGAAAAGTTTTTCCCTCCAAAGAGCTGGTCAAGAACTCAAGATTATGAATATAAAATCAAAGTATCGCAAGTGGAGATGAGGAAAATTTTTAACAGACCGTTGTTGCGGTTGGAACATTCTGCCTAAAAATGGTGATGGAAGCTTATTTCATAAATAGTTTTGAAAGGAGCTGGTCAAATACTTGAGGATGAGGAACTTAGGGGGTCATGGACAAGAAGTATGGAAATGGGACTAAGCATGACTGCATCCACATAATGAGTTGAATGGCCTCCTTCTATGCCTCAGCTTTCTAATTCTAAATCTTTGGCTCCGCTCTGACTAGGAGAGGAAGCCAATCCCATTCCCTATGGAACCTATTATCCTAAGGGGCTTACTGAGGTCTCTGCTGTTTTACTTCAAGTGAGGGGCAGAATGGGCGGAAGATCCCATTGCTCCCCCAATCCAAATTTAAAGGTCAAGTCAAAATACAGTGGAATGCCGCAGAGGTGGGATCTGGTCCACTTTCCAGGTCCCCGGGTGTTATTGTTTCCAGCCCTAGGAATTTGTAGCCAAAGAATTCATATTGAAAATTTCCAGCATGAGACTATGAAGATGGTCAAGTCACGTATCCATTCCCTAATTAGCTTCTAACAACCTCTCAGAGAGTTCAGGTTCAGGATAATATTAGCATGACATAGTGATACACAGAGGATAGTCAGCCAACACCACCCCACAGCTGAAATAAAATTGCCAAAAAGACTAGTAGGGTTTAAAATGTTTAGCTTTGCTATCTGGTGGCCTTCTTCTGAGAACGAGGCATGTGTGAGTTACTGGAATGAATCTTACATAGATCTTAAATCATAACTTGTAAAAAGTGATTGACTTAGTGGGGTGATCAAGTTATTGGAGTGATCAATTTAGTTGGGCAATCAAGTTTGTGGGGTGATTGAGTTAGTGGGGTGATCATGTGATGATACATTTGCTTTGGGAAAAGCATGTATTCCCATTTTTTACAATACCCCCTTTAAGACCAAAGTGAAACTGGGGAATAATTGGTTTTCTGGTTATGACATCATTAGGTTCTAAAAAATGGCCATGTGACCTGAGGTTGATATGGGGATGAAAATTGAAGCAAAAAGTAAATAGAAAGTTAATTGCGATATTATCAGGTTTCATCCTGTCCTGTTCAGGACAATTCAGAACACAGAATTTGCTTGAGGGAACCAAAACAGAGCTCTTTATGAATAGACTAGTTTTCTGTTTGCAAGGAAGTAGAAAATACAACTCCAGATGTTCTTGGTGAGGTAACGTGTGAGCGAAATGAGTGTTTGTATCAGAGAAAAGGAACTCTTTGTATCCACGCTATCAGGACTGTCATGACCCAAGTGAGAGAGGGTTCATAGCCGTGTGTCTTTGTGGAAACCATGTTCAGGGACTTCAGATGGGATATAGTTAGTGAATGTGACTCAAGGTCTGAAACAATTGTTTGGGAAGTGAGATATCCTACAAAGTGAAGGCCAATTTGGAAAGACTTTAAGATTAGAAGTGATCCCATATTTGTGTAGGAAGTAATGCAAGTGCTTGTAACTGTGTGTGGTGTATATTTGTTGCATCAATTACTTAAAATGAAATTTACGTTTTATTTGAAATACCTTTCACCTGTTAATTGGTGATTAAATTATGTCAATATTTGTTGATTTGTTACTTCTCCAGTAAAAATTTTGAAACGTGAAATCTTATTCAGCAGTTTTCTTTCCTTTGATGCTATGGGGATTCCTTTCTTTTTAGAACGTTATCAGTCTGTACGGGGACCGTAACAATCAAGTTAGTGGGATGATCGAATTAGCGGGTGATTGAGTTAGTGGGCTGATTGAGTTAGTGGGGTGATCATTAGTGAGTGATCGAGTTAGTGGAGAGATTGAGTTAGTGCATGATCAAGTTAGTGGAGAGATTGAGTTAGTGGGTGATCGAGTTAGTGCGATGATCGAGTTTTTAGGGTGATCATAAGTGAGCGATTGAGTTAGTGGAGTGATTGAGTTAGTGAATGATCAAGTTAGTGAGCGATCGAGATCAATGAGTGATTAAGTTAGTGGGACAATCGAGTTAATGTAGTGATCAAGTTTGTGGGGAGATTGAGTTAGTGGGGTGATCAAGTAGTGGAGTGATTGTGTTATTGTGGTGATCTGGTTAGTGGGTGATTGAGCTAGTGAAGTGGTCAAGTTAGTGAGTGATCAATTTAGTGGAGTGATCAAGTTTGTTGGGCGATCGAATTAGTGGGCAGATGAATTTGTGGGTAATTGAGATAAAAGGGTGAATGAGTTCTATGATTGACTGGATTAATGAGATGACCAAGTGAGAGAGAAAATCATTTCAGTTGGGTCTCAGCAGGGCAATATTTGCAACCCATCTATCTGGGCTGGATTTAGCAGCTGGTCCAGGCCATAAGGTGACACTACTTTAACCAAAGCTGATCGGGTTCAACCCAACCTCTAACCGCTTTGATCAGGGAGAGGTCCAAGAACCTGTCTCATTGGATTCAGGTGACCTTGTGCTTCCACAGAATATAGTGACCTGTCTGTGAAAGGGACTCAATTCTCTTCTTTACTTTCTGTTCCCCATGTGGCATTTTATAAGTTGCAACAAAAGGTTGCTTTTCCTCACCCATATGAAGTTTATCTGTGGACGACATTTGCACCACAAAGAGATGAAGCAAAAACATCTTTCAGATGTCAGAGACTGATTGTGGTCACAAGCTTGAACTCTTTGGTCTCAATCCTGTACTGGGTGAGTAAGCAAATGCCCAGTGTGGAACTCAACTCTATAGATCAGGGAGATCCCAGATCAGATTTCTGCTCTGAGATGAGTTTGCTAATCTCCACTGAAAGACAGTTATGGTGCCATTGGCCTGCGATTCTCAGGGTAGAGGAGGGAAAGAGCCAGGCAGGCTTCCTGCTACTGGTTGATTTTTAAAGACTGCTGTTGCAAGATGTATCCAGCATCAGATTCCACTGCATGGTGGCCTTCACTGTCAATAGCCGGATATGGGGAGTTGATGGATCTGTCACTATTCCTTTTTCCAGGCAGGATTTTGCTAGTTTCCAGCTCAGTGGCAACCAAACCTGACTCATCATTTCCCTTCCCAGACCCAATAGACTAAATTTAGTATTAGTACAAGAGAGGGTCTCATAAGAAGCTCAGTTTGAAGACAACACAGATTGGAGGTTTGATAAAGAACGCGAAAGACAGAGTTAAATTTCTATAGCAACCTTTCATGAATCCAGTACATCCTAAAGTGCTTTTACAGTCAATGAAATACTTTTGTGATGTGGCCCTGCTATAGTGTAGGAATCTGTGGGTGCACTGTGGATGTTCCTACACCACATGGACTGCAGCGGTTCAGGAAGGCAGCTCACCACCACCTTCTCAAGGGCAACTTGGCTTAGGCAATAAATGCTGGCCCAGCCAGTGACGCCCACATCCTGTGAACAAATATATAAAAAAACACAGCAGCCAATTTGGCAGAGCAAGATAACACGAGCAGCAATGAGATAAATGACCAGATGTGTTTTAGAATCATAGGCCGGGATTTTACAGAGGAGGCCATTCTGCCCATCATACCTGTGCCACTCTTTGGTACAATATCCAATTATTCCTACTCTCCTACTCTTTCTCCATAAATGATTTTCCTTAAAGTATTTACCCAATTCTCTTCTGAAATTTACTGTTTAATCTGCTTCCATCATCCTTTCAAGCTGTGTATTCTGAATCATAATAATTTGCTGTGTGAAAGAAAGAGGCTCCTCATGTTGCTTCTGCTTCTTTTGCCAATTGTCTTCAATCTGTGTCCTCAGGTTACAGCCTTGCTAGTGATGCTAGTCTTACTGGATTTTCGCAGGTATGTCCTTTGTATTGAGGCTCCTGTTGGTTTGGTTCAATACTGTTACAGGCATATTAACCTGTAGTTTCAATAATCCTCTCAGAATTTAGATTTGAGATATTTTCAGATAAGCTAGAATCAGCTTTATTGTGTACTGATACATTGCTTTCAACTATTGGCATCAAAAGGAATTGTTTGATTATTAGAAGTCTGGAGTGATAGCTTTAGAGTCACCAGGTTTCACAGCGTGTTCATCAAAGTATCAGCTATTTATCAGTGGTAGCAATCTCACCATTCACAATTTTAACCTGCATTTATATAGCACCATTCACAACATTAAGATGTCCTAAAGCAATTCCCAGCTAATGATGTATTCTTAAAGTGCTACAATGTATTAAGCATAACAGGTGAATTGCACACATCAAGCGCCACAAACAGCAATAACATTGTATAATAATATCAAAACAACATCAGAGACCAGATTTTCTGCACTGTAAATTCTATCTATACATATATCCAGTTTGAATCACTGACTCCTTGGCCTAAAGTCAAAGTTTGACTTCAGTCAGAATTCCAAATCATGCCTTTACTGACGGAAGTATTCAGTAGAATACCCTTTCCCTTTAAATAACCTTCCCTTTAAATATCCTTCCCCTTTAAGTGTCTGCCAACAAATCTACATTGCTCAGATAGCCTGGATTTCCCATATCAGACTGGAGGAATCTTCTGCTCTCCCCGAATTTTAGGTACTCGCCTACAGTTCATCGCTTGCTTATCACCAAACCCTCTCTTTGTTTAATCAGAGTCTGTAAACCACATCTCGCTGCTCTCATTCTGAAACATATCAGAGCTGTCACAGCTATGCAGCCCCCAATGTGATTTAGCTCCCGTGTTTAAACTCAGCCCTCAGTTACACTATTCCAACGTGTCACAGACTGATCGAGTGATTCATGGACCCTTCCCCCAACTCCCACACCCCTTCACTCTCACTCCCTCACACCCCCACCACCCTCCACAGCGCACCCCACCCCCCCAGCTCAGATGCTCAAAGCAAACTACCTGACATCAGGGATGAGAGCTCATAAACCAATGAATCAGCCCCATTGGTTAGAAACAAATTATATACTTATCTGTGGCCCATGAGGCACATATTAAATCAGAACGCGGCAGCCAGTCCACTGAAGGGAAGTGATGACAGATATTGCAAATGAGTTGACCCAGGGGCTATGGCCTTATATAGCACTTGTCAATCTTCCCCCTTGCAAAGAGAGGCCTGGGGAGCCAGGTGTTGACAAAAAAAAAGCGCAGTTGTTGGAGGAGGAGGCCAGGATCCAAAATTAATTAGCACTTTGATATTTTCTCAAAGTTTATTCTGGCAGCGAGCTACCCAGTGAGAGAGAACAAAAATTATCTTTAACCTTAACATGAGAGCTAGGCAGATAATGGGGTAATGCCAGGAAGTACTTCTTCACATAAAGGGTAGTGGAAATCTGGAACTCTCTCTTCCCCCAAAAAGCTGTTGAGTCTGGGAGCCAATTAAAATTTCAAAGTAAGATTGATAGGTATTTTTTTTCCGGCAAGCAAAGGTAATAAGGGATTCACAATCAAATACATGGAGTTAAGATACAGATCCAGTTAAATGGTTCGAGGGGCTGAATGGCCTTCTATGCCCATGTCAGTGGAAGAATTTCATAAAATGGTTTCAATTCTCCTTATTACTGCCCTTTACATGAAAGATGGAAAGAAAGAAGATAAAAGCTTTTCCCTCACGCTTGTTCCATCCTTAGGATGTTCCAAAACTCTTTACAGCCAGTGAGGTCCTTTTTAAATGTGGCCATTGCTGTAATTTAGGAAATGTGTGACAATACAGAGAATTAAAATAAATATATTGCATAAACTGCCAGGCAGCTAGAGTGTGTCACAATGGGCGGAATTTTTCACTCCCCCTGCCACCAGGATCTTCCAGTCCCGCTGCAAGTCAATAGGCTTCTGGCTGGGGCGCTGCCTCACCCATGGTGTGTCCCACCCGTGATAGGGCCAGAAAATCTCGGCCAATCTCTCTCGCCAGCTGTCGTTCATCGCAAAGGTACCAGTGAAACTCAGTTAGTGTTGAAGAGGCCTATTTTATGTGGCTCACCCACATGGTTCTGTTTGCAGGTGCACCGCTTAGTATGGGGTTGAGTCTTACAGAGTGCGGAGCTCCCAGGTTCAGACTAAGTCCATCAGGGTTAACTGGCCTCTACACAAGCTGGCACAGTGGGCCCTACCTTTGACCAAGTGCCTTCTTGTGCCAGAGATATGTTTTCATTTCACTTTATCTGCTGTCTCAGGTGGACGTGAGAGATACCCTGACATTATTTCAAAGAAGATTAGGGGAGTTCTCCCCAGTGGCCCGGACAATACCTATCCCTCAATTAACATCTCTAAAATAACAGATTACTTGGCCGTTATCTCTTTGTTGCTAATGGGATCTTGCTGTGCACAAATTTGTTGCCACATCCCACATTGCAACAATGGCTACAGTTCCAAAATACTTCATAGAAACACTTTGGGATGGCCTGAGAAGAGAAAAGGTGCTATATAAATGAAAATTACTTCTTTCTTTCCCCTCTCAAGTGGTGCCAGGTTCTTGCCCCTGACTAGGCTGCAGCAGCCTCCTCAGATTCCAAACCCAGCACCGAGCCTCAGGACCCCATTCCCTCCCAGCACCGAGCCTCAGGACCCCATTCCCTCCCAGCACCGAGCCTCAGGACCCCATTCCCTCCCAGCACCGAGCCTCAGGACCCCATTCCCTCCCAGCACCGAGCCTCAGGACCCCATTCCCTCCCAGCACCGAGCCTCAGGACCCCATTCCCTCCCAGCACCGAGCCTCAGGACCCCATTCCCTCCCAGCACCGAGCCTCAGGACCCCATTCCCTCCCAGCACCGAGCCTCAGGACCCCATTCCCTCCCAGCACCGAGCCTCAGGACCCCATTCCCTCCCAGCACCGAGCCTCAGGACCCCATTCCCTCCCAGCACCGAGCCTCAGGACCCCATTCCCTCCCAGCCCCTCGCATTTACTCTCCGCCCCACTATATCTTTGCACCATCACTTTCTCAAGGACATCGAGGGCTAGACAATAACTGCCAGCAACACCCATGGCCAGGATTTTCCGTGCCTGCTGGCATCGGGAGTGTTCAGTGACATGAGTGGACAATATGGCGTGATCGGTTTCACGACGCTGCAAAACCAGTTTGCTCAGCCTGCCGATGGCAGGCCGCATTTCCCGCCATCGAACTTCAGGGGCCTGATTTTAACACATCTGCATATCATTTGTAGGCCTGACCACTGGAATCAACTCCCACTGCTGGATCGTGCACCCACGTTGGCAGGAAAGCATGCCAATGTGTTTCACAACAACATTTAAAAGGCGTGCACTTGGCGGGCTGTGCTTTGAGAGGAACTCAGAGGTGAATGCACAGTAACATTGTGCAGCGCTCATCTGGGTTGTCTGTTGGACTTCAAGCTTGAGGTGCATTGGGGTGGGGGCAAGGGCAGCCCTGCAGTTGAATGTGGCGCACAAGCATTCGGGATGGGGGTGTACAGTGGGTGAGGGAAGCGGCCACACTTTAGGGACAGGCTCTTAGTACACCCATCCTAACTCACATGTCTCTCTCTTTCATCCTGCAGGAGGAGTACATCAAGATCATGGAACCTGGTGAACTAGCTGTATGCCTGATGTACAGAGAGCAAAGATGACAGAGCAGAGAGCAACTAAGGTGACTGGCTGCTCAGAGGAAGGAACAGTACCCTCAGGATGAAGGACCAGCTGGGGCTCCGGCACACACCACTGAAGAGCCACAGCCAGCCGTCAGGGTCTATAGATGCCGCCTTTCGTTCCTGCAGATGACCAAGAACCAGTGTTGCCGATGACTGCACATGTCTCGGGGCCTGGTGGCTCACATGTGCCCCTTGCTGCAGGACTTGGCACCAAGGAAACATGGAGGGCATCCACTTCCTGTGGCTGTGAAAGTGGCCGCGGTGCTCAATTTCTATGCCAGTGGCTCCTTTCAGAGCTCCACAGGTGACCTCTCCATAGGTGGAACCTCACAAGCCTCCACCCACAAATGCATCCATGAGGTCCCAGATGCCATCTTCACGAGGGCACACAACTTAATGCAATTCACCTGGGACCAGGACAGCCAAAATGCAACAGCAATTGGATTTGCCCAGATCTCGGGTTTCCCACAGGTGCAGGATGCCATCGGCTGCACTCATGTGGTGCTTAGATCTCCATGGCAACGCATGGTCAACCACATCAACCACAATATGCTGGTGTGCGACCACCACAAACATATCTTACAGGTGTGCGCACGGTTTCCAGGGATTGTCCATGACTCCTACGTTCTCAGTAGCCTCAGATCCCTGACATCTTTCAGGGTCCACAGAGGCTGCAGGGGTGGGTCCTCGGGGACATGGGCTACCCACAGAGGCCGTGGCTGATGACACCCGTGTGGCGGCCTCAGACTGTAGCAGAGTGACGCTATAATGAGGCTCATGCAGCAACTCATAACTTGGTGGAGCAAACCATCGGGATGCTGAAGATGAGGTTCCGGTGCCTGGACCGGTCTGGGGGAGCCCTGCAATACAGTCCGCAAAGGGTGTCACACATCGTTGTGACCTGCTGTGCCCTATACAACCTGGTGCTCCAATTGGGAGATGAGCTGGCTGAGGAGGAGATGGAGGAGCTGGAGGTCTCCTCCGATTAAGAAGACGTCAACGGGGATGAGGCTGAGGGGGTTCTCGAAGCCTGTGATGATGGGGCCCTCGCACTAGCCAGATGAAGCAGGCGTGCTCGGGAGGCCCTCATAGCTGCTAGATTTGTGGAGGATGATGACAACATGCAGGGAGGAGACACCATAGAACCTCACATTGCATCTATGAGCGTTTGACTCCAGTCTGGCTGATGGCAGCGTGAATACCCTCTTTAAGAATTCTCCTGTCATGGAGGCTATATAGTTGCTCGATTGCAAGAGGATGATGACAACATGCAGTGAGGACACTCCATAGATCTTCACATAGCCTCTGAGAATGTCTGACTCCTGTCTGGCCAAGGGCAACTTGCTTGTGCTCCGTGATCAGGGCCATCTCAGAGACACAGCCATGAAACTTTAGACACACCTGATCCTTTGACCACCTTCAGCACCTCAGCCCTTCAGGAGCACAGTGTCACTGGTCACAGATGCTGGTGTGATAGGGACCAGCCCCACCTTAAAGGTGCAGAAAGCACACAGAAAGAATGAGAGAACACTGTGGCACCTGCCCACTACATTCTGGCAGCAATGACCAGCACCGCCGAGGTGCAGGCATCAGTAATGTTTCCAGGGAGTGTGAGGCTGGATCATCACAGTGGTCGGAAGGCTGCACAGAGCACAGGGAAGAGGCCCTGGACTGTGACACCTGCCTTTATCTTGTGCAGAAAGGTTTCACATCTGAGTGACAAGAACACTGCTCATCAGAACAAGGAACCATAGGCAGGGAGGCCTTCTTGTGAGTTTATTGCCAATAGTGAAAATTATGTACAAGTGATTAACACCCGCACCCAGGTTCTGCAATTACATCTCCTTAACTTCCCTAACCCTGCCGCTATGTCTTGGTGCTCCCTGGATATCCACAGCGGAGGTGGAGGCAGCCTGCTGACTGTGACGCCCTGTCTGTGATGACTTTGGAGGTGTCCACTGGAGAGCTGAGACTTGGAGGGCCCCGGCCTGCTTTCAGGGTCCTGCTATGCGGCAGGGGCACCCTCCTCGGCCTGTGGAGCTGGAACTGCTGAGGTCACAGGAAGAGGGGATTCGGATGGGCCAGACATTCCCAGAGTCATCTGGGTGGATGGCCCCAAGGTGTGCACCTGCTGAACCTCTTCCCGATGGGTGCCCGGTGGCCCCTGTCTGACTCCTTGAGGAGAAGGGGAAGCTGGAGTGAGGTCGAGCTGCCCAGCACC
This sequence comes from Carcharodon carcharias, assembly GCF_017639515.1. Lineage (NCBI taxonomy): Eukaryota > Metazoa > Chordata > Chondrichthyes > Lamniformes > Lamnidae > Carcharodon > Carcharodon carcharias. The sequence continues at coordinate 76,963,137 of NC_054480.1, read as the reverse complement.
CCTCTCATGTACACACTATTAGAGGCCAACTATGGCATCAGCGATGGAGTTGAGCCCACGCAACAGTGCAGGAGTAATGTCCTGGACCAAGGTCTCCATGGCGGCCGCCATCCTACCAGTGTTGACTTCGGTGCTTTACAATGCCAGCGCTACCAACTCAGTCTGAAAGCATACGGACTCCTCCATCATGCCTTGCAATCTGAGGAGTTCAGCGGGCTTCCCTTCCTGATGTTCCCGAGCTTACCTTTGCAGCTCCAGCAACTGTGACATGACCGAGTCCAGAGGCTCATCATTTGACTTGAGTTCAGCAAAGTTCTGGCCTCCAGCAGTCCACCGAGTGCCGGGGATCTGGAAAGTCCCTGCGTCCACCCGCTGTGGATCAGAAAATGTGATGTGTTCACCAGATTGAGGTCCCGAGGCTACTCCAAAGCTAGGTCCCACCGAGGTGTGTGTCTCTGCGCTCGTGGAGGGTGCGGTTGAAAGTTGTTACGGGTCTACAAGGAGGGTGTCATCAGATTTGTCTTCAGAGGTTTCTTCAGGCTTGATTGGAGGCTCTGGGACATGGACTCAATCAACTGATGGATGTTGCACTGCTGGGCCCTGTCTTGGTGGAGCAGCGCCAACCTTACCGTCAGCACAGGACCAGCCCAGATCGTCGCCGGCCAGCTGGATGGCTCTGTTTTCAAAGTTCGTGAGGACCTTAATTTTAGGCGTTCCTCCACCAGTCTGTAACCTCTTCCTGTTGTTGTGTGCCAGCTTGTTCTGCATGAAGACAGATGAAGAGAGTGTAAGCAGGATGCCTGTCAGACCAGATGATAAGTATGCCTGGCATGTGTGTGTGGTGAGTGGTCCCATAGACGGGATGAGGACAATGATGGTGTGTGTGAGAGAGTGAATGGCGATGTCTCTTGCACTGGCAGTGTGTGATGGGTTTGTGAGTGTGTGAGTTGAGAGTGATGAAAGGAGTGACTCACCCTGGCGGAACGGAAGAGATCATTCATCCTCTTTTGGTGGCTGTCCTCTTTTGAAGGGCGTTGGCGTTGACCACCGCTGTCACCACCTCCCAACCCTGGTTGTTTATGCCGCTGCCCATCCTGTGGCCAGAGTGAGGATAGAAGACATCGCGGAGGGACTCTATGGCATCCAAATGGCATTCCAGTGACGCGTTGTTAAACCTGGGGACTACAGTTGTTTTGCCTTTCATGGACATCTTCCCTGCAGCAGCCGTGCACTGGAAGCACTGAGCTGTGTCCGCATGGCCGCATTTTAAATATGGCGCCTGGCATGATGCAGCAGCGAGGTGATGACATGAGGATAATTAAACAGCGTTCACTTCTATTCAGAACACCTCAGATGCTTAAGCAGTCCATGCCCACAAGAAGCAAGCCCTGGACAACATTTTGGCTTGAACTGAGAAGTGACAAAAAAAGCATTCATGTCACTCAAGTGCCAGGCAATCTCCATCTTTTTACACACTAAAGACATTTAACTGATAGAAGAACAAGGAGAAATATTACATGCAATGAAAGAAGCCACAAACATCCTTAAGAGCCAGAAGAGATCTCTGGCAAAGGAGATGGTGCACAATGCAGCGGTAAGAGCAGGAGCTGTTTTAGTTATTGTCAGAAATCAAGACCATTTATCATAGAATGGTTAAAGTACAGAAGGAGGCCATTTAACCCATCATATCCATGTCGGCTCTCTGCAAGAACAATTTAGCTCATCCCACTGTCCAACCCTCTTCCCACACCCCTAAAATTTTTTTCCCTTCAGATAATTATCAGTTGAGTACAAGGGACCATTCTGATGAAGGGTCGTTGACCTGAAACATTATCTCTGCTTCCCTCTCCACAGATGCTGCCTGACTTGCTGAATATTTCCAGCATTGACCGTTTATATTGCAGATTTCCAGCAACTGCAGTATTTTGATTTTGACACCATTCTGTGACTATACAGATCACTGGTCAGACTCCAGCTGGACACTGAAACCAGTTTCGGTCCCGTCATATTGGGGGTGATAGAGTGACTTTGGAAAAGGTTCAGAGGTGAGCTACAAGAATAGTTGCCAGTTTAAAGAATCTCAGCTACTCAGGTAGACCCAAGGACTATTTGAATTAATGTGACCATTGACTGCACTGATTGTGAATGTCCTGTGAAAATTCCCTCATGGGAGACTGTGGAGTTAAACCTTACCAAGCGCTAAGAACCCGGATCCATTTACTTTACAGCAACATGGGCTTAGAGGAGGCCCGATTGAGGTCTATAAAATAAAGGACTGGATAATTGCCTATTGACAGATTACTCCAGTTTAGCAGATTGGGGAATGCCATAAGACATGAGTTTAAACTGTGCATAAGTAGGAATAGGCTGGGTATTGCGTTCATTTCCCAGAGAGTAATGAGTCTCTGGAACACATTGCCAGCTGGTGTGTGGGAAATGGTTTGGTGCCTGACTAGGACAGTGATCATATTGTATAGAAGGGAAGTATCTTTTCAGATATGAACCCATCCAGAATTACCCCTGGACAAGCCTGATCCCAGAGTGGAACCCAGCTGATAGATCCTAACTTTTATTTGTTTGTTTAGATACGTGAAGAGGAGCTACTGAACAGAGTCCCAGGAGTCAGCTCATGAACTTTTAACAAAAGGATAAAACATTTATTAAACAAGAAAAGATGGACTCTCTTACAATACTCCTTCACCCACAACTATACCTTTACAGATATATACAGATGTGTAAGGATACTACAAGTTACAAAAGCTATCTTATACTCTAATGTCCATAGTAAGTACACAGTTCATATACCAATAAGCATCCTGTGGTCAGACACACCACACTCCGAAACCAAGTGACGGATGCCACCTCAAACACATGCTATGGGTTGTTTGTTCCAACCCTTTAACTCTTTTACATAATCCACAAACTATATCATTCCACTCCTTTCCAGGTTTGGAACGGTCTTTTTCAAATTGTCCACTTGCCTGGATTCCAACTGCTGTATTTAGTGTATTAGCACCAGCAATCACTTGTAAATCAGTATCTCTGGTCATTGGTTTTTCTAGACCATTTTGTGCTTTCAGTCCTTTTTGTTGGCAATTCATGATTTCCAATTCTGCAAGCACTTTAGTTGTTTTCTTATTGTCCATTACTGACGTTGATACATCAGTAATTTTACCTGGATCAGTTCTTTGCTCAATTCAACCACAATTCCGTGAAGAGTTTTTATTCACAGAACCAACTTTTGAATTGTGACACCCCATACCACGCATCTTCTCTTACATCTTCTCCAGTATGCATTGAAGTTTAAGAATCTCATTGCTCTTTTTACGGTGGCAGTTCTAACTGTTCATTAGTTTTGGTTTTTAATTCTGCACTCAACCAATTATTCTGATTTACCAACAATTCCTTTTCCTGATCAAGGCATTTTCCCTGTTTCATAGCAGCTACTGATGCTTGAAGTTCATTAAGTTTTAACAGAAGATTAACCTTCCTTAAATTTGCTTCTTCAAGTTTATCATTTAGACATTTCAAGTCCTCAGTCGAGTGTTCTACTTTCTGTGACTGATTCTCAATTGATCTCACCAATTCTCTTCTTCCATTAGCAAACTCCTCTTTCATATGTGAAATCTGGTTTTCTACGTTAATCAGGTTTTCCTTCAATTTCCGGTTATCAGCAATAAGGACCTCATTTTTGGCCACCATCATTTTCTGAAGTTGGTTAAGATCAACATGACCAACCACCTGCTGCAATACAGTCATTGCCACATCACTGTCTCCACTAGCCAAATCATCACCCAGAATAAAATCCACCCCTTCAATAGGTGATTTAGAAATAATCCCCACTGTAACAATTCCATTTACAAAATGACTTTGTAAGTTAACTTCACACAAAGAAACAGGTTCATAAATTCCATTAATACCCCTTATCAAGGCTTTTCCTTTCATAAAACTACCTGGAACACAAAGATAAAAACAAAAAGAACTGCGGATGCTGGAAATCCAAAACGAAAACAGAATTACCTGGAAAAACTCAGCAGACCTGGCAGCATCGGCAGAGAAGAAAAGAGTTGACGTTTCGAGTCCTCATGACCCTTCAACAGAACTAGGTGAATCCAAGGAAGGGGTGAAATATAAGCTGGTTTAAGGTGTGGGGGGGCGGGGGGCGGCGTTGGGGGAGAGAAGTGGAGGTGGGTGGTGTGGCTGTAGGGACAAACAAGCAGTGATAGAAGCAGATCATGAAAAGATGTCACAGACAACAGAACAAAAGAACAGAGGTGTTGAAGTTGGTGATATTATCTAAGCGAATGTGTTAATTAAGAATGGATGGTACGGCACTCAAGGTATAGCTCTAGTGGGGGTGGCAGGAGCATAAAAGATTTAAAAATATCTTAAAATAATGGAAATAGGTGGGAAAAGAAAATTCTATATAATTTATTGGAAAAAAACAAAAGGAAGGGGGAAGAAACAGAAAGGGGGTGGGGATGGAGGAGGGATCTCAAGACCTAAAGTTGTTGAATTCAATATTCAGTCCGGAAGGCTGTAAAGTGCCTAGTCGGAAGATGAGGTGTTGTTCCTTCAGTTTGCGTTGAGCTTCACTGGAACAATGCAGCAAGCCAAGGACAGACATGTGGGCAAGAGAGCAGGGTGGAGTGTTAAAATGGCAAGCGACATGGAGGTTTGGGTCATTCTTGCGGACAGACTGCAGGTGTTCTGCAAAGCGGTCGCCCAGTTTACGTTTGGTCTCTCCAATGTAGAGGAGACCACATTGGGAGCAACTAATGCAGTATACTAAGTTGGGGGAAATGCAAGTGAAATGCTGCTTCACTTGAAAGGAGTGTTTGGGCCCTTGGACAGTGAGGAGAGAGGAAGTGAAGGGGCAGGTGTTACATCTTTTGCATGGGCATGGGGTGGTGCCATAGGTGGGGGTTGAGGAGTAGTGGGTGATGGAGGAGTGGACCAGGGTGTCCTGGAGGGAACGATCCCTACGGAATGCCGACAGGGGGGTGAACCTCACTTATCACCCCACCAGCCTCCGCATTCAAAGGATCATCCTCCGCCATTTCCGCCAACTCCAGCATGATGCCACCACCAAACACATCTTCCCTTCACCCCCACTGTCGGCATTCCATAGGGATCGTTCCCTCCGGGACACCATGGTCCACTCCCCCATCACCCCCTACTCCTCAACCCCCTCCTATGGCACCACTCCATGCCCACGCAAAAGATGCAACACCTGCCCCTTCACTTCCTCTCTCCTCACCGTCCAAGGGCCCAAACACTCCTTTCAAGTGAAGTCTACTGCATTCATTGCTCCCAATGTGGTCTCCTCTACATTGGAGAGACCAAACGTAAACTGGCGACCGCTTTGCAGAACACCTGCGGTGTGTCCGCAAGAATGACCCAAACCTCCCTGTCGCTTGCCATTTCAACACTCCACCCTGCTCTCTTGCCCACATGTCTGTTCTTGGCTTGCTGCAGTGTTCCAGTGAAGCCCAACGCAAACTGGAGGAACAACACCTCATCTTCCGACTAGGCACTTTACAGCCTTCCAGACTGAATATTGAATTCAACAACTTGAGGTCTTGAGCTGTCTCCTCCATCCCCACCCCCTTTCTGTTTCTTCCCCCTTCCTTTTGTTTTTTCCAATAAATATAGATTTTTCTTTTCCCACCTATTACCATTATTTTTAAATATTTTTAAATCTTTTATGCTCCCCCACCCCCACTAGAGCTATACCTTGAGTGCCCTACCATCCATTCTTAATTAGTACATTCGCTTAGATAATATCACCAACTTCTTCACCTATGTGTTCTTTTGTTCTATTGTCTGTGACATCTTTTCATGATCTGCTTCTATCACTGCTTGTTTGTCCCTACAACCACACCACCCCCTCCACTTCTCTCCCCCAACAACCCCACCCCCACCCCCACACACCTTAAACCAGCTTATATTTCACCCCTTCCTTGTAGTCACCTAGTTCTGTTGAAGGGTCATGAGGACTCGAAACGTCAACTCTTTTCTTCTCTGCCAATGCTGCCAGATCTGCTGAGTTTTTCCAGGTAATTCTGTTTTTGTTACCTGGAACACAAATTGTATCACCATTCACCATCAATGATTGATCTGCCCATTTGTATCTGAAAATTTTGCTCTGTTTACTTATTTTGTTGGAGGAATAAGGGTATACTTCTCCCTTCAAAACAGAACATCAGAACCTCTACCAGCCTGACCTCCCTCACCAGTAATCAAAGAGGAATTCTTTGGACTATCCTGAACCATATCCCCCTTTCCTGTATGTTCTGAGGGAACACATTTCACCTGTACCACTGCTACAGTTTTAACAACCGTTTCCTTTTCTGATGCAACCTTACCTAAGGATTCCTTTGGCAATAGGGCTATCATTTACTCTCCAGCAATCTGCCCTAATATGTCCCATCTTGTTACAATGAAAACACTTAGGCTTTTGAATGTCACTTCCAACCTCAATATCTTCCTTTCTGGTCTAAGGAGAAATTTCCTGGGAATTCCGAACTGTCCCTTCTCTTCTCTGGCTACCTGCCTTCCTTTCACCTTCCTATCTTCTATCCTTCTTGGGTTTATGGGGATGACAGAAAAGGGGTTTAGATTTATGGACCAGCTCATAATCATCAGTCATCTCTGCTGCCTGTCTGGCTGTTTTAACCTTCTGGTCTTCAGCATGGGTTCTTACTACAAGAGGAAGTGAATCTTTAAATTCTTCCAAGATAATTATTTCTCTAAGAGCTTTATATGTCGTCTCCACCTTTAATGCTCCTATCCAATGGTCAAAATTACTTTGCTATACCTTCTCAAACTCAATATAGGTCTGCCTAGGCTGTTTCCTTATATTCCAAAATTTCTGCCTGTATGCATCAGGAACTAACTCATTTGCACTCAGAATAGCCTTTTTTACTTTATCATAAAGCCACCAATACCACTTCTGATGGCAAAGCTTAAACCTCATGCGTTCTACCTACTAATTGAGACTGTAAAAATAATGTCTAGATTTCTTTTGGCCACTTCATTTGCCTGGCTACCTTTTCAAATGAAATAAAGAATGCCTCTACATCCCTTTCCTCAAACTTTGGAAGATCTTGCATAAATTTAAACATCTCCCCACTCGGCCCCACTAGGCTTTGGGTCAAAGGTTTTTTCATCATCAGAACCTTCCTCAGTATCTGAAAGCTCTTTTTTAAGGTCACTTTTTAAGCCCGTATCCCCTTTCTCGTTCCTTCTTTCTTTCCTCCATTGCTAGCTTCTCCCTCTGGAGGTTGAGTTTTTGCATTTCCATTTCTCTGTGAAATACTCTATCTTTTCCTTTTTCTTCTGCCTCTGGCCTTTTCAACTCCAATTCCCTTTATTTTTATTTTTATTCTAATTCAAGTTTCTTCAGTTCCTTTGCCTGTTCAAGTTCAAGCGTTTTTTTTATTCATTCACGGGATGCGGGTGTCACTGGCTGGGCCAGCATTTATCGCCCATCCCTAGTTGCCCTGGAGAAGATGGTGGTGAGCTGGCTTCTTGAACCGCTGCAGTCCCTGTGGTGTAGGTACAACCACAGTGCTGTTAGGAAGGGAATTCCTGGATTTTGATGCGTTGACTGTGAAGGAACGGTGATATATTTCCAAAGCAGGATGGTGAGTGACTTGGAGGGAACTTGCAGGTGGTGGTGCTCCTATCTATCTGCTGCCCTTGTCCTTCTAGATGGTAGTGGTCGTGGGTTTGGAAAGTGCTGTCCAAGGAGCCTTGGTGAATTCCTGCAGTACATCTTGTAGATGGTATACACTGCTGCTACTGTGCGTCGATGGTGGAGGGAGTGAATGTTTGTGGATGTGGTGCCAATCAAACGGACTGCCTTGTCCTGGACGGTATCCAGCTTCTTAAGTGTTGTTGGAGCTGCACTCACCAACCAAGTGATTCACTCTTGACTTGTGCCTTGTGGATGGTGGACAGGCTTTGGGGAGGTGGAGGTGGGTTATTTGTTGCACAATTCCTAGCCTCTGACCTGGTCTTGTAGCCACAGTATTTATATGGTGAGTCCAGTTCAGTTTCTGGTCAATGGAAACCCCCAGGATGTTGATAGTTGGGGATTCAGTGATGGTAATGCCATTGAACATCAAGGGTGATGATTCGTTTCTCTCTTGTTGGAGATGATCAATGCCTGACACTTGTGTGGCGTGAATGTTACTTGCCACTTGTCAGCCCAAGCCTGGATATTGTCCAGGTCTTGCTGCATTTGCACATGGACTGCTTCAGTATCTGAGGAGTCGCAAATGGTGCTGAACATTGTGCAATAATCAGCAAATCTTCATTTGTAACTGAAGTCTCACTACCTCCAGCTGTGACTCACCCCCTGGGGAATATTGTCCCTCTAGTATCCCTTCCAGTTTTAAATGCTGTGCTATTACCTCAACTATATCCGCTTTCCTTGCCCCTTTGGGTAATTCTAACTCCAACTGATCCATCAATTCCATTAGCTTACTCTTGGTTAACTTCTGCAAACATTCAGAGTTACATTTTCCATCTGTGGAAAAGTCTTAGCAACCTCCAAAGCCATTTCGAATTCCAACTCATATAATATACCTCACGGCAACTCCAAGTCCTATGTCCAGTACCTCCGTGTACTCGTTTTAAGGATTGACAGATCCCACCAATGTCAAGGATTTCCCACTTTATAAACAATAATCCTGGACCAATTATTATTCCATGTCCAATCACCACTGTCTGCAAGAGCCCGCACTTTGTTATGATCCCGGCTAGGATTACCTGTGGACAAGCCTGATCCTGGAGTGGAGCCCAACTGATAGATCCTAACTTTTATTTGTTTGTTTAGATACGTGGAGAAGGGCTACTGAACAGTCACAGGAGTCAGCTCAACAACAGAATAAAATATTTATTAAACAAGAAAAGATGAATTATCTTATGATATTCCTTCACCCACAACTATACCTTTACAGATATATACAGGTGTGTAAGGATAATACAAGTTACAAAAGCTACCTTATACTCTAATGTTCACAGTAAGTATACAGCACCCTGTGGTCAGACACACCACACTTTGAAACCAAGAGACAGATGCCACCTCAACCAGATGCTAGGATCTCTCCTCAACTCCCTCCAGACACTTGTAACACCATGAGTCAACCAGTCTCACTGAATCTGTCCTTCACATGTGGGTTTCCAATCTCCACTTTCCAAAGCCTTGGAATTTTCTTCCAAACCAACACTATCCCTCAGACACCTTCTGCAAGGGTTCACCTCCAGGGTTTCGAATTCTCCTTCCATTGTTCCTTTCCCCTAGTTCACCACATGCATTCAAGCTGTCTTCCAAGCACTGTCTCTCAGCAACTCAGCGTTAACATTACACCATCACTTCACATGCCTGTGGAAAATGTTTACAGACCTTCATTTGTCTCTTTGGGACTTCTTGCCTCTTGCAAGCTGTTTTCACTTTAAATCTGCTTCCTGCAGCTCTTGTCTCTTTAAATCTGTAGATTGGAAACTTTCTCTCTGCCCCTCACTCTTAATCTTACTAAACAGGACTTTTCCCAGGTTCCTGTCCTTCCTTTGTTTACTTCCCTTATGGCATAGGAACGCGAGAATAAGTGAAGTAAACACGTGGCTAAAAGAGTGGTGCAGGAAAGAGGGGTTCCATTTCGTGGGGCACTGGCATCAGTATTGGAACAGGAGGGATCTGTACTGTTGGGACGGTCTCCACCTGAACCGATCTGGGACCAATGTTCTAGCGAAAAGGGTAAATAAGGTGGTCAACAGGACTTTAAACTAGAAAGTGGGGGGGCAGGGAAGGGTAAAACTCCAAGAAGTATGACTAATGGGAAACAAAGCAGCAGGTTAGCGTTGGGGGGGGGGTGGGGGTTGGATTCAACTTCATGGAAAATTATGAAAAAACTGAAAAGGAAGGAGAGCCCAGGAGAGGCTATTAAACTCTCCAGAACACAAAATAGGACAGAGTGTTTGGAAAGGGCTAGGAATCTAACTTCAAGCACATCAGAAAAAGGGATGACAATGAGAAAGGGGACGGGAAATACAGGACTGAAGGTGTTGTATCTGAATGCACACAGTATAGGAAATAAGGTAAAAGAGCTTGTGGTACAGATTGCAATTGGCAGGTATGATGTGGTGGGCATCACGGAGACATGGCTGCAAGGGGATCAGGACTGGGAGCTAAATATCCAAGGATATACATCCTATCGAAAAGATAGGCAGGTTGGCAGAGGGGGTGGGGTTCCTTTGTTAGTAAGAAATGAAATTAAATCAATAGCAAGAAATGACGTAGGGCCAGAGGATGTAGAATCTGTGTGGGTAGAGTTGAGGAACTGCAAAGGTAAAAAAACCATAATGGGAGTTATGTAGAGGCCTCCAAACAGTAGTCAGGATGTGGGGCACAAGATACACCAGGATATAGAAAAGGCATGTAAAAAGGGCAAGGTTACAGTGATCATGGAGGATTTCAATATGCAGGTAGACTGAGAAAATCAGGTTGGTAGTGGATCCCAAAAAAAGGAATTTGTGGAATGTCTACGAGATGGCTTTTTGGAGCAGCTTGTGGTGGAGCCCACTAGGGAACAGGCAATTCTAGATTTAGTGATGTTTAATGAGGCAGATTTGATAAGGGAGCTTAAGGTGAAGGAACCCTTAGGAGGAAGTAACCATAATATGATAGAATTTATCCTGCAATTTGAGAGGAAAAAGCTGGGATCAGATATAATGGAATTACAGTTGAATAAAGGTAACTACAGAGGCATGAGGGAGGAGCTGGCCAGAATTGACTGGGAGATGAGCCTTGCAGGAAAGACAGTAGAACAGCAATGGCAGGAGTTTCTGGGAGTAATCTGGGAGACACAGCAAAAATTCATCCCTAGGAAGAAGCATACTCAAGGGAGGACGAGGTAATCATGACTGACAAGAGAAGTCAGTGACAACATAAAAGCTGAAGAGAAAGCATACAATGCGGCGAAGAGCAGTGGGAAACCAGGGGATTGGGAAGCCTACAAAGACCAACGGAGGACAACCAAAAAAGAAATAAGGAGAAAGAAGATTAAATATGAGGGTAAACTAGCCAGTAATATAAAAGAAGATTGCAAGAGTTTTTTAGATATATAAAGGGTAAGAGAGAGGAAAAAGTGGACATTGGGCTGTGGAAAATGACGCTGGAGAAGTAGTAGTGGGGAACAAAGAAATGGCGGAGGAACTGAATAGGTACTTTGCCTCAGTTTTCAAGGTGGAAGACACGAGTAACATCTCCAAAGTTCAAGAGAGTCGGGAGGGCAGAGGTGAGTATGGTGGCCATTACCAAGGAGAAGGTGCTAGGAAAACTGAAAGGTCTGAAGGTGGATAAATCACCTGGACCAGATGGATTACACCCCAGAGTTTTGAAGGAGATAGCTGAAGAGATAGTGGAGGCGTTAGTGGTGATCTTTCAGGAATCACTGGAGTCAGGGAGGGTCCCAGAGGACTGGAAAATCGCTAATGTAATTCCCCTGTTTAAGTAGGAAGTGAGGCAAAAGACGGGAAATTACAGGCCACTTAGCCTGACCTCGGTCATTGGTAAGATTTTAGAGTCCATTATTAAGGATGAGATTTCAGAATACTTGGAAGTGCATGGTAAAATAGGGCAAAGTCAGCATAGTTTCATCAAGGGGAGGTCATGCCTGACAAATCTGTTAGAATTCTTTGAGGAGATAACGAGTAGGTTAGACAAAAGAGAGTCAATGGATGTTATCTACTTGGACTTCCAGAAGGCCTTTGACAAGGTGCCGCACAGGAGGCTGCTCAGTAAGATAAGAGCCCATGGTGCTAGAGGCAAGGTTCTAGCATGGATAGAAGATTGGCTGTCTGGCAGGAGGCAGAGAGTGGGGATAAGGGGGTCCTTCTCAGGATGGCGGCTGGTGACTAATGGAGTTCCGCAGGGGTCAGTGTTGGGACCACAATTTTACACTTTATACATTAATGATCTAGATGAAGAACTGAGGGCATCCTGGCTAAGTTTGCAGATGATACAAAGATAGGTGGAAGGACAGGTAGTATTGAGGAGGCAGGGAGGCTGCAGAAGGATTTGGACAGGTTAGGAGAATGGGCAAAGAAGTGGCAGATGGAAAACAACGTGGGCAAGTGTGAGATCATGCACTTTGGTAGGAAGAATAGAGGCATAGACTATTTTCTAAATGGGGAGAGAATTCAGAAATCTGGAGTGCAAAGGGACCTGGGAGTCCTAGTCCAGGTTTCTCTTAAGGTTAACTTGCAGGTTGAGTAGGTAGTTAGGAAGGCAAATGCAATGTTGATATTTATTTCAAGTGGACTAGAATATAAAAGCAGGGATGTGCTGCTGAGGCTTTATAAGCCTCTGGCCAGACCACATTTAGAATATTGTGAGTAATTTTGGGCCCCGTATCTCAGGAAGGATGTTCTAGCCCTGGAGAGGGTCCAGAGGAGGTTCATGAGAACGATCTCAGGAATAAAATATGAGGAACATTTGAGGACTCTGGGTCTATACTCAATGGAGTTTAGAAGGATGAGGCGGGATCTGATTGAACTTACAGAATACTGAAAGGCCATGGTAGAGTGGACATGGGAAAGATTTTCCTTTAGTAGGAGAGACTAGGACCCGAGGGCATAGCCTCAGAGTAAAGGGAAGTCCTTTTAGAAAAGAGATGAGGAGAAACTTCTTTGGCCAGAGAGTGGTGAATCAATGGAATTCATTGCCACAGAAGGCTGTGGAGGCCAGGTCATTGAGTGTATTTAAGACCGATATAGATAGGTTCTTGATTGGTAAGGGGATCAAAGGTTATGGGGAGAAGGCGGGAGAATGGGGCTGAGAAATTTATCAGCCATGATTGAATGGCAGAACAGACTCGATGGGCCGAATGGCCTAATTTCTGCTCCTATGTCTTATGGTCTTATGGTCTAAGATCTTCTTGGGACTTTCTCTTCTTCCACTCCCCTGAATTTTTGGTGTATTTTCTTTAGCTTGGGACTGCTATCTGCCCCTTTTAGGCTGCTTCTGCTTCACAGCTGCCTTCAAACTAATTGAACTCCAACAGCTTCCAAAGCAAACTGCTGTTCATCTTCTATGTGTCTGTGGGAGGGACCTGCCTCTGTCCCCCTGTTGCTAGGCAACAGCCAGTGTTGTACTATAATAAAATAAAAGCAAAATACTGCGGATGCTAGAAATCTGAAACAAAAACATAAAATGCTGTTGCTGAGTCATACAGACTTGAATCGTTAACTCTTTTTTCTCTCTACAGATGCTGTTAGACCTACTGAGTTTTTCCAGCATTTTCTGGTTTTGTGCCAGTTTTCTATTGTTGTGTTTGTTTAACTTCTCCTTAGGAGTCGTAAAACTCATTAGAAATGCAAGCACCCTTTTAAAGTGAAACTAAAACTCAATTTGACTTTTCTTAACACACAAATACAGAAATACAAATCAAACTTAAGGTTTAAAGCTAAAACTCATTCTTAACACCCACAAATATCAATATAACTTACTTAAGCTATCTCTATTTCCTAACTCTTGGTCCATATAATCAGCTGGACTGGCTTCAATCGCTGAGGGGATTGGAGGGGAGTTTTACAGAATTTTTTTTCCCTTTTAGGCCCTGGGATTTTTCTCTAGGCTTTTTTTGCTTGTCCCATGAGCTTGCCTAGCCAAGAAGGGGGTGTGGTGGAGTATGGGGAGATCAGGGCAGGAAAGACACATTTAGCCATGATGGTCCAGCCATTAAGAAAGTTGCACTGGCTTGATAAGTCAGCTGGCCTTTTCCTGCCCAATTTTTTTACCTGTGTGTTTACATCTCCAACTAGAGAGAATCCAGCCACTTCCCCATAACAGTTAATGGCATTAGCATCACTAAATCCCCACCAGGAGCTTAACTGGACCAACCATTTAAATTCTGTTACTACAAGAGCAGGCCCGAGGTTAGGGATTCTATAACTCAACTCCTGGCTTCCCAAAGCCTCTTCACCATCTACAAGGCGCACGTGTAGAGTATGCAATACTCTCCATTTGCCTGGATGGTTGCAGCTCCAACAACACTCAAGAAGCTTGACAGAGTCCAGGACAACACACCCTGCTTGACTGGCACTCCATCTACTATGGTGATGTGTGCGTGCCAATGCAGGCATGCACCTTAGTAAGGCTGGAGGAGAAACGGTATAGCCTCCATGTTAGATATTCACTGTTGCCTGTGTTCTCCACTGCAGATGCTCACTGCTGTCTGTGACACTGTATCAGTAAGACTTTGGCCAGAATTTTCCAGCTGACATGCGAATGGCGTAGCCCGCATGTCAGCGCTTAAAATGTCACACGCTGATGTCGTGCGAGCGTCCTGATGTCAGCGCGCGACATTGCGATATTTCGGTCGGCGGATGCTCTCAGCAGTGGGACCCTCACCCGCCATTAATTGAAGGCCTCATTAAGGCCCTTAACTTGCCAATTGTCCTGGATTTTGAGGGGCCCGTGCGAACTTCAGGTCGGCGCACAGGCCCAACGGGCTGGCGGGTAGGAGATTTTTTAACAAAACTCATGCAATGTCAGGATACGTGGACTCAGAGGAGTTGTTCATGTTTTACACGAAATTTTAATTGCAGAAAGTTTTTAAAAGTTGCCTGTGTGATTGTTAGTAGTTCTCATCGATTTCCAAGAGCTTCTTGTGTACTTTGAAACCAGTCTGCAGACAGTAATCTTTCTCGGGCCTGCATCTTTCCAGAGGCCTCCATTTAGCCTGGGGATATGGGTTCTGACATCTCCACTGGACGCAGCTCCCCTGAGGAGGAAGGGAGGGATAGAATAAGGAGGATGGCAGGACTGGACAATCAGCCTCCAGGGGAGACACCTTTGGGAGGCCAGGCGCAGGCACAAGGGGCACAGGGTCAAGAGGTTGTCCAAGGTGCAAGGGTCCGCAGAGGACACCACTAGCCTGTTGCCAGGGTGTACAGGCAGCGAAGCAGCTATGTCCGAGGTGCAGTGCCGAAGGAGGCTCCGACTCTCAAGGAGACAGTCAACTATACCTGTCAGATAATTGGCCCTGAGATCTCTCCTAACTGTGTGGGAGGACACCCCATGCCAGCGACTCTGAAGCTCATAGTTGCCCTCCACTTCTATGCCTCTGGCTCCTTCCAGGACTCAGTGGGTGATCTTTGCGGTGTCTCCCAATCAGCTGTCCACACTTGTGCCAAGCAGGTTACAGACGCTCTGTTCAGATGGGTATTGACCTTCATCCACTTCTGCTGCAACTAAGCAAGTCAGGCACAGCGAACCAGAGGCTTCGCAGCCATTGCTGGATTCCCGCGTGTCCAGGGTGCAATAGACTGCACACGTGGGCATCAAGGCGCCAGCAGGTGAGCCCGTCAACAGGAAGGGCTTCGACTCCATGAACGTGCAGATAGTGTGTGATCACAGGATGCAGCTCCCACAACGCCTACATCCTCAGACACTCCCAAATGCCAGGGCTCTTCAGTGCTCCAGCCCAGCTGGATGGATGGCTGCTGGGTGTCAAGGGCTATCCCCCTGTGAAGGTGGCTCATGACGCCACTACACCGTCCAAGAACAGAAGCTGAGCATCAGTCCAATAGGAGCCAGGGCACCACAAGGGCTGTGGTGAAGAGAGCTATCGGTCTTCTCAAGATGCGCTTCCGTTGCCTGGACTGCTCAGTGGGCGGACTCCAGTACCCCCAAAATCGCGTCTCTCTGATAGTGGTAGTCTGCTGTGCCCTGAGCAATCTTGCACTGGAAAGGGGGGATGCAGTTGACGATGAATCCAGCATGCCTCAGAGGATGAGGAAGCACAGGGCGATGATGAGGGGCAGAACGATGACCCGCATTTACACCAAGGAGGCAGGGACACCCGTGACAATTTAATCCAAAGAACCTTCAGCTAGCTCCACACACATGGATCAGCAGGAACAACATTGCCTGGCACTTCCACACGTGGCACTTAGGTGCCACATCTTCTACCTGATCAGCTGCAAATACAGAAACATCAATGTCCACTCAAACACTCATGATAAATCTGTGAAAATGAAAAATGCACCACATACTAAAAACCCTCATCCATGGTAACAAAGGTGGACTTTATTGTGTCCAAAAGAAAAGCACACAGCACTTTTTACCGATAAGAAAAATATGGGTGCCCATTCTATGGCCAACACAAAATCACCAGTGACATACCCGTGGAGTGCCTAAGGTGCCTTATGCTTACTTTTTCGGGTGCTACATCTAGGTGCTGCCCCATCGCTCAGAGTGGCTTGAGAGACAGCCTGCTGACTCTGCTGCCCTATTGGGCTCGATGACCTTGGCGGGCGTCCTCTGGCCCGTGGAGGCTGTGATGGCCCTGCCTGGGAGGAAGTGGCCAGTTCCAGTTGTCGCAGCCTCAATGGAAGCAACATTGACTGGCAGAGGGGCGGAGGAGTTGCTGCCCTCATCTGGAGCGCCCTGAGAGGAGCTCGCAGCGACAGCAGGCAGCTGCTGCGCCAATGTGAGGTCCAAATCTACCTCCCTGCTCACCACAGATGCATAGGCACCAAGTGCCAGCGCTTGGTGTCCACAACATCTCCCACATTGGGAATGACCACCCGTGGCCAGAACCGCTGTGAGGGCTTGCAGGTCAGAGCGTATCCAATCATAAAATGTTCCATTCAATTGAAGCCCCTCTCTATAAGAGTCACCAGTCTCTCATTGGAGGAAGCCTGAAAGTCTGCCCTGAGGGCCAAACCTTCACGTCCACTCTGCCTAGACTCCTCCGTCGCAGAGAGCAACTGAACCATTCCCTCATGCAACCCTGCCAGATGCAAACACACTTCCTGCTGCCTTTCCTGCAGCTGCTGCAATGGGGACAACTCCAGAGCCACGTCATCAGTGCTGGACTCAGCGTGTGCCTCGTCCCCTGCAGCCGGCTGCTGGAGCCATCAGCACTCTCTGCCCCTACCCTCTCCTCCAGCGATCGTGATGTGCTCTTTCCACTGTGACCCGGGACACTAGCCGACGATAAAGTCCCCACCAAGATGTGTGTGTCTGCCCTGGTGCCTGACTGGCTGAAATGATGTGCTGCAAGTTGCACTTGTCGCCCCTCAGGTGTGGAGGGGGGACCGGGGGGGTCAAGGTGCGGGTTGTTCTGGTGGTGATGCTGAAATTAACAACAAGGACAGTGCGTCAGTTAGCGTGCATTCACTTCAACCTTTCATCCCTTTCCCCCCCAGCATCATAAGTCGCTCAACCTTAAAGACCCTAAGGAGAAGAACATTGGTGAGGTGGGAAAGAATCAAGATGGGCCCCAAACATTAAACGGACATGCAGACAGATTGGTCAGATGGCCTCAGGAATACCACATGGCATGTTATGAACCATAGGAGTGGGGAGAGTGCAGACGTACCTGACCTGGATGCATTGTGGCCTGGATAGTTGCGAGGCTGAGGAAACATCGCAAACAGTTGTGTCATTTTCCGCCAAACTCAGGAGATTGAGAGGTCACATTACTGGCCTTCATTCCGTATGGAGGGGCATAGACCAGGTGGGCAGAAGGCAACATTTCCCCCTGGCGCAGGGATGAGTAACGTGGTGATATTCATCTAAGTTGAGTGCAATGATGTTCACAGCTGAGGTGCTGAGGACCTTCTGGACAGAGTAACATGGGGCTCACTGGCTGAAAGGGAGCTGGAGGTCCCAAACCCCCTAGAATGGAATAAGTCTTTGGCTGTGCAGCAGCGATCCAATGGCATGTTAGACCATGGTGATAGTGGTCACAAATGGGATAAGGTGACTTTGAAAGGTGGTTGAGACGCTATTCCTCAAGGGGACGAGGGTCCCTCCTGTATGACCCAGACATCAGAATATCCCAGCCTGTGAATGAGCATTGTTTCAGCATTAACGATTGCAGCAACCATCAGTGGTTTGGATGGTGTGCAGACAGAGTGGATGGGACTATGGACCTCAAATACCTGTCCGCTGGACCCCAGCCTCACCGCCCCCGGCCGCCCTGGCCTCCTGCCTCCTGCCCAGATCCATGGCCTGCTCCTCGAAGGGTGTGAGGCACTGCAGGAGGGTGTGCTCACCTCCAGTCCTCTGGCACTCCTGGGCATTGTGGTGAGTTTTTGCCTGCAAAACAGAGAAGAGGATTTATTGGGGCTGCTCGCTCATGTAGTCTGCATGCGCAAGCCTCACCCAACCACAGTGGCCCATCTGAGGCCTCCAGCAGCTCCTGTCCACACTACTGGTGATCAGTCCCCAGAAGATAGCACAGCTGGTCCCAACCCCCTCTCCCAACTGTCCCCTTGGACACATTCAGCATCCATCACTTTGAATATCACATGGTTCTTAGCGCCCATGGCAAGGAGGCACAACTAGGTGTGGCACCGATGCCAGCAGATGGCACTTGCCCAAAACACCTTGAGGCACCCCTTGGATCATGTCATTACCTTCAATGTGACATGTGTTGGAGTTCTGAGTAAGTGTCTACCGGCCTGTCCTGCAGCTTGCCCCCAAAGTACTCAAATGTGACAAACATGGGTGAGAAAGAGGAGTGTGTGAAAGAGAGGGAGAGTGAGAATTCTCACTCACCCTCATCCCCACACATGTGTGAGAGAGATGAGTGACTGAGTGTGTGTGAATGAGAGTGAGTGTGTGAAAGCGATAATCAGTGTGAAAGAGGATGAGTGTATGTGAGAGAGTGAAGGTTTTTGTGAGAGAGAGGTGTGTGAGAGAGAGAGTGAGGGTGTGTGTGTGAGAGTGTATGAGAGAGAGAGTGAGGGTGTGTGTGTGAGAGTGTGTGAGAGAGACAGTGAGGGGGTATGAGAAAGACAGTGTGCAAGAGTGTGTGTGTGAGAGAGAGTGTGTGTGTGTGTGTGTGTGAGAGACAGAGTGAGGGTGTGTGAGAGTGAGGGCGTGAGTGAGGATGTGACAAAGAGAGGGAGTGTGTGAGAGAGGGAGAGAGAGTGTGCGTGAGAGTGTGTGTGTGTGTGTGTGTGTGTGTGTGTGAGAGAAACAGAGTGAGGGTGTGAGAAAGAGAGGGAGTGTGTGAGAGAGGGAGAGAGAGAGTGTGTGTGAGAGTGTGTGTGTGAGAGAGACAGAGTGAGGGTGTGAGAAAGAGAGGGAGTGTGTGAGAGAGAGGGAGAATGAGATAGCGTGTGTGAGAGTGTGCGTGTGTGTGTGAGAGAGAGAGAGGGTGTGTGAGAGTGAGGATATGAGTGAGGGTGTGAGAAAGAGAGGGAGTGTGAGAGAGAGAGTGAGAGTGTGTGAAAGAGTGTGTGTGTGCGTGTGTGAGAGAGTGAGTGAGGGTGTGAGAGTGAGGGTGTGAGTAAGAGAGGGAGTGTGTGTGAGAGAGGGAGTAGTTGTGCTTATGTGTGTGTGTGTGTGTGTGTGTGAGAGAGAGATAGAGTGAGGGTCTGAGAGTGAGGGTGTAAGAAAGAGAGGCAGTGTGTGAGAGAGAGGGAGAGTGAGAGAATGTGTCTGGCTCACTCCCAGCCTCAGAGTTCTCATTCACCCTCATCCCCGCACACCAATGTGAGAGAGAGTGAGGATGTGCGAGAGTAACGGTGTGAGAGTGAGGGTCTGAGAAAGAGAGGGAGAGTGAGAGAGTGTGTGTGAGAGAGTGTCTGTGGGTATGTGAGAGGGAGTGAGGGTGTGAGAGTGAGGATGTGAGAAAGAGAGGGAGTGTGTGAGAGAGAGGGAGAGTGAGAGAGTGTGAGAGAGAGAGAGTGCGTGTGTGTGTCTGGCTCACTCCCTGTCTCAGGATTCTCACTCACCCTCATCCCCGCACACCAACAGATAACTCACATTCACACAGTGGGTGAGGATGAATGAGTGAGCACTCTGAGACAGAGTGAGCTAGACGCACACACTCTAACCCTCACACACTCTAATGGTCATCTTTATTAATTATTCTTTTGTAATTATCAGCTATTGCTAGGTCATTGTTTTATTTTTGCTCAGCAAGTTGTTTCTTTTCTTCATGCTCAATTTTTTTAAAATTCATGTATCTTTCTGAAATTTGCTCATCAGCCCCTTGAGTGAGAAAAAACAGAAATGTGCTACCTACCACCACCACCCCACCACCCCTCCCCCACCCCCCGCCCCCAACGCAAAAACGCTGGACAAGCCTGACCCAGAAAGATAAGGGCAGTAGACAGACAGGAACACCACCAACTGCAAGTTTCCTTCCAAGTCACACACCACCCTGACTCAGAACCTTAATTGCTCGTTAATGGCTCCCTCATTGTCCTTTAATGTTGCTGTGCTACCCAGATATTACAGGGTTGTTGTTTATATTGTTTCGCACATGACCACTGGAATTTTGTGAAGTAGAGTTTGCTCCTGATCTTTGACTGTAGTCTCCATAAATGTGGGAAAATAATAAAATTATAGTTTGCTACAGTGATGCAGTGCCCTCCCTCCCACATTGTACACAGGGGAAGGAGACCACACAGGGTTAGATTGGGAGCTGAGTAAACATTGCCCTCTATTGAACAATAAGAAGATTTAAAAAAATAAACACTGCCTTTCTTCCTGAAGCGAAGCAGAGGGGTAGAAATGTAGTTACAATCAGTTTATAGTAGGCCAACTGATCAGCGCACATGCAAACCAGGAAGACTAAAATGGGCCTTGCCCTCAGATAACATTAACATTATGTGGTTTGATCTGCCTGTGCAGCTTGACCCAGATCATGAGTTTGAAGGGATGTACTTGGTGCTATTGAAATGCCAGCTGTCTGAAACTCTCCCAATTTTCAGCCAGCTCCAGCCACCTTGAACTCCACAGTGGGGTTCCAGCAGGACACCAGGACAAACTCCCCACACCCAACAGGATGTCAAAATATGTTATTTTAATAAATCAGTCCTTGTGACCGAGACTCTTCAGAATCATTTACCCATTTCACATTTCATTCTAGATGGAGGGTTTACTGATAAAGTGGATAAGGTTCAGATAAAGGATTAGACTTAAGAGCAAATGAATAGACAGAGTGGGATTGTCATATGAGGAGAGATTGAGGGTCTATATTCCTTAGAGATTTGAAGAATGAGGGGTGACCTCAATGAAACTTACAAAATTCTTGCAGGGTGTGACAGGGTGGATGTGGATAAGATGTTTCCCCTGCCTGGTGAGTCTAAAATCAGCTAACGTAATCTGAGGATAAGGGGTAGCCATTTAAGACTGAGGTGAAGAGGAATATTTTCACTCAGAGGGTGGTGAATTTTTGGAATTCTGTACCCCAGAGGGCTGCGGAAACTCAACCATTGAGCAAGTTCAAGACAAAAATTGATAGATTTCTGGAGACTAATGATATCGAGGGTTATGGAGATAGTGCAGGAAAGGGGTGGATGATCAGCCATGATCTAATTGAATGGCAGAGCAGACTCAATGGGCTGAATGGACTACTCTTGTTCCAATGATCCTATGTAAGGGTCTGTTAAAGGATTAAACTGAGAGTCTTAGGCAATCACTGAGGATCAAGGGTGACTTGCATCCGCTCCGACTCAACGGGTTCTAATATGGTTAGAGAGAGGGCTCGATGCGCAATCTGCAGGCTCTGCTACGTGTGATATTCAAAGGGTTGAATAGATGGGTGATTTGGAGGCTTCGGCACTCTCTCCAATGCCACGACTCCATTTCTGTTTGTTTCAGACAAAATCTCTCGATGTGTTCGGTGTTTTCCCAAGTGAACTTTCTCCATTTTGGTTGGCCACAAGCCAGGGACTCCCGTGAGTCAGTGGGGCTGTTTGACCTCTTCGGGGGTGTTTTTAGGGCATCCTTAAAGCATTTCCACTGTCCTCCTGGGAGCTTCCTACCATGACCATGTTCCTTGAGGGAACCAGGGGAAGCTGTCCCACCTGCTGGCCAATCAGAGACTGGCAACTCTTTATTGTTCAGTAGTGCCACTGGGAGGCGGTGGTTGTTACCAGTACTATACCAACCTGAGGCTTAGGATCGCTGAGGGATCCAGGCACAGGTGAGTATTGGCAGGCAAGGAGTCATGGGGTGGAGGTCCAGGACATGGAAAGGGGGGTCACTGGCTGGGAGGCAGAAGGCTCGGCAGCAAGGGCAGGGAGTTGGCTCTCAGTGTTCCCCCCCACTACCACCAGCCACCCCCCCCTGCACCCCCCCCACCCCCACGCGACCCCCCCCCCCCCCCCCCCACCCCCCCCAACCCCCAACATTCCCAATGCCAGGTCCCTCAATTAGACACTGAGTGTCTTTGAATATGAACACCCACCACCACCGCAGCGCCCCCCCCAACCCCTCCACCCACCAATATCCGAAGCCCACCAGCAAGCCTGATAAGGGTTGGTAATTTCCTCGTCCACCACTATGTGAATACCAGCAGTAACAGGCTGAGACCCTTAAGTTGGCATTAATTTCCCAGTTAAGGGCATCAATTGAAGGTGGTTGAGAAGGTGTCCACTAGCCTTCTCACCATGGACTTAATTGGGGCAGTGGCAAGAAAAGGGTAGGATCCCCACCGGCCACCCTCCTGCCTAATTAAATGCCTCCCCTGCAAACTCACCACGTAGGAGGGCATTAAATTCCACCCAGAGTGTTCAGTTGTCATTCATTCCAATAGGATGCTGCCCACATGGCTGATGTGCCCTGCTTGTGGATTCACAGCTTGCTGAGGGCCTCTCGTGGTAGAATCACATCATTGCAACAACAGGAGGGTTGATGTTGAAGATATCACACTCGATAAATTCATCGACTTTTAACATCTATAAACACTTCCCTGCTTCCTCTCATGGTGCCATGCCATGGAGCAGAGACATGGGTGGGGGAGGGGCTTTGAGTGGAGCCATTCATAGAATAAGGTCTCTCAGGCTGGAAGCCTTTCTGATATTCACTTGAGGGAAATCATACATTGGGGTTTTACTCTACAAAGCTCTTGTTCATGTATTCATGGTTCTGGGATTATTCCTTTGGAATGAAGGGAGGCCCATGTGACGCCAAAATCTAAAACTCTCAATATTGCCACATCAGCCAGACTGCATCATCAGTAATGTTACTGTCATACTGTGCTGGCCCTGAATCGACAACACATTATTGAACTGCACGATTCAGGGTTCAGATTCATGGTTCGAGCGAGGATTTGGCCTTTAGGGGTAGGGCTATAGTATATTAGCTCGACACTGGTCATAGACAAAAGGCTAGAGCTACCCTGTAAGATTCCCTCAGTGAAAGGACTAACAGAGATTCTTAACATGGCCTCTGGAAAAGAAGCTCATGTCTCACCAACTGATTTAAATGTTCTGAGGATAATACAGTTTGATGCACAGCGATATATTTCATAGTTTTTTAAAGTCTTCCACAAGGTGCCACACGATAAGCTGTAGGGCTTCGCCTGTTCCCTCAGAGACCCTCCCCAAACTCAAGCTCGTGACACCAGATTCACAAGTCTATGGCTTGAACAGAATGATCAGCGAGACAAGCTTCTTCTGATAATTCACAATCGCTTTATTGAATCACCCACAACCCCACAGTACAGACCCCCAAATTTAAAACAACCCATTCCCAGTACCTGACCATGATTCAGTTAAAACTTACAAAAACACAGGCAAACCATCACATCCTGTCCTGAAACCTTAAGAAAAAAACCCTCAAACCAATGTCACCAAGTTACGGCTGTTACAAGGTCCAAAAAAACACCAAGTTTTCACCCCAAACCTTCACAAAACCCTCAGACCAATATCACTACGATTTGGCTGAAACTTACAATCCCCAACGCGGCTGGTCTGTCCAGTGTTGACTGTAGGCCTAAGTCAAGGTGACCAAACTCAACCTTTCTTCCAAAAGCAGCCCAAATGCTCAGATCTACTCTGCTTTTACAATAATTTAACTCAGACATGTCAAAGCATATTTCCTGTTGTTCCAATGTCCATTTAGTTGAAAACAAAAACAAAAATACTTGGAAAATCTCAGCAGGTCTGGCAGCATCTGCGGAGAGGAACACAGTTAACGTTTCGAGTCCATATGTTTCCACACAAAGTCCAGACAAATGTCATCAGCTCCAGCTGGTTGAAATAATACAGGGTTTTCCATGGAAGATGTATATAGATGAATATTATCTATTCTCATTGTATGAGCAATTCTCCTGCTGTTTGAGGTGGCACAGTACCTGGCTCCAAAGTTAATGAGGGTTTGAATGACCCTATTCCAGTACTATTGTTCATGGTGTTTAAATAATTCCTTGAGTGTATTGTATTGATGATATGTTCTTTGTGTCATTGTATTGGGTAATCAGACTTCTTGATCACATTAGTCAATGTCCAAACCCCTTTGATGAGTCACAGCGTTTTAACTAAATGTGCAAATTAACCCCTTGCTGCCCAGCCCTGTACTGCTGACTGCAGCTTATCTTTTAAAAATGTATAGTTCCAACACGAGGTCAAAACATGTCCATGGGTTTGAAATTATGTTCCATAAATTTCCCAGCTGGAGGGGATTTTGATCCTCCAAGGCTTCTTAAAAGCCTGAGGAATTTCTGGGCATGACTTGGATAAGTTGCTGGTGGCACTCTTACTGGTTATTAATGGTAGAAGTTCTCCATGGGCATTGACTATCAACAGAGTCTTGCATGGATTGATGTTGGGTTTACTGCTCTTCATCATCTTTATCAGTGAAAGCATTTAGGGAACTGTCCATAAGTTCATGGATGACACAAAAATTTGCACATAGCTCAGGACCTTAGATGATAAAAATAGGTTATAGGCAAGTCTTGGTGCAACTGGAGAATGGATCATCATTTGGCAAATGTTAAACAGGGTTATAAACTAAAGGTAGTTGAACAGGAAGAAGACTTCAATTTTATGATCCATGAATCTCTGAAGGCTCATGGCCAATGACATGAGAATATTGTGAAAGTCAACAGAGTATTAGGATGCATTTCTAGAATAATTAAATATAAGATGAAAATTACCATACAGATCTTGGTTAGATTTCATCAAGAGAAAATTGTGCCCAATTTAACATCCTCAAAGGTATGTAGCACAGAGGCTTGGAAAAGGTTCAGACGAGGAAACCATTTTTAGTTAAAGGTGCTTACTCCCAAGATAGACTATGAGAGCTGGGGCATTTTCGTTTAGCAAAGCAGAGACTTTGAGAAGATTTGATTGCATGTGATTACACTGGTCAGGATGAGCATGTTAGCATGAATCAGGGACAAAACTGTAGAATACATAAGCATAGAACTAAGTTGGATGAAGGGAGTTGTTTATTTTCAGAGTTAACAACCTCGGGAACAACCTCATGGTCCATCAATGACACTTCCCTCCCCTTCCTTGACCTCTCTGTCTCAATTTCCAGTGATAGACTGTCCAACGATATTCATTACAAGCCTAACAACTCCCACAGGTACCTCGACTACAGCTCCTCACACCCCGCTTCCTGTAAGAACTCCATCCCATTCTCTGAGTTCCTTCGCCTCCGTTGCATCTGTTCCGATGATGCCACTTTTCAAAACAGTTTCTCTGACATGTCTTCCTTCTTCCTTAACTCACCCACAGTGGTTGACAGGGCCCTCAACCGTGTCTGGCCCATCTCCCGCGCATCCGCCCTCACTCCTTCCTCTCCCTCCCAGAACCATGATAGAGTCCCCCTTGTCCTCACTTATCATCCCACCAGTCTCTGCTTCAAAGGATCATCCTCTGCCATTTCGGCCAACTCCAGCATGATGCCACCACCATCTTCCCTTCACCACCCCGGCGGCATTCCGCAGGCATCGTTCCCTCCGGGACATCTTGGTCCACTCCTCCATCACCCCCTACACCTCAACCCCCTCCCATGACACCTTCCCGTGCAACCACAGAAGGTGTAACACCTGCCCCTTTACTTACCCCCTCGTTGCCGTCCAAGGGCCCAAAAATTCCTTTCAAGTGAAGCAGCATTTCACTGGCACTTCCCTCAATTTGGTCTACTTCATTCGCTGCTCCCAGTGCAGTCTCCTCTACATCAGAGAGACCAAACACTGACTGGGTGACCGCTTTGCGGCACCTTCAGTCTGTCCACAAGCATGACCCAGACCGCCCTGTCGCTTGCCATTTCAGCACTCCACCCTGCTGTCAGGCCCACATGTCCGTCCTTGGCCTGCTGCAATGTTCCAGTGAAGCTCAACGCAAACTGGAGGAACAGCATCTCGTCTTCCATTTAGGCTATCTACAGCCTTCCGGACTTAACATTGAGTTCAAGGACTTCAGATCATGAACTCTCTTCTTCATCCCCACTCCCTTTCCGATCCCCCTTTTTCCAATCGTTTTTAAATATATTTTTCTTTTCCCACCTATTTTTAAATTTATTTCAATATATCGTTTTATCTCTACCCTTTAGCCCATTTCAATCCCTTCCCCCCACCCCACCCTGACTAGGGCTATCTGTATCTTGCTCATCCTGCTTTCTACCCTTAATGTCACCATTAGCACATTTCTTAGATAATATCACCACCGTCAATACCCCTTTGTCCTTTTGTCTATGACATCTTTGGCAATCTCTTCTTTGCCTCCACCTATCACTGGCCCTCTATCCAGCTGTACCTGTCCCACCCCCCTCAACAAGCTTGTATTTCACCACATTTCTTATAATATTTCTTTAGTTCTGATAAGTCATACAGACTCAAAACATTGACTGTGTTCCTCTCCGCAGATGCTGTCAGACCTGCTGAGTTTTTCCAGCTGTTTTTGTTTTTGTTTCAGATTTCCAGCATCCACAGTATTTTGCTTTTAACCTCAGGAACAAATTGTCAGCTCATACAGTGAATGCACTGTAAGCATTTATAACAGAAGATCAGTTACTGGGGAGAATTTCTGTGTAGAAGGTTTTGGGGGATGTACCTCCAATCACTGTGCTCTCCTGGAACTTGTCTGATTGTAACGCACGCTGCTTCTGCTGTTTGACTTGCAAGTAGTCCTGTGTTGAAACTTCCCCAGGTTGGCACCTCATTTTTAGGTATGCCTAGTGCACCTAATGGCATGGTCTCTTGTACTCCTCATTGAACCAGGTTTGATCTTCTGGCTTGGTGGTAATGATATAGTGAGGTACGTACTGGGTCATGTGAATACAGATTATTGATCGATACAATTTTGCTGTTGATGGACAACAACGCCTCATGGGTATCCAGCTTTGAGCTGCTAGATCTCTTCCTAATCTATCCCATTTAACATGGTGGTAGTGCCACACGATTTGATAGAAGCTATCCTCAGTGTGAGGATGGGACTCCACCTCTACAAGAAATCTGCGATGCTGACTTCTCCCAATAGTGTCATGGACAGGTACATCTGTGACAGGTAGATTGGTGAGGGTGAAGTCAAGTCAATTTTTCCCTCTTATTGATTCTCTCACTACATGCCACAGGTCCAGTATGGCGGGTTTGCCTTTCAAGACTCGGCAAGCTCAGCCAGTAATGGTGCTCCCAAGCCATTCTTGATGTTCTTCGCACAGGTTACATTCTGTGCTTCAGCCAAGTGGTGTTCAACATGGAGGAGTACTGCCCATGTTTGACCTGATCCTATGAGACCTCATAGAGTCCGAATCAATATTCAGAACTCCCAGCGCCACTCCCTCCTGGCTAAGCAGGATTTACAAGGATAGTTTCAGAAATACAGGGTATACATATCAGGAAAGGATTGACAGACTGGGTCTCTTTTCTCTTGAAAAAAGAAAGCTGGGATGTAACCTAATAGAGGTCTTTAAAATGAGGAAAGGTTTCGATAGAGTGGATATAGAGAGAATGTTTCCTCTTGTGGGGAAGAGCATAACTAGAGTCCATCAATGTAAGGTAGTGACCAAGAAATCCAGTACGGAATTCAGGAGAAAAGTCTTTACTCAGGGAGTGGTGAGAATGTGGAACTCACCACCACAGGGAGTGTTCAAAGTGAATAGTATAGATACATTTAAGGATAAACTAGACGAGCACATGAGGGAGAAGAGAATAGTTACGATGATATGCTTAGATGAGGAAAGATGGGAGAAGGCTCAAGTGAAGCAGTAATACTGGCATGGACTGGTTGGACCGAATAGCCTGTTTCTGTGTTTTACCCTATGTTGTACTCAAATGTCAGAGAATAATTTCTACACTAGCTGAGGTTTCTTTCTTTACCCACTTTTTATAAATTGCCTCTCCCAGGGGTTGTGTAGCTGGTTCATGGGAGAAGGAGGCTGCTGGATTAGGATTGGGAGTAGGCAATCATACTCTGTAATACCCATTCCATGACTGTATAAGACAGATTTGATGAGCTCACTGCTCTTCTCATTTCCACATATTTATGACTGATTCTGGAATAAGAGGACAATTCTTAACTCTGGACACATTGTTGAAGGTTTCATCACATGACCTCCTCCTGAAATCACTCTTCCTCCAAACTCCTACCATTGGTAAAACCACCCTCTCTTGCCTTCCTACACCAATGGGAATGCAACTAGATGCTTCATTATCTGATTGAATAATTCCTCACCGTCAGCCAACAGACTTTATTCACAGGTCTGGTATTTTTATATCTAAGAAATAGATGTGCTGAAAGAAAATGAAAACAAGAACACTTTTTTTATTGCCCCTATGATTTTTTCTTACACCAAGAGACAGTCTTTCATTCTTGGACACTCCAGAACAATCCAGGAATGTTAGCAACCCGGTGAGGGGGTACGGGACCACAGGGATGTGCCAGTTTGGGAATCACGGGCCTGTGGCTTTCCAGGGTTCCTGTGCTTCAAATGAGGCCAATCATTGGTCAGATTGCTGGGCTGTCTGCCTGCTACAGGCTTAACAACAGATCTGCAAATAAAACAGGAAATGAAGCGTTAGGGAATAAGCCACTGTGCATTAGAAAGAACCAAACCTATTATAAAATTCTCTGTGGCTTCCCCTAATTATCGTTTCCCGACAGCTCCATCGCTTCACTTCAAATACATAGCCCACACCAACGTAAAGTCCTTGTGGGAAGAGGTCCCTGTAGAGTTGATTACTGACAAACCTCCCCAGTAACAGTAAACAACTCCATTTGTGAAATGTTGGCAGCCTCCAGGGATGGGAATTGATGTGCTGCAGAGATAGAAGAGGTCCATATGGCTTTTGATGTGACTTATTTGCGCTTATCGTAAAATGAAGAAAGACTTGCATTTGTATTGCGCCTTTCACCACTTCAGGTGGTGATTTCACCAATCCACTTTATAGCCAATTAAGTACTTTTTGAAGTATAGCCACTCCTGCAATATAGGAAGCACAGCAGCCAATTTGCACACAGCAAGCTCCCACAAACAGCAATGTTATAATGACCAGGAAATCAATGATGTTGGTTGTTGAATAAATATTGACTTGGACACCAGGAAAAAATTCTCCTGCTCTGCTTTGAATTGTGCAATGGGATGATTGGGCAGATGGTGCCTCAGTTTAATGTCTCATCCAAAAGGTGACACCAGTGACAGCGCAGCACTCCCTCAGCACTGCACTAGAGTGTCAGCCTAGATTATTGTTCATAGAGTGGGGCTTGAACCCATGATCTTGTGACTCAGCAATTGATGCTACCTAAGATCACAGGCAACACCAGGGATAGATTGCTTTCTGCTCTGTGCAATGCATGGAGTGCCCACCATGACTGTGCAGCACTGCAGGTCTCCATCCCCTCTGTTGCTTTTCATTTGCCATGGATCTTTATGCATTCCAGCAATAATGCACAGCTGGTTAAACGTGGCTTCCCCTCACCAGTCTTTCTTTGCTCCTGTCTGTTACTTCCCTGGCACATTGCTCAAATGATTCTCTCTGATTCTCTCCCATCTTAAATCAGATGCAGCTTTGGGGTCTAAACCATGTGAAGGGACTTTGGGGCACACCACTGTTGACATGTCTGTAAAGAGGGTACTGCCATCAGCAACCCAGCATCCCATGCATCAATGCTGAATAAGACAAGAACAAAGAGAACAAACAAAAGTACAGCACAAGGAACAGGGCCTTCGGCCCTCCAAGCCTGCGCTGATCATATTGCCCGTCAACTAAAACATTTTGCACTTCCTTTCATTACCCCTCAGAATCCACATAGAAACTTCAACAATGGTCTCCAACTTCTATCCAAGCATTCTGCTTTCCTCTTCCCTGACAGTTACTCTCTTGTTCCTCTTTTTGTGACTCTGTTGTCTGGCACACCTGGTCGCCTCCTTCATTCTTAATGCTTTGAAATCAAGGCTCATTGCACCATTTCTTGCCCAAATCATTCAAAACCTTGAAACACTTTCACCTTCACAGTCATCCCATCCTCCGACTGTCTAAAACACTTAGTGGGACTTTGCAAAGGCGGCAGGGATCCTGCCACTGGGGCCAAAAGTGGGGGTGAGGAGGGGAGTGGCCCCACTTTAACAGGTGACTGGGCCTGGGACTACACTGGGTTTACACTGGCAGTCAATGAAGTGTCTGCCAGCAGGGCTGCTGTGCCTTTTACAGATAATGGCCCACCTCTCAGAGCTGCTGGCCTACTCAGAGGTGGGGGGGTTAGGGTGGGACGGGGGCTGCCTTTTTTGCCCTGGCCCCCTTGAGTTCCATAAAACCCTCTTCCCTAGGCAGTCACTGGGAGGCCACCTCCATTTAGTTAATGGCACCTCATTTGGTGAGGGGTGGGGGTCGATTCACCATCAGAAAAATGCTGCAGGCACCTTTAAACTGGCCCCTAATTGTGCATTTATTTATAGATATTGGTTGTCACCTCACTGAAGCGGGCAGCCTCTGCCCCTTCTGGTCCCTCCATCGGCAAAGCACCCTGACAGTGGGGCCAAGTCGGGTGGTGATGGGGGGCTGTGGGGTGCTATCCAACCTAGCTCCCCGCCAGGTTAAACTTGGTGGCCTTGTTGCTGGCTGGGGTAAGTGCCACTTGTTTGGGCATCCTGTGCCCTAAGGGGACCCCCCAACCAAGGTAGGCCCTTCCATTGACCCCCTATTCTGCAGAACCCAGTCCCAACACCCACCTCACCAGAGCCTGCCACAAAAACCCAGATTTACCTCTGTGCCAGGGCTCCATGGCTCCCTGGCATTTGCAACAGCCTGTAGTCCCAGTAGTGGCTGCCACTCCCAGTGGTGTTGCTGGGATGAGAGAACTGCCAACCATTTGCTTGGCTAGCAATTCTCAGAGGCTGGACTTCCGCCCAGATTGTGAGGGGGAGGGGGCAGAAGTCTTGCCCTGAGCCAATTAACAGCCCAATGACCATTAAATCACAGTGGGGTGAGCCAGCCAAGTAGAGGCATGTTCACCCCCAATTGTCAAGCCAACACCTCCTCATGAAACTCCCCCCCATAGACTCTGCTGCATTTTATGGAGACTCTGTAATATAGACTCTGTTCACTATAAGATCTGTCCACCTCCAACTCATTGCCTTACCCAGTAAATGTCTGTATTCACTCTGTTATGGAAAAATCATTCAAACCTGCTAGAAATAATAACCAAATTCAAATGTGGATCACAATGCTGGTAATACGAACAATTTAAAGGGTCAGAAAATGACAGGTTGACTGTCAGGTTCATTAACAGTCCCTGTGTGTTTAGTTTAATAATAACTATGTGCTGCAACCAATAACAATCCAGAATGGGATGGGAGTAATCACCTGCATTGATTTCCTTCAAACAAAGAATAACAAAAGCAATGCAGGGGACGACCTCAAATGTGCTTGCAATATGCTTACTCCTTACTTAATATGTTACTTACAGGGGGCTATCTGGTGTTCAGTTAACAACATGCAAGCATCAAGCATATCAAAGAGATCCTGATTAAACCCAGGTTTGGGTTTGAGTCTGGGTTCACAGACCTGACTCAGAATTCACGGTTCCAATGAGGTGAAGTCCTCTGTGTTGTGAAGGTTGATTTTGTTGCCAGATTCTAAGAGAGAGCTGTACTGAATTAGAACAGACTGACGCCTAATTCAGACAGTACGAAGGAGTCTGGTATGTCTGCGGTTTGGGTGCTCGCTTTGGAATATTTGTGGGATGAAACATAATGGTTTTATAGCTTTAGACTAAAGCTAAGATGTCTTGAAGTCATGGCAGATCTGAAAAGCTGGTGGTGAGAGGAGCTTAGCTAGATGACCACAGTGCCCACATTCCCGGTCCATATGCCAAGGTCTACCCACTGAATATAGTGGGGGCCCTTCAACATTTCTAAAGCAGCCAGGGTCAGGGCCACCTCGGGTCATCATGGAAATGACTTCAACCAAACATGAAATATAAATGACTTGTCAAAGTCCACAACACATCCATGGTAAATGAGAGAGGCCCTCTTACATCAGACAGGAGCTAGGCTTGTAAGACACCAAAAGCATTCTGCCAGAGGGAGAGAGGGGGAGGGAGACAGATGAGTGAGGAAGGGAGAAAAAGGGGAAGGCAGGGAGAAAGGAGAGAGGGAGGGGCTTGCAAGGTAGAATAGGTGCTTGCGACCAATAAGCCAAAGAAACACTCTCTTGGAACACATAGACTGTCAAACTGCAGTACCCAGACCCCAAGAGTCAACAAGGGAGATACAAAGCGATGCCAGTCAGTGAATTTCAGTGTTTACTAATTTGCTAGCATGTCCTGTCTGTTACTGTCATGGTGTGAAGATGTTTCTGTGCCCTTGATTTCTCTGTTTGATCCCATTGGCAGACACTGGGGTAGCATTGACAATGGCTGTGGAGTGAACACAGTCCATTTGTGGTTCAAATTCCTATAGGCCTATCCTTTGGGATCAATATAACCAAATATTGGGCAGGGATATCATGAGCAACCAATCAGCAACCACCAGTCCCTTCCGTGTGCCCCATTGGAGAATTGACCCTACGCTCTTTTAGAAGGTGGGGTCACTAGGCATATGTCAATAATCCAATAGGGCCCCTGGAAATGAGCCACATGAGATCTCAGGGAATGAACTAAAAATGGCATAGTGTCTTTAGGAATGTGCCATTAATCACATGGGGTGCAAGGGTTGTGTCAATAATCACATGGAGTCCCTGGGAACGAGCCAATAGCCTCATAGCATTACTAGAAATTTGCCAACGATCATAAGGAATCTGAGGGAATGAGCCGAAAATGACATAGTGTCCCTAGGAATGTGCTAGTAATGTGATGGGACTGCAGGGGGTGTGCCGAGAGTGACATAGGGTTCCTGGGAACGTGTCAATTAGTGCAAGGGGTACTGGAGGATATTTTTATAATAAGGTCAACCAAATCATCATTGCAATGTCCAGAAACCCCATCTTCCTTTCCCCTCCTTTTTTTTAAATTGATTCGTGGGATGTGGGCATCACTGGCTAGGCCAGTATTTATTGCCCACCCCTAACTGTTCTCATGAATGAATAAAAAAAGCACAGAAGACTCGTACATTAGTCCAGCTATGAAGGAGTCCAATATATAAAGCGCACAGAAATCACACTGGGACCAGAGGATGTGTCAATATTCACATGGGGATCCCTGGGAATGTGCTAATGGTTACATGAGGCCAGTGCAGTATTTCCATTTAATGTCATGCGATGCATCATTATGTTTTAGACTGCTGTCTGCTCTCCTTGTTTGCTGGTGTCTCTGGTTGTTCTTCTTTTTCTGTACTGCTGTGCGTTTCCAAGATAGCTGTAAGAGAACATTCCACACCCAGTTCCATCACATTGGAGGTAGTCAGTGTACTTTGCTAAAAGGGTGAGAACCCAGGCTGCAGGGCATTCTCAAATTATATTTAGGCAGAATTATATCATTGCATGCAATGACACCTCCTCACATGTACTAAACATTAATTTGGTTAACAAAAACAAAAATAGCTAGAAAAACTCAGCAGGTCTGACAGCATCTGCGGAGAGGAACACAGTTAACATTTCAAGTCCATTTGACTCTTCAACAGAACTAAGGAAAAATAGAAAAGAGGTGAAATATAAGTTGGTTTGGGGGGGGTGGGGTGGGACAAGTAGAGCTGGATAGAGGTCCAGTGATTGGTGGAGATAACCGAAAGATGTCATAGACAAAAGGACAAAGAGGTGTTGAAACTGGTGATATTATCTAAGGAATGTGATAATAAAGATACAGATAGCCCTAGTGGGGGTGGGGTGGGGGGAAGGGATCGAAATAGGCTAAAAGGCAAAGATAAAACAATGGATGGAAATACATTTAAAAATAATGGAAATAGGTGGGATAAGAAAAATCTATATAATTATTGGAAAAAAGGGGGATCGGAAAGGGGGTGGGGATGGAAAGAGAGTTCATGATCTAAAATTGTTGAACACAATATTCAGTCCAGAAGTCTGTAAAGTGCCTAGTCAGAAGATGAGGTGCTGTTCATCCAGTTTGCGTTGAGCTTCACTGGAACATTGCAGCAGGCCAAGAACTTGGTTAAGTTGGTGACGTGCTCACCTTCAATTGGCTGGAATGCCTAGGTTGAGAGTTCAAACTGCAGACTTGACCCGTGCGGACTCCAATGTTGTCACAATGGAGTGCATCCTTGTTCGTAGGTATCCTGACAGGATGTGAAACCAAAATCGCATTTGCCTCTTCAGGAGGCTGCTCAAATAAGATCAGGGGCTCTGTTAGAGCCCAGGCAGCAGCAATGAGCCTCGTATCCAAAGTTAATTTGGATTAGCTGATACATTATTTTCCAGTTTTAGCCTCTGGAGAGAAAGACCATCAAAATTGAAAAGACGAGTCAGAGGGAAATAAAAACGGAAAATGCCAGAAATACTCAGCACATCTGGCAGCATCTGTGGAGAGAAACATAGTTAACGGGTGCAAGTTTGACCTAAATGATGTGCTCACAGCAGCAGCGACTGTAGAGGGATCAGGAACCTGACTATTGCAGCAACGGGTATTACTGTAGCTGTTTAATTCAGCCATTGCATTCGCATCCCATTTCCAGGTTATCCAACTGGAGTGTAGGTGTAATGGTGACACGTGCCAGTCAATGGAAGGGTCTCTATTTAAAGGATCAGAATGATTACATTCTGGATCAATTCCTGAGTTTTCAGAAAGCAGAATAATGGAGTGAGATGTGGGAAGGCTGCACCCTGCCCTGGGTCTCTTCACTGTGAGGTCCCACCACCATTATATGTTATTGTCCTCTGATGAATGGGTTATTCCCATGTTGATGCAACCATTTTGTATTGCTTATCATACAGCTCAATTTTGGTGCTGTTAAAGCTCAACGTTTCACCTCAACTGTTGATGCTATGATGTAGTTTTTGTGCCAACCTGAAGGTGAACACAGCCCATTGGCATGGTGGCAGATTTTCACGCCTCTCATCAAAAGGAAGTTGGTGAGTTTTTGCAGCACGTATACAAAGATATTGACCGCTACCTAGTCCACACCTTTAAGGTAGAGTAACAGCGGAAACTGTGGCAGTCACGTATCAGAACCTAAGCAGGGTGCTGAGGAAAGATCGAGACTGTCAATTCATTTGATAATTGGTGTCTACACTTTAATACTTGGCCCTAACTTTGTCCCCTTCCTCATTGATGGTTTCACCTTAGAGGAGGAAACCAAGAATAACCATCTCTGTGGATTCAGAATCACAGGATCCAGGACTCAGCACCCAACAAAAAATGAACTTATTGGAGCTGATACTTGGGCAGGTGGTGAATTACTGCCCCACTGTAGCATACAAGTCTATAGTTAAAGCATCAATGTCACTGGCTTTGATATGGCAGACCATTCACTTACATTATGGTTTCTAGGCCACAGGTGCCCACCTCTTAGACCGACAGATTTCAAAATACAATCAGATGAGAGGCATGAGGACCCGGATAAATGTCTGATGGCTTTCTTTGAGGATAACATCTTGCTGAAAGTGGGCTCAGTCATCTTGGTCAACCTGTTGATGAGGGTGAGATGTCACCCTCACTGGAGGGCATAGTGGTCCTACATTGTCGACAACTCATTCACCCTAGTCTACCATATCTAGTGAAGCAGAGGTAAGGCACTGAGCTCAGGTCATGAGTAGTATCACCAATCAAGCCAGAGGTCCCTCAAGCCTTGGATTTGCTGTTAGATGAGATTCACAATGTGGCTGGTGCTAAGGCTCTCCATACTGCCAAATCCACCTTCTGGGAGCATCAGACCATTTTGCCTTCACCTAACAAGACTAGACTCCGTACTCCCCTCCTTCACACACAGGACAGGTGTCATTCCAATTATGTAAGCAAGCAGGTCAACCAGGTAAACATTTTCCCAGTGAGCACACTTTTCTGCCAGATCAAGACCGCCAATATATGGCGAAAGCTCGTAGGATAGCCACTATCTGGGAAAATGATGATATCAATGCAGACACTCATTAAGACAAAGCGGATGAGGAACTTAGTTTGTTAGAATCAGCTGCACTCCGTATACACATCCATCAGACACCCTACTTAGACACATTCTTCAAACACCATGCTATTCAAGTGACCATTGACAGTGGACCTAGAGGCAACATGTTCCGTGCTTCCATAGCTATGAGACTCAATGTCCCGGTCAAGTGTTCATCTGAATCTGCTCACGAGGCTGATGGCTCATCACCTTACATGTTGTTGGTGAAACACACTTCTTTCTGTCCAGAGACCGTCGCCACCTTTCCTTTGAAGGCCTGCTTGTGGGGAATATTAATGCTGACGTACATGCAAGCACTCTGTTCATGGAAACCAATGTCATGTCAATTCAACCAACCAAACAGCTGGTGCCAGTAGGTGACTCCACCAAGTATGTTTATGGATTTCATAAGACCATAAGACATAGGAGCAGAAATTAGGCCAATCGGCCCATCGAGTCTGCTCCGCCATTCAATCATGGCTGATAAGCTTTTCAACCCCATTCTCCCGCCTTCTCCCCATAACCTTTGATCCCCTTACCAGTCAAGAACCTATCTATCTCGGTCTTAAATACGTTCAATGACCTGGCCTCCACAGTCTTCTCTGGTAATAAATTCCATAGATTCACCACTCTCTGGCTAAAGAAGTTTCTCCTCATCTCTGTTCTAAAAGGTCTTCCCTTTACTCTGAGGCTGTGCCCTTGGGTCCTAGTCTCTCCTAATAATGGAAACATCTTCCCCACATCCACTCTATCCAGGCCTTTCAGTATTCTGTAAGTTTCAATCAGATCCCCCCTCATCCTTAAAACTCCGTCAAGTATAGACCCAAAGTCCTCAAACATTCCTCATATGTTAAGCCTTTCATTCCTGGGATCGTTCTCGTGAACATTCTCTGGACCCTCTCCAGGGCCAGCACATCCTTCCTGAGAGAAGGGGCCCAAAATTGCTCACAATATTCTAAATGTGGTCTGACCAGAGCCTTATAAAGCCTCAGCAGCACATCCCTGCTTTTATATTCCAGTCCTCTTGAAATAAATGCCAACATTGCATTTGCCTTCCTAACTACCAACTCAACCTGCAAGTTAACCTTAAGAGAATCCTGGACTAGGACTCCCAGATCCCTTTGCACTCCAGATTTCTGAATTCTCTCCCCATTTAGAAAATAGTCTATGCCTCTATTCTTCCTACCAAAGTGCATGACCTCACACTTCTCCACATTGTATTCCATCTGCCACCTCTGTGCCCATTCTCCTAACCTGTCCAAAACCTTCTGCAGCCTCTCTGCCTCCTCAATACAACCTGTCCCTCCATCTATCTTTGTATCATCTGCAAACTTAGCCAGGATGCCCTCAGTTTCTTCATCTAGATCATTAATGTATAAAGTGAAAAGTATTGTTCTCAACACTGACCCCTGCGGAACTCCATTAGTCACCGGCTGCCATCCTGAGATGGCACCCTTATCCCCACTCTCTGCCTCCTGCCAGACAGCCAATCTTCTATCCATGCTAGTACCTTGCCTCTAACACCATGGGCTCTTATCTTACTGAGCAGCCTCCTGTGCGGCACCTTGTCAAAGGCCTTCTGAAAGTCCAAATAGGTAACATCCATTGGCTCTCTTTTGTCTAACATACTCGCTACCTCCTCAAAGAATTCTAACAGATTTGTTAGGCATGACCTTCCCTTGATGAAACTATGCTGACTTTGCCCTATTTTATCATGCACTTCCAAGTATTCTGAAATCTCATACTTAATAATGGACTCTAAAATCTTACCAACAACTGAAGTCAGGCTAATCAGCCTGTAATTTCCTGTCTTTTGCCTCACTCCCTTCTTAAACAGGGGGGTTACATTAGCGATTTTCCAGTCCTCTGGGACCCTCCCTGTCTCTGGTGATTCCTGAAAGATCACCACCAACGCCTCCACTATCTCTTCAGCTATCTCCTTCAAAACTCTGGGGTGTAATCCATCTGGTCCAGGTTTTTTATCCACCTTCAGACCTTTCAGTTTTCCTAGCACCTTCTCCTTGGTAATGACCGTCCGACTCTCTTGAATTTTGGGGATGTTACTTGTGTGTTCCACCATGAAGACTGACGCAAAGTACCTAATCAGTTCCTCCGCCATTTCTTTGTTCCCCACTACTACTTCTCCAGCGTCATTTTCCAGTGGCCCAATGTCCACTTTTGCCTCTCTCTTATCCTTTATATATCTAAAAAAACACTTGCAATCTTCTTTTATATTACTGGCTAGTTTACCCTCATATCTAATCTTCTCCCTCCTTATTTCTTTTTTAGTTGTCCTCTGTTGGTCTTTGTAGGCTTCCCAATCCCTTGGTTTCCCACTGCTCTTCGCCGCATTGTTTCTTGCCTCCTTCAGCTCATGTACTTCATATTCCCTCAAGCTCAACAACAATCTGACCAGAGGATTTCAGCAAGATGACCCTACCAGATATTCTTGCAGACCTCACAATATTTGCAGTTGAATTATCTTCTCTTCCTTCAAGAACAAGTGTAACAAGCCACCCAACAGTTGACTTCCACCACATACTTTGATTAGTGTTGCTGACAGGATTCCCATCATGAACCTCTACCATGAACCACAAGTCTTGTCTTGCAATGAGCATTTTGCTCGGGTACGACCTGTCTTCACCCCAGCAACCA
Source organism: Carcharodon carcharias (assembly GCF_017639515.1). Lineage (NCBI taxonomy): Eukaryota > Metazoa > Chordata > Chondrichthyes > Lamniformes > Lamnidae > Carcharodon > Carcharodon carcharias. Next base: position 76,924,220 of record NC_054480.1, on the reverse strand, counting down.
AGATTCTCAGCCTCCTCAGGATGACATGACACAGCCACTTACCAGGCAACACAAACACAAGCACCATCAGAATGTATTGTTGTGGATCCAGATCACACCCAGCCTCAGCACACAAATTCTCAGTTCCACACGCTCCTTCAGGAGTATGATGACATCTTCAATCCAACATTCCTTCCACCATGATGTTGTGCACTCTATTCACTTTCACCCATCTAGAGTAGTAATCAATGACAATAAGAAATATCTTGCTCTTAAAATCAAATAAATCTATTCCCAGGCACTCTCACAGACTTGATGGAAAAGTGAAGGGTGACAGTGGTTCTCTCTGCTCTTGGCTGTTCACTGCACATGTAAAGCAATTTAAAATTAGTCCTTCAATAGAACAAGCAATAGCTGGCTACCAGGCTGATTTCTGGGCTCCTGCTCAACATTTTAGTATCCCTAAAAACCAGTTTGGTTCCTTCAACTGCTTTTCTTGATAGTCCATCTGCTGCCATCTGGTACTTCCCTTGAACGCGCTCAGTTACTGAATCATAACTCATTAGTCCCAGTCTGAAGTGTTGAATTCTAGGCAATATCTTTGCAATCTCCTTTATGTTGAGAAGAGTGACTAATGGCTTATAGTCAGTTTCAATTTGAAACCGTAATCCCATCAAGTAGTCTGAGAACTTCTTGTATACCCATATTGCTACCAATGCTTCTCTCTCAACTGTAATGTATCTTTTTGCTGTGTGAGTGTTCTTGAGGTATAATAAACTGGTCTATGTTTACCGTCTCATCATACATGAAATAATACCGCACTTAGGCCTGTAGACGCTGTATCTGCTGCTATTCTGGTCATCATAGCGCACTAAAATTTCAGGGAAAATTAGAAGATTTTTTAACATTCTCAAAAGCATTTTGCTGGTCCACATTCCAGCACCACTAATGACCCTGCCTCAATAGGTTAGTTGGTTTTTGCCAAGATTAGGAACTTGCCTACTTGGTTGACCATTCCTAGGAATTTCTATACCCCTGCAATGTTCCTGGGTTGTGGAAACTCTCTAATTACCTGTTTTCTGCAGGTCGGGCGTTATTCCTGAGGCTTGCACAATGTGCCCTGAAAATTTAATAATAGGTTTTGCAAATTCACATTTCTTGTTCAATGTCAAACCTGCATCCTGTAAGAGTTTCAGGACTACTCTCACTCCATGGTCACGCTCTTCCCTGTGGAATATGTCGTCCGCATGGCACATTGCTCCTTCCATGCCTTCCAGGGTCTGAGACATTATTTTCTGAAATATTTCTGGAACAGGTACAATTCCAAATTGTAATCGATTAAAGCAATACAGGCTGAATGGTGTGATAAAAGTGGTCAGCAACCTGGAATCTGTGTCCAGAGGCAACTGCCAAAATCTATTGTTTGCATCTAATTTTAGTTAGTTTGGCAAGACACTTATCCACTAAGGCCATCAGATGGATCTCATACTCTACTGATTTGTTTAGTTGAGTCAAGTCCGCACAGATTCTAATTAGGCTTTAGGGCTGTGACCACTCCTGAACACCACTTTGTGGGTATAGTTATTGGAGAAATAACCCCCTTCTCTAACATGTGTCCAATTGCACCCTTGACTTTGACCAAGAGTGGGTGAGGAACTTTTCTTGGTGTGAACCAGCTCTTAGGGTAACATGGTACTCGGTCTTCAGTCTTTCCAAGCCTGTGAATAATCTTGGAAATTCATTCCTGAATGTACTATTGCACTGCTCGTTAGCAACCTGATCAACCTTATAGACCAGCTTCAATTGTAAGCATGCTTAATAAGATGTTTCTTGATTCTGTCTGAAATACAGAGGTTCAATGATATCTCTATCAATGTACTTCAATTTTGCCATGACTTTCACTGTAGTCCCGCCTGGACCCTGTAATTTGATAAATGAAGGCTGTGGTGTAATGTGCTTATGCCATTTTACTTAGTTGGATAAGACAGAAACTCCTGTCCCTGTGCCTAATTTAAACCCTGTGGGGTGTCCATCCGCTTCAAGTTTTATACTCCAGTATTTATTTTTTGTTTCATTTGTTTCCCCTGGGAAAGTTATTTCCTTTCTTTGTGGTCCTTCCACTTCTTGTATGAGGTTTGGTTTTAATATTTTTTCTTGCTTTTTGGAGGCTGTGTTTTAGATTGGCAGAAAATTTTAAAATGTCCTAGTTTTCCAAGGTTATGGAATTCTGCTTCTGGGCATTCTTTCTGCTTGTGCAGGTTTTTCCCGCCACATCAAGAGCATTTCAAGATGGCAGTAGCCGTGCTTTTCCCTGTTTCCGGGGTTTTCTGATTTCCCTCTTCTGGCCTAGAGACTGAACAGCCTTACTCATTCGCCTTCCCTGCAAACAAACACTCTATTTTGCTTTCTGAGCTCAGTTTGTCTCACAATTTTTACTGCCTTGATTAGAGTTAAATCTTCTCTCATTTGCAAGAAATCTTATAGAACTTCATCTAGGGCCCCAATGACTATGTGATCACAAATCAATTCTTCCCTCAATATTCTGTAGTTACAATTTTCTGCCAGCTTGTATAGATCATTAATAAACGAATCCATGCCCCTGTCTGGTCTTTGTTTTTGCTTGTTAAATTTGCCCTTTCTATGATTAAATTTTTGCAAATGCTGAAATACAAACTCAATGTCTGCAGGACCTCATCATATGAACTTGATGTCTCATTGACTCCCTGATATTACATCATCAGTAATAGCTCTAACGGTATAGGGTAAAGTACTGATCTGATCCTTTGTTTCTTTTTGTGCAAACCAGAAGGGGTTCCATACCTGCGAAAACCTCTTTCTCCAGTTATCCTAGCGCTAAGCTTGTTGAGACCCTACAGCACTTCAAAGAGGTTCTGGGAGAGGCAATGTGGATTCCATGTTTGTATCAAGCTCTGGACATGTTGCTGCTTCACTGGTGTTACTTGTTGATTCTGGTCTGTGCTCACTGCTGTCCGGACTCCGGGTCTCTGTCTCAGCTTGCATCTGCTGAACCTGTGATGCTCCAACATTTTTGGTGAGTCTTCAATCTGTTCCTTTCCTCTTTCTTTGAATGATCTGTAGGCTTGTCAGGTCTGTAGTCTTTTCTTGGAGTTTTCTGGGCCTTTTATTCACTGTCTGTTGCCACCATGTTTTGTTGTGTGTTCGGAGTCTTGATGGGCTTCTTCAAAGCTTGTCTACTTCCCTTAAGTAGGCTTCTCAAGACTGTAGTTTGTTAAAACCATTATTATTTATTTACAGCTTTATGTATATCCTAGGACCTCTGCATGAGCTTGGACATTTCCCCTTCTAATATTTGTTACTTTGCCATGTATCATTACATAATAGTTACATCAGCATCAGGTGTTTCTGATGTTAACCCTTTACTCTACAAATAGCACCTCCAACAGTACAGCGCTTTTTCTGTACTGCACTGAACTATTAGCCTGGATTGTGTGCTCAAGTCTCTAAAATGGAGTCTAAATTCATGACCTCTGAGTCAGAGATGAGAGTGTTACCCATTGAATCAAGGCTGAGACAGGAATGTTGTGACTGAGCCACAATACGATACAGTGACACCACCCCTGGAGACACCCAAATACAGGTAGCCTGTGCTTGGCTGGTCTCATCTCTACGCCAGACAGTCTTCTTCTGTGCACCCCTCTACATTGATCGGACATTCCCACTTTGCTTTTGAAGCAGTTGCCATGGCCACCTTTTGTAAAAAACTGTACTAATGGTCTGTCTCTCTCTATGCATCAGGCTCACAATGATAGTAAAACCAGGACAACATTGATCTTGTATCACTATAGGTTTGAAAGGTTTGTCACACTTCACATGTAACAGGTAAAAATGTGTCCACACCCTATGGTCAATTCCATGTTTGTTGTGTAGATGAGGGATGTTGAGCTGGGCTTGAAACTCAAATACCAGGCGTTTCTTTTCCCTCAGTATGTGGGTAATACAGAGCCCAGTACATGAACTTGCAGAGAGTTATCTATCAAATATACATGTGACTCCTTCACTGCTGGTCAGTGTCGTGTGCCAGTTTTTTTAAAAGGAATTATCCTCAGAATGTGGAAACCTTGCTGACAAGTCCACAATTCTTATCCTAGTTGTCCTTGAGATGGTGGAGGTGGCCTTTCTTCAACCATTGCAGTCTGTGTTGCAAAGGGGATCAGCTCTCACAGCGCTGTTAAAAGGGCATTCCAGGAACAACAATATATGCCTAAGTCTGGAAGGTGGGGAACTCAGAGTCTGTGAGTTGGCATGGGCTAGGCCATGGAAGGCTGCTTTTTCTGAGGACCATAATGATGACCTGAGCAATTTAGTAGGCTCACTCTCACTTAAAACTAAATATAACCAGACACATTTGCAATGCATTATTGCCAGAGCTCTCTGCATGCTGAACAGATGATTTCCTTACACTTGTCACCATGTATTATCACTATGCTTGCAATTTGCAAACATTCCAGTTTTGTAACTCACTTCTATCTCTGTATGAACCTTGGTTATGACTGATGAAGCCTGCTTGGCATTGTCAATAGGGAGTTCTGCCCAGTCATCTAAGCAGAATGAAATGAAAGGGCATCACACCAGTACAAACTACTACACATTGCAGAAACATATCTGGAGGACAAATGGTTGCTATGTGTCACTTCACACCATGGAACACAAGGAAACAAACGGGACCAGCACTGTTACATTGGGTGAAATTGTCCCTTTGTTAAACCACAAAGGTGCTATCTCAAAAATTCTGCACTGTAAAATCTACTTGGCACTTATATAACAAGTTGGAAAGTTTCAACAGAGACCTACCAGTAAGTGGAGTTTTACATCAACCAGATTCAACAAGACATGAGCTCCGGCAGAATAACAAACATTGCACTCTTCTCTTTGACACCTATACTCACGCTCTCATGCGTACTCATACTCACATACAAATTCCCACACACACTCATGCACACACTCACACACTTTCCCACACATAGTCATGTGCGCACAGACTCACACACACAGACACTTGCATATGCACAAGCTCTCACACAAACACTTACACATACACACTCACTCTCTCACATACACACACTCTCACACATACACACACACAAACACTCACACTCTCTCTCTCTGTCTCACACACACACACACACATGCACTCTCACTCCAATTGTAGCCCTCAGGTAGGTCCTATCTAAGAGAGGGGGGCAGGAAGTCAGGAGAGAAGGGGTTCAGGAAAGGAGAGAGAGAGGAGCTTTGGAGATGGGGAGAGAGAGAAATCAGGAGAGAAGGAAAAGACTGGAAGGATTGGAAGAGATACAGAGATCAGGGATCAGGAGAGAGGGAGAGGTGTGTGTTGACTTAGTGAGGACAGGTAAGGTTTTTGTACACTGTGATGAACTGAGCTGGTCTGACTCAACATTCAGGTGAATATATTTACAAACTTAGTTTGTTGGTGACAACCTGCAGTGGTTCCTTTAAAGGCAGACAGTCAAGATATCTGGAGACCCTGTTTTCCCTAATGCAGCAGTCAGGGATACCCAGTTTTACAAAGGAGGCCTTAAACAAGCATATGGGCCTCAATTTGCATCTACAAAGAGATCTAACAGCTGGCAATATGACAGGAGTCACTGCTCTGGAACACTATCTGACATATTGCATGACCATATCACACCTGAAATCCAGGCAGGCACTATTGATTCCTAGTTGGTTGTGTGATTCTGGCAAGCTCATCATCAAATTAGTTGGATACGAACATACAAAATTAGGAGCAGGAGTAGGCCCCTAAGCCCCTTGAGCCTGCTCTACCATTCAATAACATCACTGATCTGAATGTAACCACAACCCCGCATTCCTGCCTACCCCTGATAACCTTTCACCCCCTTGTTAATCAAGAATCTATCTGGCTCTGCCTTAAAAATATTCAAAGACTCTGCTTCCACCACCTTTTGAGAAAGAGTTCCAAAGGCTCACCACTCTCTGAGATAAAAAAATTTCTCTTCATCTCTGTCTTAAATGAGAAAACCCTTATTTTTAAACAGTGATCCCTAGTTATAGATTCTCCCACAAGAAGAAACATCCTCTCACATCCACCCTGTGAAGACCCCTCAGGACCTTAAAGGTTTCAATTAAGTCGCCTCTTACTCTTCTAAACTCCAGCGGATACAAACCTAACCTGCCCAGCCTTTCCTCATAAGACAACTCTCCCATTCCAGGTATTAGTCCAGTAAACCTTCTCTGAAGGATCAAAGATGACGTTGTCCCCCTTCCCAGAACAAAGGGAGGAAAGGATTCAGTTCTCTGTCGAAGGAGTACAACTTGCTCAACATCAATTCATGCTTTTTAATTCTGCAGAAACTTTTACTAATACCTTGTGCATTTTCACAACAATAACATATCATTACACCTAAGAACAAAAGGATTTTAACACTGTCAAAATAAATTGTTGGAGCTGCAGGCACTGGAATAATTTAGGTAAAGTGAAGTATGTCATGCATACACCCCTTCACCAACCTTTACCTTTCGTAATATTTTATGAATTGGGAACACCTGCAGCATAGTACAAGTCACAACAGCACAGCGACAAGCCTCCTGTACAATCTAAATCATCTTAATCTGCCCAGGACAGCTGGCATGCACATTGGGAAGTTAAGAAATCTCAAAACCTCCACCAAACGGAATCGATCAAACTGTCCCATGTCTCATTAAAGAGCACATTTTTCCAATACCACAGGACATTCTTGCTCTTGGAGGGTAACGCATAGCAGTGATCTTACTGTATTAATAATCCAGAGATTGTGACATCAATTCTCACTAGAATTGTTTGTGAAATTTAGAAAAAACTGAAAATAAAAAAGCTGGTATCAGTAAAGATGGTATGAAGCTGTCCGATACTCATAAACACCCAGTCAGTACACTAATTATCCCGAGAGACCCTTGCCCGTCATGTGACTCTACACCCATTACACTGTGGCTGACTCTTAATTGCCTCGTAAGTGGGTGAGCGAAACATTCATCACTCTGCGCAGCGCTCTTTGTTGCAAGGCCCAACAGCCCCAGTAGCAGCTCCCAAACTCACTCAGGGCCACTCTCCAACTTACCCGCCCTCACTTGGAGCAACTCTCCAACTCTCCCACCCTCACACAGAGCGGGTCTCCGATTCTCCCACCCTCACTCAGAGTGGATCTCCAACTCTCCCAACTTCACTCGGTGCCACTTTCCAACTCTCCCACCTCACTCAGAGTGGCTCTCCAACTCTCCCACCCTCTCTCGGTGACACTCTCCAACTCTCCCACCCTCACTCAGTGCCACTTTCCAACTCTCCCACCCTCACACGGAGCTGCTCTCTAACTCTCCCACCCTCACTCAGTGCCACTCTCCAACATTTCCATCCTCATTCGGATCCACTTCCCAATCTCCCACCTTCACTCAAAGCAGCTCTCTAACTCTCCCACCCTCACTCGGAGCGGCTCTCCAATTCTCCCACCCTCACTCGGACTGGCTCTCCAATTCTCCCACCCTCACTCGGAGTGGCTCTCCAACTCTCCTACCCTCACTCGAAGCGGCTCTCCAACTCTCCTACCCTCACTCAAAGCGGCTCTCTAACTCTCCCACCCTCACTCAGAGCAGCTCTCCAATTCTCCCACCCTCACTCGGAGCAGTTCTCCAACTCTCCCACCCTCTCTCGGTGACACTCTCCAACTCTCCCACCCTCACTCAGTGCCACTTTCCAACTCTCCCACCCTCACACGGAGCTGCTCTCCAACTCTCCTACCCTCACTCAAAGCGGCTCTCTAACTCTCCCACCCTCACTCGGAGCAGCTCTCCAATTCTCCCACCCTCACTCGGAGCGGCTCTCCAACTCTCCCACTCACACTCGGAGCTGCTCTCCAACTCTCCCACCCTCACACAGAGTGGCTCTCCAACTCTCCCACCCTCACTCGGAGCAGCTATCCAACTCTCCCACCCTCACTCGGAGCAGCTCTCCAATTCTCCCACCCTCACTCGGAGCGGCTCTCCAACTCTCCCACCCTCACACAGAGTGGCTCTCCAACTCTCCCACCCTCAGTCGGTGCCACTCTCCAACTCTCCCACACTAACTCGGAGCTGTTCTCCAACTCTCCCACCCTCAATCGGAGCGGCTCTCTAATTCTCCCTTCAAAGGTTACGGGGAGAAGGCAGGAGAATGGGGTAGAGAAACTTATCAGCCGTGATTGAATGGCGGAGCAGACTCGATGGGCCGATTGGCCTAATTTTTGTTCCTATGTCTTATGGACTTATGGTCTCCCACCCTCACTCAGAGCTGCTCTCCAACTCTTCCACCCTCACTCTGTGCAGCTCTCCAACACTCCCACCTTCACTCAGAGGGGCTCTCCAACACTCCCACCCTCACTCGGAGCGGCTCTCCAACTCTTCCACCCTCACTCTGTGCAGCTCTCCAACACTCCCACCTTCACTCAGAGGGGCTCTCCAACTCTCCCACCCTCACTCAGAGCGGCTTTCCAACTCTCCCACCCTCACTCAGATCCACTCTCCAACTCTCCCACCCTCACTCAGTGCCTTTCTCTAATCACCCAACCTCACTCGAAGCTGCTCTCCAACTCTCCCACCCTCAATCGGAGTGGGTCTCCAACTCTCCCAACCTCACTCGGAGTGGCACTATAACTCTCCCACCCTCACACGGTGGCACTTTCCAATCTCCCACCTTTACTCAGAGCAGCTCTCTAACTCTCATACCCTGACTCGGTGCCAATCTCCAACTCTCCCACTCTCACTCCGGGCCACTCTCCAACCCTCCCACCCTCACTCCGTGGAGCTCTCCAACAATCCCACCCTCACCCGGTGCTAGTCTCCAACACTCCCTTCCTCATTCAGAGCAGCTCTCCAAATCACCCACCCTCACTCAGAGTGGCTCTCCAACTCACGCACCCTCACTCAGAGTGGCTCTCCAACTCTCCCAACCTCATTCGCTGCCATTCACCAACACGCCCACTCTCATTCGGTGTGGCTCTTCAACACTCCCACCCTCACTCGGTGCCACTCTCCAACTCTCCCACTCTCACTCGGTGCCACTCTCCAACTCTCCCACCCTCACCCAGTGCCACTCTCCAATCTCACACCCTCACTCGGTGTGATTCACCAACTCTCCCACCCTCATTCAGAGTGGCCCTTCAACACTCCCACCCTCACTCGGTGCCACTCTCCAACTCTCCCATCATCACATGGAGCGGCTCTCCAAACTCTCCCACTCTCACTCGGTGCTATTCTCCAATCTCCCACCCTCACTCGCTGCTACTCTCTAACTCCCACCATCACTCGGAGAAGCTCTCTAACTCTCCTACCCTGACTTGGTGCCAACTCCAACTCTCCCACTCTCACTCGGGGCCACTCTCCAACTCTCCCAAACTCACTGAGTGTGGCTCTTCAACACTCCCACCCTCACTCGGAGCAGCTCTTCAACACTCCCACCCTCACTCACTGCCACTCTCCAACACTCCCACGCTCACTCAGTGCCACTCCCCAACTCTCCCTCCCTCATTTGAAGCGGCTCTTCAACTCTCCCACCCTCACTCGGTGCCACTCTCCAACACTCCCACCCTCACTCAGAGTGGCTTCCCAACACACCCACCCTCACTCGGTGCCACTCCCCAACTCTCCCACCCTCATTCGGAGTGGCTCTCCAACTCTCCCACCATCACTCGTTGCCACTCTCCAACTCTCCCACCCTCACTCGTAGCCACTCTCCAACTCTCCCACCCTCACTCGATGCCACTCTCCAATTTCCCACCCTCACTCGCTGCTACTCTCTAACTCTCCCACCCTCACCCGGACCTCCACTCCAAACCTCCCACCCTCACTTGGTGCCACTCTCCACCTCTCCCACCTTCACTCGGAGCAGCACTCTAACTCTCCTACCTGACTCGGTGCCAATCTCAAACTCTCCCACCCTCACTCGGATCCACTCTCCAACACTCCCACCCTCACATCCGCGTAGCTCTTCAACACTAACATCCTCACTCGGTGCCACTCTCCAACTCTCCCACCCTCACACAGAGTGGCTCTCCAACTCTCCCACCCTCATTCGGTGCCACTCTCCAACCCTCCCACCCTCACTCGTTGCCCCTCTCCAACTCACCCATCCTCATTGGGTGCCACTCTTCAACTCTCCCACCCTCACACAGTGCCACTCTCCAATCTCCCACCCTCACTCGGATCGGCGCTCTAACTCTCCCACCCTCACTCCACGCAGCTCTCCAACTCTCCCACCCTCACTCCGTGCCACTCTCCAATCTCCAACCCTCACTCGCTGCTACTCTCTAACTCACCCACCCTCACTCGGATCCACTCTCCAGCTCTCCCTCCCTCATTCGGAGTGGCTCTCCAACTCTCCCACCCTCACTCGGTGCCACTCTCCAACTCTCCCACCCTCACTGGGAGCAGCTCACCAACTCTCCCACCCTCACTCCATGCGGCTCTCCAACTCTCCCACCATCACTCTGAGCCACGCTCCAATCTCCAACTCTCACTCGAGGACAATCTCCAACTCTCCCACTCTCCCCCAGTGCCACTCTCCCATCTCACACCCTCACTCGGTGTGACTCCCGAACTCTTCCACCGTCACTTGGAGCGGCTCTCCAAACTCTCCCACCCTCACTCGGGGCCACTCTCCAACTCTCACACCCTCACTCAGTGTGGATCTCTAACTCTCCTACCCTCACTTGGTACCAGTCTCCAACTCTCCCACTCTCACTCCGTGGAGCTCTCCAACACTCCAACCCTCACTCGGAGCGGCTCTCCAACACTCCCACCCTCAATTGGTGCCACTCTCCAATCACCCACCCTCACTCGGAGCTGCTCTCTAACTCTCCCTTCAAAGGTTATGGGGAGAAGGCAGGAAAATGGGGTTGAGAAACTTATCAGCCATGATTGAATGGTGGCGCAGACTCAATGGTCCAATTGGCTAATGGGCCATGTCTTATGGTCTTATGGTCTCCCATCCTCACTCGGAGCCACTCTCCATTCCCCACCCTCACTTGGTGCCACTCCCCAACTCTCCCACCCTCACTCGGTTTCACTCTCCAACTCTCCCACCTTCACTCGGTGCCACTCTCCAACTCTCCCACCCTCACTGGGAGCAGCTCACCAACTCTCCCACCCTCACTCCGTGCGGCTCTCCAACTCTCCCACCATCACTCCGTGTGACTCTCCAATCTCCAACTCTCACTCGAGGACAATCTCCAACTCTCCCACTCACCCCCAGTGCCACTCTCCAATCTCACACCCTCACTCGGTGTGACTCCCGAACTCTCCCACCATCACTTACATCAGCTCTCCAAACTCTCCCACCCTCACTCGGTGCCACTCTCCAACACTCCCACCCTCACTCGGTGCCATTCTTCAATCTCCCACCCTCACTTGCTGCTACTCTCTAACTCTCCCACCCTCACTCGGGGCCACTCTCCAACTCTCACACCCTCACTCGGTGCCACTCTGCAACACTCCCACCCTCACTTCGAGTGGCTCTCCAACACTCCCACCCTCACTCGGTGCCACTCCCCAACTCTCACCCCCTCATTCGGAGTGGCTCTACAACTCTCCCACCCTTACTCATAGCCACTCTCCAACTCTCCCACCTTCACTCGGAGAAGCTCTCTAACTCTCCTACTCTGACGCGGTGCCAATCTCCAACTCTCCCACTCTCACTCGGGGCCACTCTCCAATCTCCCACCCTCACTCAGTGTGGCTCTCTAACTCTCCCACCCTCACTTGGATACATTCTCTAGCTCTCCCACCCTCACCCGGAGTGGTACTCCAACGCTCCCACCATCACTCGGTGCCACTCTCCAACTCTCCCACCTGCCCCCGGAGCAGTTCTCTAACTCTCCTACCCTGACTTGGTGCCAAACTCCAACTCTCCCACTCTCATTCGGGACCACTCTCCAACTCTTCCATCCTCACTCAGTGCCACTCTCCAATCTCCCACCTTTACTCAGTGTGGCTCTCTAACTTTCCCACCTTCACTCGGTGCCACTCCACAACTCTCCCTCCCTCATTCGGAGCAGCTCTCCAACTCTCCCACCCATACTCGGTGCCATTCTCCAACAATCCCACCCTCACTCAGAGTGGCTCTCCAACACTCTCACCCTGACTCGGTGCCACTCCACAACTCTCCCTCCCTCACTCGGAGCGGCTCTCCAACTCTCCCACACTCACTCGATGCCACTCTCCAACTCTGACACCCTCACTCGGTGTCAATCTCCAATTCGCCCACCCTCACCCGGTGCGGCTCTCCAACTCTCCCACCCTCACTCGGTGCCACTCTCCAAACTCCCACCCTCACTTGGTGCCACACTCCAACTCTCCCACCCTCACTCGGAGCGGATCTCTAACTCTCCCACCCTCACTCGGAGCGGATCTCTAACTCTCCCACCCTCACTCGGAGCGGCTCTCCAACTCTCCCACTCTCACTCCGTGGAGCTCTCCAACACTCCCACCATCACTTGGAGCGGCTCTCCAACACTCCCAACCTCAGTCGCTGCCATTCACCAACACTCCCACCCTCACTCAGAGTGGCTCTTCGACACTCCCACCCTCACTCGGTGCCACTCTCCAACTCTCCCACCATCACATAGAGCGGCTCTCCAAACTCTCCCACCCTCACTCGGTGCCATTCTCCAATCTCCCACCCTCATTCGCTGCTACTCTCTTACTCTCCCACCCTCACTCGGATCCACTTTCCAGCTCTTCCACCCTCACTCGGAGTGCCACTCCAACTCTCCCACCCTCACACAGTGCCACTCTTTAATTCTCCCACCTTCACTCGGAGAAGCTCTCTAACTCTCCTACCCTGAATCAGTGCCAATCTCTAACTCTCCCACCCTCACTCAGATCCACTCTCCAGCTCTCCCTCCCTCATTTGGAGCGGCTCTCCAACTCTCCCACCCTCACTCGGTGCCACTCTCCAACTCTCCCACTCTCACTCGGTGTGGCTCTCCAACTCTCCTATCCTCACTCGGAGCGGCTCTCTAACTCTCCCACTCTCACTCGGTGCCACACTCCAACTCTCCCATCCTCACTCAGTGCCACTCTCCAACTCTCCCATCCTCACTCGGTGCCACCCGCCAACTCTCCCATCCTCACTAGGTGCCACCCGCCAACTCTCCCATCCTCACTCGGTGCCACCCGCCAACTCTCCCATCCTCACTAGGTGCCACTCTCCAACTCTCCCATCCTCACTAGGTGCCACTCTCCAACTCTCCCACCCTCAGTCGGTGCCACTCTCCAACTCTCCTACCCTCACTCGGCGTCACTCTCCCACTCTCACTTTCTTGCAATATCATTGAGCAGCTTGCAATATCATTGTTTTAGCGTCATTTCCTGCTTAACTGGTCTAGTGCCACTTTGAGGCAGTTTCTTTCTGCTCTCCCCCCCTCCCTCTCCGAGCTCCGAGTTGCGGCAGGATTTTGAACATATGCCCAGGTGAGAGTGTGGCACCGAGTGAGCAGGGGGAGTTGGAGAGTGGCACCGAGTAAGGGTGGGAGTGTTGGAGAGTGGCACCGAGTGAGGGTGGGAGGTTCTGTAAGACGGTGGGTCAGAGAGGGGGAAGAGGCCACAACCTGAAGGTCAGGGATCGGGAGAGACCACCATGATGAGTGCCGGTGGTGGGTGGATGCTCTGCAGCAACCAGGAGGATGAAGGAGGAGGATGCTCAGGGATCAGGATTAGTGGCAGCCAGGGAATAACTTAAGTGGAAAGTTACATTTTTCTTTTAAAATAAAAGAGGTTTAAACATATAAAAATTATTTTATTTCCCAATGTAGGAATTTAGCAATATAGAATATTGCAACTTTAGTAAGTTCTGCATTATTCAGCTTTTAAAAAGTTTACTTGCATAGGTGCTTTTTTAACTCCTTATATTTTCCTGGCTATTGTTTTATAAATGCTGTATTTTTTAATTGTACATGTGTATTTATTTTTAAGTATAATGTGTAATTTTGTTTTAGTTACATGCTTCATCTGTAACATGACATCATGGAGGAGACGTAAGCAATGATCATTCAGTCGTTGATGTGACCCTCACATTGCGGATTTTGTGCCAAAGTGGCCCTTGCTTGAAAAACAGTGAAGATCGCTGACCTCACGCAACTATGGATAGGCAACAAATACAGGTTAGCCAGAAACAGCCACATCTTGAGAATGATTTTTTTTTAAATTCAGGAAGTTTCAAAGAATCATCTTCATCCCCACCATTAATTGTACATCAGTTATGATTAACTATATGCTGATGGAGGGCATCAATTGGGTTGTCACTTGAGAACATAAAAAGAGACACTTACTGACACAGTGTTTGATTGAATTAGGATGTGTGTACTCGTAATGTTTCACTCTGTGAATAAAACTAAACTGAGAAAGGATTGGTTCCAGTTTCTTCCTTCACCAACTGGCATTTAACACCCCCCTGCAGGTGGGAGAAGCAAGACAGAGAAAAACCCTGCGTCAATCAGAAAAAAAACACTCTGGAAAATTCCTCGCTGGCCCCCTCACTAAGGTTAATCATTTAGGCAAAACTAGTAGCCAGTGTACACAGTGTAAAATCCCACTCACAGGAAATTAGATCAATACGTTGTTAAGCTGTGTTTCTTTTGAGGGAGGTGGGTTGTGGGACAGATGTTATGCAATGTTCAAATAGCATCATGGATTCTTTAAATGAAGATACATAAAGAACCTTGGTTTAATGTGTCACTTGATGGATTCATTAGGGATGAACAGAGCTAATCCAGACTCACTGGTCACCATAGTGCAGGAAGTAAAGGTCAAGGAAGTCAATAAATTTAAGAAGAAACCTTTAAACTCAGGGTGTAATTGAGCTGTGGAATAAATTCACAATGAAGTAAATCCAAGTGGTTTCAAATGAGAACTGAAAGTGCAGGGTGGGGTAGCAGAAAAGGGGGTGGGGTGGCAGGAGGGTTGGAATGGAGGAGATGTGTGGGTTGGGTGTTGGAGAGGGGACGGGGTGGGGGTGGGGGGGTGGGGGTGGTGAGGTGAGGGGTAATCACTGAGGATTTGTGGGGGCAATCAGTGGGTGGCACTTGGATCAAAAGATTGCACGTTCATGATCAATGCCAGAGACTTGAGTACACACCAAGGCCCATTCCAGTTCAGCACTGCGGGAATCTTTTGCAATGCAAAGGACCCATCTGCCGCCTCAAGTGGGTGTAAAAGATTCCACACTATTGTTGGTACTACCATCTACAAGGCACTAGTCGGGAGCGTGGTTGAATACTCCCCACATGCCTGGATGAGTGCAGCTCCAACACTCCAGAAGCTCAACACCATCAAGCCAAAATAGCCAGTGCAATCAGCAGACCACCCACCACTTTAAATAATCTTTCCCCCCACCACTGGCACAGTAGCAGCAGTGCGCATTATCTACAAGATGCACTGTAGCCACTTGCCAAGGCTGCTCCACAACTTCTACCTTTGATTTGTGGAGCCTCCTCTTCCCTGGAGGAGGAAGCTCCCCAAATATCCCCATCATCAATGATGGGGGAGCTTAGCACATCAGTGTAAATGATAAGGCTGAAGAATTTGCTACAATCTTCAGCCAGAAGTGGTGAGTGGATAATCCATCTCGGCCTCCTCTGGAGGTCCCCAGCATTACAGTTGCCAGTCTTCAGACAATTCGATTCGCTCTACGTGATATCAATAAATGGCTGAAGGCACTGGATACTGCAAAGCAATGGGCCCTGACAATATTCCGGCAGTAGTACTGAGGGCTTGTCCTCCAGAACTTACTGCACCCCTAGCCAAGCTGTTCCAGTACAGCTACTACACTGGCATCTACCCAGTTATGTAGAAAATTGCCCAAGTACGTCCTGTCCACTAAAAGCAGGACAAATCCAACCCGGCCAATTACCACCCCATCAGTCTACTCTCAATCATCAGTAAAGTACTGGAAGGGGTCAGCAACAGTGCTATCAAGCGACACTTGCTTAGCAATAACCTGCTCACTGACGCCCAGTTTGGGTTCCGCCAGGGCCACTCAGCTCCTGGTTCAAACATGAACAAAAGAGCTGAACTCCCGAGGTGAGGTGAGGGTGACTACCCTTGACATCAAGGCCACATTTAACCAAGTGTGACATCAAGGAGCCCTAGCAAAATTGGAGTCAATGGGAATCAGGGGGAAAACTCTCCACTGGTTGGAGTCATACCTAGCACAAAGGAAGATGGCTGTGATTGTTGGAGGTCAATCATCTCAGTTCCAGGACATCACAGCAGGAGTTCCTCAGGGTAGTGTCCTCAGCCCAACTATATTCAGCTGCTCCATCAATGATCTTCCCTCCATCATAAGGTCAGACGTGGGATTTTTGCTGATGATTGCACAATGTTCAGCACCATTTGTGACTCCTCAGATACTGAAGCAGTCCATGTCCAAATGCAGCAAACCTTGGACAATATCCAGGCTTGGTCTGACAAGTGGCAAGTAACATTTGCGCCACACAAGTGTCAGGCAATGACCATCTCCAACAAGAGAGAATCCAACCATCACCCCTTGATAGCATTACCATCACTGAATCCGCCACTATCAAAATCCTGGGGGTTACCATTGACCTGAAACTGAACTGAACTAGCCATGCAAATATTGTGGCTACATGAACAGGTCAGAGGCTAGGAATCATGCAACAAGTAATTCATCTCCTGACTCCCCAAAGCCTGTCCACCATCTACAAGACACAAGTCAGGAGTGTGATGGAATACCCCCCACTTCCCTGGATGTGAGAGCAGCTCCTACAACACTCAAGCTTGACACCGTCTAGATCAAAGCAGCCGCTTGATTGGCACCCCACCCATAAACATTCACCTCCTCTAGCACCAATGCACAGTAGCAGCAGTGTGTGCTATCTACAAAATGTACTGCAGGAACTCACCAAGGCTCCTTCGGCAGTATCTTCCAAACCCATGACCACTATCACCTAGAAGGACAAGGGCAGCAGACACTTGGGAACACCACCACCTGGAAGTTCCTCTCCAAGTTACTCACCATCTTGACTTGAAAATCTATCTCTTCACTGTTGCTGGGACAAAATCCTGGAACTCCCTTACTAACAGCACTGTGGGTGTACCTACACCACATGGACTGCAGCAGTTCAAGAAGGCAGCTCATCACCACCTTTTCAAGGGCAATTATGGACGGGCAACAAATTCTGGCCTTGACAAGGACACCCACATCCTGTGAATGAATAAAAAAAAACTCTGCTGGGAGTGCAGCAGAAAAACCTTCATACAGTTTGTAAAGCATCACATATCCCGGCAGAATTGTGGCACTGGAAGGTTTTATGTGCTGTCATAACCTGTATTATTTTAGCCAGAGAAGAAGAGGTTGGCTCAGTGGGAAGTTGGAGCTGAAGTTGAACTGAAAAAAACATCAGACCAGAATTTTCTTGCACAATAAGAGCAGGTGGAATAAGAAATGCCATCTGCCTCATTAATTATCTTTAATCAAATAAACAACAGAAATTCAAACTATTCTGAGGGAGGGGGAAAGGCATTTAGAAATAGAACACCCCAGAAAACAAACTGCTGCTGAAATTCTCCCTCAGTAATACTGAGGGGCATCACTGTAATGTAATTATCGTGATCCAACCTGGCTTAATTGCAAAGAAACATTTCCTTGCAGCCAAGAATTACGGAAGGAACAATGCTCCAGGCGATGTTTGATTACCTCTATCATGGGGCAGTGCAAACGAACCTGTCATGATGCAGACAGATTGCTCAATCCGGTTACACTCTCAATGCGCTTCTCATTGAGAATGATTGGTGCAAAAACAGAAACTGCTGGAAAAACTCAGCAGCCCTGACAGCATCTGTGGAAAGAGAAACAGAGTTAACGTTTCGAGTCTATATGAATCAAATGGACTTGAAACGTCAACTCTGTTTCTCTCTCCACAGATGCTGTCAGACCTGCTGAGTTTTTCCAGCATTTTCCATTTTTGTTTCGGATTTCCAGCATCCACAGTATTTTGCTTTTATCAAGAATGATTGTTGACTGTTTCGTTGCTCTGTTCAGGAAGGGATCTTTGATGATTTCACTCTGGTTGCGAAAGAATGGGGAGCAAGCCTTTGGCCTCGTTCAAATATTCCCACCCTGGAATCACAAAGTGCAGCATTTGAACCCCAGTCCAGGTGAGGCGATGTCATAGTGGTATTGTCACTGGACTGGTGATTCCCAAGACCCAGGTTAATGCTCTGGGGACACAGGTTCAAATCCCACCATGACAGATGGTGGAATTTGAGTTCAACAAAAATCTGGAATTAAAAGTCTGATGATGACCACGAAACCATTGTCATAAAAATCCATCTGGTTTGCTAATGCCCTTTAGGGAAGGGAAATTTGTCATACATATGACTCCAGACCATGTGGTTGACTCTTAAATGCCCTAGTAAGCTACTCAGTGTATCAAACCCCTAAAAAGCCAATCAAAAGGAATGAAACCAGACTGACCACCTGGCATCAACCTAGGCACCAACAACGGCAAACCTGGGCATGTCAACCCGGCAAAGCCCTCCTTACTAACACCTGGGGGCATATACCAAAATTGGGAGAGCTGTCTCACAGACTAGTCAAGCACCAGCCTAACATAGTCATCCTCATGGAATCATACCTTACAGACAATGTCCCGGGCTTCACCATCATCATCCCTGGCTATGTCCTGTCCCACCGGCAGGACAGACCCAGCAGAGGTGGCAGCACAGTGGTATAGAGATAGGAGGGAGTTGCTCTGGGAGTCCTCAACATCAACTCTGGAGTCCAGGAAGTCTCATGGTATCAGGTCAAACATGGGCAAGGAAACCTCCTGCTAATTACTACATGCTGCACCCCCTCAGCTGATGAACTGGCACTCCTCCATGTGAAATGGGCTAACAAGCCACTCAGTTGTATCAAGCCAATGAAAGTGGACAAACAACCTAGGCACCAGAAACAACAAAGGCATGTAGACAAAGCACTGAGAGAGGCAAGGGCACAGAATGTACTCTGGGTGGGGGACTTGAATGTCCATCAACGAGAGTGGCTGGGTAGCATAGTACGTAGATGCCAGACTGGGTTTGCAGCAGGTGGTGAGGGAACCAACAAGATGGAAAAACATACCTGACCTCATCCTCACCAACCTATCTGCTGCAGATGCATTTATCCATGACAGTATCGGTAGGAGTGACCTCCTTGTGGAAATGGAGTCTTGTCTTCAAATTGGGGATATCCTCCGTCATGTTGTGTGGCACTACCACCGTGCTAAAGGGATAGATTCCAAACAGATCTAGCAACTCAAGACCGTGAGATGCTGTGTCCATCAGCAGCAGCAGGATTATGCTCAACCACAATCTGTAACCTCATGGCCAAGAATACCCTCCACTCTACCATTACTGGCATGACAGGAGTTGATTATGGTCATGGTCTCCAGTGTCAGATACTATGTGGTACTCTGAACTAGATAGAGGGGTCACCTGACCTGGGGGGCTTGAAGGTCAAATAGCACATGGAACCTGTCCTGACAGGATTCAGTTACTGCAGATATCTGTTTATGTTAGGGAAATGTGTTACCAATAAAATTAGCTCAGCTACAATGTCAACAGCCTGTGTGCATCATTGAAACAAAAAACAAGACATGGTGTCAGGAGTAAGCTAAACACAATGGAGGTTCTGAAACCACCGACAGAGCTCAGTTTGGAGGGAAATCTCACCAAAAACTGGAGGAGGTTCTGGCAGCAATTAGAGCTGTAACTCACAGCAACAGACAGTGATAAAAAAGACCCTCAGGTACAGTCTTCCATCTTTCTTCACATAGCAGGGGAAGCAGCCCTAGAAGCCTATAACACATTCACGTTTGAAATTGATGAGAAACGAAATGACTTGAAAGAAATAATGGAAAAACTCAAAACCTACTGCAGCCCTAAGAAAAATATCATATATGAAAGATACTGATTTTCTACATGTACACAAGGCAGTGACAACATTAGTCAGTATGTAACTGAGCTGAGAAAATGAGCTAAACCGTGTGAATTTGGAGAGCTTGAAGAATCACTCATCCAAGATGGAATCTTTTACAATCACAAATGACTCTCTGAGAGAATGGCTTTTGAGAGAAGTTGATCTTAAGCTAGAGAAATCAATAAATATCTACAGAGCAGCAGAGACAACAAAATGCCAGATTAGAGAGCTGACAGAAGATGATTTAAGGAAATGCATGAATTACAACAATTATTCATTCCTGTCTGGTGTAAAAATAAAACAGGAAAGGTGGCTCAACCATGGATTACAAAAGAAATTAGGGATAGTATTAGATCCAAAGATGAGACATATAAAATTGCCAGAAAAAGCAGCAAGCCTGAGGATTAGAAGCAGATTAGAATTCAGCAAAGGTGGACAAAAAGATTGATCAATAAGGGGAAAATGGAGTATGAGAGTAAACTTGCAAGGAACATAAAAACTGACTGTAAAAGCTTCTATAAATATGTGAAGAGAAAAAGATTAGCAAAGACAAATGTAGGTCCCTTACAGTCAGAAACAGGGGAATTTATAATGGGGAACAAAGAAATGGCAGAAGAATTGAACACATATTTTGGTTCTATCATCACAAAAGAGGACTTAAATAATTTGCCAGAAATGTTAGGGAACCAAGGATCTAGTGTGAGAGAGGGATTGAAGAAAATCAGTATTAATAAAAAATTGTTATAGAAAAATTAATGGGGTTAAAGGCTGAAAAATCCCCAGAGCCTGATAATCTATATATCAGAATACTAAAGGAAGTGGCCCTGGAAATATTGGATGCATTGGTGGTCATCTTCCAAAATTCTATCAACTCTGGAGCAGTACCTGCAGATTGGAGGGTGGCAAATGCAACCCCACTATCCAAAAAAGAAGGGAGAGAAGAAACAGAGAATTACAGACCAGTTAGCCTAACATCAATCATGGGAGCAATGCTGGAGTCTAGTTCACTAGGCTGATACCAGGGAAGGTGGGACAGTCGTATGAGGATAGATTGGTTTGACTGGACCTGTATTCACTAGAGTTTAGAGGAATGAGAGGGAATCTGATTGAAACATATAAGATTCTAACAGAACATTTGGAAAGCATTAACTGAATTACACAAATTCAGCATGGGTTTATGAAAGGGAAATCATGCGTAATTAATCTACGGGAATTTTTTGAGGATGTAACTATTAGAATAGATAAGGGAGAACCAGTGGATGTAGTGTATTTGGATTTTAAGAAGGCTTTTGATAAGGTACCACATAAAAGGCTGGTGGACAAAATTAAAGCACATGGGCTCGGGGGTAATCTACTGGCATGGATTGAGAATTGGTTGACAGACCGGAATCAGAGAGTGGGAATAAATGGGTCTTTTTCCAAGTGACAGACGGTGATTATGGTGTACCACAGGGATCAGCCCTTGGGACCCAGCTATTCACGATATATATATAAAAATGACTTGGATGAGGAAACCAAATGCAATATTTCCAAGTTTGCTGATGCCACAGAACTGAGCGAGGTTGTGAGTTATCAGGAGGATGCAAGGAGGCTTCAGGGCGATTTAGACAAGTTGTGTGTGTGGGCAAACACATGGCAGATGCAGTATTACGTGGATAAATGTGAGGTTACATACTTCAGTGTGAAAAACAGAAAGGCATGGAATTATTTAAATGGTGATACATTGGAAAATGTGAATGTACAAAGGGATCTGGGTGTCCTTGTACACCAGTCAATGAAAGTAAACAGGCAGGTGCAGCAAGCAATTAAGAAGGGAAATGGTATGTTGGCCTTCATTGCAAGAGGATTTGAGTTCAGGAGTAGGGATGTCTTACAGCAGTCACATACAGGGTCTTAGTGAGACCACACCTGGAGTATTGCGTGCAATTTTGGTCTCCCTAATTAAGAAAGGATATACTTACCATAGAGGGAGTGCAGCGAAGGTTCACTAGGCTGATACCAGGGAAGGTGGGACTGTCGTATGAGGAGAGATTGGTTTGACTGGACCTGTATTCACTAGAGTTTAGAGGAATGAGAGAGAATCTTATATGTTTCAATCAGATTCCAACAGGACTAGACAGACTGGATGCAGGGAGGATGTTTCTCCTGGATGGGAAGTCTAAAACCAGGGGCCGCAGTCTCATTCTCAATCTCAGGCCATTCAGGACTGAGATGAGGAAAAATTTCTTCACTCAGAGGATGGTCAACCAGTGGCATTCTCTACCACAAAAGGCTGTGGAGGCCAGGTCACTAAGTATATTAAGAAAGAAATCGATAAATTTTTGGATATTAGGGGCATCAAGAGATATGGAGAGAAAAGCAGGATGTAGAGGATCAGCCATGATCATATAAAATGGAGGAGCAGGCTCGAAGGTCCCAATGGCCTAGTCCTGCTCCTGGCTTCCATGTTTCTACGATAAGCCGCACATGGTTTAGCAGTTAGCTGCAGTTCAACAGAAACAGCCCCAGGAAAGAACAAATAGATAATCTGAACATAAAAAGAACAAAACTGCTATTAAAATATTTAAATGCAGCCCCAATGCGGAACAGAACATTTATCACACAGTTGTCCAGTCTATGGAAAGCAGTGTACGAATAGTGATAAACTAAATCACTTCACAAAGGTGTGTAAGTTGAAGAAAGTGCACATGATTGACCCAGACGCTGAAACTGAACTTCTCGTTGGTGCAGTAACAACAAATTCCAAAGAAGACAAATGGAAGTTTGATTCAAAAATTTCCAGTGTGATGGTGAATTTCAAGGTGCACAAGCAACTGTTATTCCCATAAGCCTGTATCATAAGATAAGCAAAGAAAAACAGCTAACTAAAACAAAGGTGAAACTGTCTGCATATACGGGTGAAAAAATTGCAGTAGAAGGCAAGGGCACACTTAAAGTGAACTACAGAAATCAGTGTCAAGCACTTCCATTCATAGTGGTGAAAACTGATACCAAACCCATTGTTGGAATCAAAGCTTGTGAAAATCTGAAGCTAATCAAGAAAATAATGACTGTCACCACTGGTAACATACTGAGCAAGTAGAAAGATGTGTTCCACGGGATAGGCTGCCTAAAAGGAGAATACACCATCTAGATTGATGCAACTGTGACACCCAAAATACACACACCCAGGAAAATGCCAGTAATACTGAGAGACCAATTGAAAGCAGAGTTGGACAGAATGGAGAAACTCCACATCATCAAGAAAATTGAAGAACCAACAAAGTGGGTTAATCCAATTGTAATTGTAGAAAAATCAGATGGGAACCTACAAGTCTGGTTCCCAGAGACCTAAACCAGGCAGTACAAAGAGAGCATTACCAGCTGCCCACAGTAGAAGCGATCACATTTAAGCTATCTGATGCTAAATACTATTCAGTCTTGGATGTGAGTTCAGGCTTCTGGCAGGTCAAGCTGGGTGAACACATCTCCTGTCTCTGCACCTTCAACACATCATACAGGTGATAAAGGTTTTTATCCTTACCTCTTGGTATTAATTCAGCTCCAGAGGTGCTCCACAGAATAGTAAAACAGCTGTTTGAAGGGTTAGAGGGCATGGGAACCTATATCGATGATGTACTGGTCTGGGGAGCTTCACAAGAAAAACACGACTACAGACTAAGGCAGGTGCTGGCCAGAGCTAGAGAAAGGGACTTCAAGTTGAAGAAGGAAAAGTGCAAAATAGGTCTTCATGAAATCACGTACTTGGGACATGTGTTAACAAGTGAGGGACTGAAGCCAGACCTGAGTAAAACCACAGCAGTCATGAACATGCCACCCCCAGAAACTAAGAAAGACTTGGAGAGGTTTTTGGGAATGGTGACCTATCTTGGGAAATTCATTCCAAAACTGACAGCACCTCTCAAAGAACTTCTACAAAATGATATGGAATGGCACTGGGAACAAAGTCACCAGGAAGTTTTGACCAGTCTGAAGAGACCAGGCACCAGTGTTAAAGTATTATGATGTCAGTCAGCCAGTGAAATCTCAGCTGTCACAACTTACTGGGGATAGAGCACTGTAATATCAAATATCACTGTTCCCTGAGCTGGGACAAATGTGCAAAGTTTGATCAAACCACCAGATTGCCCCAATTCTACCTAACTGTTTAATTTAGGGTAACAGAACATGAGCAACAGATTTGTAAACTTAATAAGTAAATAACTGTTTATTGAACAAATTGTCTTCATCTGGTGGTAAAAGAACGAAATATGAACTGCTAAATTCTAACTCTATAACTTAAAATCTACCGCTTCTTAAACCTGTATATATATATATATATACATACATACATACATATACACACACACACACACACACACACACACACACAAACACACACACACACACACACACAAAACATGGATTTTAAGGGTGAGATAAAACAATTCAAAAGCACCAATCTGGAATACAGGATTAGATGGGTTGATTTTGACTGATATCTTCCAAATTCTTTGCAGTTTGTTGTTGATGACACAAGGCGCTCTCCCAGCACTTTCAGTCTGTGGTTCACTGGTTGAAAAACTTGCTTTTCAAAGTCTCTGCTGGTGATTTTTCCCCTTTTCCTCTTGACAGGGGTTTTCAGAGAAAGCAGGTTACAGAGTTGTGATTAATAGCCAGCTAGCCACAATAGCAGAATTATTGGAATCTTACAAACATGGAAGAGAGAGGTTTTGGGTCTCCCCTCTTTGCAGGCTAGGAGCTGTACTGCTTCCACTGTTACCACACAAAACCCTGGTCACCTGGTTAGAAGCCAATTAAAATGCTGTCACCCTTAGTCCAGGATTCCTTTCTGGCACCATCCTGTTCTTTTATGGCACAGTCAGTTCCAGGATAGCAACATTGTAGAAATTCCTCATCCTGTTCCAGTGAACATATCTTTCAAATGCAGCAATGGTAGTTTTTAAAGCCACAGTCCAATTTTAAAGCCACAGCCCAAGAAAAATAAAAATAGGTTCTTTACACAGTGGACGCTTCAAAGTTTGGCCTGGGAGCTATCCTCTTGCAAAATGAGGCACCAGCGGCATACACAAAGGCAATGACTGAAACACAGCAGCGGCATTCCCAAATAGAGAAAGAAATGCTAGCAATTGTGTTTGGCCTAGAGTACTTCCACCAGTTTGTCTATGGCAAAGACATGGAGGTAGAGTCTGATCATAAGCCCTTGGAAGATATAGTTAAAAAAAAACCCTTAACTGTGCACCACCAAGAATCCAAAGATACTAATGTGTCTGCAGAAGTACCAGGTCAGAGTTCAATACAAACCAGGCAAGGAAATGTACATCGCAGACACTCTGTCACATGCATAAAGGGGAAAAAGAAATGGAACCACAGGTTCATATGCTGACAAAGAACTTACCTGTGGCTGTAAATAAACTGGGTGAGATCAGGGAAGTGACCAAGAACAACGTCACCCTGAGAAAACTGCAGCAGATTGTACAAACTGGCTGGTCCACACACCGGAGCGGAGCCCCTTCTGCTGTACAAGATCTCTGGAGCTTTCATGAGGAACTTCATGTAGCAGAAGGAATACCTTTCAAGGGAGAAAAGATCATAACTCCTGCAACACTGAGGAAAGAAATGCTGCAGCACATACATGGAAAGTCACCTCGGCATAAAAACATGCAGGAGAAGAGCTCGAGATGTGATGTATTGGGCTGGAATGGGAGCACAAATTGGGGAAAGTGTGAATGTGCGTGCAGTGTGCCAAAAGTACATTAAATCACAACAAAAAGAACCACTTCAACCACACAGTGTTCCAGAGAGGCCCTGGCAGAAAATTGAAGTGGATTTGTTCACATTTAACAACAGTAAGTACCTACCAGCAGGAGATTATTACTCAAAGTTTTTTGAGTCTGTGCTGCTGAGAAACAATAGTAAGATCATCATTGTAACAAATCATTTAAAATCGATTTTTCCTCACAATGGCCTACCTGAAGTGCTCATCTCAGATAACAGCCCACAATTCTCAGGCACTGAGTTTCACTAATTTCACTAATTCACTAATCACTAAAGGACTGGGAGTTTTGCAAAACTATGTCAAGTCCCAAATACCCACAATCCAACAGGATGGTGGAATGAACCGTGTAGATCTTAAAGCACCTGTTGAAGAAGGCAAAAGCGGACGGAAGAGACCCCTACCTGGCTCTGCTGGATTTCAGGAATATTCCATTAGAGGGCATTGGATCATCTCCAGCACAGCTCCTGATGGGCAGAAGACTAAGAACTAAGCTTCCAACTGCACCCCAACTGTTATTTCCACAGCCAGTGAGCTACAGCGAGGACCTGCTCTAACTGAGACAGCAGAAGCAGAAACAGTGCTTTGATCAAGGCACCCGACCTCTGCCTGACCTGAATATGGGAGAGACGGTGAGGATTCTGCGTGAAGGGACCTGGAATCCTGCTGTTGTCACAGGAATCACAGGAGAACCAAGGTCTAACGTAGTGCAGACTCCAAACGGACAACAGTGCAGGAGAAACTGGAAATTCTTATGGAAAACAAATGAAATGTAACCCTGCTCTGAACCAGGAAATATAGCTGAAGATCAAAAACCAAAATGCACCAGTAAAGCAACAAATAATCAGACAAAGCCTGAGAGCCCTGAAAACTATCCAAGGGGTGATAGTGACACAGAGCTGGAGAAGGCCCCTGGTCCTTCTAAATCACCTCTGTCGCAATTCAGAACATCCAGTGGAAGAACTGTAAAAACCACAGAGATATAGAGATGAGTAAAAGTCAAAACACACTGATCAAAACAGTGAGAAAGAATAGGTAAGAGACTTTGTGTACTTGAGTTGTATAAAAAAAAATTTTTTAAAAAGAGAAATATCATGATAATAGTTGATTGCAGTAGTGGACTCCAGTAGCAGATACAAGACAGTACTCTGTACTAGATAAGGGAGTTTACCTGACCAGGGGGTTGAAGGTCAGATAGCACATGTTGGAGCCTATCTTGTTACAATTCAGTTACTGAAAATATGTGTTCATGTTAGGAAAATGTGTTATCGATAAAGTTAGCTCAGCTACAATGTGGACAGTTAGTGTGCATCATTGGAACAAAAGACAAGACAATTACCACCAAGCCAGGGGATCAACCCTGATTCAATGAAGTGTGCAGGAGCAGCACCAGGCTTACTTAAAATTGAGGTGTCAACCTGGTGAAGCTACAACACAGGACGACTTGAGTGTCAAACAGCATAAGCAGCAAGTAATAGACAGAGATAAGCGATCCCACAACCAACCAATCTAAGCTCTGCATTCCTGCCACATCCAATCGTGAATGGTGGTGTACAATTTAATAACTCACTGGAGGATGAGGCTCCACAAATATCCCTATCCTCAATGATGGGGGAGCCCAGCACATTAGTGCAAAAGATAAGGCTGAAGCGTTCGCAACAATCTTCAGCCAGAAGTGCCAAGTGGATGACCATCTCAGCCTCCTCCTCCAGAGGCCCCCAGCATCACAGATGCCAGTCTTCAGCCAATTCGATTCACTCCATGTGATACCAAGAAATGCTGAAGACACTGGATACTGCAAAGGCTATGGGCCCTGACAAAATTCTGGCAATAACACTGAAGACTTGTGCTCCAGAACTTGCCACACCCCTAGCCAAGCTGATCCAGTGCAGCTACAACATTGGCGCCTACCCAGTAATGTGGAAAATTGCCTAAGTATGTCCTATATACAAAAGGCAGGACAAATCCAACCTGGCCAATCACCACCCTATCAGTCTACTCTCGATCATCAGTGAAGTGATGGTGCTATCAAGCGGCAATTGCTTAGCAATAACCTGCTCACTGACACTCAGTTTGGGTTCCGCCAAGGCTACTCAGCTTCTGACCTCATTACAGCCTTGGTTCAAACATGGACAAAAGAGCTGAACTCTTGAGGTGAGGTGAGAATGACTGCCCTTGACATCAAGGCAGCACTTGACTGAGTTGGGCATCAAGGAGTCTGAGCAAAACTGGAGTCAATAGGAATTGGGGGAGAACTCTCTGCTGGTTGGAGTCATACCGAGCACAAAGGAAGATGGTTGTGGCTGTTGGAGGTCAATCATCTCAGTTCCAGAAAATCAATGCAGGAATTCTTCAGAGTAGTGACCTCAGCCCCACCATCTTCAGCTGCCTAATCAATGACCTTCCTTCCAACATAAGGTCAGAAGTGGGGATGTTCGCTGATGATTGCACAATGTTCTCTACCATTCGCGACTCATTAGATACTGAAGCAGCCCACCATTCAAATGCAGCAAGACCTGGACAATATCAAGACTTGGACTGACAAGTAGCAAGTAACATTTGTGCCACACAAGTGCCAAGCAAAGACCATGTCCAACAAGAGAGATTCTAACCATTGTCCCTTGATGTTCAATGGCATTACCATTACAGAATCCCCCACTATCAACATCCAGGAAGTTTCCATTTCCCAGGAAATGAACTGGACCAGCCATATAAATACTGTGGCTACAAGAGCAGGTCAAAGGATAGGAATCCTGCAGTGAGTAACTCACCTTCTGACTCCCCAAAGCTTGTCCACCATCTACAAGGCACAAGTCAAGAGTGTGATGTAATGCTGTCCAGTTGCCTGGATGAGTGCAGCTCCAACAACACCCAAGAAGCTTGATACCATCCAGGATAAAGCAGCCTGCTTGATTGGCCCCCATCCACAAACATTCACTCCCTCTACCACCAACACACAATGGCAGCAGTGTGTACCATCTACAAGATGCACTGCACATACCCACCTAGACTCCTTAGGCAGCACCTTCCAAACCGACGACCACTACCATCTAGAAGGACAAGGGCAGCAGATGCATGGGAACACCACCACCTGGAAGTTCCCCTCCAAGCCACTCACATCCTGACTTGGAAATACATCATTGTTCCTTCACTGTCGCTAGGTCAAAATCCTGGAACTCCCTTCCTAACAGCACTGTGGGTATACCTACACCACATGGACTGCAGCGGTTCAAGATGGCAGTTCACCACCACCTTCTCAAGGGTACTCAATAGCCAGTGACGTCCACATCCCGTAAATCAATGAAAAAAAAACAGTCCAGGCAAGCAGAGACCAGAGTTTTAGTTCTGAATTGTGGGTTGACCTCCACTCCAATGGGATAACCATGTCTGGTGGGTGATACCACCCCCTCACCCCCACCTCACCATATCTGTGATGAGAGTCTATAAAACCTTCCTGCTGTACAGGACAAACCACTCAATTGAGTTGTTTAAAGTGGGTTCCAGGCATGTTCTCAATGTGACCTGTCAGAGTGTCAATCCTTCCACCACTTTACACTGTTTTCCAAGGGAGGAGTACAATGATTCAAGAGTGGAAACCAGAGATTTTATGTAAACTATTCCCATTTAAAATGCTCTCTCAGAGTAAAATCATATCGTTGAGAGTGGTGACAACCCAAGCAGGATCATCTGGTTTGTTCGGACCTTAACCTGGGTAAACACTGGCCTTAAATCTCTGGGACTCAAGCTCCAATCTGGCCCAGGTTACTGGCATGAAAATCTCCTTTGGCTGTGAGGATTTCAGGTGAACTGAGTTTTAGTCAGCCTCCCATAAGGACAAAACCACCCCTAATTCCATATACATTGGTACGGCCTATATTCAGCTTGGGCTGGTGACGGAACATCTCACTGGCTGCTGTAGGGGAACCTTTCTGGGAGAGGGACTGAGGTCCATTGTCATGACTCAAGGATAGGGTGTTCTCCATTTAATCCTTCCTTTTCTCATAAGAATGCTGATACTGAGGAACCTGCAATGTTAATTAATTTATTTCCACGCACCTGATGTGTCCATTCTCTCACTTCCCCCAAAATATGAGCATCAGGCTTCACACAACATCAGGAAGGTTTCAAATTGAGGGCAGAATGGTCCCAGATTTGCACTAAGTGCGGTAGCAGGCAGGTAAAACAACATTTTAGCTGCCGGCCGCAGCAGCAGCTTTTCATGCTGTATCATCCTAAACCCATCATGTTAGGTATGCATTCCCGGGAAACATGCCATTTCTATGGCGGGCTGGCTCTCATTTGCCCGTCACGTCATCACCTCACTACTTCATCACAAGTCTAGCCACGCGCACACATCTCAGTGCTTCCAGCCCGCTATTGCTGCAAAGAAGACAGGATGGCCCTGAACTGTTCCTTTAAATGTTTCTCATTGGTCAGTTACCTCCATACCTTTTAGCCTATTTACCAAATTAACCTTAGCCAGTTCTTCCCTCATACCTATGTAATTTGTTTTGTTTAAGTTTAAAATCCTTGTTTGCGATTGGAGTATGTCACTATCAAATTTAACCTGGAATTCAATGGTATTATGATCACTACTTCCCAGTGGATCTTTTACTGCGACATAACTAATTAACCCTGCTTCACTACACAATACTAGATTTAAGATAGTCCCTAGATGGTTCCACAACATGTTGCTCCAAGAACCTGTTGTGAAAACATTCTACAAACTCACTTTCTGGACCACTCTTGCCAATTTGATTGTCCCAGTCTATATGAAGATTAAAGTCCTCCACAATTGTTACATTTCCTTTGTTACGAGTTCCAATAATTTTTTTGGTTTATGCTCTGCCCAGTGGTGTAACTACTGTTAGGGAGCCTTTAGACTACTTCCACCGGTGTTTTCTGACCCTTGCTCTTCCTAATTTCTGGAAGTATTCAGAGGAAGAAAAACTTGCATTTATGGCTCTTTTCGTGATCATAGGACATCTCAGAGCACTTTGCAGCCAATGAAGTGTTTTTGAAGTGTAGTCACTGTTGTAATGTAGGAAATACAGCATCCAATTTGCACACAGCAAACTCCTGCATACAGCAATGTGATAATGATAAGATAATCTGTTTGTTAGTGATGCTGATTGAGGATAAATATCGGTCAGGACACCAGGGATAACTCCCTTGTTCTCCTTCAAAATAGTGCCATGGGATATTTTACATTCGTCAAAGCAGGCAGATGGGACCCTTGGTTTAATCCTAGACATTCATTTTTAATTTATTCATAACTAAAGTATCATCGAAAGAGTAGTGCTAACCTGATTATTCAGTAGTATCCAGCACAGACCAAATTATTCACAAACTGCCTGCAAACATTGAGCACAGGTAGAGATATTAAGACATTAAACTGAGGTCCGGTCTTCCCTCTCATGTAGATGTAAAATATTTCCTGAGAAAATATTCCCAAAGAAAAGCATGGGAGCTCTTCCTGATGTCCTGGTCAATGCTTATCCCAGGTTATTTGGCCATTTATTTCATTGCTGTATCCTGCTGAATCTATACTCTCTAACTGAACATTTTCTCTATAGTTCAATATTCTACAATGCGGAGACCCAGCTGCAAATATTAATCCAACTGGGATTTATTTAGGTTCACCATTACATTTCATTTTTATATTCTGTTCCTCTTGCCATTTTGAGGGAATCTACAATGTTGGATTTTTTCTGTGTGGTTTTGGGTCTTGTAGACTCAAGCACAGAGTGTGGTGAGGGCAGACTACATATGCGCAAAAAGGCCTGAAGTCCTGACCACTGGACCTGGGGAGATGGCGTAGCCCCAGTGACCCAGTGTTTTGGGTGCGAAAACAAGTCACGTGACAAGGTTAAATGGGAGAAGACGAAGAAGAGAGCTGTCTCCATAGAGCTGAAGTACTATCATTAGCTTCATGCAGCTTGGGTGCAGGAAAGGCCTGGGGGCAGGTGTTAACTCCATGCTGCTGGGAAGCTTGGGTTCAGAGAAGCCCAAGTGCAGTGTCAGCTCAGTGAAGCTGAAGAGGTATCTGCTCTGTGAAGATAGGGGTTGGGGCAAAGAAAACCATGAGCAGTAATTTTCTGTTCAATGCAGCTAGAGAGTTGAGATTGTACCAGTAATCAAATGCTGGGGGCAGTCTTGTAAACCCAGTGGGATGCAGTCTCGGGAGAGGAGATTGAGCATCTGGCAGTCATTGGGGAAGTCTGAATTGGAGCAACTGTTGAAGAGAAATCTGAGGCTAAATTCTTGAAGAAGAGGAGCTGAAATCCCTCATGAGGAAGACAGTGTTGAAAGGATTTTTGTGACTCACTGGGTGGGTTGCTGAGGAAATTCAGGGGATCTGTCTTGGTTGTGTCTGCAATTTGGTGTACAGTTTGTGCTTTATTTTTGATCATAGTTTGCCTGTTAATTCATGTTTATTTCATGTTAGTTCTGAATGTTAGAATATAAAATAGAGTTTGCTTTGTTAACTCTTATACAGTAAAAAAATCTTCTGGTGTTTAAAAACTGTGGAATTTTGTGGCTGTCTTTGTGATTCTGAAACCCCAAATCACTCTCCCCTTCCACATCAGCCAACTGTCCTCATTCAACGAAGATTAATTATACAAGAAAGGTAAAAGTGACTGTTTGGGGTGGGGTTGGTGGAGAGATCCATTAGAGATCAGGGTAGATAATGAGACTAAAAATGTCAAAAGACAAAGATTGACTGAGGATAGAACCACTCAAGGTGAGAAGTGGTAGCTGTAGGTTATTAAAGCCTTGAAGGAACGGTGGAGTGGATTTTATTGTCTGCTGGGTGTATACCACATGATGCAGATTGTTCTCCCATTACAGAAACCACCCAGTTTTACTCACCAAACATTTAATCCAAAATAAAGATTGAATAGAATCGAGAATGGTGAGCAATCCACAGAGCTGGTCACGTTGGATGACAACCAGAGGTGGCTGCTGATACAGAGAAGGAACAATGTGGGAGAGAAGACAGAATCTGAGCAATACCTCATGTGGAGGGAAATGGATTGGTGATTTGGTTAAGCTTTTCCTAAGCCAATCTTTTAATGCTCATGTTACTTCATTTTATGTCTATATGTCTGTAGCATTGAAAGAAAACAGAAGAGTGAAACCATAATGATTGCGAGGATGGAGGGTTTGAATCATGAGGGACAATTATGTATTTTGTGCATTGGAAAACAGTAAGTTGAGAGGTGATATGATTGCCGATTATAGGATTCTAGATAATGTCAACCATGACAAGCTATTTCACCGTGTTTGGAACAGCAAAACCAGAGGACACAGTCTGCACTTGAAGCAGGGAAATTCACAATTAATCTGCGGGAATATTATTTCAGTAAGAGAATGGCCAAGCTAGCTCCCTCAGAAGATGTGGAAACTATTGATACATTCAAATATTATTAGATGGATTATGGAGGTCTTGTGGCACAGTGGGTCCTTATCTCTGGGCCAGAAACTCCGGGTTTGAGCCCCCCTTCAGGGCATGATGGCCATGGAAGGTGCATTCATAACATGGCCAAACAGGCTGCTTATCAGCCTGTAAACCCTTCTAAAATGCCTATGGCAGGTGGTAATAGAGGAATAGTCTCCTGGTTAGGCAGAACTGTGCTGTAGCTGCAGCGCAACAAAAAGACTCCACGCACTAGTTCTTTCCATGGTCTGTACTCCGTGGCAAGTGTCCTCCTCACTTCGAGGGACTACCAATCATCATTAGATAGATTTCTTTCAGACACTAACATTTTGAATGCAGTATATGAACAATTTCACAGGTGGTGACTGTTGCATTTTTGGGAGGAACAGGTGATTTTGGGCTAATGGTTCCCAAGGTTTTCCATTCCTGAAGTTTTCCTCACCTCATGTCTGAGTCTGGTCTAGACTAATCGATAACGATTGATGACAATAATTAGTCATCAGCTCTATTATCATTATATCATGGGCTACCAGGATGGTAGAGGTGAATTAGATGGAAGTTGGTCTTTTAGCATCTAGCAATTCCTATGTTCTATATGTCTACACTTTGTAACCATTTAGCCTCTTGTAAT
Source organism: Carcharodon carcharias (assembly GCF_017639515.1). Classification (NCBI taxonomy): domain Eukaryota; kingdom Metazoa; phylum Chordata; class Chondrichthyes; order Lamniformes; family Lamnidae; genus Carcharodon; species Carcharodon carcharias. The sequence goes on along the minus strand of NC_054480.1, from coordinate 76,890,394 downwards.
CATGTAGCCAGTTCAGAGATTGAGTTAAATCTCCTGTTAAACACTCTATTTTCTTGCTCCCCTTAATTGAATGATGTATTTATTCAAAATCAGATGTAATGCTAACAAACAGGAGTAATCGGGAAAATGTTTATTGATGCCAACTGTGACTAACCATTTTCTGATTCTTGGAATAGGACACTTGTAAAGCTTGTGATGAAATGCGGCATCATTTTGGAGTCAAGGTGTGTTGAAAGAATTCAGTAGCAAATGGTATTCTGTAATTGAGATGTTAAGCCTCTACCTGTTGGTATCTGATTGAAATAATAGAAATACCTCCAGTTTGCCTGGAGGTTTCAGAAGTAATTTAGTCAGAAACTGTGCTATTGTGGGTTATGGCAAAGTGAGCTTGCTTTTGACACAATAGGAGAGAGGGGAGCACTTGGCTAATGCTTTGCTTGACAGACAATTTTGATTATGACAATTGTATAACTTCAAAAAAATAAAAGTGTGCGTTTTGGAGAATTTTAAGGAGTAGATTTTCAACTTGCAGCCTAAGGCACAAAACTGGTGACGTAAATCTGGCCCCAACTCCCAGTGATATCTGTTGGGATGAAAGTTGGGATTTCATTGATGGGCAAGTTGAAAAGCTACTCCTTCATGCCATTTAAGGCACTGGTTCACAAAGTGCAGTCTGTGGACCACTGGTGGTCCAAGGCCTGGTCCAAAATGCAAGTCACTGCCATGCAACACCACAACCAAAACCTTCTGAGAGAACAGACCACAACCCCCAACCCCCACTACTCACATGACATCACACAAGGAGAGCAACTCCCACATGTCGGCCTGCATCATCATACGTGCAAGCAACAAAACAACAATGTCACTTTATAATCAAGGTTTGTGTTCAAGCTACAAGATACTGTGGCGAGATCAGACTTTGAACACTTGTGAGCTGAAAATGAGAGGAGCCACCTGAATATGGAACCCAAAATGAGACTGAAGCTCTCCAGCTCAGAACCAGACATCACCTCATGGATGTCTGATTATAAACAGCAGCAATCTTTCCATTAATTCTGATGGGTATTTTGTGGTGGCAAGCAGAGGCGGGTGGGGTAGGACAGGTGGGTGGTTGACGGGTTCTTTTGCCCCTTTTAAGTGGTCCACGGACAAAAAGGCTGAGGGTCACTGATTTAAGGGAAAGGATTTTACAGAACAATTTGTTCATTCTCCCTTCATTCATAACATAGCACAGCCACAGAGTAAGGTGCCAGCTGCACTATTCCAGGAATCTGGAGTGCACTCCTACCCGGAAGCAGCTGGAGATTCTCCTGGATCTATTCCATTATAGGAAGATGGTAGCCATTGGAAAGAAAAGGCTCTCTCTATCAGAATTGCCTGAACTAGAAGTCAGAAGCCATGAGTGAAAGGATAGTGTGCCAGGCTCCAATTTACTGCTTTCCTTTTCTCCACCTCTCTTTCTCTCCTCCTTTGAAGACCCTCCTTCAAACCCACCTCTTTGAAGCAGCCATCAGTCACCCCCGTCTAATATCTCTTTAGCTCATTTTCTGAGTCATTCTCTTTGGCGCTGTCTATGTAAACTTCTGTGAAGTGCGTTCGGACAATGGGATCCACAGGACTATCCCCACTGGGCTTCCAAAATTCCATCAGCATTAGTAGCTCTTGTTTCCTTTGAAATAGGCTCCCTCTTATTACAGTACAATTCTGTTTTATTAGGGGCACAATAAGATCATTCTATCTCAGTCCCCACACCCTATGCCATTCTCAAACCAGATTAGTTGGAGGGAATATCAGACATACATGGGCATTGTTAGAGGCTGAGTCACTTGCACTAAAATTGCATTGGAAATGTACTAGCTCAGTAAACATACTACAATTTATTTAATTTTTCATAATTAATTATAAATGGAACATTAATTCTTAGATCCAGCTGAGTTAATGTTTAAAAAGGAGTGAGATCAATGATCCACTATTGTGACTCCTTCCCTGTCATGGGTAATGTGCAGGATAGTGAGGGACAGAACAGGCTAATGTTGTCTCTGTTACTCAGGTTGATGGGGAGAGACTTGGGAGTGGTGAGCTGGGAGTGAGCTAAATATAGATTATGCAGCCTCTCCCAGGGAGGAATCAGGTTTAAATATATCTTTTCAATGCAATGATACTGCATCTTCTTGGCTTGAGGGCAGTTAAGCATTCTGTCAAAATAAGGCATCGTTTCATTAAAAGCTAATCCAATTTCTCCAAAGAAATAATTTGCATTTATATAGCACCTTTCACATCCATAGCAAACCCAAAGAACTTTGCAGCCAATGAAATACCTTAGAAAAGCAGTCACTGCTTAACTGCAGAGAAATGCAGCAGGCAATTTGCACAAAGCAAGATTCCAGAAGGACAGTCAGATTAATGGTCAAATAACCTGTTGCTGCTGGTTTTGTTTGATGGATAAATCCCACAGCATGGGAAGGATTCCCATACTCCTCATGGGATCTTTTAGGTCCACTTGAGTGGACAGTCAGGGCTTCAGCTTAACGTTTCATCTTAAATACACCACTTTTGGCAGTCCAGCATTCCTTCAGTATTATACCGGACAGACAGCAGAGATTATGTGTTCAAGGGTCTTCAATGAGGCTTGAAACACCCAAGTTTCTCACTCAGAGGTGAGAATGCTAGTACAGAACCACAATAACACCTGGGGAAGGGTCTTTACTCTGTACCTAACCCCATGCTATACCTGCCTTGGGAGTGTCTGATGGGATAGTGTAGATGGAGCTTGACAATTAACCTATGCTGTACCTGCACTTGGAGTGTTGACACTGTTCTACTTCACACTTTGAGAACAAAATTCACCAGAAAGTTATTTAAGAAACTTCACTTTAATGAATGAATACCAATTAAAATTTGGATTATTACTGTTGCTTATTAATATGTTTATCAAAATTGTAATATGCAGTGTAGTGCGGCCCCAGCAACTCCCTCTTGTTATTCATCATCCTCCCACTAGAGGACAATGTTCCATTGAGATTGTACAGAAGCCTGACTGATGCTACAGGACATGTCAGCATGCTCTCTATTGCTCCTTCTCTTGTAATGTTCCTAAATTCATATCAGTCAGTCTTTGCTATGAAAAGCAAGTTCTCCTTTGTTAAAATCCTAATATCCTTGAGACATTTTCTTTGAGCATCTGGTTGTTTTGTGTCATGGTTTTATACACAGAGAAGCAGGATCGTGACCCCTTTTACCATAGGATGCCTAGAGGCTAAAGAGGGATGTGCAGCCTGCAAGGGAGAAGGGCCACAGAATGGGCGCATCCACTGAAGTCTTCACACAAACATACAAAAACAACTTGCATTTATCTAGCATCCTTGATGTAGTAAAACATTCAAAGGCACTTCGCAAGAATATCATCAAAAAAAATTGACACCGAGTCACCTAAAGAAATATTAGGTCAGGTAACAAAAAGCTTGGTCGAAGAAGTAGGTTTTATTACAGAGTGAGAGTGAGGTAGGGAGGCAGAGAGGCATAGGGAGTGAAGTCCAAAGCTTAGGATTCGGGCAGTAGAAGGCAAGTTCACCAATGGTGGGACAGTGAAAATCAGGATGCAAAAGAGGCCAGAATTGGAAGAGGACAGAGATTGTCTTTTCCATCACCCACAAGATCAAAAGCAAAGTGATTTAGCACACAGTGAGCTCTCTCTGTGTAAACGTTTTAAAGATGTCCTGCCAAGTGTAATGTAAAGGCACCCTCGTAAGACAGGAGGAAAAACCGCAAAAGTGTGAATTTTGTATGTTTCTTTAATTAGAGATCAGACAATGGCTGCAGATTGAGGAATCAAAGGAGCCTCTGTCAGCCAAGACAGAGCAGCTATCTGATTTCAGTTGCTGCTAACCAAGGTGAATGGTAAGCATTTCCTTGTAACCTAAAGAAATAGTTGTTGCTTCATTGCACTTCTCTAGAAGCAGTTTATTGAATGAACGTTCATAGTGATTTATGGATGTATGAGTTTGGATGGTGTGAATTTACCAATTTTATATTGTTAGGTTCACCAGATGACCTGACTTTGAAATGAATGGAGTTGAAGCAGTACAGAAATTTTCCCAAAATTCTCGTGTTTGCTTCCAACAGAGAACTCACAATAGATTCTGTCATGAAAGGTAAGATATTACAAGAGACTGTAATACTGAAAATAATATGAAAGATTTTTACATTCGTGAAGAGACAATTGTTTTTATCTTTAATGGGATGTGGGTATTATTGCCCATCCCTAATTGCCCGTGAACTGAGTGGCTTTCTAGGCCATTTCAGAGGGTAGTTAAGAGTCAACCACATGTGGGTCTGGAGTCACATGTAGGCCAGACTAGGTAAGGATGTCAGATTTCCTTCTCTAAAGGGACATTAAAGAACCAGATGGGTTTTTACAACAGTTTCATGGTCACCATTACTGAGACTAGCTTTCAATTCCAGGATTTATTAATTGAATTTAAATTTCACCAGCTGCCATGGTTGGATTTAAACCCATGTTCCCAGTTTGGTCCCCTAAATTACTAGCCCAGTGACATTACCACTACACCACCCTTTCCGCATTTCTAAAGGTAGTGAACCATTATAGTCATTTTTCATTTTGTATTCTACCTTTTTATGCTTCAGTGTTTGTTTTTGTCATTTTGCCATTTGGTAAATTAGTTTCTTTACTTTTTAAATTCTGGTCTGAGTTTAATATGGAACAATCAGCAGTGAATCAGTTAGCCTTAACATTAACATTACAAACACTAAATAGATTGCTGAAAGTGGAATGGTCTCCTATGGGTTACACAAACCTACCAATTGCTTATTATTCAGAAAATTAAAGCTTCAAGTTTATAGTGATGTCCTCTTACTAGGACATCAGTGAGGTCACTATGAAGACAAAAAGAATAAACTGTAAGAGATTGAAATTGTCTCAGCTATGGCTCATAGACTCTGAAGGTTATGGATTCAAACCCCACAGAGACCTGACCATGTACTGTGAGATTCCACCTCAGGACTGAGGAAGTACTGTACCGTTAAAATGCTCGTTTTTGAATGAAATATAAAGCTTTTCTCAGGTAGGTGTAATATTTATCCCTCAACCAACATTATTGAAACAGATTATCTGGTTGTTATCACATTACTTTTTGTGAGAGCTTGCTGGGCGCAAGTTAGCTGTCACATTTCCTACTTTACAACAGTAAATAATATGTGCTCTGTGACATTCTGAGGCTATGAAAGGTGATATATAAATGCAAGGCCTTCTTTTCTATGAGGAAGAAATGATGTGGTATTCCAGTTCAAGCAACTTTGCACAATGCTCATGAATGGAGGTCCAGCATTATGCTAAGCAGCATGTCTGCTGGGAGTCAGAGGTGAAGAGGACACCAGTTGCAACTGGCCTCTGGGACAATAGGATCTCTCCAAACCTGTGTAAAATGTGGAGACACATTGGCAATAGTCTGCAGGCAAAGACACTTCTGTTGGAGTTGTAGTATAAGAGTCTCACACACATAGGGTTAATGTGGGACTGAGTACAGTACCACCCACACAATGATGTAAAGGAGCACATGACCTGCAGCTAGGGGTCAGTCTAGTGTTGGACAGAGGCATATGTACCAGCAAGCATGGAGACAGCTCCTAGCTTGTACTCTTTACTGTATATTTGTAAATACTTCTAAAAGTCAATAAAGACTTAGAGTTAACATACGTATGACTATGAAGACTTATTCAAACCTATCAAATTGTAACCAACTCCCTACAACATAGTGGAAGCTTTTGGAAAAATTCAAGACCTCGCAGAAGCTGCAGAGAAAAACTAAAATGCTAGAAAACTGAAAAAATAATTCAACCAAACAATCTGAAAAAAAGCTCCAGAAAGCAGAGGTGCAGAGGAAAAATCACCAGGAAAATAAAGCTCCAAAGAAAGGCAGAAATTTAAAATTACTTACTGCAGCAGATAACTCCATTGAATCTTTGAATCTCTCTTGAAAGTCCAGCTTCAAATCCTAGAGTGCAGAGCCAGCAGACCTAGCAGGGGTCAGCTAAATCTTTCCAAATTCCAGGCTACAGCCGGTCCTGAGAAATCTTTAAATAATTCAGAGTTAGCAGTGCAGTATGAAAAAACCCATCACTAAAACCCAATCCCTGAGTCGACACCCTACATGGCATCCAAGCTCATTCCAAAAAAATACTTAAATAATCTGGAGAATCTCTTCAGAACTACTTCAAAACCCAGCTAAAGGCAAACAAATACCAGGATTTGATGAATTTATGGCTCTAAAGAGAAGTTTGCAGCCAGCTAATCCCGGCAGCTATTGTTAAAAAAAATGTTTTCTAGCTGAGCGTGATCACCATTGTAGCAGAGCTCACCAAAGCGGCTGGCATGGGAAATCTCTTTGTCTCCAAGTGAACAGCAATGCCATCTTGAGATTCAGAAGGCTGTTAGAACAGAACCTACACTTTTAAAAATTTAACCGTGGATCAAGAGTTCCACACTTTCAAATCAGTCCAGACTGATTCAAGGCCCAGGCCAATCACATAATTGGGGACTTAGGGGGAAAAGATACAGGATCGCTTCAGGTTTAGATAAAAAAATCAGAAGCAGAGCAAGTAAACACATTGCTTTACTCGGTAGGCCTGAATGTAGATGACATTATTGCAGGACAGGGAATCAATGAATTATCTGTTAAATTTGAAGAAATGCTAAAGTCATTCAATGTTTCTTTTAACCTAAGAAGCAATAAAATACCAGAAAGAGCTAAATTTTACAAGTGAGCTCAGCAGCCAGGAGTACCACTTCATTCATTTGTCATTGATCTATAGAGGATGGTAGAAGGTTGTGAATGCTGAGACTTAAAATCTGACCACATCAGAGACAGAATAGTGATAGGAATAGTGAATGACATATTCTCTGACCTCATGCAAGTAGAGGAAGATCTAATCTTGAAAAAGGCAATCCAGATAGTTAAGCAGTCAGAACTCTGTGAGAAGCACAGAACAATTTTAAGGGGAGAAAATAAACCAAGGTACAGAGGCCAACCCACAGTTAGACACAGAGACACTCGAGGCCTGGAAAAACAATACCCAAACTGGCCAGCAGAGGGACCATGCCAATGCTGTAGAGCAAAGCATCCCCACAGGTAAGATCAAGGTCCTGCGATTTCAGTCCAATGTTTTCAGTGCAATAGGATTAGACACTATGGCAAACTGTGTAGGGTAAAAACTCTGAAATACACAGAAGGCCAGGTTGTCCACGAGGTTGAGACTGAAATCCCGGAAGATACACAGCCATACTTATTCGGTGAAGTCAAAGATCTTGGTTTATCAATTTGGAATGTGGATATTTCAATCAATGGCCACTTAAATTTTAAGTTAGACGCAGGAGCCAGCATAACAGTCCTATTGGACAAAGAACCATGGCTAAAAGACCTCTGGTTTCGAACAACAGACCCACCACTCTATGGGCCCAGAGGAATCAACTTCCAGTCATGGTCATGATTCTGAAACCACTAAGGTATGGTGGCAAACAAATCTTCAAGCTCATGTACATCATCCATAACTAGCCTTTTTCTTCCTTGAGGAGAGATGCCTGTGTTGCCCTGAATCTCCTCAAAACAGCAGAAGATATCAACACAGTAGCTGTTACAAGGCCTCCGGGCTGCTTGAACTTTGAATTCAAAGACTTGAAGCAGGGGGATGGGGTAGTGATAATGTAGTAACAACAGTGTGAAGGTATGATAGTAATAACAACGTAAAACCTGAGGTAAACTATTATCATTTAAAATACATTGGATAAAGACTTGGGAGGAGGTGTAGTATAAGGGTCTGGCACACATAGGATTAATGCGGGATTGAGTACAGTACTGCCCACGCAATGATGTAAGGGAGCACATGACCGGCACCTAGGGGTCAGCCTAGTGTTGACAGAGCTGTGTGTACCAGCAAGCATGAAGACAGCACCTAGCTTATACCCTTGACTGTATATTTTTAAATAGCCCTAAGAGTCAATAAAGAATTAACCTATGACTACAAAGACTTCTTAAGGCCTACCAAACTGTCACTAAACCCTACAACAGGTGTTTATTGTTATTCTGCTTTCTAGAATCAGTTTGGATTAACTTATCTTTGTGAAGCTTCGCGTTTTTGATGCTAAGAAAAAGGACGCCCAGTGTTGGTAACGAGTGTCCCCAGGTCAGGCACAGCGCAGGACAATCCACAAGGGTGCCTCAACAAAGTGGACAGTGACCAGGTCAAGAACGCAGCTCACTTTCTCCCGAGGGAGAAGTGGTCTGAAAAGGTCACTATCAGAGTCTACAACTTGGAACAGCTGAGGATTAATGAACTCAGGACAAGTCATGGGTGGAGGCTGGCTGCTTCCACAGAATGCCAGCAGTGAAGTCGCAATAAACCTTAGTGATGCTAATAAGCAGAGAGATGAGGCCATGCTGCATTCACCTTCAATAAATTATTTGGAGTTGGTCATATTTACAAAAATTCTTGTGTCAAATACGAGGTTCCAACATTTCAGCTCCTCCTTCGCCTTCACATTGAGTCTAAGATGATTGCGGAAGATTTTACTGGTTGGGTTTTTGTGACCAACACTCACTTTGAGCAAACATCCTGAAATAACCGAGGGACTTTATTATAGATTAATTTTCTATTTTAGTTATGAACTAGCAGATATTACTTACATGAAGAAAGTAAAGTTGTCCTGTCTCTGTTTCTGGGAGATAATCAGATTTATTGCAAAACCCAACTCCGTTCCTGCCTGAGGCTCTCACCAAACTGACCTTTAAAACAGAAATATACTGACTGCTTCGCTTTGAGGTATATTGTCTCATCACTTAATTTATTAAACATGCCTTTGATTTTAAACAACTGCTTTCAAGTATGGGGTGAAGGAAATATGCAGATAATTGAATCGCTGCCACTTTCCCGTCGGCTTTATTCAGCCACAACACCTGATACTTAAACATTTCTGTTCTATTCATTTCAGAGGGATCATCTTTCAACTTCGGAACAAGCTGTTTGTTTCAAAAAGCTGCTTGATTGAAGCTTGAATAATATTCTGTGACTAATAATTGTAATTGTTTTAATTTGGACTCTTTCCCTCTTTGCAAATCGTGTGTCGATTAAACATCATTAGATATTTGCCTATCCTATGGCCAAGTCTGATCCAGCTATTCATATTAAAATATTTCACCATACATCATTCAGCCCAGGTCTCTCGACTGTCCCTCAGTCCCTGGCTTGGGTCTCTCCACTGTCCCTCAGTCGTAGGCTCTGCGTCTCTCGACTGTCCCTCAGTCGTAGGCTCTGGGTCTCTCCGCTGTCCTTCAGTCTAGCTCAGACTCTGGGCCTCTCAAATGTCAAAGCTCAATGCAGGCCTCTCCACTGTCCCTTAGTCTTAGGCTGTGGGTCTCTCCACTGTCCCTCAGTCCCAGGCTGTGGGTCTCTCCACTGTCCCTCAGTCCCAGGCTGTGGGTCTCTCCACTGTCCCTCAGTCCCAGGCTGTGGGTCTCTCCACTGTCCCTCAGTCCCAGGCTCTGGGTCTCTCCACTGTCCCTCAGTCCCAGGCTGTGGGTCTCTCCACTGTCCCTCAGTCCCAGGCTGTGGGTCTCTCCACTGTCCCTCAGTCCCAGGCTGTGGGTCTCTCCACTGTCCCTCAGTCCCAGGCTCTGGGTCTCTCCACTGTCCCTCAGTCCCAGGCTCTGGGTCTCTCCACTGTCCCTCAGTGCCAGGCTCTGGGTCTCTCCACTGTCCCTCAGTGCCAGGCTCTGGGTCTCTCCACTGTCCCTCAGTCCCAGGCTCTGGGTCTCTCCACTGTCCCTCAGTCCCAGGCTCTGGGTCTCTCCACTGTCCCTCAGTCCCAGGCTCTGGGTCTCTCCACTGTCCCTCAGTGCCAGGCTCTGGGTCTCTCCACTGTCCCTCAGTGCCAGGCTCTGGGTCTCTCCACTGTCCGTCAGTGCCAGGCTCTGGGTCTCTCCACTGTCCCTCAGTCCCAGGCTCTGGGTCTCTCCACTGTCCCTCAGTCCCAGGCTCTGGGTCTCTCCACTGTCCCTCAGTCCCAGGCTCTGGGTCTCTCCACTGTCCCTCAGTCCCAGGCTCTGCGTCTCTCCACTGTCCCTCAGTCCCAGGCTCTGGGTCTCTCCACTGTCCCTCAGTCCCAGGCTCTGGGTCTCTCCACTGTCCCTCAATCCCAGGCTCTGGGTCTCTCCACTGTCCCTCAGTCCCAGGCTCTGGGTCTCTCCACTGTCCCTCAGTCCCAGGCTCTGCGTCTCTCCACTGTCCCTCAGTCCCAGGCTCTGGGTCTCTCCACTGTCCCTCAGTCCCAGGCTCTGGGTCTCTCCACTGTCCCTCAGTGCCAGGCTCTGGGTCTCTCCACTGTCCCTCAGTCCCAGGCTCTGGGTCTCTCCACTGTCCCTCAGTCCCAGGCTCTGGGTCTCTCCACTGTCCCTCAGTCCCAGGCTCTGCGTCTCTCCACTGTCCCTCAGTCCCAGGCTCTGCGTCTCTCCACTGTCCCTCAGTCCCAGGCTCTGGGTCTCTCCACTGTCCCTCAGTCCCAGACTCTGGGTCTCTCCACTGTCCCTCAGTGCCAGGCTCTGGGTCTCTCCACTGTCCCTCAGTGCCAGGCTCTGGGTCTCTCCACTGTCCCTCAGTCCCAGGCTCTGGGTCTCTCCACTGTCCCTCAGTCCCAGGCTCTGGGTCTCTCCACTGTCCCTCAGTCCCAGGCTCTGGGTCTCTCCACTGTCCCTCAGTGCCAGGCTCTGGGTCTCTCCACTGTCCCTCAGTGCCAGGCTCTGGGTCTCTCCACTGTCCCTCAGTTCCAGGCCCTGGGTCTCTCCACTGTCCCTCAGTCCCAGGCCCTGGGTCTCTCCACTGTCCCTCAGTCGCAGGCCCTGGGTCTCTCCACTGTCCCTCAGTCCCAGGCCCTGGGTCTCTCCACTGTCCCTCAGTCCCAGGCCCTGGGTCTCTCCACTGTCCCTCAGTCCCAGGCCCTGGGTCTCTCCACTATCCCTCAGTCGCAGGCCCTGGGTCTCTCCACTGTCCCTCAGTCCCAGGCCCTGGGTCTCTCCACTGTCCCTCAGTCCCAGGCCCTGGGTCTCTCCACTGTCCCTCAGTCCCAGGCCCTGGGTCTCTCCACTGTCCCTCAGTCCCAGGCCTTGGGTCTCTCCACTGTCCCTCAGTCCCAGGCCCTGGGTCTCTCCACTGTCCCTCAGTCGCAGGCCCTGGGTCTCTCCACTGTCCCTCAGTCCCAGGCTCTGGGTCTCTCCACTGTCCCTCAGTCCCAGGCCCTGGGTCTCTCCACTGTCCCTCAGTCCCAGGCCCTGGATCTCTCCACTGTCCCTCAGTCCCAGGCCCTGGGTCTCTCCACTGTCCCTCAGTCCCAGGCCCTGGGTCTCTCCACTGTCCCTCAGTCCAGGCCCTGGGTCTCTCCACTGTCCCTCAGTCCCAGGCCCTGGGTCTCTCCACTGTCCCTCAGTCCCAGGCTCTGGGTCTCTCCACTGTCCCTCAGTCCCAGGCCCTGGGTCTCTCCACTGTCCCTCAGTCCCAGGCCCTGGGTCTCTCCACTGTCCCTCAGTCCCAGGCCCTGGGTCTCTCCACTGTCCCTCAGTCCCAGGCCCTGGGTCTCTCCACTGTCCCTCAGTCCCAGGCCCTGGGTCTCTCCACTGTCCCTCAGTCCCAGGCCCTGGATCTCTCCACTGTCCCTCAGTCCCAGGCCCTGGGTCTCTCCACTGTCCCTCAGTCCCAGGCCCTGGATCTCTCCACTGTCCCTCAGTCCCAGGCCCTGGGTCTCTCCACTGTCCCTCAGTCCCAGGCCCTGGGTCTCTCCACTGTCCCTCAGTCCCAGGCCCTGGGTCTCTCCACTGTCCCTCAGTCCCAGGCCCTGGATCTCTCCACTGTCCCTCAGTCCCAGGCCCTGGGTCTCTCCACTGTCCCTCAGTCCCAGGCCCTGGATCTCTCCACTGTCCCTCAGTCCCAGGCCCTGGGTCTCTCCACTGTCCCTCAGTCCCAGGCCCTGGGTCTCTCCACTGTCCCTCAGTCCCAGGCCCTGGGTCTCTCCACTGTCCCTCAGTCCCAGGCCCTGGGTCTCTCCACTGTCCCTCAGTCCCAGGCCCTGGGTCTCTCCACTGTCCCTCAGTCCCAGGCCCTGGGTCTCTCCACTGTCCCTCAGTCCCAGGCCCTGGGTCTCTCCACTGTCCCTCAGTCCCAGGCCCTGGGTCTCTCCACTGTCCCTCAGTCCCAGGCCCTGGGTCTCTCCACTGTCCCTCAGTCCCAGGCTCTGGGTCTCTCCGCTGTCCCTCAGTCCCCGGCTCTGGTCCTCTCAACTGTCCCTCAGTGCCAGTCTCTGGGCCTCTCAACCGTCCCTCAGTCTAGCTCAGACTCTGGGCCTCTTGAATGTTAAGGCTTGATGCAGATCTCTCCACTGTCCCTCACCCTCAGGTTCTGGGCCTCTCCACTGTTGCGCAGTCCCAGTCTCTGGGCCTCTCAACCATCCCTCGGTCTAGCTCAAACTCTGGGCCTCTCAAATGTTAAGGCTCAATGCAGGTGTCTCCACTGTCCCTTACTCTCAGGCTCTGGGCCTCTCCAATGCTCTTAGGCTGTGGGTCTCTTGACTATTCGTCAGTCTAGTTCAAGCTCCGGGCCTCCCAACTGTCCTTCAGACTAGCTCAGACTTTGGGCTTCTTGACCATCCCTCAGTCCCAGGCTCAGGGTCTCTCCACTGTCCCTCAGCCCCTGGCTCTGGGCATCTCGACCGTCCCTCAAACCCAGGCCCTGGGCCTCTCCACTGTCCCTCAGTCCCAGGCTCTGGGTCTCTCCACTGTCCCTCAGTCCCAGGCTCTGGGCCTCTCCACTGTCCCTCAGTCTCAGGCTCTGGGTCTCTCCACTGTCCCTCAGTCCCAGGCTCTGGGTCTCTCCACAGTCTCTCAGTCCCAGGCTCTGGGTCTCTCCACTGTCCCTCAGTCTATCTAGTTTCTCAATCATTTCGGTACAGATTGGCCATTACACTGTTTTGTTTCCAAGTTGATGCAGTGAGAAGATCTTCTTATGTGAATGCGGTGGGTTATCATCACGTTTCTCACCTCAGTGGATAACCCTGATTGAAAAGGAAGCAGAGAGTAGAGCCGCAACCTCTACCTTCATCATGTGACCTCTGCTTCCAACTGCCCCATGCCCACTCTCACACCATTGGACGTCCAGCACTTCTTTTCTCATCGTCTACATTAAAAGGAAATCTGATTTTTCAGTCACTGAATCATAGGTTTATAGAAGTTTACAGAACAGAAAGAAGCCATTTGGCCTGTAGTGTCCATACTGCTTCTCTGCAACACATTTAATTCTGTTCCCCAACAATTTCCCCGTAGCCCTGCATATCTTTTTCTCTTTGACAATCATCCAACTCTCTTTTAAAAGCCACAATTGAATCTGATTTCCAGCCCCTCATGATTTTGAAAACCTCTATCACATCTCCACTTGACCTTCTCTTCTCCAAGAAGAATAGGCCCAGCTTCTCCAATCTATCCACAGAACTGGATTTCCTCATCACTGGAACTGTCCTTTTCGGCACACTCTCTCATGCCTTCATACTCTTCCTAAAGTGTGGTTCCTAGAACTGGACACAATAACTCCAGGTGAGGCCTTGCAGCATTTTAAAAACATTCATCATAACTTCATTGCTTTTTCACTCTATAAACGAAATCATCCCAGATTTGCTCAAATGTGGTAGCGAGTGGGGAAAAGGGTGTCTTACCCACTAGCCGCAATGGCAGGTTTTTGCACTGTATCATCCCATTCCCGGCACACCCACCTCATTAATAATATATTCACAGGAAACACTCCAGATCACTGGTGAGCAGGCTTGGTGTCAATCAGTTGAAGCTACAACACAGGACTACTTGAGTGTCAAACAGCATAAGCAGCAAGTGATAGACAGAGCTAAGCGATCCCACAACCAATGGATCAGGTCTAAGCCCTGCAGTCCTGCTACATCCAATCGTGAATGGTGGTGGACAATTAAACAACTCACTGGAGGAGGAGGCTCCACAAATATTCTCATCCTCAATGATGGGGGAGCCCAGTATATCAGCGCAAAAGGTAAGACTGAAGCATTTGCTTCAACGTCAACAACCTAGGGGTTACTATTAACCAGAAACTGAACTGAACCAGCCATTAAATATTGTGACTACAAGAGCAAGTCAGAGGCTAGGAATCCTGCGAAGAGTAACTCACCTTCTGACTCCCCAAAGCCTGTCCACCACCTGGAAGGGACAAGTCAAGAGTGTGATGGAATACTCTCCACTTGCCTGGATGAGTGCAGTTCCAACAACACTTAAGAAGCTGGACACCATCCAGGACAAAGCCCGTTTGATTAGCACCACATCCACAAACAATCACTCCCTCCACCACTGACGAACAGTTGCAGCAGGGTGTACCATTTACTGGATGTACTGCAGAAACTCACCAAGGCTCCTTAGACAGCACCTTCCAAACCTATGACCACTACCATCTAGAAGGACAAGGGCAGCTGATAGATGGAAACACCACCATCTAGAAGTTCCCCTCCAAGGCACTCACCATCCTGACTTGGAAATAAATCGCTGTTCCTTCACTGTCGCTGGGTCAAAATCCAGGAACTTCCTACCTAACAGCACTGTGGGTGTACCTACACCTCATGGACTGTAGCGGTTCAAGAAGGCAGCTCACCACCACCTTTTCAAGGATAATTAGGGATGGGCAATAAATGCTGACCCGGCCCAAGAAGCCCACATCCTGTAAATCAGTTTTTAAAAATTTGCCCACCACACTGTGACCTCAGCGCTTCCTCGCTCCAGGCACCATATTCAAAGCGCACCAGAATGCAGCCTACTTCATATGTACAGACCAGGACTGCTCCAGGTGACAGATGGCCCTGAAAGCAAAGAAGACAGCAACTCCCAAATTTAGTGACGTCTCTCTGGGGCATCTGCTGGATGCAGTGGAAGGCCACCACGGTGTCCTCTACCTTCTCTCTGGCCGCAGGAGGTCAACCAGAGTCATCAATCCGGCCTGGGAGGCAGTGGCAGCAGTGGTCAGCACCACTGGAGCACAGAGGAGGTCAGCCATCCAGTGCAGGAAAAGGATGAATGCTCCCATCTGTTCCACCAGGGTAAGTCAACCACCTCATCTCTCTCAACTCACACACTCAACAACTCATCACACATCCACAGGGATCTCACACCTCAAGGGGTAACACCATTAATTCTCACACACACCCTTACATCTCCATCAGGCTCATATCCTCTGGAGTTCGTGTCCTCATCCTGTCCATGGCTCTGCTCACCACACAAACATTCCACACAGTGCCATGTGTCCTGCTCACACACTCTCCATCTGTTTTCATGCAGGAGAAGCTGGCTTACATCAGCAGGGAGAGGTCCCAGACTGAGGGTGGAGTGACCCACATTAGGCCTCTCACTGTCTCTGAGGAGCGTGCCATTGTGCTGACTGGCGAGGATGTGGGCCATGCCTGAAGTGATGATGAAGTCGGTGGCAAACACCCACTTGAGGATCCTGTACCAAACCATCCCTCTCTCAACACAACTGTGATTGCTCTCCTTCCTGCTTTTGACTCAGCTGCCATGCACTAAGTATCCCTACTTGGGTTCACAGGGAGCTCTGCCATGTGACCGACACCCTCAGCCAGACATTCCCTCAGCTCCATCCACATCCTCACCTCCAGCCAACAGGACACCTGCTCCAGTGAAGAGCTGGAAATAAGCAGCCTGGAAGACCCATCACAGTGCTTACCCACACCCTCCACCAGCACAGAGACACACACCTCAGTGGGACCTAGATCTAGAGCAGACTCAGGTTCACAATTTGGTGGTCACTGAAAGGATACGTATCCACAGCAGGAGGAGGCAGGTTCAGCCGAGCTCCCCGGCACTCAGAGGGCTGCTAGGGAGGAGGCATCTGTGAGGTCCGAGTCAGATGACAAGCCTCTGGATTCAGCCTTCCAACTCATCCGGGATAGTCAGCAGAAGGCGGGGGAACATCGCGCAGAGCTGTTGGAAACCCTCAGCAGAGCGGCACGCGAGTCAGAGAGTGCGTCTGCCTGCTCTCTGATGAAGTGGTGCCCACATGTGCACATATGGAAGCCTCCATGGGAAGGATGGAGGACACCATGGAGACCCTGGTCCAGCAGAACGCAGAGATGTATGGAGACCTGCACTCCATCATGGTAGCCATGGGTGAATTCCTGCAGTGGCAACACGAGAAGGAATTGGGGCACCTTGACATCCCTCCAGGTGCTCCTTCCCCTCAAGGAGTCAGGCTGGGGCCCTCGGGCATCTTAAGGGAGGAGGAGCAGCAGCTGGACACCCCTGGATCATCCACTCAGGAATCTCAGAGGCTGTCCTCACCCTCTGAGTCCCCTTTGCCTGTGAGTTCCTCAGCTTTGCCCCCTGTCACTGCAGAGGGAGCAGCTGACCCACAGGAGGACAGCCGAAGAAAGCTGGGGCCCTCAAGGCCTCGGCTCTCCAGAGGACCCACACTGAAGGTATCAGGGGCAGCAGGACCAACCATTGCGCAGGCTGTCTCCACCCTGCTGAGGATGTCAGGGCAGCACCTAGAAGTAGTAGTAGGTCCAGAAAAGTTAAGAAATTCTGATCACAAGTGGTTGCACAGGTGAACACATTTTGTCACTTTATAATCTGAACAAATATTCACTTTCACTGAATAATGTGTAATGGCGTCTTTCAGCTTCATTTACAGGCTTCACACGTCCCCCCACTGCACCCCCCACCACCAGCCCCACCCCTGCTTGACTAGCAGTTCAGCTGCATGCAGCCTGACCACGAGTGATTCTGGAGGGAGAGGTGTGTATGTGACAGGGCCTTTAGGAGCCTGGTGTGAGCACTCTCCCATGCACACAGATACATCCTTACTGATCTCACTGTCCTGAGCATTTTCAGTGCTGCCTGCTGGGGTTCTCTTCCAAATGTCTATCTGAGCTGAGCTGTATCTCCGCCCACTCAGTGATCTCACTCCCCTGCAGAACCTGTGCCTTTCCAGCACGAGGCTCCGCTCACTTTCGAATTTGAAGCCATGGTAATCGTTAAGTTTTTGATCAGCTCCTCCATCCTTTCCCCTCCCCCAGTCACCCACATCCTTTCCCCCATCACTGTCAAACCCCCCACTCCCCCACCTCGGCATCAACTTCCACCTCCCCTACCAACCCGAACCCTTTTCTTTCCGGAATGTCCAGGTGAACGTGCACATTCCCTACCTTCCTGAGAATCCCACCCTCATCCACATTGACCTCCCCAACCTCTTCCTTCCCACCCCCAGGGTCCGTGCTTTCCTCCGAGTCCCGACAAACCACCCTCGCTGTCGTTTCTACTGTTACCATCGCACTTTCACCCTCCCACCCTACCAGCTCACTCTGCCCCCTCTCATATTCATCATTCCCTTCTACCATGCCCACCCTCAGTTTGTTCCCCAGGAAGCAGTCATTGACCCCACAGACCCCTGCCTTGTATGTTCACTTGGACATGCCCCAACCCTTAGGTAAATGCAAAATACGGCGGATGCTGGAAATATGAAATAAAAACAAAAAATTCTGGAAAAACTCAGCAGGCCTGACAGAATCTGTGGAGAGAGAAACAGAGTTAACATTTCAAATCCAATATGACTCTTTCAGAAGAGTCATACAGATTCAAAATGTTAACTCTATTTTGCTCCCCACACATGCTGTCAGGTCTGCTGAGTTTTTCCAGCATTTTCTGTTTTTAATCTCCTGCCCCTTTCTTACTCCTCCACCCTTACTCCCTCCTCTCCCAGTCACCATCCTCCCTCTGGACTCCTTCCTCCCCCCAGACTCCTTCCCCACTTCGAACTCCTTCACTTATACTTTCCTCCACCCTTACACTTTCCTCCCCACTTGACGCATTCTCCCCTATTACACCCTCCTCTCTCCATTCTTCATCCTCCCTCCCAGCACCTTTGTCCCCCCACTCCCAACCTCACCCCCCCAAAACCCCCTCTCAACTCCATCCCCCTGACATTTTCACCCCGTCCTCCCATCCTCACCTCCCCCCAACACCTTTATCCATCTCCTCCTCCCAATCTCACCCCACCTTCTTCTCCGGCTCGCAGCTGACCTTCATTTCCCCCCTCACCAATTACCTGTATCAGCCGATGGCCAAGAACGTGATGTTCTGAGGCAGACCCAAAACATCAAAGGCGACCTCCTACCTTCTGTGATCTTCTTCGCGGCAGAGCCATGTCCATGAGAATCCACCCAGCATGCCATGCACATGTTCCTCCAGGGTCCAGTAGCTGTCGGGCTCTAGCATTTTCTGCTCCTCGGGTGTCCATGATCTGAGAAAGGCGCTAACGGTAAGTCCCATATTCTGCACGTCACACTTGTCCAGACGTGTTCTGGATCGTCCTGTTTTCCCACCAGTGTAACGGTAAATCCGGTGTGTGTGGGGGGGTGGGGAGGGGGAGCCATTCTGGTTGGGCCTTACTTTGCATCTCAATAGTGGGATGCAAAGCAGGTTCATTCCAGCCTCCAGTGGGATTGGTATTCCACCATGGTGGACATCATCGGATGATCCCGCTGTAATTTCATGCTGTAGTGAAATCAAATTTTGGTCTTCTTGCCATATTGTCACCCCACCGCCAAGATGCCAGACGCCAACAGGGCCAGAAAATTTCAGTTTATACCTCTATTTATGAAGCCCAGGATCCTGTATATATTTTTAACCAGTTTCTCATCCCATTCACATAGCCCTAGGTTCCTCTGCTCCTGCAACCCATTTAGAATTGTATCGCTTATTTTATGTTGCTTCGCTTCATTCTTCCAATCAAAACTATCCTCTTCACAATTCACAATGATTCCACATTTTGTCACCTTCAAATTTTGAAATTGTGCCTGAATATCCAAGTCTAAGTCTTCAATATAGATTTTTTTTAAAAAGCTGGGTCTATACCCATTCGAGTTTAGAAAAATGAGGTAGATGAATTAACAGTGCAAAAAGATATTAACAGTTATGATATGGTTGCAATTATGGAGACATAGCTGCAGGGTGACCAAGGATGGGAACTGAACACCCAGGAGTATTCAATATTTAGGAAGGACAGACAAATGGAGAAAGGAGGTGGGGTAGCATTGTTAGTGAAGGAGGAAATCAATACAATAGTGAGGAAGGATATTGGCTCTGAAAATCATGATGTGGAATCTGTTTGGTTGGAGATAAGAAACACCAAGGAACAGAAAACATTGTCTAGAAGCCCTCGAACAGTAATGTGAAGTAAGGGAAGGCATTAAACAGGAAATTAGAGATGCATGCAATAAGGGTACAACTGTAATCATGGGTGACTTTAATCTACATATAGATTGGACAAACCAAACTAACAATAATACTATGGAGGAAGATTTCCTGGACTGTGTACATGATGGCTTTATTAGCTCAGTACATTGAGGAATCAACCAGAGAGCAGGCTATCCTAGACTGGGTATTGTGCAATGAGAAAGGATTATTAACAATCTTGTTGTGCTTTCGCTTGGGGAAGAGCAACCATAAAATTATAGAATTGCTCATTAGGATGGAGAGTGAAGAAGTTGAATCCAAAACTAGGGCCCTAAATCTAAATATGGAACCGTGAGGGTATGAGGCGCGAGTTGGCAATGATGGATTAGGGAACTTACTAAAAGGGTTGACAGAGGATAGGCAATGACTAATATTTAAGGAACATATACATGAATTACAACAATTATTCATTCCTGTCGGGCTCAAAAATAAAACAGGAAAGGTGGCTCAACCATGGATTACAAAAGAAATTAGGGATAGTATTAGATCCAAAGACGAGACATATAAAATTGCCAGAAAAAGCAGCAAGCCTGAGGATTGGGAGCAGTTTAGAATTCAGCAAAAGTGGACAAAAAATTGATCAAGAGGAGGAAAAGGGAGTATGAGAGTAAACTTGCAAGGAACATAAAAACTGACTGTAAAAGCTTCTATAAATATGTGAAGAGAAAAAGATTAGCAAAGACAAATGTAGGTCCATTACAGTCAGAAACAGGGGAAATTATAATGGGGAACAAAGAAATTTCAGGGACACTGAATTTATTCAAGGCAGAGTTAGACAGATTTTTGATAGATTAGACAGACAAGGATTCTGGAGGGCAGACAGGAAAGTAGAGTTGAAACCACAACCAGATCAGCCATGATCTCATTGAATGGCAGTGCAGACTTGAAGGGTGGAACGGCCTACTCCTGGTCCTAAGTCCTACGTTCCTATGTTCCTCAAAGCAGTGGCCCTGGTGCCGATCCTTGGGCAACTCCATTACTCTCTGTCTAACCCCTCACAGTACCTGCTGTGGAAGTGTTTGATGGGGACAGTGTAGAGGGAGATTTACTCTGTATCTAACCCCTTGCTGTACCTGTCCTGGTAGTTCTTGATGGGGACGGGGAATTGGGAGCTATACTCTGTATCTAACCCGATGCTGTACATTTCCTGGGAGTGTTTGATGGGGACATTATAGAGGGAGATTTACTCTAGATCTAACCCCATGCTGTACCTGACCTAGGAGTGCTTGATGGGTACGTTGTAGAGGTAGCTTTACTCTGTATCTAATCCTGTGCTGTACCTGTCCTGGCATTGTTTGATGGGGACAGTGTAGATGGAATTTCATTGTGTATCTAACCCCTTGCTGTACCCACCCTGGGAGTGTTTGATGGGGACAGTATAGAGGGAGTTTTACTCTGCATCTAACCCCATGCTGTACCTGCCCTGGGAGTGTTTGAAAAGGACAGTGTAGATGGAGTTTTACTCTGGATCTGACCCAGTGCTGTACCTGTCCTGGCAGTATTTGATGGTGACAGTGCAGAGGAGGTTTTACTGTGTATCTAAACCCGTCCTGTACCTTTCCTGAGAGGTTTGATGGGAACAGTGCAGAGGGAGCTTTACTCTGTATCTAACCCTATGCGGTACCTGCCCTGGGAGTGTTTGATGGAGAGAATATAGAGGGAGCTTTGCTCTGCATCTAACCTCGTGCTCTACCTACCCTGGGAGTGTTTCATGGGGACGGTGTAGAGGGAGCTTTACTCTGTACCTAAACCCTGCCTATAGCTGTCATGGCAGTGTTTGATGGGGACAGTATGGCTGGAATTTTACTGTGTATCTAACCCTGTGCTGTGCCTTTCCTGGCAGTGTTTAATGGGAACAGTGTAGAGGGAGCTTTCCTCTGTATCTAACCCCGTGCTGTACCTTTCCTGGGAATGTTTGATGGGGACAGTGTAGATGGAGTTTTACTCTGTATCTAACCCTGTGCTGTACCTTTCCTGGGAGTGTTTGATGGGGACAGTGTAGAGGGAGCTTCAATCTGTATTTAACCCGATGCTGTACATGCCCTTTGATTGTTCGATGGGGACAGTATAGAGGGAGCTTTCCTCTGTATCTAACCCCTTGCTGTACCTGTCCTGGTAGTGCTTGATGGGGATAGGGAATTGGGATCTTTACTCTGTATCTAACCCGATGCTGTACATTTCCTGGGAGTGTTTGATGGGGATAGTATAGAGGGAGATTTACTCTGCATCTAACCCCATGCTGTACCTGGGATTGTTTGATGGGGTCAGTGTAGAGGGAGCTTTAATCTGTACCTAACCCCGTGCTGTAACTGCCCTGAGTGTTTCATGGGGACAATATAGAGGGAACTTTACTCTGGATCTAACCCCGTGTGGTACCTGCCCTGGGAGTGTTTGATGGAGAGAATATAGAGGGAGCTTTGCTCTGCATCTAACCTCGTGCTCTACCTACCCTGGGAGTGTTTCATGAGGACGGTGTAGAGGGAGCTTTACTCTGGATCTAACCCCGGCCTGTACCTGTCCTGGCAGTGTTTGATGGGAACAGTGCAGTTGGAGTTTTACTCTGGATCTAACCCCGGCCTGTACCTGTCCTGGGAGTGTTTGATGGGAACAGTGCAGAGGGAGCTTTACTCTGTATCTAACCCCATGCAGTACCTGCCCTGGGAGTGTTTGATGGAGAGAATATAGAGGGAGCTTTGCTCTGCATCTAACCTCGTGCTCTACAACCTTGGGAGTGTTTCATGAGGACGGTGTAGAGGGAGCTTTACTCTGGATCTAACCCCGGCCTGTACCTGTCCTGGCAGTGTTTGATGGGAACAGTGCAGAGGGAGCTTTATTCTGTATCTAACCCCATGCAGTACCTGCCCTGGGAGTGTTTGATGGAGAGAATATAGAGGGAGATTTGCTCTGCATCTAACCTCGTACTCTACAACCTTGGGAGTGTTTCATGAGGACGGTGTAGAGGGAGCTTTACTCTGGATCTAACCCCGGCCTGTACCTGTCATGTCAGTGTTTGATGGGAACAGTGCAGTTGGAGTTTTACTCTGGATCTAACCCCATGCTGTACCTACCCTGGGAGTGTTTGATAGGGACAGTATAGAGGCAGTTTTACTCTGCATCTAACCCCTTGCTGTACCTACCCTGGGAGTGTTTGATGGGGATGGTCCACTGGGAGCTTTACTGTCCATCTAACCCCGTGCTGTACCTGCCCTGAGAGTTTTTGATGTGGACTGTGTCGAGGGATCTTTACTCTCTGTCTAACCCCACACTGTACCTGCCCTGGGAGTGTTTGATGGAGACAGTGTAGAGGGAGTTTTACTCTCTGTATCTTACCCCGCACTGTACCCGCCCTGGGAGTGTTTGATGGAGACAGTGTAGAGGGAGCTTTACTCTCTGTATCTTACTCTGTGCTGTACCTGCCCTGGAGGGTTTGATAGGGACAGTGTTGATGGAGTTTTACTCTGGATCTAACCCAGTGCTGTAACTGGCCTGGCAGTGTTTGATGGGAACAGTGTAGGTGGAGTTTTACTCTGTATCTAACCCCATGCTGTCCCTGCCCTGGGAGTGTTTGATGTAGAGAATATACAGGGAGCTTTGCTCTGCATCTAATCTTGCGCTCTACCTACCCTGGGAGTGTTTCATGGGGACGGTGTAGAGGGAGCTTTACTCTGTATCTAAACCCTACCTGTAGCTGTCATGGCAGTGTTTGATGGGGACAGTGTAGTTGGAGATTTACTCTGGATCTAACCCCATGCTGTACATGTCCTGGCATTATTTGATGGGGACAGTGTGGATGGAATTTTACTGTGTATCTAATCCTGTGCTGTGCCTTTCCTGGCAGTGTTTACTGGGAACAGTGTAGAGGGAGCTTTCCTCTGGAGCTAACCCCATGCTGTACCTGCTCTGGGAGTATTTGATGGAGACAGTGTAGAGGGAGCTTTACTTTGTACCTAACCCTGTGCTGTACCGGTCCTGGGAGTGTTTGATGGGGACAGTGTAGAGAGAGCTTCACTCTGTATCTAACCCCATGCTGTACCTGCCCTGGGAGTGTTTGATGGGAACAATGTAGAGGGAGTTTTTCTCTCCATCTAATCCCATGCTGCACCTACCCTGGGAGTGTTTGATGGGAACAGTATAGATGGAGCTTTACTCTGTATCTAACCCTGTGCTGTACCTGTCATCTCTACCGCAAAATTTTGACATCAGTTTTACATTCACATAAGCTTCATGTGCTCAAGTACAATCACCAATCACTTGAAGTCAAATATTCACTTTCAGAATGAGATTTTTACGCAGTTAGCCGTGTTTTGTTATCTTTGACATCAAATGCAGTCAAAGTCAAAAGGCATTTGAAGGCATCAAATGCGCTCAGCAACCTGCATTGAAACGCACAAGGTAATTCATTACTTCAATAAAATCTTAATTTATTAAGATTGTCCATTTAATCCAAAATGATTCCCTTCCCCCATATCCCAGATTTCCTCCTGGTGAGCCTGCTTCCTCCCAGTGACACTCTCTTCTCCTCCCCACAGTCCTGGGCCTACACCCCCCAGCACTCCCTCCACTGCCAACTTCCTTTGTGCTCAGTATGGCTCCAACCAGCAGGGAGTTTTCCCTCAGGTTCCCATTGACTCCAGTTTTGCTAGGACTCCTTGATGCCACACTCAGACAAATGCAGCCTTGATGTCAAGGGCAGTCACTCTCACCTCACCTCTGGAGTTCAGCTCCTATGTCCATATTTTGACCAAGGCTTTAATGAGGTCAGGAGCTGAGTGACCCTGGCGGAACCCAAACTGAGTATCATTGAACAGGTTGTTGCTGAGTAGATGTTGGTTGCACTGTTGATGACCCCTTCCATCACTTTGCTGATGATCAAGAGTAGACTGGTTGGGCGGTAATTGGCCAGGATGGATTTGTCATGATTTTTATGCACAGGACATACCTGGGCAATTTTCCACATATCCGGGTAGATGCCAGTGTTATAGCTGTACTGGAACAGCTTGGCTAGGGGCACGACTAGTTCTGGGGCACAAACCTTCAGTACTATTGTCAGAATATTGTCAGGGCCCATAGCATTTGCAGTATCCAGTGCCTTCAGCCATTTCTTGATATCACGTGAAGTGAATCAAATTGGCCAAAGACTGGCATCTGTGATGTCGGGGAGCTCAGGATGAGACTAAAATGGATCATCGGCATTTCTGGCTGAAGATTGTTGAGAATGCACTGATATGCTGGGCTCCTCCATCATTGAGGATAGGGATATGTGTGGGGCCTCCTCCTCCATTGAATTGTTTAATTGTTCACCAACATTCACGACTGGATGTGGCAGGACTGCAGAGCTTAGATCTGATTCGTTGGTTGTGGGACCTCTTGCATCTGAATGTTCCATGCTGCTTCCGTTGTTTGGCATTTAAGTAGTCTCGTGTTGTAGCTTCGAGGTTTTTAGGTATGCCTGGTGCTGCTCCTGGCATACACTCCTGCACTCTTTATTGAACCAGGTTGATCCCCAGGTTTGGTGGCAATGGTAGAGTGGAGAAATGGGGCCATGAGGTTACAGATTGTGTTTGAGTCCTGCTGCTGCTGATGGCCCACAGCACCTCATGGATGCCCAGTCTTGAGTTGCTAGATCTGTTGGAAATCTATCCCATTTAGCATGCTGGTAGTGCCACACAACATGATGGGGGTATCCTCCTACCAATACTGTCATGGACAGCTGCACCTATGATAGGTAGATTGGTGAGGATGAGGTCAAGTAGGTTACTCCCTCATAAGCTTCTGCAGACCCAATCTAGCAGCTATGTCCTTTAGAAATCTGCCAGCTTGGTCAGTAGTGGTGCTACCGAACTATGATGTGCATTTAATTGCCCTTAAGCTGAGTGGCTTGCTAGGCCATTGCTGAGGGCAGCTAACAGTCAACCATATGTGGCTGGTGTCACATGTAGGCCGGACCAGGGAAGGATGGCAGATTTCATTTAAAGAGGGTATAAAGAATCAGACAATGCTTTTGTGGCCACCATTAGACTAGCTTTTAATTCCATATTTATTCATTGGTGGGATTTGAACGCATGTCCCCATAAGATTGGCCTGGGCCTCTGGGTTGCTAATCCAGGATATTACCACCACATCACCATCTCACTTGAAGTTTAGTGTAATTAAATATTTGAAATGAGAAACAGATTAATCAGGGACCAAAAATGGTTAAAGTTTGTACAGGTTCCAGGACATCACTGCAGGAGTTCCTCATGGTAGTGTCTTCGGCCCAACCATCTTCAGCTGCTTCATCAATGACCTTCCTTCAATCATAAGGTCAGAAGTGGGGATGTTCCCTGATGATTACACAATGTTCAGCACCATTCACGACTCCCCAGATACTGAAGCAGTATGTGTCCAAATTCAGCAAGACTTGGGCAATATCCAGGTTTGGACTGACAAGTGGCAAGTAACATTCGTACCACACAAGTGTCAGGCAATGACCATGTCCAGCAAGAGAGAATCTAACCATCACCCCTTGATGTTCAATGACATTACCATCACTGAATCCCCCACTATCAACATCCTGGGGGTTACCATTGACCAGAAACTGAACTGGACTAACCATATAAATACTGTGGCTACAAGAGCAGGTCAGAGGCTAGGAATCCTGAGGCATGTAACTCACCTCCTGACTCCCCAAAGCCTGTCCACCATCTACAAGGCACAAGTCAGGAGTGTGATGGAATACTCTCCACTTGCCTGGATGAGTTCTGCTCCAACAACATTCAAGAAGCTTGACACCATCCAGGACAAAGCAGCCCACTTGATTGGCACCACATCCACAAACATTCACTCCCTCCACCACTGATGCACAGTAGCAGCAGTGTGTACCATCTACAAGATGCACTGCAGGAATTCACCAAGGCTGCTTAGACAGCACCTTCCAAACCCACAACCACTACCATCTAGAAGGACAAGGGCAGCAGATAGATGGGAACACCACCACTTGGAAGATCCCCTCCAAGCCACACACCATCCTGACTTGGAAATATATCGCCGTTCCTTCACTGTTGCTGGGTCAAAATCCTGGAACTCCCTCCCTAACAGCACTGTGGGTGTACCTACACCACATGGACTGCAGCGGTTCAAGAAGGCAGCTCACCACCACCTTCACAAGGGCAATTAGGGATGGGCAATAAATGCTGGCCTAACCAGTGAAGCCCATATCCCATAAATGAATAAAAAATATGTTGCTTCCCCAGATTAGTTTTAGTGGGATTGGTCCTATCTTCACCACACTCATGAATAAAAGTGACAGTCAAATCAGCCAATCTGTTAACCATGCAATCCCTATGCATCACTGCCGACTCAGCCCACCCTGCCATCCCTCACCACCACCAGCACCACCCAACCCCCACCCTACCAACCTCAGGCTGTGGGATCTGGAACAGGTCCAGGCATGACACAGAGCCGGTTTTGATCCGTTAATGTAGGATGCAGTACAACTAAATAAATTGTAGATGTGCATCGCGAAAGATGGCAGCTGATGTGGTGCATTATAAGTTAGATCACTGATGGAAGGAGCTCCCTAAGTCCCATCAGCCGCTTCTCTCGGACACTTCTGCAATTCCTCGATGTGTCCACCACGACTGTCGGTAATTTGCCCTCTCATGCTAAACATTTATAAATCACTGCTTGGGCCTCAGTTGGAGTTCTGTGTGTCTTTCTGACCACCATGCTTTGGGAAGGGTGTCAAGGCCATGGCGAGTGTGCAGAGATTTATTAGAATGCTAACAAGCTTCAGTTGCAATGAGAGACCAGAAAAGACACGATTGTTCTCCTTTTGAGCAATGAAGGCCAAAGTGAAATTTAATAGAGGTGTCCAAAATTATGAGAGGTGTTCTTAAAGCAGGTAGAGGTAAACTGTTTCCACTGGTAACCAGGGGGGAAAAGATTTAATATAATTAACAAAGCACCAGGGACTTAGGAGTGAGTTGTTCTGATCTGGAATGTGCTGTCTGAAAGGGCGATGGAAGCAGATTCAATGATAACTTTTATAATAAAATTGGATAAATACTTGTATCAGAATCATTTTCTGGTGATGTCCTTCGGCTTCCCTTCTAAGGTCAGATCTCCCGCCTTCAGCCCTCACACCTCACATCAATAAATTATACATCTACCTGCAGGGTACACTGCAACTTGAGTCATAAAGAAGCCCAGGTCCCACTGCACTGACAGTTCAGCTCTTCCATTTTTAACCTATTATGAGGCCTATAGGTAGGCCTGTGTTCAGTTTGTCAGCTTTCCTCAGGCTCTAGCCTTTTTGAAACTGTCAATCAGTTTCCTCCAGCTTTCTATGTTGGTGATTTAGTAACAGTAAATACAATGTGGGGGGTGGGGGGGGTCGCTGAACAGCCTACTCCTTTTAGAAAGTGAGCGAAAAAATGTTTGACAAGCATTTTCCTTCTCTCCAAAAGTAATCTTTTTTTTAAACAACAGAACCCCACAGCCTCACTGGGAACATCTTCTATTTTTTTTAACCACTATGAAATTAGCGTTTCCCTGGATATTGGGCCTGGTTGGGAATTCAATTTAAGTTAACCGTCCATGCTGGACTGTTTCTGGTGAAAACAATACGGAAGTCAAAGTGCTGGAGCTTTGGAGGCACCAAGCCCCTGGTCCTAAGCCAAGGGCTGGATCCAAAAGTAAACAACCAGCAACTTCTGACCACTCATGTATAATGTTCCCTTTCACCTTGAGTAGGTTTCACCACAAATCAGGTCACAATCTACAGTTGTTCCTTTATAAAAATCTCTGATTCAGACAGGTTTGTTTTCCTGTGCCAATGAAATTGTGCCCACAATTCACAGAGTTGGATCTCACATTATGTCAAGTCCTACAATAGTTCTTGTGTCAGAATCAAAAACTTCCACTCTGGAATCCCTCTGGCTCTTTCTGCCTCTCTAATTCCTCAAATTGCTGTTTTGATAGCTTGACATTTTTTGACAAGCTGCAAACTACATTTTGCATTTCTACTGACAGCCTTCATCTCCTCTCAGAATATTCTGGAACATGTTCAGTGGCAGTCGCCCTAAACCGGAGGGCAGGAATTATTTTTAGCATTCACTAAGTGCACCTGGATCAGAGCAAGTTTAATCTGTGCACTGTCAGTGTATCTAACACTTTGAAGCTACTCTGTTTGAAGCATTAGTACAATGATGTGCGGACATCTCTCTTTTCCCCTTATCTCACTCTTTCTCTTTTCCTTTCTCCCTCCCTCATTTCCTCTTTCTCTCCCTTTCTGTTGGTCTCTGTCTCTCTCTCCCACTCTTTTTCCCTTTCTCCACTCCCCCTGTTTCTCTCCCTCTGTGTGCGTGTGTGTGTGTCTCTCTCCCATTCCCCTCCCATACCTATTTTATTCCTCCTCTCTCTCTTTTTCCCTTTCTTCCTCTCTCTCTCTCCCTCCAACTCTCACTCTATCTTGCTCTTTTGTGTGTTTCTCTCTGACCCCTCCCATTCTCTATCTTACTCTCCCTCTGTTGCTTTCTCTCCCCATGTCCTCTGTCCCTCATTCTTCCCTCTGTCAGAACCTCTATTTATCTTTGTCTCTCTCTCTCTCTCTCTGCTTCTCTCGAAGGTGAGAATTGTGTGTCTGGGGACATCGGGTGAGCACAGGGTTCATCTCTGAGCTGATGCCCCTGCAGTTGAATAGCCTTTGGTGCTCATTGTGTATGGTTGCTTATGAAGATTGAGGATAGCAAGATTCTGAGAGTTGCTGGTGAATGATCAATCACAGACCAACTAGAGTCAGCACCTTCAGGGGTAGGGGAGAGAGAGTCAGCACCTTCAGGGGAAGGGGAGAGAGAGTCAGCACCTTCAGGGGAGGGGGAGAGAGAGTCAGCACCTTCAGGGGAGGGGGAGAGAGAGTCAGCACCTTCAGGGGAGGGGCTGCAACTTCAATCTGTTTGTATCGCACTGTATCACTAATGGAAAGTAAATCAGAAAATGACAAAATGCATCACTGGAAACCCAAATGTATTGATTTGGTCCCTGACAGTTAATCAAAGGCCTTCAAGCACACTCTCATGCTTTAAAAACAGCTTTTCACCATGTTCTACAATGTGAGCCAGTCATCGTAAATCTAAGATCAAAAAATAGTTTCCTTCTCTTTGCCTTTGTGTCATTAAGTTGCCTCACAATCAAGCAGAGACTCCCACAGCAGAGAACCATCTCCCGGTCAAAGGTCAGGATCGGCTTGTGATCCTTGCTCCATTAGGCTGTTTCCCGTTTTCTCTCTTCACTGCCTGTCGGGCTGAGGAATTAACAATTGCTTCCTCGTTGCAGAGGGCAAAAGGCAAGAACTGGCTATGGAGGCAGGGCTATCCCAACGTTCATAGCAGCAGTGAAACTATCCATAAGCTTCACAGCCTGACCTGCTCAGCTTTCTCACACGTTCTCACTCTCTAACGAGGGAAGCAGTGGAGTGGGTGGGGGTTACTGCCATGGAGCAAACATTGCAGGTGAGGGGGGGATTCATGATAGACTGAGGTCAAGAAATACCATGAAGAACCTTGGGGCATTTTGCGACAGTAAAGGGGCTATATAAATGCAAGCTGTTGTTGTTGAATGAGAATCCAGCCCGGCAGGCTGGCCTTATGCTGGTGTGTTACAATGAGGTTCCCGACGTCCAATGGCGGGAAACATGGCCTGCCATCTGCGGACTCAGAGGACAATCATAAACTGGTTTTCACGATGTCATGAAGCTGCTTTTTGGCCTTCTCGCCATGTTGTCGGTTCACACCACCGAGCGTGTCCAATGTCGGTGGGCACAGAAAACTCCAGCCTGAGCCTAAAATCATCAAGATCCCCTTTTTAAATTTACAGTGGTCATTGTAAGGGTCAATTTACCTTTGCAGGGCATATCCCTATGATGAATCCCTGCTTTAAAAATACATCTACATTACAATATAGAATCTAATAGTGACATTTGAAGATGTCAAAGCATTTTTAACACTTGTCTATCAGAAGTTCCCAATTCCTCTGCAGTCTTCCCACATTGGTCACAAACTCTCCAAGGAGGGGCACTTTTTTAGGGCTTCCAACCCACACACCGAGATATGGAAATGGTGTGCAGGAGGAAATACACTCTCCCTGTGGCCCCCACAATTCAGACCATGTAACAGTTCATGTGCATTTTGTACCCAAGGTCTTCCTGGCCCACCAAAAGGTCAGATGAAAATGGCATGGAGTTGGGAAGGCAGAAGAAAGTTGCTTTTCCAGCTGCGTCCAAGGTTTCGTGACCTGATTCACACCTCCATTGAAAGATGAAAATCCGGCCTGTGGTGTCAGGTTGGACTGGGGGCTGCAGTAAGGGCATTTGGAAGAAGAGGAGGAATAAAAGGAGGGACAGTTAAACACACATTTCAAACTTAGCAGCAAATAAACCCATGAGAAGGAGAAATATTTCTCCACAGAGAGGTTAAAAGAAAGCAGGATGAAGAGATTTGGAAACAGGGCATATGGGGTTAGGATTCTCCTTATGTAAGGAATAAGTAGCAGTATGGGCTGGTTGGGCTGAGTGGTCTGTTTCTATGTTGCATTTTCAGTGTAGGATATCTGTATTCAGGTAAGATGTGCTGAAGGGGCCTTTGCTATTCATAGAGATGGTTTGCTGTATAAAGCCGGAGTCGCACAGTATGTTCATTTCTCCCATTATCAAAGGACTAGGAGAAGATAAGGGACATTGTGTCAAGTCAGTCACTAATGAGGTTTCTATTCAATGCCTGAGCAATACCACACCACTAAATAAAAGCTCATGCCTCAATTCACTGGGAGCGAGCAATGGGCCCAGGCTGATGAGCAGGAGGACCACTCGAGCCATTAGGGTAATGGTGATGAGATGGGAGAAGGATAAGAGGGAGAAGGGAGGTGATGCAGAGGAGATCAAGATGAGGAGGGAATTGGGATGGGGAGCAGGGATTGGGATTGGGAATGAAGATCGGGATGGGGAGTGGGGATCGGGATGAGGAGGGAATTGAGATGGAGAGAGGGGTCAGGATGGGAAGAGGGAATCGGGGTCAAGTAATGGTGGGCAATGACCTCAGGTTTCTATATAGAAGCTGTTGAGTAAAACATTATTTGAGTCCCACTAAGGTCCTCCCTAACAGCACTATGGGTGTACCTACATCACATGAATGCAGCAGTCCAAGAAGGCAGCTCACCACCATCTTCTCAAAGGTAATTAGTTATGGGCAACAAATGCTGGACTAGCCAATGACACACACATCACAGGGTGTCTGTTGTCAAATCCCAGAAGAAAGAATCTGAATAATTAACCATTCAATCTAAAAAAGGCAATCATTTCCAAGCTTAAACAAGCACACATCATTGATCCAGTTTGAAATTAACTCATGGACCTGAACCATTTTATTGCAAGAAATTTATTACAAGAATTTGAACTGAATCTGTTTTTTAAAACCTCTACTATTTAAGCTTGCATTTCAGACAGGACCATACTGTCACCCTGGATGGCTTCAGAGATGCCAGTTGCCATTGGCCTCAATAATGGCCATGCCAATAATGTCAAGCACCGTCTCCACCAAGAGGCTGAGGACATGTAGGTTTGTGCACTCATGCCTGACCTCCGTTGGGTCTTTGCTGGTGCCTCCTATTATGTGCAACCTTGTCCTGCAAGTGTGAGTGTGTTACAATGTATTTGGGTGACATGCCTGTCATGGTTGAATAGCTGAAATTATGTGGAAGCTATGAGATGTGAGTGTGAGGCCTGTAGCACTGGCAAGCGTGTGAGAGTGAAGTGGAGCAACAGAATGTTAGGAATGAGGCCGGTTACTAGAGATTGCTGCTGGGTGAGTGATAGAGATGTTTGGCAATGAACAGCATGTGAGGTCAATGGTAGAAAATGGCATTTTAAGATGCATTCAGAACCTTTATCATTCGTGTTACATCACTGAACTTTATTCGGCACTGTATCCAGGTTCTCAGGGCCTGACTCTGACTCCTAGCATTGACCTCTCTGTCTAAATGTTCCCACTACCTAGGCAGTGTATGCTTGGAGGGCCTCCTGGACCCCTGTAGAAAGATGAGCTCTCTCCTCCTTTCCACCTCCTGCACTAAGGCCTTCAGCATTGAATCTGGAAGTGCTCTCTCTGACCTGATGCTCCATTACTCTGGTTTCTTCTGACTCTTCCTCATCCACTTCCAGCACATGCTGCATTAAGACTGTACCTCCCTCTTTAAGAGGTGTGGAGTGGTTTTAATAAGGGCTAGCTAGTTTTAATTGGTGCTAACCTCATTGAAACTAGGCCTCCTGGAGTGCGCAGCCACAAGCAGTGTGTTTAACACTAGCTGCATACCACAATTATATCGAGCAGGAAGTATGATGTCTGGATGCAGCCTGTATCAATTCTACCAGGTACAGGATAATCCACACATTGCGATCGCCACACCTGCTCACAGGCCTTGTTGAAATTTTAGTCCAAAATTTCCTTCTGTCCCTTTCAGCATTCCAGAGGGACCCTTCCCTCTACAAGACCCTGCTCCACTCCTCAGTCACCCCAATGCACTCTCCCCTTCCCACAAAACCTATTCATGCAAGCACAGCTGATGCAACATCCGCCCTTTTTCCCTCCTCTCTTCCAACAGTCCAGGGCCTCAAACACTCCTTTCGGGAAACAGCAATTTACTTACACTTCTTTCAATTTAGTATATACTTTGCTTACTGCTCACGATGGAAAACCAAATGCAGATTGGGTGACCGCTTTGCAGAACACCTCCATCGCAGTCCACAAGCATGATCCCAAGCTTCTAGTTGCTTGTCATTTTAATTCTCCACCCCCCTTCCACTCTGCCCTCGACCTCCTACACTTTTTTCAATGAAGCTTGAGGAACAGCAACCCATCTTTTGATTAGGCACTTTGCAATCTTCCAGGCTCAACATTGAGTTCAACAACTTCAGATCATAACCTCTGCCCCAAATTTTTTGGACAACAGCTGTGACGATTGTATGGTTACCACTTATACTGCCAACAGGCCCATCGTTTGTCTATGTATTTGTCTGTTACCAGCTCCTTTTTCTCCATTGTCCCTTTTGACATTTAATTCCTCCAGCCTTCCAGCCTATCACAGATTTTCCCTACCTCAGTGCAGCCCCTTTCCCTGTATATGTACTTGCTTAATTCTGTTACATTTCTAACATTTTCCAGTTCTTTCTTTATTCTTTCATGGGATGTGGATGGCACTGGCAAGGCCAACATTTGTTGCCCATCCCTATTGCCCTTGAATTGACTGGCTTGCTTGGCTGTTAAGAATCAGTTAAGAGTTGCTATGGGCCAGACCAGGTAAGGACGGCTTCACTAAAGGATATTAGTAAGCCAGATGGGTTTTTACGATGATAAATGATAGTTATCAGTTGCTGTGTACTGAGACTAGCTTTCAATTCCAGGATTATTAATTGAATTTAAATTCCACCAGGTCCTCAGATCATTAGGCTGGGCCTCTGGATTACTTGGAAGGGATCTTCCAAGTGGTGGTGTTCCCATCTATCTGCTGCCCTTGTCCTTCTAGATGGTAGTGGTCATGGGTTTGGCAGGCGCTGTCTAAGCAGCCTTGGTGAATTCCTGCAGTGCATCTTGTAGATGGTACACACTGCTGCTACTGTGCGTCGGTGGTGGAGGGAGTGAATGTTTGTGGATGTGGTGCCAATCAAGTGGGCTGCTTAGTCCTGGACGGTGTCAAACTTCTTGAGTGTTGTTGGAGCTGCACTCATCCAGGCAAGTGGAGAGTATTCCATCACACTCCTGACTTGTGCCTTGTAGATGGTGGACAGTGTCTGGGAAGTCAGGGGGTGAGTTACTTGCCTCAGGATTCCTAGCCTCTGACCTGCTCTTGTAGCCCCAGTATTTATATGGTTAGTCCAGTTCAGTTTCTGGTCAATGGTAACCCCCAGGATGTTGATAGTGGGGGATTCAGTGATGGTAATGCCATTGAACATCAAGGGTTGATGGTTAGATTCTCTCTTGTTGGAGATGGTCATTGCCTGGCACTTGTGTGGCACAAATGTTACTTGCCACTTGTCAGCCCAAGCCTGGATATTGTCCAGGTCTTGCTTCATTTGGACATGGGCTGCTTCAGTATCTGAGGAGTTGTGAATGGTGCTGAACATTGTGCAATCATCAGGGAACATCCCCAGATCTGACCTTATGATGGAAGGAAGGTCATTGATGAAGCAGCTGAAGATGGTTGGGCTGAAGACACTACCCTGAGGAACTCCTGCAGTGATGTCCTGGAGCTGAGATGACTGACCTCCAACAACCACAACCATCTTCCTTTGTGCTAGGTGTGATTCCAACCAGTGGAGAGTTTCTCTTGATTCCCATTGACTCCAGTTTTGCTCAGGCTCCTTGATGCCACACTCGGTCAAATGCTGTCTTAATGTCAGGGGCAGTCACTCTCAACCTCATCTCCGAGTTCAGCTCTTTTGTCCATGTTTGAATCAGGGTCAGGAACTGAGTGGCCCTGACGGAACCCAAACTGGGTGTCAATGAGCAGGTTATTGCTAAGCAAGTGCTGCTTGATGGCACTGTTGACCCCTTCCATTATTTTACTGATGATTGAGAGTAGACTGATGGGGTGGCAATTGACCAGGTTGGATTTATCCTGCTTTTTGTGTACAGGATATACCTTGGCAATTTTCATTGCTTCGATAAACCTGGGCTCCCTTGTTAACCTCAGTCTTTGCCACCTGGAGTGCAGGCATCCAAAATAAAGGGGACAGCAGACAAGCAATCCTCCCTGGAGCATACATGGCATCTTGACCTGCGTTGTCTACACCTAGGCCAAAGCATAACACTGATGCCCAGATGACTACCTTGCACCCACACTCATGTTTAAGATGCACCTTCTGACTTCCATCTGTTGTAGAGTCTGATCACTGAGCCTCTCTTCAAGTCAAGCATGGATGGGCAATGAATGATGCAAGGAGTATCTCAGTCCTTGACCCTTTGGTCACTGCAACCTTATGCGATAGAGCAGAGAAGCACGAAGCCTTCCAATGCCTCATAAATGTGGGCATACCCTTGTTTCTGATGACATCAATGTGAGACAGACCTCAGCATTCTACTTTCAGTGCCAATGGTAAGAATTTCCACATTTTGTTAACATTCTCATTGAGTTTGGTAGTATACAAACACACATCAAGACATCTAAGAGTGTACGTACACGTATTCAAAAAGTGCTCAGTTGTGATACTTACAACGCAAAGAGGTAGCCACGGTGAACCCATTAGTGGTCTAGGTGATACGGCGCCTGCATTCGCGCACACTCCTGTGCAGAGGAGGTGGAGGCAGGCTATTCATTTCTCAGTCTATATGGCAATGAGGAATGTGGTGGCTAGCCTCATCGTGCAGGCATTCATTGGGGACTTACTTCACACTGCAATCTCTGCATCCCTGCATGGGCAGCCATAGCCGGTGGCACCTGTGGAGCAGACGAGGGCTCTGGCGGAGGGACTGGGGAGGTGGAAGAAGATGAAGGTGCTCTGGGTATTTTGAGGAGCCCTTGGTTCCCTCAGCATTCTCAGTGACCTGCATTGCCCCGGTTTGGCCTTCAGGTGGGGTTGATGTGGTGGCTGCTGGTGTGCAGCAGTCGTCCATTTCAGCATCTGTTGGACCAACAGTGGGACCTTCCTGTTCAGGATACACAGTTCCTCATGTATTCCTTGGATGGAGGCGTAGGCTGATTCAGGCTACTGAATTAAGCTTGCACCCTTTCCTGGCCAATATACTGCTCTTGCATCCATTCCAAGTGCTGCTGCAAAGTGGCCAATCTCTGATGGTCGGAGCTCATGTGTTTGAGCCCCTGGGACAATGTGGAGCTCATGACAGTGATGGACTCCTACATTGGCAGTCCAAGAGCTCCCACTGCCTCAGGGAACTCCACCAGATGCTCACACATCTGCATCTGATTGTCCAAATACTATGCCCCAAAATGTGACTCCCAAGACTGCATGTTTCAGCTCACTGGAGCATTATAGTGGACTTTCCTTCCTCCTCCAAGGAGGACTGTGCACAAATATCTCTGACTCTGACACCTCCCCCTATGCTCTAGTGCTGTGCCCATCATCCTGTACCACCAACTCACACATGCATTAGAACCCTTCGATGTGTTGGTATCCGAGTTGGGGATAGTGTGGGCTAGTCTGATCTGACACTGCCTCCTCAGAAGTCTCTTCCTCTTCATAATGCCCAGATGATCTGGCCCAAGGTGTTGGGGGTTGGGAAAGGGGTGAGGGAGCAGAGCTGGGACCTGTGTGAGGCACAAAAGGAGTTATTTAGGTCTGGCCCTTCACATTGTAAAAGCGTGCTGTGATGCACGCCATTGCCTTCAGCCATGCCCAGGCTACACTTATGATGCAACCCCATCCTTCTGCTCCTACTCATGCCAATGTCTCCCTGTGCTTAGTGAACTGACTGTGTGACTTCCACCATTACCACCATGCTCCAGAGTGCATTTAACAGCACCTTTATCACCTGCTACAGACACCTTGCCATCACTGAAAGAAAACTGCAAAGACTCCCTAGCTGTTTCCATGACTTCTGTTCAACGGTTCTAATTGGGTCCAGCCAGGCTGAGTCACCCCTAGTTCAGGCCGTCTCTCTGGCGTTCTGCGCCCTCTTCGACTGCAAAGACAGCATGAATTTATGTTACCCAGACATATCTTGGATGCAGGGAGAATTCTCTGTAATATGTCCATACTTCACAGTGTTCATTCACACTGGTTCTGTGCTCACCCCCATGAGCAGCTTACAGGTACATACCTCAATGCTATAGCAGAGGTATATGACAGGTCTCGCACCATAGCTGTAGCATGTTGATGTTACCCTTCATTTGGACCTCTGTGTGAATGAGCCAAGCTACTCACCTTGCTGGAACGTAGCATGATGTGGAACCTTTTCTGGCACTGGATCCAGGATCTTCTGTGTTCCTCTGCCACGCTTACTGCAGCAGATATTTCGGCTCATGCATTCTTTGCTGCAGCAGGAGGATTACTGTTGAGGTGTGGTTGAGGAAATGGCTCTGCACAGATACGTGGTGCCATGGATGTTGCGGCTGTCACTCCCAGATACCATGCTGTGCTCCCGACCACTAACAGGCCTGCTGGCTTACTCCCTCTTGGTCAAACTGTTGTACCATGTCAATGTACAACTGTGAGGGAACTGTGAGCGTCAACTTTGTGACTTCCTGATAGATGGGTGACAACAGGAGAGGTGGATTGATTACAGGCCTTGGCACTGTTCACCATATATCCACTGAGACATAATATTCAACTACATGACCATAGGATATCATTGTCAGGTGGTGGTGCCAAGATGCTGTCATCTACATGGCTGTATCTTGTGAAGCCACTCGATACTTTAGGTGGTTCCCAATTGATCTCCAATATCTGGAGACTCCAGGACAACCCAACTCCCTCAGGACACCACCCAGAGCTACTTCCTCTAACTCATATCCCCACAGCTGCACTTTTGCTGGCAAGGGAACATAAGAAGTGAGATACTGTCCTGGTCTACACTGGCATAAAAAAGTGACTCCAGTTATATTAACCTAGATTTGCTGGAACTGAGCATTACACAGTGTATCCCATTTGTTAGAGCTGTTTTCCCTCACCTTTCAGCTCAGAAACATTTTGTCCTGAAAGTCGCTGCAAGTGTGAGCCAATGGAAAGGGCAACAGGCATCTGGGACATCAGTGGATTATGGGCCCAATGGGGTATCCTCTTAACCAGTGATGTCTAAAAATTGGGTAAGAAACAAGGGAACAATGGAGAAAGAAACAGGGTGAATTAGTCAATTCAGGTACAGAAAGAGGACCAGAGAGAGGGAAAGAATAATTAGATTAAGAGGGAGAAGAAAAAGAGACAGAAGGAGAGGCAACAAATTTTGGGGGAGTTGGCGGTGTAGTAGTAATGTCAGCGGACTGGTAATCTAGGGGCCCAGGCTAATGCTTTAGGTACATGGGTTCAAATACCCAACACGGCAGCTGGTGGAATTTAAATTCAACTAAAAAATCTGGATTGAAAACGACTCACAGTAATGGTGACCATGAAACTATCATTGATTGTTGTAAAATTCCACCTGGTTCACTAATGCCCTTTTAGGGGAAAATAATCTGTCATCCTTAGCTGGTCAGTCCTCCATATGACTCCAGAACCCCAGAAATGTAGTTAACTCTTGATTGCCCTCTGAAATGGCCGAACAAGCCACTTAGTTCAAGCGCAATTAAGGTCAGGCAACAAGTATTGGCCTTGCCACTGATGCCCACATCCATGAAAGAAAAATTTACCACCTATTGGAGTGAAACTCCACAGTTTAAACTGTCCCCACTCTGGTCTGGAGAGGTTTTGTGTCATTGCAGGAATGTAAACCTATAAGAGGATCCTTGTGTCATTAAGCACCAGCCTTAACTTTCTGCAGTGAGTGAAATTGGTAATTTATGTGCAAACCAGCAACTGGCTGACAGTGTACTCCCAATGAGATGCAGCAGACCAACACTAATCATCCAGCAATTTGTGGCAATTCATAAGTATCTCTTCCTCAGCAGAAACTGCTGGGCCATTTACACACTGATATTGGTGCACTCATTAAACTTACTTCCCAGCAAATTAGGGGCAAATAAAACTGGACATACTAAAGCTAATTGCTGAAAATCAATTGGGAGGACTATTGCAGTAATAGAGATGCCTAAAGAATCTTTAGGAAAAACTAACTTAGGGAAGAGGACAAGTGAAAAAACAGTAGCCATAGTGCAGGTGCACAGTGAAGGCTCAGAATCGACGAAAAAAGTAGGGACAATACCTCTGATTAGTCAAGTAAATGTAGAAAAACAAATTACAGGAAGGTTTAATGGGTTTGTTTATCGAGGAGAGATGTTTCCTTATCCTTCTAATCAAGGAGGCAAACCAATAAAGATACTGAGAGACACTGATGCTGGCTGATGATACAATTTGTCTTCCAAAGGGGCTAATGAAGGAAAAAATATTTGTTGGAAGCATCCACAGAGGTTATAAACCGGTCCCATTATATGCAGTTGGACTAAAGAGTGATTTAGTGAGTGGAGAGGTTGCAGTTGGAGTAGTGCATCAAATCCCTGCAGCAGGAATTGGTTTTATCTTGGGGAATAACTTGGCTGGCTCAAAATTATTAGCCTCACTGAGGGTGTTGGAACTACCAGTGGAAGTGAAAGAAACTGAGGTGCTACAAGAGGAACATCCTGGATTGTTTCCTGACTGTGTCGTGACTAGATCTCAGGCTCATAAACTCAGACAAGAAGAGGGAGAATCTATACAAAAGGGAGATGGTGTAGAAATTAAGCTATCTGACATTATTTTCAAAAACGTAAGCAAAAAGGAGGAAGATGAAGACTGACATGATTAGCCCATCTTCTTTAGTAGAAATGTAACAGGCTGATCCTGAGTTGAGATAGTTGTGTCAAACAGCCTACTCAGAGGCTGAATCAGAACCAATGCCTGCGTGT
Source organism: Carcharodon carcharias (assembly GCF_017639515.1). NCBI lineage: Eukaryota > Metazoa > Chordata > Chondrichthyes > Lamniformes > Lamnidae > Carcharodon > Carcharodon carcharias. The sequence continues at coordinate 76,850,510 of NC_054480.1, read as the reverse complement.
GATTATTTAAAAGACAAAGTGCTAATGAGGAAATGGAGACTACCTCAAATACCAGCAGACAAGGAATGGGCAGTAGTTCATCAGGTATTGTAACAAAACTTTATGAGTGGCTTATGAACTTCCAGGCTAAAATGCAGGCTAAAATACTGAAACATTTTCATTGGCCCGGATTACATAAAGATGTGGTTAAATTCTGCCAGGCATGTCATACATGTCAGGTAGTGTAGAAACTCCAATCATCAATTAACTCTTAATTCGGATGCCATGTTTTGAAGAACCATTTAGCAGGGTCTTAGTAGATTATGTAGGACCCGTACCTAAAACCCAAAGTGGGGATCGGTATTTGTTATCAATTATGGATGTTTCAACAAGATTTCCTGAGGTAGTGCCTTTGGGGAAAATGATGAGAAAAGTGACAGTTGAAAAGTTATTCAATTTTTTTGCAAGATATGGATTACCTAAGGAAATACATTCAGATCAGGCCAAATTTTATGTCACAAATATTGAAAGAAATAATGAATAGTTGGGAATAAAGCAATTTATGGCTTGCTCTCAATTTAAGTCTTCAACTTATCATCCCCAATCGCAAGGGGCATAAGAAAGATGGCGTCAAACTTTAATGACCATGATTAAAGCCTATTGTCAGGAATGTCCTAATGATTGGAGTAAAGGAATTCTATTTTTACTGTTCGCCATTAGCGATTCCCATAATGAGTCAACAGGATTCAATTCTTTTGAACTGATGTATGGGCATAAGGTGAATGATCCCTTAAATTAAAGAAAAAATTATAAATCAAAGCTCAGAGACCACACATTCAACAAATTTTCAGGAAAGATCATCTAAAGCAGTGAGTTGGCCAAAGATCATTTGAAAATCGCTCAACAAATAATGCAAGCTAGAGCAGATAAAAATGCCAAAGCTCGAAATTTTGTCACTGGAGACAAGGTGTTACCTGTCTCTGGCTAATCGTTAAAAGCAAGGTTCACTGGACCTGATCAAATCAAAAAGAAACTTAATGATGTAAATTATATAGTGAGTACTCAGGACAGGAGGAAAAGTCAGCAAGTGTGTCAAATTAACATTTTAAAGCAACATTATGACAGGGAAGATAGTTAGGATAGAAGTGTATCCACAGTGGTATAAGATGTAGGGAGTGAAATAAAAATTTCAGAACACTCTGAGAATGAATCAAAAGTCGAAAATTCTAACCTCTGGTAATCAGATTGGATAATGCGGAGGTGCTTAAAAAGTTATATGTAATATTAAGCTATCTTCCAGAATATTGTCGAGGTGACTTATAAAAACTATTGCAAACTCATGAATCGATTTGTGTGAATAGGCCAAGGGTAACATCTTTGGCCATACATGATGTTAATATAGGGGATGTGTTACCCAAAAAGCAACATCCTTACAGACTAAATCCAGAGAAGTTAGCCCAAGTGAGGGAAGAGATCAAGTTCATGATGGGAAATGACATTATTGAACCAAGTCACAATAGCTGGAGCTCAACTATTGTAATGGTACCGAAACCAGATGGGTCATAGTGATTAGTGATCATAGTGATTTCAGAATGAAAAATGCTTCAGCGACTTTTCAAAGATTAACAAACAAGGTCATTGAACGATTATGCAACTGTGCGGTATATATTGATGATTTGGATGTGTTCAGCCAAATCTGGGAAGAACATTTATAACACTTTAAAGAATTCTTTGATCAGTTACAAGGAGCCAATTTGGTCATAAATATGGCAAAAAGTGAATTTGCCTAAGCGAAAGTAACTTATTTGGGCCACACAACAGGACAAAGCCAAGTAGCACCTAGAGAAGCAAAGATAAGGCCTAAGACAAAGTGAGAGATTTTGCAGTATATAGGCATGAGTGGATTCTATCAGAAGTTCGTTCTGAATTTCAGCACTGTGGTGACTCCCCTGACAATCTTGTTAAAGGCAAGAAATTTGAATGGACAAAGGAGTGTCAAATTGCCTTTGACAGCTTGAAAGCTGTACTGACTACCACACTGATTTCAGCAGCACCAAATTATGCGAAGCCATTTAAACTGGCGGGTGGCGCGAGTGATGTGGGTGTTGGTGCAGTTTTATTACAGCAGGACAAGCTGGGAATCAAACGGCCAGTCACTTACTTTTCTCAAAAGTTAACTTCTTGCCAGCAGAAATACTCAACTGTGGAAACAGAGACTTTGAGTTTGGAGCTGGCTCCACAACAGTTTGTAATCTACATATCTAACAACACTGCAGAGACTGTTATTTATATGGACTATAATCCTCTAACCTTTTTTGCAAAGTTTCATACCAAGAATCTGAGACTATTTCGTTGGAGTTTAATGCTACAACCATATAATTTGAAAATCATTCATGGAGCAGGAAGAGACAATATCATAGTAGATGCTATATCAAGAGCAAATGTGGGGGAACAGAGATGCCATGATCAGAATGGATTTGTGTAGAATATGATTTTTAAGGAAAAGTCCTTGTATATTTGATCTGAATACGCTGTTACTGCTAGAGTAAAATCTGTATAAATAAAATAGAGATAGTGATAAGAGAAGATTGTAACAGAAAATGAAAATGCCTCTTAAAGGTGCCTTTTCATATTTTTTCTGGTGGGAGGTGTTAGGAACAATGTATGACTTTAAGTTTAATTTATATTTATATTTGTGCATTAAGAAAGGTGGAACATAGTTTCAGTTTCATTTAGTTTTTTTGTGAGCTTAGTGCCAAGGAGTCTGGAGGCCCTCCTAGCAAAAAGGTCAGGTTTCCTGGACTTGTTTGTATACATGCCTTTTTAATTAGGTTTTACAATCCTTGAAATGAAGAGATGGGTTACAACTGGGTTAGTAGTTAATTGATTTTGGGGAAAGACACAAAGTAGAAAAAACTGTGCTGTTGCCTAGCAACGGGGGTCCAGTGAGAGGATGGGGGAGCTTATCAAAAACCTTGATTATTACCATGCTGTGAAAATTGAAAGTGAACGGAGACTCGCGCTGGATAGGCACGCATGCTGTAAGGAGTCCGATCAGTGGGTGAACGGAGATACAGGTCAGCTCTGATGGACAACTGAAAGAGAACCCCAGTAGGCAGCATTGAAAATGCTTGGGACAGTAAGATGAGTGTGAAAGATGAAGGATCCATGTACATGGGAGAGTGCTCGCATGAGCCTCCGAAAGGCACTGCCACACACACACTTCTCCCTCCAGATTTACTCCTGGTCTGGCTGCATGCAGCTGAACTGCTAAATGTGGGGAGGACTTGCAAAGCCTGTAAATGGATCTGAAAGACAATATTATACATTATTGAGTGAAAGTGAATATATTATCGGATTATAAAGTGACAAAATGTATTCGCCCTTGAAACCACTTGTGATCAGAAATTCTTAACTTTTCTAGGCCTACCACATCTTCTAGTTGCTGCCCTGACATCCTCAGTAGGGGCAGAGACAACCTGTGCCCTGCTGCCTCTGATGACTTTGGCGTGGGTCCTCTGGAGAGCTGAGGCCTTGAGGGCCCCAGCTTACTTTATTTGTCCTCCTGTGGGCCAGCTGCTCCCTCTGCGGTGACAGAGGATGAGGTTGAGGGGTCACAGGCAAAGGGGACTCAGAGGGTGAGGACAGCCTCTGAGATTTCCAAGTAGATGACCCAAGGGTGTCCAACTGCCACTTCTCCTCCCTTTGGGTGCCCGAGGGCCCCGGCCTGACTCCTTGAGGGGAGGGAGCGCCTGGAGGGACATCAAGGGGCCCCGTTACCCTCTCGCGTTGCCACTACAGGAACTCACCCATGCCTGCCACAATGGAGTGCAGGTTTGCACACATCTCCACATTCTGCTGGACCAGGGTCTCCATGGTGTCCGCTATCCTCCCCATGGAGACCTCTATATGCGCACCTGTGGGCACCACTTCATCTGAGAGCAGGCTGACACACTCTTCTGACTCGCATGCCGCTCTGTTGAGGCTTTCCAACAGTTCTGCGTGATGTTGCCCCACCTTCTGCTGACTCCACGATGAGTTGGAAGGTTGACTCAAGAGGCTCATTATCTGACTCAGACCTCACAGATGCTTCTTCCCCAGCAGTCCTCCGAGTGCCAGAGAGTTCGGCTGAAATTGCCTCCTCCTGCTGTGGACGCAAGCGTGTGCAGTGACCGCCAGATTGTGAAACTGAGCCTGCTCTAGATCTAGGTCCCACCGAGGTGTGTGTCTCTGCACTGGTGGTGAGTGTGGGTAAGCACTGTGATGGGTCTTCCAGGCTGCTTATTTCAATTTTCCAATGGAAAATTTTCCAATGCAGTTTTCCAATGGAAGTGGTGTCCTCTTGGCTGGAGAGGAGGACATGGATGAAGCTGAGGGATTGGCTGGCTGAGGGCGTTGGTCCCTTGGCAGAGCTAATTAGAGATAATTAGTGCATGGCAGCAAAGTCAAAAGCAGGAAAGAGAGCACTCACAGTTATGTTGAGAGAGGGATGATGTGGTATAGGGACCTCACGTGGGTGTTCACCACCGACCTCACCGTCACCATAGGCACGGTCCATGACCTCACCAGTCAGCATGATGGCATGCTCCTCAAAGTGAGTGAGGGGCCTAACTCCACCCCGGTCTTGGACCTCTTCCTGCTGTTGTGAGCCAGTTTGTCCTGCATGAAACAGATGGAGAGAGTGTGAGCAGAACACATGGCACTGGGTGGAATGTTTGTGTGGTGAGCGGAGCCATGGACAGGATGAGGATGCGAGCTCCAGAGGATATGAGCCTGATGGAGATGTGAGGGTGTGTGTGAGAGTTAGTGGTGTTGTCCCTTGAGATGAGAGATCCCTACAGATGCGTGATGGGTTTGTGTGTGTGTTGAGAGTGATGAGGTGGTTGATTTACACTGGCGGAACGGATGAGGCCATTCATCCTCTTCCTGCACTGGATGGCTGAACTCCTCTGCCCTCCATTGGCGCTAAGTGCCGCTGCCACCGCCTCCCAGGCCGGATTGGTGACTCTGGTGGACCTTCTGCAGCCAGAGCATGGGTAGAGGACATCATGCAAGCCTCAACAGTGTATAAAAGGCACCCCAGAGAGGCATCTCTAAATTTGGGGCTGCCTTCTTCTTTGATTTTGGAGCCATCTGTTGCCTGGAGCAGTCCTGGTTGTAGTCATGAAGTAAGCTGTGATCTGGAGCACTTTAAATATGGCGCCCAGGACAAGTAAGTGCTGAGGTCACAGCGTGGCAGGCAAATCCAAACCTGCCTGCCAGCGATCAGGTGTGTTTACCATGAATGCATTATTAATGAGGTGGGATATGTGGGAAGCAGACGATATGGTGCCTAAACCTGCCATTGGGACAGTGAGAAAAACTTCATTTCTCATGCCCATAGGAAAAGACAGAAAAGAAGTTCAGTGTGTGTGTGTCAGAGTGAAGGCAGGAGTTCTCGGCTCTCTGATAAAAAATACTGTAAGGCTGCTGGGGACTGAGTTTAGGGGACTCGTGTGTTTGCTCTGCAGTTGAAGTAATAGTGGGCTGAATTTTACCATCGGCGAGCAGGGGGCGGGGCCTGCTCCCCAATGCGTAAAATGATGCGGGATGACTTTGGGTGGAACCCCCGATGTCACCGCGCCCCATTTAAATTTTCAGGAAGGCTGGGGCGCAGCAAAATCAGCTGCGGGCCCGCCAACCTGACAGTGGCCAATTGAGGCCATTGACAGGATCATTTAAACAATTAAAGGACCTGCCTGTCCAACCTTAAGGTTGGCTGGTCGGCCAAGAGCCCTGGCGGCAAATAGAGAAAACATGAAAACTCATCCACCGGCGGGGTTTTAAAATTTTTAATAAAGTTATTCAGTAAATTATGAATATGTCCCAACTCATGTGACATTGTCACATGACAGGGACATGTAAGGGATTTTTTTTTCTATTTTTAATATTTTTCAAAGTCCAGGCGATCTCCCTGAGGCTGCACTTAGCCTCAGGGAGATGAGTGAGCTCTTTCATGCACAAGCGCAAAACAGCACACTCTCATCTTTAGGGAATCCACCCATGCCCACACAGGGAGCACATAGCGCTTCCCATCTGACATCACGTAAGGCCCGCCCACGTAAAATGACAGTGCGGCCCGCTTCGCTGGCGGGGATCAGCTCCCTGCCCACCAGAGATTGGGTCGGGCCTGCCCACCCGACAGGCAGAAAATTCTGCCCAGTGACTTTAGAGTGCGGTTTAGGGCGTCTCAGGGAGAGATACAAGCTGGAAAAAAGCATCTAGTGAATGCTCAGAAATCCGCTGGAAGAAAACCATTTGCAACTGGTCCAACCCAAGTAAGAAACCTTGGTGTTAAGGCAGTGGTAAATCTCCACTGGGATATGTGTCTGAAAGGGTACTGATGGGATAAAAGGAATAGTATGGGTTTGAATCGTTTTCTTATGTTTGTACTGAGATCCTTCCAACCTTTTTGCCTGGTGCAATATAGTTCTTTTCTTCCTAGTTTAATAAACGTTTTATCCTTTATGTTAACAGTTCATCAGCCGACTCCTGTGAATTTGTTCAGTAACTTTCCTCCATAGTTTCTAAAGAAAAACAAAGCTAGGACCTATGAAGCCAGGTTTCACTCTGGGATCTGACTTGTCCAGTAGTAACATCAGCTGGGATCATTACAGGAGCATAGTGTGAAAATGAGGGCCAGATCATTAGGTGGCGTAGTTAGAAAACACTTCACACACAAAGGGTGTTAGAAGTTTGAAACTCTTTTCCACCAATGATGCTAAATCAATTGTTAATTTTAAAAGGATAAATTTCTGTCATGCACAGGTATTAAGAAATATCAGCAAAAGTAGGTATATGGAGTTAGATTGCAAATTAGCCAAGATCTTATTGAACAGTAGAACAATCTTGAGCGGGTAAATGGCCTCCTCATGCTGTGTGTTCCTACGAGGTGCAGGGAGGTTGAGGGTGAGAGTTGATGGTGTTTCTTGTCTGAAGCAGCAGCCAAAGTGGGCAGAAAGTAGGAGCTTAGAATACATGGAGCAGAGCTAGAGCACGCAAAGAACATCCTGAGGAGCAGATCTTGGCACAAGGAGAGGACCAGTTCAATATCTTCAGGAAATAAAAACTGAGAGTGCTGGAAAAACTCAGCAGGTCTGGCAGCGTCTGTGGAGGGAGAAACAGAGTTAACATTTCGAGTTGAATAGGACTCTTCTTCAATATCTTGAGGACCTGTTTTAAGCAAAAAGCTGCAGTTCACTTAAAAAATCTTCTGTATTTAAAGAAACTGATTTGAGCTACAGCCAAATGAAGTCACAGTGAAACTCTGCCCTTCAATAGATAAAATTTAAATCCAAACAACTAAGAATGTGAAATAAACACAACGCATTATAAGACCATCACCACAAGCTCATCCCAATTTCAGTAGTCACCCTCTCACCCTACCCTACCTTGCTTTCCCTCCCCAGAAGTACATCTAATTGCCCCTTGCCCACTTCAAAGCCCTTTGCTGGAATTTATCCACAGCTGGATCACCCACTGGGTGAAGATATTCCCCTGGCATGCCAGGCTTATGTGCCCATTTTTGAATTTGCACAGAAGGGCAAAGAGGGGAGGGGTGGGATTTAGAAGAAGAAAAATCTAGTTCAGAAAGGGGAGTTCAGTGCCAGTCAGATCAGTGTGAGCCAAAGTTGTATAACCCAGGACCTCTCTCACATTCCGCTTTAGGTTAAAGCACAGCTGAAGCCACTTAGTAGCTGTGGCTGAAGGTGAAAGGTCAGTTCTCACACCTGGGATTTGTTTATATTTGCTATACTGATGGCAATAAGTCACCAAACTCCCAGAAACAGGACACACAAGACTGGCTCCTGACCTGTCAGCCCAGACAACAACTATTTCTGGTACTGCTCCCCTTTAATTATGAAGGAAGGCAGCGCAAGGCAGGACAGTAATAACAAATGGGGTGACCAGAGTTTACATGCATCTGAATGTTTTGCTTACAATCACGCACAAGGTGTCAGAGTGAGCAGGGTAGAACCTATTCAGCATTGAATATAGTTGGCTCCACTACCATCCCAGGGTCAATCCTCAGTGTGTGAAAAAGAGAAAGAGCAAACTTGTATTTATATAGCACCTGTCACAACCTCAGAATGCCATAAGTGATTCACAGCCCATTCATTTGTCTTTTAGTATAGGTAAGCACAACAAACTGTTCATGCACAGCAAGATTCCACAGTCAGTTATAAGACGCTGATCAGGTAATCTGCTTTGGTGATGTAGGTGAAGGGATGAATATTGGTCATACACTGAGAATATCATGGACTCTACCCACTCATATAACCTCCTTTTACCAAGATGTACATAATAGCCTATCATGAACTCTACACTAATCTCATGCCTTCCAAAGCAAGCAAAACTCCAACTTATTTATATTATACATCCTTTACCAGGACCCTTCTCTGAAATAATGATCCCTAATGTTTCCTTGATTGCAACAGCTTGGGAAACATGGGGTGGGGTGGTTTCATGGAGCCCCCAAGAGCAGGAAACATGGTGTGCTGGGTGACTGAATTAGGCAGGATGTGAAATTTCAATTTGCCGACAGTGGGTTGAGATGGAGAGATTAAGTCAGTGACGTGTTTGCAGTATGTTGATCTTCACAAAGTCCCGTGATGGGCTCGTACTTATAGTACATTTGCATGCCATGAAACCTAAAACAGTTTTCAATAAAGTCCTACTCTTGGGATAAAGTCAGGGTTGCATAAGAATCTCATTGCACCTGGTTCACATTCCTTGAAGTTAGCGGGCACCAATTGGCTTTGTGCAGTTGTGTTTAAGGTCAGGGGTTTTCCTTGTTGAACTCTACGGTACAAGGGAGGGGAACGGGGAAGTGGACTCTTGCATGGGGGCTCAGGACAGTCAAGAGTAAGTCAGTGATGAGGAGTTTGTGGAGTGGGGTCAGAGGCATGGAGGAATGGAAGAGGGGTCCAGGGGAGGACAGAGGGTGGGGTCGGGGACATGGAGGAGTGAAATGAGCAAGTTCTGGTGTACTGGCTGTGTTCGGGGATGGGGACAGTCAGTCAGGGTAAGAAAACGAGGGGCCTAAAGATCAGTGTCAGTACTATCTGAACGTGTGTCCACCTTAATAGTGTTGGCTGGCAGAGCCCTTACAGGGCTTTGAGTTCACCAACAACATCTCCATTATTCCCACTGAGAGTAATCTCAGACAATGTCCTTTACAATGCAGAGAAGGGAGGCCCAGCTGACCCTGCAAGTTCAGCCATGTCCCACCAGGCGATGAGTACAACACTGGACACTAACATGAGCATTCAAGAAAGAGTGAACAAAAAACACAGCATTGTTTCTTCCACAATAAAGTAAATGTCCCTAACTCCCCTGTAACCATCAGTGTGCCAACTATGAGGCATTCCCGTACATTTAGCTCTCTGACTAAGCTAGTCTCAACAAATAACAATGATACGCACATGAATAAAACTAAGCCAATGTAATATGGGATATTTAAAATTTAATTTTGAAAAACACCAATGCCACCTTTTTGCTCTCAAATCTTTTGTAAATTGCAATGGCATTGGGCAGGAAAATTTTGGCCATGACACAGAGCCTCCCCATTTGACCAGAAGACTCTTTATTCTTGTCATGATCTAACGTGAGAAGTTAGCAATCACATGTAGTGACAAAAGATCTACATAAGCCATCTGCAAAAAATTGGTATTAACTGCATGACAAAAAAAATCCTCACTACCTTTGCTGTTGAAAATTCCATAAAAACATTAAATAGGCAATAACATTCCATCACTCTGGAGTCCCTCTCTTCAAAGGCTGTGCCTTAAAAAAAATCAGCTATTACAATTAAAACAATACAGGGCCTGGCTACGCAGTGTAAAAATACAACACTAACTGTACACAGTTTTGTACAGTTTCTTCACACCTAAGCCATTGATCCAAACTACAAATAAGTTCACATTTCTTGTCTTCGCGAATAAAATAAAATAGATCAAGCTTAGACAAAGATCTATTTTTACATCTGGATTGATTTAATCGTCATCCTCATCATCTTCTTCCTCTTCATCTTCATCCTCTCCTTCCTTGCAGCCTGAGCAGGCTTGGCAGCAGATTTCTCACCAGTGTCGCCCTTGCATTTGGCACAATAGGCAGCAACTTTTTTTTCATAATTCTCCTTTAACTTGGATGCCTTCTGCTCATATGGTAGTTTATCCTTGGATTGCACTGTAGACCACATCTCTCCCAGCTTCTTTGCAACATCCCCAATGGACATTCCAGGAGATTCACTCTTGATCTTTGGACATTTCTCAGAGCAGCAAATTAAAAATGCTGATGGTGGTCTCTTAGGGGCATTTGGATCCTTCTTCTTGTCCCCCTTTTGAGGGACATAGTTCTTCATATCCCATTTAAAGCAGACCTTGTCATTCTTAGCCAAGTCTTCAAACTTTGACTTCTTTTTGCTTAACATGGTCTTCCACCTTTCTGAACATTTCTTTGAGAACTCTGCAAAATTGACGGTGGCTTCAGGGTGTATCTTCTTGTGCTCCTCTCTACAAGCCTGCACAAAGTATGCGTATGAGGGACATCTTGCCCCGGGATTTATTGGGATCTTTTCTAATCATGGCTGGTTTGTATCAGGCTCACACTACTCAAGGTGTCAATGGACTACAAAGCCACACATGGCGCTGGTTAACAGAGCTGCCAGTAGATGCAGCATCGTCAATTGATAGCAGGTTTCAATGAAAAGCTTCCCCAGCTGATAAACGTGACATGTTTTGTGTGCGCACCACTGGCATTTAGAATTTTAATTATAATCACGTGGAAAAAGGCAAAAAGAAAGTGGAAGTGACAACAGTTCCAGTACAACCTGGGGAATGACACATTGTTGACAAAATCCCAGCCATAATAGTTAACAGGACATGCAGCCAACCCTGTCTGAACAGTTCCTTGTAACCTTCAGGCAGAATTGATCATCCCTGTCTGTATTTATCCCTCTAACCTTCAGTGCTGCTCTGAATGTTGGCACGTGCGGTGACACAGTGAAAATAGTGGGGCCACTACAAGCCTCATGTTTATTCTTTTAGGATGTAACTCGTCAAGAAAAACCCAACTGGGGAAAACATTTATAAAAGCACAAATGATGTCACTGTACATGACAACGAGAGCAATTTTCCACATTTCCTTGGAATGGTATAACCATCATGTTTGATCAAACTTTATGCTGGTCTTGCCAATTGGTGCATAACACCAGCAACAGCTGGAGGGGAGGTTAACTGAAGGTCAGAGCATTTTGTGAGGTTTGAAATCCACTCTTATCGAGTCCAGTCTTTACCAAAGAAAAATAAATCCCATATGACCAGCCCTAAGTTCAGAAACCAACCACTCTGAGGTCAAACAGACCGCTCAGCAGGAGGAAAGGACCAACCTTGAAACAGTCTGCCCCGCAGCAATAACCCACCTGAGCAGGACAAACAAGCTGAGGGTCTGGCTTCTGCCCCACAGGGGACAGGAAGTCCCACCCATGGGATCTAGGAGCTAATCTGATTGGCCAGAATCTCCAGCAGTCCCAAAAGCGCCAGAATGATGTGGTAAAACAAAAACAGAATTACCTGGAAAAACTCAGCAGGTCTGGCAGCATCAGCAGAGAACAAAAGAGTTGACGTTTTGAGTCCTCATGACCCTTCGACAGAACTAGTTCTATCGAAGGGTTATGAGGACTCGAAACGTCAACTCTTTTCTTCTCCGCCGATGCTGCCAGGCCTGCTGAGATTTTCCAGGTAATTCTGTTTTTGTTTTGGATTTCCAGCATCTGCAGTTTTTTTGTTTTTATTAGAATGATGTGGTGGCGGCTGCTGGGACTGCAGGGAGGTGCAGGAGAAAGAGCCATGGTGACCAGAGAGAGACAGGGAGATCCCAGGCTTTCAGGGTGGGCAGGGATCGGAAAGCCGAGGGAGTGGGGGGAAAGGATGGTGGGGGAGGGGGAGGGGTGGGGAGCCGGATTTTGGAGGGTACTTGGAGAGGAACTGGGAAGTGACCCCCAAAGCGCACAGGTTATGCCCTGACTGAAATGCATCCCCCCTTCCCTCTCCCCTGCACCCCCATCCCTCTTCCCCATCCCCTCTTCCCACACACCTCCCCCGCCAGTTTCCCCATCCCCTCCCCTCCCCGTTCCTCTTCCCCCTCCCCTCCCCTCTTCCTCTCACCCTCCCCTCTTACCCCATCCCTCTTCCCCCTCCCCGTCCCTCTCCCCCTCCCCTCCCTGTGCCTCTCCCCCTCCCCTCCCTGTTCCTCTTCCCCCTCCCCTCCCCTCTTCCTCTCACTCTCCCCTCTTACCCGATCCCTCTTCCCTCTCCCCGGCCCTCTCCCCCCTCCCCTCCCCATTACCTCTTCCCCCTCCCCGTCCCTCTTCCCCCTCCCCCGCCCCTCTTCCCCCTCCCCCGCCCCTCTTCCCCCTCCCCGTCCCTCTTCCCCCTCCCCGTCCCTCTTCCCCCTCCCCGTCCCTCTTCCCCCTCCCCTCCCTGTGCCTCTCCCCCTCCCCTCCCTGTTCCTCTTCCCCCTCCCCTCCCCTCTTCCTCTCACTCTCCCCTCTTACCCGATCCCTCTTCCCTCTCCCCGGCCCTCTCCCCCCTCCCCTCCCCATTACCTCTTCCCCCTCCCCGTCCCTCTTCCCCCTCCCCCGCCCCTCTTCCTCTCACCCTCCCCTCTTACCCCATCCCTCTTCCCCCTCCCCGTCCCTCTCCCCCTCCCCTCCCTGTGCCTCTCCCCCTCCCCTCCCTGTTCCTCTTCCCCCTCCCCTCCCCTCTTCCTCTCACTCTCCCCTCTTACCCGATCCCTCTTCCCTCTCCCCGGCCCTCTCCCCCCTCCCCTCCCCATTACCTCTTCCCCCTCCCCGTCCCTCTTCCCCCTCCCCCGCCCCTCTTCCCCCTCCCCGTCCCTCTTCCCCCTCCCCGTCCCTCTTCCCCCTCCCCGTTCCTCTTCCCCCTCCCCCGCCCCTCTTCCCCCTCCCCGTCCCTCTTCCCCCTCCCCGTCCCTCTTCCCCCTCCCCGTCCCTCTTCCCCCTCCCCCGCCCCTCTTCCCCCTCCCCGTCCCTCTCCCCCTCCCCTCCCTGTGCCTCTCCCCCTCCCCTCCCTGTTCCTCTTCCCCCTCCCCTCCCCTCTTCCTCTCACTCTCCCCTCTTACCCGATCCCTCTTCCCTCTCCCCGGCCCTCTCCCCCCTCCCCTCCCCATTACCTCTTCCCCCTCCCCGTCCCTCTTCCCCCTCCCCCGCCCCTCTTCCCCCTCCCCGTCCCTCTTCCCCCTCCCCGTCCCTCTTCCCCCTCCCCGTTCCTCTTCCCCCTCCCCCGCCCCTCTTCCCCCTCCCCGTCCCTCTTCCCCCTCCCCGTCCCTCTTCCCCCTCCCCGTCCCTCTTCCCCCTCCCCCGCCCCTCTTCCTCCTCCCCCGCCCCTCTTCCCCCGCCCTCTTCCCCCACACCACCCCCCCACCTCTCTTCCGCCTACCATCCTCCCACGCATCTTACCCCTCCCCTCCCCCACCCCTCTTCCCCCTCCCCTCACACCTCTTCCCCCTCCCCCCTTCACCCTCCACCCACACCCCACTTCCCCCTCCCCCCACCTCCCTCTTCCCCTTCCCCTCCCCCACCCACTTCTGCCTCCACACCCCCCTTTACCCCACCCACATCCCCTCTCCCCATCCCCTCCCTCCTCCACGCACCTATTCCACCTGCCCTCCCCCACAGCCCTCTTCCCCCAACCCCCACTGCTCTTACCCCTCCCCCCACCCCTCTTGCCCCTCCCGCCACTCTTCTTCCCCCTCCTTTACCCCCAACCCTCTTCCACCTCCCACCCACCCACGTCCCCTCCCCCTACACCCTTCCCCTCCGTCCACTCGTTCCCCCTCATCCACCCCCTCTTACCCTCCAACCCCCTCTTCCCCTATCCCCCATTCACCTCCCCTCTTCCCCCTCCCCTCCTCCACCCCCTCTTCCCCCACCCACCTCTTCCCCCTCCACTCCCCCCACCCACCTCTTCCCCCTCCACTCCCCCACCCCCTCTTCCCCTCCCCTCCCACCCCTCTTCCCCCTCCCCTACCCCTTCCCCCAACCCCCCTCCTCTTCCCCTCCTCTTCTCCCTCCACCCTCTTCCTCCTCTCCCCACCCCTCTTCCCCCTCCCGTACCCCTTCCCTCCACCCCTCCTCTCCCCCTCTTCTCCCTCCACCCTCTTCCTCCTCACCTACCCCTTTCCCCCTACCCTATCCCCCACCGCTCTTCCCCCTATCTTACCCCTCATCCCCTCACCCCTCTTCCCCCTCCCTACCCCTTTTCGCCCCACCCCACTTCCCCCTCCCGTCCCCCCACCCCACTTCCCCCTCTCCCCCACCCCTCTTCCCCTACCCCTCTCCCCTCCCTCACTCCTCTTCCTCTCTCCTCCCCCCTTTCCCCCCTCCCTGCCCTCTCTTTCCCTCCCCCTTTACCCCTCCCCCACCCCTTCCTTACTCCTCTTCCCCCTCCCCTACCTCACCCCCTCCCTTCTCCCCCTCCCCTCCCCCCCTCTATCTCTTCCCCCTCCCCTCCTTCATCTCTCCTCCCCCTCTCTCTCTTCCCCCTCCCCCATCTCCACCGCGACACGGCCATAAAATTCCAGCTCAGGGATAACACCCCTCCTCTTCTTTGAAATAGTGCTGTAGGATCGTTTACATCCACCTGAAAGAGTAGACATGGCTTTAACTTCTCACTCGAAGGATGACACCTCCAACGGTGCAGCATTCCCTCAGTACTGCACTGAAGTGTCAGCCTGCAACATGTGCACAATTCTCTGGAGTTGCACTTAAACCCATATTCAGAGTGGCGATTGCTACACATTGAGCCACAGCTGGGTTTGGGGTTTGGGCTTAGACTTGGAGAGAGAAAACAGGAAGGGAAATTTGGGGGTTTTTCGCTCAAACAAAAAGAGGATGCTTGTAGCAAAACTGGAAGCTACGAGGCCAAAACTGGATAACCCTGGTGAACAGGTGCAGGAATTGTGATGAGCTGTTAACCCACGCCCTTCAAAGTGATGCAGGCAGAAAGCAAACTACAAGTTGTCTGTTGAGCTTGGCCTAAATAGCCAAGTGGTTATGGTACTGGGTTTGTAACCCCAAGATCAAGAGTTCAAATCTCACAATGGCAAACTATGTAACTTCATCTGAAACAGATGGAAATGGGTTTGTACTCGAAAGAGTTACAAGTTGTCTGTTAAGTGCAATGAAGTGTGCAGTCCATCGCTGAATGTGCTGTTGAGTGGCTCCACACCAAGTTCATATGAAGCTAACATCACTTAAAGCTAGCCTGCACTATTAAAGCTGGAACAAAAACAAAAATACCTGGAAAAACTCAGCAGGTCTGACAGCATCTGCAGAGAGGGATACAGTTGATGTTTCAAGTCCGTATGACCCTTCATCTATTAAAGCTGCACTGTGCCTCTTGAAGATGAGGTGCATTGTGGATGCAGCAGGAGCTGAAATTGATAACAGAAGAGTTGAAAGTCAGCAAGAAGCTGCCTTTATTAAACTACCAGAGTTATGGACTAATTCTGTTCCTGGGTTTGAAATAATGTATCACCTTCCTGGTCTCACTTGGAAAAAGGAAGACACCAGACAACCTGGAGCAAAGCTCAGTTAGTTGTATGAGCTGCGTGCCAGATCATCCACACTGAAGTACAAGGGCAGAAACAGATGAAAGAAGCTCCTCGATCGATAGAGAGTAAGCAACGCGGGCTGTAATACAATCATAGAGCTGAGATGATGTCAACTTGATGAAGGAGATTGAACTGTCAGCTCCAATCATCTCCAGGAATTTATTTTCTGTACAGACTTGTAAAGAGAATCAGCAGGTTCGGGGGCATCAGCTGCAAAGATTAGGTTTAATGGGGAAAGAAAGTTTACTTTTGATCAAAGCTTTCTACTATTTTACGTTGAAATATCGCCGATAAAAGTATTATTCGCCAATCTTAAAAGTCCAATTTTTTTGACCTGCCACACCTGATCCCCTCATTACTCAGTGACAGCCTGTACCCATGAGGAAAATTCAATTTCTGTATAGGGGCTTATCTATGAGTCAGGTGCCACTCACTTTGTTGGGGTATATCAATGACCCGGGGCGACACTCTGTGTTGGGGTGGAGGGAGGTGTCACAGACAGAATGTATGTGCCCTCTTACTTCCCACAATCGGTATGTTTTGTCTGAAGGGATGTGTGTGTCTTTTCTTACCCTTGAAGTGTGTATTCCAATTAAATAATGAATTAAATTCAGCAGCAAGCTTTTGTGAGTTTGAAATAAAGAAGGTTATTTATTCTCACAGCTTTCCCCAAGTTAGTGCAACGTCACACACTCAGTCTGACATGCACACAAAGGTTGGATACAGATAAAGATAGTGCACTTTTATAGATTACAGTTTTCCAGTCTCCCATGTGACAGGCCTGTGGTTTCTTGAATGATTTTGATGATTTAAAGTTGAAGTGACGGTCATGTAAAGCAAAGGGTTCACTGCAGGGTGTGAGGTTTCTTATCATCAAATACCTAGGAGGTTGGTTCTCAGGTGAACTTTGAAACCTGAATAGTTAAGTACTTTGGCTACTTGATGACTTGCAGCTTGTTTCAGAGAGTCTGGTTCTCAGACTGGCTGATGACTGATAAATCTGATGGGTCCTGGGATAAATCTGATGGGTCCTGGGATAATAAAGGTACAGTCCCTGAAACCAACTTTGATCACATGACTGCTGGGTTAACACTCCTGGGGCCCACTCGGTCTAGTTTGGAGGCTATCATGATACAATGTGAAGTTGATAGCAGCCATTGATCTTTGATCTTCCTTTTTGTCCAGTGTGAAACATGGAGACAAGCTACCTGGAAACTCCATAGTGTTTAGGTGTTGGCTCATCCTTAAACAATGAAATGTGTGAATTCCACAAATGGATGTGAGGTACTTTCACCTACGTCCATATTTAATTAGTTATTCACCGGACTCTTGATACTGGCTGCATTCCAAATGCCAAAAGTCACATTATTTGTGGAAGCCATCTTAACAGTTTGTTTGTGTCCAATCTTTAAAAGGATTGACTGAAAGTTCATAATATTACATGCCTGTACAGGGCATGATGGGATATCTGTGATCTAGGGGTCAGTCTCTGGCTTCCATTCTGAATTTTTTCACAGCTACAAACCACAACTTTGAGCCTGTCACTTCATCTCTCTGCATGCCAGGATATCACTGAGCTGCCTCTCTACAAATAAAGTTGCTTTAATGCTGTACATAGGGACAACAGAAAATATGAAACAAATAACAAGACTAGGATCCATTGGTTTAATAAGCCCACCCCAATTCTTCAACTGCATATTTGCACTTTACCCCATCATAGATCACATCCAACACCTTTAATCACCTTTCACAATGAGGTACTCTACCATACCTAAGCATCTCCTGAGGGAAAGAACTGTATAAAATGGTTAATTACTAAACTTCATAATATTAATTTCACATTGTCATTATTCAACCTTAGTATTACCCAACCTTAATGGAACTCCCTTTCGCCAAGTCCATGGATCAAAGACATTGAACTGAGGTGTATAGTATTTAGGAATTTGATCCAAAAAGCCAACGTAAATATACACATCAAAGGTTCGTTCCTACTTTTTATTATTTATGTCAATCTTTAGTCAATAAAAATCACATTTAGGGACTTTAATAAATGTCACAATGCAAATCGATATTTTTAACTCTATGCACACTTCCAGCTAAGTTTAACCAACCAATGTGCTCGGTCCTTTACCAATAAAGTCTTTAATTATCAAATCCAGTAAGTGGTAGTTTGAATGTACTGTCAGACAATTTGTTGGCTGGACACCAAGATTCACAGGATCAGGACTACGTGTGAATACATGGTAATGACGTGGTAGTAAAGGTTAAAGTCACAACATAGCCCTCAGTAAGATTAGATTTCAGAACACTTTGAAAACATGGGGCTGACCAGATCAGGACTGTACAAATTAGCAACACCCAAAAATCTGAACAGCACCAAAAAAGAACAGTTTAAAGCTAGGTTTGGAGGCACTGTTGGTTCAGCCAGTTTAATAACGATCATCTCAGGCATTCAGATTGGAAAGTTCTCATGCTTCATTCCCAGTTGACGATCATGTTAACATGCTAAAACTAGCATCAATATCCCTGGGTTAGCTGGGTTAGGAAGGAAAATCAGCCAAGAATTTAACTTCCTAATTTATGCCCATTGATTCATAGAGAGACTGGGTACAGTGGGTGAAAGGATTGCTTGGTGACAGAAGAGTTAATGACCAGATTTTTAACAGGGATATCCGAACATTGCTTGATACAGAGGATACCTGTTATTGCTGCATTAGACAAGATTAAAAGCTCTTTATCTGAATCCACACAGCATTCATAACAAGATGGATCAAATGACATAGAATAAATAAGTATTATAGGATAGCCATTACTGAGACATGATTGCAGGCTAACCTGAATATTCAAGGGCATTTGAAGGACAGGAAGAATGGAGAAGAAGATCAGGTTACTCTGCTAATCAAGAATGAGATCAGTACGGTAGTGAGAAATGATCTTGGTTCATAAGATCAAAATGCGGAATCAGTTTGGATGGAGATAAGAAATAGCAAACAAAAGAAGACACTGGTAGGAATGGTTTTTAGCACCCCCCCCCCCCCCCTCCACCCCCCCCCCCCAACAATGGCTACACTGTAGGACAGAGTTTAAACAAAAAAATAATAGGGGCTTGTAACAAAGGGACTGCAATAATCATGGGAGATTTTAATCTTCAAATAGATTGGATGAATCAAATTTGCAAAGATAGCCTGTTGGATGAGCTCATAGAGTGTATTCATGACAGTTTCTTGGAACTATATGCTCTGGAACCAACCCAGGGACAGGCTATTTAGGCCTGGTAATGTGTAATGAGCTCATAGTAAACATTTAGGCAAGAGTGATCAAAACATTTACAGAATTTCACATTCAGATTATGGGTGGGAAATGTGAATCTAAAACAATTGTATTAAACTTAAATAAAGGCAACTACAAGGCTATCAAGATATTTGACAATGTGGACTTGAAAATAGGTTATAGGATAAGACAATGACAGACTTTAAGCAGATATTTCATAACTTTCAAGAAAGATATATTCCACTGAGAAAGAAAGACTCTATGAGAAGGATGCACAATCCGTGACTAATTAAGGAAGCTAAGGATGGTATCAAATTGAAAGATAAAGTGTAAAATGCTGCAAAGATCAGTATTCATCTGGAAGATTAGGAACATTTTAGAAAGCATCAAAGGATGATGAAAAAAATAATAAAGGGAGAAATTAGATTACGAGAGAAAACTAGCAAGAAAAATAAAAACAGGCAGTAAAAGCTTCTACAAGTATATAAAAAGGGGGAATGTAGCTAAAGTAAATGTTAGACCCTTGGAGGATGAGACTGGGGAATTAATAATAGGAAACAGGGAAATGGCAGAGGCTTTGAACAAGTATTTTGTATCTGTCTTCACAGTAAGAATGTTTGATCTGATTATGATGCACATGATCATACTCCAATGGCTGTTGACATCGGTGAGTGAGTGCTTTATGCCATGTGGCTGTGCGATATTTAATTCTGTCACCAG
The DNA here is from genome assembly GCF_017639515.1 of Carcharodon carcharias. Lineage (NCBI taxonomy): Eukaryota > Metazoa > Chordata > Chondrichthyes > Lamniformes > Lamnidae > Carcharodon > Carcharodon carcharias. Next base: position 76,830,866 of record NC_054480.1, on the reverse strand, counting down.
GTAGCTAAGAGGCCCCCATTCCCCATCTCCCCATCCCCAATGGCTAGTGGCTGAAACTCGGCTGCTCTCCAGGGCCTCTTCCTTTATACATTAGCCATGAGATGAACCTTTGGTTCTCTGCCTCTCCCTCCTGTTCTGTGCTCTCACCTTCTGCAAGGAGGGAAAGAAGAAACCTATGAGGGTGAGTGATGGAATCTGCTAAACAGGTAGAAGGAGAGCATTTGTCAACAGTAACTATGTGGGAGAGGCATAAGATTGAATAAGTGAGCTTCAGTGGTTGATGGATAGATGGGGATGTAAGTGGATAGTTAGAGAGGGATGGGTTTACCTGTCAGGCAAGTTGGTGGGGGGAGTGATCTGCCTGAGTAGGCCTTAGAAGACACAGTGAGAGGTTTGGGGTGATGCACACATCAGAATGTAGGTGAATGTGGCACTATACACCTTTCCTGACCTGGTTGGGTTATTGCACCATTTCCTGCATTGGACCTAAGAACATGGTACCACACTCCCACTGTTAACCACTACCTCCAACCAGGAGTCCATCCAATCACATTACATCACACGGACAGGAAATATTTCAGTAATCGAGCTGAAAGGTTAACAGTAAATAGAGTTGTTGTGATCTGTTGTGCACTGTCTGAGGAAGATTAAATAATAACTTTCAAAAGACAATTGGAAAAATAATTGAAGGGAAAGAGCAGGGGAATGGGACTGCTCATTCACAGCTCTCAAGGAGCCAGCATAGGCACAATGGACTGAATGGCCTCTGACAAAGTCAGATTCAGCATTCTTTCACTTGCTCACCTGCTGATAAAAGAAAATCAGCCTGTGCCTACAGTCAGGTCCCAATTCTGTGGGGCTCCTGGGGGGGCAGTTTGGGACATTCAGAGGCCTCAACAGCAAAGTACCAATCATCTTGGCAGCAGCTCTCAGCAGAACAAGTAAACAGGAAGATGGGAAAGCACATGGTCCCACAGGATTGTGCTGTGGTTTGAGTCAACTCTGTCAGTGTCCCAATAATGACACAAAATACTGGAAATTATCAAGCAGAATTGTTTGTGTGACCCTGTGAGCAGAACAGGAGAAGGATGGGCATTGGGTAGTGGTGTTAAAGCTCAGTGAGTGGCTCCAGGAGAATGACTCCCCTGGTAGAAAACGGGAACAGCTATTCCATTCTGGCTTTTTCAGTAATTTAACAAGTACAAGTCAAGCACGTTATCATTCTCTCTCTCTCCCTCCCTCCCCCCTCCCTCTCCCTCACCATCCATCTCTATATCTCTCTCTCCTTCTCTGTCTCTCTCTCTCTCTCCCTCTCCATCTCTTCTTCTCTATCTCTCTCTCCCTCGCCCCCTCTTCATCTCCATTTCTTTATCTCTCTCACTCCCTCCATCACTCTCTCCCCCTCTCTCTCCCTCTCCCCCTCTTCTTCTGTTTCCCCCTCTACCTCTTTCTCTCCCCACTCTATCTCCCCCACCCCCTCGTTATCTCTTTCCCTCTCCATTTCTTGTCTCTCCCCATCTTTCTCCCTCTCCCCCCCTCTCTCTTTCTATGCCTTTTTCTCTCTCCGTCTCCCATTCTTGCCCTCTCTCTCACCCCCCCTCTATTTCCCCCCACTCCTTTCCTCTCTCTGTCCCTCTCTATCTCCCCCTCTCACCTTCTCTCCCTCTCTGCCTCTCTTTCTCTCTCTCCCTCTCTGTCTTTTCCGCCTCTATCTCTCCCTCTACCCCCCTCTCTCTCCCTCTCTATATCTCTCTCTCTTCCCCCTCTTTCTCTCCCTCTCCCCCTCTCCCTTTTTCCCTCTCTATATCTCTCTCCTTCTCTTCTCTCTCTCTCCCTCTCTCCTCTCTCCCTTCCTCTCCATCTCTCTCTCTTCCTCACCCCCTCTTTCGCCATCTTCATTTCTTTGTCTCTCTCTCTCATTCTCTGTCTCACTCTTTCCCCTCTCCCTCTCCTCTGTTTCCCTCTCTATATCTCTCTCTCCACCCTCTCTCTCCCTCTCCCCCTCTTTCTCCCTCTCCACCTCTTTCTCTCTCTCCCTCTCCATTTCTCTGACTCTCCCCTTCTCTCTACCTCTCCCTCTCTTGCCCTCCTCTCTTTCCCCCTCTCTCCTTCCCATCTCTCTCCCTATCTCTCCCTCTCCCATTCTCTCCATCTCCTCCATCTCTCTCTCTTCACCCCTCCCTCCCCCCCTCTCTTTCTCTCTTCTTCCTCTCCTCCTCTTCCTCTCTCTCTCCCCTCTCTCTGTTTCCCTCTCTATCTCCCTCTCCCTCATTCTCTCCCCCTCTCTCTCCCTCTCCCCCATCTTTCTCTCTCCCTCTCTCCTCCTCTCTGCCTCCCCTCTCTCTCCAACTCTCTCCCTTTCCATTTCTCTATCTCTCCCCCTCTGTCCCTCTCCTCCTCTCTCTCCCTCTTGATCTGTCTTTCTCTCTCCCCCTCTCCCTCGCCCCCTCTATCTCTCCCTCTCTCTCCCTCCCTCTTTATCTCTCTGTCTCTCACTCTCCCCCTCTCTCTCCCTGTATATCTCTCTCTCCCTCTCTCCCTCTCTTTCTCTCTCCTCCTCTCATCCTCTGTCTCTTCCCCCCCGCCCATCTCCCCCTCCCCACTTCTCTGGTAATCTGAGGTGCAATACACCTTTTAAGAGAATGTGAATAGATTAAACCATGTGACTGTATGACCCAATCGCTGTGTAGTGTGGGCTGTAATGTTAAGAGTTAGTCTAAAGTAGTGTCTGGTTGGAGAAGCACACGTCATGTTAGTGCTCTGTTGTCTGTGTAAATAAATAGCATGTGCTTCATTTCATAGTGGTCTCTGCATCTACAGTATATTGTAATCAACTCACCTGCCGACAGGTAAGCATGCAACTGGTTCGCAGGCAAAGCGGTCCCACAGTAGAACATAACACTCTCTCTTTCTCTCTCTAACTCCTTCTCCATCTTCCCCTGCTTTCTCTCTCTCCCTATCTCTCTCTCCCCCCCTCTCTCTCTCTCTCTCTCCCCCTCTCTATTCTTCTGCCTCTCCCCCTCTCTATTTTTCTCTCTCCACCCCTCTCTATCCCTCACCCCTCCACCCTCTCTCTATCGCCCCCATCTCTCTCTCCCTCTTCCCATCTTTCTCCCTGTCCCCCTCTTTCTCCCGCTCCTCCCTCTCCCCTCTCTCTCCCCTTCTCCATCTCTCTCTCTCCCACTTTTCTATCTCCCTCTTCCACCCCCCATCTTCCCTTCTATTCTGTCTCCCTCTCTCTCCCCCACTTCCCCTCTCCCTCTTTTCCTCTATATCTCCCTGTCTCTCTTCTCTCCCACCCTCACCCTCTCCCTACCCCCCTCTCTTTCTTTCCACCCTGCTCTTCTGAAGATATCAATACTCAGGATCCAGGTGACCTCCAGTCCCGTTATTCTCAGCCATTATTTGTGTGAGCACATCAGCAGCTATTTGGCATGGTGTGCATCACAGCCCAGCCTGCTCTGACCCTCATCTGACCTACAACATGCAGAAGTTTCCCAGCTGGATCTCAGACTCTCAGTGCTGGAAGAAAGTGAATGAACAGCATGAAAGTTAACAGATTAATTCGGAGAGCCTCTTTCATTTAAACTGTGACGGCAGGGGAACACAGAAACACACTCGGCTGACAAGGTCAGAAAGCGTTTCCTCAGGCAAACAGTGATGAGGATCTGAAATAGGTTCTCATCAGGAAAATGGATCTTAAACTATGAAGCCATACAAAGGCAGTTAGAGAGTGTGATGTTGGATTTTAAACAACTGTGGAAGGATGAGGTAAAAGGGCTGAATGACTTCGCTCATCCGTATTTACATTTTTGATCTTTCCTGAACTTAAGAAAGCTGTAAAAAAAACTGAGAGAGGGAGTGTGAGAAATGGAGAGAGAGGGAGTGTGAGAAAGTGTAAGGGAAAGAGTGTAGGAAACACAGAGGAAGGGAATATGAGAAATGGAGAGAGAGGGGGTGTGAGAAACTAAAAGGGAAGGAGTGTGAGAAACTGAGAGGGAGCATGAGAAAGTCAGAGAGTTAGTGTGAGAAACAGAGAGGGAGAGCCTGAGAAGCAGAGAGAGAGTGCAAGAAACAGAGAGGGAGTGTGGGAAACAGAGAAGGAATGTGAGAAACAGAGAGGGAGTGTGAAAAAGTGAAAGAGAGTGTGAGAAACAGAGAGGGGGAGTCTGAGAAACAGAGAGGGAGGGAGTGTGAGAAACAGAGGGAGGAAATGTGAGAAACAGAGAAGGAGTGTTAGAAACAGGGAGAGGGAGTGTGAGAAACAGAGAGGGTGAAAAAGTGAGGAGAGAGATTGTGAGAAACAGGGAGGGAATGTGAGAAACCGAGGGGGAGTATGAGAAATTGAGAGAAAGCAAATGTGAGAAACTCAGAGACCTTGGGAATCTGAGGAGAGATAGTCTGAGACACTGAGAGAGAGGGAGTGGGAATTTGAGAAACTGAGTGTGAGAAACAGAGAGAAGGAGGATGAGAAAGAGGAAGGACAGCAGGAACATTTAGAAGGAGGAGAAAATGGGGATAAGGGAGATCCATGTGTGACATGGGCTCTGGTGCCAGCATTATGGAGACCCAGAAGGTCCTGACCATTTCTGGTGCAGCCACGTACAACCATGTTGAATGCATCACGAGAGAGTCATCACATCAATCAGTTGTTCCAGTTGATCTGGGGCAACTTTGTCAAACTGTGCTTGTATACTGAACACTGTGCTACTCACTCCCAGCTGAACATGTACACTGAATGCTGTGCTTACTCACTCCCAGGTGAACATCTACATTGAACATTCTGCTACTCACTCCCAGCTAAACATGTACACTGAAAACTGTGCTACTCACTCCCAGGTGAACATGTACACTGAATGCTGTGCTACTCACTCCCAGCTGAACATGTACACTGAAAATTGTGCTACTTCCTCCCAGGTGAACATGTACACTGAAAGCTGTGCTGCTCACTCCAGCTAAACAAGTACACTGAACGCTGTGCTACTCACTCCCAGGTGAACATGTACATTGAACACTGCTACTCACTCCCAGCTAAACATGTACACTGAACACTGTGCTACTCATTTCCAGCTAAACATGTACATTTTCATGGTGAACCAGCTGTGCAGCAGTTCAGAGGGCATTGGTTACAGGGCCTCTGTGAGTACAGCATAGCAAGAAATGAAGCAGCGTCTGCAGTGAGGCCGAGAAGAGTGGGAGAAGGAGACAGGATTTACAGAGAAGGCCCTATTATCAGGCTTCTGAGAGCATTATTCTTATTCACCACATGTATGACATGTATGGGTCTTTCAAAGGGTGCAGAGAATTACCAGAACTAAGGATAAGAGATTTTAGCTACAAAGTTAGGTTGGAGAAGCTGGGGTTGTTCTCCTTGGAGCAAGTGAGGTTGAAGCAGGTTTGATGGAGGTGTACATGAGTGTGACAGGATTAGATATGTACACAAGGACAACCTTTTCCCATTGGCTGATGGGATATGGGAGATACTGATTTAAGGTTTTGGACAAGAGATGCAGGGGGAATGTGAGGAAGAACATTTTTATACAGAGTGGTAATGAGCTGGAACTCACTGAGAGAGTGAATGGAAACTCGCAAGAGTGGTGGAAACAAAGACGATCAATGATTTCAAAAGGAAATTGGACATAGATACATTGAAACATAAAAAATAGGAGCAGGAGTAGATCATTCGCCCCTTTAAGCCTGCTCCACCATTCAATATGATCATGGCTGATCCTCCATCTCAATGCCATACTGCTGCACTCTCCCTATACCCCTCGACGCCTTTAGAGCCTAGAAACCTAACAATTTCCTTTTAAATATATTCAGTGACTGGGCCTCCACAGCCTTCTGTGGTAAAGAATTCCACAGGTTCACTAGACCCCACCTCCACAGCCAGAGGAAATATCATTCCTGTATCCAGTTTGCCCATCCCTGTCAGAATTTTATGCTTTTCAATGAGATCTCCTCTCATTCTTCTAAACTCCAGTAAATACAGGCCTAGTCGGCCCAATATCTCCTCATACAACAATCCTGCCATCCTATGAATCATCCGGTGAACCTTCACTGCACTCCCTCTATGGCAAGTATATCCTTTCTTAGGTAAGGAGGCCTAAACTGCACACATTACTCTAGGTGTGGGTTCGCCAAAGCCCTGTACAGCTGCAGTAAGACATCCTTGCTCCTGTACCCAAGTCCTCTTGCTATGAAGGCCAACATACCATTTGGCTTCTTGGCTGCTTGCTGCATTTGCAAGCTTGCTTTCAGTGACTGGTGTACAAGGACATCCAGGTCCCTTTGTACATCAATATTTCCCAATCTATCACCATTTAAATAATGCTCTGCCATTCTGTTTTTCTTACTGAAGTGGATAACTTCACACTTACCCACGTTATACTGCATCTGCCCACTCATTGAACTTGTCTAAATTGCCTTCAAGTCTCTTAACACCCTCCTCATCACTTACATTCCCACCTAGTTTGTTGTCATCATCAAACTTGGAAATCTTACATTTGGTTCCCTCATCCAAATCATTGATATATATTGTGAATAGCTGGGGCCCAAGCACTGATCCCTGCGGTGCCGCACTAGTCACCCCCTGCCACTCTTAAAAAGACCCATTTATTCCTACTCTCTGTTTTCTGTCTGCTAACCAATAACTAATCCATGCCAATGTATTACCCCGTAATCCCATGTGCTTTAATTTTACACACTAACCTCTTAGGTGGGAATCTATCAAAAGCTTTCTGAAAATCCAAATACACCACATCCACTGGTTCTCCCTTATCTATTCTGCTGGTTACGTCCTCAAAAAACTCCAGTAGTTTTGTCAAACATGATTTCCCTTTCATAAATCCATCTTGACTTTGTCAAACCTATTGATATTTTCTAAGTGTCCTGTTATCACATTCTTTATAATAGGCCCTAGCATTTTCTAGCATAACTACGCTAGATATGTTAGATATACGCTAGATTTAACTAGACTGATGTTAGGCTAACCTGTCTGTAATTTGCTATTTACTCCCTCCCTCCTTTTTTTAAGCAGTGGGGTTACATTTGTCACCCTCCAATCTGCCAGGACTGTTCCAGACTCTACAGAATTTTGGAAGATGATGACCAACTTCTTTAGTTCCCTGGGATGTAGATTATCGGCCTCTTGAAATTTACCAGCTTTCAGTCCCATTAATTTCTCCAGCACCGTTTCTTTAGTAATACTAATTGCCTTCAATTCTTCCTTCTCACTAGATCCTCGATTCCCTAGTATTTCTCAGAAGTTATTTATATCTTCTTCCATGAAGACAGAACGGGCACTTGAAAGAAATAAACTGCAGGGTTACAGGGATAGTGTGGGGGAAGGGATTGCTCCATGGAGTGCCAGCATGGACTCAAAGGGCCAAATAGCCTCCTTCTGTGCTATACATGACTCTAAGGCTCTGTGACCTCACATAGAACCAGCCTGAGGCCACTCAGGTTCAACAAGAATGTAGACAGTACCACCAGTGGCTCTTAAGGTCACAATTTCATTGAACTTCGATGCACATAGATCTTTCCAGGTAAGAGCAGGTGACTTTTCCAACATCTCCCATTTCACCCACCATTGATATATCCAGGGGGTGACAGAGGCCATCTATGCCAAGAGAGGTAAATAAATTGTTTTCCCCCTCAGCAGAGAGAAACAGGGTGAGAAAGCACCAGGCTTTGCTAGGAAGGTGGGTTTCCCAATGGTGCAGGTGCCATTGACTGTACACACATAGCTCTGCACGCATGTCATTGGGGAGAGTTATAGGAACCACAAGGGCTACCAATCCATGAGAGCATAGTTGGTATGCAGCCATACACAGTACATTATGCCCGTTATCCCGACAGTTATTTGGATTGGTGCCTCCACAGAGAACCTGATCTGGCTCCTCAGGGACATTTCTCACGGCTCCCTTCCACCACCTGACCATGTGAGGACAATTTGCGCACAACGAGATCCAGGGAATCACCAGGAGCATCTTGGGGAAAACTATCTGCACTTCGGAAGCAACACTTCCGCCCCTGGACCACTTGAGGAGAGCTCTAGGGAACAATGCAAAGCAAGAGGTCCATGACCACACCATTTGCAGCTTCACTTCATGCAAATAACAGAATGATGTAAATTGTGAAGTGGGACAATATCATAGCTGATCCCATACTGCGGAGAACTATCTTAGGCTCAGGGGAAAGTGTGCCTCACCCTTACCAGTTCTCTTCTTCTTGTATTTCATGCCATTTTCTCCCGCAAGACAGAGGGCAGAATATCAGTGGTTGCTTTGTGCTGTGTAAGGGTGACATGCCTGTCATTGCTGAATAGCTGGAGGTATGTGGAGGCAGCAGGAGGTGGATATGAGGCTTCCACCATTGGAAGGTGATTTGTGAGGGTGAGTTGGGGTATCTGAAAGTTAGATGTGAGTCCTGAGTGCCAGGGGAGTGCTGCTGGGTGAGTGATGGTGGTGCGGTGCAGCATGAGCAGTTAGTTGTGGGGTGAGTATCACGTGAAGATGCATTCACTGACCTTAACACCATGAGGTCATTCAACTTCTTCTGGCACTGCTGCCAGGTCCTCTGGGCCAGACTCTGGGAGTTGGCCTCCCTGGCCACCTGCTGTCATTCCCTTCGGAGGGTTCCTGCTGAAGCATGGTGTCTGTCCTCCTGTTCACCTCCATGACTAAGGCCTCCAGAACCATACCCAATGAACCACCTCTGCCCCGGTGCTCCAATTCCCTTCTATCCAATATTGCAGCACTGACAGTCAGCAGAACCCTTCTTTGATTTAGTGCAGCTCCCCTTTAAGAGGTGCAGACTGCCTTTAAGAGCTAGAGGCTAGCTGGAGCTTATGCTAGCCTTGCACACTGTAAAGGCCCCTGTTGTACATGCAGCTAGTCAGCAACACAGGCTGCACTGGGCTGCACGCATAAATCATGGAAATAAGGGGGCAGCACAAAGTTAGTATGCCATCTGCCTGGACGGGAATGGGGGGCACAGGCAGAGTGGGAATCATAGAACCAGAGTAAAGTTACAATGCAGAAAGAGGCCATTCAGCCCATTGTGTCTGTGCCGGCCAAAAAGAGAAAAAAGAAACTAGCCACTCATTTTAATCCCACTTCCCAGCACCTGGTCCATAGCCTTTAAGTTAAAGCACTTCAGATGCAGATCCAGGTACCTTTTCAATGAGTTGAGCATTTCAGCCTCAACCACCAATTTAGGTAGTGAATTCCAGATATCTATCACCCTACAAGTGAGAAAGTTTGACCCCTTGTCCCCTCTAATCCTTCTACCAATCATCTTAAATCTATGTCCCCTGGTAATTGACCCCTCAGCTAGGGGAAACAAGTCTTTCCTTTCTACCCTATCCAAGCCCCTCATAATTTTGTACACCTCAATTAGGTCACCCCTCAACCTCTTCTGTTCTAAAACAACTCCAACCTAGTCAATCTTTCCTCATAGCTGCATTTCTCAAGCCCCGACAACATTTTTGTATTCCTTTGTATTCTCTCCAGAACAATTATGTCCTTTTGTAATGCAGTGACCAGTACGCAAAATTCCAGCTGTGGCCTAACCAGCGAATTATAAAGTTCCACCATTACATTCCTGCTCTTGTATTCAATACCTCAACCAATAAAGGAAAGCATCCCATATGCTTTCTTTACCACCTTATCCACCTGTCCATGACAACAATGCCTAAAAACTGGCTTAACGAATTTTTAGCCTATAAAGTCTGGGCAATTCCTGGGGGCTGTTCCTGTTCCATCATTGTACATGTGGCAGCAAAATCAAGCTAACGACAGGGGAGGGGGAAGTTTCCTAGTCATTTGGGGTAAGAGGCAAAGGACGCACCCTGTGACCTGAGGAGTAGAATGGAGTAGAGGCTATGGAGGCTGAGGGAGGAGATTTAGAAAAGTGAGTGGAGCTGTTTGTTCGGAGGATGAGGCATGGAAATCAAGCGCAGCTCAATAATGGAGCAACACTCCCATCTACTGGCACTCAATGACTCTGCAATTAAAATGTCTGGACCATTTAAATCTGGCAAGCACTGGAAGCTTATTCCCCAATCAAAGTACAATACATTACAAAGACAATCTTCAGTGGAACAAAAAAGCTTGCAATTTCTTTCCATTTTGAGACATCCAATCAGCTGTGATTCAACTGGTAGCTCTCTCACTTCTAATCAGAAAGGGCATGAGATCAAATCTCACTGCAGAGACTAGAGCAGTCTGACACTCCGGCGCAACACTAAGGGACTGCAGCACTATTGGACATTTCATCTTTCGCATGAGGCATTTAACCAAGGCTTCATATGCCTTTGCCTTCAGTTCCCACCACAAACTCCATTCTCTAACCATCAACACTCCCTCGAAACAATCTGTGACTGAACCAGGCTGTTTACAAATGTAGCGTCATATTTCACCCAAGACAAGTGTCTGACCACATGTGGGCGAGTGAGGCTGGATCGAGCTGTCACTTTCACGAAGGGGAAATAGTCTGTGACAGTCACCATCTAGACTAACACACAGGAATCGCCTGTGACAGTCACCGTCTAGACTAATACACAGGATTCATCTATGACAGTCACCGTCTAGACTAACACACAGGATTTGTCTGTGACAGTCACCATCTAGACTAACACACAGGAATCGCCTGTGACAGTCACCGTCTAGACTAATACACAGGATTCATCTATGACAGTCACCGTCTAGACTAACACACAGGATTTGTCTGTGACGGTCACTGTCTAGACTAACACACAGGATTCTTCTGTGACAGTCACCATCTAGGCTAACGCGCAGGATTCTTCTGTGACAGTCACCGTCTAGGCTAACACACAGGACTCGTCTATGACAGTCACCATCTAGACTAACACAGAATTTACCTGTGACAGTCACCGTCTAGGCTAACACATAGGGTTCTTCTGTGACAGTCACCGTCTAGGCTAACACACAGGATTCTTCTGTGACAATCACCATCTAGGCTAACACACAGGATTCTTCTGTGATAGTCACTGTCTAGGCTAACACACAGGGTTCTTCTGTGACAGTCATTGTCTTGACTAACACACAGAATTCACCAGTGACAGTCACCATCTAGACTAACACAGAGATTTCACCTGTGACAGTCACCTTCTAGGCTAACACACAGGAATCATCTGTGACAGTCACCATCGAGACAAACACACAGGAATCATCTGTGGCAGACACTGTCTAGGCTGACACACAGAATCCGTCTGTGACCATCACCGTCTAGACTAACACACAGGATTCATCTGTGACAGTCACTGTCTAGGCTAACACACAGGAACCATCTGTGACAGTCACCATCAAGGCTAACAAACAGGAATAGTCTTTGACAGTCACCATCTAGACTAACATACAGGATTCGTCTGTGACACTCACCGTCTAGACTAACACACAGGATTCATTTGTGACAGTCCATCTAGACTAACACACAGGATTCGTCTGTGACAGTCAACATCTAGGCTAACACACAGGATTCATCTGTGACAACCACTGCCTAGACTAACAGATAGGATTCATCTGTGACAATCACCGTCTTGGCTAACACACAGGATTCATCTGTGACAGTCACCATCGAGGCTAACATACAAGATTCGTCAGTGACAGTCTCCACCTAGACTAACACACAGGATTCAGCTGTGATAGTCATTGTCTAGGCTAACACTCGGATTCATCTGTGACAGTCACCGTCTAGGTTAACACACAGGAATCATCTGTGACAGTCACTGTCTAGACTAACACACAGGATTCGTCTGTGACAGTCACCATCTAGACTAACACACAGGATTCAGCTGTGACAATCGCTGTCTAGGCTAACACACAGGATTCATCTGTGACAGTCACCGTCTAGGCTAACGCACAGGATTCGTCTGTGGCAGTCACCATCTAGACTAATACACAGTATTCGTCTGTGACAGTCACTATCTAGACTACCACACAGGATTCGTCTGTGACAGTCACCATCTAGGCTAACACACAGGACTCATCTGTGACAGTCACCACCTAGACTAACACACAGGAATCATCTGTGACAGTCCAGCATCTAGACTAAGAGGCAGGAATGGTCTTTGATAGTCAGTGTCTAGGCTTACAGACAGGAATGGACTGTTTCAGTCAATGTCTAGATTAACTGCGAAACCAGAAGGCAGATTGCAAGCGGAGCGAGGTGATTCTCGTTTGGTGAGTGGAGAGTTTTAAGTATCCAGGTAACCAGTATCCAGTATTTGAAAAATCTGTTCTGCAATTAGTATTTAACTGGTACTTACGTAGATTAAGTTTCTTCCAGCCTTAGACAGGAATAAACAAGCGCTGCTGGGGAGCAGCTGATTAGTTAATTGGCTAACTAGTCCAATCTAGTTGTTGTAGTCTGCACCGAAGGCTACAGCTATAGAGGTCTAGATGCAAGCAAAGTGAGCTAATACAAATTTGAGTTTCTTTCTTTTTTCTTACTTTGACACGGTGGAAGGAGCCGGTCAGTGAATAACTGGTAAACCAATTCAGAATTAAGAAATGTATAACTATTAGTTGTAGGTGATGCTCGCATTTAATAAGCACAGTAAATTGTAGTATACATAGGAATTATAAATTGAGAAAGTAATTAAATGAACTGAATAACATGAGTTACATTGGCAGGATAGATGTTGTGTTACAGCTGTGGAAAGTGGAGCTCCTGGATGCCAACACAATCCAGGACAAACACATCAGCAGAAAGTGTAAGCAGCTAGAGGGATTCCAGATCAGGATTATTGATCTGGTAGCCAAACTGCAGACACTGCACAACATCAGGGAGGGGACAAAATACCTGGACACGTTGTACCAGAAGACGGTCACACCTCTTAGAAAATATCACCTGTTATGGTTAGTGGTGAGGGAAGGGACGATGTGACCATGAGCGTGACAGGTAATGGGACCGAGCAGACAATAGTGGAGGAACCTCAGTCTTTGCAATTATCAAACAGGTTTGAGATACTCACTAAACCTGTGAAAGCGAGGTCTTCAAGGTGGATGAGCAAGCTGAACATGGCACTGAGGTACAGGAAGCTGTTCAAGTAGGGGGACGAAACAGAAATGTAGTGGCAGTAGGGGACAGTATAGTGAAGGGGATTGATACTGTTCTCTGCAACAAAAGGTGAGATTCCAGAAGGCAATGTTACCTCTCCAGTGCCAGAGTTCAGGAAATCTGCTCAGGGCTGGAGACAAACTTACATTGGGAAGGGGAAGAATCCAGTTGTTGTGTTCATGTAGGTACCAATGACATAGGTAGGACAAGAAAAGAGGTTCTGCATAGTCAGTATGAATAGCTAGGCACCAAATTAAGAAGCCGAGCCTCAAAGGTAATAATCTCTGCATTATTACCTGAGACACATGCAAATTGGCATAGGACAAATAAGAATAGAGAAACTTATACATGGCTTAAAGACTAGTGTGGGAGAACTGGGTTCCAGTTTGTGGGGCACTGGCACCAGTATTTGGGAGGGTAAGGGTTGTACCATTGGGATGGTCTATCCCTGAAACCCGTGCTGGGACCAGTGTTCAAGCAAGCCGCATAACTAGGGAAGTAGAGAGCATTTTAAACTAAATAGTGGGGGCAAGGGATCAAATTTGGGAAGATGTGGTAAATCAAAGAGTAGAGACAAGGCAAGAGAGAAAAATATTAATAAAAGAAATGATAAACAGACTGCGACAGGACAGGAAGGGATAGAGAGTATAAATCAAAGAGTAAATCAGCAAATAAAGCTAGAGGTTACAAAAATAATAAAAGAACAAGACTAAAGGCTCTGTATCTGAATGCATGTAGCACTTGAAACAAAATAGGTGAATTGATAGTGCAAATAAATATGTACAATCTGATAGCCATTACAAAGACATGGCTGCAGGATGACATTGACTGGAACCTGAACACTGACATTTAGGAAGGGTAGGAAGCTAGGAAAAGGTGGAGGGGTGGCTCTATTAATTAATTAATGATGGTATTAGCACATTATAGAGGGATGATCTAAGTTCAGGGAACCAGAATGTAGAAGCAATTTGATAGGGATAAGAAATTATAAAGGCAAGAAGTCACTTGTGGGAATGATGTACACACCCACCCCCTCCAGACCCCCCTCCAGTAACCCCATGGTAGAATGGGGTACAAAGGAAGAAATAATGGGAGCTTGTCAGAAAGGTAAGGTGATAATTATAGCATATTTTAATTTACATATAGACTGGAAAAATCAGATGAACAAAGATAGCCTAGGTGAGGAATTCCTAGAATGTTTTTGGAATAGTTTCTTAGAACAGCACGTTCTGGAGCCAACCAGAGAGCAGGCTATATTAGACATGGTATTGTACAATGAGAAAGGATTAATTAATGACCTCATAATTAAGGCATGCTTAGGTAGCAGCAATCATAATCCGATTTATTTTTACATTCAGTTTGAGGGAGAGAAGAGTGGGTCTAAGACTAGTACTTTAAACTTAAATAAGGTGTTAGAATCATTTTTTTTTTATTCGTTCATAGGATGTGGGCTTCGCTGGCTGGGCCAGCATTTATTGTCACCCCTACCTGCACTTGATAAGGTGGTGCTGAGCTGCCTTCTTAAACTGCTGCAGTCCATGTGGTGTAGATTGTCATGAAGCTATTACTGTATATAATATTTTGGAAAATATTTTTCTTTTAAAATAGAGGTTTAGTCTGTGGGTGTGTCTTACTTGGATTAAAACCAGCTAGTCTGGGTGCTTTGATGTGTACTAGTTTTGGTATGTAAGAGAGATAGCGTAAATTTGCATTTTTTGAATAGAGAATTCAAGAAGTAGGGTGAAAACGGACACCTATCTAGCAGCTACCAAGCAGTATGTTTACATTATTATTAAAATTGGTACTATAAAAGGGGTTTTATTGTTAGAGAGGTTTAATTCAGAGGTTGTTGATACAATGAGAATTAACATTCAATGGGCACTGGTAGGTATAACAAGACAACCGTTTTGGGTGTGCAGAGCAGAGGCAATCTGAGACCAAAAGGCAGCTGCAAGCTTCCAACTGGCTCCACAGGAACCAAAGTGAAAGGAACCTCATTTTGAATTTGTAAGGTGAAAATACTTTGCCTGGTGTTTGGCTAAGTCTATGGGTTGCTGTTGCCTTAACGGAGATTAGTTTGGGAATTCATTAAAAGTTATGATGGTAGTGATTTGTAGCCATATGTATTATTTTAACCTGTGTAAATTAATAAAATGTTTCAATTAGTTTAATGTAAAATATCGAGAACTGGCGGTCTGATTCCTGAATTTAGAGTCACATCTCAAACATAACTCTTAAAATTATAGGCTATGACAGTTGTTTAAAGTTTCCCTCTGGAGTTTTTTAATAACTCTGCTTTACCAACTGCATTGGTCATGACATAGGTACACCCACAGTGCTTTTAGGAAGGGTGTTTCAGGATTTTGACCCAGCAACAGTGAAGGAACGGCAATATACTTCCATGTTAGGATGGTGAGTGACTTGGAGGGGGACTTCCAGGTGGTGGGGTTCCCATTTATCTGCTGCCCTTGTCTTTCTAGATGGTAGAACCTATTTGGTAATTGATAAGGAGTTGTTTGTTTGAACTGCAAAGCATTTTAATTAATGAAAAGCTGGGAGACAAAAAGGCAAGCACATGGCAGAGGGAAAAAATGCTGAAGTTGTGAACCTGCATGTTTGGAAGGCAGTCTTGTTGGAGAACAAGCTGAGGAAGGAACGCTACCTTGATTGGTTCCCTCTCTCTACCTTGCCTAAAATTGTGTGTGGCTATCAACCTGTAGTCAGAGAACCCTCATCTGAGTGTGACCAGTCTGCATTTGGACCTGCATAGCTGGGACCAGTGGTGAGGATGTCCAAGCATCTACCAGGACCAGCAGCCCATCTTCACACGAGAGAACTCCAGGTCGATAGCACCGAGACTCTGTGGACTTTACCCTTTATTTTATAATGACCATCCTCCAAAGCCCAACTCTGCAGAGAGACTCTATCTGTTTGTCATTTGTTTGTCTTGTGTGCCTCTGTATGTGTGCTAGGGGATTCCTTCTGGAAGAGATAGGTAGTTATACTTCCCCATTACAATTGTGTGTTAACCAGTACTGGCAACTTGTTAAAAGAAGTTTTGTTAAAAATAAATTATTCATTGAGTTTTTGAAAGAAGCCTGGTCTCTTTTCTTCTGGGTACTAGAGGTATAGGTACACAATTGGCCATTTTGGTGAGAAAATTAAACATTTAAATTAACGGTACGGCCTGTGGAATAGTGGGGTTTGATAATTCACCCACTCCTCCCATCCCAGTCGTAACAAAGGGCAATTATGAGGAAATGAAAGCAGAGCTAGCTAAAGTGAATTGGCAAATGAGGTTAAGGGGCAAGTCAATAGAGATGCAGCGACAGATATTTAAGGGGATGCTTCAGAATACACAAAATAGATACATTCCAATGAGAAAGAAAAATTCCAAGGGGAGGGCCCACCATCTGTAGTTAACTAAAAAAGTTAAAGATAGTGTCAAACTTAAATAAAAAGCATATAATTGCACAAAGATGGAGGCAGGTCAGAAGATTGGACAGAATATAAAAAACAGCAAAGACTGACTAACAGATTAAAAAAGAGAGAGAGATAGTAAGAGTTTCAGTAGATATTTTAAAAAGAAGAGTTAACAAAGTGGTCCTATAGTAAATGAGTCTGAGGAATTAATAATGGAAAATAAAGAGAAGGCAGATGAATTAAACAGGTAGTTTGCATCAGTTTTCACTATAGAGGATACAAGTAACATCCCAGAAATAGCTGTAAATCAGGAAATGGAAGGGAAAGAGGGCCTCAAGAAAATTACAATCACCAGGAAATGGTACTGAGCAAATTGTTGGAGCTACAGGCTGACAGATCCCTGGGTCCTGACGGGCTTCACCCTAGGGTCTTTAAAAAAGTGGATAGTGAGATAGTTGATGCATTGGTTTTAATTTTCCAAAGTTTCCTAGATTCGGGGAAAATTCCATTAGATTGGAAAATAGCTAACATAACTACTTTATTCATAAAGGGAGGGAGACAGAGAGCAGGAAACTACAGACCAATTAGCTTAACATCTGTCATAGGGAAAACATTAGAAACTATTATTAAAGATTATAACATATAGCAGGGCACTTAGAAAATTCAAGGCAATCATACAGAGTCAGCATGGTTTTGTGAAAGGGAAATCATGTTTCACCAATTTATTGGAGTTCTTTGAAGAAGTAACTTGTGCTGTAGATAAAGGGGAACCAGTACTGTACTTAGATTTTGAGAAGGCATTTGATGAAGTACCACATCAAAGGTTATAGTGGAAAATAAAAGCTCATGGTGTAGGAGTTATATATTGGCATGGATAGAAGATTGGCTAGCTAACAGAGTAGGATTTAGATAGGTTAATTAATTGGGCAAATGGAGTACAATGTGGGAAATGCAAAATTGTCCATTTTGGCAGGCAGAAAGAAAATGTATTATCTAAATGATGAGAGATTGCAGAGCTTTGAGATGCAGAGGAATCTGGGTGTCCTCCTGCATGAATCACAAAAGGTTAGTATGCAGGTGCAGCAAGTAATTAGGAAAGCTAATGAAATGTTATCATTTATTGGGAGAAGAATTGAATACATTGGTAGGGAGGTTATGCTTCAGTTGTACAGGGCATTGGTGTACAGTATTGGTCTCCTTATTTAAGAAAGGATGTAAATGCATTGGGCAAAGTTCAGAGAAGTTTTACTAGACTAATATCTGGAATGGGTGGGTTGCCTTATGAGGACAGGGTGGGCATGTTTCTACTGGAATTTAGAATAAGAGGCAATTTAATTGAAACCTTTAAGATCCTGAGGGATCTTGACAGGGTGGATGTGGAAAGGATGTTTCCTCTTGTGGGAGAATCTAGAATGAGGAGGTCACTGTTTAAAATAAGGGGTCACCCATTTAAGACAGATAAGGAGAAATTGTTTCTCTCAGAGGGTTGAGAGTCTTTGGAACTCTCTTCCTCAAAAGGCAGTGGAAGCAGAGTTTTGAATATTTTTAAGGTAGGACTAGATAGATTCTTGATTAACAAGGGGGTGAAAGGTTATCGTGGGTAGGCAGGAATGTGGGGTTGAAGTTACATTCAGATCAGCCGTGATCTTATTGAATGGCAGAGCAGGCTTGAGGGGCCAAGTGGCCTATTCCTGCTCCTAATTCGTATGTCCATATATATGTATGTAACACAGCAACTCAGAGAAATTTCTAAAAAGAGAGTCACTCCCAAAACCAGAATGGAAAGTGGAAAGAGAAATCTACAAGGAATGAAGTAAAAGATTTTAAACTTCCCGAAATAAGAAAAACTGGATATAACTTAGAATGAGAGGAAGAGTGGTAGAGAATAGAGATGGAGGGAGATTAGTTAGACAGAGGATATATGGTGTAGGAAGGTTAGAAATAGAATATGTCAAGGTAGAGTAGGTATAAGTGGAGTAGAGAAAAGATACAAATAGAACAGAGAGAGGTCGAGTGGAAAGAGGTCGGTGGAGGTAAACAGGTAGGAATTGTCACAATAGAAATGTTCACATTGAATGGGAGTAATTAGCCATGAACAGCATTTCCCTTGGGTCAGACACCATAACATACTTTAATATCATAGCCTAGGGTTGTAAACATTAACAGGTGAACAGTTAACACAGTCAAAGGCTTTCTGTACTGTGTTACTATTGGTGTCCGGTTATTTATGTTTGATGGTTTAGCAACAGCTGAAAAAGGGAGATCATATGATTGGATTAGTATCGGTATGATGATAGGCACAGACTAATTCCTCAGCTCAGTCTAACTCACACTAACTGCCTTGCAATCAGAAGCAGAAGCATTCACAGTCACAGGCCTTGCTGGACAATGAATACTGTATCTGTGATATCAGGAAAATGCTAGCTGCAGGCTGCATTTTACCAGCACACCACATTTTGCAAACAACTAAAGAGGAAGATAAGGAGTTAGAGAGAAAGAGGATTAAGAGAGAGAGAGAGATGGATAGGTTTTTGTTAGATGAGAATGTCAAGGGATATTGGTAAATGGGCTTAGGTACAAAGCAACCAGTGCCTAAGTGAATGGCTGAGCAGGCTATGGGGCTGAATATCCTTTCCCTGTTCCGAATGTTTCCAGACTACTAATCATAACAGAACAAATGAAAGTGCCTGTGAGGAGATGGCTGCCAGCTTCCTGGACCAATATTCAGAAGCTGTCTGCAGTTGGGTCCATTCCCTCAGTTTGAAGGATGCCCATGCAGTTCCAAGTTTTTTAAAAGGGAATCAGGCAGAAGGGGGTATAACTATAGGTCTAATAGCTTGACTTTTGGTAATTGGTAAGATGCTGAGGGCAATCATTTGAGGTACCATACAAAATTATAAGAGAGTGAAAGCCATATGCCAAAGCCATGCAACATGGTTTCTGGAAGAGAAAGCCCTGTCTCAGCGGTAACCTCCTGCTGTGGATTGAGAATCAGCTGAACTCCAACAGGTAAAAATGGATTTGGATCTGGTTGGAGATTGGTACCATTGCTGACCCTCAAGGATCAGGTTTCAGATCTTGGCTCTTTAATATTTTTATTTAGGTGCCGGTGTTGGGAGAATGATTTGCAAGACCTGTCCGAGAGTCAGGACCGTAGACTCGACTGCTCGACTACTGGAACAGATCACAATGGCCTGGTGACTAGCAAGTCAAGTTTAACTTAAAAAAGAGTAATGTTATTGCACGTGGGCAGTTGAAATGCTGAATATTTCTACACCCTACGGGGACCAGACTTAAAGGCAGTGTGAAGAGAGATCTCAGTGCACCAATCTCAAAGAGAATTTATGAACAAATCTGTGAGACTACAGCTAAAGCAACAGTGTTCAAAATTGTATTCACAGAACAGTTCACTACAAAATAAAACATACCATATTGTAGTAGACCTTGATCCAGGCTTGTCATTAAAAACATGCAATAATAAACTCACTATACACATAAAATACGATGCTTCTCAAATTGAAAGTTAGCCCAAGACAAAAATAATGAAAAAACAACTTCTACAGCAAACATTCAGCCAAATTGAATACTATTTAAATAAACATTTATTGATGTTTTAAAGACACATGATAGCTTTGACTTGAACTTTGATATGTTCCAGACACAGTTGGAATACTGTGTCCAGTTCTGATCTCCTCACATGATGGGTGATACTGAGGCTTTGGGAAGTATGTAGAGGAGAGACACCAGACTAATCTGCAGTTTAAAGCACTTGACATCAAGATAGGCTTAAAAAGCTGGAACTCTACATTTTAGACAAGTATAGACTTTGGGGTGATCTGATTAAGGTTTAGAAGATGATTATGTTTGAGTTGATGATTCATTGTCATTTAAATAGATTGCGAGGGCAGGGCTCACTATATTCAGTTTTATAAGATCAGATCGATGTTAGGTGTCAAGAGAAGGTTTTTTTGCCAGAGAACATTGAAACTCTGAAACAGGATGCCAGGTTATGTAGTGGATGCTGATTCATTTAATTCCTGTTTCTGGCTGGGGTGGAGATCACCTCTTATATGAGGTAGTTACTGTGAGGAATAATCAGGGCCAGGGTGATATGGATCAGTTTCTCTCACCAAGAGGAGTCAGAGAGGAATTTTCCAGCTTTTTTCTTTAATTGGTTTCTTACCTTTCCCAGGAGGTCACACGGCCCTGGATGGATGGGGTGGGGTGTGTCTGCGTTGTCATACATGCAGCACATGGTTGTAAGGGTCAACCTGGAGGGACCAGAATGTCTTTCCTTGCGTGTTCATTTGTGAACTGTGTGACTTAAACTAAATAGGAAATGGTAACCTGTCACATTATAATCCAGGTTATAGTGGCTTGTGGCTTAGGGGCCATCAATCAAACTCTGATGAAAGACACAAATCGTTATCTGTCCTGTTACTAAACATTGGGACATTATCTCCATAATACCCAAAACACCCATATTGCAAACTCAATATGCACACCAGCTTATCCGGCATCTATTTCACTTTGAACTGATGCATGGAACCTGGAGGGTAAATAATAAACCTGTTTTCAATGATCTGCAGACACTCACAATTATAGCACTCTCTTCAGACTTAGCACAGGTCTCCAGCGAGGTACTGAGACTTAAGCAATTCAATTAAAAATAAAATACTGAAGCAGCAAATGAATTTGTCAAATTATGTCCCAGATCTTCTGGCCCTAATGGTGGTGAACACTGAGATGTTCATTGCTACTGAGGGCCAGGCGAGCAGCACAACTTCTGGGGAGATGACTAATGCTGGAATCCGGGACTTGTGCTTAATCAGAAATGGTTCCATGGGAACCCATGTTCACCATCCCACCACGATCTGTCAATGTGTAAACTGATTGCCCGATACTTATCCAGTTATTTACACTGGTTTATTTAGGGTTGTTCCTAACAAGGTTAGAGCCTGTTCCAGGAGAGAAGCGCTTTAAATCACTCCAGCAACCACACCCACCCAACCCTGGCACGCCTCTGGCTCTGCTCACCCCAACCTTGCCCCCCCCATCCCCCAACTCTGGCTCTTCTCTGACATTGGTGAGACTGAGGAGGCATCCACCTCCCCTTCACTCCAGAAGGTCCAAGTCAATGAAATAGAAATCCAGGTTCAGTGCAATGAGCATTATTGTAATGTCCATCTCATTGGAACAGAGGATTTCCAGACCAGGAAGGACCTAACTCCACTTCTAGTTCACCTTCTACCAACCTGCAGGCCACATGGAACAATGATGGTTAAATTATATCTAATCTCATCAGTGGGGTCAATTTCTACTTTCCAGATGAGAACATATCAGTGAGAATGTTGACCATGGAGGCCATCATCACTAAGCGTGATCCTGAGCAGTGATGGCTTCCATGGCCAACTTTCCCTCTGATATATTGTAAGGGTGCCCCCTTTTCCCTCAGACACCCTCCTCATACTCATATTCATGACACCAGATTCGCAAGTGTATGGCTTAAACAGAATGATCAGCGAGACAGGTTTCTTCTGATAATCACAATTGTTTTATTGAATCACCCACAGCCCTCAGAGAAGGGCTGCATTCAGCAACCATGAAATACAGTTACAATTACAGTTACGTTACCTGGAACCCTAAATTATTAGAGGCTAAACCCCCACCTGTTCCTAATACAGATACTTCTGTGACTAACTAAAATAACACAGGAAAAAACAAAAATCAAAACATCATCATTAAAACATCAAGTTCCCAGTACCAAACAAAAAGTCACCATGACTCAGCTTAAACTTATAAAACCACAGGCAAAACACCACATCTTGTCTCAAAACCTTGCAACCCTTCGGCCATTATCACCACGATATGGCTGAAACCACTTATAGTCCCCAACATGGCTGGTCTGTCCAGTGTCAATTGTAGACCCTAAGTCAAGGTGACCAGTCCTGACCCTCCTTCCAACTACAGCCCAGATACTCAGATCTGCTCTTCTTCCATAATAATTTAACTCAGACATGTCAAAACATATTTCTCGTTCTTCCAATGTCCATTTAGTTGATTCCATGCAAAGTCCAGATAAATATCATCAGTTCCTGCTGGTTGAAACAATACAGGGTTTTCCAAGGAATTCACTCATTTCTGTTGAAGGGTCATGAGGACTCAAAACATCAACTCTTTTCTTCTCCGCCGATGCTGCCAGACCTGCTGAGTTTTCCAGGTAATTCTGTTTTTGTTTTGGATTTCCAGCATCCGCAGTTTCTTGTTTTTATCTATTTGTATATTGATGAATATTATCTATTCTCATTGTATGAGCAATTCTCTTGCTGTTTGAGGCGGCACAGTAACAGCACCTGGCTCCAAAGTTAATGAGGGTTTGAATGACCCTATTCCAGTACTATTGTTTGTGGTGCAGACCTTAATTACATAATTCCTTGAGTGTATTGTAATCAGACTTACTTGATTGCATCAGTCAGTGGCAGGTAATGGCATTTCCCTGTTACCATTGTTCCCTGATAGCAGTCCGTCAATGTCCAAACCCTTTTGCTGGATGTCTGAATTAACCGCTTGCTGTCCGGCCCTGTACTGTTGGCTGCAGCTTGGCTTTTGTACTTTTATAGCTCCAAACATGAGATCAAAACATGTCCCTGGATTTGGATTTTATATTCCATAAATTTCCCTGTCAGAGGGGATTCCAACCCTACAAAATTCTCACCTGAAGTGAGCTAAAATTGACAACATTGATAGTGATTAGTCAACCATCCCGCCATCATTGTTCCATGTGAGGAGGATAGGATCTTCCACACCATTCAACAACCGCCCCTACCCCCCCACCCCCCCCCAACGCCCCCCCCCCCACCACCGCCACTTCCCACATTGATCCAGTCTGTACAGCTCAGTAAACATAATAAAAATGACACTGGCATATTGGCACCACCTTACAAAAACACTCTGTACTGTACACTCATAGGTCTTATATTTGCAAACATAACAACCATCCTGCATCAGCACCAGCCTTGAGTGAGCAGGTAATCTTTTCTTAGTTGAGGGAGGAATGTTGACAAAGGAGAGTTCCCTGTCTGTTTCTGAATGGTGCCATGGGGGTGGGCAGGATGGATTCTGTGGTGAAGGTACTGGACTATCAATCCAGAAATAATCAACTCAAATTGATATCCAAGAATTTGGATCTAGGAAGAATGGCCATGAATGCAGTTGGTTTGTTAGAAAGACCCATTAGTTCATTCATGTCCTTCAGGGAAGGAAACCTGCTGTCCTTTTTTGTTATCCATTCATAGAATGCAGGCATCGCTGGTTAGGCTAACATTTATTGTCCATCCCTAATTGCCCTTGAGAAGGTAGAGGTGAACTGCCTTCTTGAACCGCTGCAGTCCATGTGGTGTAGGTACACCCACAGTGCTCTTAGGGAGGGAGTTCCAGGATTTTGGCCTAGCGACAGTGAAGAAACAGTTATATATTTCCAAGTCAGGATGGTGAGTGGCTTGGAGGGGAACTTCCAGGTGGTGGTGTTCTCATGTATCTGCTGCCCTTGTCCTTCTTGATGGTAGTGGTTGTGGGTTTGGCAGGTGCTTTCTAAGAAGCCTTGGTGAATTCCTGCAGTGCATCTTGTAGATGGTACACACTGCTGCTACTGTGCGTCGGTGGTGGGAGTGAATGTTTGTGGATGTGGTACCAATCAAGTGGTTGCTTTGTCCTGGATGGTGTTGAACTTCTTGAATGTTGTTGGAGCTGCACTCATCCAAGCAAGCGGAGAGTATTCCATCACACTCCTGACTTGTGCCTTGTAAAAGTTTAGGCTGCATGTAATTCTAGTCCCTCAAAAAATGGTTGATTCTTAATGCTGTCTGGCAATTAGGGATGGACATTATAAATGCTACCTTCCCTGTGCTATCCATAACCAGGGATAAATGTAAACCTGGATAGAGGCTAGGCACAACAGCTGTAAGCAGCTGGGACAGTGCAGCACTCCTTCAGTACTGGTCACAAATCCTGCCACCGAGCTCTAATCCACAACGTTCTGTCGTAAATATGAGAGTGACAGTAACTCAGCTATGAGGGTGTCTAGACAACTGATGTCACAGTCATGGGGAAAGGCATCCCAGCACTCCGGATCTTCATCTTGCACTCAGAACCTTTGGTCTTATCATCTGGCTTCAGGATCACAAAGGGAAAACTCTTCTCAACAGAGATGGAATTTCAGTAATTACTGGGAAGCTGCAAAACTGAAGCCTTTTTTTTGTTTAGTCTTTTACTAGCAACAGGGGCTGGGGTCTTAATGAGAATGGGAGCCAGTTCTCCACAGGGCAGTTTTTATAGGTTATCAGTTCCTATGTTTGTGCAGCCCTGATGACCCCTTGGCATCTGATTTAAATTGACTGCTTACGTTGGTGAGAGCAATCTGTCAGATGAAAAATGAAAGGAGATGTGTCTGCATCTTTATAGTGCTGCTTTCAACACTCTTATTCTACTAATACACTAAGTTTGCACATCTCAGCTCTAAAGTTATTTCAGGTTTGAACATCGGAGCTGAAACAGATGTTAAGAGCTATGACCTTGGAGGGTTTCTTGGCCCTCACAGATCAGCTCAATGCACAGTGTTCTTTTCATCTCCCTCTCTCCCTCCGCCACTTTCATCCACATCAAACCCGTGTCCAAAAATGGGACAAAAACCCTCAGCATATCGGAAGGTATCAGTGAAAATAAGAAGACTTCAACCCTTTCCAAGGCACCACTCAGACCTGGAGAGCTCATTAATTGAAGTCTAACCTCTGGTAGAGTTCTGTCTCTGACTCACAGATTCACCCCACTCTAAAAATTAATACCATCTTTGTTTTCAGAAAAATTAAATATTTCTGTTAGATTTAACATCAAGACCAGCCTTATTTATAATTTAATCCTCAAAACTATAAAGTGCTTAAACATTAATATCAGCATTAACTGATATATTAAGCATTCAGTATATATAATAATGTGTAAAAAGTTGTTAAGTCCATCCTATTGCTGGTTGGTTGGCGATTTAAACATGCTACAGTTCTGAGCTCAGTAGCACAAATGTTTACAAATCTAAACACCTCAAACATTTTGAAGGAATGATTCCACCATTAGCATAGTCGAAAAACTGGGTGTAAATCATACTTAAACATCAGCTGGTTAGCTAAAAGTTCAAGAATTCACTACAATCATTTGCATATTCACAAGCATAAAATAAACCATGAACCAGCATAATCAGACAGTGTTATCAAAGGTAATTGTTTATTTTCCTTTGCATAAAAAAATTCACTGATATATTTCAGATTAGTAACAGTGATTTATTTCAGATCAGTAACATTGATATATTTCAGATCAGTAACAGTGTTTTATTTCAGATCAGCAACAGTGATATATTTCCAATCAGTAACAGTGATATATTTCAGATCAGTAACAGTGATTTTATTTCAGATCAGTAACAGTGATATATTTCAGATCAGTAACAGTGATATATTTCAGATCAGAAACAGTGATATATTTCAGATCAGCAACAGTGATATATTTCAGATCAGTAACAGTGATTTATTTCAGATCAGTAACATTGATATATTTCAGATCAGTAACAGTGATTTATTTCAGATCAGTAACAGTGATATATTTCAGATCAGTAACAATGATAAATTTCAGACTGGTAACACTGCTGTATTTCAGGTCAGTAGCGCTGATGTATTTTGTAGAGTAAGGGGTTAATATCCAATGCATACATGATGCTGATTTAATAATGATGTCCAATTATACGTCTGAGAAGTAAGAGAGATCTTGGAGGGACCAGAGGTTCTTGTTTGGAGATCCGGACGTGTAAATACTTGCTAAAAATAACTGGGTCTTGCTAAGAAGACTATGGACTCCAGCAGCACACTTTTGTGAGACTAGACAATCCCCAATTCCAGTCTAAACCCCCACCACACAACAAAATATGGTGGCATTGAGTAAAAAACCCAGCAAAGGCTGAAAGAAGCTACAGGGCTGGGAAGAACAGAGAAATTAGAAGGAAGGAGAAACAAAAAAATTCCAGGACTCACCAAGACATCAAACAATTGCAGGAGCAGCAGAGGCAAACGATGACACAAGCCTGGAGACCAGACAGCAGTGAGCACAGGCCTGAAACAGCAAGCAGCAGTGGAGAGGATGATCAAATGCAGCAACAATTCTAGGGCTCAGAAGAAGTATGGAATCCACCCTACCAATCCTGGAACCATTTCAGAGTGTGGAAGACCCACAACAAGCCCAGAGTGGAACAACTGGAGAAAAAGGTTCACAAGGTACAGAACTGCTTCAGAATTGCATAAGAAGAGTCCAGAAAGCCAGGTCAGTAACCTAATTTATGCTGTAGGAGCTATCGCTGACAACTTGATAGCCAGAAAGGGGGTTGATGAGAATTCAGCTTCTTCAGAAGTTCTGCAGGCTTTTGACTCTTACCTCAGAACTTAAAAATAGAGAGGGCTAGTTTTAACAGAAGGAATTGAAGGCCAGCATGGATTCATTTATCATCAATCTCTATAGGCTGGCAAGGAACAATGATAATGGAATTTTAAAAGGCAAGGTGATTTGCAGTAGGATTGTTGTAGGGTGTTAGACAAAGCATTATCTGATCTCTTAAAGAATCAAGAGGATTTGACACTAGTGAAACCACTGCAGATTACGAGACAAAAGTAAGGAAGGAAACAGAACTCGACGTTTATTCATGTGGAAGGAGAGGTCCCGTGGAGAAGATCGGGCAAGACCATTCAATTTGTAGGCCATAAAATGGAAAACATGCCAAAGCCTAAGCCTGCCAAAAGGGTAATAAAAATTACGCCAAATGATATTTTAAAATGACCCCAGTGTGGTGGGAACAAACTACACAAATGAGAAGAATGTCCAATGGGGGCGGGGGAGCGGGTGTGGGGGGTGTCCAGTGGTGAGTGTTATGGCCCCTAGCTGAGGTTACCTCTGGATAAGCCTGATCCCAGAGTGGAACCCGGCTTGATAGATCCTAATTTTTATTTGTTTGTTTAGATACATGGAGAGGGGCTACTGAACAGAGTCACTGGAGCCAGCTGATGAACTTTTAACAAAAGCACAAAATATTTATTAAACAAGAAAAGATGAACTGTATTACAATACTCCTTCACTCAATGCTATACCTTTACAGGTATATACAGATTTGTAAGGATAACACAAGTTACAATAGCTAGTTTATACTCTAATGTTCACAGTAAGTGCACAGTCCATGTAAACCAATAGGCGACCTGTGGTCAAACACACCACGCTCTGAAACCAAGTGACAGATGCCACCCTGGACAGATGCTACAGATCTCTCCTCAGCTCTCCACAGACAACTGTTGCACCATCAGCCAACCAGTCTCACTAAACTCCAATTTTCACATGAGGTCTCATTTTGGAATCTTCTCCCAAACCGACGCTTTCTCACAGACGCTTTCCACAAGGGTTCACCTCCAGGGTTTCGAACTCCCCTGATGATGTTCCTCTCCCCTGGATAACCACATGCATTCAAGCTGTCTTCCATGCTCTTTGTCACCGACTCAGCTGTCAACAGTACACCACTGCTTCACATGCCGATAGCAAAGAGTTACAGACCTTCAGTTGTCTCTTTGGACCATCTGGCCTCTTGCAAGATGTTCTCACTTTAAATATGCCTTCTGCAGCTTTTGTATCTTTAAATCTGAAGCTTGGAGCCTTTCTCTCTGCCGCTCACTCTTAACTTCACTTAACAGAGCCCTTTCCAAGTTCCTGTCCTTCCCTTTGACTAGACGGTCCTCTTGGGACTTTATCCTGTTCCACTCCTGTGGATTTTGGGTTCTTTTCTTTAGCTTGGCACTGGCTATCTGTCCTCTTGGTTGCAGTCTCTCCTGGGCAGCCACTTTCAAAACCAACTGAACTCGAACAGCTTCCAAAACAAACTGTTGTTTCTAGCTTTTCTGTGTGTGTGTCTGTGGGAGGGACCTGGCTCTCTGGACCTCTGTTGCTAGGCAACAGCCCAGTTCCTGTACTCTTGTTTCTTTAACTTAGCTGCAACAGTCGTAAACTCTCATTAGATATGCAGGCACCTTTTAAAATGAAACTAAAACTCAATTTGACCTTTTCTTAACACACAGATGCAGAAAAACAAATCAAATTTAAACATTAAAGTTAAAACTCATTCCTAACATCCACAAATATGAATATAGCTTACTTAAACTATCTCTATTTCCTAACGGGGGCAGAATGCCACAACTGTGGAAAAACAGGTCACTTTAAAACTGTTTGTCAGTCAGAAACACTGACAACCTGTAGAAGGAAGGAGATCATTTTAAAGTAGAGCTTTGTACAAGAAGTGGAAGAACCACAAGAACATAAATTAACCTTGTCAGCAGAGATAAATAACACTGAAAACAAGTATTGAGTGCTAAACTTTAAGTGAATGACACCCCACAGACCTTAAATTAGACACAGGAGCAGGAGTTTCTATCTTAGCAGCTTTAGTAAAATGGCTCAAACAGATTACATTGCAACCATATAAATACTGTGGCTACAAGAGTAGGTCAGAGGCTAGGAATCCTGAGGCAAGTAACTCACCACCTGACTCCCCAAAGCCTGTCCACCATCTACAAGGCACAAGTCAAGAGTGTGATGGAATACTCTTCACTGGCCTGGATGGGTGCAGCTCCCACAACACTCAAGAAGCTCAACACAATCCAGGACAAAGCCTGCTTGATTGGTACCCCTTCCACAAACATTCACTCCCTCCACCACTGACACACAGTAGCAGCAGTGTGTACCATCCACAAAATGCACTGCAGAAACTCACCAAGCCTCCTTAGACAGTATCTTCCAAACCCACAACCACTACTATCTAGAAGGACAAGGGCAGCAGACACATGGGAACACCGCCACCTGGTAGCTCCCCTCCAAGTCACTCACCATCCTGACTTGGAAATATATCGCCGTTCCTTCACTGTCGCTGGGTCAAAATCCTGGAACTCCCTCCCTAACAACACTGTGGGTGTACCTACACCACAGACTGCAGCGGTTCAAGAAGGCAGCTCACCATCACCTTCTCAAGGGTAACTAGAGATGGGCAATAAATGCTGGCCTAGCCAGCAATGCCCACATCCCATGAAACACTTTTTAAAAACCTATTATATTACAAGGTCCTGGGGGACATTCACAGTGGAAGGCCAGCTCATGGTGAAGTTGAAAATGATTTTTTCATTCTTTCACAGAATGTGGGCATCGCTGGCTGGGTCAGCATTTATTGCCATCCCTAATTGCCCTTGAGAAGATGGTGGTGAGCTGCCTTCTTGAATTGCTGCAGTCCATGTGGTGTAGGTACACCCATAGTTCTGTTAGGAAGGGAGTTCCAGGATTTTGACCCAGCAACAGTGAAGGAACGGTGATATATTTTCAAGCACATCGTGTTGTTCCCACAATGGCAGCTGGTGAAATTTGAATTCAATTAATACATCTGGAATATAAAGCCAGCCTCAGTAATGGTGCCCATGAAACTGTCAGCAAATGTTGTAAAACCAATCTGGTTCACTAATACCTGTTAGGGAAGGAAGTAATTTAACTGCTCTGGCCTACATGTGACTCCAGACCCACAGTAATGTGATTGACCCTTAACTGCCTTCTGAAATGGCCTAGCAAGCCACACAGTTCAAGGGCATTTAGGGATGGCCAACAAATGCTGGTCTTGCCAGTGACACCCACGTCCCATGAAAGAAGAAAACAAATAAAAAAGATGTCAGGATGGTGAGTGACTTGGAGGTGAACTTCCAGGTGGTGGTGTTCCCATGCATCTGCTGCCCTTGTCCTTCTAGATGGTAATGGTTGTGGGTTTGGAAGGTGCTGTCTAAGGAATTTTGGTGAGTTGCTGAAGTGCATCTTGTAGATGGTACATACTGATGCTACTGTGTGTCGGTGGTGGAGGGAATAGATGTTGAAGGTGGTGGGTGAAGTGCCAATCAAGCGGGCTGCTTTGTCCTGGACGGTGTTGAGCTTCTTGAGTGTTGTGGGAGCTGCACTCATCCAGGCAAGTGAAGAATATTCCATCACACTCCTGATTTGTGCTTTGTAAATGGTGGATAGGCTTTGGGGAGTCAGGAGGTGAGTTACTCATCACAAGATTCCTAGCCTCTGACCTACTCTTGTAGCCACAGTATTTATTTGGCTAGTCCAGTTCAGTTTCTGGTCAATGGTAACCCGCAGGATGTTGATTGTGGGGGACTCAGTGATGGTAATGCCATTGAATGTCAAGGGGCAATGGTTGGATTCTCCCTTTTTGGGGATTGTCATTGCCTTGGACTTGTGCGAATGTTACTTGCCTTATATGTCACTTAAAAGTCCATGCCCGACTGTTGTCCAGGTCTTGCTGCATCTGGACATGAACTGCTTTAGTATCTGAGGAGTCGTGAATGGTGAATTGTGCAATCATCAGCGAACTTCCCCACTTCTAACCTTATGATGGAAGGAAGGTCATTGATGAAGCACTGAAGATGGTTGGGCCTAGGACACTAACCCAAGGAACTCCTGCAGGGATGTCCTGGAACTGAGATGATTGATCTCCAACAACCACAACCATCTTCCTTTGTGCTAAGTATGACTCCAACCAGCAAAGAGTTTTCCTCTGATTCCCATTGACTCCAGATTTGCTCAGGCTCCTTGATCAAATGTTGCCTTGATGTCAAGGGCAGTCATTCTCAACTCACCTTGGGTTGCTGCTCTTTTGTCCATGTTTGAACCAAGGCTGTAATGAGGTCAGGAACTGAGTAGCTCTGGTGGATTCCAAACTGAGTGAGCAGGTTACTGCAAAGCAGGTGCTGCTTTATAGCACTGTTGATGACCCCTTCCATCACTTTACTGATGATCAAGAGTAGACTGTTGGGGAGGTCATTGGCTAGATTGGAGTTGTCCAGCTTTTTGTGGACAGGGCATACCTGGGCAATTTTCCACATTGTTGGATAGATGCCAGTGTTGTAGCTGTACTGGGACAGCTTGGCTAGGAGCATGGGAAGTTCCGGAGCACAAGTCTTCAGTATTACTGCCAGAATATTGTCAGTGCCCATAGCCTTTGCAGCATCCAGTGCCTTCAGCCGTTTCTTGATGTCACGTGGAGTGAATCAAATTGGCTGAAGACTGACATTTGTGATGCTGGGGACCTCCAGAGGAGGCCGAGATGGATTTTCCCCTCAGCACTTGTGGCTGAAGATAGTTGCAAATGCTTCAGTCTTATTTTTTGCATTGATGGACATTGAAGTCCCCCACCCAGAGTACATTCCATGCCCTTGCCACCCTCAGTACTTCTTCCAAGTGGTGTTCAACATGGATGAGTACTGATCAGCTGAGGGGGGTTGGTATGTGGAAATCAGAAAATGTTTCCTTACCCATGTTTGACCTGATGCACTGGGACTTCATGGGATTTGGAGCCAAGATTGAGAACACCCAGAGCGTCTCCCTCCCGACTGTATACCACTGTGCCGCCCCCTCTAAAGTTGGTGATTGTGGTGCCTGGGTCATTGTCTGTAAAGTATGATTCATTGAGTATGTCAGGCTGCTGCTTGACTAGTCTGTGGGACAGCTCTTCTAACAAGCCCCCAGGGTTGATAGGACTGGCTTTGCCATTGTCGTTTCCAGTGCTTAGTGCTTAGGTTGATGCTGGGTGGTCCTTCTGAATTCGTTCCTTGTTTTAGGCTTTGTAACAGCTTTAATACAACTGACTGGCTTGCTCAGCCAATTGACAATGGTTTCATGGTCACTATTACCAAGACTAGCTAATTAATTTCAGATTTATTTATTGAATTTATTCCACCAGCTGCTGTGATGGGTTTTGAACCTGTACCCCCCCAGAGCATTAGCCTGGGCCTCTGGGTTACTAGTCCAGTGAAATTAGCACTACCCTCCCGCCTCTTCTTAATAAAGATTGAGAAATCCTTGAACCTCTCTATGCAATTCAAAATCAAGAATGCTCACTACTAAGTAAAAAGGCATGCCTAAATCTGAAATTAATCTGTAAGGTGGATAAAGTTGCTGATGAGAATTACAGCACTACATCTGAAACAAACTCCCAAAATTGTTTGCAGGTCTGGGAAAATTAAAGAACGAGTACCACGTCACCCTACAAGCTGGTGCCAGTTTGTCTCTTTCCACTGAGGAAAGTCCCTCACATACTCTTGGACAAAGCCAAGATCAAAATAGAAAATATGCAACAATGAGGGGTTATCTCACCGATCACCATGCCGACAAAATGATGTTCAGGAGTAGTTATGATTCCAAAGCCAAATGGCTCTATAAAAATCTGCGAGGATTTAACTCAACTAAACAAACAGTGGAACGTGAGATCCACTCAATGGCCTCAGTGAATGAGATCCTTGCCAAAATAGCCAAGAGTACTTTATTTACCAAATTGAATGTGAACAGTGGATTTTGGCAGTTGCCTTTGGCCAAAGAATCCAGATTGCTGACCACATTATGATGCCCATTGGTCGTTATCGTTTTAATAGATTGCCCTTTGGAATAGCGTCCGCTCCAGAAATTTTCCAGAGAACAATGTCTCACACACTAAAGCATGGAAGGAGTAATGTGCCATAAGGATGACATAATTATACATTGTTCCATGAGAAAGGAGCATGTTCGCAGGGCGAGTCCAGCCCTGAGAGCCTTACAGACGTGAGCTTGCCAAACCTAAGATCAATTTCTAGGTCACATAGTACAGGCCAATAGAATCAGTTAATCCACAAAAAACAGAAGTTACAAGAGATTTTCCACAACTCAGGACCATAACTAAGCTTCAAAGGTTCCAAGGGATGGTGAATCAAGTAGTCAAGTTCCTACCTACTTAGGCAGAGGTCAACGAGCACTTCAGGTTACTGCTGAGACCAGGTCGACAGTGGGGCTGGAATGTGGACCAGTGAAATGCTTTCCAAAGGGTTAAACATCTTCTAATCTCTTCTGAAATCTTGGCATATTATGACCCAGACTTGCCCTCTGGGGATAGTACTATTTCAAGTGCAAAAGGATGGCAAGCATAAACCAATCTACTATGCCTCTAGGTCACTGACAGAAAAGGAACAACAATACACCATGATCAAAAAAGAAGCTTTGGCAACAATGTGGGCATGTGAAAAATTTTCAGACAATGCTATGGGATTATGATTCAAAATCAAAATAAACCATAAACTACCAGTCACCCTTCTGAACACGAAAGAAATTACAGTTACCACCCAGAATCCAGCAGAAACCTTCCTTATCGATATTGATGATTATTCACCGATGCATATTATAACAGCAGAAACAGCCATTCAATCCCTGGAGAGAATCTAATCAATGCATGGGATTCCGATTATAGTAATGTCTGACAATAGGTCCCAATTTGCAAATGAGCAATTCCAAAACTTCAAGAATGAAATATGGCTTTGTTCATGTAACCAGTTCACCTCCCTATCCTCAAGCAAAGGAAAGGCCAAGAGAGGGGCATGAACCATTAAGGATTTATTAAAGATTTTGCTTTGACATTAATCCAGCTCTGAATATCAAAGTTCACCACTACAGACTAGTTTCTCACCATCAAAGTTACTAATGGGTAGGAGATTGAGAACACAGCTTCCATCTTTGACACAAAAATCCAAACCCAATGTCGCCACAAATGACCATGAGAGGGTAAAACAGTGTGAGAAAGAATGGAGAAGCAACCAGGCTTCGAGCTTTAATCACAGGCACAGAACAAATGTGTTACCAGTGCTGAAGCGTGGGGAGAGAGTATGGGTCAGAGACCAACAGAGGGAAGGTACAATCATTGAAAAAACTCCACAACCAAGATCGTACAGGATTGAGACAGACCAAGGTATCATATGGAGAAACCAGAGCGCCTTAATATCCTTGGAGAAAAAGCCACTCGAAACTTGGGTTTACTACTCAGATCCCGATGAAGAGGAAAGACTTACTACAAGCTGTACAGCCACCCAGGAGAGGAACACTCACACTAACAGAAGGGAGAGAATTGAATATCCTTAAACAAAAAAGGAGATTAGAACAAAGTCAGGGAAAATGGTCAAAGCACCGCCGAGACTAACCCTGTGAAGTCTGAGATTTGGAAGAGAGATGTGGGAGGATATATATAGTCAGGATAAAGACTTGGGCAGAGAAGTAGAATAAAGGGTTAACATTAGAAGCACATGATGCTGGTGTAATAATGATGTCAGATCATGACAGAGTAGTAAGCAAGATCGAGAAGGTTGCAGAAACTCTTAACTCATGCAGGTCCAAATGTGTAAAGACTCCCTGTAAATAAAAGACTAAGGACTTGGGCAATATACTTTTGGGAGACTAAACAATCCAAAAACCCCATCAAAACCCCTAGAACACAACAGCATTTTCTTTCAAATTGACAACACTGATGTATTCTGTAACACTGATACATTTCAGATCACTAACACTAATATATTTCAGATCAGTAACACTGATACATTTCAGATCACTAACACTAATATATTTCAGATCAGTAACACTGATACATTTCAGATCACTAACACTAATATATTACAGATCAATAACACTGATACATTTCAGATCACTAACACTGAAACATTTCAGATCATTAACACTAATATATTACAGATCACTAACACTGTTATAATTCACATCGGTAACAGATATATTTCAGGTCAGTAATACTGATATATTTCAGATCACTAACACATTTCACATCAATAAAACTGATACATTTCACATTGGTAACAGATATAATTCAGATCAGTAACACTGATATACTGATATACTTCAAATCGGTAACACTGATATATTTCACATCTGGTACTACATATATTTCAGATCAGTAACGCTGATTATTTCAGATCTCTAACACTGATATATTTCACATCTGGTACTATATATATTTCAGATCGGTAACGCTGATTATTTCAGATCGCTAACACTGATATATTTCACATCGGTAATAGATTTAATTCAGATCAGTGTCATGAAGCTATTAATGTATATAATATTTCTGAAAATATTTTCTTTTTGAAATAGTGGTTTAGTTTGTGGGTATATCTTACTTGGATTAAAGCCAGCTAGTCTGGGTGTTTTGATGTGCTACTTTGAGATGTAAACAGAGAGATAACATGAATTTGCATTTTTTGAATAGAGCATTCAAAAAGTGGGGTGAAAACCTGATGCCTTTCTAACAGCTACCAAGCAATATGTTTATATTAATAAAATTTGTAAAATGAATGGGGTTTCATTGTTAAAAGGTAAAGTTCAAAGAGACTGGTGATACAATGAGAATTTGAATTCAATCAGTGGTTTCAGTAGTTTTCGGGTGTGCAGGCAAAGGCAATGTAAGATCAAAAGGCAGCTGCAAACCTCCAACTGGCTCCACAGTGAAAGGAACCTCATTTTGAATTTGTAAGGTGAAAATGCTTTGCCTGGTGTCTGGTTAAGTCTATGGGTTGCTGTTGCCTTAATGAGATTTGTTTTAAAAATTATGATAGTAGTAATTTGTAGCCATGTGTACATATATTTTAGCCAGTGTAAATTAATAAAATGTTTCCATTAGTTAATGTAAGGCCTCAAGAACTAGTGGTCTGATTCCCGAGTTTAGAGTCGCATCTCAAACATAACACTTAAAATTATAGGTTATGACAGTTGTTTCAAGTTTCCATCTGGGATTTTTAAATAACTCCGCTTTATCAATTGCATTGGCCATAACGATCCTTAACACTGATATATTTCACACCGGTAACACTAGTATATTTCAGATCGGTAACACTGATATATTTCACATCGGTAACACTGGTATACTTCAGATCAGTAACACTGGTACACTTCAGATCAGTAACACTGGTACACTTCAGATCAGTAACACTGGTATATTTCACATCGGTAACACTAGTATATTTCAGATCAGTAACACTGATATATTTCACATCGGTAACACTGGTATACTTCAGATCAGTAACACTGGTACACTTCAGATCAGTAACACTGGTACACTTCAGATCAGTAACACTGGTATATTTCACATCGGTAACACTGATATATTTCACATCGGTAACACTGGTATACTTAAGATCAGTAACACTGATATATTTCACATCGGTAACACTGATATATTTCACATTGATAACACTGGTATACTTCAGATCAGTAACACTGACATATTTCACATCGGTAACACTGACATATTTCAGATTGGTAACACTGGAACTGGTATATTTCAGATTGATAACAATGATACCTTTCACATTTGATCAAGTGCGGCATCAAGGAGCCCAAGCAAAACTGGAGTCAAAGGGAATCAGTGGGAAAACTGTCCTCTGGCTGGAGTCATACCCAACACAAAGGAAACTGGTTGTGGTTGTTGAAGGTCAGTCATCTGAGTTCCAGAGCATCGCTGCAGGAGTGCCTCAGGATAGTGTCCTAGGCCCAATCATCTTCAGCTCCTTCAAAAATGACCTTCCTTCCATCATAAAGTCAGAAGTGGGCATGTTTGCTGATGATTGTACAATGTTCAGCACCATTCACAACTCCTCAGATACTGAAGCAGTCCATGACCAAATGCAGCAAGACCTGGACAATATCCAGGCTTGGGCTTACAAGCGGCAAGTAACCTTCATTCCACACAAGTGCCAGGCAATGAAAATCTCCAACAAGAGAGAGTCCAACCATTGGCCCTTGACATTCAATGGCATTACCATTGCTGAATACCCACTATCAAAATCCTGGGGGTTATCATTGACCGGAAACTGAACTGAACTAGCCATATAAATACAATGGCTGCAATTGCAAGTCAGGGGCTAGGAATCCTGCGGCAAGTAACTCACCTCCTGACTTCCCAAAGGCTGTCCACCATCTACAAGGCACAAGTCAGGAGTATGTCATGATCATAAAGGAAAAAGCACTGAATTGCATCTGGAAATAATGGACTTTAAAAATAAGACCAGAGTTTTTAACAATGCACACAAGCCACTGGCTGGAATGCTGCACTTGGACACCTTAAGATGTAATGGAACCCCACCCAAACAAGGTACTTCTAAAGATATCCAGAAACTAATTGCTCCCTCCGGTAGAGACAATGGGACATATTGGGAGATTAGTATGAAATCTTGTGGGCAATACCCAGACAGATTTGTGAATTCGCTTCCCACTTGGAATATACAAAGAAGGGGTTAAAAGTGAGCTGAAAAGCTGCCCTGGTGTTTGTCTGTTGGTGGGTGTTCTGAGAGAGCAAGTGTTGGAAGTTTGACTCAGAAGTAACAGCCACACACAGTACTCCTGCAAATTGCCATTTTGCAGCTATCCCAATCTCTCTCCCTCTCTACTGGAGTCAACTCTACTGGAACCTCAAAACTGACTATTCATCCACCAGAGCCAACTCTACTGGAACTTCGAATCTGACTATTCATCTACATGGTCAATTCTACTGAAATCGTGAATCGCAATGGCTATGCATGTGTTTTATCCTTTCTTGCTTTTAATAATTATTAACTTACTCTTACCTTTAACTCAACAAAGTCTGATCAAATTGGCTCGTTCAAAACCAGAACGATTGGGTCTGGGAAAAAGGTATCCGTGAAAGGGACCCTTTTTAGATTAAATCTTGTTGCAACCAACAGAAGGGTTGTGGGGGTTGGGGCTGCTGAATAAAGACAGGGAGCCAGTTCATTCCCCGTCACCCAGGATGTAACAATTTGGGGGTCCCAGCCAGACAGTGACAAATAGTGGGAGCTCACCTGGATCAACATCTTTGGGGAATCTCACCTGGGCGTGTGTCATAACAACTGTGATGGAATATTCTCCGCTTGCCTGGAAGACTGCAGCTCCAACAATACTCAGGACAAAGCAGCCGCTTGATTGGCACCCTTCCACAAGCACTGATGAACAATAGCAGCAGGCTCTCTGGGGGCAACTGCTGCCCGGCCTTGGAGGCGACTGTGGTTGTTGTCAGGGGCGGGGGCAACTGCTGCCCTGGCATTGGACCCCATGCACAAGAAATCGAGGTGGGGGGCAGGGTAGGTGAAGGAAGTGACCACACATTATAAATTGAGCATTCCTCTGCAACTGAGACAGATCAGGTGCAGTCACAGTGATATGGTTGGGGTCAGGCTCCTAGCCTACCTGCCCATGGAAACAACACAGAGACACTAAAGGGCCACCAAGCGCTCTATACCTTCCTCACTCTGCATCCCCCACCACCCTGGCACAGACTGTGAGTTTGCAACCTGCACACGTTGTACAATCTCCTCGCCAACACTGGCCATGTAGCAGTCACTGCTGGAGGCTCTCACAGCCCCTTGCAATCTCAGCATCCTGGTTTGGACCAGTGTCCCCCATGTTGCAGGTTGACAGGGCATCCATGCAGCGCACTCATCTCTGACCATCCGAGGGGTGACCAGCGCTGTCCGGGAAGCATTAAGGGTGGTCACACATGGCTAGGAAAGATGCTAAGTACACCTATGATCACCACGTCTCTCTCTCTCTTTCATGCTGCGGGGGGACTACGTCAGGATCATGAATCCTGGTAACCTAGCTGTGTGCCTGATGGCCTACAGGGACTGTAGAAGACAGAGGAGAGAACGACTGAGGCATCTGGCTGCACAAAGGCAGGAGCAGAAACCTCATGAAGAAGGGGCAGCTGGGGCTCCCGTACACGCTACCCAGGAGTGACAGTGAGCCCTGGCTGGTCGGCACCTAGCGATACCCAGGATCTATAGACGCCGCCTGCCATTCCTGCAGATGACTGAGAACCAGTGTCGCTGACGACTGTGCATGTTTAGGGACTTGGTGGCTCACACCTGTCACTTACTGCAGGACTTGTGCCAATGGGACATGGAGGGCATCCACTGCCAGTGGATGTGAAAGTGACTGTGGCGCTCAATTTCTATGCCAGTGGCTCCTTTCAGGGCTCCACAGGTGACCTCT
Source organism: Carcharodon carcharias (assembly GCF_017639515.1). Taxonomy (NCBI): domain Eukaryota; kingdom Metazoa; phylum Chordata; class Chondrichthyes; order Lamniformes; family Lamnidae; genus Carcharodon; species Carcharodon carcharias. The sequence goes on along the minus strand of NC_054480.1, from coordinate 76,791,413 downwards.
GTGGGATTTCACAATCCGCCACCCAGAAATGCATCCATGAGGTTATGGATGCCCCTTCTCCATGGCACACAACTTTGTGCATTTCGCCTAGGACTGGGACAGCCAGGATGTAAGGGCCATTGGATTCACCCTGATCTCGGGATTTCCGCAGGTGCAGGGTGAGATTTACTGCACCCATGTAGCGCTCAGGTCTCCATCGCTACACTCAGTGGATTTCATCAACTGCAAGGGCTTCCACTCACTGAACGTGCAGCTGGTATGTGACCACCAGAAACACATCCTGCAGGTGTGCGCATGGTTTCCAGAGAGTGTGCACGACGCCTACATCCTGAGTCACTCGCAGATCCCTGGAGTCTTCCAGGGTCCTCAGAAGCTGCAGGGTTGGGTCCTCGGGGACAAGGGCTCCCCACAGAGGCCGTGGCTGATGACACCTGTGTGGCGGTCTCAGACTGCAGCAGAGCGACGCTATAATGAGGCTCATGCAGCAGCTCGTAACTTGGTGGAACAAACCATCGGGATGCTGAAGATGAGGTTCCGGTGCCTGGACCGGTCTGGTGGACCCTGAAATATAGTCACAGAGGGCGTCACACATCATCGTCATCTGCTGCACCCTTTACAATGTGGCACTGCAATGGGACGAGGAGCTGGCCGAGGAGGAGATGGAGGAGCTGCGTGTCTCTTCCGATGAGGAGTTTGCTGACAGGGATGAAGCTGAGGGGGTCCTTGGTGGTGACAATGATGGGGATGAGGCTCTTGCACTGGCCAGATGAGGCAGGTACACTCAGGAGACCATCATAGCTGCCAGATTTGTGGAGGATGATGACAACACGCAGTAAGGTGTCCCCGTAGATCCTCACATCGCAGTTGTGAACATTTGGCTCCAGTCTAGCTTATCTCAGCGCCAATACCCTCTGTGAGAATGCTCCTGTCATGGAGATACAGTGGAGGCCCTAATTGCTCAATCACAGGAGGATGATGACTACATGCAGTGAGGACACTCTATAGATCTTCACACAGTCTCTGAGAATGTCTGTCTCCTGTCCACGATCAGAGACGCAGCCAAGAAACTTTAGACACATCTAATGCTTTGTCCGCCTTCAGCACCTCAGCCCTTCAGGAGCTGGTACACACCATCACTGGTCGCAGATGCTGGTGTGATGGGGGCCAGCCCCACCTTAAAGGCGCTGAGAGCACACAGAGAGTATGAGAGAACTCTGTGGCGCCTGCCCACTACATTCTGGCAGCAATGACCAGCACTACCGAGGTGCAGGCATCAGTAATGTTTCCAGGGAGTGTGAGGCTGGACCATCACTTTGGTCTGAAGGCTGCACGGAGCACAGGGAAGAGGCCCTGGACTGAGATACCTGCCTTTATCTTGTGCAGAAAGGTTTCACATCTGAGTGACAGGAACACTGCTCAGCAGAACAAGGAGCCATAGGCAGGTAGACATTCTTGAGACTTTATTGACAATAGTGAACATTATGTACAAGTGATTAACACACATGCCCAGGCTGTGCAACTAATTCTCCTTAACTATCCTAATCCTGCCGCTACATCTTGGTGATCCCTGGACATCCACAGCAGAAGTGGAGACAGCCTGCTGACTGTGACGCCCTGTCTGTGATGACTTTGGCGGGCATCCTCTGGAGGGTTGAGACTTGGAGGGCCCTGGTCTGCTTTCGGGTTCCTGCTGTGTGGCAGTGGCACCCTCCTTGGCCTGTGGAGCTGGAGCTGCTGAGGTCACAGGAGATTCGGTCTGACACTCCCAGAGTCACCTGGATATATGGCCCCTGAGCATGCACCTGCTGATCCTCCTCCCTATGGGTGCCTGAGGGCCTCAGGCTGGCTCCTGGAGAGGAAGGGTAGCTGAAGTGAAACTGAGCTGTCCAGCACCCCTCTCATGTACACACTGTTGGAGGCCAATGATGGCATCAGCGATGGAGTTAAGCCCACACAGCAGTGCAGGAGCGATGTCCTGGACCAAGGTCTCCATGGTGGCCACCATCCTGCCAGTGTTGACCTCGGTGCGTTGCAATGCCGGCACTATCGCCTCAGCCTGAAGACAGACGGACTCCTCCATCGTGCCTTGCAATTTGAGGAATGCAGTGGACATCCCTTCCTGATGTTTCGGAACTTGCTTTTGCAGCTCCAGCAACTGTGACATGACTGAGTTCAGAGTCTTGTCATCTGCCCTCCAGCAGTCCTCTGAGTGCTGGAGACCTGGGAAGTCCCTGCTGCCTCCTGCTGTGGATCAGACTGTGCGATCTGCTCACCAGATTGTGATCCCGAGGCTACTCTAAAGCTAGGTGTCTATCTCTCTCTGGTAGAGGGTGTGGGTGAGCGCGGTGACGGGACATCAGGGAAGGTGCCTTCAGACTCCTCTTTGGAGGTTTCTTTGGAGCTTGATTGGAGGCCCTGGTTCAGGGACTCTGTCGGCTGTTTGGCAGATGTACCTGCGAAAGCAAGGGGAGAGAGTGCATAGCAGTACCTGTGAAAGAGGACACATCACTCACAGCATGGTTGTCTGATGGATGTTGCACTGCTGGACCCTCACTTGGCAGAGCAGCGACAATCTCACCGTCAGCACAGGACCCGTCCCGGTCATCGCCGGCCAGCTGGGTGGCTCTGTTTTCGAAGTCTGTGAGGACCTTGAATTCTGGCATCCCTCCACCTGTCTGCGACCTTTCCCTCCTGTTGTGAGCCAGTTTGTCCTGCATAGATAGAGATGGGGAAAGCGTATCATGATGCCTGCTGGGCCAGATGATAAGTCTGCCTGGCCTGTGTGGGTGGTGAGTGGTCCCATGGATGGGATGAGGACAATGACGGTGTGTGTGAAAGAGTGAATAGTAAGGTCCCTTGCACTGGCAGTGAGTGAGGGCCCTGTGGATGTGTGATGGGTTTGTGAGTGTGAGAGTTGGGAGTGATGAAAAGAGTGACTTACCCCGGCGGAATGGAGAAGATCATTCATCCTTTTACGGCACTGGGTGGCTGTCCTCTGAGTACCGCTGCCACTGCCTCCCAAGCTGGGTTGGTGACATTGCTACCCATCCTGCAGCTGGAGCAGGGGTAGTGCACATCCCGGCAGCTTCCACGGCATCCAGCAGCCTCACAGCATGGTTGTCTGATGGATGAAGCGGGGGCTGTAGTCTTTTTTCCTTTGCTGGCCATGTCTCCCAGGCAGCAGTGGTGAGCTGGTGGTGATGAGCGCTTTGCTGGCGGCTGCCTTTTAAAGATAGTGGCTAATGTGATGCAACAGCGGGGTGATGGCGAGAGGGCGAATGAGAGCCCGTCCACCATGGAAACGGTGTGTTTTCCAGGAATGCATAATGAGGCGGGTTTGAGACGATACAGCGTGAAAACCCACCATAATCCGCCAGTAATTTCAAAAGGACTTCAAAACTTGAAAGTATATCATTCTGTTATTTCATTGGTGTACCGAGGCAATGCCTTTTAATGTGTAAAAATCTTTAAATGTTCCAACCATTGCCCATGCAGGTAAGTATACCAGCTCAACATGAAGACCCTCCTCAAAGGGTCACAAATGGATACAATCATCTTTGACATTAGGTCAATCATCCCAGCTCCAGGATATCACTGCAGGAGTTCCTCAGGGTAGTGTCCTAGGCCCAACAATATTGAGCTATTTCATCAATGACCTTCCTTCCATCATAAGGTCAGAAATAGGGATGTTCACTGATGATTGCACAATGTTCAGCACCATTTGTGACTCCTCAGATACTGAAGCAGTCCATGTCCATACGCAGCAAGACCTGGGTTTGGGCTGATGAGTGGCAAGTAACATTCATGCCATGCAAGTGCCAGGCAATGACTATCTCCAGCAAAAGAAAATCCAACCATCGCCACTTGACATTCAATGGCATTACCATCACTGAATCCCCCACTATCAACATCCTAAGCATTACCAATGACCAGAAACCTATCTGGACCAACCATATAAATACTGTGGCTACAAGAGCAGGTCAGATGCTAGGAATCCTATGACAAGTGACTCACCTCCTGACTCCCCAAAGCCTGTCTACTATCTACAAGGCACAAGTCAGGAGTGTAATAGAATATTCTTCACTTGCCTGGATGAGTGCACTCCAACAACATTCAATACCATCCAGGACAAAGCAGCCCGCTTGATTGGCACTTCATCCAGCACCTTCAACATCTATTCCCTCCACCACTGACGCGCAGTGGCAGGAGTGTGTACCATCTTTCAAACCCGCAACCTCTACCACCTAAAATAACAAGGGCAGCAGACACATGGGAACACCACTACCTGTAAGCACTCCTCCAAGTCACTCACCATCGTGACTTGGAAATATATCGCCGTTCCTTCACTGTGGCTGGCTCAAAATCCTGGAACTCCCTCACTAACAGCACAATGTGTGTACCCACACCACATGGACTGCTGCGGTTCAAGAAGGCAGCTCAGCACCACCTTCTCAAGGGCAACTAGGGATGGGCAATAAATGCTGGCCTAGCCAGCGAAGCCCACATCCCATAAAAAAGAATATTTTCTTTAAAAAGTAGAAATTTGCCATGCTTATTATTTGAAGCCCCACTCCAGAGACCTTAGCCACATAAATTAAGGTTGATGCTCATTAAGGCTGATGCTCCAGTGCAGTACTGAGGGAGTTCTACAATGTCAGAGCTGGCTCCTTTCAGATGAGCCATTAATCCAAAGCCCTGTCTGCCTTCATTGGAAGATATGAAAGATTCCATGTATTTCAGAGAGGAGCAGACAATCTATCCCTGATGTTCTGGTCAATAATTATCCCTCAACCAGCGTCACAAAAAAATGATTATTTGATCATTATCTCGCTGCTGTTTGTAGGGACTTGCTATGGATAAACTGCCCTGTTTCCCTACAATACTACAGTGTCTATACGTCAAAAAGCATTTCAGTGGCTGTAAAGCATCGGGGGAGCCCTGTGTTCATAAAAGGTGCTATAGAAATGCAAGTTTATCTTTATTCACGAACTGGGAGTCAGGCCAGTTTTGTGTGCAGAGTTGGATTCTGAAGTAATGTTTTTTAAACCAGCATTAAAGATTGTCAAAATTTGATTTGCATATGATGTTTTAAATTCCACCATCTTTTGCACTGCTTTGGCCAATATCACCCAGATTGTGCTGATAAAACTAGTATAAGCGAGTGGAAACTTTCCTTTGCAACTTTTATACATCTCTCTTGCTCCCTCCACATGAAATTCTACACAATACTGTATGACATAGTTTTATAGCAATTAAATTAAAATATTATATAAAGAATATTTTAAAAGATGACATATACCCAGATGTTTTTTTTTGTTCAACTGCTTTTCCTGCACTTGTTTTCCACTAGGACTCAGTATGTCCAGGCATGCTGTTTAATTAGGTTCTTTGACCAAACTGACCATTGCTTTAAGGTCAGCTCTGGCTCAATAACCACTTTAAATTGATTTAAATCTCCCTACTTAACAGGCAAAGGCTAAAGGTTACTGTTGCTGTAACATAGAGATATTAATAACAGTGTGACATTAGCAGGCTTCAGGACAGCCTGATTGACCCTTTCCTTATACTCTCTCTGCACACGGCAACTTCTTTGCTTCATTGCAATCTTCACAACTGGCAACTACGCAGCTTTTGTAATGCCGACTGTACCAGAACCTTCAGCCCAAAAAAATGAAGAGCATTCAGATCAATCATACAGAGTAGCTGACCGACCTGCTGAATTGTGGACATTGGCTGAAGATACACAGTGTAGCATTGAAGTGATGCCTTCCACAATTGGATAGGGTCATGTGCACAGATCTGCAGTTGGCTGAGGCACCAGAGGATACCAACTTGTGTGGAACTATGGACCCTGAACAGGAGAGAAAAGAAGATCGAAGAAAACTATTAGATTTTCTCAATCTTCAGAGTGATGCCCTCTAATATGCAGTCATTGTCATTAATAATGGCCATTCTTCATCAAGGATATTAATAACAACATTCTAAGCTTAATCTTCAGCTCCCTGATCCCAAAATAATCACAAAGACTGGCCAGTCAATCCATCTTAATCCAACCATCCAGAACATTCCAAAAGACTCCTATAGACACATCTAACTGTTTTTTGAATCGTTCCAAAAATTTCTATCCCCATTGCATTATCTGGGCATTTATTCCTTGTGTTGGTCTCTCTCTCTCTCTCTGCAAGGAAGAATATCTTTACCCTTTACTTGTTTGAGCCTGTATACACATCTCAAAATTTAAGTTTTGAATCTTGATTCTCAATTTACATTGTCCATATCATGCTACTTCCTATTTGATTCTCCGTTCTTTCTCATTAATTCAGATTCTCAGACTAGGGATCAGCTTTGTGATCCTTCTCTGCATTGTCTCCAGGGCTCAATGAGTCCTTTGTGTCTGACTGTGGTTGGATGAGAACATTCTATAGACTGACCTTGACCTGCTAGGTTAGCCTTATAGTTCACCAGCTCACTGGTCTTGTTGCTGCTCTGCTGGCTGGATATGATGCATATCAGACTCCAAGCTCTCATTCAACAACTTCTGCAGCATTTCAAGAAGGCTGTTTACCACCACCTTCTCAAGGGCAGTTAGGAATGGACAATAAACGCTGGCCCAGCCAGCGATGCCCACATCCAGCAAAGTGATTTTAAAAGAAATTCCGACATCAGTCACTGATTGTGTTGGGAGTTTCACCTTCCCATGTGCAGTACTTTACACTCGTCCAAGTTAAATTCTACCTACCATTGTCCTGCTCCACACACACATTCTGTGTGCGTTCCCTGTACATAACCAACTCCCAGCTTTTGGATCTGCACTTCCTTTTTACAGCACATTCTCTGAAATACTCAATATTCTTTCCAGCCGGATGCCAGCAAGTATAAGAATCGATCCACGGAGGCACACAAAGAGAGCGATGATGTCAATAGAAACTATGGAGAGATCATCCTTTCATCTCTGGATGGGGTACCAGTCTAGGCTGGAAGAACAAAAGGCTTCTCTGTTTGCTAAGGACCTACCTGTCCTGGGAGCGTTTGATGGGGACAGTGTAAAGGGAGCTTTATTCTGTATCTAACCCTCTGCTGCACCTGACCTGGGAATGTTAAATGGGGACAGTGCAGAGGGAGATTTATTCTGTATCTAACCCTGTACTATACCTGCCCTGGGAGTGTTTGATGGGACAGTGTAGAGGGAGCTTTACTCTGTATCTAACCCTGTGCTGTACCTACTCTGGGAATGTTTGATGGGACAGTGTAGAGGACGCTTTACACTGTATCTAACCCCACACTGTACCTGCTCTGTGAGTATTTTATGGGGACAGTGTAGAGGGAGAATTACTGTGGATTTATTACCGTTGCTGTACCTGCCTCTGGTTTATTTGATACTAGAGACGATAAAATTATATGAAAATGCTCCATTCCGAGCACCTAGATTCTTCACCACGAACCTGAGATTTCCACAGAAAGGTTACAACCTTCGTGAGTGTGGAAATAATTAAATGAAGCAAATGATGTCCTTCAGGAAGTTTCTAGTGGAATGATTCTTTCCCAAGAGTCTGGGTGCCTTGTCTAGAGCAAAGGCTGTCACATTTCTCTGTTTGCCAGCTGTTTTTCTTGCTTTTTGAGCTTTTATGAGGTGCTTTAATTTAAAAACAGGAAACGGATTTGCCTTTCAGTTGTCTGTGGATCTATAGTCTTTATATTGCAACCGGTGAGCTATAACTGGAGAGTAATGAGTGAGAAAATATGTGTTTAAACGGACATTATTGTGCCAAGTCTTACCCACAGAGATCTCCCAGTCAGTCTCCAACCAGTCTCCCGGTATTCTCTCTAGAACCATGGAACAGGGAAACAGTCCAAATCGGTTTTACAATTGATTGAACCATCTCAGAATGACACAGCAGTGCCAGAGCCCTGAGGGGAGTTGGTGGTGTAGTGATATTGTCACTGGGCTAGTAATCCAGAGGCCTAGGCTAATACTCTGGGGACCTGGGTTCAAGTCCCACTAAAGCAGCTGGTGGAATTTAAATTCAGTTAATAAAATCTGGAATTGAAAAGCTAATTTCAGTAATGGTGACCATGAAACTCTCATTGGTTGTTGTAAGAACCCATCTGATTCACTAATGTTCTTTACCTGGTCTGACCTATGTGACTCCAGACTACAACAATGTGGTTGACTCTTAACTGCTCTCTGATATAGTCTAGTGAGCCACTCAGTTCAAGGACAGTTAGGGTAGGGCAACAATTGCTGGCCCTGCCCATGTACAATGAAAGAATACATTAAAAAGCAGCCCACCAAGCCTCTGTCTGCTCTCTTTAAGATCTACCCATTTGTTCCACTTCCTGTTCTTTCCTCAAAGTTAATATTTGCTTTTTAAGTATTAATCGACTTCTCTTTTGAAATACGCTTTCACCATCCTTTCAGACAACATGTTCCAGATCACAAAAACTCACTGAGCAAAGAAAACCCCCTCATCTACTACCCCCTGGTTACCTGGTTCTTTTCCCAATTATCCTAAATGTGTATTCTCTGGTTAACAGCCCTCCTGCCAGTAGAAGCAGTTTCTCCCAAGTCTCCTCTATCAAAATCCTTCATGATTTTGAACACCTCTATCGAATCTCCTCTCAATCTTGTCTGCTCTAAAGAGATCAGTCCCAGCTTTTCCAGCCTATCCATATAACTCCAGTCCCTTATCCCTGCTACCATTCTCGTAAGTCTCCACTGCATCCTCTCTAAGGCCTTGACATCCTTCTGAAAGTGTGGTGCCCAGAATCATACACAATACTCTAGCTGGGTCCTAACCAGTGTTTTTTAAAGGTTCATTATAACTACCTTGCTGTTTACTCTCTGCCTCTTATGTCTAAAGCCAAAGTCTAAAACCAAAGCAAAGGAGCAGGGAAGAAGGGCCTTAGAGTAATTGATATTATTTGATATTAAATATCTTCCAAAAGGTTTAAGTTAATTTAAAGGAATACGTCATGGCAGGACAGTTCAAAGCCATGGTGTGCTCCTCCTGCTCTTCGTGGGAAGTCGGGAACATTTCCAGTGCCTGGGGCCAGCATGTGTGCGGGAAATGTCTCCAGTTGCAGCTCCTGGAAGCCCAGGTTTTGGAGCTGGAGCAGCGGCTGAGGGCACTGTGGACCATCCGCAAGGTGGAGAGTATTGTGGATAGCATGTATAGAGAGGTGGTCACACTGCAAGCTAAGAATCCACAGGCAGGAAGGGAATGGGTAATCACCAGGCAGACCAAGAGGGCTAGGCAGACAGTGCAAGAATCTCCTGTGGCTGTTCCCCTGAAAAACAGGTATACCACTTTGGATACTATTGAGGGAATGGCCTCTCGGGGGAAGCAGCAACAGCCAAATTCATTGCAGCACAATAGGCTCTGCTATACAGGGGAGGAGCAAAAAGTGTCGGAATGCAATAGTTATAGGGGATTCAATTGTAAGGGAAATAGATAGGCATTTCTGTGGCCACAAGCAAAACTCCAGGATGGTATGTTGCTCCCCTAGCGCTGGAGTCAAGGATGTCTCAGAGTGGCTGCAGGACATTCTGAAGGGGGAGGGTGAACAGCCAGTGGTCGTGGCACACATTGGTACAAACAACGTAGGTAAAAAAGGGATGAGGTCCTAAAAGCAGAATATAGGGAGTTGGAAAGTAAGTTGAAAAGTAGGACCACAAAGGTAGTGATCTCAGGATTACTACCAGTGCCACATGCCAGTCAGAGTAGAAATAGCAGGATATATCAGATGAATACGTGGCTGAAGAGATGATGTGAAGGGGAGGGTTTCAGATTCCTGGAACATTGGGACTGGTTCTGGGGGAGGTGGGACTAGTACAAACTGGATGGGTTACACCTGGGCAGGACCGGGACTGATGTCCTACGGGGAATATTTGCCAGAGTGGTTGGGGAGGGTTTAAACTAAAATGGCAGGGGGATGGAAACCTATGCAAGGAGTCAGAGGAGGGGGAATCAAGGACAAGAACAGAAGACAGAAAGGGAAATAAGAAAAGTGATGGGCAGAGAAATCAAGGGCAAGAATCAAACAGGACCTCAATGAAAAATAGTGATAACGGGACAAGTAATGTTAAAAAATAAGCCTTAAGACTTTGTGCCTTAACATGAGGAGCATTCGCAATAAAGTGGATGAATTAACCACGCAAATAGATGTAAACAGGTATGATATAGACATGGCTGCAGGGTGACCAGGGATGGGAACTGAACATCCAGGGGTATTCAGTATTTAGGAAGGACAGACAAAAAGGAAAAGGTGGTGGAGTTGCACTGCTGGTTAAAGAGGAAATTAACGCAATAGTGAGGAAAGATATTAGCTCCGATGATGTGTAATCTGTATGGGTAGAGCTGAGAAACACTAAGGGGCAAAAAATGTTAGTGGGGGTTATATATAGACCCCCAAACTGTAGTGGTAATGTTGAGAATGGCATTAAACAGGAAATTAGAGACACATGCAAGAAAGGAACATCTGGAATTATGGGTGGCTTTAATCTGCATATTGATTGGGCAAATCAAATTAGTAACAATACCATCGAGGAGGAATTCCTGGAGTGTATACGGGATGATTTTCTGGACCAATACACTGAGGAACCATCCTAGACAGGGTATAGTGTAATGAGAAAGGAATAATTGGCAATCTAGTTGTGCGAGACCCCTTGGAGATGAGCAACCATAATATGATAGAATTCTTCATCAAGATGGAGAGTGACGTAGTTGATTCTGAGACTAGGCTCTTGAATCTTAAGAAAGGAAACTACGGTGGTATGAGGCACGGGTTGGCTATGATGGATTGGGAAACGTTACTTAAAGGGATGACATTAGATAGACAATGGCAAACGTTCAAAGAGTGCATGGGTGAGCTGCAACAATTGTTTATTCCTGTCTGGCGCAAAAGCAAATTGGGAAAGGTGACTAAACCATGGCTTACAACGGAAATTAGAGATAGTATTAGATCCAAGGAAGAGGCATACAAATTGGCCAGAAAAAAACAACAGACCTGAGGATTGGGAGCAGTTTAGAATTCAGCAAAGGAGGACCAAGGGATTGATTAAGAACGGGAAAATAGAGTACAAGAGTAAGCTTGCGAGGAACATAAAAACTGACTGTAAAAGTTTCTATAGGTATGTGAAGAGAAAAAGATTAGTGAAGACAAATGTAGGTCCCTTACAGTCAGAAACAGGGGAATTTATAATGGGGAACAAAGAAATGGCTGACCAACTAAATACATACTTTGGTTCTGTCTTCACAAAGGAGGACACAAAAAACATACCAGAAATGTTGGGGAATCCAGAGTTTAGTGAGCAGGAGAGGCTGAAAGAAATCAGTATTAGTAGGGAAATGGTGTTGGGGAAATTGAAGGGGTTGGAAGGCCGATAAATCCCCAAGGCCTGATAATCTACATCCCAGAATACTTAAGGAAGTGGCACTAGAAATAGTGGATGCGTTGGTGGTCATTTTCTGAGATTCTATAGACTCTGGAACAGTTCCTACAGATTGGAGGGTAGTTAATGTAACCCCCTATTTAAAAAGGGAGGTGGAGAGAAAACAGGGAATTATAGACCAGTCAGCCTGACATCGGTAGTGGGGAAAATTCTAGAGTCCATTATAAAAGATTTAATAACTGAGCACTTGGTAAACAGTGGCAGAATCGGACAGGGTCAGCATGGATTTACGAAAGGGAAATCATGCTTGACAAATCTACTGGATGTAACTAGTAGAGTTGATGAGGAGGTTTATTTGGACTTTCAGGAGGCTTTCAACAAAGTCCCACCTAAGAAATTAGCATGTAAAATTAAAGTGCATGGGATTGGGGGTAGTGTATTGAGATGGATAGAAAACCGGTTGGCCGACAGCAAACAAAGAATAGGAATAAACGGGTCTTTTTCTGAATGGCAGGCAGTGACCAGTGGGGTACCGCAGGGATCGATGCTGGGACCCCAGTTATTCACAATATAATGATTTAGATGAAGGAACTAAATGTAATATCTCCAAATTTGCAGACGCCACAAAGTTGGGTGGGAGGGTGAGCTGTGAGGAGGATGCAGAGATGCTTCAGTGTGATTTGGACAAGCTGAGTGAGTGGGCAAATGCATGGCAGATGCAGTATAATGTGGATAAATGTGAGGTTATCCACTTTGGTAGCAAAATCAGGAAGGCAGATTATTATCTGAATGACTATATATTGAGAGAGGGGAATGTGCAACGAGACCTGGATGTCCTCGCACACCAGTCGCTGAAGGTAAGCATGCAGGAGCAGCAGGCAGTAAAGAAGGCAAATGGTATATTGGCCTTCATAGCGAGAGGATTCGAGTATAGGAGCAGGGATGTCTTGCTGCAATTATACAGGGCCTTGGTGAGACCTCATCTGGAATATTGTGTGCAGTTTTGGTCTCCTTATCTGAGGAAGGATGTTCTCGTTATAGAGGGAGTGCAACGAAGGTTTTGCGGACTGATTTCTAGGATGACGGGACTGACATATGAGGAAGAGATTGAGTCGGTTAGGATTATATTCGCTGGAGTTCAGAAGAATGAAGGGTGATCTCATAGATGCAGGAAGGATGTTCCTGATGGTCGGGGAGTCCAGAACCAGGGGTCACAGTCTGACGATACGGGGTAGACCATTTAGGACAGAGATGAGGAGAAATTTCTTCACCCAGACAGTGGTGAGCCTGTGGAATTCGCTACTGCAGAAAGTAGTTGAGACCAAAACATTGTATGTTTTCAAGAAGGAGTTAGATATAGCTCTTGGGGTGAAAGGGATCAAAGGACATGGGGAGAAAGCGGGAGCAGGCTATTGAGTGGATGATCAGCCATGATCTTGATGAATGGCAGAGCAGGCTCGAAGGACCGAATGGCCTACTCCTGCTCCTAGTTTCTATGTTTCTATGGCCAGGATCTTTTGGTCGGCAAGTGGTGGGGGCCGGGGTGGGGGGGGCACTTGCCAACACGTAAAATGATGCAGGATGATGTCGGGCGGAACTCCTGACATCACCTGCGTCATCTCCATTTTCAGGTAGGTGGGGGGTGCAACCAAATCAGCTGTGCATCCACCGACCTGTCAACGGCCAACTGAGGCCATTTAAAAACTAATTGACTTAACTAATGGACCTGACCATCCAACCTTAAGGTTGGTGGGTAGGCCGGGAGCGCTGGTGGGCTTCCGAAAAAGCATGAAACCTCATCCATGGGGGGATAAGTTCTCATGAAGGTTTTTAAATATTTAATAAAGGTCAGAGTTAAAGTGATGGACATGTCCCAACTCATGTGACAATGTCACATGAGGGCACATGTCAGGGAAATTTTGTTTCTGCTCCTTGACCATTTTTAAGTTTGGCGCCAATCTCCATGATGCAACACTTAGCCTCAGAGAGATGAGTGCACTCTTTCGTGCGCATGTACAACAGAGCGCACTCTCGGCCTTGGGATTCCTCCACCCCCATCCACACATGGAGCACATAGCGCTTCCGAGCGGACGTCACGGTGGGCAGGCCTTAATTGGCCCGCCCACGTAAAATGGCGGCATGCCCCCGATCGGGGTGCCAATCAGAGGCATGCCTCCATGCGCCCGCTCCTGCACTACCGGCGCCCCCCCCACCCCCGAGGGGAAAATTCTTCCCTATGGGCAAAATTTTGCTGTCAGCGAGCAGGGGGCAGGGCCCACTCGCCGACGCATAAAATGATGAGGGATGACATCAGAAAGAACACCCAACGTCATCCCGCCCCATTTAAATTTTCAGAAAGGCGGTGCACAGCCAAATTAGCTGGCCACCCACTGACCTGTCAATGGCCAATTGAGGCCATTGACAGGAACAATTATACAGTTAAAGGCCAGGAGCCCAGGTGGGCAATAGAAAAAACATGAAACCTCATCCACTGGTGGGATGAGGTTTCATGTAGGGTTTTGAACAGTTTAATAAAGTTTTAGAGTAATTTATGAACGTGTCCCATCTCATGTGACATTGTTAAGGATTTGTTTTTTCTATTTTAAATGTTTTTAAAAGTGTCAGTGATCTCCCTGAGACAGCACTTAGCCTCAGGGAGATGTGCGCTCTTTCGTGTGCATGCGCAAAAGAGTGCACTATCGCTTTTGGGGAATCAACCCCACCCCTCCACACAGGAAGCACTTCCCACTGGACGTCACGCTGAGTGGGCCTTAATTGGCCTGCCCACATAAAATGGCGATGGGGCCTGCTTCTCCTACGGAGATCAGCTCCCCGCCCTCCAGAGATTGGGTTGGGCCCGCCCGCCCGACAGGCAGAAAATTCTGCCCTATGTTTCTATTCTGTGCGCCTTTTGAAACTGACTTCTTAATTTGGCCCGACACCAACATAGCCTGTTAAAGAAACAGTACATGTAAGAAAAATGCTGGAAGACGACAGCAGCGCCTGTCTGCGTCTCAATAGCCTTTGACTCAGTGGTGTTATTGCCACCTCTGAGTGGAAGGTGTAGGGCTCAAACCCACTCTTTCAGCACCAACAAGTGGAGACAGGGGCCCAGATTTTCATCCATGAGGCAGAAATTGTGAGTCAACCCATTTCACAAACTTCACGATCCTGCCCCTTGCCCAGCATTTGAAACCCATTCTATTTTCATCACAGGGTGGCAGGGAAGGGCTGAAGCCTGTGCTACGATCCCCTGAAGAGGATGGAGGCAGAAATGGGGGCAGGCAGAGGGTGAGGTGGACAGTTTAGAAAGCCTGCCTCAGTTCACTGGGACATCAACACAGTTCTGTCAACGACTGTTGGGCCTAGTCCTCACCTCCTTTACTCACCACCCCCTCAATACCCTATATCCCCTCATTCTCCCAAGCCCTTCTATGCCCCCTCCATACATCTGAAACCCATTCACATAGTATCATTGAGATGTTCATGAAACTGTCAAATAAACAAATAGCCTTTCAAAAACCTCCTGAAAAATTTTAATCCTTTTAGGAGCTCATAAAACTGCCAATCAAACAGCCAATCAAACTCCACTTCAAAAATAGTTAATTCTTTTAAGTGCTCCAAAGGGGGTCCTCAGGATTGTGTCAGTATAGGGGCCCATGGAAGTGTGTCAGTATTTGGAGCAATGCCCCAGCAGTGTGTCAGTACTTACAGTGCCCCCGGGAGTATGCCAATATGAACAGCTGGTCCCCTGGTGTGTGTCAGTATATAGAGGGAGTCCCCAGGAGTGTGTCATTATTTATGAGGGGAAGAATTTTTCCCCCATCGGGAGGACATGCAGGAGCTGGCATACCCCCGATTGTCACCCCCAGTCAGGGGCGCGCTGCCATTTTATGTGGGCAGGCCAATTAAGGCCCTCCCTTAAGAAGGTATGCTATTGTTTCATAAAGCTCTGGTTAGATCACATTTGGACTATTGCATTAGGATACTGAGGCTAAAAGGGTTAAATTTTGAGTACAGGTTACATAAGCACCACACCAGACAGACTGCAGAGATTCAAGAAGGCAGCTCACCATCACCTTCTAAAGGGCAATTAGGGACGGGCCTTGCCAGTGATGCCCACATCCCTTGAAAAATCTAAAAATACTAAGGGCTTGCATTCCCTTGAGTTTAGAAGATTAAGGAGTATCTAACTGAGGAGTTAAAGATGATTAAAGGATTCAATAGGATAGGGAGAAGCAATTTTCTCTGGTAAGGGAGTCTGGAACAAGGAAACATAACCTTAAAACTAGAGTCAGGGTGTTCAGGAGTGAAATCAGGAAACACTTCTTCACTAAAAGGGTGGTAGAAATCTGGAACTCTCTTCCTCCCAAATGGGGAGACTCAGGGGGACCCCTTGAAGCCACAAGGTTGAACATTTTAAGCACTGGTATTTTAGAAACTGCACCCCTTGCAGGGTGGATTTGCATTTAATGAAGGCAGACTGACTTGAATTTCTTTAGCATCTTTCACAACCTCAGAATGCCACAAAGCACTTCACAGCCAATTAAGTACTTCGGAAGTATAATCACGATTGTAATGTAGGAAATGCAGCAACTAATATGCGTCCAGTAGGATACCACAATCAGCAATGAGATACATGACCAGATAATATGTTATTACTGATGTTGGTTGAGGGATACTGTGGTAAAGTGGAGTACCATGTACCTTTTAGAGAATGCAAGTGGACTAACCATGTGACAGTACTGACCAATCATTGTACAGTGCGGGCTACTGGTTAACTGTAAGTCTAGAGCTGCAGGTGGTTTTGGGAGAATGCAAGGATTGAGTGCTCTGCCTCTGTTATAATAAACAATCACAGTTTGTTCTTATGTCGGTCTCTCTCCGTTACTGATAGTGAGCATCAACTAACAAGTGTATATGAGGGCGCGTAATTCGAGTTTATTCAACTAGTGAACTCATAGACCCAAAACATAAAAGGTACATTTTGACCAGGACACTGGGAAGAACTTCCTGATTCTTCTTTGATCAATTACCACCACATGAGAACGCTGACAGGGCCCTGGTTTAACATTTCATCTGAAAGTACTGATGGGGAGTTTCCGGATCTGTAATGAATGCTTGATGTGCAATACGAAGTGAGAACAAAAGCAATTCATGAGTTTCATCCAAGAGTTGGACGTTATTGTGAACTTTAACTTGACAGATTTCCCAGTGACAATAATGACATTTGTACCCCTGTGCTGCCAATCTGACATCCAGAAAAACCATGTTATAAAGGAGAATGAAAAGTGCAGTCGTTATGTTGCCCAATGAGTAATCCAGAAATCTAGACTAATAGTCAAGAGAACATGGGTCAGAATTTTACAACTGCTCGCGCGCCAAGGCCAAAATCCTGCCCATGAATTCTAGCCGGATTATGGCAGCTTGAGGATTTGAATTCAATTTTATTAAAAGGATGATATCAATAGCAGTGACCATGAAGTTATTGAATTGTCATAAAAACCCAACTAGTCCACACAAGTCCCCCTTCTAGACCATAATCCACGGCAAAATTGTCTCTAGGGGAACAGAATTAGTAGGAGCAGCTATATAGATTTATAGAAGGCAAAATGCATATGGAACATTTGACTGAGTTCTTCACTGAAATAACAGAGGGCTGTTGTGCACATTGACTTTTGAAATGCATTCGATAAAGCATCACATAAGATATCCATTACACGTGTTAGCATAATTGAAGTTCATGTTATTTAAGGGGCAATGGTAGCGTGAGTACACAATTGGCATGAAACAAGAAAGCAGAAAGCAGTGGTAAATGCTATTTGTTTCAAACAAGAGGGAAATTGTTCAGATACCAGAAGAAAGTATTGAAAATTGAAAATGAGAAGAAAGGACAGTTTCACATATGATACTGTGTACAATCAAGTTAATGGAAGGCAAACTTCCTGACCACCTGAATAATTGATTAAATTAGCAACCTGAAAACTCATTTACCAAGACCAAAACTGGGAGCGGTGGAGACTTTGACTGATGCACCATATAAAGTAATACACAAACCTATGTCATGTCCAGTATATTATTCAGTTAATACTGCTAAAAAAAAACCTGTTAAAATGGCTGCTGCAAACATACAGCCATTGGCATTTGGACTACAGACAGAAGCAAGTCTCAGTCAAATACCTAATTAAATATGGCATCCGCATTGCTTTGTTTAATGCAGGGGAAACCCAAAAAAACTATGAAATTACCCAACTGCCCCTCTACATGTCTCATACTGGACAAAAGATCAAAATTCAATTTGTGGCAGATGGGAGTGAATGCCACTATCAACTTCCTATTGTATCACGATGGTTTTCCCCATCCAAACTAGACTGGGTAGACCTCAGAGGTGTTACCCCACAACACAGGATGCAGAGATTTACCAGAATGGTACCAGGGGTGAGGGACTCCTTAGAGAGAGAGAGCATTCAGGGAATATTTAATAGAGATGTTCAAAATTATAAGAGGTTTTGACAGAGCAGATAGAAGAAACGGTTTCCATTAACAGGAGGTTAGTAACCAGAGGACACATAATTAAGATAATTGGAAAAAAATCCAGGGACAAAATGAAGAGAATGTTTTAATGCAGCAAGCCAGGGAAGAATTATAAAACAAAAGCAAAAATGCTTCAGATGTTGGAGATCTGAAATAAAGACAGAAAATATTGAAAAGCTCAGCAGATCTGGCAGTTACAGTGGAGAGAGAAACAACGTTAATGTTCCAGCTCCAACATGACTCTTCTTCAGAACTGAATTTTAAAAACAAGCCTGACCTTTTGTTGATGCTCACTTCTTAGGTTAATCTTTATCCAATTTCCCAGAGAGGTCTAGAAGAATCATTAGGCCCCTCATTTATATGTGTAAGGAGCTTGACACCTCTTTTATGTGGCAACTACCTGTCACCTAGAAAATGGCCCCATCGATATGGGGCGTGGCTTTTAGTCACACTTTGGACCCTGAACCTGATCCTTTTTTATGCTTGTAAATGGGTAACACAGATGGAATAGTGTCTGAAAAGTAGAAAGGAAATGGGAGAATAAGGAATGGTACCTGGTGTGATCATTTCGTAGCTGATATAAGGACAGATTTTTAAAAAATAACAGGTGAGATGAAGGGCAATATGAAATAGAGGGTCAGGGTAGCCATGATATAGATTCAGATGGAGCAGTTGAAGAGGAATTGAGAGGATGTATTTAGCAGCGCATTGCAGAGCCTAAATTGTATAGAACTCCTAGAGCAATAAGGAGTGTGACCTTTCCAATGCAAATTTACCAACATGAAAAGGCCTCCTTAGTCCAGAGAGAAAGGGCCATCTATCGTGGAGCTAAAAGCATGTTTATAGGTTGGGTGTCGGTGGGGGGGCAGAATCGACCCAGATTTGCACTAAGTGCAATAGCGGGTGGGTAAAACGACAGTCGGGATTTTCCGTGCCCACTGGGGTTGGGTGTGTTCGATGGCATTAGCGGACAATATGGTGTGATCGGTTTTACGATGGCATGAAACCAGTTGCGGTTGTCCGCTCAGCCCGCCAATGGATGTCAGGACCCTCATTATAATACATTTGCATATCATTATTAGGCCAGCCCGCCGGAATCGTGTCCCCACGCTGGATCGTCCACCCACATTGGTGGGAAAACACACCGCGTGTTTCACGACGGCACTTGGCGAGCTGCACTTCGCTCGGGACTTCGAGGTTTGTTTGTCTACCTTGCTTCGGGCAGCACTCATGGTCATCAGCACCAGGCTTCACAGGCAGCACCACATCACTTTCAGGGGGGCTCACGGCAGGTCTGTACCTACCAGATTAGCCATATGTGGATGGCTTTTCAACAGCTGCAAGGCTAGGTCTTGCTTGGGAGGGGGGAGAAGTGGCCTCAGTCAAGGGAAGGGGTTGCAGGACGGGGGCTGTACTGGGAAAGGAAGGTATCCCAGGGTGTTTGAGGGCCCACTTGTTGATCTGTGCAAGTGGCCTCAAGATGGTGAAGGCTGAGGAGGCAGACTCCAGAGGAGGGGGTAACGCAATATTGGTCAAGGAATCAATTACAGCAGTAAGGAGGGATGACATCTTAGAAGCCTCCTCAGATGAAGCCATATGGGTAGAACTTTAAAACAAAAAAGGAGCAATCACAATGCTGGGAGTGTACTATAGGCCCCAAACAGTCAGAGAGAAATAGAAGAGCAGATATGAATGCAAATTTCAGAGAAATGTGAAAATAATAAGGTATTAATAGTGGGGGTTTCAACTTACCCAAAATTAATTGGGTTAGTCATAGTGTGATAGGTTTAGAGGGAGTGGAATTCTTAAAATGCATCCAGGAGAGCTTTTTAAGCCAGTTCGTAGAAGTTCCTACAAGAGAGGGGGAGGTCCTGGACTTAGTTTTAGGGAATGAAGCTGGGCAAGTGGTAAAGATATCAGCAGGGGAGCATTTTGCAGATAGTGATCAAAAATCCATTAGATTCAAGATTGTAACGGAAAAGGACAAGGATGGGCCAGAAATCAGAGTTCTAAATTGGGGGAAGGCCAGTTTTAATAAGATCAGATATGATTTGGCCAGAGTGGACTGGAAGCAACCACTTTTAGGTAAATCAGAGCCTTGGGACTCATTCAAGAAGGAAATAGGGAGAGTACAGGGCCAACATATTCCAGTAAAGACAAAGGGTGGGACCAATAAATCCAGGGAACTCTGCATATTGAGGAAATTACAGGATTGGATAAAGAGAAAAAGGAGGCTTATGACAGATACCGAAGGTTCAAATCAGCGGAAGCCCGAGAGGAGTATGGAACGTATAGGGGAGATCTTAAAAAGGAAATTAGGAGAGGAAAAAGGGGGCATGGAAAAATATTGTCAGATCAAATAAAGGAAAATCCAAAGTTATTTTACATGTATATTAAGAGTAAGAGGATAACTAGGGAAAGAGTAGGCTCCATTAAAGACCATAGTGGTAATTTGTGTGTGGAACCGGAAGATGTAGGTAGGGTTTTAATGAATACTTTATGTCGGTGTTCACAAGTGAAAGGGACAACGTGGGTATGGAAATCAGGCAGAAGGACTGTGATATAATTAAAGAACTTAGCATAGAAAGGGAGGGGCTTCTAAGTGGTCTGGCAGGCTTGAAAGTAGATAAATCTCCAGGCCCGGATGAAATGTATCCCAGGCTATTGAATGAGGCAAGGGAGGAGATAGCAGGGGGGCTGGCAATAATTTTCAATACCTCTCTGGCCATAGGAGAGGTGCCAGAGAACTGGAGCACAGCCATTGTGCTACCGTTATTCAAAAAGGGAGGAAGGGATAAACCAGGGAACTTACAGGCCAGTCAGTCTAACCTCAGTGATGGGGAAACTATTGGAAGCAATTCTGAGGAACAGAATTAATCTACACTTGGAGAGGCAGGGATTAATCAAGGACAGTCAGCATGGTTTTGTTAAGGGGAGGTCATGTCTGACCAATTTGATTGAATTTTTCAAAGAGGTGACCAGATGTGTAAATGAGGGCAATGCATTTGACGTAGTCTACTTGGACTTCAGCAAGGCTTTTGATAAGGTCCTGCATGGGAAACTGATAATGAAGGTAAGATCCCATGAGATCCAAGGCAATTTGGCAAATTGGATTCAGAATTAGCTGAGTGGCAGGAAGCAGAGGGTGATGGTCGAGGGGTGTTTTTGTGACTGGATGCCTGTGTCCAGTGGGGGTTCCACAGGGATCGGTGTTGGGTCCCTTGCTCTTTGTGGTATATATAAACGATTTAGACTTGAATGTAGTGGGGTTGATCAGAAAGTTCACGGATGACACGAAAATTGGTGGGGTGGTAAATAGTGAGGAGGGTAGCCTTAGATTACAGGAGGATATAGACAGGCTGGTCAGATGGGCTGATCAGTGGCAAATGGAATTTAATCCAGATAAGTGTGAAGTGATGCATTTGGGCAGGACAAACAAGGCATGGGAATACATGATGAATGGTAGGACCCTGGGAAGTACCGAGGATTAGAGGGACTTTGATGTGCATGTCCACCGGTCCCTTAAGATAGCGGAACAGATAGATAAGATGGTTAAGAAGGCATATGGGATACTTGCCTTTATTAGCCGAGGCATAGGATATAAGAGCAGGGAGGTTATGCTGGGACTGTATAAAATGCTGGTTGGGCCACAGCTAGTGTATTGCGTGTAGTTCTGGAATCCGCATTATAGGAAGGATGTGATTGCACTAGAGAGTGTGCAGAGGAGATTTACCGGGATGCAGCCTGGGCTGGAGAGTTTTAGTTATAAGGAGAGATTGGATAGACTGGGGTTATTTTCCCTGGGGCAGAGCAGATTGAGGGGGGACATGATTGAGGTGTATAAAATTATGAGGGGCATAGATAGGGTAGACAGGAGGGAGTTTTTCCCCTTGGTGGAGGGATCAATAGCCAGGGGGCATAGATTTAAGGTAAGGGGCAGGAGGTTTAGAGGGGATGTGAGGAACGATTTTTTCACCCAGAGGCTGGTGGGAATCTGGAACTCACTGCCTGAAAGGGTGGTAGAGGCAGAAACCCTCATAACATTTCAGAAGTATTTGGATAGGCACTTGCAATGCCATGGTATACAAGGCTATGGGCCTAGTGCTGGAAAATAGGATTAGAATAGTTAGGTAATTGTTTGACCGACGCAGACTCGATGGGCCGAAGGGCCTTTTTATGTGCTGTAGACCCCTATGGCTCTAGGAGATGAGGCCAGATAAAGATGTGAGGGTACATGTGTGAGGACAGGTGGTGATGTTGCTTGTGCTGGCAGTAAGTGAGATGCTAGTGAATGTGTGATGGGCTTGAGTGCGTGAGTTTAGACTGATGAGATGGTTGCCATACCCTGGCTGCACGAATGAGATCATTCATCCTCTTTCTGCACTGGATGGCCAACTTCTTCGGTGCAGCAATGGCACTGATCACCAGTGCCACCACCTCCCAAGCCTGGTTGGTCATGCCATTGCCCATCCTGCAGCCACAGCGGGGATAGGGTACATTATGACCGGCCTCCACTGTGTCCGAAAGGCATTCCAGTGACACGTCACTAAAGCTGGGGGCTGCAATCTTTTTCCCTTTCATGGACATCTTCTGTGCAGCAGTCCTGGGCTGGAAGCACTGAGAGGTTTGCGTGTGACTGCACTTTAAATATCAAGCCTGGCATGAGAAAGTGGTGAGGTGATGGCATGGCGGGCGAATGAGAGCCCACCCTCGTGGTCAGTGGGCAAAACGTTGTTTTACCCTCCCGATACCACACTTAGTGCAAACCTGGGACGATTCAGCCCGAGGTTTTACCTGCCGGCTACAGCGGTGGCTTTTCATGCCGTTTAATCTCAAATAGGCTGCACTGATTGTGCAGTCCCGGGAAATACACAATTTCCATGGCAGGTCGGCTCTCATTCGCCCCCAACGCCATCACCTCACCACTTCAACATGCCGGGCGCCATATTTAAAGCCCAGCCATGCGCACACATCTCAGTGTTTCCAGCCCACAACTACTGAAGAGAAAATGTCCACAAAAGGCAAAAAAGACTGCAGCCCCCAGGCTTAAGGACGCATCACTGGAATGCCCATGGAGGCCCACCATGATGTCCTCTACTCCTGCTCTGGCTGCAGGGCAGGCAACAGCATCACCAATCCAGCATAGGTGGCCATGGCAGCGGTGGTCAGCACCAATGCCCTGCAAAACAGAACAGCTGCTCAGTGCCGCTACAGGATGAATGGTCTCATCAGGTCCACCAGGGTAATTCACTCTCCTCATCACACACACTCACAAACCCATCACACATCCACAGGGATCTCACACCTCAAGGGACAACACCACTAACTCTCACACACACCCTCACATCTCCATCAGGCTCATACCCTCTCGAGCTCACGTCCTCACCCTGTCCATGGCTCCACTCACCACACAAACATTCCACACAGTGCCATGTGTCCTGCTCACACTCTCCATCTGTTTCCATGCAGGAGAAGCTGGCTCACGTCAGCAGGGAGAGGTCCCAGACCGAGGGTGGAGTGGCCCACATTAGGCCTCTCACTCACTTTGAGGATTGTGCCATCATGCTAACTGGTGAGGATGTGGACCATGCCTGTGGCAATGGTAAGTTTGGCAGTGAACACCCACCTAAGGATCTTGCACCACAGCATCCCTCCCTCAATGAGACTAAGTGCTCTCTTTCCTGCTTTTGACTCTGCTGCCATGCATTAATTGTCTCTATGTTGGTTCACAGGGAGCTCTGTCAAGCGACCGACACCCTCAGCTAGCCAATCCCTCAGCTCCATCCACATCCTCATCTGCAGCCAATAGGACACCTCCTCCATTGAAGAACTGGAATTAAGCAGCCTGGAAGACCTGTCACAGTGCTTACCCACACCCTCCACCACCACAGAGACACTCACCTCAGTGGGACCTAGATCTAGAGCAGGCTCAGGTTCACAACACCTGTCCGCAGTAGGAGGAGGCAGGTTAAGTTGAGCTCCCAAGCATTCGGATGACTGCTGGGAAAGAGGCATCTGTGAGGTCCGAGTCAGATGATGAACCTCTGGATTCAGCCTTCCAACTCATCCTGGAGTCAGCAGAAGGTGGGGGAACATCACGCAGAGCTGTTGGAAGCCCTTAACAGAGTGGCACCCGAGTTGAAGGAGTGCATCCACCTGCTCTCTGATGAAGTGGTGCCCACATATGCACACATGGGGATCTCCATGGGGAGGATGGTGTACGCCCTGGAGACCCTGGTCCAGTAGAATGCGGAGATGCACACAGACCTGCACTCAATCATGGTAGCCATGGGTGAGTTCCTGTATTGGTAATGCGAGAGGGAAGTGGGGCACCTCGGCATCCCTTCAGGTGTTCCTTCCCCTCAAGGAGGCAGGCTGGGGCCCTCAGGCACCCTAGAGGAGGAGGAGCAACACTGGTCATCCACTCAGGAATCTCAGAGGCTGTCCTCTCCCTCTGAGTCCCCTTTGCTTGTGAGCCCCTCAACTTTGTCCTCTATCATTGCAGAGGGAGCAGCTGACCAACGAGTGATTCTGGAGGGAGAAGTGGATGTGGGGCAGGGCCTTTCAGAGCCTCGTGCAAATACTCTCCCACACACATGGGTCCATCACGTATCACACTCACCTCGATGTCCTGAGCATTTTGAACGCTGCTTGCTGGGGTTCGCTTTCAGTTGTCCATCTGAGCTGACCTGCATCAAACTCCTATGGAGCACTTGATTTCACCCACTATGATTCTCATTTCACTTTCGATTTGGACAGCATGGTCTGGATTTGCTTTTTCATCAGCTCCCCTGTCTTTTCCCCTACCACAGTCACCCATTTGCTTTCCACCATCACAGCTGACCGCCCCCACCACCCTCGCATCACCTTCCACCTCCCCTCCGTGACCTACCAGCCACAACCATTTTCCTTCTGGGATGTCCAGATGAATGTGCACATTCCCTTCCTTCCCAAAATCCACCCCCACCCCCGGCCACCCCCCACACCCCACATTCGCTTCCCCGGCCACCTCCTTTCCACCCCCAGGGTCCATGTCTGCTTCCACGTTTTCATCAAGCACCCTCGCCATCCCTCCTATCACTACCACTGCACCTTCACCCTCCCACCTCACTCTGTCCTCGGTTATTCCCACCATTTGTTCATACCATACCCACCCTCAGCTCATTCCCCAGGAGGAAGACATGGACCTATCTGACCCCTCCCATGCATGTTCACATGCACAATCCCCACTCTGCACCCCTTCCCCCCCTTCACACCACTTCCACCCCCCAAGCTCGACCCCACTTAGTCCCTCCCCTTCCCAACTCCTTCCTCCAGCCTTACACCTACCCCTTTCCTCCTTCCTCCACTCTTACTTCTCCCTCCACCCTTATTCCCTCCCTTCTCCGCCCCCTTTGTTCCCCTGGGTACCTTCCCCTCTCTGCACGCCTTGGACACTCTCCCCTTGCCTTCCCTTACACCTTCCACCCCCTCTTACAACTACCTTATCAGTTGCCAATATCTCTCCCGTTCTCCCTCCCCCAGCCTCCCTGACATCTTTATTCCCAACCTCACCTCCCGACACCTTCACTTCCCCCACCCAACCTCACCCCCAACACGTTCATTCTCCCCCCCCTCCCAACCCCATCCCGATATCTTTCTCTCTCAGCCAATCCTTGACCTTCCTCTCCCACCCTCTCTGTCATCAACCATTGTGAGCATCAACAGTGACTTTCCAATTTCCATGACTTGCTTCACAGCAGAACCATGTCCATGAGAATCCACCCAGCATGCCATCAATGCTGGCATCCTCCAGTGTGCCATTTGCTGTCGGGCTCTAGCATCTTCTGCTCCTCGGATGTCCGCGATGTGAGCAAGACCCTGGCGATTAAGTCCTGACTTCTGCATGTCACACTTGTCAAAATGTGTTCTACTGACGTGTTTTCCTGCTGACGTGTGCAGACGATCCAGTGGGGGGGGGGGGGGGGGGGGGGGTGTAATGATTCAAGCAGGCAGGCCTAATAATAATATGCTGATGTGTTACAATGAGGTTCCCGATGTCCGAAGGTGGAGAACTCAGCTCAATATAGGCAAGCTGAGCAGAATGATTGCGAACTGGTTTCACACCGTCGTGAAACCGATTTCACCAAAATGTCCGCTCACAGCACCAAACATGCCCGACGCTGGCAGGCATGGAAAATCCCGGCGTGGGTTTCTGAGGTTAAGCAGTAATAAGTTGACCAGTGCTCCACCAGATGGCACTTGTGACATCTCAAAGTTTGCCAGTGCCTCGCTCTGAGACTTTAACCACAACTTCCTCCAGTCAGTCAAAAACAAAGTTATAACTTCACGCAAATAGTGCAATTTTACTGCTATTTATACATATCAATGGCAAAGTTGGTAGAAGTCTTATCCCTCAGCCAGGAAGTTATTGGTAAAATTGTTGTTTATATAATAAAAGTAAAAAAGGAATAAAAAACCACTTCCACCCAAACCCTGTAGAGACTTTTAATTTTTATTTTTACACACCTGTATTGATAGGAAGTTAATAACACTTTTTAAAATTTATTCTTTCATGGGACGTGGGTGTCAATGGCAAGGCCAGCATTCGTTGCCCATCCCTAATTGCCCTTAAACTGAGTGGTATGCGAGCATTTCAGAATGAGTCTTGTGTGCATAATTTGTCTCTTTCAAAACAAGGAATATATTTTTTAAATTGGACAGAGAGGCTGGACAACCCATCCATCCCACACCAAAATTAACCCCATAGTTTCACTGAACAGCACTCCAATGTTTCAATAACCAAGCCAATCCTAGCTACTGTAGAGTTCCATCTCCAGGTAGTATGAGGCTTAATTTTATGGTGCAGACAGTGGCAGACCAAATGTGTTTTATAAAAAAACTCACATCTCTGAGCTTTTGAACTGGGTTGCTTGTCGGGGGACACTGTAAAATGGAACCGGTGTCTACATGCGAAAGACAGTTAGCGTTCATAAAAACTTAGACAGTACTTGCACATCATCTACAAATTATAAAGCCAACACTGACAGGTGTTTATAGGCAGTTCATCTTCCTGTTCCCTTGGCCAGGAAATAGTGTGTAGTGATGGGAAACAGTTAAACATCATGACAATTGGGTTTGGAATCAAAAAAGAAAGCAATAGAACTTTAATGCTTATACCAAACAAAAACTAGGAGCCATGTGGTATGGTCATACCACTCAAGACAATTTTGGCGGGGGAAGGCAGTGACATAGTGTTATGGGCACTAGACTAGTAATCCAGAGACCCAGGGTAATGCTCTGAGGACCTGGGTTTGAATCCTACCACAGCACTGCAATCTGAATTCAATAAAAATCTGGAATTAAAAGTGAAAAGAAACCATTGTGTGAAAAACCCATCTGATTCACTAATGCCCTTTAGGGAAGGAAATCTGCCATCCTTACCTGGTCTGGCCTACATGTGACTCCAGACCCACAGCAATGTGGTTGACTCTGAAATGGTCTAGCAAGCCACTCAGTTCTCAAGGGCAATTAGGGATGGGAAATAAGTGCTGGCCTAGCCAGCAACACCCCATCACATGAACGAATAAAAAAAAATCTATAACAAAAACAATGGCAGGTAGGGCAACAGGCCCCAACTCTAGACCAACCACTTAGAAAGTGTGACAGACTAATAGAATCTCCCCATTTGATTTTCCATCTACCTCTTTTGACCTCTTTAATCTACATCCTACCACTCTGTGATGCCATGTATGGTGGTTTCACATATTCTTCAGAAGAATTTTTAAGCAGTGGTTTCACCTGCCTGTTCCAGTGGATATTAAGAATCCTGTCTGGTTATTTGAAAAGCAGATGAATAAGTGCTCCTAATGTCCTAATCAAGATACCTCTTTCAACTAATTCCACTAGAAAAGATTGCGGTCATTTATCTGATTGCAGTCTGGAGGAACGTTGCTGCACTGTTAGCCTACAGTTGCTGTATTTCACAGTAATTCATTACACAGGATGCCATGAGACACTTGGTCAGCGATTACAGAAAAAGTAGCAATTTTCTTTCCGCCACTGAGGAGCCCTATTCACCCAGGATATCCAAAATCATCTCGATGTCAACTGAAGGATTTGGATTTCGTTACATGTGTTTTCTCTTTTCAATTACTAAACCAAATTTATAATATTCTCATCAGTAAGAAGGAAGGATATATTTCTTGCTGACAGTGACCAGTGCTTGTGGTTGAGTGTAAAACCTGATGCTCACAAAGAACATTTGGTGAAAATTTTAATTAGCCAGAGATGGACATGTCATCAGATACCTTAGCAAAAAATTATTTCAGTAAACAGCGGGCTGGATTTTAGCCAGATTGAGGTTGTAGATTGATAATGCATTGCTAGTCAGCACTTGCACCTTTCAAGGTACATTTTCAGCATATGGGTTCAATATCTTCAATATTTGAATAGCATCATATAAAGAGCAAGTTATTAACATCTCACATACTGAGGAGACCTACAAAACTCTACAAAAAAGTACTTCTCCTTCATGTAATAGCACAAGATGGGCTTTTAAAGATAATAAAGTTACATCTCATCAATTTAAAACTAGGCAGGGAAAGACAAGAAGTTTTTTAAAGCATTGCCAGTCATCTCAGTAGTAGTAAGCTGTGTGAGTGATCCAGTTGGGTTTTTCCTCTCTTGCCCGCTTAGCTGAGCTATGGGATGTGAAGATGGATTTGTAAGCCTCCGATTTCTCTCCAGTTTCTGTAAGAGATCGCTTGGTGATGCCAGAAGCAGGTTTACCAGTTTTCCCAGATGCAGTGGATGTGGAAGATGATGCTGACTGTGCATTTGCTAGAAAAAAAAGTAAATACGGAAACTATTAGTCATTTGCTTCTGTTGTGCCACCCTTCCCAACAGTACAGGCTTACAAGTAGAGTGGTGATAAGATTGCAGTGGTGAACTGGTGTTTCAGATTGGCCACTGGGAGCTCCTTTAAATTATGTCCTATGCCTATGAGCTATTCAGTTGTTAGTGGCTTGAACAACCCCCCCATCAATTTAACATGCATAATCACACTTCAAATAATGTTGAATCCCCAAATGATCACTGCCTATCTGTCAAGAGTAAGGCTCAGGTTTTACATCAAACTCAAGAGAATTATCTTCTAAACGTTCTGAATGACAGTGGCATCAGTTATGTTATTTTCTGGAAAACCACTAAAAACAGTTAAAAAAAATCCATCCTAAATGGTCTCACATTGCACACAAACATGATCAAAGATTGGCCCCCCCAATCACACACACGCTGTAGTTTGACATGGGAGGAAGATTTTTTACCTGAAGACAGAGCAACAGAGCATAATTTTAAAATTAGAATTAGGCCATTTAGAATTGAATCAGGAAATACTTCATCACATAAAGGATAGTGAAAATCTGGAACTCTTTTCCCCACACCCACCAAAACACTGCAGATGCTGGTGGTCAATTGAAATGCTCAAGATTGAGATCACAGATTTTCGTTAGACAGGGCATCATGAAATATGGATTAATGATCACCTGGAAAACAAAAGCCACCATTTTCGGACCTGGGCATAAACTTTATCCCCTCCTCAGCTCCCTATGCAGATTGAACCAGACTGGGCAAAACCTTGGTATTCTGTTCAATCACAGTTGAGCTTTGAATTCCAAAACATTTCTACCACCAAGACTGCTTACTTCCGCTTCTGTAATATTACACACCTTCACTTTGTTCCTTTACTATTACTGGATCAAAATCATACAATACCCTTCCTAACAGCACTGTGGGTGTATCTACAATATATGGACTGCAGCAGTTCAAGGTGGTGGCTCACCACCACCTTCTCAAGGTCAATTGGGGATAGGCATTAAATGTTGGCATAGTCAGCGATGCCCACATCCTGTGAAACAATAAATTTTTAAAAAATTACAACCAGTTCAGAACTCAATTGCACACATCCTGCTCTGCACTAAATTCCATTCACATTGCACTCCTAACCTTGCTAAACTCTATGAGCTTCCTATCAACTACTGCATTAAATTTACAACTTTCCAAACAGCCACTTTTTCCACTAAGCATTCAGTTCACTTCTCATAAACCTGCATCATAATTGGTTTCCATTTTTTTATTCCCTTAATCTATATTTTAATTCTCTCTCCCATACAAAGAGCTTTGGGATCTTCTGAATGCTAAAGACCCTAAATGAATATAAGGTACTCAAACAGTGCAACCTTTGGTCAACTCCCTCAGGGATGATTATTTTTGTTTTGGGTGACACTTGGAAACTAATCCAGGTAAAAATTTCAGGCTCTATTCAGTGGCATCCAAATCAAATACAGCTAATCAAGCAAACATGCCCAGTTAAACACAAAACCATCAATGCTTTTGTCTTCTATTAAAAATTACACAGTTTTTTTCAATGTAGCCATTAGCTACAATCTTGTAATTTTAGCGTAAAGAGTCAGCAGAGATTCAGGGCTTTAAAAGTAAATGACTGGTGTGTTAGACAGTTGATACATTTTTCCATCAACTTTTCCTCACCACTTCTCCTGAAGGAATTAATGTTTTGTCAGGTAATGCCGCCACAGGAGTTGGTCAACTATCAGTGTCTTCCAGAGTGGCTATTTTTCACTTAAAAGGCTGGGCAGTGAGCATCAACAGGCCATGGAGGAAATCACAGCAGGATTGATGGTGTGTTTACACCCCATGTTCAGACAGGCATATCTTTTAAGTACTGAATCATGACTGAAAGCAAGTACTGAGGTGACATTTCGTTCCCTACATAACATAAGAACATGAGAACTAGGAGCAGGAGTAGGTAATTCAGTCCCTCAATCCTGCCCCGTCATTCAATACAATCACGGCTGATTTCATTTCGGTCTCAACTTTAATTTCCCGCTCTCTCCCCATAACCTTTCAACCCATTACTAATTAAAAATCTGTCTATCTCCTCAAATTCATTCAGCGTCCCGGCATCCACTGCACTCTGAGGTAGTGAATTCCACAGAATCACAACCCTTTGAGAAATGTAATTCCTCCTTATCTCTGATTTAATCTGCCACCCCTTAGCCTAAAACTATGGCCTCTCGTTTTAGAATGCCCCACAAGAGGAAGCATCCGCTCCACGTCTTCTTTGTCTATTCCCTTTAGCGTCTTATATACCTCAATTAGGTCTCCTCTCATCCTTCTAAACTCTAGCGAGTATACGCCTAAACTGTTCAATCTCTCCTCATAAAACAAGCCGCGCATCTCTGGAATCAATCCTGTGAATCTCCTCTGAACCGCCTGCAGTGCAACTACATCCTCCCTCAAGTAAGGGGACCAAAGCTGTGCACAGTACTCCTGGTGCGATCTTGTACAGTTGCAACAACACTTCCCTATTTTTCTACTCTATTCCTTTAGCAATAAATGCCAAAATTCCATTTGCTTTCTTTATTACCTGCTGTACCTGCAGAATAGCTTTCAGCGATTCATACACAAGAACACCCAGATCCCTCAGCACTGAAGCATTCTGAAGTTTCTCTCCATTTCAACAATAAGTCGCCTTTTTATTCTTCCGACCAAAATGGATAACCTCACACTTATCCACGTTAAACTCCATCTGTCAAATTTTGGCCCATTCACCTAACCTGTCCATAGCCATTTGTAAATTTCTTATTTCTTCATTGCAACTTACTTTCTAACCTATTTTGGTGTCATCTGCAAATTTAGCTATAGTATCTTCTATCCCTGAATCCAAGTCAATATAGATTATAAATAGTTGGGGCCCAAGGACCAAACCCTATGGCACCCCACTAGTTACAGCTTGCCATCCAGAAAAAGACCCATTTATCCCAACTCTCTACTTTCTGTTGGTTAGCCAATCCTCTATCCAAGCCTATTACCATATTACCCCTAACTCTGTGTGATCTTATCTTGTGTTTAATCTTTTGTGCGGTACCTTATCAAAGGCCTTCTGGAAGTCCAGATATACTACATCTACAGGATCCCCATTATCCACTTGGCTTGTCACATCTTCAAAGAGCTCTAGCAAATTAATCAAACACAATTTACCTTCATAAAACCTTGCTGACTCAGATGGATTGTATTGGACTTTCCAAATGCCCCATTACTTCCTTAATAATGGATTTACTCAATGACAGACGTTGTGACATCAAGGTCACAAAGATCAAACAAAATGTCCCTATTATCGCTTCCATCTGAGATCAGCTAACTCAAGGAAGACAAAAAAAATCCAACTGCAACTTGCTGATTTATATAGCTTAATATTAAACTGAGGAATCTGCATAATCCAGTGACTCAACCAAGGTAAACACTTCTCTGAACTTTGACAAATGCAAAATAGAACCACCAAAAGAAATAGAAGCATTGTAATAGCTGTACAGTGCTTCTGACAACCCAAATCCACTCCCAGCTCTTAAGTACACTGCCAACCACAAAAGTAAAACAAGGCAACATTGTGGGAACATAGAAGCAAAAGACTGCATATGCTGGAAATCTGAAACAAAAACAGAAAATGCTGGAAAAGCTCAGCAGGTCTAACAGCACCTGTGAAGGGGAAAAAAGAGTTAACTTTTTGAGTCTGTATGACTCTTCAGAGCTAAAGAGAAGTAAAATGTGATGAAATTTATACTGTTTAAGGGAAGCGGAGCAGGTGAAGCTGGGTAGAAGGCCAGTGATAGGTGGAGGCAAAGGAGAGATTTGCCATGTCATGGACAAAAGGACAAAGGGGTGTTAATGATAGTGGTACTGGCTAAAAGAGGCACTGATAGTGGCATTAAGGTCAGAAAGCAGAATATGATAATAGCAGGACAAGGGTAAGCACTCTGGAAAGAACATGAACAAGTGACAGATGGCCCTTGTGGGGTCGGGGGGGGGGGGGGGGGCACTGGTGGTGGAAGGGGATTGTTTAGGCCTCTGTTCAAGGAAGAAGTGGAGACCCCTCAGACCATCCTGCACGTCCATGGTGAAGAGGAGGCGGTTGGGGCCAGGGAACTGGAAATTTTTGGTATCATGTAGGGCATCAGAGGAATCGCGGATGTAGGTGGGAAGAGACTAGACAAGGGGAGAGAAAACAGAGTCAAGATAGGAAGAAATTAGTTCAATGGGGCAGGAACAGGCTGACACGATCGGACTACTGGGACAGTCCTGTTTGTGGATTTTGGGGAGGAGGTAGAAGCGGGCAGTCCGGGGTAGGATTATTAACAAACAGGACTGTCCCGGTAGACTGATCTTGTCAGCCTGTTCCTGCCCCAGCTCATTTCTTCCTACCTTGACTCCATTCTCTGTTCCCAATTGTCTCACTTCTGCCAAATAAAAGTTGTGGCTATAGATGCCCACTTGGGTCCAAGTTATGTCTGTCTCTTTATGAGGTATGTGGAACATTCCTTGTTCCAATCCTACTTGGGTCCCCTCCCAC
Organism: Carcharodon carcharias; assembly: GCF_017639515.1. Lineage (NCBI taxonomy): Eukaryota > Metazoa > Chordata > Chondrichthyes > Lamniformes > Lamnidae > Carcharodon > Carcharodon carcharias. The sequence goes on along the minus strand of NC_054480.1, from coordinate 76,758,081 downwards.
AACTCTTATTTTGGTACATTGATGACTGTTTCGGTGCTGCTTCATGCTCTCGTCTGGACCTGGAAAAATTTATCAATTTTGCTTCCAATTTCCCTTCATCACCTTCGCATGGTCCATCACTGACACTTCCCTTTCCTTCCTTGACCTGTCTCCATTTCTGGTGATAGACTGTCCACCAATATTCACTCAAGCTCACAGACTCCCACAGCTACCTCGGCTACAGTTCCTCACACCAGCTTCCTGTAAGGACTCCATCCCATTCTCCCAGTTCCTTTGCCTCTGTCACATCGGTCCTGATGATGCCACTTTCCAAAACAGCACTTCTGACATGTCTTTCTTCTTCCTTAACCAAGGTTTCCCATCCACCATGGTTGACAGGGCCCGCAATTGTGTCTGACCCATCTCCTGCGCCTCTGCCCTCACACCTTCCTCTCCCTCCCAGAACCACGATAGGGTCCCCCTTGTTCTTATTTTTAACCCCACCAGCCTCCGCAGTCAAAGGATCATCCTCTGCCATTTCTGCCAACTCTAGTATGATGCCACCACCAAGCACATCTTCCCTACACCCCACCCCTGTTGGCATTCCGTAGGGACCGTTCCCTCTGGGACACCCTGGTCCACTCCTCCATCACCCGCTACACCTCAACCCCCTCCCATGGCACCTTCCCATGCAACTGCAGAAGATGCAACATCTGCCCCTTTACTTCCCCCCCATCTCACCGTTGAAGGGCCCAAACACTCCTTTCAGGTGAAGCAGCGCTTCACTTGCACCTCCTTCAATTTGGTCTACTGCATTCTATGCTCCCAATGCGGTCTCCTCTACATTGGAGAGACCAAATGCAGACTGGGTGACTGCTCTGTGGCACACCTTTGGCCTGTCTGCAAGCATAACCCAGACCTTCCTGTACCTTGCCATTTCAACACACCACCCTGCTCTCATGCCCAAATGTCCGTCCTTGGCCTCCTGCAATGTTGCAGTGAAGCTCAACGCAAACTGGAGGAACAGCATCTCATCTTTTGACTAGACACTTTACAGCCTTCCGGACTTACCATTGAGTTCAACGCCTTCAGACCATGAACTCTCTCCTCCATCCTCACCCCCTTTTTTATCCCCTTTTTTCAACATTCATCTTCATTTTTTAATTTTTATTTTTTCATTCTTATTTTTTATCCACTTATTTTTGTTATCATTATCATTGTTTTATCCCCACCTTTTATCCTATCTTCAGTCTTTTTCCCGCCATCATCCCCTCCCCCCAGCCCACACCCACAAGGGCCTTCTGTCACTTGTTCATGTTGTTCTTTTCTGAGTGCTTACCCTTGTCCTGCTATTATCACAGTCTGCTTTCTATCCTTAATGCCACCATCAGCACCTCTTTTAGCCAGTACCACTACCATTAACACCCCTTTGTTCTTTTGTTTATGACATCTTTGTCAATCTCTCCTTTGCCTTCTTCTATCACTGCCCTTCTATCCAGCTTCACCTGCTCCACCCCCCTTAAACTGTATAAATTTAATCACATTTTACTTCTCTTTAGCTCTGAAGAGTCATACAGTCTCGAAACGTTAACTCTTTTTTTTCTCTCCACAGATGCTGTTAGACCTAAGTTTTTCCAACATTACGGGAACATTGCACCAAGAACAAAATTTGGCTAAGTAATAGAAGGTTGATTTAACTTCTTAGCCACCAAGGGAAAGCTAAACTCTTGTTCCTCAAACTGACTGCACTGTTTTTACCCAGTGTGAACTAATTTTGAATACTAACCAATTAAAAACATATTGATAAGTGCCATTTATTATTAATGCAGTGGCAGACAGCATGCTTCCTGGCCATTACATTCAGAGAGAATGAGGTATGTGTCAGGTCATTTCAGCAACTCTTATTTTCTTCAAGTTGCCTCTCGGGAATGATATTACAAGATAAGTAAAAATTACTCATTGCACATCCCCAAATCTTGGCCAGGTAGCCTAGCAGCCTTGGTGTATCTGGGAAGGTTCTGAGCATTTCTCTGAACACCTCCCAAGCAATCAGAAGTGCAGGTGCACAGACTGGTGTGCAGAGATGTTTCATCTCATCAATGAACAGTAACACTTTATATTGTAATTACAGGATTTTAATCCTAATTCTGTTCCAATGGCAGGCAGAGTGGAATCCAAATTTTTGTTTAACAATCTCTTTCAATTTTAAAAAAGGAATCAAATATAAAAATCTTACAAGCTGTTTAATAAGTACTACATTAGAAAAAAGATTGAAAATCCCCTAAATTCAAATTGGAGATTCATTAATAAGTTGTGGTCACACTGATTAAACTACAACTTGATGCAGTTTTTCCATAGCTGATAATGATTGGTACTTTGTTACCTGGAAAGATCCTCAAAAACACAGCACAGCTACTGTCAAGCTATGTTTACAACCTCAATGATTTGTTAACGTCTTCACTGATGTCTATGTTGAAAGTCTATAGATTGGACAACAGCCCCGCCTACCCTACCAGCAGATCAGATTCCAGTTTGGGATGAGACTTGATCACTGTGTGGAGAAGGCTGGATGGACCTGTCCATCATTTTCATATGTATGTATCACCAGCATTTGCTGTTTATATTTGCCACTGACAGCTCTTTGAGTCTATGGCAGAGATGCCAGTTTCCACCATTGTTACACAACCTCCAAAGCAAGAGTATCAGATTACTTATCCAATTGTCCATTTCCATCAAAGGCCAACCCGTGGAGAAAAGGGCATCAGTAAACCAAATAGATAACTAGCAAACAGGGATTACTGGCTTGCAACTGATCACATTTATAAAGTCAGTGCACATGAGACAGTTCACTCAAGGGTTTTGTTATGTTCCTAGAGGGGACAAACCAAATTAAGTAGGATATAAGTGCCATTTTTCTGAAATCTTGAGATTAAGACAAGGCGACACAGTGCAAACTAGTAACTTCACACTGAAATTCTTTGTGCAGAGAGTGATCAAAACTTTGGAATGAATAATGATGGATGAGAACCATTGAATCATTCAAGAAACAATTGGAGATCCAGGATAAACACAATTTGCTTGAAAGTAGAAAAAATACAGACAGCAAATAAACTCTTTACAATGCAGTTTATGCCAGTAGCTGAACTTGAGATCTTATCTCTCAAGTACGACAGCCAGAACCGAAACAGACATTACAAGAGAAACCAACCTGTACTGGTAGTGCTTGAATAACCATTCAGCATTTTGTCAATGGTTGCTTTATTTTCTTTGGGTTTCTCGGTCGATGGCCCTGGCATTTCTATGTAAAGAAAATAAGAAACAGTGAGCAAATTTACATACTAATAATTTGGAATGTTGTATCAGGAGATTAAGAGTCTAATTTCATATTTATTTTGGAACTTTTCAGCCTTATGTTTATAGCTCAGCTACAACATGCCCCTGCATCATTTTCAATTTGAGCTGGTGCTGCAGCATTATTCGAGTGGTCGATCTTGAATAAGCAGAACATTTTCTCTTCCTTTCAAGGTCCTTGTGTCCTTGTTATTGTCCCACATGTGCTAGTCACCAAAGGTAGAGAGGCAGTAAAGTTTTGGGAGAAATTTCTAGAGCTTCGGGTCATGGTGGCTGAAAGCACAGCCACCATTGGTGGAACCAAAAAATCAGGGATATGTAAGAGACCAGAATTGGAGGAGTGCAGAGGTCACAAAGGCTTGCAGAGTTGAAGAAAGTTACAGAGATATGGAAGGCCAAAGCCTTGGAGGGACTTGAAAAGAAGAATGAGGATTTTAACACCGAGGTGCTTTCAGGTTGGGGAAAGTGTAGATCAGCAAGCAAAAGATGATAGGTGAATAAGACTTGGAGCAAGTTGGGGTATGGTTAGCAGAGTTTGGATGAACATGAATTTATGTAGCATGGAATGTAGGAGGTTGACCAGAAAAGCATTGGTATAATCAAATGTAGAGATAACAAAGGCAAGGATGAGGATTTCAACAGTAGACAAACAGGAACAGGGTCAACCTAACAGGGTGATGTTTGAGGTGGAAATGGCTGTCTTAGTGATGGACTGGATTTGTGGTCAAAAACTCATCTTGAGTTCAAACACAACACAAAGATTGCCAATGGTCTAGCCAACTTTAGACAGCTGCCTGGGTTGGAAATAGCTGGCCAAGGAACAGTGTATGACAGGCAAAGACAATGATTTCAGCCTTCCCGATATTTACGATTGGTGTAGCAAGGCAGTGTCAGATGGCAAGATCAAGACAGTGGCCGTGCATATGGGTAGGAAACTTAACATGTCGGGAGAGATTTAGGGAGGAAGAGAGGGCAGCAAATTCAGAGGAGACAGGGTAAGAAAAGTTGGGATGAGGTTGAAATCACAGGATGAGAAGTCATTCACATGTGACCTTTCCAGTAAAGCACTGATTGCAGACAGTGAGGGAAGGGAATTGCAAGTTTCAATTTATTTCTCCTCCCTTGTCCATAACAGTACTCTACCTCACAAACCCCAATCCTTCAATGTTTATATTTTCTACTCTCCTGCTGCCATCCCTGGCTGGATTCCCTCTTAGATAATCTTATAGGTTCCTTCAGTGTTTCTCTCTTGGCATCTTCTAAAAAGCCCAAGGCATGTCACTGCCACCTAACAAACAACCCCAGTCTACTCACTTCCCTGCCCTGCGTCCCTGCCAGGGGCTAATCTTTCCAACCTCCATCCCATCCCTCAAATTGCTGCCAGTTCTCACCCTTTGAATTTTGCAAATAGATCCACTATCATCACCCCTCTCCACATCTCCCTCCAGAATGTGCGTTCACTTGTGAACTAGGCCCTTGCCACCCATGAGCTTATTTGGAGATCACGTTCAGATCATGGTATTGATGAGACATGGCTCATGAGTGACGATACCTTTCCACATAATGAAATTTCTCCACCCAGCTAATACTTTCTACTGCTTGCCCTACTCAAACCATCACAGTAGCGTTGTAACCCTTAACTCTAAATCACACCTTAGTCTGTCTCCCTACCCCTCCCTGAGCTTCTTACCTTTTACAGCTCTTTCACATCTCTGTTTTAAAAAAAAATCTCATTCTCCGCCCAAGTATCTTTTCTACTTTCCTCCCTCAGTCTCTACTGGTGGATGTATGCGTTTCTTAGCCCTGGAGGATGTGGTCAATTTAAATATCAGCAGCAGACTTTCATGGGCTTAAATAAAGAAGATTATTTATTCACATACTCACCCCAAAAAATCTAAATGCTACGTCAGTCACACATCACACACTGAAGAATGATGCAGTTAAAGAAGATAGTGCACTTTTACAAGGGTTAACCCAAAAGAATAGTTCACAGATCATGTGTTTAGCTTGTTGTAGGAAAATCATTCTTTGTAGGTTTGGTGAAGAAGAAAGTCTTTTCCATTCTTTAATTGTAGTTTAGATGGCTGGAGTTAGATATTAGGATTGCCACATGATTCCTTTGAAAAGATGAATGTTCAGAAGGTCAAGAGGTTTGGCACTTGCAGCTTTTGTATCAGGTCCAAAATCTTTACTGATGAACTTGAAGTTTGGAATCAGGGTAAGAGGTGTTTTAAAGACTTTATAACCTTCCGGTTCTAAAGAGGCAGAGGTGGTACCGTCTTATTGTTTCTGTTGTTCTGCAGTCTTCAGTGGTCTCTTAAAAAAACTGGCCAAGCTTCTTACGGGGTCTTTAATTAAACTTATTATCTCAAGCAAGTTTCGATCACATGACCAATACTGGTTTTGTCCACCCGGAATAGACTAGCTGAAAGCCATTGCTCCAAAATGAAGATAAAAGATGATTTCTTCACACTTACTCAGGATGAACTAGTTTCTACCCAGCTCTCATCGTTAGGGTTCAAATTTGGAATCACAGAGTCTAGAGTTGTGTTTTGGGTGAATCTCCAAATGATAGCCAGTGTTCTGCCTGAGTGTGTCCATTCAAGGGGGAGGCCCCTTCCCATGGTTATTCAGGCAGGCACTTTTTGGAATGTTTGAGATAGTCTATGTTGAATAAGCAAGGGTCACCTGACTCATGGCAGCCATCTTAAGAGTTCATCAATGTCTATTTCAAAATATATAGACAACTCCAGAAGCTTCTATATGAACACAGAGTCCATATTTAAAGTTGTGAATAGGACATGCCTTCACTGGGCATGACAGTCATCGATAGCGGAGTAAAGAAAGGAGGCAGATGAATGGCAGGAGATGAAAAAGACCAAAGAAGAGGTAGAGAAAGTGAAATAGAAGTGATGGGCTCAGGTCCGAATAGCAGCAAAACCATTCATATGAATGGATACAGGGAAACTAATCTATATGTGCGTGGTTATGTGCTAGTTAAAAGATAGCCATGCTTGAAAATACACAAGTACTAGGGAGGAGACAACACTTGGGAAAAACTAGATTTAAAGTCATAGATCCGCTAAAATTGCCATAGGTTATTTGGTGGGAAGTGCTTCGTCATCTTAATTTCCAAAAATTGAAATATTTCCTGGGGCTGCTATGTACACTATGTTATGTATCCCTTTCAGAACCCCAACGCCAACTATCGTCAAAGACAATCAGTCCAAGAACCAACTAACCTAGAATTCCAGCCCAAGTATGAAAAGGTACCTCCCTGCCCTTGCAACTTCAGTCTATACCACCACACCAAATGAAGATACAGTAGAAAGTCAGTTGAGTATCCTTCATCCAAATATTCAGGTTCCATATTTCCAAACTCTTTCTACATCTAAAATGGAATTCACAACGGCCCTAATGTTTGGTATTCATCCAGTGGAACGGGTCAATGAGGATGTGAACACGGATGGAGGATTCTTCATCCTATTTATCCGGATCTGGTGGGTGCCGGCAAACATCATCCGTATGAAAGCCTGAGATATCCAATACACAGTGTGCCATCAACTGAAGTTAATGAGAGTTTTCCTTCCATGTCTGGTTCTACTGCTCCAATAATGCAGATTCTGCTGCATATGGTGTTTCATCTCACATATCATGAATCAGTGGGGTAGAAACCATTATGGCTAATAGAGGAAACTCAGCTGGCAGCCCACGACCTAAGATGCATTGGTAAAGGCTCTAGCATCAATCTATTCACTGGACCCTGCCAGTGAGTGATAGCTTCCATTCAAATGCATCAACACCATTTGGGTCCCCAAAAAGGAGGGTTGAGGAGTAACAAGTGGTTCAAAGTAGTTTATTGAGAACATACGAACATACAAATTAGGAGCCGGGGTAGGCCATTCGGCTCCTCGAGCCTGCTCTGCAATTCAATAAGATCATGGCTGACTAACTGTGGCCTAAACTCCACATTCATGCCTACCCCCTAATACCCTTTGACTCCCTTGTTAGTCAAGAATCTATCTACCCCTGCCTTAAAAATATTAAATTACCCTGCCTCTACTACTCTCTGTGGAAGAGTGGTCCAAAGACTTGTAGCCTGCAGAGAAAAAAAAATCTTCTCATCTCCATCTTAAATGGAAGATCCCTTACTTTTAAATTGTGTCACCTAATTCTGGTCTCTCCTAAAAAGGGACACATCCTTTCAGCATCCACCCTATCAAATCCCCTCAGGATTTTAAATGCTTCAATAAGATAAATGCCCACCCTTTCCTCATAAAATAATCCTCCATCACAGGTATCAGTTGAGAAGCAATAGTTTGAATACAACAGGTAATCAGAACAAGCATCGTAGACTTATGACAGGTGAGATGATTTCCCGGTCCTTGATCAGATAGACAGAACGGCCGAATCTCTGCTGCTTGCCATAACGATCTCTTCCACACCTTCAGACTGATCAGTGTGTTAAGCTGAAGTTGGTATGAATCCACCCCTAGGAGTCCGCTCCCTTCATTTGCGATTTTACATTCTCAGGTGCCCTTTTATATAAGTTTTATAAGTTTTGGGGGCTGGTAGCCATCTCCTGCTGATCACTCATTCAATCACATTGTCCCATTCAATTGTCCAATTACCAAAGTATAGGTGTCCAAGGCACTCTCCTGGCCTAGGTCTCAACATCAATATCATCTTTGCTCATCTCTTGTAAAGACATCTTACTACCTTCTTAGATATACGGACATGACTCCTCCGAACTTATCAGATCTAGCTATACTTAGACAAAGGTCTGTTCCTTGGTCAGATAGTGGCCTGATGAATAGACCACACGTCAGCAGAAAGACTTTAAACAGAGAAGGAGGGAGAGGGAGGTGGAGAGAGAGAGAGAGTATTCAATTAATTTCTTAAAATTTTATAAGGCTAATAGAAAGCCATTTCTTACACCATGGTGAACTGCACTTATTAATAGGACCACCCCATAATGACTGAGTTGGAGGTACAAGCCCAGGATTTACACCACCAGTACTGCTGTCAGCCAACAAATGTTCTATGGTTATGGCTCATGAAGGCAGCTCAGCACTACATCTTACTGTTCCACCTAACCTGTCATCATAATCCACTGCACTGTCAGATGAGGAATGAACAAATGTTAGTCAGTCAGTGCTAACGTTAACAAAGAAAAGGAGGATAATGAAACTCACAAATGCTTGGGTTCAGAAGAGAAGTCAGGTGAGAGGAAAGATTCCAAACTGTCAACCAGCACATCATGAACAAGTAGCCATAATGCCAAACTGCGCCCCTTGAGCAAAAAGCAAAAAGAGGCAAAAGGAGAGGGGCTAATAATAATCATGAACACCATCATGACATGACACCAATGAGGCCTCCAAGGAACCTGGATGCATGTGTCAACTCCACCATGACAATGCCAAACCACAAATAAAACTGCTTAATCTCCACTATGTTGTGTCAGTCATTCTCTTAGAACAAATCAGAGAGTGTAGTTTGAATCCAAAAGCTACCTTCTTAAATGGAGAGAAGAGAAGATTTTTGTATTAGTAGGAGAGCAGTCACTGCCCCTTTGGGCTGCACATCCTGGTCTTGGAAATAACCACAGTGCAGTGAACCACATGTAAGAACTCTATGTCACACACAAAAACAAAAATAGCTGGAAATACTCAGCAGGTCTGACAGCATCTGCGGAGAGGAATACAGTTAACATTTCGAGTCCGCATGACTCTTCATCAGAACTCTATGTGCCTGGTTTAGCTGAAGGCAATGAGCAAGAGAGACATGTCGTCTATCATCTTCCTCCCCATGGAAGAAACTTTGTTCTGCCAAACAGGTAATAAACTGGCAAATTCTTTCTGGGACTGATTTGCAAATGTTACGTGCATTTGTCGCATCCATCTAAAAGGGCGGGGTGGGGTGGGGACGAGTTGGCACAAATTGGTGAACCGCTGGATCTCTGCATCAAAAAATGTCCAAAAACAGCCCAAAAGGAAAAAAAAATCCTCTTCACAGTGCAAAAAAGGAGTTAGTGTCAATTTTTTTTATATCCCAGTATGCTTCAATGAAACTTACAAAGATGTGAGACTGTTTTGAAACAAACTTCCAAAAGTCCTGTTTTGCTTGCTTTATATTCAGTTAGTCATACTACTTAAGAAGAAAACTTTTGATGCCTTTGGCTTGCAGCATTCCGAGCAAAAGCACTTGTCTTATTCAATTAATACATGACCACTCCCTTGTAATTGGCTGGAAGGGATCATTAGTCAATGGACAAAATATTTTACAGAACTTCCCTTGCCTTTGTGATCAGATATATCTGGAGGGCCAACATAATGTACGCATTAGAAAAGCTAGTTCATTTCATCTACAGGGACTTATTTTATGTAAAATGAGCAAAACTATATTTTTGTGTTATTAGACTTTACAACGTTGTATTTTAAGGTAGCTGGGCATTATGTGTACTTGAAAATTGAAAGGCCTTTGATTAAGGCCCTTGGTAAGACTTATAATATTGCAACAGATAATTTTGCAGATTCTAGTTATTGAAGGTTTGTCATGGGCTTATTTAGATGTGCTACAATTCCTGCACATTGTACTGTTTAAACATAACTTATGAAAAACACAAAGAAAATCCAACATGGACTGACTGGACTGAATGGCTCATTGCTGCTATATTTATCCACAGCCATCCTGAATCATCACCATAACCACATGAAGCTGATGTATGAGCCAACTTCTAGAATGGGATTCTACTCCCTCTCTTGTTTTTCTCCCTTCTCAGAGCAATTTTTGCAGTGACAATTTTACAAGGACAAAGAAACCTTTGAGTGGGTTAAATGACCTGTAAGTAAAGCCTCCACTTTATTGGTTACTGAACCAACCGTTGAACTTGTTTGGAACTTCAACTGAAGGATGGCGTTTGGACCTTCACCCTGCCCATATGAATCCATATGAATGTGACCAAGAAGCATAACAAACAACAAACAGTTCCTGAGAAAGATCCTTGCTAGCACTTGATACGGTGGGAGCAGAGATGTGCTTCTAATGATTTCACAGTCTCTTTGCACTAAGTGGAGGCATATTTTAATATTCTTCTATTAAGATCATCTTGCAATTAAGTGGTCTTTTAGAGAAATGAAACACAGAAATGCTGCAAATATACAGCCTTTGTGGCCGCACCTTTGAAAAATAATGAAGCTTTGCAAGTTAAAATAGATGAGCTTGAAATATCAAAGAAAGCTATTCTCTATGTAATTGGGTTTCCAGGATTGGTCTCTGAACTGATACAAATAAAAGGTACGCACTGTGGGAAATGACACAAAGATCTGAAAATAATAATAAAATGTAAAAACTCAGATCCAGAGCAAGGGCTCAGACTGTACTGGAAAATTATATGGCTGCAGAATATGAACTTTTTAAAGGCATAGTGTGTCTGTTGAAATTTCCCATTGTTGGTGGCAGTGGAGAGTGGACGGGGAGGATGGCTGGGAAAGTGCATGAGGGGACAGGTTTGGTGGTGGCAAGCTGCAGCCTTGAGTCACTTTTGACTATGAACTGAAGTTACCCCAAAAATTCTGTTAAAATTCTATTACGGAGTGTGGGTGGGGGAGGGGGTGAGGGACACGGTGGGAAAAGTGAGTGAGGAAGGGTGGAATAAGTGAGGATGAGGAGGGGAAGGCTGGGGAAAATGTGAGGGCCAGGGTGGGGAGGGGGAGGGGCCAGAGTGGGGAGAGAGGGGACCAGGGTAGGGAAGGAAGGGGGAGCTGGAGATAAGGATAAGGGAGTGGGGAGGCAGAGAGGAGGGAGGGAAATGGGATGAATAATGAGGGAGGGGAAGGGGGTGCCCAGGGGCGGGGCAAGGGGCACACGGGGATGGGGCAGGGGCCATGCGAGGGAGCGCAATACATATAGTGTGCAAAGTGGTGCAAGAGAGAGTGAGGGAAAGAGTAAGAGTGAGAGCAGGAGCACTGGCTTGGTGGGGGGACACACACACACACACACACACACACACACACACACACACACACACACACACACACACACACAAGCAAGAGACAGTCAGAGGGGATGTGTGTTATTAGTAACAGGCCTGAATTAAGAAAAAGGAATTCTGAGGGAGTTCACAAGGCCAACTTTTAAGGAACAAATTTCCGTTCCTTATATGGAAACCTGATGCAGTTATCAGCATTTCTCGGCTATTTCTTGCCCAGAGTTATTCCTCTTAGAAATTACATTTTTTGAAAATGATTGCCAGCAGGAATACAAAGGAAAACAGAATGAACAAGGCAAAACATATAAAACAGGAAAATTAGTGTACATTTTACACGGTCTTGTATGTTACTGATAGTAACTTAGAAGACAGGGTATAACAACAGGACAATATACTATTAATACAAACTGCATTCTGGATATAAGCAAAAATTTACATTGAGGTAGAGCTATCCTCCTGCATATATCAATGAGAGAAGCTGTTTTCTTGGGTTGTCCCTTCATGCCAGCAGACTATAAGAGAGATCTACGTGCCAGTCAAGCAACCAGGCACATTGGCAGCAGTACTGATTTGAGTGGTGCCTGTGCAATTACAACATATATACATGATGTCATCTACACAAATTGCTGGGATCATACTGGGGTCAAGGGAGGTTTATTCAGTGGTAGCAGTTATTAACAGGATGCTGGTGCCCACGAAAGCATTCTTATTACTGAGAAGAAGAAATGATTGCAGCAAGGCCACAGGGCATGAAAATACCATTCTAGGGTGCCACTTTGGAAATCTAGCAAAATAACACTATTTCTTTTTGGAGTAGAGGGGAGTCCTGCAATGAGGAACATAACCCAGTAGTATGGGTAGAAGCTGGTGTCTCAGTTCCAGGAGGTGGGAAACAAACTTGTTTGTCTCCGCAATGTAAGCAATGTAATGAAAGGGTTAATGACTGACAACAAGTTCAGAGCAGTATTTGTTTTATGGAAATTGGATTGGTGTAATACCTCCTAATAAAATCGATACTTGTTAATGACAATGACACTGCTGAACTGAATAGGATAATTTACATTGAAATAGAAAAATTAATTGCAGTAAACTGACTGAAGCCAGACAGATAATCACAGCAGGATAGGAGGAAGTCCTCTTATGGCTAAGCCAATGGAAGACAACTAGGGAATATGCTAACCAACCAACAGCTGATCTTGCATCCAACTAATCAATCACACGCAGAGGAGATTGTGATGGTATTCTAAAAGCAGGTACAGTGTCTCTAAACCGGCTACATCAGGACCAAGGCCATGCTGGATTTCAGATCTTGCCAGATTTTGGGTCAGGCGTCTAGGGCCATGGGTGGTAGGGTGATCAACTCCTGGGGAGAAAAATAAGGGATACTCAGGTAAGAGGGTATGTTGGAGTAGGGTAGGTGGGGGGTGCTGCCAGAGCTGTAGGAGTAAGGAGGCGTGGGGTGGACAGCCAGAGCTGTGAGAGGGCGAAAATGGAAAGAGAATGGTTACTGCACATGCATGAGATCTATCAACCCAAATTAAACAAAAAACAGCAGCCCGGATGCATGCAACCTGGGTCACAGGACAGCGGGCTCAATTAAGGGACAATCCTGTAAAATAAGGGATGGTTGGTCACCCAGATGGGCGATTCCGATTTGATGGGATCAAGGGTCACCTGGAGCATAAAACTAGACCCGTGCGCATGCAGCTATGGATAAAGTTGCTCACCATCCTGACTTGGAAATATATTTCCGTTCCTTCACTGTCGCTGGGTCAAAATCCTGGAACTCCCTCTCTAACAGCACAGTGGCTGTACCTATACCACATGGACTGCAGCAGTTGAAAAAGGCAGCTCACCACCACCTTCACTAGGGATGGGCAATAAATGCTGGCCCAGCCAGTGAAGCCCATGAATGAATAAAAAAGAACTAGACCTAGTCTGGAGCTACACTGCACCAATGCAGCATCTAGCCGGATTGTCCAGGTAAGTTTTTTTTTATTTTACTCAAATAAAATTGATGCATGGCACAATCTACAAATGTTTGGTTTTTGGACAACTCAGCTTTGAGGCACGACTGTAGAAACAAAAGAACAGTGTAAAAACAAAATACTGTAGATGCTGGAAATCTGAAATAAAAACAAAGAATTCTGTAAATACTCAACATCTGTGGAGAGAAACAGAGTTAACACTTCAGGTGATGGCCTTTCATCAGAACTGAAGGAAGATAGATTTTTAAGAGTTTTATGCCTGTAGAAGGGGGAGGGGGCAGAAAGAACAAAAGGAAAAGTCCATGACAGGGTAGAGGACAGAAGATATTAACAAACACAAAGATTTCATGATATAAAAGCCAAAGATATTGGTAATCGGTATAGTTAAGAAACAAAGGTTGTGTCCCAGTGAGGCATGAATGGCTACATAGCAAGCATCTGAATGCAACATGAAGGGATAAAGAAAGAAACAGGGTGGAAAAAAAATAAATAAGCATGGAACAAGATGGAGGCAGAGGTTAGGGTATAAAGTCACTGAACTCAATATTGAGTCCAGAAGGCTGTAGGGTGTTGAGTTGAAATACGTATATATCTTTGTGTATATAAACCCTTAAAAAAAGCCCACACAGCAGAGGCTGCAGAAAGAAGGCAGAAGATATTTGTCGAATGGAAGAGTCCTGGTGAACCAAGCATTCAACCAATCTTGGTCACAGATCATACTTCAGTGACCTACAGTCATCTCAGACTGACCACTGAGGGGTAAATGCATGATTGAAAATGCTTAGTTTAAAATTCTCAATAAAGATATGGATTTAGTGTGGAATTGTGTCAATCATAATTCTTAGTCTCCAAGCTTACGAGGGGTAAAATCACCTACAGCATGCTGACACTTAGCTGAATCTTACAATCCCGCCTTCAGGCGTTATGGCAATCTTGGTGGAACATTAGAACAAGATTACACCAAACTCTGGCAATAATCCACCTATTTTTCAAATGCACAGGCATTCTGATTTTCTTGGAGACCACTCTATATAGTTATCATGCTTGTGTCCCATTTAAAAGTGGCAAGCAATAAATTAACTGCACTGCCAACTCCAATTCTTTTTAGGTGCTGCAAGATCAGGGACTTTCAGTGGCTTCTGGGTTGCACACACATGACATGGTATTCTGGAATTTTCGGTGTCTTGTGGTTTAAATGCCATTAATGTTAAGTTTTCTGTGTAACTGTACACAAGTAACAAGGTTAAACACACTGGTCCATAATTTATGCCAGTGGCAAAGTGGCAGTTGACTTTGAAGAAAGCTGCTCACAAAGATCTAGCAATCTCTGTAGCATGGATTTCACTTTTCCTGACATTAATTTCACTCCAACGTCAGCTTTAGGGGATCTCAGGCGTCCAGAAACAGAGGAAAAGCAGCCAATTACATTGAAGAATTATCTTTGGTAAAAAGCTCCGATTATCCTTCACCCTTTAGTCATTTAGCAGAAAGCAAAATAAAGATTGGGAATTAATCCCAGACAAATGGGATTAAGGTAGAAGCTGAAACCTCAGTCAGAGAAATAATTCTTCTTATTTTGAAAGTCTTTTTTTTAAATCAAAATGGAGACATTTGACGTTCCACAAATATAAAATTAGCTTTTCAGGACCAGAGAGGTTTAATAAAATAATTATGACATAGAATGCTGCTAAAAACCCCATTACCCCTCATTCAACAAGGCATAATTTTTTTCACATATTTATAGCAAGACGAACACATAAAAAGTGAAGGTTCACACCAAATCAAGTGATTTCTAAGGTTTCTGCCTACAAGGGCTGTAACAGTGCATTCTGTGGAAGAGCAGAGAATCATTGACAGCACTTGTGGATTTCTGCTGTGTAACAGCATCTGTACAAATGCGAGTTTCACAGAGCAGTGAAGACAAACGCCTACAGTTTTGACAATATCATAACCGCAAAAGACGGGCCATTAGAGTCTCACGCACAGGTCAGGGCGTCCTATCCACAAAGCTTTTTGAATCACTGGAAAATCAGGGACTGTGCAAAGCAGAAAGTCAGAGTGACCTGTGATTCCTCAATATCATTTTTAAAAAATAAATAAAAATCTTTAAGATAGTTTAGATTTCTTACAATGTTAATTTTTGTCTTTTGTGCTGCTTCAGAGTGAAGTGACATTACATGAAGTCACATAAAACAGTAAGAGCAAAAAAATTAGTTTTGAGTGTCTTGAATTACTGCATAACAATCAAATGAGAGCTGTACAAGCATCATGGTTGCTACAGACTGTTTTGTGGTCTACTTTACAAAGGCTGTGTCTGTGGAACATCTTGGAAGTTTAGAATTTGCTGCAAAATTATTCATTTCATGATCTTCGAGCCAGGGAAATGTATTTTAGTGACAAATTTTATACAGTACCTTCAGTAAGTGCAGACTTCGCAGCAGCCTGAGTTGCCTTAGATTTCTTTGCTTTCTGGGGGGGCAAAAAACAAGTGGTAATATCCAACATGAAAATAATATGCAGCAACATGATATAGTGTCGTTCACAGCTAAAAGGTCTGAAGCCAGCAACATGACACTCCACAGACAATGATGGTGAGGTTCTGCTCTTCCAACTGATACATTTAGCAATTCACAGAACAATGCAGAACTAAACCATACAATCATTGTCATCCTTATTCTATGCTGAGTTAGTTATTCCCAGTAAGGCATTACAATAAATCCTAACCTCCTTGAGTGAAAACAAACATGCAGGATTGTTATTTTCCGATCCTTATTCAATGATTCCCTGGTCATGTCCACAGCAGATAAGGGCAGGATGAAGTTTGACGGCACAGCCTCTAAATTTTATGCTTTGTCACTGCTTGCAGTGTAGCACACAAGGAATGACCACTTGTTCCATGGACTGGAAAGGCATGGAAAAATGTTTTCCAGCAGGAATCAAAGGCTTCAGGTGAGAATGAGAGAAAAAAAAATGGAGTGGAAAGGAAAAACCTCAAAAAAATTGTGAGGTTGAACAAAGGGTTTTAAACAAAGCTAAATAGAAATATAGAAACTAGGAGTTTCAAGAAACTTCGAGCCTGCTCCGCCATTCATTATGCTCATGGCTGATCATCCAACTCAATAGCCTGCTCCTACTTTCTCCCCAAACCCTTTGATCCCTTTCGTCCCTAGAGCCACATCTAACTCCTTCTTGAAAATATACAATGTTTTGGTCTCAACTACTTTCTGTGGTAACAAATTCTACAGGCTCACCACTCTCTGGATGAAGAAATTTCTCCTCATCTCAGTCCTAAATAGTCTACCCCATATCCTCAGACTGTGACCCCCTGGTTCTGGACTCCCCCACCATCAGGAACATCCTTCCTGTATCTACCCTGTCTAGTCCTGTTAGAATTATATAGGATTCTATGAGATCCCCCCTCATTCTTCTGAACTCCAGCGAATATAATCCTAATCAACTCAATCTCCCCTCATATGTCAGTCCCGCTATCCCAGGAATCATAGGAGTAAGTACATTCAAAGGTACAACTATGAATGTGTGGCAAGCAGGGGATGCAACCTTTCAATGCAGGTGGCACATGGAGAATGAACTTTCATACAACATGGTCGTGGGCTCCACACATTGTTCGGTTCCAGCTACCCTTTCCCATGCTACATGGGCCTGAGATTGCCAAATTTGACGGCGTTTTTTCTGGGACAAAAGTGGAGTAGGGGGATAGCGGGGAGGGACAATGCGGCTCGCCATTATGAAGGACCAATTGTGAACTTGCTTGGAACTGTAACGGGTTTGACTTGGGACCACTGACACCACAAAAGGAATGCCAAACTTTCAGTAAATTGTCAGACAAGCAGTTCAGAGTTTTGTACTCTTTGAAATAATGCAAAAGTTACTTTAAGTGGGGTTAGAACAACTGATGCTTGTTTTCATTGAACTGAAGCTGGGTAAAGCTCATAGATGCATACAGCACTGCTTAGAGGCTACTGCTCCAAAACAATATAGCCTAGTCTTACAAGTCAAAGAGAGCTGGCAATTTCCAGCAAATCTGTGGGATTTTCAGTTGTAGGCTAGATACATACCAAAAACAAATGCAATTGCTTAAAGTAAGCTGTGCCTAGGCCATGAAGTTCCATGAACAGATTGTCAGTGGTTCAATTAAATTGTTTGCTTATTACCACTGATGGCAGCCAATCCAAGCAACTGGGCACCTCCAGTTATTGTTAGTGTCTCCTTGTAACTTTAAGAGGACCTGCAAGATGTCACTGAAACATCATCTGCAAATGCATGAAGCTCAATCTTACCCAGCCACTCAGCGCTGCAAGCAAGACAATCAAAAATATGGTCACAGGCTGTATGACTAGGAAAATAGTGATAACAACAAATCCTTCAACGCTGTCAAAAGTTTCACTAAAATATTCTTTTTCATGTTGCACTATTTTTCCTCTTTTCCCAAGAGTGAGAAAGCAAGAAAATGTCACAGAGGTGAAGCTCATCCACAGTGAAAACAGAAGTGTTGTAGAGGCCTAGAAATTGACCCCAAAGTTTTTCCAGCCAGAAGCGTACAAGTCTTCATATTGGGAAAGGACAAACAAGAGGCCAATTACCCACACCTGAAACAAGCTTTAGGTCCTTAGCCTATGCAAATAAGGGGCCTAATGCCTGCTTGAGGTTCCATTCCAACATTGTAGGCTATACTCAGGGAAACCAGACCAACAGAATGTTTGCAACAAAATTGAAAATTAACTTAACCTGAAATTGGAGTTGTAGGAAGCAGAAATGCTTCTCCTGATCCCACAATAAAGGGCTTTGCTAATCACTGCTGCTCCCAACCCTAAGGTGCCCAGCTCCTGTTCTCCACCCGCCCACTCACCCGGCTCTCACAATTCCCTCCCCTGCAAATGATAATCCACAAGCCCCGATATTTCCCCAATAGGGAATTCAGAAGAAACTTCTTCACCCAAAAAGAGTAGTAAGAATATAGAACCAGCTACCACAGGGTGTGGTGAAGTGAATAGCACAGATGTATAAAGGGAACCTAAACAGGCATTTGAGGGATAAGGGGATAGAGGGTTATGATGGTAGATTTAGATGAGGAAAGATGGGAGGAGGCTTGAGTGGGGCATAAAAACCATCATTGACAGGTTGGGCCAAATGGACTGTTTCTGCATTGTGTAGCAAATGTAATTTCACCATCCCCATCCCCCCCAGCCCCAGTGACGACAAACCCCGAACACAACACACGGCCCCACACTCTTCCGCCATCCTCTTCCCCGATTGGACCCAAAGCACTTACCTGAGGGCCTCCTCAAATTAATTTCACAGAAGTCCTCTCCATTCACTGCCAGCAGGCTGTAGTGCCATCCTGACTCTAAGACAATGAGGGGTGAGGCCCAATATCATGGGTGCCTCAGGTCCCACCATTCTGATGCAGGGTTTATACTCATCACTACCCCCACGTGACCCAAGATGAGCTCTCCCAAATTTCTCAGTCAACTCAATAGCTTCGATAAAGTCCTTTCATTAGTACAATGGATCATGGGCTCCCTCTGCTTTCATACAACTCCTCAGCTGTCTTTTGCTCCCTTGCAAATATTGGGAATACTGCTATGCTTGTGCTAGACCATCTCTCTGGAAAAGTTATGAGCAACTAATGAGGATGTTGTATCTCGATTGTACTGAGGTGATCTACAATCTCCAATTCCTCCATAACTACCTGTTTTAAAAACCACACATTTCCTTTCGGTTTAGTGAGCAGCACAGTTAACATGGCGGAAATGGTAGCACTATTGGCTGAGAAAGAAAATATTACAGGATAGGAAATAGAGAGGTAAGAGGAAGTAAGCTAAGAAAATAGCCAGTTGTCCCGTAGCCTACCGAAACCCACCACGGACAAGAAGGAGGAAGATGTGAAATGTTAACAATCCTCACTATGTTTAACTTGTACCTTATGTGCGTGCAGATAAATGTTAAAATGAAATTGTAAGCTTTGTGTGAAAATCAGGAAAGCATTCTTGGAGCACAGCCAAAATAAAATGAACTTTTTGCGTGATTAATTGCATAAGTATGGTGGCCAGCTTGTTTTTTTAACTTCCCTTTTCTTTGTATTCTATGTCTCGTAGCCTGTGGATTGTGTTCTAATTTGATGCAACATATCTTGTAAACTAAAATAAAAGCAAAAAACTGCGGATGCTGGAAATCCAAAACAAAAACAAAAATACCTGGAAAAACACAGCAGGTCTGGCAGCATCAAGGAGAGGAACACAGTTAACGTTTCGAGTCTGAATGACCCTTCAACAGAATGAAGTAAAAATAGAAAAGAGGTGAAATATAAACTGGTTTTAAGGGGGGGGGAGACAGGTAGAGCTGGACAGAGGGCCAGTGATAGTTGGAGATTGCCGAAAGATGTCACGGACAAAAGGACAAAGAGGTGTTGAAGGTGATTATATTATCTGAGGAATGTGCTAATTAAGGGTAGAAAGCAAGACAAGCAAGATACAGATAGCCCTAGTGGGGGTGGGGTGGGGTGAAGGAATCAAAAAAGGCTAAAAGGTAGAGATAAAACAATGGATGGAAATATACTTAAAAATAACGGAAGTAGGTGGGAAAAGAAAAATCTATATAAATTCTTGGAAAAAAAGGGGGGGGGGGGGGAAATCGGAAAGCGGATGGGGATGGAGGAGAGAGTTCATGACCTAAAATTGTTGAACTCAATATTCAGTCCGGAAGGCTATAAAGTGCCTAGTCGGAAGATGAGGTGCTGTTCCTCCAGTTTGCCTTGTCCTTCACTGGGATAATGCAGCAAGCCAAGGATGGACATGTGGGCATGAGAACAGGGTGGAGTGTTGAAATGGCAAGCGACAGGGAGGTCTGGGTAATGCTTGCCTTCTGCCTATCCTTCTTTCTCCCACCCAAGGACTCCTATTTCACTTTCTACTAGCTGCCAGCACTCCCCTGTAACCTTCACCTCCCCTCCAAAGCAATACTGTTTAAGGTCATTTACTATCCTTTGTTTTTGATTGGATTTGCCAGATTAGAAAATTAAGCACAGTCTAGTTCTGTTGGATCTGTGGACCCTTTTACACTTGCCCCGTTTTCTGTCATAATTTCTGAAGGGTGCATGTAGGAAGAGTGGTTCCAATTTCAGTCATTCCACGCAAATATTGCCACAGCATCATGCACCTCATTTTCCATCACTTCCACCTTCTTTGTGCCATTTACTCTCATGGCAGGTATCCAAAGCTTTCAGGAAAAGACAGGAGGATATGTAAAAGGTCTAGTATCAACATTCATTACATCAGTTTAAAGCTAATTTCTGCCAAATTTTTAGAGGGTTTTTATATTTTAAACCTTCTTGTCAGCTACGTTGGTAACATCGACCTTTAGTCATTTCTCATGGACAATGACATTTTCTATCCCCCTGCACCTCCATTCCTGACGGGGAACAATAGGTATCCTATTGGGAATCTCACTGTACTGTTGCTTTTTGAAAGCTAAGGAACAGCAAAAGAAGTCAGGTTGGTTAGGCAGCACGCATCCACAGTATCCCCATGCCAGAGTATAAGCTATTTCATGTAAAAAGCTGACTCACAGAGCACCTCATCACAGGCATCTCATGGCCAGTGGCTATTAATATCAGGATTCCCTTACGTTTTTTGCTAGTCACCTCAGGCTGCCATTAATGATATTAGTCAGCTAGTTGTGTTCAGGTGCAGTGAATCAATCACAGACGCATTATTTGCTACAACATTTTCATTTACTTTTCATGAATTCATGACAGGGCACTGGAATTTTACAGACTAGCAGGATTTCTGAAAGTCTAAAGATTATACTTCATAATAGCCCCACCATTGATGGCCATGCCTTCAACTGTCTAGGCACCAAGCACAAAGGAAGATGGTTGTGGTTGTTGGAGGTCAGTCATCTCAGCTCCAGGACATCACTGCAGGAGTTCCTCAGGGCAGTGTTCTCGGCCCAACCATCTTCAGCTGCTTCATTAATGATCTTCCCTCCATCATTAAGGTCAGAAGTGAGGATGTTCGCCAATGATTGCACAATGTTCAGTACCATTCGCAATTCAGATACTGAAGTAGTCCATGGCCAGATGCGGCAAGGCCTAGACAATATCCAGGCTTGGGCTGACAAGTGGCAAGTAACATTCGCGCCACCAAGTGTCAGGCAATGACTGTCTCCAACAAGAGAGAATCTACCCATCACCCCTTGACGTTCAATGGCATGACAATCACTGAATCCCCCCACTATCAACATCCTGAGGGTTACCATTGACCAAAACTGAACTGGGCTAGCCTTATAAATACTATGGCTACAAGAGCAGGTCAGAGACTAGGAATCCTGCGACGAGTAACTCACCTCCTGACTCCCCAAACCTGTCCACCTTCTACAATGCACAACTCAGTAGTGTGATGGAATATTCCCCACTTGCCTGGATGAGTGCAGCTCCCACAACACTTAAGACGCTTGACACCATCCAGGACAAAGCAGCCTACTTGTTTGGCACCACATTCACAAACATTCACTCCCTCCACCACCGATGCACAGTAGCAGCAGTGTGTACCATCTACAAGGTGCACTGCAGGAATTCACTAAGGCTCCTTCGACAGTACCTTTCAAACCCACGACCAGTACCATGTAGAAGGACAAAGGCAGCAGATAGTAGGGAACGCCACCACATGGAAATCCCCTCCAAGTTACTCACCATCCTGACTTGGAAATATATCACTGTTCCTTCACTGTCGCTGGGTCAAAATTCTGGAACTCCCTCCCTAATAGCACTGTGGGTGTACCTACACCACATGAACTGCAGCAGTTCAAGGTGGCAAGCAAGCTCTGGAATTCCCTCCCCACACATCTCCGACCCTCTACCTCACTTTCTTCCTTTAAGACAGTTCTTAAAAGCTAACTCTTTGACCAAGCACTTGGTCACCTGACCTAATGTCACCTTTGTGGCTCAGTGTCATATTTTGTTTTATATTGCTCCTGTGAACCACCTTGGGACGTTTCATTATGTTAAAGGCATTATTTAAATATAAGTTGCTGTTGTTGTTGTGTATTCATGCAGTCCTCAATACTCCATTGTTCAGTGCTATTAATTACACCAATAGGAAAGCACTCCACTCTTTTTTAGTGTGTGTCGGGTTTACAAAATTCATAACAATGTTGATGCTTGCCCCGTTAAGCTGTTGGCAGTCTTTAAATCCTGCAGCAGCATGCTATTTTCCCTCCCAATCCGAGGCTATTCCAACACATGAAGCTCCACCCCAAATTCCAGGGTCTGGCAATGAAAGTTACAACAGGATCAGTACCAACAGCTGGTGGGCATGAACCCCATGCAGCCAACAAATCCAGGCCTTGATCTCTACAGCATATTAGTCTTTGTATTTCCTTTGATATTCAATTTTTAAACATTTAATTCTCATTGTGCATTATAACAGGCCAACTTCCAAGCTGCAATCCACTACCCTATCAAACACTTATAAAAGTTCAAAGATTCTGAATTTGATAACTTCTAAGAAATGAATGAAATAAAACAGACAGTTAAAGAAATACACAGTAAGCTCATCAGGATCTCAGATGACAAGTGACTGGCTAAATTCTTATATGTAGACCCTTTGTCAGAAATGAAACTTAACAGAATTGTTCAAAAATAATTGTTTCCTGTTTTTTAAAAGACAGTAAGTAATTCAGAACAAAACCAACTCTTCATTTACCAGTAATTTTTCCCCAAACTTTAACTCTATCTACCCCTTCAAATATTTGCTTTCTTATTCTAGTCCAAGAGAGTGAATCCCTACGAGCTTGCTCAATGCTTTTTAATAGATTTAAACTCAGTGATACTAAAACATACACTTTGTTTGCTCTGCTTCCTCTAATGTTCTTGTATTCGAGGTGTTGTTAATGACTGTTGTTGGAGTCATCCAAGGTAGGGTTTAACATCAATTTTATTCAAAACATGAGAGTAACTATATCTAGAATGAGACTTCATCATTGTTACTAGGTTACAAGAGGGAATCCAATCATGATAGTCCTATGATATCACATCTCTTCCAAGATGTTGTGAACTGTCTCATTTACATAAATCATTTCCACTACACTTCCTGCCTTGGAAAATATATCTGCATGTCCACAATACCAGTGCACATTTTTTCCATGCTTGTATTAGAGAAAGTGGCTTGCTGCCGCATATCATAATTCTCAGACAGGATGTTGTGTGGTTATGTTTTTACATGGAAGGTTAAGTGGGCCCATATACAGTTGGTTCATACTGAAAGCAAGATCAGCAGCAGATTGGAATAACTGAATTCTACAACAGCCCTCAAAGGTTTAACGGAAAATGTGTGTTTTGGATGTGGTACTTGAGGCAAAACATGAGTTGATGCTGGACAGAGCTGACACTACTACCTTTTAACTGTTCACAGTCTGCAATGTTTTTGCTACAAAAAGACTAGCAAGCAAGTGAGGCTATCTTTGTGCAGTTTACACATTGGCCAGAACTTTCCGTCGGTGATTTGGGGGTGGGGCCCGCTCGCCGACGGGAAAATGATGCGGGATGACGTCGGGAGGAATCCCCGACGTCATCCCGGTCCCTTTAAATTTTCAGGAAGGCGGGCGGACAGTGAAATCAGCCAATTGAGGCCATTGACAGAGTACTTAAAGTAATTAAAGGCCCTGCCCGTCCAACCTAAGGCTGACAGGCAGGCCAGGAGGCCAGGAGCCCCAGTGGGCTTCTGATAATACATGAAATCTCATCCACTGGCAGGATGAGGTTTCATGTTCCTTTTTAAAAACTTTAATAAATGTAATGTTATATTTATTAACATGTCCCATCTCGTGTGACATTGTCACATGAGGGGGACATGTTAATAATACTTTCATTTCTCTAATTTTAAAGTTTTTTAGACTGCTACTAATCTCCCTGAGACAGCACTTAGTCTTAGGGAGCAGTGCGTTCTTTCCCGCGCATGCTGGGGATTCCCTCTCTCCAACCCCGCCCCCCGCACAGGAAGCACATAGCGCTTCCTGTCAGGCAGGCTGCTGGGCGGGCCTTAATGGGCCTGCCCACTCAAAATGGCAGCGGGCCCCGTTTCGGTGGTGGGGGTCAGCTGTCTGCCCGCCGCCGAGCCAGTGGGGCCCGCACGCCCACCAAGGGCAAATTTGTGCCCTTTGTCAGGGATGTGGCCAGTAGCCTGTTCAAAAATCACACCAGAAGTCAAACATAATACCAAAAATACAAACTGACACGGTGAAAATGAACTTTTTAAAACTTGTTTCTGCACAGGGAGCAGTTAGTGTGAAGCCACCTTGTGATTTCCACTCCATGCCTTTCACATCTTAACTAAATGCTGTTTAACTAACTACTTTACAACACAGTTTAAAGCTGAAGCTGCAACATATGCACTGGATGAAAACTATAATAGAATAACTATCCATTAAAATTAGTTGCAAACAAACAATAGTAGAAGCAGAGTTCAGGCATGCATTGACAATAAAATCTCCAATGTATCTTTTTCATGGAAAGCATTCCTGATCACCCACATTCTACCCTCTGTAAGCTTCAGGTCATCCAAAACTCTGCTGCCCATGTCTTAACTTGCAACAAGTCCCATTCCCTAATCACCCTTGTGCTCGCTGATCTACACTGGCACTCAGTCAAGCAACTCCTTAATTTTAAAATTTTCATCATTGTTTTCAAATCTCTTCACAGCCTCATTCCTCCATACCTCTCATCTCTTTCAGCCCCACAAAGCTTGTAAATATCTGCCCTCCTCTAATTCTAATCACTTGAACATTCCAGATTTTAATCGCTCCAACATTGGTGGCCACGATTTCAGTGTCCTAGGCCCTAAAGTTGTGGAATACCCTTTTATACCTCCCCACATCTCTATCTCACTTTTTCCCTTTGAGGCACTTCTTAAAACCTACCTCTTTGGCCAAGCTTTTGTTTAATGGAACCAATATCTCATGTCTCCTGTCATACCTTTTCTTTTATAATGCTTCTGTGAAGCACCTTGGGATGTTTCATTACCCTAACGTGGCTATATAAACGTAATTTGTAGATGTAAACTTTAGATTAGATATTGTGGATTTGGAAAAAAGATTTCAATTTATGTTGTCCGCTCTAATCAATCTCCCATTGCATCCTCCAAATGTTTTTTGCCTCAAGACACCAAATGTGAAGAGTCCGTGAGGCTTTTTGAACCCTAAAACACATGGCATTCAATCTATCACCTCTACCTCCTCAGATCCCTCTAGCCCCAGCTGTACACTTTTTAGGTACTCTACCCCTTGTATATTTCACACTTCTTCCTCAATGTCCCCCCACTAACCTTATGTCAAGCTCACCACTTTCTCCTTTGACCTATCTGAGCTGATGACCATCATGTTCCCCATCTCAGTCTGATTTTCTTTACATCATTTGAAACTATTGTTATTACTGCCCTTCTGAGAGGGTTTATAATAATGCTCCTTAATAATATATGAACATACAAACTAGGAACAGGAGTAGGCCACTCAGCTCTTTGAGCCTGCTCCGCCATTGAATAAGATCATAGCCTCTTCTCCACATTCCCAACTACTCCAATAACCTTCCACCTCCTTGCTTATCAAGAATCTATCTACCTCTGCCTTAAAAATATTTAAAGGCTCTGCTTCCAATACCTTTTGTTCATTTAGCTTGGGAGAGGGACAGCAAGAGGGAGGAAATAAGTGAAGGAGCGAGAGGAGCTGTGAGTGGGGGAGTCAGGAAGGGAAGCGGCAAGCGGGAGGCCGGGTAGCGTAAGGGTTGACGAGCCGGAGGGTACAGTGAGCGGGAGGGCTTGGCAAAGGAAATGGTGAGCAGGAGAAAGAGATGGCGGCTGGGAGAGAGACAGCAACTGGAAGAGAAGTGGCGAGCAGGAAAGGATACTCCAAAATAGTACCAATTAATTCATCTGATGCTACATCTGCCTGGCATAAAATGACACTAAAACAGAAATCCTGACGCTAAGAGCCCCATTAAATGACATTAAAGTCAAATAAATTAAAATGAGGCAACTTAAAACAGGAACTTAATATACCTACTGCTTGGCATTCATGGCCTACTTCTGCTCCTGTTTTGTAGGTTCATATATAAATTCGTATGCTTCTTACCTCCTAATTGTAAAACCCTTGCATGTGGAGTATTGTAAAAATTCATATTGTTGTTGTACCACTTTTTTCTCCAGATTATACTTTCCCCCCTCTTCCTTCAGAATCTAAAACAAAGTCTTGCTTTTAGGTCCACTTATCTAAAATCATGATCCCATGGTTTATGCTAGGGAATGGGGTCTGGACCGGTTCAGTCCTTGCTTATTAAAGAATTGAAGAGAACACAACTTAGGACATCACCACTCAATACACATATACTTCTGCAATATGATCAAAAAGAAAGATGGCTGTGTTTAAAAGGATAAAATGGCAAACACAATATTACATCAGGAATCCCTAAAATGGTCGCAAGGTCAGACAAGGCTAGTTGGATAATCAGTAGTAAGAAAACTTAAATAACTGAGCTTAGCGGAGACTCCATGGACCATGGTGGCTCTTTTCTCTACACTATGTTTTTACCTTTTGATTTCTTACCTTCAACAGTTTGGCTTTGAGTTTTCTTTCCTCCATTTTTCTTTGAAGTTCTGCTATTTCCTCTTTACTTCCATTCAGTACAATCACATCATCTTCTTTGAAAGATTCCCCACACTAAAGAAAAAGGAAAAAATGAATTAAAATATTTATTTCACCGACCAGCCATATAAATACCACAAGTGGTCTTATTAGCCCAAGTGAGCAAAAACATTTAGTTATGCGATCAAAGAAACCCAACACTTGCATTATTATTTCAAGCATCTAAGGGGGATAGAAATGTGTCTGACTGTAGTTAGAATGTTTTACAAAAACATACTTGATGAGCCCTTATGTTAATCTTGCATTTATTTTGATTCTGACTTCCTAACACCTGCACGCAACTTTCTTCTACAAACTAAGCAAACAATCAGCCACTCAGAACAAGCCAGTTGAGAATAGCAATTTATAGGCTCCAACTGCATTTACGCAGACCACAATACACAGACACAGTCAAAGCATGATTGGACACATGTCAACAAAAGAAGATGGCCAATTTTTGTAATTTTAGGTCATTGTATATTCAGTTTGCTTGTTACAGTACAGCATAGTATAAAGAAATATCCTTAAACTTACACTCAGTTAGGTTTGTTAAAGGGATAGTCTTGAAGTTTTGTTTGCTAAGCCTGCCTGTACTGGAATACCACTGATACATAACTTGGCATGCTGCATTTCCATCATTGCGTCACTTCCAGTAACTGGGATCACTGCTTTAGTAGGCATCAATTCACAGAACCAGCTGCAACACTTAGTGAATGAAGCTTAGCTTGATGATCATTCCAGCTGCTGGACAAGCCTGGTATTGTGGCTCCTTCCTATCTCCCCCAGACTTGTGAATCCATTCACAGTGACTCTGGGGCGTCCTGTCTCCTCCCTCGGGATTCTCAATCAGCTGAGGCCCTGTTAATCCAGTTATTTGCCCATTTCCAGACCTTTTTTGGTCCAGTGCCTGCCCAGCGATCGCTTACCAATAACTCGCTCTGCCAATGCATCAGATCCCTGGCAAAAACAAAAATACCTGGAAAAACTCAGCAGGTCTGGCAGCATCTGCGGAGAGGAGCACAGTTAACATTTCGAGTCCGAATGACCCTCAGCAGAACAGTTCTGTTAAAGGGTCATTCGGACTCAAAACGTTAACTGT
The DNA here is from genome assembly GCF_017639515.1 of Carcharodon carcharias. Taxonomy (NCBI): domain Eukaryota; kingdom Metazoa; phylum Chordata; class Chondrichthyes; order Lamniformes; family Lamnidae; genus Carcharodon; species Carcharodon carcharias. The sequence continues at coordinate 76,729,985 of NC_054480.1, read as the reverse complement.
GCTCCTCTCCGCAGATGCTGTCAGAGCTGCTGAGTTGTTCCAGGTATTTTTGTTTTTGTTTTGGATTTCCAGCATTCACAGTTTTTTGCTTTTATCAGATCCCTGGGCCTGACATCGACCTTCCTGTTGCACAAGCTCTCAGCTGTGCTATTTGAGCAAAGGAAGAAAGTCAAAATAAGAACCCACAGCACGCACCCGAACAGCAACATCACAGCAATGGGTCCCGTTCGCATTTTATAGACTCCCTGGAAAGTTTCTAAGGATCCAGAGGGATCCACAAACCTCAACTTGAGAGCCACACATATAAGGGTGCACAAAACAAAATTAGTGATAAACTCATACAAGTCTTTAGTTGGACTGCAATTGGTAGATTGTGTGCAGCTTTGGACACTTCAATGCAGAAACAATATAAAAACAAATGAAAAGTTGTAGTGCAGATTCACTGGAATATTACCAAGGGTTACGGTTATGAAGAGACATTTGACAAGTTAGGGCTTTTCCCCACCAGAGTTGAAGAGGTTATGGAGTGACATAGTAAAGCTTTTCAATATATTAATGCAAGAAATAGGAGGCGTAGGCTATATAGTACCTTGAGCCTGCCCCACCATTTAATCAGGGCACAGCTGATCTCCTACCTAAACTCTACTTTCCCACCATACTCCCACATATCTTGATTCCCTTTGTCTTGAATATCTTCAACAACTGAGCATCCATAGCTCTCCGAGGTAGGGCATTCCAAAGATTTTCAACCTCCAAGTGAAGAAATTTCCCATCTCAGTCCTAAATGGCTGAATTTTAACCTGATTACACTACATCCACTTATCTAAGTCACCAAATCTTTGACTCCTAATTCTAGATTTCCCACCCAGGGAAAACAGCTTCTCAGTATCTACCTTGTCAAGTTTTCTAAGAATATTATACATTTCAACAAGATCACCTCTAATTCTTCTAAACTCCAGAGACCATAGGTTCATTCCACTCAATCTCTCCTACAGGAGGCCAGTCAGCCTGTTGAGTTTGCATCAGTTCTCTGCAAAATCAATTCATCTTGTCTCCCTCCCTCACCCTTTCCCAAAGTTTTGCAAATTTTCTCTTTTAAGGTGCTTATCCAATTCTATTTTGAAATCCTTGATTGAGTCTGCCTCCATCACCCTCTCAGGAGTGCATTCCAGATCCTCACCATTTGCTGCATGAAGTTTTTATTCATGTCATCTTTGGCTCTTTGCCAATCACCTTAAATCTGTGCCTTCTGGTTCTTGCCCCCTTCTGCCAATGGAAACAATTTTTTTTCCATTCACTCTGTGTGAACCGCTCATGATTTTGAACATCTCTATCAAATCTCCTCTCAACCTTCCCTCCCCATGGCCAATATTTATCCCTCAATCAACATCACAGAAACAGAGTATCACATTGTTGTTTGTGAAAGCTTGCTCTGCACAAATTAGCTGGCACATTTCCTACATTATAACAGTGACTACGCTTCAAAAGTGCTTAATTGATGATAAAAATGCTATGGAACTTACAGTGGTTGTGAAAGGCACTATATAAATGCAAATCTTTCTTTCATAGGAAACTGTCTCATCCCAGGAATCAATCTAGTGAAACTTCATTGCATCCCCTCCAAGACAATTACATCCTTCGTTAGATAAGAAGACTAAAACTGTTCACAATACTCACCTGGTGTGGTCTCACCAAGATCCTATCCAACTGCAATAAAGTTTCCTTACTCTTAGACTCCATTTGCAATAAAGGTCTTCATACCGTTTGCCTTCCTAATGCTTTATCTGCATGTTAACTTCTTGTGAGTCTAGTACAAAGACACCCAAGTCCCTCCACATACTAATGTTTACTTGCCTCACTTTTCAGAAAATACTCTGCTTTTCTATTCTTCTTATCAAAGTGGATAATTTCTTATCTTCCCAAATTACACTCCACCTGTCACATTCTTGCCTACTTAATTAACCGGACTATATACTTTTCCAGCTTCTTTGCACTTTCTTTACAGCATAACTAGTTTGAGATAGTCACAAACTTTGATACATTATACTTGGTTTCTTCATCTAAGTCACTGATAGCTTGTAAATAGCTGAGGCTTGAGCACTGATCCTTGTGGTTCCCACTAGTTAGAAGCTGCTAACTGAAAATGACTGTTTTCTGTCTGCTAACCAAACCTCACACCAAGCTAATATATTACCCCCCAATCTCACGAGCCTTAATTCTTGTGTAACAACCTCGTGTGGTACTTGACAAAAAAAATCATCTCTAATTGCAGTTGGCAATGTCGTGGTGAATTGCCTTCCTCAATAAAACAGAGTGGCTTCCTCAGCTATTTAAGAGGGCAGTTCAGCGTCAATCACATTGCTGTGGGTCTGGAGTCACATATAGGCCTAACTGGCTAAGTACAGCAGATTTCTTCCCCCTTCCTTTTGTTTTTTCCAATAAATTATATAGATTTTTCTTTTCCCACCTATTTCCATTATTTTTAAATATTTTTAAATCTTTTATGCTCGCCCCACCTCCACTAGAGCTATACCTTGAGTGCCTTACCATCCATTCCTAATTAGCACATTCGTTTAGATAATATCACCAACTTTAACACCTATGTGTTCTTTTGTTCTGTTGTCTGTGACATCTTTTGATGATCTGCTTCTATCTCTGCTTGTTTGTCCCTACAACCACACCAACCCCCTCCACTTCTCTCCCCCCACCTAAACACCCCTACCCCTCCAGCACACCTTAAACCAGCTTATATTTCACCCCTTTCTTGGATTCACTCAAGTTCTGTCGAAGGGTCAGGAGGACGAGAAACGTCAACTCTTTTCTTCTCCACCGATGTTGCCAGACCTGCTGAGTTTTTTCAGGTAATTCTGTTTTTGTTTTGGATTTCCAGCATCCGCAGTTTTTTTGTTTTTATTACAGCAGATTTCCTTCCCTCATTAGTGAACGAGATGTGTTTTTACAACACTTCAGTAATTTGATGGTTGCCATTACCAAAACTGGCTTTTTATTCTAGATTTATTCCATTAATTGAATTTGAATTCCCCAGATGTCATGGTGAATTTGAACTCGCTTGTCTGGATGATTAGCTCAAGCCTCTGGATTACTACGCCAGTAATATAACCACTATGCTACCATACCCCATACCTAATTAAATACCTTTTGAAAATGCACAATACTACATCCATTGATTTCTCCCTCATCTACATTTTCACAAAACTCAAATAGATTTGTCAAGCATAATTTCATTTTCATAAATAAAAACAGAAACTGCTCGAAATGCTCAGCAGGTCTGGCAGCATCTTTGGAGAGAGAAATTGAGTCAACATTTCAGTTCTGTGACCTTTCATCAGAATCTTTAAGATAGCCACACAGCTGCAGATGGACACATCTTAAAAGGATCACTTCTTTGTGCACTGCCTGTTTGTCCCTTGCTGCGTGGCTGCACACCCATGCAGCTTAGAGGAAATTTTGCAACTGATGTCAGGCTAACTGGCCTTAGTTCTTTGTTTCCCCTCTCTCATCTTTCTTCAATTGTGAAGGGTTATAATAGGATATGATAACTAGCCATACATGATTTCACTCTTCAATCAGCCCTAACATGAACTCCCCTATCCCGGCACCTCCTCATGCATGTGCAACAGATGCAACTGCCCTTTTACTTTCTCCCTTCTTACTATCCAAGGCATCTACATTCCTTCCAGTTGAAACAGAAATTTATTTGTACTTCTTTTAATTTATTACAGTGTATTTACTGATTACAACGTGGTCTTCCTCTTCACTGGGGAGATCAGAGTTTGGGTGACTGTTTTGTAGGGGCAAGTTTGTTCAGAAAACAGGCATGACTTAGTTTCTAGTCCCTTGTTATTTTACTTCTCTACTCCACTCCCATTTTGAACGCATCACTCTAGGTCTCCCAAACTGTCTAATGAAGCTCAACGGGAGTTTGACGATCAGCATCTTATTTTTCAACTAAGCCTTCCAGATTCAACAATAACTACAACAATTTGAGATCATAACGACTGCTCCCATTGTTCATTGGACAGCAGCTACCGGTAATGATTCTGCCATGCTCATTTATACCTCCTCTATCTTCTGTTACTTTTCTTGTCCCATTACCATTTTGTTTTGTCTTGCACCTTCATTCCTTTTGTCATGTAATTGGTTCTGCTTTGCACCCATCACAAATCTTTCCTTTTGTGTTCTCCCCTCCCCCCATTTTGCTGCCTCTGCATTTGTCCACAAACTTTTACAACTCTAACTTTTCCAGTTCTGATGAAATGTTAACTCTGTTTCTTTCTGCACAGATATTGCCTGACCTGCTGACTATTTCCAGCACTGTTTTTATTTCAGATTTTCAGCATCACAATATTTTGCTTTTGGAGTATTTAGAGGGCTCAAATTGAAGGTGGTTACACAAAGTATTAAATGAAAAGATGGAAAAAATTTCTTCACACAAGTGGTTGGAAAGCGAACATTGCAAGTGCAGAGTTCATTAATTCTTTCAACAGAAAATGAGATAGCAATTTGGAAGAGAATATGGTGAACAAGGATGTAATTAGGCTAGGTGGTTAATGTAGAGAAGAAACAGACCAAGTAGGTTGAATGATCTCTGTGCTGTACAATTCTACAACTTCATTGTTTCAAACATATTTAATTGGCCTGACTAGGAAATGGAAGTGGGGAGGGAAGTCAGGAAAATTACAGGCACCAAAGAAGTGGTACTGAGTAAATTGTTGGAGCTGCAGGCTGACAAGTGCCCTATGTGCTGATGGACTTCATCCTAGGGTCTTAAAAGAAGTGTCTAGTGAGATAGTTGATGCATTGATTTTAATTTTCCAAAACTCCCTAGATTCAGGAAGGTCCCATTGGATTGTAAGCTACCAAATGTAACTCATTATTTAAAAAGGGAGACTGAGGGAGGCAAGGGAGGAGATTGCTGGGGCCTTGACAGAAATCTTTGTATCTTCATTGGCTACGGGTGAGATCCCAGAGGACTGGAGAACGGCCAATGTTGTTCCATCGTTTAACAAGGGTAGCAGAGATAATCCAGGAAATTACAGGCCGGTGAGCCTTATGTCAGTGGTAGGGAAATTATTGGAGAAGATACTTCGTGACAGGATTTACTACCATTTGGAAGCAAACGGGCATATTAGTGAGAGGCAGCATGGTTTTGTGAAGGGGAGGTCATGTCTCACTAATTTGATCGAGTTTTTCGAGGAAGTGACAAAGATGATCGACGATGGAAGGGCAGTGGATGTTATCTACATGGATTTCAGTAAGGCTTTTGACAAGGCCCCTCATGGCAGATTGGTACAGAAGGTAAAGTTGCACAGGATCAGAGGAGAGCTAGCAAGATGGATACAGAATTGGCTTGGTCATAGGAGACAAAGGGTAGCAGTGGAAGGGTGCTTTTCTGAATGGAGAGCTGTGACTAGTGGTGTTCCACAGGGATCAGTGCTGGGATCTTTGCTGTTTGTAGTATACATAAATGATTTGGAGGAAAATGTAACGGGGCTAATTAGTAAGTTTGCAGATGACATTAAGGTTGGAGGAGTTGCAGATAGTGAAGAGGATTGTCAAAAGATATAACGGGATATAGATCAGTTGGAGACTTGGGCAGAGAACGGCAGATGGAGTTTAATCCGGACAAATGCAAGGTAATGCACTTTGGAAGGTCTAATACAGGCAGGAATTATACAGTAAATGGCAGAACCCTTAAGTGCATCGACGAGCAGAGGGATCTGAGTGTACAGGTCCACAGGTCACTGAAAGTGGCAATGCAGGTGGACAAGGTAGTCAGGAAGGCATATGTATTGAATATAAAAGCTGGGAAGTCATGCTGCAGCTGTATAGAACCTTGGTTAGGCCACACTTGGAATATTCCTGCAATTCTGGTCGCCACATTACCAGAAGGTATGGTGGTGTTGGAGAGGGTGCAGAGAAGGTCTGCCAGGATGCTGCCTGGTCTGGAGTTTATTAGCTATGAGGAGAGATTGGAGAAACTTGGATTGTTCTCACTAGAGCAATGGAGATTGAGGGGCGACTTGATGGAAGTTTACAAAATTATGAGTGGCATGGACAGAGTAGATAGTCAGAAGCTTTTTCCCAGGGTGGAAGAGTCAGTTACTAGGGGACATAGATTTAAGGTGAGAGGAGAAAACTTTAGAGGAGATGTGCGGGGAAAGTTTTTTTACACAGAGGGTAGTGAGTCTCTGGAATTCGCTGCTAGAGGAGGTGGTGGAAGCAGGTACGATAGTGGTGTTTAAAAGGCAGCTTGACAAATACATGAATAGGGTGGGAATAGAGGGATACAGACCCCAGAAGTGCAAAATGTTATAGTTTGACAGGCAATATGATCGGCGCAGGCTTGGAGGGCTGAAGGGCCTGTTCATGTGCTGTTCTTTCTTCTTGAAAGCGGAAAACTACAGACCAGTTAGTTTAACATCTGTTGTAGGGAAAATGTTAGAAGCTATTATTAAAGAAGTTATAACAGGGCACTTGGATAAACTCACGGTCATCAGGCACATTCAACATAGTTTTGTGAAATGGAAATCATGTTTAGCCAACTTATTGGAGTTCTTTGAGGAAGTAACATGTGCTGTGCATAAAGGGGAACCAGTGGATATACTGTACTTAGATTTCCAGAAGGCATGTGATAAAGTGCCACATCAAAGGTTACTGCAGAAAATAAAAGCTCATGGTATAGGGGGTAACATATTGGCATGGATAGAAGATTGGCTGGCTAACAGGAAGCAGAGAGTAGGCATAAATGGGTCAATGTAACGAGTGGTGTGTCACAGGGGTGATTGCTGGGACCTCAACTGCTCACAATTTATATAAATGACTTGGATGAAAGGACTGTTGCCAAATCTGCTGATGACTTAAAGATAGGTAGGAAACCAAGTTCTGAAGAGGACAAAAAGAAACAGATAGGTTAAGTGAGCAGGCAAAGACCTGGCAAATGGAGTATAATGTAGGGAAATGTGAAATTATCATTTTGGCAGGAAGAATAAAAGAGAAGCACAATTTCAAAACAGTGAGAGATTGCAGGGTTCTGAGGTGCAGAGGGATCTGAGTGTCTTGGTGCATGAATCACAAAAGGCTAGTATGCAAGTACAGCAAGTAATTAGGAAAGCTAATAAAATTTTATCATTTATTTTAAGGGGAATTGAATACAAAAGTAGGGAGGCTATACTTCAGTTGTACAGGGCACTAGTGAGACCACATTTGGAGTACTGTGTACCAGGATTGATCAACTTATTTGAGGAAGGACGTAAATGCAATGAAAGCAGTTCAGGGAAGGTTTACCAGACTAATACCTGGAATGGGTGGGCTGTCTTAGGAGGAAAGGTTGGACAGATGAGGCTTGTATCTGCTGGAGTTTAGAAGAGTAAGAGGCGACTTGATTGAAACATATAAATTCCTGAGGGGTCTTGACAGGGTGGATGTGGAGAGGATGTTTCCTCTTGTGGAAAAGTCTAGAACTAGGGGTCACTGTTTAAAAATAAGGGGTTGCCCAGTTAAAACAGAGATTAGGTGAAATTTTTTCACTCAGATGATCGTGAATCTTTGGAACACTCTTCCTGAGAAGATGGTGGAAGCAGAGTATTTGAATATTTATAAGGCAGAGGTGGATAGATTCTTGGTAAGCAAGGGGGTGCTAGGTTATCAGGGGTAGGTGTGATGCAGATTTCAGGTTACTATCAGATCAGTTGTGATCTTATTAAATGGCGGAGCAGGCTTAAGGGGCTGAATGGCCTACTCTTGCTCCTTGTTCGAATCTTCCGAACAGCAGTGATGACATGCAGATTATTGCTGCATTCGAAGATTCACACAATCCAACCTGCTGCACATTTCTTCTGGGATGTCCCGATCACGGCTGTCAAAGAAGTGTACAGAGCAGCATCCCTCGGGGAACTCCGTTGGAGCAGTGATGAGGTGGGTAGGTGGATAGGTGAAGGAATGAGTAGTTGGGTGGTAGTTGGGTCAGGGCAGGAGGGTATTCCGATTGGGCTGAGGAGTAGTCAAATGGTCAAGTGATAGTTGAGTGCTCGAGGGCAGGTGATTGGGGTGAGCGTCAGTTGTGTAAGGTGTTAGACTACATCTTAACCTTGTCTTACATTTGCTGGATAACCATCCAGGTAAAAACTGCAGAACTGTCCAAAGTCCCCAACTCCAGTTCAAAATCAGAAACTTTCAGAGGATCCCAGGGAGCAGGGGAATTGCCCATCAGAAGTTTAAACTTCCCAGGAAATTTCTACCTAGATCCACATGTCAGGACTTCCAGAGAGTCCTATCACGCACCTTCAGTCCTATGTCCAATCTCGGACTATCCAGAGACTGGAAGGTTTGGCTCATTATTTTTATTTTTAAGATTCTTCTCTTGTCCTCTACACTGATCATCACTCATCTCGTACTCCCAAAGGGACTGGACAACACAACTAAGTGGAGGCTGAAGGTTTTTGAATACCCCAGCCAAGACATCCTTCATAGGTGAGCCCAGATTCTCCAGGAGAAATTTTATACTGCTCTGCATGATGGACTCTGGGTGGTGGCAGATTTCCCACCCATCTTACAACACCTAATTTTCTTTCCCACTGATTTTATGCAGAATTTGCTTGTCATGTTTTCCTTCATCACAACAGTAACCACATCTCAATAGTTCTTCATTGGCAGTGAAGTGTTTAGGGGCACTGAGGTCATGAAAGGCATTACATCAACATAAGACACACTGTGTGAGAAGGTCCAAACTTCTACTGCAGCTCTGAATTTAAACACTTGGATGAGAATTCTAAATTCGAGATGTTGGGGACTAGGAATTTATCCCCTATCAGCAATTACTGGAATGCTAAGTGAGCAGAATCTAACGTGGGATACAATACGAACAACAGGTTCTTGGGTAATGCTTAAGGGGGTGGGGGGCGGATCACAAGAGTATTGGAATAATTCAGTCTGGATGTGAGAATGGGAGGTTTCAGTGATAGGATAGGCAGAGGTAGAGTTGGAGGCAAACGACATTGCAGGGAAGTAGTTTTTGTGACAGAAAGCATGTAGTCAGAAACTCAGCTGATGCTCGAATGTGTCACTCAAATTGCAAACAGTCTGGTTTAGCTTGAGAAAATGGCCAGGGGAGTGGATGAAATTTCATTGAGCAATGGGGTATTTTAACACAGAATTTGCTCTGCAGTACATGTAATACCCCATAAGCATGACCCTCTAAAATTTAAGCAACCTAGGTTGGTGAGTGTCTGAATCAGGCCTGCCATATAATAACTGTGGTGCCCTTGGACCCTGCTGCTGATTTAGCGCCATCATTGGAGAACTTGCAGAACCACACCTCATTGCAGTGTTCTGTGAGGATCTGCTGCATGTAGCAAGGAAACTGCAAACATGGTTGCAGTAACTGAAGGGGTTAAATGAAATAAAACACAGAAGCTTTTACAGTAAGTTGTTCCATTCCCTGAAATGAATGTAAACACAAATGATAAAAATCAGCACTTGAGCTCCAATATCAACATTAATCTCAGATCACTGAACCAAACGTTCTAAAAATTGACTTGACGATAATGTTCAGAGATACACAGCTGTGATAAACACAGCTGATAGCCCCTTAACAGACAAGCCAAAACTACTTTCCCAGGACATGCTTTTCCACCATATTGTCTTTTGTTCTGTTTCTTGGAGAATCTATTATAGCCAGTGTTTTGAATAAGAATTCAACACACTCTTCAACGTGTCTTGTAGTGCCTTTGTTTATACGTCATTCAGTGCTTTAATGTTTACATTTGGAGAATGGGAACCTGTCCAAGAACATTTTAATCAAAAATAAATTTTCCAAAAGCAAAATAACTGCAGATGCTGGAAATCTGACATAAAAACAGAAAATGACAAAAATACTTAGCAGGTTTATCACATCTGTGGAGCGATAAATAGTTAACATTTCAGATCGATGACCTTTCATTCAAAGATCAAAACTGAAATGGTAACTCTGTCTCTCCACAGATGCTATGTGGCCTGATTATTTCTAGAATTTTCTGTTTTTATAATAAACTTTCCATCTCTGGCTGCTCAATATCCTTCAAATTGATCTTGCATCAGTGAACTGAGGTATCAATAATTCATTCAAAGGACTGTCAGATTTCACAGCTTTTATTTGAGAAACAGATATATTCAATGATGTGTTTTAATTTATTCATTCATGGGATGCGGGCTTCGCTGGCTGGGGCAGCATTTATTGCCCATCCCTCATTGCCCTTGAGAAGGCGGTGGGGAGCTGCCTTCTTGAACTGCTACAGTCAATGCAGTGTAGGTACACCCACAGTGCTGTTAGAAAAGAAATTCCAGGATTTTGACCCAGTGGCAGTAAAGGAATAGTGATATAGTTCCAAGTCAGGATGGTGTGTGGCTTGGTGATGCTCTAATGCACCCCTTGTCCTTCCAGGCAGTAGAGGTCACAGGTTGGAAGGTGAGCCTTGGTGAGCTGCTGTAGTCCATCTTGTAGATGGTACACACTGCTGCTACTGTGCGTCGGTAGTAGAGGGGGCTGCTTTGTCCTGGATGCTTCTTGAGTGTTGTTGGAGCTTATCCAGGCAAGTGGGCAGTATTCCATCACACTCTTGACTTGACCCTTGTAGAAGGTGGACTGGCTTTAGGGAGGCAGGGGTGAGTTAATCTCCACAGAATTCCCAGCTTCTGACCTGCTTTTGCAGCCACAGTTGTTTCTGGTCAATGGTAACCCCGCAGAATATTGATAGTGGAAGATCCAGTGATGGTAATGTCAAGGGTTAGATCCTCTCTTGTTGGAGATGGCCATTGTGTGGCACAAATGTCACTTAGCAACCCAAGCCTGGATGTTGTCCAGGACTTGCTACATAAGGACAGGGACTGTTTCTATATCTGATGAGTCACGAATGGTGATGAAATTATAAAATCATCAGGGAACATCCCCCCTTCTGACCTTATGATGGAGGGAAGGTCATTGATGAAGCAGCTGAAGATGGTTGAGCCAAGGCCACCACCCTGAGGAACTCTTGCAGCAACATCCTGGAACTGAGATGATTGACCTCCAAACAACTACAACCATTTTCCTCTGTGCTAGGTATGACTCCAACCTGTGAAGAGCTTTCCCCGATTCCCATTGACTTCAGTTTTGCTAGGGCTCCTTGATGCCACATTAGGTCAAATGTTGACTTGACGTCAAGGGCAGTCACTCTCACCTCACCATTATACCATTGGAGCTATAAGGAGGAGTTGCCATGGGGGTGGGTGGGGGGTGCAATGGGTTATCATGGATTGGCATGTATGGGTCGTGAGTGGAGGGATGAAGATATGTGAGGGGTGAGGGAAAGAGGGCCTAATGTTTAACAAAACAATTAGGTTGTAGTGCCAGAAAGCTTAGATGCGCCTTTTAAACAGCATGCCTCGGCAGCCCTTGTGGCCGCCTCTGATCTGTGTCCAGGGCAGCAGGTCTGACTTAATCACGTACCTGCCACCCCAAATGGAGCCCACCATTTGGGTGTTTCTCTGAGGCGGGCATGGCAAGCCAGGACATTTCCTGGAGGCTCTGCCTGCCCTCTTAGGTGGATGTCTGGGATGAAGGGCTTATCCTATGAAAGGTTAAACAGGCTGGGCCTATACCCATTGGAGTTCAGAAGAATAGGAGGTGGTCTTATTGAAACATTTAAAATTCTGAAGGGACTTGGATACCAGGAGGATGTTTCCACATGGCAGAGAGGAGAGGGGGTGGGAGTGGCTGCCAAGCCGGTTGGGGGGGGCGTTCCAAGAGTGTGGAAATGTGGCTGCGAGCAGGAGGGAGTAAGCAACCACCAGGTGGGGGAAAGAGACTGGCTGCTGGCAGGCTGCGGGGGGTGGGGAGTGGTGCTGGTGGTGAAGAAAAGATACGCTGCTGGTGGGGGAGAAGAAGAGGCTGGCTGCTGGTGAGAGCGCGTGTATGCCTGAGTGCGAGTGAGAGCACGCACACGTGCCTAAGTCAGCGAGACACTTTGTGTGTGGTTGGGTGCGTGCGTGCGTGAGTGGGAGTGCGCATGTTAGAGACAGAGAGAGAGAACAAAAAGTGTATGAGTGAGCAAGAGAACGTGTGAGCAAGTGTGTGTGTGAGTGTGTATGAGAGACTGCATGTGCGTGCAAGAGAGAGTCTGGCTCACTCCGTCTCAGAGTTCGCACTCACCCTCACCCCCCACACACCAACACACTCACCAACTCACACAGTGGGATTGGGTGTGGGTAAGGGTGAGTGAATAAGTACCCAGAGACTGAGAGAGAGCCGGAAAAACACAATTTGATCTCTCACACTCTAATATTAATTACTCATCATTTTAAATCATCAATTTAATGCTTTGACATTGCCTTATTTTTGCTCAGCAAGTTGTTTCTTTTCTTCATACCTCAAAGTTTTTTTGAAATTCATGTTCAATGTTGCCCCAAATCTTATCTTTTCAAAATTTGCTCATCTGTCCCTTATGAGAGAAAAAAATTGAAATGTGGCCTCTTGCACAAAAGGATTTGACAAGCCTGAGTTAGAGTGATGTGTCCTGTATGAGCTGGCCCAAATATCGAGCCGAATGCCCTATGTGCAACAAGAAGACATATTTATAAAGTAAAAACAGAATTACCTGGAAAAACTCAGCAGGTCTGGCAGCATCGACGGAGAAGAAAAAAGTTGACTGGTTTAAGGTGGGGTGGGGGGGAGAGATTGTGGAGGGGGGAGGTGGGGTTGTGGTTGTAGGGACAAGCAAGCAGTGATAGGAGCAGATAATCAAAAGATGTCACAGACAAAAGAACAAAGAGGTGTTGAAGATGGTGATATTAGAAAGGAAATATGGCTGTGAAAGTGGGTTTTAGTAAACACCTTATCAAACACCAGGAGAGAAATGGAAAGCAATGAAGATGAACAAGGCAAAAGAGAGATATGGAAATCCGGTCGGAGAGAGGAGCAGTACTTCTTCAAGGTAGGCACTTCTTGAAGAGAAGTGACAGTCAATAAACGAGTTTTTCCAGGTAATTCTATTTTTGTTTTGGATTTCCAGCACCTGCAGTTTTTTGTTTTTATCTCTGTGTTTAATCACCACCCCCCCAACTTCTCTCCCCCCACCACCCCACCGCCCCCACCTTAAACCAGCTTATATTTCACCCCTCTCCTAATTTTACTCAGTTCTGTTGAAGGGTCATGAGGACCCGAAACGTCAACTTTTTTCCTCTCTGCCGATACTGCCAGACCTGCTGAGTTTTTCCAGGTAATTCTGTTTTTGTTTTGGATTTCCAGCATCCGCAGTTTTTTGTTTTTATATTTATAAAGTGCTTTTTAACATAATAAAGCATCCCAAGGCACTTCACAGGAGCATTATAAAACAAAATAAGACACTGGGCCACATAAACAAATATTAGGTCAGAGGACAAAAAAGTTTAATTGAAGAAGCAGAATTTAAGGAGCGCTCAAAGGGGGAAAGTGAAATAGAGGGGCGGAGTAGTGTAGGGAGGGAATTCCAGAGCTTAGAGCCTAGACAGCTGAAGGCTAAAGGAGAGATTAAAATCGGAGGTGCTTATGAGGCCAGGTTTAGGAGAGTACTGATATCTCAGAGATTCAAGAGGCTGGTGGAGATTACAGAGATAGGAGAGGGCAAGGCCATGGACGGATTTGAAAGTAAGGATGAGAATTTTAAAATCAAGACTTTCCTGACCAGGAGCCAATGAGGTCAGCAAGCACAGGATTGATAGGTGAAGAGACTTGGTGCGAGTTATGACATGGGCAGTAAAGATTTGGATGACCTCAAGTTTACAGATGGTAGAATGTGGGAGACTAGCCAGGAGTGCATTGGAATATTTAAGTCTAGAGGAAACAAAGTGATGAATGAGCATTTCAGCAGATGAGCTGAGGCGGGGTGGAGTCGGGTAATGTTAGGAAGGTGGTCCTAGTGACGAAATCAATATGTGGTGAGAAGCTCTTCCCAGGGTAATATATGACGCCAAGAAAATGCTGGAAATAGTCATCAAGTCTGGCAACATCCGTGGAAAGAGAAACAGTTAACATTTCTGGTTTATGACCTGTCAGCAGAACAATCTGCTTTAGCTTCAGGCTGTTGCCTGGGAGAGGAATGGAGTGGGTAACTAGGGAACTGACTTTGCAGCAGGGACCAAAGACAATGGCTTCAGTCTTCACAACATTTAATAGGAGAAAATTTCTGCTCATCCAGTACTGAATATCAGATAAGCAGTCCGATAATTTACCGACAATGGAGGATTCAAGAGAGGTGGTGATGAGGTAAAGTCTAGTGTTGTCAGTGTACAGTGAAAAGTAATGCTGTCCTTTCAGATACTGTCAGTGGGGGGCAGGTAGCATGCATGTATAAACATAGAAACTAGGAGCAGGAGTAGGCCATTCGGCCCTTCGAGCCTGCTCCGCCTTTCAATATGATCATGGCTGATCCTCTATCTCAACGCCATATTCCCGCTTTCTCTCCATACCCCTTGATACCCCTAATAACCAAAAAATTATAAATTTATTTCCTGAATATACTGAGTGACACAGCCTCCACAGCCTTCTGTGGTAGGGGCTTCCACAGGTTGACCACCCTCCGAGTGAAGAAATTTTTCATCTCAGTCCTAAATGACCTGCCCTGTACCCTGAGACTGTGGCCCCTGTTTCTAGGATCCCCACAGGGGAAACATCCTCCTGCATATAGTCTGTCTAGCCTTGTTTGAATTTTATACGTTTCAATCAGATCCCCTCTCAATCTTCTAAACTCTAGTGAATACAGGCCCAATCAAACCAATCTCTCCTCAAAAGACAATTCTGCCATCCCCGGTATCAGCCTAGTGAACTTTCGCTGCACTCCCCTATGGCAAGTATATGCTTTCTTGGGTAGGGAGACCAAAATTGCACGCAATACTCCAGGTGTTGTCTCACCAAGGCCTTGTATAACTGCAGTAAGATATCTCTACTTCTGAACTCAAATCCTCTTGCAATGAAGGCCAACATAGCATTTCCCTTCCTAATTGCTTGCTGCACCTGCCTGTTTACTTTCATTGACTGGTATACAAGGACACCCACATCTCTTTGTATGTCCATATTCCCCAATATATCACCATTTAAATAATACTCTGCCTTTCTGTTTTTTACACCAAAGCGTATAACTTCACATTTATCCACATTATACTGCATCTGCCATGTGTTTACCCCAACACTCAACTTGTCTAAATTGCCCTGAAGCCTCCTTACATCCTCCTCACAACTCTGCTCAGTTTTGTGTCATGGAGTTATACAGCACAGAAACAGGCCCTTCGGCCCATCACGTCTGTGCCAGCCATCAAGCGCCTATCTAATCTAATCCCATTTCCAGCACTTGGCCCCTAGCCCTGTACGCTATGGCATTTCAAGTGCTCATCTAAATACTCCTTATATGTTTTGAGGATTCCTGCCTCTACCACCCCCTCAGGCAATGTGTTCCAGATTCCAACCACCCTCTGGGTGAAAAAAATTTTCCTCAAATTCCCTCCTGCCCCTTACTTTAAATCTATGCCCTCTGGTTGACACCTCCACTAAGGGGAAAAGTTTCTTCCTATCTACCATGTCTATGCCACTCATAATTTTGTATACCTCTAAAGATCCCCCCTCTGCCTCTGATCTAAGAAAAACAACTCTAGCCTATCCAGTCTCTCTTCATTGCTAAAACACTCCAGCCCAGGCAACATCCTCATGAATCTTCTCTGCACCTTCTTCAAGTAATCACATCCTTCCTATAGTGTGATGACCAGAATTGCACACATTTCTCCAGCTGTGGCCTAACTAGCATTTTATACAGCTCCAACATAACCTCCCTACTCTTATATTCTATGCCTCGGCTAATAAAGGCAAGTATTCCAAATGCCTTCTTAACCACCTTAGCTATCTATGCTGCTGGACATCAATGGACATGTACACCAAGGACCCTCTGATCCTCTGTACTTCCTAGGGTCCTACCACTCATTCGTGTTAGTCCTCCCAAAATGTATCACCTCTCAGTTCAGGATTACATTTCATTTGCCACTGCTCTGCCCATGTTACCAACCCATCTATATCATCTTGTAATCTAAGGCTTTCCTCCTCACGATTTACAATGCCACCAATTTTCATGTCATCAGCGAACTTACTAATCATACCTTCTATATTCACATCTAAATCATTAATGTACACTACAAACAGCAAACGTCCCAGCACTGATCCCTGCGGTACACCACTAGTCACCGCCTGCCACCTGGAAAAATACCCATTTATTCCCACTCTCTGTTTCTGGTCTGTCAGCCAATTCTCAATCCATGCCAGTATATTACACACCCCCACCCCCCCCATCCCATGTGCTTTAATTTTGCCCACGAGCCTCTTAAGTGGGACCTTATCAAAAGTGTTCTTGAAATCTAAATACACCACATCCACTGGTTCTCCTTTATCTATTCTACTAGTTACATCCTCAAAAAACTTCTGTAGATTAGTTAAACATGATTTCCCTTTCATAAACCCATGCCGACTTTGTCTAATCACGTTAATGCTTTCCAAGTGTTCTGTTACCAAGTCCTTTATAATAGACTCTAGCATTTTCCCCACTACTGATGTTAGGTGAACTGGTCTGTAATTCTCTGTTTTTGATCTCCCGCCTTTTTAAATAGTGGGGTTACATTTGCCACCCTCAAATCTGCAGGAACTGTTCCAGAGTCCATAGAACTTTGGAAGATGACCACCAATCCATCCAATATTTCCAAGGCCACTTCCTTTATTACTCTGGGATATAAATTAAGATAGAGAAATAGGAGGAGTCCAAGCATAGACCAGGGGGAATGGTGCAGGATCAGGAAGATAAGATGTTGCAACTGATACTCTGGCTACAATTAGATAAATAAGAATGGAACAGACAAATGCAGTCTCACCAGCTGGACGACAGTGGAGAGGCATTGGAGGAGGATGGTATGGTCAACCATGCCAAAGGCTGCAGACAGGTCGGGAAGGACAAGGAGGGGTAATTTACCTTTGTCACAGTTACTTAGGATGTCATTTCAGTACTGTGTCAGGGACAGAAACCAGGTTGTAAGGATTTAAACATGGAGTTTCAGTAAAGATGGGTGCAGATTTGGGAGGTGACAACATGTTCAAAGACTATAAGAGGAAAGGGAGGGTGAAAGTGGAGCGGTAGTTTGCAAGGATGGTAGAGTCAGAGCTTGATTTTTTGATGAGGGGGAGATGAATACAAATTTACAGGAGACAGGACCAACACCTTAAGAAAGAGAACCATTTGTACTACCCGCTAACATGAGGACCAACAGGGAAAATTAATCAGTGGTCAGCAGCTTAGTGGAAATAGGATTGAAGGTGCAGGAGATGGTCTCATGGGCAGGATGAGCTCAGGAGGGTATGAGGGGAGACAGGAGAGAAACTAGAAAAACATGAGAGTTCAGAGCTAGGGCAGGTGGGAGCTTTAAAAGGAAGTTTCACCTGGTGAGCAAATGGAAAGTGAGGGGGTTGGGGAGGGTTGCAATTGGTCTTGGATCTTACTGAGAAAGAAGACCCTGTGGTCCTTACACTTATTGTTGGAGGTAAGGGTGGAAAAGATGGGGAGAGCAGTTTAAGAAGACAGTCTGCAGTAGATAAAAAAAGCTGAAAGTTATCTTTGCATTCCAGGATGATCATGTAACACTAAGCAGTTTATCAGATGGGAACAAGGCCTGATATTGCTTTATGCCCAGTCAGAAGTAGTGGTAGATGGGGAAGTATGCCAATGCCTTTCAAGTCTGTGCTTCTTGGGCTTAAAGGGGTGAGATAAATGCCAGGAGGGGGAAACAGAATGAGAGAGAAAGTAATGGTTTTATTGGGGAATAGGGCAAAGTGAGAGTTGAGGTCCAGTTGAGTAAAAAAGTAGCTTCAGAAATATTGTAGCGAAGAGTGCTGTCACGAAGAGATTGATGTCAATAATGTTATTGGAAATTATTTTTAAGTTGGAATTGTATTAGGGTCTGTGTCTGTGTGACTCAATTGGATTAAAGCCAGCTAGTCTGGGTCCTTTGATGTATGGTAGTTTGAGATGTTAATTAGATAAACATAAGGATAGAAGGAAAAGAGTACATTTGCATTTGTTGAATAAACCATTCAAAAGAATGGGTAAAATCTTGCACCTAGCTGGGAGACACCAAGCAATGTGCTTATATTACTAATAAAATTGGTGCAATGAAAGGATTATTGTTTGAAATAAAATTAAAAACCTAGTAATACAATGGAAAATTTACATTCAAAGGGGAAGCTAGGTATAAACAGAAAAGGAGTTTGTGCGAATAGGTCAGAAGCATTTAATATTTAACCAGTCTGTAAGCCTACAACTGTGTCTGAAAAGGAACCAAATTGAAAGGAACCTCATTTTGAATTTGTATTGTCAAATGTGCTTTGCCTGGTATCTGTTCAAAGTCTATGGGCTATTGCTGCCTTGGTGAAGATTTACCTGGCAGAGATTAATTTGGGGTATTATGGTAGTAATTTGTAGACACATATGTATTTAATTAGTTGTTAAATTAATAAATGATTAATTTAGTTCTAGGTAAAAAACCTCTTGAGACTTGGTGGTTTTATTCCTGAATTCAGAGCTGCATCTCAAACATGCCAAATTCTTTATTTCATTTGAGAAGATAGCTAAACAGTTGAAATGGCCACAGGAATACTGGACATTATTATTACAGTCTAAGTTGGTGGATAGAGTGCATGAAGTATATGCTTCTCTGTCTGAAGAAGTATCGACGAATTATGATGTAGTGAAACAGACTATATTGAGTGCATGTCAGTTGGTTCCTGAAACATACAGGCAGAAGTTTAGGAATGTGAGAAAACAGCCTGGGCAAACTTATTATGAGTTTGAGAGAGTAAAACAAATTAATTTTGACCAGTGGGTACTGGCATTAAAAATAGGCACAACATATGCAGCCCTTAGGGAAGTAATTGTTTTAGAAGAATTTAAAGACTCAATTCCTTCCGTAGTGAGAACTCATGTGGAGGAACAGTGGGTTGATTCTGTAAGGCAAGCAGCAGAAGTAGCTGATGATTGAGAGTTATGTCATAGAGCTAAACCTTTTTTCCGTCACCCTTTCAAATCCGAAAAGGATAGAAAGTGGGAAGGTGAAAGGAAGGTATGTAGTCAGGGAAGAGGAGCAGCTGGAAATTCCCAGGAAGGTTTTTCTCAGAATAAAAAGGAAGGTGCTGAGTGTAGGAGTGACATTTGAAAATTGAGGTAATAAATATAACAAAATGGGGCACTCAAGCACAGTGTGTTGGAAATTACTGAGAAAATTTGTTGGAATTATTGGGGTGCAGAAAGATTCTGGAAGTAAAAGTACTGTGGGTTCTACGGTTCAGGCACAGGAGAAACCAGTGGTTTGAGTACAAGTAAAACAGGAAGAATTGGTGAAGGGTAAAGAAGTAGGAATGTGTTCACAATTTACCCAAGATAATTCTGAGAAGCAGTTGCTGAAATGTTTAAAGATTTTGTGTGTGAAGGGCAAGTCTTTTCATGTGCACACGGTGGAGTAGGTAAAGATTTTAAAATTTTAAGAGGCACAGGGGCAGGTCAATTCTTAATGTTGTGGGATAGTGATATTTGTTGTTCAGAAGGAGTACTGCAGGAGCAGGTAATGACATTATCATCGTTGAATTCCCCACTATCAAAACCTGGGGGTTATCATTGACCAGAAACTGAATTGGACTAACCATAAAAATACCGTGGCTACAAGAGCAGGTCAGAGGCTAGGAATCCTGCAGTGAGTAACTCACCTCCTGACTCCCCAAAGCCCGTCCACCATCTGAAAGGCACAAGTCAGGAATGTGATGGAATACTCTCCACTTGCCCGAGTGCAGCTCCAACAACATTCAAGAGGCTCGATGCCATCCAGGACAAAGCAGCCCGCTTGATTGTTTGTGGATGGGGTGCCAGTCACTCCCTCCACCATCAGGGAACAATGGCAACAGTGTGTTTGCAGCAACTCACCAAGGCTCCTCAAACAGCACCTTCCATAAGATCATAAGATGTAGGAGCAGAAGTAGGTCATTTAGCGCATCGAATCTGCTCCACCATTCAACGTGATCATGGCTGATCTGATAATCTTCAACTTCCCTTTTCCTGCCTTTTCCCCATAACCTTTGATTCCCTTACTGATTAAAAATCTGTCTATCTCAGCCTTGAATATACTTAACGACCCAACCTCTACAGCCCTCTGCAGTAAAGAATTCCACCGATTGGCTACCCTCAGAGAAGAAATTCCTTCTCATCTCGGTTTTAAATGGGCACCTCCTTACTCTGAGATTACGCCCTCTGGTCTTAGACTCTCTCCCAAGCAGAAACAACCACTCAGCATCTACCCTGCCAAGCCCCCTAAGAATCTTATGTTTCAATAAGGTCACCTCTCATTCTTCCAAACTCCAATGAGTATAGGCCCAAACTACTCAACCCCTCCCCATAACAAAATGCCTTCAAACTCAGGGTCAACTTAGTGAACCTTGTCTGGACTGCTTCCAATGTCAGTATATCTTTCCTTAGATAAGGGGACTAAAATTGTTCACAGTATTCTAGGTCTGGTCTAACTAGTGCCTTGTATAGTTTTAGCAAGACTTCCCTATTTTTATACTCCATTCCCTTTCAAATAAAGGCCAACATTCCATTTATTACCTGTTGAACTTGCATGTTAGTTTTTTGGAATTCATACAAAAGGACTCCCACCATCTACAAGGCAGAAGTCAGGAGTGTGATGGAATACTCTCCATTTGCCTGGATGAGTGCAGCTCCAACAACACTCAAGAAGCTTGATGTCATCCAGGACAAAGCAGCCCACTTGATTGGCACCCCATCCACAGACATTCACTCCCTCCACCACCCACGACCACTACCATCTAGAAGGACAAGGGTAGCTGATACATGGGAACACCACTACCTGTAAGTTCCCATCCAAGCCACAAACCATCCTGACTTGGAAATATATCACCGTTCCTTCATTGTCACTGGGTCAAAATCCTGGAACTCCCTCACTAACAGCACTGTGGATGTACCTACACCACAGGGGCTGCAACTGTTCAAGAAGGCAGCTCACCACTACCGCCGAATGGGCAATAAATGCTTGCCTAGCCAGCAATGGCCACAACCGTTGAATGAACCAATAAATGAATGATTATAAAAAAAAGTGCAGTTATAAGTGAACTGGGGGACAGTTTTCTTCCAGGGCAGATTCGGAAGCTGGTCGGGTTGGAATGTGGTCAGGCTGTGGAGTGGAGAGTGACACAGGGAAGTGATGAGAGGTGACTTTATTTGTAATCGATATGATAGGACTAGCAAGACCAAGTGAAATGGCAGGGAAAAGGGGATGGCCGTGAATATTGGTTGGGTTCAGATGAGTCTGTGCCAACCCGATTTGGCTTGTGAACTCCAAGTACACATTAGCTCTGATATCTAGCTACAGTTTCAGAGTGAATATCAGTGGGTTAAAGGATTACTAGTCACAGATAGCACATTGGGGCATTACATATAGTCAGTTATTGTGTTACTGTTGTTTGGAAGAAGGCGAGCATTGCTATTTTACTACCAATCAGTGCAAGCTCTAAACTAAGTTTGCAAAACATATATGTAAATACATGTCACATGGCAAATAAGATTGGTAAGCAGCAGGAGCAAATAGCCACATGGATATATGATATCATGGTGATAACAGAGACCTGGCTCAAAAGAATGGTAGGAGCAGGTGCTAAATATTCCCAGATACAAGGAAGGAAAGGAGGGGTGCCTGTAATGGTTAGAGAGAATGTAATACAGTGCTTTACAGAAAGGATGTCCTGGAGAGGCCAAAGAGAGAGTAGTGGTGAAAGGTTGTTTTCCAGACTGGAGGAAGATATGCAGTGGGGTTTCCCAAGAGTCGGTACCAGGACCAATGCTTTTCTTGAACTATATTAATGACTATGACTTGTGTGTGCAGGGCACAAGTGCAAAACATATAGATAATGTAAAACCTGAAAGCATTGTAAACTATGAGGAGGATATCGACTGACATCAAGAGGGCATAGACAGGCTGGTGAAATATGCGAATGCGTGGCAGATGAAATTTAATGCAGGGAAGTGTGAAGTTGTGCATTTTGGTAAGAAGAATGAAGAAAGACAATACTAGATAAAGGACACAATTATAAAGGGGTGCAGGAACAGAGAGATCTGGGAGTAATGTGCACAAATCATTGAAGGTGGCAGGGCAGGTTGAGAAAATGGTTAGAATAGCATGAGATCCTAGGCTTTATAAATAAAGGCACAAAGTTCAAAAGCAAGGGAGTTATGATGAACCTTTATAAAACACTGCTTCAGCCTCAACTGAAATATTCTGGGCACTGCACATTAAGGAGGATGCAAAGGCTTCAGAAAGGGCGCAAAAAAGATTTTAGGAATGAGGGACTCCAGTTACATGGATAGACTGAATAAGTTGGGGCTGTTCTCCTAAGAGGAGAAAACTGAGAGAAGATTTGACAGAAATGTTCAGAATCTTTGAGGGGTCTGTACAGAGTAGAGAAAGGAAAACTGTTCCCATTGGCTGAAAGGCCATGAATCAGAGAACACTGATTTATGGTGAATGGCAAAAGAACCAACTATGGCAACATGAGGAAAAATGTTTTTAGTATCAGAAATGCACTACCTGTGGGTGTGGTGTAGGCTGATACAAGCTTTCAAAAGGGAATTTGATAACCATTTGAAATTTAAAAATGCAGGGCTATGGGAAAAGGCTGGGGGAGTGGGACTAGTGGAGTTTCTCTTGCAGAGAGCTGGCATGGATTCAATAGGCCAAATGACCTCCTTCTGCACTATAACCATTCTATGATTCAACTTCAATGAGTTACCTTTACTTACTATCAAAATCAAAGATAATCCCACCTCTAGTTTTCCCCCTGCAAATTGTTCCTCAGGCCTCAGTTCCCTTCTCCTTCACCTGCTCACAGGTGGCCTCTTGGTTCTTGGAACGTTTTGCTGGCTGGTGTGAAACCACGACCAAAATGGCTTAAAGGACAGAAACGCAATTTAACGTTCCTAGTTACAGGGATTCAAATGGCATCGAGAAGGGTGTAGAAAAGCAGCATGGGGGAGGGAATCACAATATGAGAGAGTGTGAGAGAGTGTGTGTGTGTGTGTGTGTGTGTGTGTGTGTGTGTGTGTGTGTTTATATAGTGTGTTCAGCAGTGCTGCTTTAAAGGGCCGTCACCTGGTCATGGTTCCAGCAGGCACCCAACACAGCATTACCTGAACAAGGATAGTAAGACAAAAGTGGTGTTGAAGTTGGTGATATTAACTAAGGAATGTGCTAATTAAGGGTAGAAAGCAGGACAAGCGAGGTACAGATAGCCCTAGTGGGGGTGGGGGTGAAGGGAAGGGATCGAATAGGCTAAAAGGTAGAGATAAAACAAAGGATGGAAATACATTTAAAAATAATGGAAGTAGGTGGGAAAAGAAAAATCTATATAAATTATTGGAAAAAAAAAAGGGTGTGGGTATCGGAAAGGGGGTGGGGTGGGGATGGAGGAGAGAGTTCATGATCTAAAACTGTTGAACTCAAGCGACAGGGAGGTCTGGGTCATGCTTGCGGACAGACCAAAGGTCTTCTGCAAAGTGGTCACCCAGTCTGCGTTTGGTCTCTCCAATGTGGAGGAAACCACATTGGGAGCAACGAATGCAGTAGACTAAATTGAGGGAAGTGCAAGTGAAATGCTGCTTCACTTTAAAGGAGTGTTTGGGCCCTTGGACAGTGAGGAGAGGGGAAGTAAAGGAGCATGTGTTGCACCTTCTGCGGTTGCATGGGAAGATGCCGTGGGAGGGGGTTGAGGTGTAGGGGGTGATGGAGGAGTGGACCAGGGTGTCCTGGAGGGAACGATCCCTGCGGAATGCCGCCAGGGTGGGTGAAGGGAAGATGCATTTGGTGGTGGCATCATGCTGGAGTTGGCAGAAATGGTGGAGGATGATCCTTTGAATGCGGAGGCTGATAAGTGAGGACAAGGGGGATCCTATCATGGTTCTGAGAGGGAGAGGAAGGTATGAGAGAGGACACGGCCCATCTCCCGCACATCCGCCCTCACACCTTCCTCTCCCAGCATGACCCAGACCTCCCTGTCGCTTGCCATTTCAACACTCCACCCTGCTCTCATGCCCACATGTCCATCCTTAGCCTGCTGCATTGTTCCAGTGAAGCTCAACCCAAACTGGAGGAACAGCACCTCATCTTCGGACTAGGCACTTTACAGCCTTCCGGATTGAATATTGAGTTCAACAGTTTTAGATCATGAACTCTCTCCTCCATCCCCACCCCCTTTCCGATACCCACACCCTTTTTTTTCCAATAATTTATATAGATTTTTCTTTTCCCACCTATTTCCATTATTTTTAAATGTATTTCCATCCATTGTTTTATCTCTACCTTTTAGCCTATTTTGACCCCTTCCCTTCACCCCACCCCACGCCGACTAAGGCTATCTGTACCTTGCTTGTCCTGCTTTCTCCCTTAATTAGCACATTCCTTAGATAATATCACCACCTTCAACACCTCTTTGTCCTTTTGTCTATGACATCTTTTGGCTATCTCCAACTATCACTGGCCCTCTATCCAGCTCTACCTGTCCCACCAACCTCCCACCCTTTTAAACCAGCTTATATTTCACCTCTTTTCTATTTTTCCTTAGTTCTGTTGAAGAGTCATACGGACTCGAAACGTTAACTGTGTTCCTCTCCTCAGATGTTGCCAGACCTGCTGAGTTTTTCCAGGTATTTTTATTTTTGTTTTGGATTTCCAGCATCCGCAGTTTTTTGCTTTTATCCTCCTTAAATTTATTCAGTGTCCACAGATTCGCGACCTTTTGAGAGAAGCAATTCCTCCTCATCTCTGATTTAAATCTACCACCCCTTAGCCTAAAACTATGACCTCTCGCTCTAGAATGCCCCACAAGGGGGAACATCCGCTCCACGTCTTCTTTGTCTATCCCCTTTAGCATCTTATGTACCTCAATTAGATCTCCTCTCATCCTTCTAAACTTTAGCAAGTATAGGCCTAAACTGCTCAATCTGTCCTCATAAGACAAGCCCTGCAATTCTGGATCTCAAACTAGTACATATCAAAGCACCCAGACTAGCTGGCTTTAATCCAATCAAGACACCCCTGCAGATTAAACCTCTATTTTACAAGCAAAATATTTTCCAAAATGTTATATACATTAATAGCTTCATGACAGAGTCTGTATGGTGTAGTGGAGAAAGAAATCTAGAAGGACACACTCACAAATCATTAAAAGTAACAATTTAATTAACAAAACCTTTTAAAAAAACTGGTGTGTGGTGGTTCATTTGTAGAGAAATGGAATTGAAAAGCAAGGGTGTTATGTTAAATATATATGGAACATTGATTAGACCACAATTAGGGTACAGTGTACAACACCCAAGAGCTGAGGAGCCAGAAGAAGACAACAATCATGGTGACATGATGGGAATGGCATCCCACCTTCTAACCTTTAAACATCAGCTTATCAAAGACTCTGTGCCTGCTTCCCATCATTTACCAAGTCTCATTCAGCCAGCACCCTTGTCCTTGTTGGCCTTTTTGTTTGTTTTCACAATATGGCCATCACCGGCAAATCTGCATTTATTGTGCATCACTGGTTAACCTCGAAAAAGTTGTGGAGGGCCTTTACCTTTCACAATTAGTTGATGGTGTTCCCAAAATGGTGTTAGGTAGGGAATTCCAGGATATTGAAGTAGCAACACCGAAAGAATGGAAATATATGTCCAAGGATGGTGTGCAACTTGGACAAGAGCATGGAAGTGACATCATTCCAATGACATTACTGCTCTCGTTCTTCTCAGTGTCAAGGCTGTGGGGGTGGGGGGAGGTACATTTGGGTAATCTTGACACTGCTGCAGCACATCCAGTACATTGTATATATTACAGCCACAGTTGGGATGGATAAGGAATCCAATTGCAGGAGTACCAACAAGTTTGAGACTGGATGGTATCGAGTCTCTTGTGTATTGCTGCAGCTTCAAACATTTAATTGAGTACTCCAGCACACTCCTGACATCAATCGCGTAGATGGCTGCAAAGCAGTGAGCCAACCATTGCAGAGTATCCAGTCTCTGTCATGCTCTTATTGCCAGTGTTGATATGGTTGATCCAGTTCAGTTTCTATCCACTAGTGATGCCCAAGATGCTGATAATGAGGGACTCAGTTATGCCGTTAAAGGTCCAGGAGCGATGGCTTGGCTTTCTTTTGCTCAAGTTAGTTATTACTTGGCACTGATGTGGCAGAAATTGTTACCTGCCAATAGCTTACACAAAAATAAATGTTATCCAAGTCCTGCTGTAGGTTGGCATAGGCTGATAGGGAGCTATGAATGGAGTTTAACGTTGTTGCATCATCAATAACCTTATTATGCAGGAAGTTGGTTGAACAGCTTCTCTGAGAATCTCCTGCATTGGGATTGCAATGTTCAGCCTTCAATAATCATGACCATCTTCCTTTGCATCAAGTATAACTCTAGCTACTGGAAAACTCTTTCTTCTATCCCTAATGATTTCAGCTTTCCTTAGGCTCTATGCTTCCATAGTGGATCAAATGTTGCCTCACTATCAATGCAGTTACTCTCATCCATTTCAGCTCCTGGTCACTTAATTCCTCAAATTTTAAATACTCATGTTTAAATCCTTCCATAACCTCTTCTCTGTAATCTAATTGTGCATTGATGCATTATGGAAAGGTTTTTTACACTGAAGACCCATATAATTGCAAATTATTGATTGTCATTTCCATTCTGACTAGCCTGCAGTTGTAAAGACCAACCAGCTATAACTAAATTTCTGATCGGGCTATTTCTTCCATCCCCCATTTCCAAAGTGTAGATTCTCAGCAAAGAAGCCCGTTCAGATACAATGATAAGGAGTAGGAGAAGGCCATTGAGAGATTATTGAGGGAAACCAAAAGTAATGGTGTGGGAGCGAGAAGGGAAGCCATTACAAGTAATTCCATTCTACAATTAGTTAGATAAGAATGGAACCAGGCAAGTGAAGCGATCCCAGCTGGATGACAGCATTGGAGAAGTGTTACGATTATGAGGTTTATATCATTGTTATGTTTTGGGACTGTCTTCAATTTAGGTTAAAATAAAGTTTGCCTGACAACAGGCCTGGGTGACAGAGCCGTTAAAAGATTAAAAGGGAAGCCCAGGGGGTTTTTCTGAAAGGAAGGTGTAAGGTGTTCACACTTTGAGACAATGGCAGTGACATCTGTACTTACAGTAGTTAGACTGTTTGACTCCAAGGTCCCAGGAAGGTGTTGAGAAAGTCAGGTTGTATACAGTTATGCTTTGAATTGTCCTTTTACTTCCGAGATAGAAAGAGTTGTGTCTAAAAAATACTAATCCAGATTTCTACCTGGATACAAGGCCCATGTGATTCATGTGACCATGGAGGTAGAAACCCCTCCCCTCTCAAACTCTCAGATATGGGCAATCTGCCAGGATCTGGGGGAGAGGGCGCAGCTAAAGGCCCAAAGTCTCTATGGTTCACCATGCAAGAATACATTGGAAGCTTGTACTCTGATTCGTGAGGGTTTGAAATGAGGCTGAAAGATTTGCCCAGTTTGCACCAGAGGGATTATCGCCAGGAGAAACCCTCACCATGAAAGACCATTCTGCAGTTGGTAGTTACCAGAGTAGGAAAGGAAAGGAACTAAATTAAACCCCCAGAAGCTAAGAATCACGTTGGACTGGGAAAATCAAATGAAAACTTAAGGGACATCGTATACCGGTGAGGTGGACTTTTTGGTTGTGTTCGAAGTAAAAGGGGAAAGTTCTGTTCTGTAGTCTGAAGTATAAGTTGCCTATGTCATGCCCAGTCATATTTGTGACTATTAAGATATGAACATTATTCAATGTGGACCCTTTAAAACGGGCCTTTATTTTAAAAAAATCTATAAAGGTGGTCATAGGTCAGTTGACCTGGCATGTGTCTACAAGAACCAACTCACGTCTCTGGAAAGTCATTAAATTGTAAATATACATGCGTGGAGTCCTCTTCTTTGAAAAGGCATGCTGGCTACAAAATCACCTGTGAATTTACACTTCCTATTATCAGGACATCTACAAAAATTCAAATATAATGGTCCTTCCAGACTTCCAGAATCAGTGTCTGCGAACAAGAAATTTTAACAAAGGGAGTGAGGTGAAACTAGTTTATCACAAGCAGGACTAGTCAGGAGCAGTTAAGTCTGAAGACCAACAGGACACAAGACAGATCATTGTCCAGGAAGACGACAGGGCCCGTTCCTAACAGCTAGTTAGCTGAGGCGGAGAGAGAGGCACTAATTTGTTCCACCTGAAAAAGAAAACTCCTTTTTCCTGAAGCTCGGCTACAACTTCATAAGAAAAACGCACAGACTTTTAACTTCCATTTACCTTCAAAGAACCATGAGAGATTCGTTCTAGACCTGCAATGCTTGCATCTTAAAAGGGCTGATTTAAACACATGATTGAATGTCTTGTTATTTTGTTAATAACCCAAGTGCATGCTTCATCTCTAGAATTCATATTTTCTTGTGTGTATGCGCACGTACGTCTGTCAGTTTTGAAGGAGTGAGCGTTTTAATTATGTTTACATTTTGGGGTGTTATGTGAATAAACATTTATCTTTTCTTCTGATTTAAGCTTATCAGAAAGCCTGTTTCATGTTCTTTAGAGTCACAACACTAATAAACGGGTTTAAAACACTCCACCTAAAAATATACATCTTGTTGAGGACAAGAAAAAGGTGAACGAAAAGGGGAAAAGCGATCCCACCACCTCTCCCCATCTGTAACACCTACAACAATAGTGTTTAGTGAATAATACTTTTAGTCTGTTAAAGTCTGAAAATATGAAATCTTGAACAAAAACAGAATTACCTGGAAAAACTCAGCAGGTCTGGCAGCATCGGCGGAGAAGAAAAGAGTTGACGTTTCGAGTCCTCATGACCCTTCGACAGAACTGGATTTCCAGCATCCGCAATATGAAATCTTGGCTGTGTCATCCTATCAGGTATCAACTGGAAGTTCACATTTTTCTTTTAAAGTTATTGGTCTCTACAAGGATCACAACAGTATGATCAACCTTGATCAAGGAGGACAAGGGCAAGTTTATCTTTGTCACAATCACAGGATATTATTTGTGACTTTGATAAGAAATCATAAGCTAGAGAAGGAAAATCCATCTTTAGGGACAATAAATTGAAGCTTTGTTTTTCATAAACAGAATATTAGGAAACAGCTTGATCTTACTGTATGGAAACTGTACTTCGCATTCATGTGTTAGGAACATAGGAAATAGGAACAGGATTCGGAAAAGGAGAAAGTGTGATGTGAGGAAAAATGTTTTCACCCCGAGGGTGGTTGGAGTCTGGAACAAACTTCCTGAAAGGGTGGTGGAGGCAGGCTCAATCAAACTATTCAAAAAAGAACCACCTGAAAAAAGAGAATGTGCAAGGTTATGGGGATAAGACAGTGGAGTGGGACTAGGTGCAATGCTCTTTCAGAGAGCCAGTGCAGGCTTGATGGGCTGAATGGCCTCTTTCTGCACTGTAAAGATACTGTGATAGGAGTAGGCCATTCAGCCCCTTGAGCCTGCTCCATCATTTAACTAGATCATGGCTGATCATTTACTTCAACGCCAATTTCCCACACTATCCACATATCCCTAGACGTCTAGAAATCTATCAACCTGTGTCTTGAATATACTCAATGACCGAGCCTCCACAACCCTCTGGGGTACAGAATTCCAAAGATTCACCACCCTCTGAATGAAGAAATTCCTCCTTATCTCAGACCTAAATGGCCTATCTCTTATTCTGCGATAGTATACCCTGATTCTGGACCCCCACAGAATGCTAGCATTTCCAAACTCTGATGCAACTGCGTATGTATCTAAGAATGGAGTCCCTTACAAAAAATAAATCTGGGACTGTGTAATGGATGAGAACTGTTTAGACAGTTAGGTCCTCTACTAAAGGTCAGAACCTTTTGATCTCAATTGGATATTAAACAAACCACTTTTTTTATTAGGACATTCAGCAGCGTATTGTTCCTGTAGCACTCAGCTACATATTGCAAAATCAGTGATCTGTTTCATACCTTAAATATTGTATCAGTCACCAGCCCACAAGGCTTGGCATCAAACAACCACCACTACAGCACAGTGTACTGAACCAAACACTTAAGGCTTAAACATTTTTACATCACTGATTATAGAACCTTAGAAGGTTAAAGCACAGAAGGAGGCAATATACCCCATCATGGCCATGTTAGTTCTCCAAGTTCAGTTCAACTACTCCCACTCCTTCGTTCTTTTCCCGTAGTTTTTTTTCTGTACAGATAATTATCCATTTTCCTTCGAAAGCCATGATTGTATCTGCCTACACCACATTCTCAGGCACTGCATCCTAAAAAGGCTTTGACTGATATCATAACAATCATAGGAAATTTATGACACAGGAGACCTTTCCGCCTACCATGTCCATGCTGGTCAATGAGGAGCTACTCAACATAATCCTACCTGCACTAGGTCCATGGTCTTGCTGGTCACAACTCTTCATGTCGCCTCTGGCATTTTTGTCAAACACCTTAAAACGGTGTTCTCTGGTTCTCGACTCAATGGCAATGGGAAATTTCTCCCCATCTTCCAGGCCCCTCATGATTTTGAACACCTCTCCTGACAACCTTCTTTACTTGAATGAGAACAACACAGCTTCTCAATCTATCCACATAACTGTAGTTCCTCAACGCTGGAACCACTCTTGTAAATCTTTTCTGCACTCTCTCTAATGCCTTCACATTCTTCCTAAGCGTACTGTCTAGAATAAAACAAAATAGGCCAGTTGAGGGCAAATCAGTGTTTTATAAAGTTCTCCAACCCTTCCTTGTTTTCAAAGAGGTACATGCTGATGAAGCTTCTAGCCTTGCACTCATCAGGATAAATGCACGAATACCAAATCCCAAATGACCACAAAAATCCACGCCACAGGAGAAAAAGCCACTGACTGGCTGGCAAGTTGACTCTGATTGGCCAAGATGTTGCAAAGGGGCACTATCGGCTTGCCAAGCTCACAGGCAAAGTATTTCAAAAATCTGAGCAACAGATTAAGCAAGCCATTTCACACTGCTACTATGCAGTGGCTACTTTCCATTAACAGGATGCTGCCATTAAGTCCAAAAAGACATTCTGCCTACCACACAATTGAGCAATGACTTGTAAATAAACCATCTGTCGTCTGAAGCTATTCCTCCTAGCCAACATGTTTTTTCAGTCAGCTACAGTAAACTGAGCTGAATTCACATTGCACTACATGATATATCAACAGATAGTATACGGAGTAAAGATCCTGTTTCAATCCCTGGGCCATACTATTATTGAATAAAATAATAACCAGAAAAAAGGTGCACTACTGATAGTAGAGGACACATGGTTAGCTTGTGGGAATGAACAATGACCTCACGAGAATATCTAACATGAAAATCCAAAAACTGTGATAACTACTGTAGAATTACAGCTCAAGATGTTGTGAGGCATCTTCTGCTTAGGAGTTTGTTCTGTACTCATAAATTGTTTGTTTTTAATTGAAATTTCTGGATGTATAAATTATTCATTTTATTCCCGATTGACCCCTCAAACTTATTTCATACTCTGTTGCTCTTTTAATGCTTTTTCATTGTCACATTGAGATCTTCAAATAGCAGCCAGTTTTCAATTCTAGTTATGAAAAAGGCTTCTTTTGGCATCCTATCCAGTATCTCTTCTTCTCCCATTTCGTTTTCTTTAATTTGACTAAAGGGCTCACATCCTCTAGCAAAGACGAGGGATCCATACCCAAAACATTAACTTGTCTTTTCTGTCTCCTGAAGGACTTGTTGCTCTGTATTCTTTGCATTCTCTCTTTTTATTTAAATATTAACTTCTCAACATCATATTTGCTGGTGATCTGTTACTGTACACTGAAATGGTTATTTTTGTTTTTAACCTCTGACAGATTATTCTCCATGATTCAAGGACAAAGTGAGGTCAAACACAGTTCAATGTTTCATACTTTACAGTTGACTGTTTTCACTTCAGAATCATGTTCTTTTCCCAGGGTTGAAAGTAAAACTATTCAAATTTGAGTGGGAAATGCTTTATTCCATGGTCCAAAGTCTGAACCTTTTAGATGCCTGGACAGAAGCAAACGTAACACATGGGAGTTATTTTATATTAGATTTCGTAATAATTTGGTGCACAGTAAGAGGCAGAAAGTAGTTGCAGCACTGACAAGCTCGAACTGTAAAGCAAGTTTTAATCATTTATGACTGAAAATCATATAATGGTTCCAGCACAGGAGGCCGCCATTGGGCCCATCAAGTCTTGCAAGAGGAATCCAGATAGTCCCACTCCACTCCTTTCCCTGTCGCCTAATTCCTTTTCACTAATCTGATCCCTTTTTGAAAGCCATGATTGAATCTGCCTCCACTACATTTTCAGGCAATGCATTCCAGGTCATAACCACTCACTGCGTATAAAAGATTTTCTCATATTACCTTTGGTTTGTTTGCCAATCAACTGAAATCTGTTTCCTTTGGTTCTCGATCCATCTGCCACTGAGAACAGTTTCTCCCTATCTACTCTGTCAAGACCCCTCACAATTTTGAACACCTCTATTAAATCTCAAAACCTTCTTAATTCTAAGGAGAATAACCCCAGCTTCTCAAATATATCCCTGTTACCAAAGACCTTCGTCCCTGGAACAATTCTTGTAAATCTTTGCTGCACCCTCTAAGGTCTGTACATCCTCCCTTAAAAGGCAGTGCCCTGATTTGGATAAAATACTCTAGTTTTTGCTTAAAGTGTTTTATAAATTTTTGTGATAAATAATTAAATAATTGAAGATACGGATAAAGATTATCAATTTGCTTAGTTTTAACTTTAACTGTATAGACTGATAACATTTTACATTTTATTGCAACAACCTTACTGAAAATTTCCAAATTATCACCAAAAAAAAGTTATGCTTTCATTACCTCACCAATACTCTCCTTTTCTTTCCTGAAGGAGCAACCTTGAAGTGCCTGGCTCCTCCTGAGCTGCCCTTTAGGTCTACCCCAAATGTGAGCCTAGGCTGTATGCTACCAGAGAGACAACAGCCAAGCCCCATCATGCCCTCAGTATAACTACATTTTTGTAAAGCAATCAAGAGTAGGAACTCTAGCTGAGTAATTGTTAAATTAGTAGATGTGAATGGTAAAGTGAAGGGCTGGTTGAGCAAATAAGGTCCTAAACCTGAAACTGTTTTTAAATCTATATACTAAATAAAGGTCTTTCCATGGTATGTACCTCCAGGCACAAATGCTGCTTCGGCATTGGCCCAGAACTTCCATGGATTGGCAATCACCATTGGATTGCCACTCGGCTCCTTTTTACATACCCAAGTCTGGGGCTTTCTCACCCAAACTTCCAGAAGCTCCAGGAGTCCTTTCTGTGCAGAGTAGCAAGTGCTGGGGGAAGTGAAACCACACCCTATTTTTATAGCACAAGCTGCCATCAACCAGTTTAAAGATCCCAGTCACTTTGACTGAAGAGGAGATTAGAGCCACTTTGACAAAAGAGGAGATAAGGTAAGGCATGTGCCAGTGTAAGGTAAAGTATGATGGGTTGAGCGGGAGTCGGGTGGTCAGAGGACAGGTGGGGGGTAGTCGGGGGTGGGGTCGGTAGTGCAATCGGGGTGGGGTGTAATCAGGGATGCGAGGGATGGAGCGTGGAGGGAGTAGTTGGGGGAAAGTGGGTAGTCGGGGGAGTTGTTCAGGGGGTTGAAGGAATGGTCTGGGGTGGTGGGGAGAGGAGGTCAGTTGGGAGGTGAGGGGGTGGTAGTCAGAGGATGGGGGGTGCTGTTGGGGGAGTCGGAAGGGTAGTTGGGAGTTGGGGGAGTCAGGGTGGGAGTCGGGACATCGGATGGGTAGTCGCAGGGAAGTCGGGGGATCAGTAGGGTAGTTGGGGTTGGGGTGTAATTGGGGGGCAATGGGGATGGGAGGGTAATCAGGGTGTCAGGTCACTAGTACAGTTACCCAGGAGTGAGAAGTGGTTTTATTATTTCTATATTTTCCTGGATAGTTAATTATTCTGCTAAAAGAATCAGAACCATTTGAAATCTCTGATTTAAATTGGGTAATTTCTCAACGGAAGTTTAAACTTCCCAAGCAATTCCAGTGCAGCCCTTGTGTGGGGACTTCCAGGGGGGCCCCCCATCGCCTCTTCTCGGGTACCTCAGGGGTATGGCCCGCTGGGGAATGGAAGACTTCAGCCGACGTCAACTTCCTATGAAAGCATTTATAATGGCAAAATCTCATCAAATCTCAAAATTTCACCATTGCACTCCATTGGTAAATCAATCAAGTCACTCAAAAAGCCTTCTGTAAAGCAATTCCTTGTCTTTTTTCTTATTGACTCAACTTTCTAATCCGTGTCAGATTGTAGATATAAAAAAACCCACATATTTCACAATATGATTTAACTCATCCACTGAATTGTCTTACATGTTTATTATCTTCATTAAAGATTGGAGAACAATCTCTTCCAAAATTCTTGCCTGAGAATGGAATTTTTTCCACAGTATGGTAATTCTGTAAATCGAAGGCTGATCCTGTGATTTAAACTGCAGTGCATAATTTCCCAAAATGCAGAAATTACATTTGAGCTAGCCAAATAATGGGATACATATCTCAATCTCTAATAAATTATGTTTGGCTTTTTTCTAAGAAAAGGTAGAGGTCAAATTTCAACGAGATTCTATATATGCGAGAGAGCTAAAAACATGGCAGACTGTACAGGTTCCATACCTTTTGCAGCTTTTGTTGGTTTTGATATGTAAATACCCTCATTTGAGAGAGCTGACTGAGACACGCTCCCTCATTCTTCAAAATCATTTGAACTTTTAATTTGAATTTTGAAAACAAACAAAACCTCATCATCTGAATTTTATTGATAGTAAGAAATTGTAAACATTCTCCTAACTGATCCCTGAGGCAAAGGCACAGATGGGGGAGGGAAGGCAAACAATGACAAATAGCGAGACACACTTACGTGTAGCAATCACAAAAGATCAATTTAATTAGAAGTTGAAATTTGTACTACTGGCCCGAAGATGTTCCTACCGCCATTTTAAGCCTTAAACTGGCATGGTTTAAGTAAGTAGGCAAAGGAATATATACGTTCACAACACTTACACTGTCCCAAATTATTTGTTATAGGTGCCAATTATACTGTTGCTCCTTAAACTATGTCAACTATTTTGGACACTCCAACAGCTGTTCACACCTCATGATTGTGTGTCATTAAAAGTCTTGATTGTGAGACGGTGACAATGAAGGAACTGTGATATAAATCCAAGTCAGGATGCTGCATAACTGGAGGGGAACCTGGAGATGGTGGCGTTCCCATGTGCCTGCTGGCCTCGTCCTTCTGGGTTGTACAGTTTGCGTTTAGGAGGTACTTTCAAAGTAGCCTTGCAGAGTTGAAGTGCATCTTGTAGATGGTACACTCTGTGCCAATGGAGGGACTGAATGTTTAAGGTGGTGGATGAGGTCCCTATCGAGCAGACTACTATGTCCTGGACTGTGTCAAGATTAGAGTGTTGTTGGAACTGCACTCGACCAAGCAAACAAAGAATATTCCATTACATTGGACTTGTGACTGGTAGATAGTGGAAAGGCTTTGGGGAGCCAGGAAATGAGGTACTTGCCACAGAATACCTAGCCTCTGTTGTGTTCTTGTAGCCACAGTAATTGTGTGGTTGGTCCAGTTAAATATATGATAAATGGTGATCCCCAAGATGCTGACAGTAGGTGAATTCAATGATGGTAATGACAATGAATGTTACAAACAGGTGGTTAAATTCTCTCTTGTTGGGGATGGTCAATGCCTTGTGCAGCACTATTGTTACTTGCCACTCATCTGCCCAAGCCTGCATATTGTCCTAATCATGCTTTATGTATCCAGAGAATGTTTCGTTATTTGAAGATTGCAAATGGAACCAAACATGGAACCACGAGAAAACATCCCCAATTCTGATGTTACAATGGTCATTGGTGTACCAGCTGAAGATGGTTGGGCCTGTTCACTACCCTGGCGAACTCCTGCAGCGATGACTCGCTTCCAACAACCACAAACACCTTACTTTGTACTAGGTATGGCTCCAGTCACTGCAGAAGTTCCACCCAATTCCCATGATTTAATTTTACTTGGGTTCCTTGATGCCACACTCAGTGAAATGCTGCCTTGATGTCAAGGAATGTGACTCTCACCTCATCTCTGGAATTCAG
The DNA here is from genome assembly GCF_017639515.1 of Carcharodon carcharias. NCBI lineage: Eukaryota > Metazoa > Chordata > Chondrichthyes > Lamniformes > Lamnidae > Carcharodon > Carcharodon carcharias. Next base: position 76,693,600 of record NC_054480.1, on the reverse strand, counting down.
CTCTTTTGTCTATAAGGCTGTAAGGGGGTCTGGGGGAACTCAAACTGAGCAGTGAGCTGGTTGTTGCTGAGTAAGTATTGTTTGTGATGGGGTGGTAAATGGGCGGATTGCACTTGTTCTGCTTTTGGTGGAAAGGACATGAGCTGGGTAATTTTTCACTTTTTTGATTAGCTAAGAACATAAAAAATAGGGGCTGTAGACCATTCAGCGCTTCAAGCCCACTCCACCATTCAATGAGATCATAGCTGATTTACTTCATCACCATTTTCCTGCACTATCCCCATATCCCTTGATGTTTTTAATATGTAGAAATATATCAATCTCAATCTTGAACATACTCAACAACTGAGCCTCCGCAGCCCTCTGGGGCAGAGAATTCCAAAGATTCGCCAGCTTCTTGAGTGAAGAAATTCCTATTCATCTCGGTCGTATTTGGCCTGCCCATTATTTGGAGACTGTTCCAGCCAGGGGAACCATTCTTCCTGCATCTACCCTGTCAAGTCCTGTAAGAATTTTGTATGTTTGAATGAGATCACCTGACATTCTTCTAGACGCGAGAAAATAAAGATGCAGCCTATTTAATCTTTCCTCATAGGACAATCCCCCCCATCCCAGGAATTAGGTTGGTGAACCTTCGTTGCACTCCCTCTAAGGCAAGTATATCTTTCCATAAGTAAGGAGGCCAAAGCTGCACACAATACTCCCAAGGCTTTATATAATTGCGGTATTACATCTTTATGTATATAGTCAAATCCTCTTGTAATAAAAGCCAACATACCATTTGCCTTCTGAATTGCTTGCTGTACCTGTAGGTCAGCTTTCAGTGACTCAAGAACAAGAACACCCAAGTCTCTTTGAAGTTCAACATATCGCAGCCTTTCACCATTTAGGAAATGCTCGTATTTTTGTTTTTTACTACTGAAGTGAATAACCACACATTGCTCCACATTGTATTACATCTACCAAATTTTTGTCCACTTGCCTAGCATCTCCAAATCCCCTTGAAGTATCTTTGCATCCTGCTCACAACTCACATTTCCACCTAAAATGAAAGCAAAATACAGTGGGTGCAGGAAATCCAAAATAAGAGTCATACAGACTCAAAATGTTAACTCTGTTTCTCTCTCCACAGATGCTGCCAGGCCTGCCGAGTTTTTCCAGCATTTTCTGTTTTTATTTTATACTTTCACCTAGTTTTGTGTCACCTGCAAACTTGGAAATATTACATTTAATCCCCACATTCAAATCATCAATATAGATTGTGAATAGCTGGGGTCCAAACACTTACCCTTGCGGTACCCTACTAGTCACAGCCTGCCAACTTGAGAATGACCCATTTATTCCTCCTCTGTTTTTTGTCCGTTAACCAGTTCTCAATCCATGCCAGTATATACCCCCAATCCCATGTGCTCTAACTTTGTTTACTAACCACTTGTGTGGGACCTTACCAAAAGATTTTTGAAAATCTAAATATACCACATCCACCGATTCCCCCTTATCTATTCTGCTAGTTTCATCCTCAAAAAACTCCAAGAAGTCTATTGAAACATGATTTCCCTTTCATAAACCCATGTTGACTCTGCCCAATTCTACCATTATTTTCTAAGTGTCCTGTTATCATATCATTTAATATAGATTCAAGCACTTTCCCCACAACTGATGTTAGGCTAACAGATCTGTAGTTCCCCGTTTTCTCTCTCCCTCCTTTCTTAAATAGTGGGGTTACATTTGCCACCTTTCAATCTGTAGAAACCATTCCAAAATGTATAGAATTTTGAAAGATGACCACCAGTGCATCTGCTATCTCTTTAACCACCTCTTTCAACACTCTGGGACATAGATCATCAGGTCCAAGGGATTTAAGTCCCATTAATTTCTCTAGTACTATTTATTTTTAAACTAATATTAATAGCTTTCAGTTTCTTGTTTACACTAATCCCTTGAATTGTCCAGTATTTCTGGGAGGTTTTGGTATTTTCCTCCGTGAAGGCAGACACAAACATTGTTTAGTTTCTCTGCCACTACCTTATTACCCATTACAAAATCTCCTGACTCTGTTTGCAATAGACCCACATTTGTTTTTGCTAATCTTTTCCTTTTTACATACCTTTGGAAGCTTTTACAGTCACTTCTATGTTTCTCACTAGTTTACTCTTATATTCCATTTTTCCTTTCTTAATCTTCTTCTTTGCCCTTCTTTGCAGAACTCTAAAGTGTTCCCAATCCTCAGGCTTACCTTTATACACCTCTTCCTTCGATCTAATACAATCCTTGATTTCTTTTGTTAGCCACGATTGGGACACTTTCATTGCTGGGTTTTTATACATTAAAGGAATGTATTTTTGATGTAAACTATGTATTAGTTCTTTAAATGCTAGCCATTACCTATCTATCGTCATACCTTCTAAGGTAGTTTCACAATTCACCATAATCAATTTGCCCCTCATACCTTGATAGTTTCCTTTGTTTAGGTTTAAGACCCTAGCTTCTGAATGAACTACATCATTTCCAAACTTAATGTAAAATTCTATCATTTTATGGTCACTTGTTCCTCAAGGCTCCTTTACAACAAAATTATTAATTAGCCCCTTTTCATTGCACAATACTAGGTCTAAAATAGCGCACTCCATAGTTGGTTCCTCAACATGCTGCTCTAGAAAATTATCTCACATACATTCCAAGAATTCATCCTCCACAACATTAGTAATAATTAGGTTTACCGAATGTGGCATCAAGGAGACCTAGCAAAACGGGAGTCAATGGGAATCGGGGAAAACTCTCCACAGGTTGGATCCATACCTAGCACAAAGAAAGATGGTTGTGATTGTGGAGGTCAGTCACCTCAGCTCCAGGACATCACTACTGGGGTTCTTCAAGGTAGTGTCCTCAGCCCAACCATCTTCAGCTACTTTATCAGTGACCTTTCTTCCATCATAAGGTCAGAAGTGGGGATGATCGCTGATGATTGCACAATATTCAGCACCATTCTCAACTCCTCAGATACTGAAGCAGCCCATGTCCAAATGCAACAATATCCAGGCTTGGGCCGACAACTGACAAGTAACATTCACAGCACACGTGTCAGGCAATGACCATCTCCAACAAGAGAGAATCCAACCATCGCCCTTTGATGTTCAATGGCATTACCATTGCTGAATCCCCCACTATCAACATCCTGGGGGTTACCATTGACCAGGAACTGAACTGGCCATATAAATACTGTGGCTGCAACAGCAGGTCAGAGGCTAGGAATTGTACAACGAGTAACTTGCCTCCTGACTCCCCAAAGCCTGTCCACCATCTACAAGGCACAAGTCAGGAGTGTGATGCAATACTCCCCACTTGCCGGGATGAGTGCAGCTCCCACAACACTCAAGCTTGACACCGCCCAGGACAAAGCAGCCTGCTTGATTGGCACCACATCCACAAATATTCACTCTCTCCACCACCGACGCACAGTAGCAGCAGTGTGTACCATCTACAAGATACACTGCAGTAATTTACCAAGGCTCCTTAGACAGCACCTTCCAAACCCACAACTAGTACCATCTCGAAGGACAAGTAAAGCAGACAGATGGGAACACCACCACCTGGAAGTTCCCCTCCAAATCACTCACCATCCTGACTTGTAAATATATCACCGTTCTTTCACAGTCACTGGGTCAAACTCCTGGAACTCCCTTCCTAACAGCACTATGGGTGTACCTACACCACGTGGATTGCAGTGGGTCAAGGCAGCAGCTCACCACCACCTTCTCAAGGACAACTAGGGGTGGGGAATAAATGCTGGCCCACAGCCAGCGAAGCCCATGAATGAATTTTTTAAAAACCCGATCCATATATAATTTGAAATGCCCCATGATTACCGTATTACTTTTGTTACACATGCTTCTAATTTCCTGGTTTATACTGTGATTTACATTACCACTGCTGTTTAAACAACTCCCATCAATGTTTTCTGTCTCTTGCTGTTTCTTAGTTCCACCCACACTGATGCTACATTTTGATCTTTAGAACAAAGTCATCTCTTACTACAGTACTAATGCATTCTAATTCGGTGGGAGGTGGTGGCACAGTGTTATTGTCACTGGACTAGTAATCCAGAGACAGAGGGTAGTGCTCTGAGTACCTGGGTTCAAATCTCTCCACAGCAGGTGGTGGAATTTGAAATCGCAATCACATCCTCCTGTCCCTCAACCTAAGGGGTGAGATTGCCTTCTGGAGCAGAAGTACATAGGTAAATTTCCCCCTCCCTGATGCATCGCAATGTCTGCAGCTCAGCCTGCAGCTCATTAGCTCGGAGCCAAAGCACCTCAAGCCGCAGACACTTACTACAGATATGGTTGTCATGGATTGTGGTGGCACAGAGGAGCTCCCACATGCTGCAGCTGCGGGACATCACCTGTCCTGCAATCTTTATTGTGTTACTTAAATTTATTTTTCTTCATTAATTTATAGTTCCCCTCTTCACCGAACCCCCTCACTCACCAAGCTCCTGGCTTCACAATCAGCACACTCAATGCAGATGGCAATGTTGTAGCTGGACTGGACAACTTGGCTAGAAGCATTGTTAGTTCTGGAGCACAAGTTTTCAGCAGTACAGCTGGGATACCCATAGTCTTTCCTGTGTCAAGTGCAGTCATTTCTTGGCATCACATTGAGTGAACTAAATTGACTGAAGACTGACAGCTGCGATGATAGCGACCTTAGTAGGAAACCGAGATCGATCATCCACTTGGCACTTTTGGCTGAACATGGCTGCAAACATTTCAGCCTTGTCTTTTGCACTTGTACTGGACTCCGCCATCATTGAGAAAGGGTATATACATGGAGGCTTCTCTGCTCATTAGTTGTTTAAATGTCCACCAACATTCATAACTCTATGTGGCTGCAGAATTTTGACTTTGGGATCACTTACCTCTATCATGTTTTGTGGTTTCACAGGTTAATATCTCATTTTTAGGTACACCTGGTGCTGCTCTTGGCATGGTCTCCCAAAGTCCTCATTGAGCCAGGGTTAGTCGCCACAAAGTTTGAGTGCTGGTCGCTCTGATCAATACTAGCATGGACAGATGGATCTATGACAAGTATTGTCAAATGGATTTTTCTCTCATGTTTGTTCTCACCACCCTTCTGCAAGCCCAATCTGGAAGCTATGCCCTTCAGGACTTGGCCAGCTTAGAAGTACTGATGCTGCTGAGCCTTTCTTAGAAATGGATATTAAATTCCTCCTCACAGTACACTTTGTGCCCTTTCTATCCTCAGTGCTTCTTCCAAGGAGTATTCAACATGGAGCAATACAGATTCATTAGATGGGGGAGGGCAGTAGGTGGAAACCAGCAGGAGGTTTCCTTGCCGATGTTTGACCTGATGTCATGAGATTTTATGGGGTCCAGAGTCAATGTTGAGGATTGCCAGTAACATTTTTCCTGGACAGTATATCACTGTGGTAGGTCTGCCCTCAGATGTTGGCTGCAAGTTATGATTCTTTGAGTATGATTGTCAGGCTGTTGCTTGACGAATCTGTGGGCCAGCTCTTCCAATTTTGGCACAAGTCTCTACATGTTAATATGGAGGACTTTGCAGAGTCGACTGAGCAGGATGTATCTTTGTCATGTCCAAAGCCAAAGCTTCAGTCAATGCCAGGTGCCCCATCTGGTTTGATTATTATTGTAACTTTTGAAGCCGTTTGGCCACTTCAGAGCACAGTTAAGAGTTAATCACATTGCTGTGGATCTGGAGTCACATATGGCCCAGAACAAGTCAACACCAGGTACAGGACATTAGTGAACCAGATGGATTTTTTATGACAATCTGATATCTTCATGGTCACCATTAACAACACTAACTTTTTTATTCCTGATTTATTCTAAGAGATGTTGATTGCCTGCATAACACACTGAAGCCACCACTGGTCGCATTCCAATCTTTCTCCAGGTTCAAGGGATGCTCCTTCCAAAGGCAGACTTCCTTTACCAGAATTACAATGTTCCCTCTGGGATACTTTTAAAGCTGGTTTCAAATTGCATTCTATACCAGAGCCTGGCAGGATAAAATTCCATCCTGTCGAGAAACTCCAGTTTTAGTGCCTTGGTATCATCATTCTCCAAATTCCAGAGTGGATTCAGGTGCCCAACGTAAGTAAGTTTGTCACTCTGCTTTATAAAAATGCTTTGGCTACATCGGCCACTACTCAACAACTTGTCATTCAATGGCAAGATTTAGGGTCATAACAAAGAAACTGCTTTGCTATATGAACTAGGTACAGAAATCGCACACATGCCTGCACATGCATTTCTCCATCCTTCCTAATACTAGGTTGATTTGTAAGATAAATATGAAAATAAACTAACAAACCTATTTATTGTAGTTAATAAATGAACATATTGTAGTTATCAAATGGGAATAAGCTAGTTTCGCATTAACAGTTGCACATTAATTTTCAGTATTTCAGTGATTTGTCACTATTTATTGATTTTTTAAAAAACTCAGCATTAATCACACTATCTTAAGAACTGTTACACCTCCCTGCCCTTGCTCCTATCAGGGCCTGCATTCCTCTCAATGGCCCACCCAATGCCAGTTTCCACTGTTGATGCACTAGATCAGGGATCCCTCTCTCACTATCAGTCATGATGGTGGTCCCAGCCAGTTCTCCAAGCCACAAACCATCCTGACTTGGAACTATAATAACCATTACTTCACTGTTGTTGGATCAAAATCCTGGAACTCCCTCCCTAACAGCACTATGGGTGTATCTACACCACATGGGCTGCAGCGGTACAAGGCAGTGGCTCACCACCACCTTCGAAGGCAAATAGGGATGGGCAATAAAGAGGCTGGCCTCGCCCCATTAAAGAATTTTAAAAAGTAACAGATTCATAAACCGGGGCATTGAAGGGTCATGAGGACTCGAAACGTCAACTCTTTTCTTCTCCGCCGATGCTGCCAGGCCTGCTGAGTTTTTCCAGGTAATTCTGTTTTTGTTTTGGATTTCCAGCATCCGCAGTTTTTTGTTTTTATCTCATTCTTGAGATGTCAGCTGTTAGTCAGTTTTTGCTTATTTTTAAGGCTAATTTGCATGTTCCCATTAGCTGCACCAGCCCTGCTTTGGGGGCTGGCAGTGTGTTCTTACTGAGCAGTTTTATTCAGAAGGGTAAAACCACAGCAGTAATGTCAGTAACAATGGCTCAAGTCTAGACTTTTCTTGCTCATTACAGTTTCAACAGAAAGGCAGGAGGTTTTTTGCAGTAGGGGTCAAAATCCAAGAGATGCAAAACTTTAAACATGATGAAGTGCCCAGATTGCAACTTTGAAATTCACACTTAATATATGTCTGCGTTTTGCATGTATTTTGTGAGCAGCCAGTTCTTGCAGTATAGATACTACCGCAGGCTTTTGCAAACATTAGCTTTTTGAACAGAGAGCAGCAATAAAGATGCGCTGATCTGTACTAATTAATTCCGTTACGAAGAGTAGTTAAACATTAACATTGCTGCCACCATTCTCCAATGTTTTTATGCCATTTTGGGTCAACATTTTTACAGGTTTGTTTATTAATCCGCTCAAGAAGTCAAAGATTTTCACAATTAGTATTGAGAGTTCAATTCCAACAGCAGATTTCCGCTTTAGTTTTCAGTCGTAACTAACTGTAGAGGTTGAAGATACTCCTTCCATAATTGGTTTTGGTTAGAGTTGCTTACATGACATTGAAACAAACTGTTCTTAAATCAATATGGGTCTAGTTCTGTGACCGTCTTACCTTGCTTGGTGGTGATAATTTCATCCTGCACCTGCACAATATTTTACAATAGCTTTTACCATTATTAATCATCTTACTAGGTCACTAGTCTTCAACCTAAGGCACAGTAAAATTTACAAGGGATCTTCTTGGAACAGGAGCAGAAGTTGAAGTGCTCAATGCAGGATTAGTTTCAACTATGGTTTCAAACAAGGTTATAAAGGTTTGGAGAAAAGATGAAGTAAATCAGAAAGCAGTCAGGAGGTGACGTCAATTGTGAGATTTCTTTTAAAAAAAAGTTTAAAATTATGGGAGGCAGGGAAACCTGGAGGTCAGGAATTCAAAAGCATTGAAATTTAGGAAAAGCACAAGTTAAAATAGGATGCAAAGAGAGTCATGACTCCAGGGAAAGGAGTAGCACTCAGCAAGGCACTACTATGTTTGGTGCTTCTGTCATTCAGGGGCAGGCGGCCAACATCTTTACATTTGTATTGTTGAAGACAGCTTCCTTAACATGTCAACAGAATTTGGAAGGCAACAAAAATGAGAAACTATTATTCTGCTTCAAGGAAAAAGAACTGGCTTGCCAATTTGAAGGCAGGGAGTCAGAGCACAGGTATTCTCTGGCTAGAGGTGATAAACATACAAGTACATTAACATAGCACACAGAGCTTTGATATGAGCAAAGTTCAGAGGAGCACCACCTATAGTTTCAGCAGAATCAGAACAACAAGGTAGATTCTGATGGATAAAGACGGTGTGGGAGGTGAGAGAAGAATTAAGTATCTCATAAGATCCTTCTATAACAAAATCCTGTTCCCCTTTTTTTAAAAAAACTGTTGCCTGTCACAATCTAATCAACAGCATGTTAATCATGCAGCCAGCATTCAAAGTAATGGATTGGTGCAACGATGATAACCAATCCGTATCGTGCTAAAAACTCCTCCCTCTTCTGAGCAAATTCTCAGAAACAACTCCTAAGTCAACTGCTGATGTCGACTGCAGCTGCCAGCTAAGGAAGTGCTGCTTGCTTGTGACACAACCAGCTTTTCTGGGCGAAAATACAGCATGTTGCTGATCGGTGAAAGCAGTGTGTGAATTCACATCAAACTCAAATGTTTTACCAGCATGGTGCTACACGGAATGACTAATCACAAAGCTTGCTGTCATTCCACATCATAGTGATGCAAGGTAAGGTGTCCATTTTAAAACTCAGTTTTTATACTCCATCAGTCTCATCTCTGAAAGCTGGGACTCTTGCTAAAACTACAACCGTAGTGTGGCATGGATCCATTTAAAGTCAATGAAATGATCAAATGGGAATGTTGTACATTAGAAAGTAGGAAAACAGCACGGATACATTAAGTTACTGCTGTGTCCATGCACAGCAAGTGAAACGTCAAAGCGACAAGGCCAATTCTACTCAAGAACATTTCATTTCACTACGAATCTGAAATGTGCCACATTAACCTTTCTTACATAACTGCATCAGAGATATAAGTATATTCAGATAGAAAGGAAACAAGATTTAAAAAGAGTTATTTAGACTTCACAAATAATTCAAACTTGTGTAAAGTATACACTAAAAACCATAGCTAGCACAGGAACAAAGTCTGCAGTTCTGTTGCCTCAAGCATTTCCAAAACAAATAAATTCAGCTCAAGTCTACATAGTGCAAACATGTTGTTTCAAACCATTTTTTAAAAATATCAGCGCTGAATGTACAAACGTAAAACAGGCATCACTGTCTTTGCCTTCAAAGTGTACTGTGCTTTGAACTCTGAATGTTATAAGAAAAAAATTGTTTGCCTTTTCCACGTAGCTTTTTCACCCAGAGAGAACTGCAACAAACCACCGGTGGCCAGATCAGTTAGAACATTCTTTCAACAGTCAAAAACCCTTCTTCACAGTGCAGAAGCTTATAGCCCTTATCCGTCTAATGATTTTGGGAAAAGCATATTACAAATGCCACAACCCGACAACAGTTTTGCCCATCAACAATTCAGACTGGACTGCAAAATGATATAAGGGCCCTGAATCTGTAAGAACATAATAATAGCATGGAATGACAGGGGTCACTGAATCTGGAGAAGGCAGGTTTTCACTATTGAGCAATTCTACAAAAGTGAATGCACCAATGCCTGAAACGGAGTCAAGGCACTAGATCATGACCTTAAAGCTGCCTTCACATTATCACAATACCTCCACTTTATATCAGAACAACATCTAATTGTTACAGTTAGATACTTCTCTTCAATAAACACCACATATAGTTCAATAGTCCACCTCAAGGAAAAAATACATGTTACAAGTATACTTCAATAAGATAGGAAACATTTCAACTTCTGATGTAGACAGAGGTAAGAAACTGTGGTTTCCATCCGCCTGCTATATGACAGCGCCCCTCAAAAAAGTGCCTTATTTCTCTATGACCTTCAGATAGTACTTGCTGCTAAGAGGCATAGCAGCTCTAATGCAGTATCAACCAGGGTGATTGCACTGGAGGGGGTGCAAAGGAGATTCGCCAGGATGTTGCCTGGGATGAAATATTTAAGTTATGAAAAAGGTTGAATAGACTTGACAAAAACAGAATTACCTGGAAAAACTCAGCAGGTCTGGCAGCATCGGCGGAGAAGAAAAGAGTTGACGTTTCGAGTCCTCATGACCCTTCGACAGAACTATTCTTCTCCGCCGATGCTGCCAGACCTGCTGAGTTTTTCCAGGTAATTCTGTTTTTGTTTTGGATTTCCAGCATCCGCAGTTTTTTTGTTTTTATCTCTGTGTTGAATAGACTTGGGTTGTTTTCGTTGGAGCAGAGAAGACCGAAGGGCGACCTGATCGAGGTGTACAAGATTATGAGGGGCATGGACAGGGTGAATGGGGAGCAGCTGTTCCCCTTAGTTGAAGGGTCAGTCACACAGGGACATAAGTTCAAGTGACGGGCAGGAGGTTTAGAGGGGATGTGAGGAAAAACTTTTTTACCCAGAGGGTGGTGACGGTCTGGAATGCACTGCCTGGGAGGGTGGTGGAGGCGGGTTGCCTCACATCCTTTAAAAAGTACCTGGATGAACACTTGGCACATCATAACATTCAAGGCAATGGGCCAAGTGCTGGTAAATGAGATTAGGTAGGTAGGTCAGGTGTTTCTCACGTGTCGGTGCAGACTCTATGGGACGAAGGGCCTCTTCTGCACTCTGATTCTGTAACCAGGGGTGTTGATGAGGATAATGCATTTGATTTGGTCAAAATGGACTTTAGCAAGGCTTTTGATAAGGTCCCTCATGGCAAGCTGGTCAAGAAAGTGGCAATGTTGGATCCAAGGCAAAGTGGCATGTTGGATCCAAAATTGGCTGAGAGGCGGGAAGCAGAGGGTGATGGGACAGGGATGTTTCTGCGATTGGAAGTTAGTTTCCAGTGGGGTTCCGCTGGGCTCGGTGCTGGGGCCCTTGCTGCTTGTGGTGTACGTAAATGATTTGGACTTATATGTAGGGGGTATGATCAAGAAGTTTGCGGATGACACAAAAATTGGTAGGGTGGTAAATAGCGAGTAGGATAGCCATAAACTGCAGGAGGATATCAATGGATTGGTCAGATGGACGAGTAGTGGCAAATGGAATTCAACCCAGAAAAGTGTGAGGTAATGCACTTGGGGAAGGCTAACAAGGCATGGGATTACACTATGAATGGTAGGACCCTGGAAAGTACTGACGATCAGAGGGACCTTGGTGTACATATCCAGAGATCCCTGAAGGTGGCAGGGCAGGTGGATAAAATGGTTAAGAAGTCATATGGGATACTTGCCTTTATTAGACGAGACATAGAAAACAACATCAGGGTGATTATGCTGGAACTGTATAAAACACTGGTTAGACCACAACTGGAGTACTGTGTGCAGTTCTGGTCACCACATTATAGGAAGGATGTGATTGCACTGTAGAGGGTGCAGAGGAGATTTACCAGGATGCTGCCTGGGCTGGAGGGTCTGAGATATGAGGGAAGATTGGATAGGCTGGGGTTGTTTTCCTTGAAGCAACAAAGATTGAGAAGGGGCCTGATAGAGGTGTATAAGATTATGAGGGGCCTAGATAGGGTGGATAGGAAGGCATTTTTTCCATTAGTAGAGGGGTCAATAAGTAGGAGCAGAGATTTAAGATAAGGACTAAGGTAGAAGGCTAAGAGGCAAGTTGAGGAGAGTTTTTCACCCAGAGGGTGGTGGGTGTCTGGAACTCGCTGCCTGAAAGGGTGGCTGAGTCAGAAACTCTTGTAACATTTAAGAAGTGCTTAGACATTCACTTGTGTTGCCATAGCCTTCAGGACTATGGGCCAAGCACTGGAAAATGGGATTAGTGTAGTCAGATCTTTGTTGGCCAGTGCGGACACAGTGGGCCAAATGGTCTCCTTCTGTGCTGTAGACGTCAATGAGTCTATGAACACATTCCAGGACAAAGGAAAGGTGGGCTGTCAGGGAATTTGTTTGAGGTTATGCTTCAGTTATACAGGGCATCGGCAAGACCACATCTGGATTACTGTGTACAATATTGGCCTCCTTAATTAAGGAAGGATGCAAGTGCATTGCAAGCAGTTCAGAGAAAGTTGACTAGACTAATACCTGAAATGGGCAGGCTGTCTTATGAGGAAAGGTTGGACAGGCTAGGCTTGTATCTGCTCAAGTTTAGAAGAGTAAGAGGTAACTTGATTGAAACATATAAGATCCTGAGGGGTTTTGGCAGGGTGGATGTGGAGAGGATGTTTCCTCTTATGGGAGAATCTAGAAGGGTCACTGTTTAAAAATAAAGACAGATGAGGAGAAATTTTTCTCTGCGGATTGAGACACTTTGGAACTTTCTTCCTCAAAAAGCATTGGAAGCAGTCTTTAAATATCTTTAAGGCAGAGGTAGATAGACTCTTGATAAGCAAGGATATGAAAGGTTATTGGGGGTAGGCGGGACTGCGGAGTTGAGTCCATGATCTTATTGAATGGCGGAGAAGGCTCAAGGGGCCAAGTGGCCTACTCCTGTCCCTAGTTTGTATGTTCATATATTATTATGGAGCATTATTATAAACCCTCTCAGAAGGGCAGTAATAGCAATAGTTTTGAAGTATGTAAAGAAAACCAGAGGCAGAGATGGGGAACATGATGATCATCAGCTCAGACAGGTCAAAGGAGAAAGTGGTGAGCTTGACATAAGGTTAGTGGGGGTACATTGAGGAAGAAGTGTGAAATATACGAGGGGTAGAGTACCTAAAAGGTGTACAGCTGGGGCTAGAGCGACCTGAGGAGGTAGAGGCGATAGATTCAATGCCCTGTGTTTTGGGGCTTATAAAGTCTCATGGACTCTTCACATTTGGTGTCTGAGGCAATGAGTATTTAGAGGATGAATGGGAGGCTGATTAGAAGAAATGGATAGTGATGGTAGAGACACCAATTTCTCTCCATCACATGGCTGACCCATGTTGAAACCCTCCAACTCTTAGCACCCACCGCTGGTGTATGTTAGAAGGACTTACAAGTTGATACTCAACCTGTTTGGTTGCATTACGGACATACCTTCCTTGGCCATCAATTCCTGGAGTGGGACTTGAACCTGGAGCTTCTGGCTCAGAGACAGGGCGCTACCACTGCGCCACAAGAACTTCTTTAGTGTAAATGACAGTGGGTTAATTTAATGTCAAAAAGAGATCAGATTGGGAGAAAAATAAAGGCTATAGAAAAGTTAAAAAGTGGCTTTTATTTTTATTTTCACATTTAAAATGTTCAACAATTAAAGCCTGAAGGAATAAGACTCAAGACCAGTACTGTAGATGGCAGTTTATGAAGGTCAACCTGATGCCAAAAATCAAGCTTTTGCATTTATTTGTTGTATTTTTCCGCTATGAAATGCTATGCTCACATTAGTATTCGGCCTCAAGTTTTCATCCCAGAAATGCATGTTTTACTTACCTTACACTGTAAGCTGGTGCATGGGATCAAGCAGGCAATACAGGCTGGGCTGCCAAGGTGCGCCCACACGGGCTGGGCTGCCAAGGTGCGCCCACACGGGCTGGGCTGCCAAGGTGCGCCCACACGGGCTGGGCTGCCAAGGTGCGCCCACACGGGCTGGGCTGCCAAGGTGCGCCCACACGGGCTGGGCTGCCAAGGTGCGCCCACACGGGCTGGGCTGCCAAGGTGCGCCCACACGGGCTGGGCTGCCAAGGTGCGCCCACACGGGCTGGGCTGCCAAGGTGCGCCCACACGGGCTGGGCTGCGAAAATGCACAGGAATTTAACATGCCCATATACAGCAGACCGCACATGGCATGGTGAGTGAGAAATAGAAACGGGTCCTCCAGCAAGATGAACAAAGTAGCAAGTTGTTTTCAAGCTAACAGTTGTAGGAGTTGCTAACCCATCAAATAACCACGATGCAACGAGAAAATTTGGGGCTAGTAAAAAAAACTGGTGTGAGAATGAGGGGAAGAGAATCCGCTCTGAAGAAGATACCCAAGACCAAATGCACCTTGACAACAGGCACTGGCCAGTTCTTGAGTAGCATGGGTTGGAATGAGTCCTCAAAAATCAGTGGAATGGTTACATCATCACCAGAAATGCAAATACACTTAAGCGGGCCAAATCAAACTCTGAGTTCAGCAAAGGTTTCAAACCAATAGCTAGTTGGTGTAGCCGCTATAGGGAAAAAAACAGGCTTGCATTGCAGCAGGTGACCAAGATTGGTCGGAGACTACCAAAAGACCTCAATGTCAAAACGTCCAGCTTCCAGCAACTCATCATTCAGGCAGAGGCAAAAACACGAGTACCCATTATGTCGCATCAGCAACAGCGATGAAAGCCTCTGAGTTTCAATATGCCCAGCAACCAAACTGTAGCATGGAAAGGTTCGAAAATATTTCTAGTGAAAATGACAGGACATGAGGAGACAAGATGCACAGTGGTACTAGCCGACATGGCTGATAGTACATAATTAAAGCCTATGGTAATTTTCAAACATAAAACCATGCTGAACATCAAGTTCCCTGCAGGAGTTTTTGTGCATGTCCAGGACAATAGCTAGTTGGATTAGGAATGAGTGAAGTTATGAGTTGATAATGTATAGAATAGGCGTCTTGGTGGCGTACGTAAAGCATGCAGCTTACTCATGTGGGACATGTTCAGATCCCATATAACTGACGAAATTAAGAGATGCCGGTGAAGAAATAACAGCCACATTGCAGTTACACCAGAGTTTAATGTCTGTAGTTCAACCTTTGGATGTGTGCCCCAGCAAACCATTCAAGGATCATGTTCACGCCGAATGGAATAGGTGGATGGTTGACAGAGAGAAACATTTACAAAGAGTGGCAATGAGTATTGATGTTTTGTGTGGCTTCATTGGCAAATTGTGGGACACTATTAATGTACCAAGTGTCAAAAGATCATTCAAAAAATAAGAATATCCAAGTCAATGGATGGAGATGATGATGATGATCATTTGTTGTGGAAGGATAATACTAAAGCAAAAGCACCATACCTGATCCAGAGTGGGATCCTCACAATGATGTCATAACCAAGCTGACTCAGAATGAGTTCAATGAACTCTTTGCATCTGATGCAGAAAACAAGAATTTGACGGTTTTAAACCACTTTGATTGTGGTTGAAGGTACCTTTGTACAATTAATTAATTCAATAAACTATGCCACATTAATTTGAATTATCATTATGCTTCTTTTTCACATTTCAAAATGGTGGTCAGCCACACCGGCAATTTGCATTTTGTACTCGACATATAAGTCGACCCCTTTTTTGGGAGGATTTCTCGAGGTTTCATAGATTGACTTCCACGCTGTGATCCATGGTAATAGTTAATTTTCAATGCCAGAGTTTCACTGCCAGTAATTAAAGGCTACTACAGCATTAAAAGAATCTGATCACTAATCTAGGATTAATTAATATGCGAAGATTTTAAATGGCTCCAAAAGACTCCTTTGTCATTTCAGATCAGCTCTAACTTTCTGTGGTGAGTTCAGTTTGTATATTATTTAGTTTATACAGCAAGTTCACACTGCTCAATTCATTTCAACTGTGAGCAAGATAGTGAGATGCTGTTTTTGTGAAGCTAATAGCAGAGTATCACATCTCGAATAGCATCTTTTGAATTTGTGTTTAATCGTGAATTTGCCTTCATTAGAAGTTGCTGTAGCATTTGTGAAGATATTATTTTGACAGCAAACTATTGGCTATTATAACGCATCAGCTCTGATGATGCCACCTTCAACAACAATAATTCTCCAATGGCCTCCTTTAGCCTTAGCCAAGGTTTCTCCTCCATCGTAGTTCAAAGGATCCTTTAATGAACCCATCCCATTTCCCATGTGTTTGCCCTTATTCCTTCTCCTCCCTTGCAGAAATGTTTTTTAAGGTCCCCCTTAGCCTTAACTTCCACCGCCACCAGCTTTCCCATTCAAAGGATTGCCTTCTGTCACTTCCACAGCCTCCAGAACAATCCCATCTTGTCCACCCCTCCATTCTCACTTTCTGATGAGACTGTTTCCTGTGACATTCTGATTCATTATCTCCATCGCTCTTATTACCTGCTCTCCTACTTCAATACTTCCCACGCAAGTGCACAATATACAATAGCTACTCATTTACCATCTTCCACACAACTATGCATGGTGGTGGGAACACCACCACCTACAAGTTCCCCTCCAAGCCACATACCATCTTAACTTGCAGCTATATCACTGTTGCTTCAGTGTCAGTGAGTCAAAATCCTGGAATCCCCTTCCTAACAGCACTTATAATAGTACCTGCACCAGGTGGACTGCAGTGGCTCAAGAAGGTGGCTCACCACTTCTTTCTCGAGGGCAACTAGAGACGGGCAACAAATTCTGGCCAACACCCACATCACACAGAAGAATAATAAAAAAAAACATTATTCCTGCATGAGACAGCAATTTATATATAGCTCTGCCAAACTGGTATGCTGCGTTCACTGCTCATTATGTAAGATGTACAGCACAGAAACAGGCCATCTGGGCCAACCAATCTTTCTTCCCAGGACAATCCCACCAGAAGCTGCTAAAGGAAATAGTCACAGCCCCATTACTTGACATATTCAAGACTCATCTTTAGATTATTTCCATTTAAAAGATTTCATTATCAGGACTACAATTTCAGCAGGTCATGCCTGGTTTAGCTAGCGCTACCCACATAAATATTGGCTATATTAGGATAAAAGTCTGGTATGCTGACACAATTAAAGCAAAAGTAGAAATCAGTTCATGCCAGAGTTTATGCTCTAGTCGAGCCTCCTCCCATCCTTCCTCATCTAAATCCATCATTGTAACCCTCTAACTTAAGTGAAGTGCAGGAAATAACTATGGTTTTCAAACAGAGACCAGATATTTCTATTCTGTTTAAAGAATTATATATTTAGAAGGAGTATGTAGAACACATGAACATATTTAGGTGGGTAGAATTTAAAGGAAAATTGATTACTTGGGCTTAATAACTTCATAACTTTTGTTTTCAGTGTGTTCAACAATGCAGTTGTTAACTTTGGATGTTCCCAAACATCATGCAGAGGCAAAGCTGCAGTAACAAACATAAGAAAATCTAATCAGCAGTTAGAATCAGTGTAACTGATTCAATTGGGCACTAATAATGACTATTTTTCTTTCCGCTTCCACCAGCATTGTCTTTAACATCCAATTATTGCTAAAGTGTTTGGAAGTTTATTAAGGGGTAAATGATTAACTTATTTGTCATTTTGACCTGGAGTTTGTGGTCAGCAGAGAAACAAAAACACTCGCTGATCTCAAAGCAAGTCTCATTGGAAAATCGAACAATCTGACAAGCATTTTGCCTCTATCACCATGCAGTGATGCTGCAACTGACTGCAGCGCTCTTTATTGGGGGTTTCACAGTGTAAGACTGCAGTGATGGCATAAGACTGCCCAAGCAGCCCTTCATTGAAGGATTTTCAGTCACCCAACTGAAATAAAACCACTGAGAAATGTTTACATTGAGCAAATTAAAGATAGAGGCATACATACGGGATGAAGGTAGATGCTAAAGTATTGTGAAGAAAATTCTTAAATTTAAAAGAAAAATTAGCTTAAAAATCTATTAAACCTTTAGCAACACCCCAAAATTACAAAATTATCGTATCAACTTTATTGTTCAAATTTTGCTGATCACATCACTTTTAAAAACTAAATTACACCTGACTGAACAAGCTGTAACATTTCATGTGGTTTCTAACAATGATATGAGGTGGGAAAGTGGAAGCTCTGTCTGATTTCAGTGATGGCTAGCACTGCGGGATGTCCACAGTGCAGCCCATGTTGGAGAACTGAGTGGCAAACCGCAACTTCAGGATTTCCATGCTCAACAGCACATGCCGGATATCCTGAAGTTACCATCAGTTTCAGAGGAGTAATTAGGGTGAACACTGGCAGTCACCGTCAATTTTCACAACCCTCAAAATCCAGGCCAATGTGCTATTTACTTTTCAGGATACTTCATTCAGCTAATATAATTTAAAACAAATATAAATTCTCAGAAAGGTTTTGTTACATTTTAGTATGATAAAGTGCTAATAAATGCCAGTACTAATACAATCAGTTATTTAAAAAATTAGGTATATGGAAGTAGACAATTAGAAAGAGAAATAGACAGATTAAATGAATGGACAAACCTGTAGCAAATACAGTTCAATACAAGGAACCATGAGTTCATCTACTTTGGATCCAAGAAAGACCAATCAGATTATTTAATGAGAAACTACAGAAGAGGTAAGAGATTTTAGTATCCTGGCACACAAATTCATTAAAAGCTGATGCACAGGGACAGTAATCAAACATGTTTAATAAAATGTTATAATCACAAGATGCTGCAATACAAAGGGGAAGAAATTATACTTTAATTGTACAGAGAATTGGTCAGACCTCATCCAGAGCACTGTATTCAGTTCTTGACACTAAACCTCAAGAGAATCTAATGCTTTTGGAGGAGATATAATGCAGATTCACCAGGATAGCACCAGGGTTTAAAGACTGTAATTATGAGAAAAGGTTGCATAAACGTGACTTGAATTTTCTTGCGTTTAGAATGCTGAAGGGTGATTAAATTGAGTTGTTTAAAATGATAAAACAATTCAAAGTAGAAACAAAGAATATAACTCCTCTATGGTGGATTTTAGATCAAGGGGGCACAATCTTAAAACTAAAGCTCTACCATTTAGGACTGAAATCAGGAAGCATTTTGCACACAAAAGGTAGTGGTAATCTATAACCCTTCGTGTGGCGGTGAGGTGAGGCCATGCGGGGGTTTGAAAATGAGGGCAAGATTTTTAAAATCAAGGAATTGCTGGACTGGGAGTTAATGTAATGATCTGGATGAACAGTGGAACAGGCTCAAAAGGGATGAATAGCCAATTCCTATTCCCATGTGAGTGAGTGCAGGGGAGATGGGTGATGGGACTTGTTAATATACAAGTACCAGAGCTGTGGATGAGTTTAAGTTTAAGGAGGGTGCAAGGTAGGAGACAGGCCCAGAGTGCATTGGAATAATTGAGCTTAGATGTAAGAGATGGATGAAGGTTTCAGCAGCTGAAGCAGGGGCAAAGATAGGCAACATTACAGAGGTAGAAGTGGATGATCTTGATCCTGGGGAGGATATGGGAAAGGAAACACATCACAGGGTCAAACAGAATGCGAAGTCTGCAAATGTTCTGCTTCAGCCTCAAAAAGTTGCCAAGGAGAGGGTTGGAGTTTGTGGCTAGGGAATGGTGCGTGTAGTGGGGATCAACAACAATGGCTCAGTCTTCCCAAAAGTTAATTGGCAGCGTGACAAATCAGAAGCAGTGGATGGGTTCAGGATGTTGTGGTGAATGAGAACAGTGTGCAGTCAACATCTATGTGGAACCTGATGTGATTTCAGATGGTGGTGCTGAGGGGCAGCATGTAAGTGATGAATTAGAGGGAGCCAAGATAAATTTTTTGGGTCTCCAGAGGCAAGGAAGAACAGCTGTTGCTGATGTTTCTTTGGCCGCTAATGGATATAAATAGACCCAAATAAGTGCAGTCCCACCTAATTGAGCAATGGAGGAAAGGCGTTGCAGGGGGATGATGTGGTCAACTATGCAAAAGCTGCAGACAAGTGGAAGAGGATGAGGAGGGACAGTTTACCACAGAGTAAGAATATCAAGGAAAATGGATCAAAGGTGGATAAAAGGAGCCGAAATATATATTAGCCACAAGCTAAAACAGGCTCAAAGAGCTGAAAGGCCTACCCTTGTTTCTATGCAAAATACGAAATAGGTGGAATAAAATAACTTTTCTTTTGCTATGCTCCTTAAAGTAGGAATGTCTGTGCTATTTAACAACAATTGACCACCCTATTTTAGAATCAAGTAATTTATGTACATACAGCATTGGTCAGATGCAAAGTAACCTTTTACAGTCTCAACAATGAACCTTCAACAGTAGACTGTCCTGCACAAATCAATGTAACATTTTTCACTCCAACACTAATTATTCATTAGTCACAGTATTTTACAGGACACATGGAGATAATTGTCCATGAAACCCATGAGGGCAATGGTAGCATAATGGTAATGTTACTGGATTAGCATTCCAGAAGCCTGGACTAATGCTTCAGAAGTACAGACTCAAATTCCACTACAAGAGCTGGGGAAATTTAAATTCAATTCATTAATAAATCTGGATTAAAATGTTAGTCTCATTAACTACCGGATTGAAGCCTGGACTAATGTTTCAGAGGTAAAGATTCAAATTCCACTACAAGAACTGAGGAAATTTAAATTCAATTAATTAATAAATCTGGATTAAAATGCTGGTCTCATTAACTACCAGATTGTCGTTTAAAAAAACTCTGGTTCACTAATGACTTTCGGGGAGGAAATCTGCCATTTTTACCTGGTCTTATCTTTCCACGTCTTTCACTTCACCAAAAGAATAAAGGGAGAGGTTTGGAGAAATTTCTTTGCAAAGAACATTAATATATGAACTCCTGTGCCAGAAACGGCAGTGGATACAAGCTTTGTAATGGAATTGCACAAATATTTGGGAAAACGTAAAAGGTTACGGGGCAAGTGCAGGGGAGTGAGACTTCACTACATTTACTCCTCTTTCAGATTCTCATCAACTTCTAAGAATCCTCCAATCCATCAATCCATCCTACTGATATTTCTGTCGCACTTTGCTAATTCTAGCTTGAACTAATCTTTGTTAAGAATTTCTCTTCTTTACTCTATTTTGTTTGACCATTGTAACAGACATGAGGTTTAATTCCCTTGAGGATTGTAAGATCATCTGGACCCTGTCAGAATCATTCCATTGTCCCAGGACAAACATACACCTATGCTATACTATTACTTTAATCTCTCTTATGCCCAGTCCCCTACTCCACTGGAAATTTAATCACCACACCCTTTTCAAACTACCTCATTCCCATACTTATTTGAGACCGCTGCTAATTCCCCAATTACTCATCATTTTAAACACCCTAGTCTGATTCAAGACAGTTTTAATATGGCCTTGCTGGTTGCTAAACCAGGAGCTCTGCACTCAAGCGCTCCAGTTAATCAATCAGTCATTATCTTGGACATCTCAAATCTTTGACCATGTACAGCATGTCAATTTATAAACTACTCATACAGCCTCCTACTAAAGCTGTTTCTCTCAAATTATCCACATGCTGTACTTAATGGCTTATCATAGACTTTAACTCTATTAACTCAGGAGTCCATCAGGATGCTGTTGTATAATATAGCCTCTTCTTCATAGCACTGACATCTTTCAACAAACAAGCAATCCTTATCCAATGTCCAAATCAGGATGACTCTTTTGCCAATGCTGAAATAGCCATTACACCAAGTAATGTCATTTACCGAAATACTGCAATGGCTGCAGTCTTTACTAAATGAGCAGAAACAGTGATGGTTTCACTAAAATCTGATCACTTAATGTTGCATTCAGATGGGCTCCCATAGCACTGACTATTTTCCAAGCTGTAACTTCAATTATGCACACTAAACGTGATGTTGCAACTTTTGCAGATCATTGGCAATTTCAGTTTGTTTACAAGAAAAGTCTCAATTGCTTTTAATCCAAAGAAAAGGGAATTCATTTTACAGTGCTCATATACCTATCCAAAACACTATGGAATTGTTATTTTTCCAGGTAACGTTCTGCCGATACATTGGGGTCAACCTTTTTAACTTGCTTTGCACAGGCTCTGTCATTACCTGCAACCTCATGGTGGCTTTGGCTCCAAGAGATTATCCTGGATTTTGATATACTTTCTTGGGACACATAAGGCTGAAAACTAAGTTTCGCATTCACTCTTGTTTTTGCAGAGATCTGTAAGCCCCATGCCAAGGCACTGTACATTCATTTTACAGTATGAATGTCTTGAACAGGGAGTTATGGGTAAGATGGTCACAGAGCTGGGTGGGAGTCAACAGCATATTCACGCAAGTTCTGTCGAAGGGCCATGAGGACTCGAAACGTCAACTCTTTTCTTCTCCGCCGATGCTGCCAGACCTGCTGAGTTTTTCCAGGTAATTCTGTTTTTGTTTAGCATATTCATAAACTTGATCAAAATGGAACATTGGATAGTAGAGGATACCTGCAGAGGATGCATGGATTGAGGGTGAGCTTTTCAGGAGGAATGTGATGACTTATTTTGTAAGGGAGTAGGGTGATGGCCACTGAAAGGGAAATACTGACCATATCAACTAGAATGGAGACCAGCTAGATAGTGGTTAGGCATTGGGTCAGAGAAGAATCAAGGTAATAGCAAGAGTGTCAAAAACAAAATTAATTTGGAAAGCGTGGGGAGCAAAAGATGGAGCTATTATCTAAAATAAGAATTCAGAACTAGACTGGTAGGATAATAGGAGCTTTGGAGCAGAAGAAAGGAAAGTGATTTGGATCTTCAAAGCAAAGAAATCCACAAGCTTGTTTCCACATTTGGGATTTGAAAGGAAGTGGTTTAATGAGATGGGTGGTTATGAGGGAAAAAGAAAAAGAGCCTGGATTGCGTGGCTTCCAGAATGAACCGGAGTAGTCAGTTTTGGCTGCAGAGAGCAATGTATTGCATGATTCAGCATGGTTGCACGTAAATATTTTTATTCATAGAAGACTAAATTTTGAGTTGAATTGCACATCTAAAAACAAGGAATTCATAACATGTTTTCTAAAGCTGAGGGTATCCAGAGATACTTCTACCACCTCCTGCTTCATTTCTTCTCAGTCTTATCAAACTTGTCTCTTCCATGACACCCCAACTATTTGCACTCTGGACCTTGCAAAAGCAGTTCTGTCCTTGGCCCCATGCTCACAGACAACCTTATTTCATCCTGACACTGGTCTCTAATTCCTTGCAAAACCACCATCATCACACTCCTTTGACTCAGGCAACCAGTCCTCCTGAAATACTCTCCATAAATGAATGCACCATGCTACCACTTTGTCTTAAAAACCCCTTAAGGGCCTGTGTCTGATAACCCCCTCCTCCTTCCATGAAATTTCTCTCCTTGATCTACTCATTAACAACCTCACGGTCTTAAATGCTCAGAGATTTTTTTTCTTAAAGAATGCTTTCTGGATGCAAATTGCTGTAGTGGCAGAACAGTTTCACTTCCAAGGTTATATAGGAAGGGACCCATTCTGCCAGCAATATTTGATGGGCTTTAGCCCTTAGTATTGTACTAACACTTTTACTGATTGCAGTCACTGTATTTTAGGGCTATAATACACTTCAGTAGTAGGTTTAAACAGATTCGACTTTAGGACCACTTCTCAAAAATAATTAATTCAACATTTTTAAAAAATTTGTTCAGTGTTTCCTATTTGTAAAGGCATCCTTATCCCAAAATTACGAGCTTCAGCATCAGAAGATACTTAGAGAAACTATGTGCTTGTGTGGGAGGAGCCTGTATGAACAACGAAAGATCATGCTTGTGAGATCATTCTTACAACTGCACGTATTAATTCAGCTCTTCCATGTAACCACTACAAACTCAGTCAAACAGATTGCATTCCTCCTGGCTTGCCTCTTCAATGTTTTAATAAAATATTCCAAAAATGACTAATTTATTTTTAAGATGTTTAACTAAGACAGAAATTAAATTTCTGAACGACTAGAGCACCCCCTCCTGATTGTTATCAGTGTTTCTGGCCAGAAAGTGAGTGACTGCACATTGAACGACAGCTGGGTCAGGGCACACAGGACAACTGGCTGTGGCACTTTCATTGTCTGCCAAACCAACGTATAGAGTCACATACCTCCAACAGCTACTTGACTGAGGTACCAGATGGCAACTAGAGTCCATGAACCCATACTCCTGGAGTCAGCACTTCCAGTTTAAGAAAGGGGAGCAAATGCCAAAAACATTTCAGAGGCTCACCATTGTCTCTCTTTCAAAATACCTGTGAGAAAGCAAATCAGCAGGTTTGTGACACAAATCCTACAGGTGCTCAGGGTCAACTGGAAGGAAGACATCAGGTTCATGTAAAGATTTAGACAAATTTAATACCTATGCTCATTTCTAAGCAGCAGGAAAGCTGTGTGAAAAGTTCAATCAATTTTTGTTTTTCAAACTCGAAAAGATTATGTAGCCAAATAGGGAAGAGAGTCTAGAGGGGACCAACACTAATGCACTGAACAAGTTAATCACCTGCCAGCTCTCACCCAGTTGCATCCCCTGCAACAGTCATTAAGCAGATGCCTGTGCTTCTGAAGAGTGCTGAGCAGTTCATGTTGGGACCCCGACAGGTTAGATTATTGCAATCCATCATACACAGTGCTCAGACTATTCCCAATATGTGCAGTAATAACATCAACACAATGTTATTATATCCAAATCCAAATAATCCAAAGTTACTTGAAGAACAAATCATGAAAGCAAACTCAGGAAAGCTTGAGCTTATGTTTCAAGTAGTAGGGGCCGTGAAGATTTGCCGGACAATGCTGAATGGTAACACACTGGCAATATTTCTGTCGCTTAAGATTATAATCAGAGGTTGCAAATGAGTTCATACACTTCAATCCAAATTACTAAATTATATTTACTGTAATTTCCTGCTAGTACAAATATGACATAGAACGCAGCTCTTCACAGCTAAGAATTCAGTATACAGTTCAAGAACAAATGCAACTTTAGGATAAAGGGTCACCCATTTAAGACTGAGATGAGGAGAAATTTCTTTAGAGTTGTGAATCTTTCAAATTCTCTACAGAGCTGTGGATGCTCAACCATCGATTATATTCAAGACTCAAATCAATAAGACTTGTGGACACCAAGGGAATCAAGACATGAGGGAATAGAATGGGAAACTGGAGTTAAAATCAACGATCAGCCATGATCTCACTGAATGGCAAAGCAGGGATTGTATGACCTACTTTTGTTCCTATATCTTATGTTATTATGTCAAATTATTTCCCCGCAGAGCAAAGGCTACATATTCCTAATCTCTATTCAATGCACATCCATCTTTCCTGTGCTTAGAAAAAATCTCTTTCCTCTCCACATAATAAATGACTCATCACAAGTAAGGGGAACTTATTTGTTGTGGCTGAAATGCCTCTTTTTCTAAAGAAGCCTTAGGGGAACAGAGCTACAATCTGAAACATTCCTTGCGCAAGATTGCTGATTCGCTCTTCCTTCCTAAGTGGCTTCACTTCCTTGATACACATTCAATATTGTCTCTATGGTTGCAATTTAAGTTCCTATCGAAAGTGCAGAGCTAAACATATCAAATTGTACAAGCACCATGAGGCTAGTGTTACAGATAGTTCCATTATGACAGTAAAGGAAAGGTTAGTCAGGTGGGGAGGAAATTTAGTGCTTTGGTGAAGGCCTTTGTGGGGAGGGATGGTTAACGCTGAAATGGGGCTTACTATGGTGGCTTAGTATTGAGGTGTGGGTTTTACTGAGGGGATTAAATTGTGTGGTCTAGTCAAGGGGTTACATTGAGCTTAATTTGCCACGGTGGCATTCTAGTGAGGGATCAATGACTAGGCTGGGCACAAGAGTTGGGAGGGGGCATTGGCTGCCATGAGAAGGGCCAAGGAATGGTACACCTGCATGACAAGATCACATCCATGTCTGTGGTGATCTAGGCCATGCCAGCTAGTGCCTTCTAACCATAACAACAACTTCATGAGTTAATGGCTAAGACAGTAAACCTGACAAAATCTGGAGTGCAGTCCCACCGGGCAGTTAGTGTTTCCCTCAAGTTAGCACTTTCTGACAACTCCTGTAACCACTAAGCCCCAGTCATATGAGCTTTAGTCTTTCTTCTGCATACCAGCTTATGATGCTACTCCTATAGATGCTAGGGAAGTCTGCACCCTCTAAAACCTGGCCTAGGCTATGCAGCAAACATAAAAAGGTAACCTTTTGGCTTGGAAGCTGGAATGTGAGGACTATACGCCTTGGCATGAAAAAAGCCCCATATTTCACAGCAAGTGTACATAAGGCGGTCCTGATTGACCGTGGAGTACACAAGATTGGTGTCAACATTGCTGCTCCACAAGAAACCAGATTAGCCTACACAGGCTCTACTCATGAGGCTAATTACACTTTCTATTGGTGTGGAAAGAGCACTGTAAGCATGGTGTAGGTTTTGCAGTGAGCAACCGGCTGACACAGTCAATTAAGTCACCAGTAACAACCTTGGAGCGCTTCATCTCCCTGCAGCTATCACCTGGAGGTGCAGTCAACATCATATGCACCCACGCACTAACGCTATGTGCCAGCATCTCCAACAAAGACTTGTTCTGAGGAATATTTAAAGTGCCGAGAGGCTATTCATCCTAGGTGACTTCAATGCATGAGTTAGGCAAGACAGTGATTTATGGCCAACGTTGCTCAGTCGTCATGGGGTGGGCAAGATCAACAATAATGGAATACACCTTCATGAGCATTGTGCCCTGAATGAACTCTGCATCATCAATGCCTTCTTCCAGGGCAGACATCACAAGGTATCATGGTGTCACCCAAGGTCTGGACATTGGCAACTAGCCTAGGTCATCATGAGAAGGTGCAATCTGCCCAGTGCTCTCTACACCTGCATCTACCACAGCGCAGATCACGACACCAACCACTCTCTCATCACATGAAGGTGAATACCAAGAGTTTTACATTCCAAACACAACGACAAACCATACATCAACATCCTTGCGTAAGTAATGAACTAAATACCAGCACTTCACACTGTCACTAGAATGAGTGCTAGCCATCAAAATTTTACCAGGAAGCATCGATGCTGCTATCAATGAAGCCTGGAAGTAGCTAAGCTCAGTTTTCTGTGAAGCAGCATTTAGTAAAGGCGGAACCAACAACAAGGCCTGGTCTGCGACTTACTCAGCTGATATAACATCTGTCATTCATGCAAGAACAAAGACTACATGATGCACAACATAAACCCAACAGCTAAAACACTGTACAACCTGAAAGTAGTCAAGACAGCCATGCAAAAGACAGGGAGATACTGCGCAAATTAACACTGGATCAACTAACGTCAAGAAATCAAAACTGTTTGCAACAATGGAAATATACAAACTATGTATGCAGGAATCAAGAGGGGGCTTGGTCTTACCATCAGATAAATTGCCTCCCTGAAGTCAGCAGATTGTAAAGTACTCACTGACAGAAATAAACAGAGGTCCTGCTGGTCTGAATACAACTGTGAACTACTCCTGTCAGACAGAAATCTCCCAGTCACGTTTAACACTCTCCTGTTAATTGGATCCTTAATTGGGTCCACACTGGTTGATGAAGTTAAAACTAAGACACAGTGTCTTTCTTTGCTGGAGAGAGTCTATTGACTTAGTTCACAGTCAACACTAGACAGACACCAGTGTCCCAGCCATCCCCATTTATAGGTGTTCCAATACCCATCACTTGGTTAACAAAGTAATGGACATTAAACCTCAACAATGTAATAATAAAACATTGACACCCCACAGCTTCCTGTCATGGAATTAGATGAAGAACTCTCAACACACAAACCCGAGAAGGGCATTGACTGCTCAGCAAACAGAAAGGCACCTGGCAAATATGGAGACCCAGGCAAACTACTCAAACACTGACAGTCCCATCTATTGCCATACCTTTATGATCTTCTCCTTCTCTGCTGGGAAGTAGGCTCCATTCCACTAGATAAAAACAAAAAACTGCAGATGCTGGAAATCCAAAACAAAAACAGAATTACCTGGAAAAACTCAGCAGGTCTGGCAGCATCGGTGGAGAAGAAAAGAGTTAATGTTTCCAATCCTACTCCGGCCCCCTTCCACAACTCTTTCTCCGGTACATTGATGATTACTTCGGTGCTGCTTCATGCTCTCGTCGGGATTTGGAAAAATTTATCAATTTTGCTTCCAATCTCCACCCCTCCATCATTTTCACGTGGTCCATCTCTAACACTTCCCGTCCCTTCCTTGACCTCTCTGTCTCAATCTCTGGTGATAGACTGTCCACCAATATCCATTACAAGCCTACCGACTCCCATAGCTACCTCGACTACAGCTCCTCACACCCCACTTCCTGTAAGGACTCCATCGCATCTGTTCCGATGATGCTACCTTTAAAAACAGTTCCTCTGACATGTCCTCCTTCTTCCTTAACCAAGATTTTCCACCCACGGTTGTCGACAGGGCCCTCAACCGTGTCCGGCCCATCTCCCGCGCATCTGCCCTCACGCCTTCTCCT
The DNA here is from genome assembly GCF_017639515.1 of Carcharodon carcharias. NCBI lineage: Eukaryota > Metazoa > Chordata > Chondrichthyes > Lamniformes > Lamnidae > Carcharodon > Carcharodon carcharias. Next base: position 76,665,136 of record NC_054480.1, on the reverse strand, counting down.
CCCTCCCAGAAACATGATAGGGTCCCCCTTGTCCTCACTTATCACCCCACCAGCCTCCGCATTCAAAGGATCATCCTCTGCCATTTCCGCCAACTCCAGCATGATGCCACCACCAAACACATCTTCCCTTCATCCCCCCTGTCGGCATTCCGTAGGGATCGTTCCCTCCAGGACACCCTGGTCCACTCCTCCATCACCCCCTACTCCTCAACCCCCATCTATGGCACCTCCCCATGCCCACGCAAAAGATGTAACACCTGCCCCTTCACTTCCTCTCTCCTCACCGTCCAAGGGCCCAAACACTCCTTTCAAGTGAAGCAGCATTTCACTTGCATTTCCCCCAATTTAGTCTACTGTATTCATTGCTCCCAATGCAGTCTCCTCTACATTGGAAAGACCAAACGTAAACTGGACGACCGCTTTGCAGAACACCTGCGGTCTGTCTGTAAGAATGACCTAAACCTCCCTGTCGCTTGCCATTTTAACACTCCACCCTGCTCTCTTGTCCACATGTCTGTCCTTGGCTTGCTGCATTGTTCCAGTGAAGCACAACGCAAACTGGAGGAACAGCACCTCATCTTCCGACTAGGCACTTTACAGCCTTCCGGACTGAATATTGAATTCAACAACTTTAGGTCTTGAACTCCCTCCTCCATCTCCAACCCCTTTCTGTTTCTTCCCCCTTACTTTTGTTTTTTCCAATAAATTATAGATTTTTCTTTTCCCACCTATTTCCATTACTTTTAAATATTTTGAAATCTTTTATGCTCCCTCCACCCCCACTAGAGCTATACCTTGAGTGACCTACCATCCATTCTTAATTAGCACATTCGTTTAGATAATATCACCAACTTCAACACCTCTGTGTTCTTTTGTTCTTTTGTCTGTGACATCTTTTGATTATCTGCTCCTATCACTGTTTGCTTGTCCCTACCACCACACCCCCCCCTCCACTTCTTTTCCCTTACCCAACCCACCCCCCCCCCCCACCCCCCACCTTAAACCAGCTTATATTTCACCCCTCTCCTTGGATGCACCTAGTTCTGATGAAGGGTCATGAGGACTCGAAACGTCAACTCTTCTTCTCCACCGATGCTGCCAGACCTGCTGAGTTTTTCCAGGTAATTCTATTTTTGTTTTCCATTCCACTAGAGATGCATGAATCATCACACTATACAAAAAAAGGCAACAGAGGAGGCTGCAACAAATAAAGGGGCATCTCACTCCTTAGCATAATGGGGAAGGCCTCAGCTTGGGTCATATTTAAAAGACTCCGCCAACTCTCATACTGAGTGTACCCAGTAGCACAATGCAGTTTCCATGCCGGCAGATCTACTGATTTTCGACATGATTTTCTCCATACACCAGCAATAAGTGTAGGGAACAGGGGATATACCTCTTTACCTTACTTTCATGGATCTCACTAAGGCATATAACACTGTCAGCAGAGCAGGACACTGCAAGGTTCTGGAGAAAATTGGCTGTCCATCAAAGATCCTCAGTTTCATCCGCTCCTTCCAAGACAACATGCACTGCACTGTGCAGTTTGATGCTCCACTTCCGACAACTTCAAAGTGAAAATTGGAATGAAACAGGGCTATGTTTTAACCCGGACTCTGTTTGACATCATCTTCTCCATGCTCCTGACCTTTGCCTTCCAATATGGAAGGAGTCCAACTTTCACACTAGGTGAGATGGAAAGCTCTACAATCTACTAAAACTGAAAATGAAGACAAAAACACATCACATCCTCCTCATGGAACTCCTCTACACTGATGACATTGCACTAGTCGCCCACACGGAAACTCAGTTTCAATTCTCAAGGACTGTCTCTTCCATGCTCATAGCTTGTTCTCCCTGACTATAAAGTGTCAAAAAAAGTCTGATCATGGGACATCTCCCTTGTATCTTCTCCCTTGATCACTTGAAGTAACACCCCACTCAAAGTGGTTAACAAATTCTGCTACCTCAGGGCCATGGTGACAGACAATCTGTCTCAATGCAGAGCTTGATGCATGCACAGGGAAAGCAGCCACCTTTGGCTGACTCAAAACTCACATGAATAAATAAAAACTGACCATTACGATCAAGTTGATGGTTTATAAGGCCTATATTCTCAGCACCTTGTTGTATGATTGAAACATGGACAACTTATAGATGCAAGAAAAGATCAACAATTTCCATCTTCGCTGTCTGTGGCAAATTATGGGTAGACCCTGGCAAGATAAATTCATGACTGCGGCAGTCCTCTCAAAGGCAGAGCTCCCAAGTTTGTTGATACTCATCAAACACAGATGGCTTCATTGGTAGAAGCACGTCGGCAGGATGGAGGTGGTCGCATGCTCAAGGACTTTCTGTATCGTGAGGTAGCTGGAGCCAGATGACTAGTAGAAAATCCAAAGCTCTGCTTCAAGGATGCTTGCAAGCTTAATATGGAGGCCCAACATCACACCAGGGAGTCACTAGCTGAAGACTGAGGAAAATGGCAATACCTCCTGCGGATCAGTGTACACTACCACAATGACCAGCGGCTACAGCAATTTGGTAACAGACTCTAACGCCAAAAACAACAACCCACAACGACACTTGGTAGCTTCATGTGTGGAACTTGTGGCAGAATCTGCCTCTAAAGGATTGGCCCCTTCAGCCATGAGCATACGTGCACCATATGAAGACACCCCACCTAAAATGGGCTGTTTGCCATGTGTCCAACATCGTTCATTGATGGTGACATAGAATTATGTTAAATTTACAGCATGGAAACTGGCTATTCGGCCCTACAAGTATTTAGGTGCCACAGAAGCCTCCTTCACCCCTACTACATTTCCTTCTGTTCCTTTCTATATCATCTATTATCTAGCTTCCCCTTAAATGCATTTCCCTATGGGTGAGTTTTCTTTACAACATGTTATGACACAACAGTTGGTAAAGGTTGAATTGTTTAAATCCCAGAGGGAAACTTGAACACCTGTCATAACCTATATTTTCAACTGGTACATTTGAGATGCAGCTCTGAATTCAGGAATAAAACCACAAAACCGAGATTTTTTAATATAAAACTAAATTAAACATTTATTAATTTAACAACTAATTAAATACATATGTGTCTACAAATTACTACCATAATAACTTTTAAACAAGTCCCCAAATTAATCTCTCCCAGGTAAATCTTCACCAAGGCAACAATAACCCATTGACTTTAAACAGACACAAGACAAAAGCACATTTGACCTTACAAATTCAAAATGAGGTTCCTTTCAATTTGCAGACAGTTGTTGGTTAGATTTTACATTCCTCTGACTCACACCCACAAACTCCTTTCTATTTATACCTAGCTTCCCCTTTGAATGTAAATTTTCCATTGTATTACTAGGTTTTTTCAATTTTACCTCTCCTAACAATAATCCTTCCATTCCATCAATTTTATTAGTAATATAAACTCTTGGTGTCAGCTAGGTGCAAGATTTTATCCATTCTTTTGAACAGTTTATTCAACAAATGCAAATTGCACTTTATCTTTTACTGCTTAAGTTTATCTAATTAACATCTCAAGCCACTATACATCAAAACACCCAGGCTAACTGGCTTTAATTCAATTAAGACACACTCATAGAAACAGGCCCTACCACAAATCCAAGATCTCTTCCTGACTTATTGTCTGATTTCTATTCCTTGCTCACTGACTCTTAGAAACTAAAATTGAGGAGTCCAGTGTTAACAGAGCAGTCAAATACTGTATTGCAAAATCTAACTTTCAGTTTCCTTCACTTTACAAATATCCAAAAGGTCTCAGTACCTGACATTCTTTGCAATCACTAAATATCAACATAGGTTTGAAATCAGCTCCACAGGGCTATTTCCAACACTCAGCAAGAAAGGATTATTTTTAAATCATTTTTCCAAATATTTCACACAGCTTTCTCACGTTCATCAGAAATATTCTAGTTTGCTATCACTTTTTTTTCATTTGAACATTATAAGCAGAAGCAGGTAACAATTCCTATATGCAAATCCCAAATGTGGAAGCAAATCTATTCAGATGCTTAGTTTTTAAAATACGTCCCTGGTTGTTTGATAACTAAATCTTTTAACTATTGTTGTAACTAATTTTGAAAGTCACAGGTGAATTCTGGAAAAATGTTGCTTGAAGTGTTAAACCTCGTATTTGAGTGTTTAACTTACAGACAAATATGTATGACACGTAGAACAAAAACAAAAATATCTGGAAAAACTCAGCAGGTCTGACAGCATCTGTGGAGAGAAACAGAGTTAACGTTTTGAGTTCGTATGACTCTTCATCAGAACTAAGGAAAAATAGAAAAGAGGTGAAATATAAACAGGTTTAAGGGGTGGGACAGGTAGAGCTGGATAGAAGGCCAGTGATAGGTGGAAATAGCCAAAAGATGTCATAGACAAAAGGACAACAAGGTGTTGATGGTGGTGATATTCGCTAAGAAATGTGCTAATGGGGACATTAAAGGTAGAAAGCAGGACACAGGGGACAGATAGCCCTAGTAGGGGTGGGGGGGATCGAAATAGGCTAAAAGGTAGAGATAAAACAATGGATGGAATACATTTAAAAATAATGGAAATAGGTGGGAAAAGAAAAATCCATATAAATTATTGGAAAAAGGGGGGTCGGAAAGGGGGTGGGGATAGAGGAAAGAGTTCATGACCTAAAATTGTTGAACTCAATTTTCAGTCCAGAAGGCTGTAAAGTGCTTAGTCGGAAGATGAAGTGCTGTTCCTCCAGTTTGCGTTGAGCTTCACTGGAACATTGCAGCAAGCCAAGGATGGACATGTGGGCATGAGAGCAGGGTGGTGTGCTGAAATGGCAAGCAACAGGGAGGTCTGGGTCATGCTTGCGGACAGACCGAAGGTGTTCCGCAAAGCGGTCACCAGTCTGCGTTTGGTCTCTCCAAAGTAGAGGAAACCGCATTGGGAGCGGCAAATACAGTAGACCAAATTGAGAGAAGTGCAAGTGAAATGCTGCTTCACTTTAAAGGAGTGTTTGAGCCCTTGGACGGTGAGGAGGGGGGGAAGTAAAGGGGCAGGTGTTGCAACTTCTGCGGTTACATGGGAAGGTGCTGTGGGAGGGGATTGAGGTGTAGGGGGTGATGGAGGAGTGGACCAGGGTGTCCCGGAGGGAACGATCCCTGCAAAATGCTAACAGGGGTGGGTGAAGGGAAGATGTGTTTGGTGGTGGCATCATGCTGGAGTTGGCGGAAATGGCGGAGGATGATCCTTTGAATGCGGAGGCTGGTGGGGTGCTAAGTGAGGACAAGGGGGACCCTATCATGGTTCTGGAAGGGAGTGTCCTCACTTATTACCTCACCAGCCTCCGCATTCAAAGGATCATCCTCCGCCATTTCCGCCAACTCCAGCATGATGCCACCATCAAACACATCTTCCCTTCACCACCCCCCGGCAGCATTTCGCTGGGGTCGTTCCCTCCAGGACACCCTGGTCCACTCCTCCATCACCCCCTACACCTCAACCCCCTCCCACTGCACCTTCCCATGTAACTGCAGAAGGTGCGACACCTGCCCCTTTACTTCCCTCCTCCTCACCATCCAAGGACCCAAACACTCCTTTCAAGTGAAGCAGCACTTCACTTGCACTTCCCTCAATTTAGTCTACTGCATTTGCTGCTTCCAATGTGGTTTCCTCCACATTGGAGAGACCAGACACAGACAGGATGACCGCTTTGCGGAACACCTTCGGTCTGTCCACAAGACTGACCCAGACCTCCCTGTTGCATGTCATTTCAACACACCATCCTTGCTCTCATGCCCACATGTCCGTCCTTGGCCTGCTGCAATGTTCCAGTGAAGCTCAATGCAAACTGGATGAACAGCACCTCATCTAACGACTAGGCACTTTACAGCCTTCCGGACTGAATATTGAGTTCAACTATTTTAGATCGTGAACTCTCTCCTCCATCCCCACCCCCTTTCCATTCCCCCCTTTTTTCCAATAATTTATATAGATTTTTTTTTCCCCACCTATTTCCATTATTTTTAAATGTATTTCCATCCATTGTTTTATCTCTACCTTTTAGCCGATTTCGATCCCTTGCCCACTACCCCACCCCGCACTAGGGCTATGTGTACCTTGCTCGTCCTGCTTTCTACATTTAATGTCACCTATTAGCACATTCCTTAGATAATATCACCACCTTCAACACCTCTTTGTCCTTTTGTCTATGACATTTTTTGGCTATCTCCACCTATCACTGGCCCTCTATCCAGCTCTACTTGTCCCATCCCCCCCCTTAAACCAGCTTATATTTCACCTCTTTTCTATTTTTGCTTAGTTCTGTTGAAGAGTCATACGGACTCGAAACATTAACTGTGTTCCTCTCTGCAGATGCTGTCAGACCTGCTGAGTTTTTCCAGGTATTTTTATTTTTGTTTTGGATTTCCAGCATCCGCAGTTTTTTGCTTTTATCTTAATGTACAACAACAGTTGGCCTCTTCAACAATTTGGACACAATAGTTTTTATTTACTAGAATGGTTTTTTATTCTTTCACGGGATGTGGACATCACTGGCGAAGCCTGCATTTACTGCCCATTCCTAATTGCCACTGAAGATGGTGGTGAGCTGCCTTCTGGAACTGCTGCAAGCCATGCATGTAGGTACGCCCACAGTGCTGTTAGGAAGGAAGTTCCAGGATTTTGACCCAGTGACAGTGAAGGAAAGGCGATATATTTCTAAGTCAGGATGGTGTGTGGCTTGGAGGGGAACTTGCAGCAGTGGTGTTCCCATGGATCCAGTGTCTTTGTCCTTCTAGGCAGCACAGGTCACGTGTTTGCAAGGTGCTGTCAAAGAGGTCTTGTTGAGTTGCAGCAATGCATTTCATGGATGGTACACACTGCTGCCACTGTACATCAGTGGCAGAGGGAGTGAATGTTGAAAGTGGCAGATGTGCAGGGTGCCAATCAAGCGGGCTGCTTTGTCCTTTATGGTGTCAAGTTTTTCGAGCGCTGTGGGAGCTGCATTCATCCAGGCAAGTGGAGAGTATTCCATCACGCTCCTGACTTGTGCTTCGTAGATGGTGGATAGGCTTTGAGGAGTCAGGAGGTGAGTTACTCACTGCAGGATTGCAAGCCTCTGAACTGCTCTTGTAGCCACAGTATTTATATTTGTGGTCAAGTTCCGTTTCTGGTCAATGGTAATGCCCAGAATGTTAAAAGTGTGGGATTCAGTCTTGCTACTGCCATTGAAGATCAAGTGAAGTTTATGTCTTGCTAAATTTATATTAAATATACTTAAATAAATGGTTATAACTAAATGGGAGAAAGAACTGATTACTATTGCTCTTTTTCAAACCCCTCAATTTTCTGATGTCTTTTCCTGAAGATTAAGTCATTGGTTTATTTAACCAAGGGGCAACAAGAGAGTCAAATCTTGTCTTCACCCTATATCACAGAGCACATATTCAAGTATAGATCACTGAATTGCCTGAACCCTGAAGTTATTTGCCACACCCGAATCCTACCCTTACTAAGATCATAAAATCCAACACAATATAGTGCCTTGAAATTAGCAGTAATCAACTCTTTACATCTAATTCAATATCCAAAATATTAACTTTTTATTCATGCTGCATTTAAGGTAAACGAAACAGGTCATTAACCCTGCTATTATTCTTTGCAGATAAACAGACAGGAAAGCTGGCATCTCAACAGCGACATGGTCTCTGACAGAGGGTTAAAACTTTAATATGACCAGATCTAGAATGAAAAAGTACTTCGGGTCAACTCTTCTAATAAGTGTAATCATATATGCAGCAGTCACCATATTTTTATATTATGCTAAGAATACCACTGTGCAAAAAAACAGCAACAGTGGGTCTCAGTGCAATTTCAGTAGATACTGTCCTGCAATTTTAAATGGTGAGGAGGAAGCATACCAACTTGGAGACAATTGTCAAAAGCAGTGGAAGCCAGAAACATTTCACATTCAAGAACCAGTTAACTGCTTCCAAATCAAACGAGAACATCACTTCATAACAGGTGTTCTGTCACAAGAAGAAGCCAGCTATCCCCTAGCCTACATTATCACTATTCACAAAGAGCTTGAAATGTTTGTAAAACTTCTGCGAGCAATTTATAATCCACAAAATGTTTATTGCATTCATATTGACCAGAAGTCACCAGAAGATTACAAGAGAAAGGTAAAGAGCTTGACTGACTGCTTTGATAATATCTTTATAGCTTCGAAATTAGAACGTGTAATTTATGCTGGATTTTCACGCCTGCAAGCAGACATAAATTGTATGAAAGATCTTGTAAGCTCAAGAGTTAAATGGAAGCATGTCATCAACCTCTGTGGACAAGATTTCCCAATTAAAACTAACCAGGAAATCATTTGGCACATCAAAAGTAAATGGGAGGGTAAGAATATCACACCAGGAACACGGCAACCACCAAATATGAAATACAGGACACAGTACAGTTACAAAGAGGAGATCAATAATGGTAACGCTTACATTTATCAACTTAACCAGAAGAAAACCAAACCACCATTGGAGCTCACTATTTATTTTGGAACAGCATACTATGCACTCACAAGAAAATTTGTGCAATTTGTACTAGAAGATGCATATGCCAAAGCACTTCTTGAGTGGTCCCAGGACACATACAGCCCTGATGAACATTACTGGGTGACACTGAATCGCTTAAAGGGTAAGCTCAAAAAAAGTCAGCTTGACTAATCGCTAATTAGACATTAAGTAAAAGGTTTCTTATGGATAATGGAGCTGAACGTGATGGGGTACTTTTTAGAAACAAACATGTCCCAAGTTTCATGTCCCAGGAACACAAACCAGTCATTGAGGGTAGCGTGCCCAGCTTGCAGCCGATATTCAGCCTGCACTTGGGCTGCACACTTACCAAAAAAAAGTGTTAATATCAAAGTCTGTTCTCAGGTCTGCATAAAGGGAACAAAGTCTCAAACAGGCAATTTGTTAACAGAACAAAATGATACAAATTAGCTGGCGGTGTCAGAAAGATAAAATGTAGGAAACAAGAATGCCCAACAGATAAGTAGAAGTGCTCTTTCAGATTTGGACTGTGGACGTAGTGCTGAGCATTGTGGTTTTATACTGTACGTACATTCCTACCTTGTAACATAAATTAAACCACTTGCACACCAGGCACTCAAAAAGTGTACAGGTGCTCCTTTTTCAGTAATATTCACCCTCAACTAGATGAATTAAAAAATATTTTTATTTCCTACATTTGTCCTCTCTGATATACCAATATGTAGCAGTTTTGTATTGTTAACAAACTGCCCCTTAGGAACTAGGTTGACATTCATTTCACTTGGGGCTTTTATTAGCCAGACCAGGCAGGAGACTTTAATATTACGGCTCAGAATTTACTGCGTTGGTGTTATTAGTGCCAATTGTCACAAGTATGAGTGTTGTTCCTACTCTGATCCAAAGCCAAGATTCCCTGAGAAAATCATCATATGCACAGAGCTAGTAATGGTGATCCAAGGAGTTTTCAAGCAGTTTTAGCTAGAACTCTAGTCAGAGAAACCATATGCATAGGGCTGGTTCATTCAGAGACAGTGGTGCTACTGTTCAACTGTCCTTCTAAATTAGTATATTAAATTAATATAAAAACAAAAAAACTGCGGATGCTGGAAATCCAAAACAAAAACAGAATTACCTGGAAAAACTCAGCAGGTCTGGCAGCATCGGCGGAGAAGAAAAGAGTTGACGTTTCGAGTCCTCATGACCCTTCGACAGAACTTGCGTTCGAGTCCAAGAAAGAGTTGAAATATAAGCTGGTTTAAGGTGTGTGTGTGGGGGGCGGAGAGATAGAGAGACAAAGAGGTGGGGGGGGGGGGGGGGTGGTTGTAGGGACAAACAAGCAGTGATAGAAGCAGATCATCAAAAGATGTCAACGACAATAGTACAATAGAACACATAGGTATTAAATTGTTTTGTGATATTCTTGAAATATACTTTTGCAGTTACATCCCAGGACGTTGTTATTTCATAAATCCTAAATGAGCATGGCCAAATCAGAGGTGTAGAACTTAACTGTACCTCTGCAATTGGTTCAGCATTTCTAAAGGTAAATTTGAGTTTAATTCTGAAAAGGAAGTGGTGATTACTATCAAAAGTCAGTACTTTCAATAACTTGGTTGGTCTTTGTAGGGATAAAGTAATTATCATTTTTAAAAGCGACCCACGAAGTGTCTATAATTTTTGCACCCTTGGGACCAGATACCCATTATATTGTTGTTGAAAGATCAGCAGTATCACGAAGTCATCTTTTGCTACACTACATTTGAATTTAATCAGTTGTCTATCTCACGATTGTACCAGCAGTAACTGATTTATTGAGCCCAACTCTCCAGTGCCTTTCCAAGCTGATGTTTTAAAGTGGCAAACAGGCCTAAATGCAACACATTGGACCTAGATATGACCCTTTCCAGATTTTGCCAATTGTTCCAGCAGAGCAGTACTGATATCTCAGCAAATTATGGCATTGCTGTTATTCACTAACGCCATAATTTCCCACGATTTTAATAGCAATAGTGATGGCATTCTCTATTATTTCATCATTGCTTTGGCACTGCGACCTAACTAATTGCAGATCAGCCAGTCTTGGCAGGATTCAAACCCTCGCTCAGGTCTCTCTAGTCTAATATATTTTCACCTGTAGATATACTTGCCCGATAACACTCAGTAATTTTTCCTACTAGATAGCGTTCCAACTTGCTCACTTAAATAGAGTCTATTCTACAAATGTATTATTACACACATGCTTGGAGGGAGCTGGGATGGGTGACTCTTCAACATTCCATTGTTATTTGAGGCTCATTAATTATGTACTTGTGTCCTATAGCTCCAAGTTCAGAGTAAATAAATGAACCATAGTCAATGCCAAGTTACTATATCCTTTTTTTTCAAAAATGTTTGAAGGTTTAGTTCAGAACATGGTTGAGTGTTAAAATATGGAGGCCAAGGATTGAAAGATTTTATGGATTATGATGGTTCTTGAGTTGATGAGATCATCTACCTTTCACCAAGGATGCCGAGAATCGAAATGTTTTGCTTGATTCACCTTTGCTAGCCAGGGTAATATTTTCTGTGGAGATTGAATAAGTTAGGTTAAGTTCTAAATGAGAGTACATTGCAAATAGTTTGTGAAGAGAACCCATTTGATGGGTTCAATGGCCCTTTCCAATCCATATTTAATCTTCATTTTGATTCTACTGACTGCTGCTGTCTACTCTCTCTGTTTTCATTTTAGCTATCCTCCAGTGACTTTTTAGACACATTTTTTTGAATTCTTGCATCTTTGAAAAAAGTTCGAGTTTTTGGGTAAATCTGGCCACCTTATATAGCCACTGTGTCCGTTTTTATCTACATTTTGTCTATTTACTCGCCATCACTTCCCCACTCCATTACATATTTTTCAGCCAGTTGGAAGAGGAGACCAGTAGTCACTTTTTACTCAGTTTTAGATTTATTCACAAAGTGAGACATTTCAGATGTATAGCTTCAAACACCACAAGTATCCTTCAGCAGTGTCAACAATTGTCTCATTATATGTGGGCAAGTAATTATCCAATGAGTGCCCCTATCTATAAACATTTAAATTTATACAGTTAACAGGTTCCCTTTTTTCTTTCTCTAAATAAAACTAAATAATACTCAAAAACAATATTTCAAAATAAATCAAAGAGGAATAAAATAATTTTCATTGTTTTCTATAAAGCATCTCATTAGAAAATGCCCCACTTCTCGGACGCCCAATAATCTTTTGGTATAAACCCTCGCTTTTCGTGAAACAATTAGATAATTGATGACTTGCATCAATCCATTTGATCTTGGAGGCTTCCTTTTTTTTCTAACATTTATTTCATTCTAGCAGGGTCAGTCTTTAATCTTTTCTCACACACTTTTTGTTGAGTGAACATTATCCTACAAGAACAATTATTTAGGTAACATTCAACAGGCAAACTGTTTTCAGTGCACCCTTTTCAATTTCCTCTAACATATTTGACATATAGAATTCCACATCCACTGCTTCCACAAAAAGCAGTGTTTTTGCTGCTAAAGTACCTTTAACAACCCATTTTATTTTCTTAGCTTCTCAGGCCAAAGGACAGCATTTCCAATTTTCACTTACCAAAAATATCATAAACGTAGCAATACTCAAATATCCATCTGGATGACTGGCATGATTAGTGCCTCTAAAAAAAGAGTAATTTCATGTCTTTTGGGTCCCCCAAGGCTGGAAACTGAGTACATATTTTTCCATATTTAATTTTAAAAATGTTTATTTTCCCTTAAAACATCATCAACTTTAGGATGCTACATCGTAGTACTTAGTCCCAATACATCAAAACTAGCATCTTATCCAAGTGCATAACCGATTCAACTGACCAACCAAGCTTTGCAACTGCTCGGTTTCTCCATTAGGTGTGACATAATCTTTCTTTGATACCTAGCACGATTAACCAGGATAGGAGTAACACTCTTTAAATAGGGTTGCTGATTCAAAGTTATTCCAGACATATTCTGCTTAATGTCTAAACCAATATATTTAAAAGCCCCTGAAGCCTGACTTCCAATCTTAAATTCCACTTTAATCCAATTAATAACACATTTCTCAAATTCCACTGGACCATCACATAAGAGAGCCTTGTACGCTATGGCATTTCAAGTGTTCATCTAAATAGTTCTTAAATGTCGTGAGGGTTCCTGCCTCTACCACCCTTTCAGGTAGTGAGTTCCAGATAACTCCCTGGGTGAAAAAGATTTTCCTCAAATCGCCTCTAAACCTTCTGCCCCTTACCTTAAACCTATGCCCTCTGGTTACTGACCCCTCCACTAAGGGGAAAAGTTTCTTCCTACCTACCCTATCTATGCCCCTCATAATTTTGTACATCTCAATCAGGTCCCCCCTTCTCCGCTCTAAGGAAAACAATCCCAGCCTACATAGTCTCTCTTCATAGCTGAAACGTTCCAGCCCAGGCAACATCCTGGTGAATCTCCTCTACACCCTCTCTAGTGCAATCACAGATCTGCACACAGAACCCTAGAACTGCACACACTACTCCAGATGTGGCTTAACTAACTAGCTCCATCATAGCCTCCCTGCTCTTGTATTCAGTGCCTCGACTAATAAAGGCAAGTATCCCATATGCCTTCTTAACCACCTTATCTACCTGTCCTGCTGCCTTCAAGGATCTATGGACATGTACACCAAGGTCCCTCTGGTCCTCTGTACTTCCTAAAGTCCTACCATTCATCGTGTACTCCCTTGCCTTGTTAGTCCTCCCAAAATACATCACCAAACACCTTTCAGGGTTAACTTCCATTTGCCGCTGCTCTGCCCATCTTACCAGTCAGTCTATATCGCCTTGCAGTCTAAGGTTTTCCTCCTCGCTATTTACACCATCAATTTTGTGTCATCTGTTAACTTACTGATCATACCTCCTATATTCATGTCTAGATCATTAATGTACACTACAAACAGCAAGGGACTCAGCACCAAACCCTGTAGCATGCCACTGGACACAGGCTTCCAGTCACAAAAACAACCATTGACCATCACCCTCTGCCTCCTGCCACTAAGGCAATTTTGGATCCAATTTTCCAAAATGCCCTGGATCCCATGGCCTTTTACCTTCTTGACCATCTCAAGACTGTCTGGAACCCTCATTGCATTGTGTAATCTATTCAAGCTTCAGCATCTACTTGCACTTCAATGTTTCTTGGGACAAATACTGTAAAATCCTCTTTTACAAAATTGAAGACTCTCCAATACGTGATTGTCTTCTAACAGAGTCACTCAAAGGCTCACTATTAGAACTCGAACTGTGCTTTCTTACTTTCTATTCTTTTACCCCTTTCTGCCATTCCACAGACCTCAACTCTTGGCCATCATCTTGAACATTTAACCAATAGTTAAACTTGCCAGTAGCTTTTCCTGCGTCACCCACGCTAGTTGTATCACTCCATTCAATGGACTCTTCTGGAACATATGTCATCCAAGTGCCCACTTTAGGCAAATGGCCTTTGGATGTGATAGAACTAACCTGTCTGACATGATCACTCAGCCTACAACCACTCAACACTGATCTATTTCTAAACACATGAATATGTGAGGTACAGGATGCCTCATCACTTTCTATTAGCTGCTCAGATTGAGGGTTTGTAATCAATCCTGATTTACTGTGAGGAATGAACCTTAATAGTTTGATTAACATGTTGGATAACCACTGCCTTACCATCAATTCCCTTACCAGGACCTTTCCATTCCTTATGGCTCCCTCTTTTGTAATACACAATATCCCCAGAATCAAAGATGATCTCAGACTGTCTTATGCAATGCATTGGAGCTCTCTAAAGTTTCTTCGAGATCTCAGCTGTGATGAAAGCCTTTTTTCCTGCATGTATAGCATTCAAAATGTGCAGAAATAATGGAACGAATCATAGTTCCCTCTATGGCCCAGCACAGAAGGTAATTTGGGATTCCTCGCATAGACCATTTGATGAGGACTATACCCTCCAACCACCTGAACTGAGTTCTTAACAAGAACTGCCCATGCCAGTGCAGTCATCAACTTGAAGTTTGGTTGCTTTGCTAAGATTTTATGCAGCATGTCATCTACCACCATGTGATTCCTTTCACAGGTTCCACTGCTGAAAGGACTTTCATAACCACAATGTTCATATTTTCATACATCTCTAAAGTTGTCATTAGCAAATTCCCCTCCATCATCAGTCAGAAAGTCAGTGCTCCAAGTCCAGTCCCTGTCCATTTCTCTTGGACTTTACCTACAATTACCTTTCGTCCTTGCTATGCATTATTGTTGAAAGACTAAATCTGGTTACCATGTCTATAAAGTGTAAAATGTAAATATTTCAGTTTTTGTCCCATACCTTTAGAGCTACAGCAACTCTCTCACTAAAATCATGTGCCAATGGAAGGCTGACAATAGGACATGCCGTTTGTGCCGATACCTTTTACATAGTTCAAATTTTGCACTAATTTCGATAAGCCTTGTATACTCCTCATTAACCGCACCCACATCCTTTAACAGCATTTTTAGTCTTTGACAAGGGTGAGCAAATTGTCGATGCAGCTTTAAGACAATATCACCTGACACTTTTAACACTTTTCTAATATTTTGATTAGAAACAGAAGGTTTCATTAAAGGGATACAATTACACCCCGATTGGGAAAACTGCAGGTCCACTGACCTTCCAAAAACAATTGATTTAGCATATTCCAGGTTCAGTTCCATTTGTGCCTTTTTCATGGAAGGCTTACTTAACAGCAAAGGTATCTCACTGGAGACCACATTAGTACTAATAAGGTGGCCTACTGCTGCTGTTTTGCGTAGCATCGCCAAACTTTTTAGTGGCCTCGATGTGTTGTCATGCAAAAACCTAGAACAATTAGAACTTTCATACTTCCTGACCTTATGCCATCCTCACCACTGAGTGAATCTAGATAACATTTTAGCCAATCTGTTCCACACACACACTGCCAAGGTGCAACCACTATTCAACACTGCACAGTTAAATGAATCTGTGACTAATAAACTCATCACCAGACTAAAGCTTCTTGTGAGTAGTACAATTCCTTCAGGCTGATCATTGTCGTCTTCAGCCTCTGAACTGCCTGTGCCATATGTCACTTCGAGAACTCTGCTGTTCTGCTTTGGGCAGTTCATCGCATAATGATATTTTTGAGTCACACGTGAAGTATCTGTTAATTGTTCCCCATGCATTCCAGGGGTTCATTCACATACTATTGCTGCTCCAATCCTGTCATCTACTGAGGTATCCAATTCTGCCAAAAGTACTTTCATCCTCATTGCCTCCGTCTTTAGCTCTTCCTTTGTGCTGGCAGCTGCAACCAGTATCTGGACCATCTTGAAATGCCACAATCATTGGCTCCTCCATCCTTAGTGACACTGCGGAATGTCCCACTCGTGCCATCAAGGCTGCTGGAAAGGAATGCTTTCTCAGGAATTTTTCCAAGGCCCCAGCCATCTGCTCCAAGAGTTAGTCTCTTTCCAAGAACCAAACGCCAGTTAAGACCAGAAGCCTGTTCGTGTTTGATACCTTAGCACAATCCAATAATTTAAATGCAAGCAATGAACAAGGAATCGCCAAATAAATTTCTGCAATCCTTTATACAGTACGTTAAAGTCTATGAAATATTCTCAATGGAATGACTGTCCGTCCTTTGAAATCTACCAAAACCTGACCATGTCAGGTAGGCTTTCAATAAATCATCTTTTTAGTAAATTTCATCTATGAAACCTAATGGAAGAGCCAAACCTTCATCCATATCCAACCAAAAATACTTGGCTTCTGATTTTACTTTTGTTAGGAACCGACAATGCCAAGGCCATATCTTGTTTCCTCTTTGGTAGAGATGTAAACCAGGCCCACATATTTACTTCATTCTTCCACTGGTCATAAGATTCAGACTCTGAGAACATTAGGTAATCATACCCTGATAATTTACACTTGTTTTCAGCCATTCTTTACAAAAGCTACTCTGAATGTAATCTTCTGTCTTAAAATAAATCTTAGCTTCTAACCTTTACCTTTAGACAACCATCCTTTGCTTTCATATTACATATCTCATAGCCAGTTGGTGAAGGAAACCAGAAGTCAATTTTCACACAGTTTAAGATGTATTCACAAAATTGACATTACAAATGTTCCTAACTCTACAACAACAACACCAGTGTCAATAAGTGTCTCTTTATATATGCACATATCTAGTAATTATCTACTGACAGTACCCCATCTGTGGGCACTTAACCTTAATTTATATAATTCATACCACCACCCCACAATGTAGGGAAAAATGTTCTTTCCATGTTGTTTAAGTAAAGAAATTTTTAAGGGCATTTTGGGGTATATACTGTTTAAGAAAATCCCGTTATTCATTTCTCTCCAGATGCACCTGGTACAACTCCAAATGTTTCATGGGAAGGCAATATACGGGCAGTAAAATGGGCACCTATTGCAGGACCATCACTTGATGAATGTTATGGTAAGAAGCAGAGAATGCTTAACTCTATTTTATTGTCAAAGCCTCTTAAGGTGTTTATGTGCGCACATGTCTCTACCTCCCCTGAAGTAGATAGATTCTTGATAAACAAGGATGTAGAAGGTTATCGGGAGTAGGCGGGAGGTTACAATCAGATCATCCATGATCTTATTGAATGGCAGAGCAGTCTCAAGGGGTTGACTTGCCTACTCCTGCTCCTAACTCATATGCTCCTAAGCATCTTCACTGAATTGTAATTTAACAGTTCTGGAGTCGTGGTCCAATCCAAAGTAAGACAGTACAAGATTCTCTGAAGCAAGCTGTCCTTCATTGCATAGCTTAATACTGCAAGGAATATAATTCCTGTACAGCATTGAACTGGGATTATAAATTTACATGCTGTTTTTGTGTGGACATTCCTTAAAACAGTTAAATTTTAACTTTTGGGAAAGGAACTCTGTATGCAAGTGCAAGTTCACATTGTGCAAGGCTCTCTCCTATGCAGGAGAATTGCAGATAGAAATAAGGTACTACATGTGTTTAAACAATTGAGTTGCCAGTCTCAGATTATCAGCTTTGTTGTAGCGTACTGAGGATCAGCACTTTATTAAAGGATGTCTTTATTTTTCAGGACATTATGTCCACGATATCTGTGTGTATGGACTCAGAGATCTAAAATGGATCATTGCACAGCCAGATATGTTTGCCAATAAATTCGAAATGTCAACATCCCCTCTGACTGTTAAGTGTATGGAGCACTGGTACAGGAATCGCGTACTTGATCAAACCTCAGCAACTATACAGCCGCA